>NC_090941.1:731501206-732855059 GCF_040938575.1 Ambystoma mexicanum | reverse complement strand
TATTTCAAGGCATATTTATAATGGCACAAATTCATTCTGCACTACACCAGTGCAAAGTTTTGGTGCTATGGGCAAAGCTGTTAACTGAAAAATATCAGTTGCTTCTATATTTCATCAAAGATGAAAAACAGCTAAGTTACAAGCATCTCCCAAACTGCTCTTCCTAGGAGTAGTTCAAATTAACTATAAATAGAGGGTCGCTGTTGCAGTTCTGTAATTAATATAATATGGGTATGTTTGAACAGGCTAATATTTAAGGACCTTTAGACTTGGTTTGCGGCAAATACTATAAGTGGTTCTTTTAAAAATATTTGGCAACTCAATAATGACTTTTGATCGTGCATACGACATCAATGACTAACATGCACCAGGTAATTTCCATTATTAATAGATTAGGGAATTTAACATTGGCTGTTAATTTGCAGCCATAAGCTACATAGAATGTTGATGTAAAGGAGAAAGCTGGATTTGCTACCAGCACAAGAACACAAACAAATAATTAAACATTAGAAGGACACTGGATGAGAATCAAATGTGACTCGTGCCCTAAATATGAAGAGATGTATAACTATTGGCTTAATAGTTTCAATTATTCCAAAAGATCCCTCTGATATATCTTTAGCTTCTGTAAATCCTGAAGAGAGGTCAATCCCGAAAACGTTGCGCTTGTCAACTGTGATATCAACATATTAACTGAAGATGGGACTAACCTAATTAATTTTCTGTAATCATTTTTGTGATGAAATGTAAATTGAAATACTGTATTTGAGTAGCAACTTTTTAAAATCAAAGATATGAATATATGAGCGAGAGTTTTCTTAGTAAAACATTAATATATTACAGGCTAAAAGACTTTGAAAGAATTATATTTGAATTAGTTTTTCTAAAAAAAAACAATGGTTCACTTCAACACAGCAGAAAAAACATCCAATGTGTTCTGGTAGAAAATAGAGATGTCATGGTCATTATATGAACACCGTCACCAAAGAAACCATTGGGGTCATTGCTTCGAAGTTGAAGTGGCAGATGTGACACATTCTGTAATCACTCATAAAGGCACACATACTTGGCCTTTACCACATCAATGTTCCTCCAACCTTTTTCAATCTTGATAATTGCTACTGTGCCTCTCACCCATGATTAATAACGGTTGGTAATACAAGAAAAACACAGCACAATGAAAACTGAAACATTCCAGGTCAGTGCCCATGGAATACCCAAGATAATTCACACCGACATGTAGGATGAAAACATCAGCCACACCATCACATTTGCATTCACAAGACTACAAAAATGCCCTTACCTCAGCTCATGTAATCCACAATGTCTATACCACTTGATTTCACAGCCAAGCTCTTCCACCAGTTTGAGTCCAATGCTCTACACAAAGCACTGAAATCAGTGGATCCAAGAGTCTCCAAGTATCCATAAATAGCGGGATGTATCAATGCCCTGAAGAACAAAAATACACTGCACCAATATGACTTACATGGCAGTACTTTTTAACCTCTACACATGAAGGTATGTTTGCTTGGAATGTATTAAAGATATTTTGGTTGATCAGCATGAGTAAAGGACCCCAATAGCAGGCTTTCCATCTTCCTCCCTATGTGTCTAACTGCCTTCCCTGGAACCTCCATGTCCTTCCAGAAGTCCCACCTTTCCAGCAATCCACTCAAGAGAAGCGGGTCCCACGTTGATAGAAAATAATCCAGACTTACAAGAACCTCAATAAAACTGACAAATTGTACAAACTCAAAGGAGGGCAAAAAGTCACAGCAGAATAAACTATTAAACAGATTCACCCCATTACAACCATGCCTCTGTGTAACAATGTCAGGTTATATAATGACAGCCATACCCAAACTCATGCAACTTCCAAGTACATGGTTGCTCCAAGTTTGCAAGACTTCATGCCCTCAGATTGTCTATGCCTGCACAGAGACATAACACTTTACGTTCATATAAATGAAACCCATATACATACTGACATAAAGCTGTCCTTCCCTCTAGTCTATTTCTGTCACTCTGTCATTTTTCCACTCTTTTGTGACCTCAAATTCCTCTCTTCTCAATGTTTCTCTTTCTGCTACTACTCTACCTTCTTATAGGGCATCCTTTTCCTCCCGACTGGCTTGCTATTTTTCTATCCCACATCTGTCCTCTTAGGATCTTTTTCTTTCTTTCCTGCCTAACACACTCTCCCTGTTTTTAGGTTCAACTCCTTCTCTGTCATCTACGTTCTTCCCCTCTTATTTCTGTCTCCAGGTTCTCTTCTCCAATGTAGAGAAGCAGGTGGACACCTTCTCCCTTGTCTCCGACCCCTTAGCACCGTCCTATTGGAATGACAGATGAAGCACCACAATTGGGAACCCATTCATGAATCCTTGCAGTATTCCTATACCACGTCGAGTATATGAGAGATGATATGCACTCAGGCAACCATTTAGAGGGTACCCACAAGCTGATGTAATGGAGAAAAGTTACAAGAAGGATGCTCATTGCCAAGCTGTCGAAATGCAGCCATGAACAGAATGGATGTATGTTAAAACAAAGTCTGATGACAGTGAAAGAATGTTATAAAGAAGATGTAAGAACCTATGCTGAAACGATATGAAATACATAAGGATGATGATGTAACTGGATAACTAAGAGAAACATATATTCAACGATACAGTAAACACAAACACAAAGAAGAATTAAAGGATAGTTCCGGGACTTTTTTTTTATTGTCCCTACGGGTCGGCCATGTGTTTGTAAGCATAAATCGGTAGATCGTAGGAAACTTTCCTATGGACCTTACCCGACTTTTCGCCCATTATCGCACTCGAAATCAGCCTCCATTTTGTGATAATCCTATCATTCCGCCGCATCGACCTGGCTCACCTGCCTTTGCGGCACTAAATCAAATCCCCCGCCCCTGAGCCTGACATCAGCAGACGCGTACTGCCCATTTCAAGCACGTCTCGTGTCAACAATCGCTGCGCCTCAGCTATTGACGTGTTGCCATGGAAATGGCAGGACGCCTCTTTCCCCAATAAGTATAAACAGACCGTTTCACAACACACAGCAGCAGATTTTCGATTCCATTCCTCTCTCTGTGTTACTTTGAGTATTCTGTGACTCGTTTCAGTGCTCTGGTCAGCTACCTTCGCCGCTTGTAGCCCGTGTGAACACCTGTACCATCTCTGTAAATTATTTTACTATCTTTACCGCACAATGGCCACAATAATGCCGTATATGTACGAGCCCGAGTACATCGAGGAAGAACTACTGGAAAGTCAAGCACGCGAAAACGATGGGGATTCGGACGGCAGTTGGGAGGACCAGTCAACGGATGAAGAGCCTGGACCATGTCGCATGGACGGCGTCTCCACCTGGTGCAAGTGCAATCGGTGCGAGCTAATGCCAACTGAGGAGGAGAACTGCTGCTGCCGTGAAAATTCCGGGTGCTTGGCCTACATTTCGGAAAGCGAGCAAAGTCTGCAGGAAGGCGAGCAAAGTCCGCAATGCATCACCGAGCTGCCAGAGTTCAGGGAAGCCTGCCTCTCACGGACCGTGTTGAGGATGATGATGGTGCTTATGCACGAACTTCGCGGCACTGTTCGTCCGCGTAATCCGAGTAACGAGTAAGTATACTCTGTTTGTGATGTCAGTGATGCCACCACTATTTCATGGTCGTCTCCCACATATAAAATTACATTTACATATCATTCGAACGCATGTAAATTTGTTCCATATAGTGCATTTTCTAGATATAATTTTTTTCTAAGAAAAATGACATGTGTTACCTGAATCGACATTGATAAGAAAGTTTGGTCAGTTTAATACAGTTTGCATCTTTTTTTTTCACAGGTGGTACAGGCTGGTGGCCTATCGTTGCTTCACTTGGTGGCTTCACGGGAGGCTCGGACACCGCGTTCGGAGAGTAATACCTGCCTGTGCGGTACTTGCCATTAGACAACATTTCCCCAGTGACAGTGGACAATACCGCGGATTTTCCCTCGATGTGCTGCAACCTCAACTTTACAATGTGTAATGTTTATTATTTATGTTTAATTAAAATCTAAAATAAAGCCCAACATATATTTTAACAATGGTTGTTTTGATTTTTTAAATGAATCTAGTGTATATTCTCCTGGGAGGGTGAGGTATTTATAAACTCACCCCCCTGCATTCCATGTAGTAGATAGATCCTGCAGCCATCCTCTTACATTCAGTTAGATGGCCTCTCCTTGGTGAGGCCCTGCGGCAAACTGGTCTTGTCTGCACGACCACCGCCCCGATCCACCCCCGCCCTATCAAAGGCAGTTCGCACCGGGGTACTTGTGCTGGCAAGTGGAGCTGTCAGGGAGCGATAAAGGCCAAGAGGTGCCAAAGACCATGTACACTTCAAAGTGGTCTATAGAGCATGGGTTGTTGTTCCCATGTCTACCTACAGACCCCGTGTCTCCTGCCAAGCATCCCCCCTCACGCTGGACGGCCCCCTGCAATCCACATAAGTGTGTCTCCATTCACGAGTCTTCCTGTGTCTTGTCTGCACGACCACCGCCCCGATCCACCCCCCGCCCTATCAAAGGCAGTTCGCACCGGGGTACTTGTGCTGGCAAGTGGAGCTGTCAGGGAGCGATAAAGGCCAAGAGGTGCCAAAGACCATGTACACTTCAAAGTGGTCTATAGAGCATGGGTTGTTGTTCCCATGTCTACCTACAGACCCCGTGTCTCCTGCCAAGCATCCCCCCTCACGCTGGACGGCCCCCTGCAATCCACATAAGTGTGTCTCCATTCACGAGTCTTCCTGTGTCTTGTCTGCACGACCACCGCCCCGATCCACCCCCCGCCCTATCAAAGGCAGTTCGCACCGGGGTACTTGTGCTGGCAAGTGGAGCTGTCAGGGAGCGATAAAGGCCAAGAGGTGCCAAAGACCATGTACACTTCAAAGTGGTCTATAGAGCATGGGTTGTTGTTCCCATGTCTACCTACAGACCCCGTGTCTCCTGCCAAGCATCCCCCCTCACGCTGGACGGCCCCCTGCAATCCACATAAGTGTGTCTCCATTCACGAGTCTTCCTGTGTCTTGTCTGCACGACCACCGCCCCGATCCACCCCCCGCCCTATCAAAGGCAGTTCGCACCGGGGTACTTGTGCTGGCAAGTGGAGCTGTCAGGGAGCGATAAAGGCCAAGAGGTGCCAAAGACCATGTACACTTCAAAGTGGTCTATAGAGCATGGGTTGTTGTTCCCATGTCTACCTACAGACCCCGTGTCTCCTGCCAAGCATCCCCCCTCACGCTGGACGGCCCCCTGCAGACCGCATAATGCCACGACATATACACGTCATTCATTCACAAACACACCCCTGTTTCGAATTCTTTATAACCCACTTCATATTTCTAATGAGAACTTCTTTGCGCTTTGCTAGTCAACCCGTGAAGGTGCTGGTTATCTGCTCTTCGTCTCTGTGAACTTCCGTGACCACTTTGAGCAAACTCGTCAGTTTGCAACCTGTGAACTGCTCCCTGTTCTACGACAAGAAACTACTCTGATCCCTGCATCTAACTGTTTGTTCGTCAAGGTAAGTCCATGTACCATAATCATTTTGCGTCCAATTTTTAAATTTATATCTATTTGCTAGTAGTCATCAAATTGCATCCATGTTTTCTTTTCGTTCACGACAGTACATGCAAGGAACTAGTCACATGTTCTGAGTTTAGTCAAATTACTTTTTCTATTTTTTGAAAGTTATTGAAATACTTATCCGCATGTGAATAACGTGTATAGTTCCAAGAACCAAAACGGACCTTGCATTGAACCTTTTATGTGTCATTTAATGTTTTAACACATTGGTATTCATAGAGAATTGTTGATCTTTACTTTTCAGAACTTTCCATAATGCCTGCCTGTTCCATTGGCGGTTGCCCTTCGAAGACCCATAACAAATCTGAAGGTACTATAATGCATGTTTTCCCTAAGACAATAGATCAGATAAGAGAATGGGTCCGATATTGCGGATATCCAGCCTCTGAGATAGAAAGTAGAGTCCTAGAAGTCTTTGCGGACAAGAGGGGTGATCGATACCGCATCTGCAGCAGGCACTTTAGCCCAGACATGTACTCCACATCATTGCTAATAAGGACGAAAACACCGCGAGCGAGGCGAAAATTGCTCTCAACCGCTATTCCCACTCTATTCGTCCACATCCCTCCACTGGTGAGTCAAGTTTACGTATTTATCTCTCGGCATTGCGGTAGTGTGTAGCATTAGCTAACAATAATTTCCCCATTTATGTATCCACTCAATATGAAGGCTGAAGATTCTCCATCCGTGTCGTTATTGCAGTCATCAGCCACTTCAAGCGCCTATCGGGTAATCTTACTTAGCTATTCTGACACTGACTTGTTTTAGGCATGTAAATCAATAGTTTTAATTGATCGTGTAATTATTTTACCTAATGGTACACCACAGTACTCGTCCTCTAGTCTTTGTTTTCAGTTATAATTATTGTTATCCAAAATAATGCAAGTACTGTCTTTCAGGGAGATGCTGAGGAGTCCAACGCATTGACGACAACCGTAGATGTCACTCAGATGCTCGAGGTACGTTTCCGGACAGTTCCATCGATGGAGATCATCAGATCTTGCATTCTTGTAGCGTGATTGTTACACACAATGTTTCTTTCGTTTTTAGCCATTGGTATGTCCTTCTGTCGTCGCCCTCCTATGTGTCTTCTTTTTTCAATATTGTGTTCATTACTAATGAAAGTCCTATGTTTCAGGGAGTCGATGGAGCATTAGTCCAAGAGGAAGGGGGAGCATGCAGTTACGGGTCGGCGCAACAGCTTGCAGAAGTGTGCACCGCAGTTACAGCGTCCCTTGATGTTCTTATGCATTTCGAGGTATGGATACTGACAGATCAATCATGCGAGATCAAATGACGTGATTACATCCGCTATACTTCCTTCTTTATTAACGCAAGTACTATGTTTCAGGGAGCTGACGGAGCTTCTTCAACAAGAACATCACCCCTAGTAGTTGATGCAGATCTCTGGGTGGTGACACTTCCAACGATGGAGCAAATCGAATCATATTTAGATATCCATTATTTATTTTAGACAACTGATCATTTGTGCAGGTCTATTTAGATGAGCCGTTGACGCCTGCAGAAAGTTTATGTTCTTTTAAACAAAATACAAAACCATACTAATGCAATTACTGTGTTTCAGGGAGTTGCTGAAGCCTCATCTTCAATAATATCATCAATGGAAGTCTATGCGGAGCCCGAGGTATGGATCTTGACAGTTCAATCTAACTAGATCAACAATGCGTGAACTATTGTCGTTTGAATGTTCTACACAATGCGTTCATTCGTGTTTTGCTATTGAGATGTACGTATGGGTATTGGTCCCCAAGTACATTTTGTGTTTTCAATATTATTATACATACTAATGAAAGTTCTATGTTTCAGCGAGTCGATGGAGCCTCAGTGAGTGATGGATGTGCTTATCATGAAAGTATAGTCGTTGCAGCGCGAGAGGAAGTGGAGACATGCACACACGAGTCGGAGCAACAGCGTCCAGATGTTGAAGTTCGAGGAAAGAAAGTTTCAAAGAAAAGAAAGCAAAAGAAGGTTAGTGTCCTGTTCACTATATTATGTTGTCTTTCACTGTCAATAGTTCAATACTGTAAGTTGTGTTTAAACTGAACATCCCTTTTCTAATCTGTCCTCTAGTTGCGAGTGGGTGTAAGAACTAGATCTACACAGACAGTGAAGCGAACGAGAGATGTTGCTTGTCAAACCTTTTGGCAGGGACTTGAGACTGGAGATGCATCGTGCCAATGGGAAGAATATGAAGTGATTGACAACGGAGCTATACCACCACCAGCCATTGATAGTGAATGTCCTCCTGGTAGTTTGGATGCAGTCGTAGATCAATTCACAGAATCCACACCCGCAAAAAATAAGAGCACGCGAAAGTTGAAGACATTGTTTTTTTCTCCCATCTCCGGACAAGGAACAGATGTTGCAATGGAAGAGAATGAAGTGGACGACAATGAAACACCATCAATATCACTCAGCATAGCGGAAGACGATATCAGAGATTGTACCTTTCATGCGAGTGACATGTCCTCAACGTTACAGGCCGAACCAGCTGGGATGCAGAGTGACAGTATAAGGAAAGAGGCCAAATTCATTGTATTCGATAGCTGTTTGATGGATATTATTATGATGATGAAATGTGGGCATTGGGTTGGTGGGGAAGTATGTGGGGAGCCATTGATTAATGTGACTCGTGCAATTCGAGGCACTAACCTTAAAATACATGCCACCTGTACACAATATCATCCGTTCGCATGGTCTGCACAACCCATGCTGGGGCAACTGCCAGCAGGCAATCTACTTTGTGCAGCGGCCGCACTTTTTAGTGGTTCAAGTTTTAAAAAGTTACAGTATTTCTTTCAGTTTGTGGGAATCCATTTCATTGCGAAAAGTCAGTTCTACAAATACCAAACCGATTATCTATTTCCAGCCATCAGCGAAGCTTGGAGAATGGAAAAAATGTCAATGGAAAGTACATTCGCGGGCAAACGCTTCAGGCTAGCCGGTGATGGACAATGCGACAGTCCAGGATTTTCAGCCAAGTACTGCACCTACCACTTTCAGGACATGGAAAGTAAGAAAATTGTGAGTTCGTTGGTCGTGCAGGTGTCACAAAGTACATCCTCAGTGGCCATGGAGAAAGTTGGCTTTGTAGCATCATTGCAAGAACTACAATCGCGGGGAATGGTGATCGACCTGATAGCCACGGACAGACACGTTTCAATTGCCAAGACAATGAGAGAACAGTACAAAAATATAAATCACCAATTTGACGTTTGGCATCTTGCAAAATCAATCAATAAAAAATTGTCGGCTGCAGGAAAAAAAAAAGATATGCAAGGTATTTCACAGTGGTCCAAGTCAATCAGCAACCATCTTTGGTGGAGCTCAAAAACATGTGAAGGGTCGTTGGAAATTCTACTGGAAAAATGGCGGTCAGTAATGTTGCACTGTAGCAACGTACATCGATGGTCGACAAATGAGCATTTCCACAAATGTGAACATGGCCATTTGTCCACAGAGGAGGCACGGAAGAAGAAGTGGTTGATTCCTTCATCACCCACTCACAAGGCCATTGAAAAGATTGTATTTGATAAAACTATAACAAGAGATTTGAGGGGACTCACGGAATTCTGCCACACAGGAGATTTGGAGGTGTTCCACAATATGTGCCTAAAGTACAGGCCCAAAAGATTGCATTTTGGCATGGAAGGCATGATAAATCGGACTCTTCTAGCGGTCTTGGCACATAACCATAATGTTGGCCGTCAACAAAGTAGGACGACCGGAACTTTAGGGACGCTTCGCTACAATAAGGCCTTCACTAAAAGAAGTAAACAATGGGTGATCAAACCAGTGTTTGAGGATATGCAATATGAGTTTATTGAGAGACTTATCGTAGATGTCCTCGATAGGCACATACATGGAGTGGTGAACGAACCTATGCAGGGGACAACTGCATTGCCACCCAACATTGCCTCTGTTCCATGTCCACCTAAAGCAGAGCTCATTGAGAAATACACATCACGGTTTAAATGATTGTAATTCGATTGTCTGTTCTCTCAAGTCTCCTCATGTTGCAGGCCCATTGCAATTAAACCAAACAGTAATATAAATCATTTTTACAAAAATTATAGAATGTTTCCGTATTACAAACACATGGCCGACCCATAGGGACAATAAAAAAAAAAGGCACGCAGACAAGATGCCCTTACACTAACTGGAGCTAACTAGAAATGTGTGCTCGCTCAAAGTGAAGGTCAGCTGCTTTGATGTTTTGCTCGGGTGGCGGAACGGCCCACGACCCAATATAAGGTTCTATTGTGATTTGACCTTGACAGGCCGGGACCATCCTGAAAGACTAAGAAAAGATAATGAATAAAATTTCAGAAACGAAACGATGAGCCACGTTCATTAGAAGAAGTAACGTCGGCAAAGAAGGAGTGGTGTTTCGGGTCTGCCCTACACAGAGACACAATGGAAAATGCAAATATAATGTAAGTAACTTTTGATGAGTTTATACCGCAATTTCATTACTATACAGTGGCTTTAAAGACGGGTTCAGTTGTACTTGTTCGTTCTATGTGGCATAGTGTTTTCTACCGCGCACTATCTGGAGGAGAAACATCTGCTTTTACTGAAGCACCTCAAAACCTTCCTCTTTGCTTCTGCTTTCTCTCTCCCTCTCCCCTGCTACAACTGGTCCACTGTCTGCGACCTCGGTCCTGGGCCCTTCCACTCTCCACCTGCACTGCCTCCCTGTCAACCCCTGCACTGGGGGACTGTCTCAGTATCCTACAGCCCCCCCTTCCCAGCACTTGTTCTGCACTTACCTTGCACTTGCCACCAGCTGGCCCTATTTATTTATTATTTTATGCTACTTACCTTGTACTCCACTCCCCCCCCCCTCCATGCCTCGCCACGCCTTTAAACACTTGTGTACACCCAGTAGCGCTGTCCTCGCTATGAAATGAATAATTTTAATAAGGATCTGATGGTGAGACTAATTTCATTTTTTATGTTTTTAGGTACATCATTCACTACTGTCTGTGTCACGAGTACCAGACACCGGCAGACGGCTTCTACAGCCGCCAGTTGCTTCTCCGCGTGAACAACGTTACCACCCTGACCATTTTATGGGACGATCGCCAAGTACAAGTATGCCCTTACGCGGTACTAACGGTTAGATGCAACATACCTACCGTTGTGGTGGCCTAGTGCCTCGTTGTTGGAACAGCCATGCGATTATCAGTGCGACAGAAGAGCTTATTTTTATCGTAAACCAACACCCTGTGTACTGCACACGAACATCGCTTCCCTCAAGACGAACTAATTTGGATCGAGAGCAAAGAAAAATGCAAATCGCTGAATATTCTCTAAACATTTGATGTCCAATAAACGTACTTTGCCAAATGTACAATCTTGCCGTTTGCTTTTAAACCACGGTTTCACATTCCGAATTGTGGTGCTGTATTGTGAGATGCTCTAAGACCCTGTGTACAGCAAAGGACCATCGCGTTCCTCAATACGAACTTTTTGGAACATGAGCAAATAAAAATGCAAATCGCTGAATATTCTCTAAACATTTGATGTCAAATAAATGTACTTTACCACATTTACAATCTTGCGGTTTGATTTCAAAGTACAGTTTCATATTCCGAATTGTGGTGCGCTGTATTGTGAGCTGATCTGTGTTGATTTCCGGGGTCTGTGTGGAGTCGCGTAGAAGACGCCTGGGCGCGTTTGCCTACGCAGCTCAGTCACGTCACGGATAGAGGCGGGGAATATGAATGTTTTGATAAAGTCTGTTTCAGGGGCGGGGGATTTGATTTAGTGCCGCAAAGGCAGGTGAGCCAGGTCGATGCGGCGGAATGATAGGATTATCACAAAATGGAGGCTGATTTCGAGTGCGATAATGGGCGAAAAGTCGGGTAAGGTCCATAGGAAAGTTTCCTACGATCTACCGATTTATGCTTACAAACACATGGCCGACCCGTAGGGACAATAAAAAAAAAGTCCCGGAACTATCCTTTAAGTAACTCACTGGTCAATAACTGTAAATACGCTGAAAAGCAAGGTAGAAAGAACGTTTAGCAGCTTGCTTATGAGAGGTATATATTCAATGTTTACGACGACTATTCGAACAAGATGGATGGCGGCTCATGTCAATCAACCCAGCTACCTCAGGACCTTAAAGAGAAAAGATGATGAATAAGTTGTTTTTCCCTTGCAAAATTGAGGAGTACATTGGCCTAGGAACAAAGATGCTATTTCGAGAGATGAAGGAAAAGTACGAAGGGAGTCCAATGAGCAGATCATGTGTGAAGGACATATTTATTTTTCCAAGATTAGGAGGAACAAGAACATTTATGGACAACTCAAAGTGCACAATGTTTATATGGGATAGAGTGAGAAAGTCTCTAAAGGCCAAGAGGAGCAACTGCACCCATTATAATTGAATCAAATAGTGTTGAATACACTGTCGAAAAGGACACATTTGTGGTCTTGTAACACGTGACGAAGAGCTTGCAAACAAGGGCTGTTCATTGGTCTTGAAGCTAAGATAATGGTGTGCCTACACTCCCTTGAATGTTCCGAGACAGTGCAGACTGGCAAGGTCAGTCTTCAAGCAGAGGACATTGGCATGAGGCCTACCAATGAGAGAGGGTGGACTAATTTGGAAAACAAGTGGAGAGCTTACAAAACACCTGGGTTGCTTGTCTATGTACGTGCTGCTAGCGAGCCTAAAGTCCATGGTTGGATATGGGTTGCCAACTAATCAGGAAAGCCTGCCATGCACCTTTACATACAATGTTGCATGTATTATTCTGCTGCCACATTCTTTGTTGAAATCAGTGTGCTACATACATAGAAGTAGCTCAAGGCGTGTTCTACAGACAAGAGGCAGCCAATGAGATATTAACCCATGTATGATTCTATATGTAGACATGTTCCCCTAATCCAATCCCACCTCTCGATAGGTTTTTCTAAAATGCCAAGTAGGATGATGTCATAGATGATGCATCGAGCATTATGCATGAATCACGTTGATGAATGATGAATGATGATCCACCCTGCATTCCTTCATTGAGATAAAAGCAGTATTTTACCATCTTCTTTGGGTCTGTCCAGTTATTTGGTCTAAGACATTTTATTGGTAATTCCATCTAGCACAAAGACGCTTCAAGGTGCTATAGTACATTTGGTAGCAGAGGATGGTTCAGGTCTAATAAACCTAGCACCCAGACCTAGACTCCCCGACGATTGACGGCTGCCGCCACAAGCCAGGCGATCGCAGAGTTTCCTGCAGAGAACGGCATGCAAAGAATCACGTGATCAACATACAGTTGACAGGTCCCCCTTTGACAAAATTCCTGTTCAGTCCCCGCAGGTGCCCTGCAAATGAAAGGTGAACTGGTTGATTAAGGGAGAGTCGATGCCGAGGGGCTCGAGCTGAGCCATGGATGTAAGTAGACCATTGCAGCTGTTAAAAATATAGAGGGGGAGAGACTGTAATTGTGTTATGTTGTATATATAAGAGACATAAAGAGAAACTGGATTTTGTGGATTATAAAACGATAAGAATACCTTGAATTAATGGGCTCAATAGATACAGAAAGGGCACATGCTATAGTTCCATATCGGAGCATTAAGGATTCCTAAAGTCAGAGCCAATTAGAAGAGCTTGTGTGAAACTCCCAGAGGGAGTAACAAAAAGAGAAGATTTACATTTACTGAGACAGTAAAGAAAGACCTACATAAGGGGAATATATGTATATATTGAAAGTGCACATATGTAACAGATATAATATGTTTGTATAAGAGATAACATGCTTAAAACGAATGACAGAAAATAATAAGAAATGGTAGCATAAATAAATAACCAATTTTTTCCTTACATTTTTGGGGCAAACGATTGACGTCAATCTAATACCTAGAAACAGACGAAATCAAAATATGAATAAAGAAGAGAGTTTAAAGATACTAAAACACAAATAACGTTATAACAAATAATTAAACAAAGGATCAAGAAGAACAGTGTTAATAGATTTTTCAAACAATAATCAAAAAAGGTAAGGAAAATGTACTGATTTTCTGGAATTCGAGCAGCGATTGATGGTGCCTGCTCAAATATATTAAAACAATATATTTAATAAACTTGGAAGGAAGAGGAAATAATTGGGTAAGTATTGGCAGTCTGAATTGACTTGTCATCCTAGAAGAAACACCTCTCACACATTTATGCAGACCATTACCAAGGTATAGAGGAAGTACCATTCCGAATGGATTAAGGACACGACTAATAAGATATTCATGCCCTTGCCTCCAGGAGGTTCATTGGCAAGTACGGTATTACATAATCTGGTGACATATTTACATGCCACATATAAGGGAAGAAAAGCTAGAGAAAAGATTCACAGTATTAGAGCTCTGGAAAATGTACCAGAATGAGAAAGAAAACCCACTCTATAGGGAGTGGATGCTTAGTCAGCATAAAGGGGAAGAGGTAACGCCTTTAGCTCCTCTTTTCCCTACAGAGAAACGAGACGTAAAGGATAAAGAGAAGGGATTTTACGCTCTAAAGGAATTGAAATCAGCAGCGGGGTATGTTATCCCACTACACGAACCCCCTGCCTATACTTGTAAAGAGACAGAGGAAGAGAGTAAAAGTAAATAATGCAAATATATACAGACACATGATGAAAGTAAACAGCGTGATGAGAAAAAGGATAGACGGAATAAACAGAGACAGAAGAAGAGTCAGAGAAACAAAAAGGAATAAAGGATATAGCTAAAGGTACAATAGTACATAACTAATGGATGGGAGGACACATGTTGCTCAAACTGGATGATAATGTATTGATGGCATTCGAGAAAGAGAGAAAAGGGAAGAGCGAGATCAGAAAGTGAAAGAGAATCAAGAAGAGAGGCTATACAAACAAGAAAGGGACAAGGAATGTAAGCAAAGGGAAGACCGAAGAAAGGATGTGGCAAAAAGGGAAAAGGAGAGGCTAGAAGAAGAGAAACGAGAAGAAGTAGATGCCCAAAGATTGAAAGCACAATGTTTACAAAGCAGGTGAGAGGAAGAGGAATTCAGGAAAATAAGGAGAAGAGAGGAAGAAATAAACAGAAGTAGGGGATTTAAAGATGAGATTGAATATTTATGCTGTAGAAGCATTATTCCCATAGAAACGCCCGAATGAACTGAAGAAGAGAGAGGGTCACAACCGGTCGCGTGGAGGGTTGCAAGGATTATTAGACATACCAACATGGAGAGAAGAAGACACAGAGATCATAGGAACAATGATGGGGAAATGATATAGACAAATGAGGTATAAGGAAGGATATAGAAGTCAAGAGGGTGAACAAAGAGCCTCCTTTAGAGAAATAGGAGGAAGCTTAGATGATGTCAGAGCAGACGATCACAGAAAATTATCTTTAAATGGGTTAGATCTTTATGATGCGGAAGAGGACAATAGTCATACAAGAAGGGGCATGAAAATGTCATATGAAGAAAAGATACAAAATGAGAGAAAGTGAAAAGAGGGTGCATACGGATTTTCAAGAGAATCAAATGTAGGGGTAGAATGGTTTTATCTAGAGGACCCTATATCATACACTGAACAACCACAAGTACGATTGCATAGTAAATGGGAGGTGTCCCCTTCCTATGTGAGCAGATTCAGGGCACTGCCAGGGAAAAAACAAGCAGACGATGACAATGCTGCCTGTAGAACAAGGAGTGTGGGTAGGTATGACCAAGGACAAGGGTTTTCACAATTCCTACTATTAGAGAAAGGAGGGGGTCAACCACAATATATACCATGGCCACAGATGGATAAGGAAAATTTACAATGCACACGGCTGAGTTTGACTTCCGGTGCAGGAAAATGGATTAAGGACATCAGGAATGACTTTAGCTACAGGCGACATAAAAGGCCTATTATCAGCTATACTGGGGGAGAGAGATGAAGTCATTTGGTAAAGGCCAGGGTACCCAAAGGTAACAGTGCGAAAAACAGTGCATGATGGAGCGCCATTTAATAATTGTAGAGCAGACATATGTCGAGCGCTTAGAGTACAATATCCAGATACATCGAATATTGGGGCGATAATGACTAGGAAAATGAGGGAGGCTGAAGACCCCATTGTTTTTATTGAGGATATTCAGGACAGGTGGAGTGAGGAGATGCCCAAACCGCAGGATGAAACGGTAGTGTAATTTTACCACATATTGTGTCAGGGACTGCCAGAACCAGTACAGAGGCAGTTAAGGAAAGAGGTGGGATTGGAAGCAAAACCATGGCCAGAGATACAATTGGCAATCATGCATTATGTCAGAATGCTACAAGAAAAAACAAGAAGAATGCCAATGGTAGAAAGCAAGAAGAGGCGAAGTTGGTGCAGAAGAAATTATCGCTATGTTCGCCATAGAGGAAGCAGTATTGACAAGTAATGAGGGAAGCAATGTGCAAGTTATGCAGTTCCCGCAGCAAAATAATATAGCCAATGCCCAATTATATGCCAAGAGGCAGATGGAATGGGCCTCAAGGAGGATTTCAAAACCCTCAAGGAAGGGGAGGATCTAATGGCAGACAGCCCTTAACATGTTGGAATTGTGGAAAAAATAGGACATATGGCTAGAGCATGTAGAAGCAGAGGAGGCATGCAACAACAGTTGTCAATCTCCAAGAGGGGGTATGGGATATGCTCCACAATACAATACATATACACAAGAATATTATACCCAGGATCACACACAGAATCAAGCATATGTGCTACAACCACATTAATTTCAGCAGGTGCCACTACAGACACAATTGTCACAACCCCAGCAATTCCAACAAGTACCAATGCAGACACAGTCATTACAGGGACAAAAACAGAAAACACCTATGCAAATGCAACAGGAGCCCACACAACAAATACAATACATCCAAATGCAACAGACAGGAGCTTCACAATGGCAAATGGACACGGGAGTTACACAAGTAGCAAAACCCAAATTAGGGACTGTGACTGTGGTAGGAGGGAATCCTTTCACAGGCACAGGCATGCATTTATACCCACAATAGGATAGCCCACAGAACAAACTGATGTGTTCAGTACTATCTGTAACACCAGCGCCCCAAGAGGGACCAAGGGTCAAGATGACGATAGGAGGCAAGACATTCTCATTTCTTACAGACACTGGAGCAACTCGTTCCTCTGTCTATGAGGGAAAATATCCAATGTCAGGCATTGCCATGAATGTTCAGGGATTTTCTGGGGTGACAGATTTAGTTCCATTTACAGATGAATTACCCATTTCTATAGGAGAACACAACATGTCTATGGTATTACTATACTTTAAACAGACACCAGTGAACATACTAGGACATGATTTAATGACAAAACTTAACATGATGATATCTTTTATTGACAAAGGCATAGTGTGTTCAACCCCAGGGATACATTATATGAATGTAGGGAATATATATTAGCCTTTACAGGAAATAAAGCTTTAAAGGGAGTCTCTCCAGACGAAGAAGTATTTTTATATGGATTGACCGTTTTATTATCATGGTTCCCTAAATTGGCAGGTCAAATAATAAAGATGCCTGATATGTTTTTGTTCAGGCCATACAATTCTTTGGATAATGAGTAAGGGAAAGTTATTCCTTTGGAATTAGAAGCAGCAGTGGTAAGAGAAGAAAGGGTGATGCTTCACGGGACAGACGATGAGGGAAGGGGATGGAGAACAGTGATAGCCCTCAATGAAGGCTATAGATTGACAGACTTGACAGACTAAGAACTGTTTAGGGATGACTATTCAGATGATGAGTTAGCATGCTTTACAAGTCTCACTTATTGGATTAAAGTTGAGAACATAGAGATACCACAGAGAATGGCGTTAGTAAGAACGAAAGGGTGCCAAGTATTTTATGGACTACAGGTCCATATGACGTGGGCTTACTGAAGGGGGTAGGAGCAGTGAAAATGAAACTTAAACCAGGAGCTATTTTGCCACGTGCAAAACAGTATCCGATGTCCAGAGAAGCGGTTGAGGGGATATTCAAAACTATATCTGCCCTAATGAAACAAGGCATTCTAGTACCCTCTGATTCTCCATGCAACACAACAGTGTACCCTGTCAAAAATCAAAGGGGGGGCGTCGTGGAGATTCATACAAGATCTTTTCTCCTTAAATCATATAGTTGAAGCAGAGTTTTGTTGTGTATTGCTTGATTAGACAAGAAGGAATGCTGTGATATCATGTGGAGTGTTGATGTCTGAATGTCAGAATGTATGGGTGACGGTTCTAGTCCAGGCAGTTAGGCAGCCACCTTGCCTGGGAGATGGAGCTGCTTTCTTGTCCTATTTATGTAACTTACTTGTAACCTGTGTAACTGCTTGTAAAGGTATCTTGAGAAGCTCATAATAAAACTTATAAGTTAACCTGAGAAGGCTGAAGAGCACTTTGTAACAATGGCAACAAGTTGGTCGAGAAGATAAAGAACCTGCGTGTAAGGCGAAGAAAATGAGAGGAGAATCTGCTGCGGGGGGGTGCAGAGGAAGAAGCAAGAGGACACACTGCCCCAAAACAAATCAAGTAAGATCCATCACCCAGGGCACAGGGAGGGAGGGAGAGCCCCTTAGCAGGTGGGACCTTCAGCAGCCCATAGGTTAGTGGGAGAGCTGGATCCTGGGGCTGAAGATGGAAAGAGGGCCATAAGATGGAGAGTGAAGATAAAGTGCTTGAGCCTGATCGGGAAGCTGTGGCCTATAGACTGGAAGACAGAGGTGTCCCCATGCAATGAGGGGGATGCTGTGCCCATCTGCAGAGAGGAGGGGCTATGGAATCATGCCTGATACCCTTATATAGTTGGTTATGAGTGCTGTGAGCTGATACTGTAGTGGATTGCATGTCCCTCAGTGGACAGTTTACGATTACTTTGTGGTTGATATGTTCCAGAGAATTGTTTCTGCCGAAATGCGTAGGCACCATTGAACTGTATGGGAAAGATGACCGCTCAAGTAAGGATGTCGGTTGGAGTTGCAGAGCTCTGAGAGGTGTGGCAGGCAGTAAGGGAATGATGATGTAATCGCAATAGCAGGTGGAGTCAGCGATTGTTTCGAACACCGCAGCTGTCAGAATTCTGCTACGGCGCGGTTGGTGTACAAGGCTGTTATAGTAGTAATGTGAGGAAGGGTTTGAGGAAAGAACCCAAAAGCGTTGGTTAACGTGATTTGGAAGTGCCTCACTGAAGAATCTGTTCCCCGAGTGCCATTGCGCTCATGAGAAGAATCTGTTCCCCGAGTGTTGTTGCGATCATGAGAGGGGAATGGGTTGTAAAGGAGCAAAGCCCTTCGTGTCCGGAGGAGATTCTGAGGAGCATGTATTGGGTAGGATGACATGAAGAGTTACGCTTGTGTATAATGGACAGTGGGAGCTGAGCGTAAAGTATACCAAGGTCGGATCGGTAAGGTGAGCGGGAGCAACAGTATTTCTGGCAGAAAGTAAAGTTTAAGAATGCGTAAAATTGACAGTATGATCTGCGCGCAGAGAAATCAAAGCGGGAATGGTGCAGTAAGCAAGACGTGGTATGGGCAGGGTCTTTCCAGCAAAAGCTGGAATGGATTGACTTATCTGGAAAAGATCTGGCTTGCGAAAGCAGAGACTATGTGAACATATCCTTTTTTTGTGGTGGAGATAAGGGCAATGTCTACCATTAATGGTAGCATGGTTGGTAGAATGCATAGTGGAATACGCAAGTGTGTGGTACGACAGTTTATGTGGTATGATGACATTTAATATATACTAGCTATAATATCTTGAGGATTTGCAGGATAGGGGGTATGGACTACCCATGGATTTTTAGTATGAAGCAAACGGTGTTGGTTGGGGTGTTAGGAGTGCATTGTGAGTGACGATGCATGCGTTTTGTAGTTCTAACCTATTTGAAGAATTGCAGCAATTTAGCTTGCGGCAATGCAACATAGACTCCTAGGGTCAGAAACAACAAGTTTAGGTTGCCACAATGCAACATGGACTTCTAGATAGGAAACCATGAGTTGGATTAGAGTCTGTGACAGATAATGCGTTAGGGCAAGTATCTCTATTGGTAAATGAGTACTATATTGCTTCTTGAACGTTAGTGTTTGAGGCTCAATGATGTATGAAGTAAAGTATGGTTCTCTGCTATGACTATGGGGTATGGTAAGAAGATGAGTGAACCTGGTGGTAGTGCCCTTAGTTCATTTTCAGTACAGGTGTGGATGTTTATGCCACAAGGTTATCTTGGAGGCAGCGCCGCCGATGTTGTTGGTAATTTGTGTGTAGCGCCCTTAATTCATTTTCAGTAGAGCCTCCAGTTTGTATCCAGTACGAGTGTGGATGTGTGTCCCACATGGTAGTTTGGGGGGGTAGCGTCTCCAATGCTGTTTGGTAATTTTGGGTGTTAGCTCTTGCCGGTTGCAGGTTCTAGTCCAGCAGTTAGGAAGCCCCCTTGCCTGTGTGATGGAGCCGGTTTCTTGTCCTATTCATGTAACTTACTTGTAACCTGTGTAACTGCTTGTAAAGGTATCTTGTGAAGCTGTTAATAAACCTTATAATCTAACCTGAGATGGCTGAAGGTCACTTTGTAACAAGTTTCCTTTAGTTCCAAACCCAGCAACAATATTGTGCAATATCCCATCAACAGCCAGGTATTTTACTGTTGTCGATTTGAAAAGTCATTTTTTCTCAATTCCCCTACAGAAAGACTCACAGGATTTGATTTACTCTCATCGGGGTACGAGGTAATTATCTCAAACCCGTCAATCAAAATTTGTAGGTGTATGTAAGGCGGGACCCGGGACACAGGCACTGGGTATGGGAATCCCGCCTCCTCCTCGAGGAAGACCCGGGTCACAGAAGGAGGACCCGGCACACGAAGAGTGCTTACGGTGGGGACAGATCCAGGTGAAGCCAGTAGGGCTTGAAAGGGGGGTTCCCACAGACACGTACCCAATCCCGCTACGGGAAGTAATGTTCGCACAACCACTCTGCCACAACCCAAAGCCCTACTTACCGTGACCGGTTGCCAATGCACCATGCAGCAACTCTGAGCCCCAGGCATCCTGAACGCCCACGGAGCTCGACAATGCTGCAATCTCTCCGGTATGAAGGGGAGACGCCGCGTCAGAGCGGGCGGTCAGGGGGGCG
Source organism: Ambystoma mexicanum (assembly GCF_040938575.1). Lineage (NCBI taxonomy): Eukaryota > Metazoa > Chordata > Amphibia > Caudata > Ambystomatidae > Ambystoma > Ambystoma mexicanum. Next base: position 732,834,275 of record NC_090941.1, on the reverse strand, counting down.
GAGCATCCCCTAATGCCAGACGAGCTGGGAGACAACAGGAGCGAGCCTGCACAGGGAAGCTGAACGCCTCCTGGGACTACCGGAATGAAACAAAGGGGTCGGACTTAACAGCAGCCTTTAAGGAAGGCAGCATCCAGTTAAGTAGCCAATGGAAGACATGCTAGACAGAAAGCAAGACGATTGGTGGGGAAGCAAGATTGACAGCCACATAAAAGCCTCCAAACTCACCAGGCTTTGTTGTTGTTTTCCTTGCGGAACATTGGTGAGGACGGAGAAGGCAGAAGGGAATGGTGGGCCTATCCGGCCGATAAGGAGTAAGAGGCAGTCAAGAAACTTCCTCTAGTCGACCCACAAGGGATTTTTGACAGTGAGGAAACTGTCAGAGACATTGTGAACCAATATATCTGAAACCAAGTTGGGTTAATAAAGATATTGTTGAAGCATCAGTGTCTCACTTCCACAGTGTAGCACAGTGAATCTAGCAACGTTCATAGCTGAACCAGTGGGAGAAGATGACCATGTGCATGACTGTGTTACACTGAATGTTATAATGATACTAGCTGGGGTACCCGGCGTTGGCCGTGTCCTGATCGAGTGGTGTCTCATGTGCCCTGGAGGATGTTTCTCTTGTCGGCAATTCTTGGTTCAGTTTGCTCTGGTATCTAATGTCCCCTGGAGTATGTTGCTCTTGTCCTCATGTCATCAAGTCATGCTTCAGTTTGCTCTGGCATCTCATTTGCCCTGGAGAAAATTGGTCTTATCCTCTGGTTGGCAAGTCCTGCTGCTGTTGGTTGTTGTGTTTCAAAAGCTCTTGATATTGATTTTTGCTTTGCATCAGATGGAGCTTTTCCAAGTGACGTTCGTTTTTTGTGCGGCATGATTCAGTCACACAATGGTTTCAGCACATTTGAGAAAATGTCCAAGAATGATTGATTGATTGCGCTCTCTTCTCGTGAATGAACTTATGTAAACTGTAACCTTGCCATTTCCCATATTTGAAGTGGCATGACAAAAATGTTTTAAATATTTTTAATTCCCTTTAAAATACTTTAATAAACACTTTCAAACTGTATACAGTAGTAATACATTTCAAAGGAATAACCAACACATCGAATATTTTGATTCAGACACTTTTCAAAATGTTGACTCCTTCTAGTACCTACTGTAGTGAATCAGGGTGAGCATCAGTAAATGAGGGTATCTACATAGTGAATATTTTGCATCCAAACATAGGCTACAATCTTGCCCCAGGAAAGTTAGTAATCTGTGCAAAAGTTGGTAGCAGTTGGTTCAATCGTGTGGATTTGTATAGCTGGACAAACATACACACATACATGCATTCCGCTTTATATATAAAGATTTCCAATGTTAGAGAGAATGCTCTAGGAAGAGGAGAAATGGTTTTCATTCACGGTACATCTAGAATTTATCAAAAAAATGGGGGGGCGACATTCGGGATCAGCAGTATTAAAAGTGACCTGAGGAGGTACATTTGAAGTAGAAGTGAGGGTGTTCTCCGACTCTGCCTATGTGACATCCATTGTACACACAGGCCTGCCACATTGGAAAAGGAGGGGCTTCCTCTGTGCAGACGGCACTCCAGTGCAACATGCGGGGCTATTAGATAAGCTCATTGAAGCCTTAAGCTTTCTAGAAAACATAGCCATCATGAAATGCCAGGCGCATTCAAAAAGAACAGATTTAATCTCTCGCAGGAACAAAGCCACAGACTTAGAGGCCAGACGTGCCGCATAATATTCAACCATAGTTGAAAGTGAGACAAAAGATACAAGGAAAGCGACAGGGCGGTGCATGTTGGTTAAAGTAGGATATAATATGACGTCCATTGTACAATTACTTGAGATACAAGGATGAGCATTGCAAGAAGAAAAAGAGCTATGGAACAAGCATAGTGTTCTTTATCCACCATTGAGGCAGGATAGTACAGGAAATCCAGTTACGCCTCTAGCATTGTTGAGAGTAGCATTGGAGCAGCTCCATTACCCCGTGCGTGTGCAGTTCATTCGAGTTACAAGGTTTCTTTACATTGGTCAACAGTCTGCTCTCGGTCAGCCTAAACATTAACAGAACTCAAAGGTCGTTCAGCTTGGCTGCAAGTTGAAAACACAGTCCACCATTTTAGAGCACAGAAACAAGAGTTGAAATCAAAATGGTGGACGATTCTTCAAATGGCGGCGACATTGATCAAAAAGCAGAATATTTCAGATGCAGTTTTCTGTGTAATGCGAATGGGCTTAGGCCAATATTCGCAATAAGGAGGCACTATATGATTACGGTTTAACAAGATTTCATAATATAAAAATGCACATTTTTCAACATAAAAGAGAGAGTGGGGAAAATTGTGAAACTATAACACATATTTAGATGAGGCAGTACATTTAAAAAATAACCTATGGTACCAGCACATTAAAGTAGAGTGGGAAGAAGAACGTTAGACAAAAGCTGTTATGTTTGTTCCTTGATACCCTATGCCTCGGGAACATCCAAAATATTCATAACTACAGAAGTATCAATTAAAAAGGCACACTGTTTGATATACCTTACACTTTGCCTAACCAGAGGGCAATTCCAGGGAAGAACAGCATCCATACTATGGCTAAATAAGAATACAAATCAGAGAGAAGATGACTATGTACAGGATACAAAATCAAGAGAAAACCAAAACACAATGCATCAAATTATCAAATATGAACAAACTGGAATAAATGAAGTAGGAATTAAGAGGGTGGACAACAACATGCATAAATGCAAGAGTGAAGAAGAAATAAGAATATGTTGGGAGAGAGGACAATGCAAATGAAGAGATAATGCTTATTTCCATAGGATGGGCCGAATTATTGGTTGTGTGCAAAACACTGGCATTAACCTGACAATGGGAAGCAGTCATGATGGATGCAGAAAAGGAATGTAAAGACCAGTGGCCTAAAATTGTAAAATGACTTACTTGGGTCGATGATGAAGGGGGACCATTAAAGATATTGCCCCTAAAGAATGCATCTTTGTGCTTCAGAAATAATGTCAAAGTAAAAGTTATAGAAAACATCAAGTGCGGCTGGATTTTCGATATACCAGGCATGAAAGATGGAACCGCAGTCTTGATGGATCATTATTGAGCCTGTGGAACAAGAGCATATATAAATTTACCACCAGACTCGGGAGGATTTTGTTTATTAGTAGTGGTAAGCATGTTAGCCTTGGTAGTACCGCAGAGTGACCTAGAGATAGTAGACCTCCCAAAGATGAATGCACACCTGAGGAAGAGAAGATCGCTTCACAGAAACCAACAGAAAACAGAGAATTATTTCTTAGCAAAATCTATAGTGGCGTATAATGAGATACCAGATGAACACACATTGTTCAGCCAGATGGCAGTGATATTTACAAGCATATTCTTGCCACGACTCCAGGCTGGTGTAAACGCCAAGGGCTCCAGATCACTAGATGAGAACTGCTGTGGTCGATCAATACAACAATAAAGGGATTCAATGTTATCAGCGAAGAATTAAGGGCAATAAGGCTTATGGCCCTTCAGAACAGATATGTCCTGGACTTGATCACAGCAATGAAAGGAGGCGTGTGCGCCAAGGTCAGACCACTTTGCTGTGCATACGTACCTGCCCATTATGAAGAAAATGGAACTTTAACTGGAGTGATAACTACATTGACTAACCTACATATGAAAATGGTAGAGGAAGTAGACAATATTGAAGATGATGATTGGTTTACATCTTTGTTCTCATGGATCCCAACTTGGCTAGCAAATGCTTTCAAGATGCTAGGAGCAATACTAGTGTTCCTATTGCTAGGATTCTATCTCATAAGGATCATTGTGGGACAGTGCAAAACGACAGCTAAGAAAGCTGTTGGAATGAAGATAATGTTTGACATTGATGCTGGAAAAATTGAGCAAATTGAAGCCAGTACTCAAGAGTACATAAAGAAAAGTACTCTTGCACCTTCAGGAACTAAGTATCTTTATCCCAAGGATTATAAGAAATATGTGGGACGATGGGTATGCTGTTCACCAACAGGGGCTTGGCATTTCATAACCTTGAGTTTGGACGAACACACACAGAATGCCGGTCTCCTGAGGGGGCTGACAAAGATATGGGTCCTGAAGAAAAGGAAATATGATGAAATGATAGAAGAAGATGAAGCAGGAATTGCAGAAGAGGAGGTAAAGAGTTTGTTTGAGAACTCACACAGAGGGAAGGGGGGGTGAAGAGGAGTAGGCGGACACCTTCTCCCTGGTTTCTGCCCCCCTTAGCACTGTCCTAATGGAATGACAGACGAAGAGCCACAATTGGGAACCCATGCATGAATATGTGCAATATTCCTGTACCACATCAAGTATATGAGAGATGATATGCACTCAGGCAACCATTTAGGGTGTACTCACAAGCTGATAGAATGGAGGAAACTTACCAAGAAGGATGCACATTGCCGGGCTGTTGAAATGCAGCAATGAACAGAATGGATGTATGTTAAAACAAAGTCTGATGGCAGCGAAAGAATGTCATAAAGAAGATGTAAGAACCTAAGTTGAAACTAAATTAAAATACTAAATGATGATGATGTAACTGAAGAACTAAGAAAAACATGTATTCAATGATACAGTAATTAAGGACCCAAAGAAGAATGAAATTACTCACTGATCAATAACTGTAAATACGCAGAAAGGCAAGGTAGAAAGAACATATAGAAGCTTGTTTATGAGAGGTATATATACAATGTTTAGGACAACCATTAGAACAAGATGGATGACGGCTCATGTCAATGAACCCAGCTACCTCAAAATACAAGCCCAGGATCTTAAAGTGAAAAGATGATGAAAAAGTTGTTTTTCCCCTGCAAAATAGAGGAGTTAATTGGGCCAAAAACAAGGATGTTATTTTGAGAGATATATGAAATGTACAAAGGGAGTCCAATGAGCAGACCATGTGTGAAGGACATATTTTCCAAGATTAGGAGGAACAAGAACATTTACGGATGCCAAGCATTGGACAATTAAAAATGCACAACGTTTGTATGGGCTAGAGTGAGCAAGTCGGTAAAGGCCAAGAGGAGCACCCAATATAATTGAGTCAAATAGTGTTGAATAGGCTGTCGAAATTGACACATTCGTGGTCTTGAAACATGTGATGAAGAACTCGCAAACAAGGGCTATTCATTAGGCTTAAAGCTAAGATAATGGTATGCCTATCCTCCCTTGAATGTTCTGCGACAGTGCAGAATGGAAAAGTCAATCTTCAAAGAGAGAAAATTGGTATGAAGCCTACCGATGAGAGAGGGTAGACTAATGGGGAAAACAAGGGGAGAGTTGGTGTATCTCCAAACACCTGTGTTTCATTTCTATGAAAGTGCTGCTAGCGAGCCGAATGTCCAAGGTTGGATTTGGGTTGCCAACCAATCAGAAAAGCCTGCATTTCACTTTTACATACAATGTTGCAAGTATTGTTATGCTGCCATACTCTTTGCTGTAATCAGTGTGCTACGTGCGTAGAAGTAGCTCAGGGCATGTCCTACAGACAAGGGGCAGCCAATGAGATATTAACCCATATATAATTCTATATGTAGACATGTTGCCCTAATCCAATACTACCCCTCAATAGGTTTTTGTAATGTGCCACGCAGGATGACATCATAGATGACTCATCTAGCATTATATAAACTAAGTATAATCAAAAAGACATTGAGTTGATGAATGATGATCCACCCTGCATTCCTTCATTGAGATTGAGATAAAAGCAGTGTTTTACCATGTTATTTGAGCCTGTCTGGTTATTTGGTCCTTCTACTGTCCTTGTTCCTTTCTGCACTAGCTCTACCAGCTTCTCGTTTTCTTCCCCACAACACCTTACACTAGTTCTTGGCCTTCTTTTATATCTTGCTTCGGTCAATAATTTGGCCTTCATTCAATTAATCAGAGGCTAATGGATATGTTGACCTTTCAATTGGTCACAGACTCTTGTTCGCAGCCTGCCACCCGGGGGGAGGAAGTTTTCCTGCTCTTGCCTTGTAGCTCCATGCAAAAGATTTAAAACCCCTGGCTGTCATCTGAGGGTAAGGCAGCCCTGACATGGTGGCTGCAGAACCTTCTGTAGGGGATGTGACTTGCAGTGGTCTTGGAGGGTCTTGTCTCTCTCTCATACACAAGCAGGGCTGTTAGCTCCCACCAAAAGTAATCTCATGGCTCAAATACGCTCGCTCAAATACCAGTCGGGTGGCTGTCAATTCTTTAACTGAGATAAGGCGACCCAACACTGGAGGACCACAGACCCACTTCAGTGGGTGTCTGTGGAGCCTGGGACACTAAGATGAAAGACTTATTCCAGCAGAAGAACTCAGCGGCAATCAAGGACAGTGCACGTTTGTGCACAACTTGAATGTCAGTGTTTGTGAGGGCCCAGTGTAAGCAAGTTGTTCTCACGTATCCACCAGATCCAGTGAGACACTCGAGGAGCTGCAGAATATCTGTGACTGACAAAGATTAAAAGTTGTAGAAGATGGCAGCCTGCACAGAAATGAGCATGGGCCATGGAGCCACTTCCCTGCAACTGTTCATTTACACCCTTGAACAACAGGCCTTGGCTTTTAGTTATATCTTGAGTCCTTGGCCTGTGATATATGGTGTCAGAAGTGTGTCCAACAGCGTCCAACCCAAGGGGTTCACAATGCCCACCCCTTCCCATCCTGAAAGTGAGGAGGCTTTCTGATTAATCCAAGCTCCCTCATAAAGCCACATTATGGTCAGCAGGTAATGATTTGTGCAGTAATGATGAAATTATAGTTCCCACTAGTGAAAGTACTTTAGTTACCTTGGGGCTGAAGATACACCTTTCAGAGCGAACCTCTGCGCGTATTGCACCTAAATCCATCCTAGCTACTAATAACAGCATTGCTGTCATGCTTGTGTTGTAGACCAGGACTATGGGGATGAGTTGATGGTCTGCTTGTAGTCGTTCATCCACCCCATACCCATTACCTGTTAAAACTGGAGTTCCGAATTGCCCAACTGATCTGCAAAATCCTCTTCAGCCCAGAGGTTGAGGAAGACCAGGTCCTGGGACAGACAGCTAGATGGGAAAAGGGATTTGGTTCCACACATCCCACACATCCCACCATCTCCCTCAGTCCAGCCAACAGACTTGCCAGGCTTTGCCACAGCCCAGCATAATGACACCACCCCCGAAAACTTTTGACTAGGTGGTGGCAGTGGAGCAATGGTCAAATAGGCAGCAGTGATTTATTGTTGAAAGAATGGGGCTTTTGCACAGGGGCAGAATAACTTAAAAGGTAGACGGACCCACTCAGAATCAGCTGTTAGTCTCTACCTCATTTAGGGAGATGGTATTAGAGCTTACCTACTCCAACCATGCAGCAGGGCACCAGGACATTGTTGTAAAGGTCCAGATTCAACAATGCTAAGGGGGGGTGCACGTACCAGTTGCGCACGGAACGTGGTGACGTCAAGAGTGATGTAGTGGGTGGCATTGGGGGTAGGGACATCATTGAATCCAGTGCAGCTTGCATAAGGTGACACAGAAGTAGGCGCAACATGAGAAATTCCATGGTGGCAGTACGAGGTAGTTGCATAGAGTGGGCACAGGGTGGGGGTGCAAGATGTTGTAGCGGGTATGAGAAACCAGAAAGTGCCTCACCCACTAGTCCACTGGGATCTGTCCTCCAGGTGGCCAGGACACAGCCTTCACTTTTGGATCCAGTTCCTGGGGGTGGACCAGTGTGGGAGGATTACCTGGGTGAGGGGTCTTCAGGGAGTGGGAGTGGGACACCGATGGTGAGACACAGTGTCCCCTTCCCTGTAACACCTTTACCCCATACTAAAAGGTGGGATACTTAGGAACTCAGCCCCCTCCTTTCACAACACAAACACTTTCTCACGGACAGCTCGCTATGAGAGAAAATGGACTAACACCAGAGCTGTATACCTGACATGTCCCAATACAATGGTCAGACAGGGACAGGCAATTACTGACCATCACACACACCTGACTCCCATTAAACTTACCCACACGGATAAAAGGCAGAGCACGAGAGCACACTCTGAGAGAGGCAAAACACACGACAAAACAGCAGTTCCAAGTTGGCAGTTTAACACCAGTTTGAACAATAGCAAAACAGAAGGCGATTGCAAGGAGGGAAGTGCCCTTGACCTTTTCGCCAAGGAACCATTACTTTCACAAAACCTCGAGAATAGAAAGTCTAAAACCAGTAAACATCTGAAGAATCCTGCATTGTGTGTAAGAGGTACCCGGGGACCTCCTGCGTTGATAATCAAGGCAGGGAGAATAGCCTGCTGCCGTGATACTGTCCTTGGCTACTACAACAAAGCAGAGCCAGTGAAATCAACACAGCGGGTGAGTTGGGCAGACCAGTCTGTGTAGAAGCCAAGGTTGCAGGCGTCAACATTGCATGATGAGCGCTGAAGCGAACAGTGTATTAAACGCATGTGATAACCAACGCAAGTAAAATTGAACAGCAGATGAGTCATTGAACTTTGAAACCAAGATACAATACCTTTGACAGAGTGGTCCGGCACTGCATGCGTGCTCATTTGAAGGTCTCTGTAAGGTATCCAACTGAGAGGTGGTAAAAGCAAAAGAGTGCCAAAGGATTGTGAATCAAAGTGGTCCTGCAACGGGCCAAGCTAAATCCTGTGCATAATCAAACGTCTTTGATGTTGATACTGTCAAGAAAGTTGATGACAAAGCAGATAAAGTTAGTCCGAGTCCGAACGAGGGAGATCAATTGAAAGTTTTGGGTTGAAGCAAGTCTGTGTTAGAGATAATTGAATTGTTCACAGTCCGGCAGAGGGAGACTGATTGAACATTGTGTTAAAATGGATCTGAGCCCAGTTGAGGTGCATCCAGGGTGAACCGTGAATCACCCAAGAAATTGGATACATGGAAATCCTACGATGATTGCGTTAAAGGGGATCAGAGCCCGTCTCTTGTCTGCAGCATCTAACAACTCGGCCAAACTCTTTAAATGTGCACGGAGCTGGCCAATCCTGCTGCAGTCTTTACCTCTCCTGTCCCCTCCCAGGCCCTCTGCATGGCCTTAGCTCCACATTTCATCTCTAAAACCCAAGACATCCTGTCCACCTTCTGTTCCTCTCATCCTTCTTCCTGCTCTTTTTCTGCTACTCCTGGCCCTTTCCTGTGGCCACCTCTCCTCCTCTCCTCCTCCCTTCTCTTAATTTCCTTTCTTCACCCCTGACGATGTTTCTAGACAATTCTGATCTATGAAAGTCTTGTCCAAGCAGGTTCTTCCCTATTCATCCCAAACCATCAAGGACCATATTGACACCCTCGATCCAGCCTTGGCTGACTTATGCAACCACTCTTTCACCACTGGAACCTTCCCTTCCCCCTGAAGCACTCCCCTGTGCACCCTGTTCTTAAGAAACCATCAACCGACCCCTCCTGTCTGACTGTCGCCTGATCTCCATTATCCATTTTCTGGGCAAACTCTTGGAAAAGCTGGCCATCACCCAGCATAACATTCACACTGAATTTGTTGGTTGTCTCCATGACCATCTGTCTGGCTTCAGAGAGGCCAGAAGCACAGACACTGCTCTCTTGAACATCTGTGTAGACATTCTCTCAAACCTTGACACTAACCATCCTTCTGTCCAAATCCTCCACAATCTCTCTTCTGCTTTTGATACTGTCAACCATGCCATCCTGCTCAACCAGCTCTGTGATAACCTGGGTATCACTGATCAGGCCCTGGCCTTGCTGATCTCCTTTCTCTCTGACTGACCCTCCCAGGTCCAACTTGGGTCCTTCCTCTCCTCTCTCTCTCTACCTGTGGTGTTCCCCAGGTGTCTAATCTTAGTCCTTGGTTGTTCAACCAATACCTGGCACATCTCACCCATGACATAGCTGCTCTCAGCTCCAACTTAATAAAATATCAATATCAATATCAATAACTTTCAGTGCTGTGAGATGACACTCAGCTCGCTTTCAGGCTCCCCTCAGCCGCCTCTACTCCCTCTCTCATCCCGGATTGTCTGTCCGCAGTACATGAGTGATTACAATGATTTCTGCCTTAATGCCAGTAAGACGGAGATCCTCCTCATCGACTCACCAGCACCTTCCTTTCCTGTCACTCTCTGGCCGCCCTCTTCCTGCTCCTTCCTGTGAGACTAAGAACTTTGGGGTCATCTTCAAATCCACACTCTCCTTCTCTCCTCACATCTCTGAAGTCTCTAAGAAGTCAAACTACCAGCTGCACCTCCTCAGAGATATTCTTCCTTTCCTCACTTTCTCCCAGAAGCTCACTGTCTCCAAAGCTCTGGTTCTCTCTATGCTGGACTACTGCAGCAGCCTCTTTCTAAACCTACCTGCCTCCACTCTCTGTCCTCTACAACTCATCCAGAACAGGACTGCAAGACTTGTCCTTGTCTCAAGCCCAGGGATCATATCTCTCCAGCACTGAAATCTCTCTGCATTGTCCACAAGGCTTTCTGGGTCCTGGGACTGAAATACCTCCAACTTTCTCTTCTGAAATATCTACCTACTCGAGCCCTTCGCTCCTCCACCTCCAACTCCTTGAAGATCAGTCGCTTCTCCAAACAATGTGTTGGGGCAGATCTCTTTCTTCGGCTGGTGCCTGCCTCGAAAACGTGAGCAGAACCATCTCTGGTTCCGGAAGCACCTCAAGACCTTCCTCTTTGCTTCTGCCTTCTCTCTTGCTCTCCCCTGCTGATCTCCTGTCTGATACATGCACTGGGCACCTGGCAACCCTCTGAATTCAGGCCGAGGTCCCTGCCTGTCCAGCTACAAACCCGAACTGCCTCCTGGCACCCCCTGCACTTGCGGCCTGTATCTGTAACCCTAGAGTCCCCTCTGCTGCACTTATTAGACACTTTTCTGAACTTCTAGCACTCACACTTGCCACCCGTTGGCTGCACTACTTGTTTCCTGATTCCGTGTCCTGCACTTGTCCACCCCCCTGCATCTCCCGCCTCCAGGCACTTCTCCCCTCACTGCTCCCCTGTACTTGCGTGGTCTGAATGTCACTAGACCTAGTAAGATTGTTGTTTTTGTCCTCCTTCTGTTTCCCCTTCCTTGCCTCAAAACACTTATATTTAGGCGCATTATAAATACCATATCATATTATGTCAATAGTGAATCATCTGAGAAATTGAGTATTTGTGAAATCCTAACAGGAAAAGAGCGTATTGTTTCTTTGTCACACCAGTCCCTCTGAAAGAAGAGACTTTGAAAGGCAAAGAGACTTGGGCACGGAAGGCCCTGATGCTAATGTTTGAACTGCACCCTCGTGTATAGAATCCAGAAACTGTGCTAAGCTCGAGTGTGCCGCCTTGTCCCATGCTGAAAACGTTGGGAAGGGAGTCCAGCAGCCTGAATATCCTGACATATCATTTCTTGAACACTTCTTTCTTTTACATAACATTGTTTCCCACACTATTTGTATTTAGAGGTAAGGATTGGCAATAGGTTTTTTTTGTAAAGGTTCTTTTGTTTTGACAAGACAGCACTAGGACTGCGTTATTATTATTTGATTGTCGTAGCTTGCTCCCATCTCTAGATTTAGGATTAGATAGGCATTTTTAAACCCTTTTTTCGAAGCTTAATAAGCAACCCTGAACAATGGTCACTTGTGTCCATCTTACTGTTGATACCATGCCTTCCTTACAGGAGGTATATCGTAGGGGGCTCTTGAGCAATATGTGAACAGTAGAGAAGCTATTTCGTCTATAAGTCCACGTTAAAGAAGCATTCATTGCAGACAGCTCATAATAGAGCTAGAGGCCTTGTGTCACAAGCAGTATGTATTTTTTGAGCATTCAGCAGAAACAGTGTGCTGAAATGTTGCACGGCTGAAGTTTCCCAGGTGAACGCAGCCTCAACAAAGTCAATCTAAGAGATACATTACAGGTCTATGAGCTATGCACCTGGGTGCACAAGGAGAATAGGCAAAGACATAGAAATTAAATCTGGTTAATTAAACTCCAGCCAGGGTTTTTTCAGACTACAGTTGGCAGCAAGACGTGAGACCGGGTAGGGGAGGGGCCTATGGGGCGTGGGACGTGGAGCCAATCAGCGGGAGGAGGTTTTGGTGTCCCTAGGGTGCAACATTGTACAGTGTCCTCACTGATGTCCGTGAGGCACATTATTGGTCAGACGCATGTGAATGTCTCGCCCCTTGCCATTTCAAGACATTTTGTATATTAGACATTGCCAACCCATGGCAAACAAGTGTTTTACACTGATTAGAACAATCAAATAGTTGAGGGGCGTTTTGGGAAGGGCTGTGACATCACGAGGAATGTTAGTGATTTTTGCCAAAGAACCATTCTACCCAATAACGGTCATTTAATAGATGTTTGGATATAGGGGACTGATGTAGTCCGCCCAATCAGCTCCTGTGACCTGCCTTAAAAATGTAACAATGTTTTGGATCCAATAAATTTGCGTGACTTCCTGCTTTGTGTATGCTCTGTTTCTTGGGAATTGATTTTATTCCTTCGAGTTACTTTGGGTAGCGGTCCCATGGTAAAACATTGTCAACATCCAGGGACTAATCCTGAGCTGTTTTTTTCTGCCTCGGATTTTCCAACATTCAAGTGGTTCTGTGAGACTTTTCAAATTTGCCAAAAATGTTAAATGTAGAAGTAGGGTGAACACCCCTCCAACCCATGCTATTAATTGTGGTAACATTCTTCTAGTTGGGTATGGACATCATGGAGTCCCAGAAGATAAAGCCACATGAAATTGGATGCCTTCCAACTGAAAAAACAAGATTACACAGCAGATTGTTAAACATCTAGCATTCTCCTTTTGTCTGATTTCTTTCCCCAAAGAAATACTGATAGACCCAGGGTTCACCTTAAGTACAACCTAATGGACAATGTAAAGGATTTTCCTTAAGATACAAACCTTTCACACCTCCATCTCCCAACTAAACAGATAATTGAGTAGAATGCTTCCACCAAACATTAAAGAACCTCCTGGGAAAACTGGTAGATGAAGATGGGAAGAATTTGGGTGACTCGATTCCTGGGGCCCTTTTTGCTCTCTGGAATATCCAGCAACCAGCTTCTTTTCTTTTGAAACGGTCTATGGAGAGTACCCCAGAACATTCATGACATGTTAAACGAGAGCTGGGAGAATAAAGAAGACATGGTGAACTCAGTCTATTTTGTACAGGGGATGTGAGAGAGGATGGTATGGTTGTAGATCTGGTGAAGCAACAAATGGCCCAGGCCAAAAATATTCAAAAAGGACTGTATGATTGGCAAGCCCTCCTGCATAGGGTTAACATGGTTGACCAAGTCTTGCAGTTACTGCTCACATCAGCGTGTGCCTTAAGTGATCACAGAAGTTCTCTGAGATGGTAACTAGTGAGATCAATAGATCGATTGTCTGAAGGCTTCACATATTTACCATGTGCACTAGTAAAAAGCCAGGAAGGATCCAGGTGACCCAATGGTTTCTGCAAGATTCTCAAAAGGTTTGTAACTCGATTTTCCAAGCAATGATCTACGGGGGACTTAAACCATATCGGATATGTGATCTCCCGGACGAGGGAAGGGCTTTTATCATCACGTGTACATACACTAACAGGGAAGTCAGTCCAATTCTACCTATATTGCTTACCTGAATCATGGAGGTAAGTCATACAAGAACAAGTCCACACAATGTTCCTTACCAATCATTGGGCTTCCCCACTTGTACTATTGGCAATTCTGCAGCAATTTTCTGAAAGTGAATGCAATATCCTGCTTTGACACGTACCCGCGCCAAGGATTGCTGAGATAATTGAACGGATGGAATGTCTACGTACATATCAATTTGGGACCATACAAAAGTGTACTGGCAGATTTATCTAGCCCTAGAGTACAAAGTCACCACTGTGGATTTATAATACTTTGAGTTTATTAACAATTAGGTTTGACTTATCAGTTCGTGTGCATTTGAGTCTACAAATATTTTGAGAAAAAAAGCTTTTCAGGGCTCTCAAAATAAGAAAGTCAAGTTTTTATGTTCAAGTATAATTTTTCATAGAAAACATGATTGAGTGAGACACTTAAATTTAAGAACATACGTGTTAATATGCGTCCATACACAGAAAGACCATATCAATCCAAAATTAAAGAAAGAACATGTGCAAAACGATAAATCCAAATACATGCTGTGACGAATCTGACAACCTTGTCACTGATTTCCTGGAAGGAAGCCTCCCTTATGTGGCCAGGGAAAGACAGAAGCTACCTGACACTGACTCTAGGGGTGTCTTTCTGCGGGAGGACCACGTGGGAGAGGACAAGCTCCAGGAGGAAAGGGAAAAACAAAGTAAATCAATCAATCAATCAATCAATCAGTTATTTGTAGAGCACACTGTGACCAAAGGCATCATGGCGCTGTCGAGATGCAAAGGAAAGATAAACACTTTAAGCCAACAGGTGGGTTTTAAGCTGCGTTCAAAGAGCCCAAAGTCTTGGATGCAATGAAGCACACATGGTAGAGCATTCCAATGTTTTGGGCCAGCAACAGAAAAAACTCTACCTCCCACCCGTTCATGACAATAGGCCGGTACCTTCTGTAAAACTGCATCCGCTGATCGAAGCATGTGCCCTGGACAATAACGCTAAATCTTATCCTGAATGGTTTAGCAGCCCTTCCCATTCAATGCCTGATGAAAAATGAATAATTCCTTGAACTGAATTCGGGCTTACATGGATAGCCAGTGTAGCTTATGCCATGTTATGCAGACATAATGAACGAAGGGAATACCCTTAATCAGGCAAACAGCTTTGTTCTGCAAAACCTGCAAACAATGAATGAAGTACCCTGGTTGGGAGAGAAGGGTGGCTTTGCAATAGTCGAGACTGCCATTAAGGCAGGTTGCTACCACTTGAGCGTGAAGATCCCCAGGGATAAACAGAAGAACTTTCCCAAGTTGCTTTAGCTTAAGAAAGCCCAGGGCACCGGTGGTATTAATCTGTGTTTCCATAGTCAGTGTGAATGCTATTTTAATACCCAGATTCTTAACTGTTTTTGCTTGGACATGGAGGGGGCCCAGAGACAGTGGCCAGAAATCAGAGGTCCAGCTATCTGAAGTGGCAGAGGGGCCAACAATCAAATCCTTGGCTTCTCGCTGTTACGTTTCAACCAGATGGACTCCATCCAACCCCTGTTTGCTTCAAGACAGGATCTAAGTTGAGCAGCGGTTCCTGCCCAGTCCAGATCCATCCTAAACAAAATGTAGGTGTCATCTGCGTAGGAAAAGACATGAAACCCAAAGGAATAAATGGGAGCAGCCATGCGTTGGATGTACATGCTGAAAAGCATGCAAAGGAGACCATTCGCACACATGATGTCAAGAAAGTGCAATACCATTCCAGAACTTAGCCTAGACATGCCAGCACACTGTAGTCTGGATAAGAGAATTGTGTGGTCAATGGTATCAAAGGTGGCCAACAGGCCCAATAGAATGAGACCTGCCATGCCACCCTGGTCCTTGATCATTGTCAAGTATTGAAACTGAAATGGATTCCATCCCCATCAGGGGGCGGAAACCCATTTGTCAGAGATCTAGAATACCATGACCCTCCAGAAAGGGTCTCAGTTGGTGAGTGACAACCGCCTCCATAACTTTCATCAGAAAATCAAGACAACCCTTAAGCCATAGCCTTTAGTGACAACCATGTGCCATTGCAACAGCCTACACAGCTTAATATAGAGACTGACTTCGCAGGTTTTTCCAGCCTAGAATTTCATTTTCCTTTCCACCCACTTTTTGGTACTGAGACAGGGAAGAGGGATGGCGTAACAAGGATGATTGGACACGGTAAACCAATGCTGCGTTCTAGTAATTGGAAACTGTAGAAAAAGAACAGGACATTTTAAAAGGACACAGGTGAACCGAATTGGGAGAACGAGAGAGCCAGAGACTGGAGAGGCACCTGATGGATGCTGACACTGTGGACGATGCTGAAGGTAAGCAGATTGCAGAGCGCTGTGCAGATGTCAACGGGCATGGTGTGCAGAGGAGCCAGGTCAGGAGAAGTTCACCAATTTTCTGTTTCGGGCAGCCGCAGCTGTTAGAACTGATATAATATTATTTCGTCCTCATTGCATATGTTGGCCTATGCCGAGTCGCTTTGCGAGGAAATCCGTATTACAAGGTTGTGACCTTAAGTGAATCAAGCCTCCATTTTGGGCTAGAGCCGCCATTTTAGTTAATTGTACAAAGTCACCCTGTGGCCTAAAATGGCCGTCTTGTGTTCTCTTGTTCTTGCTTTAACCTCTTCAACCTCCGGAGGAGAATTAATGTCCAACCTGCCTTCAGGCTACATGTTAGGGTCATGTAGAGCTTGTCCTTTGTTGACCTCGGGATCAGGGGATTACTTGAATTGGCGATGTTAACCTACAAGTATACGAGAGCAATAACGCCATCCAAATACGACATGCAAAACATTTGTTTGACCTGTATTAAAGCAATATGTAAAGAGTGTAAAGTTAAACTTAGAGAATAATAATGTTTGTTAGTAAATGTATTAAAAAGTAAACCGCATGCACGAGATATGTAAATTAGGAACGAACCTGGCGTGACCCTAGCCCAGTACATGATTAACTTGAAAGAGGCTGGACATCGTTATAACGAAAATGTATAAATACGCTGATGTCCAGCTAGCAAATCCTGTTCACTGCTCACATTGAACCCTGCTGGTGGTCTCTGTGATGTATTGACGGCCAAATAGCTATTTGTGTACTTTGTTTTGTAACTGTTCAGTTTTGTAATAAAGATTCTGTGAATCTTTACAAGCCTGTGTTGGTGTATTTCTCTTTGCATGCTGTAAAAGCCTTAATATTTTATTTTTCTGATTCCACAGATGGCGCCCGAACAGGAACCCTCAAGATCGACTTCTTCTCGTTGAAGGTTGGCTCGGCTACCGGACCGGGATCGGACGGTGCCAACAGAAGCAGCCCTTCTGGACGAGAAGTGAATTCCTCGACAGTACTGCACGATCCGATCCCTGAACGGTGAGCTGTAGCCCGAGACGACGTCTTGACGAGGGTCCATATATCGAGGTGGGTACATTTGCCGAAATCACCAGACACATGGGTCCTTAGCATTGTCCTTAGTAACCCGATCGGCCTCCCAGTCCTTTGGTCAGATGAATCATGACCCGATTCTTAATTTAACCCTGACAATTTGAATTTGGCACATTGTGCTCGCGAGCACAATTATTTGACCAGGTAATATCAGAACTTTGATATGCCTGGGAAATTGTCTGCCTGCTTTATGGCATTATTCCGCAGTGACAGGCAATCTTTGGAAGATAGCCATTCCACACCACAGGAGGGGTCGCCGGCATGTACTATGGTTTTGGTAGTATAGCATTTAATGACATTTGGCACAGACAGACCAGACATAATTCTAATCTTCGGTGGCCAACCAATGGTAGCTTTGAAATCCCTCGTATAGAATATCTAGAGTCTGTATTAGTAAAGAAAAAGGCTAGAGCTGCAGCATTTGATGCATTGCATAGTTGGAAAACAGAAGCTTTGCAGCAACAAAAGAGTAGAGAGAAACATATGCGTAGACATATGACAAGTGTCGAAAAGGCACGGTTATATGATCAAAATAAACAATTGGAGTCAGTTAGGAACATGGACAGGGCGTTTCAATTAGGCATTCAGAAAATGTAGCCTTCAAAAGATTTTCATACGTCAGATGAATTGATTAATAAACTTTTGCATGAATGAAGGCCCGGTGCCTCTGCGCCACCTCCGTACGTCCCTCCTCCTGGTGCTTTGCCCCTTCCCGTTGTTATTCCCCCTCCTATAGTTCCTCCGGTCCTCCCTGTTGTTCTTCCTGTTCTTCCAGCCGTCGCTCCTTTGCCTGCCCCCTTGCCTCCACCTGTTGATATTCAGAATGTGCCTACTCTTCTTCTTCCAAGTGATTCTGCATCGCTTGTAGTAGACCAGGGAGCGAGACCAAGGGTTGTGACTCGTAATACTGTGTCCCCAGAAAAAAAGAATGAATTGATCGCTTGGGCTAAACATTGTATGCAGAAGGGTGAACAAGCTGATGTTTTTTCCACACTCGAAAATTGAAAAGGTATTCCTGAGAAAAATGTTTTTATTGAAGGATTAGGGACTCATTTGAGTATAATGTGGAATAGATTAAACGATGTAGATTTCCCACAAGGGTTACGGGATTTGAACGCCTTAGCGTTGTCCAGAGATACTGCGGAGAAGGTATATGAGCATGTTGAGAGGATTTTTGTGCATAGGAAGGAGTTGGAAGAGTTACAGAATGAGGAAGCAGAAGGTGATAGTTTAGGTACTATGTTCTTACAGAAACGGTTTTCTCCTCACCGTGAATTAAAAGGTGAGGAAGCACGAATTTGTACAAAGGATGCAATAAGATGGATTTCGGATATGTCGATAACTCCAGATGAAGTATTTGACACATATAGTCAGTATACGTTAGAAATGCAAAAGAAGGTGTACAGGTTATGGTAGAATACCTGCAGAATGAGTGTGTAAAAAGAAACATTTGTTGTCCCGCAGAATTATTGAGTGTTTATAAGAGAGCCTTTTAGATTGATACTTCTTCGACTGCCTTAGTGCTTGATTTGGCTCTGTTGCTTAGTAAGCGTTCAGAGCTGCCTACTTCTCAGTTGCCTATGAGAGAGGTCCCTCCGACATTTGTCCCGAAAGTTGAGATTGCGGCCGATGCTGCGCGAGGAATACTCACGGTGGACATCCCTGCACGTTACGTGTCGCAGTTTGTTCACGTCCCGTTTTCAAGACAGCAAGTGAACACCATAAAGCAATCTATTCCCGATGTAAGAAAGAATCCGACCGGGTTCTATAAAGAAATAGAGTCGGTCTTACAGTCATCGGTATTCACCTTAAGTGATATTGATTTATTATTTCCCGTACTCCTGCCAGTTGATTTATGGAAACAGATCAGGGCTGTAGATGATGTACCTGGATTAGGAGATACATGGGATAACATGGTTAGGCTAGATAGATAAAGATCAGCTGGTGAGTGACCGCCTCAAGTGATATTAACCTTGCCTGATAGGATTATTGTAAAATTGAAAACTATAGTTCCTGAAAAAAGAATCATTTGGGACAAGCTTAGGGCCTGTGTCCAAGGAAAGTCTGAGGGTGCTACCGATTTCTTCAATCGGTTTGAACAGGTATTTTCAGATTTCACTGGACAAGACTTAGGCACAGAGTCAGGGAAAAGGCTGTTTGTCGACAAATTTGTACGTGGATTGCTACCTGACATCCAGTTATAGATCATGTCTTCCGAAAGCGCTTGGCAGGCGAAGTCTCAATCAGAAGTGCTGCACATGGCTCAGTACTATGAAAATCGTGTGAATAATGAAAAGGAAAAACTTGAGAAAAAAAAAGGGTGACCTGAAAACAAAAGTCCTATTACAACAGATTGTTAGAAACCCTAGAGGGGGTAATCAATTTAGAGGTCAGTACATTCCACAGGGAAGTACGCCCCTGGCTCCGGTAACCATTATGAATATACGAAAGGGAAAGCCCAAAACAAAGCACAGGACTAAGGGCTATCATAAACGAGAAAACACAAGGGGGGTGGTCCTGGCTGACGTAGTCAAAGCTAATTGCAGATGATTGGACTGCAAATAAAATTTGCTATATCTTCTCCTTTGTTAAAATACTCATTGATATGAATACAAAGGAACAGTGGGAAAGTACCAAGGAGTAAGGATATATACCACAAACACTTAGTTAGTATAAGACTGGGAGTGTTTTTTATTTACTCTCCTCCGTCAAGGATTCATTTATAAACCAAACATAGGATGCAGTACATTTTTAAAGCAAACAAAAGTTACCTGGACCTATGAATGGTACAAGCATTGCATTGTATAATGTTTTCATTACATATTGTTTCTTCACATATTTAGACATGTACAAAGCAAAAACATATTGATACCAAGCTCAACAAAACATTTTTGTTGCTCTAACACAGAACCTTGGATGGGTCTGACAAAAGCCAGGCTAGAGGGTGACCAAAGTAGATCGACGTCACTGACATAAATCAAAACAAATTGGAAAACAGGGACCTGATACCCCCCGGGGGGGAATGGTCCCAGGACGTTTCGGCTAGACAGTGGATCACAGCCTTCTTCATGGAACCAAGGTAATGGAAACCCCTTAACCAGGACGAATTCCTGGGTGGTGGCCAGATGGCTAAAATTGCTATATGCAGTGGGTAACTCAGGTGGACAGAGTAGTAGCTGTTTCTATCCCGGAAGAGCTGGAGTAACAAAGAGGTGGCCTCGATGCTCAAGCAGTGCAACTGGGAAAAGGTCCAAATTGCCGGCTTGGGAAACTTGTGGCAAGCGGTGAGCAGGGACGGCTAAGATCTGGACCGTGTGAGCTGCGGCGTTCGCGTGTGATCGTGAGCACGGTGGGACACAGAGTGAGGTAACCATTAACCAGTGTGCCTATTGTCAACAGGAAGGCCACTGGCGCGCACAATGTCCGACCTTGCAGCAAAGGTCATTTGGAAACATGGGTAGACGATCCAGAGGTCGCCCAGGTGCAGGAGGCCCTGGCAGAGGTCAGTTTGCACCAGAATCACAGCAACCTCCTTCACAAGATAAGCAAGTTTCGAATGTGGATAATAGAAACATGTTTGATCATCCTTCTGCCCCGTACCTCTCTGAAGAGATTCCTTTTGACAATATTCTGTTTCGCTAGGATTGCCCAAAGCAGGATTTGGAACCGACGCCTATTCCCGTTCATCAGAAAGGGCCCTACGTTGAGATGGCGGTGGGAAATAGGAAGCATCTATTTTTAGTAGATACGGGAGCTCAGAAATGTTCCATTGACCATTGACGGGTTCCAAATATTCCCCTGTCAGGGCAGTCCAACGTTTTCCTGTAGTTTGTCCGGTCTCTTTGCCGGTACCGATAACACTGGGTGCCTTCACAGAGCAGTGTCCATTTCTACTTACCACAAACTGTAGGGAGAACTTGCTGGGGTTAAATTTGTAGAAGGAATTGCATGCAGTAATACATTGTTCTCCGGACGGAGTTCGGTTAACAATTTCACCTCAGCAATCACTCGCCTCTCAGTTTTTGACTCGACCTCTACCGCCAGAATTCAGTAATGTTCCGGAATGCTTACGGGCAATTGATGATAATGATGTGGGCATTCTTCAAATTGAACATGTTAAAATTATTATGAGACATGGAGTTAAATTGCCTCGCATCCCGCAATATAAGATCTCAGTTGAAGGCGAACAGGCTTTGAAATGTATAGTCTCTGATTTTGTACATCGTGGAGTAATTGAGGAAATTACGGGTAGCCTGTGTAACAGCCCCATTTTGCCAGTATACAAAAAAGGTGATAATGCGATTCCCTTTCAGTTTATAATTGATTTACGTGCTATTAACAAAATTGTGGCTCCCCAATTTCCTATTGTACCTGATGTTACAACGATACTAACCATGATTCCAGCTTCTGCCACTCATTTTAGCGTTGTTGACCTCAAAAACGCGTTTTTCAGTATTCCCATACACAAGGATAGCAGGCATTTGTTCGCGTTTACCCTAGGTGGACGCTCGTTCACATTCACTCGTGCACCACAAGGGTACACTGCGAGTCCAAATATTTATAGTAGGGCATTAAAAGAGCAGCTCGATACTCTCGAGTTGCCTACTACTTGCACATTACTACAGTATATAGATGATCTCCTCTTGGCTGCCGATTCTGAGAGTGCCTGTAAAGAAGGCACCGTGTTGTTGCTTTGTCATCTAGCGAAACATGGCCACAAAGCTTCACTCAAAAAATTCCAATATTGTTGTCAGGAGGTTGCCTATTTAGGCTATCTCCTGTCAAAGGAGGGAAGACGGTTGACACCTGAACGAATAAAGACTATTTCTGGCATGTCTGTCCCAAATACACAGAAAGAAGTTAGAGCCCTGATAAGTATGGCTTCTTACTGTAGATTGTGGATCCCTAAATTTTCGTTAACGATTAAACCAATGCTGGCTTTGACAAAGAAGGGCATTTATTTGCCATTTCCATGGACTTTGGAACACCAGACAGCATTTGACTTGCTCAAATCCGCGCTGTGTTCAGTGCCGGTTTTAGGAACTCCTAATTATGACAAGGCCTTCGTGTTGTATGTGCATGAACGTGATGGATGTGCTTTGGTTGTGTTAACGCAAGAACATGGAGGGAAGAATAGGCCGTGCGGCTATTTCTCATCCTCCCTTGATCCTGTTGCATGCGCTTTGCCGAGATGTTTGAGAGCTGTTGCTGCTGCGTCTGTAAAACAGAGTGAGGGAATGGTCCTGGGTCATGCGTTAACCCTAATGGTACCTCACTCTGTAGATATTTTATTGAATAGAACTCAAACGTAACACCTCACTTCTGCACGATTGACAAGATATGAACTGATCTTGTTTGCTCCCCACATTCAAATTCAGAGGTGTTGTGTATTAAATCCGGCTGAACTTTTACCTGTCCCGGAAGATACTGTTGATGGTGACGAAACGTCACACGATTGCCTTTATGTGACAGAACAAGAGACTAAAGGTAGAATCGATCTGAAAGACACGCCTTTGAACAGCCCATAAGGAGAGCTATTTTGTGATGGCTCTTGTTTCAAACTTCCGAATGGTACATCCACGGCTGCTTATGCTGTTACTACTTTAAGCACGATTGTGGAAACCAAAAGAATTATGCATAATTCCGCGCAGGCCGCAGAAATTATAGCGTTAACTCGAGCTTGTGAACTTTCTGAAGAACTTACAGTAAATATATATACCGATAGTCAGTATGCTTTTGGGGTGGTTCACAACTTCGGTAGACTTTGGAAAGAACAGGGTTTTTGACCTCACATGGCACGAAAATTCAGCATGGCACTTTAATAGTGCGATTACTTTCAGCACTCACACTCCCTGTTCAGCTAGCTATCATAAAATGTGCAGCACATCAAAAAGTTACAGATGATATAGGAAAAGGGAATGCTTTCACTGATCAGATAGCTAAGCAAACTGCCACTGATTTTAGTTCAGAAATGTATGCTGTAAGAAAAACTGTAAATATTTGCACTTTTGGTGAAAGTATTGATTCTGTAAAAGACATTCAAGCAGATGCTACTATAGAGGAACCTAAGAGATGGGTCGATGGTGCCGGAAGGTTGGATGATGATGGGTGGACAATGTTGAAGGAAAATGGTTACTCCGACGCCTACATTACAATGATGGTTATTATGGCTCATGGTCCGACACATGTCTGTGCGCGTAAATTGACTAAAATGCTACACAGTGTATGGGCCAATGATAAGATTTTCAAAACTGCGAAGCGCTTTGTCCAAGGGTGCATGGTCTGCTTGCAGCATAATGTAGGAAAAGGTACCTCGACTCCTAGAGGAGGTTTCGCTCCATCTTCTATTCCGTTTGAGGTTATTCATTTTGATTTTATTGAAATGGAACATTGCAATAATCTTAAATATGTGTTGGTTGTTATTTGTGCTTTTAGTAAGTGGGTTGAGGCCTTCCCTGTTAGAGATGCAACGGCCATAACCACGGCAAAAGAGTTTTTTCCTAGGTTAGAAAGAGTTTTTTCCTAGGTTTGGGCTGCCGAGAGTCATCTGGTTGGATAATGGGCCACACTTTATCGCTGCTGTAATCCTACAAATATGCAAAGGATTACAAATTGATAAACGGTTCCATTCGGCCAGACATGCCCAAAGTGCCGGATTAGTGGAAAGGCATGACGGCATTCTAAAGAACAAGCTCGCTAAGACGTGTGCTGGCACCAAGTTAAAATGGCCGGATGCCTTACCGATCGTGTTACTGTCGATGGGAACAACCCCTCAAACTAAGACTGGGCTCTCTCCCTTTGAGGTGGTAATGGGGAGACCTGCTAATATTTGGGGTATGCCAAAAAGTAGCTTGTTACAGGATATAGAGAATGTGCTTCTTTCAGATTACTGCAACTAGTTGAAAAAAAATCTGTTTTCAATTTATCACCAGCTGCGAGAGACATAACCTGTACGATACGAGGGTCCTGGTCACAGTCTATGACCGGGGGACTGGATACTCACGAAAGTTTTTGAGATGTCGTCTTGCCTTGCACCTCGGTGGAGGGGTCCCTACCAAGTCCTGCTAGTCACCCAGACTGCTGTGCGGGTAGCGGGTCGTAAGAACTGGATCCATGCGGCGCACACCAAACGGATCCCGCAGCCTGTGCCATACGATACAGAAGACACAGAATCCCTTCCCACTGCTGTAACCAACATGCCTGAAACAGCAACAACCGACAAGAGAATATCGGAGACCGTTCCAGAATTCACCAGGCCAGACAAAACGGCCATCTTGTCTCCGCACTCTCCAACAGTGGAGCTTCCGGATCAATCCTTTTCTGATCCCATTTCCGTTCACTCGCCACCTCCAGTAGGAAGTAATGACACTTTCTTTTCTGATCCTTCAGCACCAGAAATTGTGAAATATAATTTACGTCCAAGGAAATAGACGTACAGCACGGTTTGACTGTGCGATTGAGGAAATCATTTGAAGGCTTGCCTTTTGGCCCGACTGTATGGAAGGATTCTGTTGGCTAAGGGTTGTGGGAAAGACATTGAGAAGACGCGCGACTGGAGTCGCCAGCAAACGAACAATTGGTGTTTTTTTGATTGAAGACTACAATGTCTGCACCCGCTACCGCTTGTACCGAACTTTTAGATAAATATGTGACTAGCAGAGACAATGATCAAGCATGCAATGGGACCCCCAAAGTGTATTGTTGCCTTTTTGTAATAATAATTGGATTTTTAGTAACTGTTGGTTTTGGGTTATGGTATCTGGAGGAAGCATATCCGCTAGAGGACTTTTTACCTATTGAAAATTTATCTGTTATCCCCACTCCTTCCATGCAATTGCATACTTTATCGCCTAGAGATTCTTCGCATAGATGGAACTATCAGAATAATACCCTTTTGTTAATCATGAATGCCACTCATGCAATTTTAAATAGAACCAATTGCTGGATCTGTTCACATCTACCGCAACATGGGGATAAGGGGCTAGGTTGGTATATTCATCCTTTACCTTTGACAACTGCTTGTTATGCGTCTCTTAGAGCACTATTCTTCGGCCGATGGAATGACAGCATCTCAGGGAACTTTGATGGTGCAAATTTGAATAGTTTTGAAAAACGTGTTTTGATGCCCCTGGGATGCTCATTTTTTGCAAATAGGAGTAAACCAAACGTTGCTTCTGTTAGGCCCTCTGATAGTTTGTCTCGCCCTTTTCAGTCTTTGATCTCTTTCAAAATGGCTCCTATAGGCAATAAGGATGCCACGCATCCATCTTATTCTGTTAATCATAGCCCTGATTCAGTATCCTCTTGCATACAGAGGAATGGAACACGGTCAATGGGTAATTTTAGAAAATGCGCCAAGGTTGCGAATTTGACTAGTGAGAACAGACCTCTGTACATAGGCGAACCTGTCTATTTTGTTTGTGGTAATGTGGCATTTCCATGGTTGCCCAGGGATTGGCAAGGAACCTGCTATTTAGGGATTCTATTACCTGGGGTATTTATTGCCAGTACTGCAGAAATTTCGAAAACTCGTCCACAACGAGGTGTGAAAGGGGATACTCCAGCGCAAACTCTGGGAGACATCATGAAATCCTTTGTGCCATTTATTGGGCAAATTATGAATTCAGAAGATATCAGGGGACTAGCGAGAGTATTGGAGAGAACCATCAACCGGACCACTGACATACTCTATAATATGACGTTAGAACAGAAAGCGATATGATTAGTGGCTCTTCAGAACCGGATGGCGTTAGATGTCATTCTGGCTGAGCGTGGGGGAGTATGTAAATTAGTGGGGTCCGCTTGCTGCGTTTACGTACCAGACTCCTCTTCAACGATCTTTAGGGCTATCCAAAATCTACATGTTCTTAGTTCAGAAGTGCATGTTCCTGAGGGAAACTGGGAACTTAGTGCATGGTTTTGGGACCTCCTACGGTCGTAGGGATGGAAGTTGTTTTCAGCCCTGCTGATTATCTTTGGAAGTTTTCTGTTCCTTTGTTGTTGTATACAGTGTCTCCCTGGTATATGTTCAGTATTAGGGGGATGTTGCGCGCAAGCATCAAGTGTATTAGGGCATAAAATATACGCCCCAGATAAGGTTTCCAAGGAGTATGTGTTGAAAGAAACTCTAGTGTCTGATCTAATGGCAATAGATATGTCTGACAATGATTCGGGGGGTATAGATGTTGAAATGTAGAGTTAATCGCAAAATGATTGAAGGTAGTTTAGCGCTTGGCATAGGCCAAAAGGAGGGTTTGTTAGAACTGATATAATATTGTTTCGTCCTCATTGTATATGTTGGCCTATGCCCAGTCGCTTTGCGAGGAAATCCGTATAACAAGGTTGTGACCTTGAGTGAATCAAGCCTCCATTTTAGGTTAGAGCCGCCATTTTAGTTAATTGTACAAAGTTACCCTGTGGCCTAAAATGGCCGTCTTGTGTTCTCTTGTTCTTGCTTTAACCCCTTCAACCTCCGGAGGAGAGTTAATGTCCAACCTGCCTTCAGGATACATGTTAGGGTCATGT
Source organism: Ambystoma mexicanum (assembly GCF_040938575.1). NCBI lineage: Eukaryota > Metazoa > Chordata > Amphibia > Caudata > Ambystomatidae > Ambystoma > Ambystoma mexicanum. Next base: position 732,807,615 of record NC_090941.1, on the reverse strand, counting down.
AGACCTTGTCCTTTGTTGACCTCGGGATCAGGGGATTACTTGAATTGGCGATGTTAACCTACAAGTATACGAGAACAATAACACCATCCAAATACGACATGCAAAACATTTGTTTGACCTGTATTAAAGCATATGTAAAGAGTGTAAAGTTAAACTTAGAGAATAATAATGTTTGTTAGTAAATGTATTAAAAAGTAAACCGCATGCACGAGATATGTAAATTAGGAACGAACCTGGCGTGACCCTAGCCCAGTACATGATTAACTTGAAAGAGGCTGGACATCGTTATAATGAAAATGTATAAATACGCTGATGTCCAGCTAGCAAATCCTGTTCACTGCTCACATTGAACCCTGCTGGTGGTCTCTGTGATGTATTGATGGCCAAATAGCTATTTGTGTACTTTGTTTTGTAACTGTTCAGTTTTGTAATAAAGATTCTGGGAATCTTTACAAGCCCGTGTCGGTGTATTTCTCTTTGCATGGTGTAAAAGCTTTAATATTGTATTTTTCTGATTCCACATAGCTACCGAACACAGAGGAAGGCAAAGTGGGAAGTGAACAACTCACAAGACACGCTGCCAGTCAATGGACCGGGAGCGCAGAAGCCGGTGAAACACAAGGAATGCTGAAGATGCCGTATAGTGCCGGTAAGCCCAGGGAGAGTGAACAGGTTACCGGGGTTCTTCTGGGTGAATGCCATGCACTGCGTATTAGACGAGAGAATCCACGTGAAATCATTAATGATAAAAGTACCAAAGTACCAGAGCCAAAGTAAAGGCAGTGCAATTCTTACCAGTATGAACATTGTACAATTATTACTGACACAAACATTGCTGAGAACAAGAGTCCAAATAAAGGCAGTGGAGATAATGAGAAAGGGATGCTGACCCAATATTGGAGAAATGTTGTGAGCTGGATAGGAGAGAAACTGAACATAGAGCAGAGAAGCCCTGGCAGGTTAGTGAACCGAAAACACTAAACAAGGGTACCAGGTAAAGTCTTGATTCTCCAGGTTGATGTACCATAACAAAAAAGAATTATGATCAAGATTAATAGTGCTAGACAGTGATTACCACTCAATAAATGATGTCTCTTTTCCTATTTGTTTTCACCATAAATACCTTTTCTGTTTATTGTCTTAAAAACATTTACTAATATACATATCTACATTTGATACATTTTCTACATTGGACACTCATCTACTAAATGTGCCTATCTCCTTGGCTGTCTGTCAAACAGCCAAAGAGATAGACACATTTAGTAGATGTGTTCTGAGTGTTTGTGAATAGTAGATTTATGATGTCAGTTTGTAACCATGAAAGTGTGATTGAGGGTGTGGGGAAAATCCAATAGTAGTTGTATTGAAATGTACCACAATTCGAGGTGAGGCCTCCCTCATCGCTTTCTGTAAAGCAATGAAAACCATCCCATTCTCATAAGGTCCCTCGTAACAGCTTGAATTCTAAACATATGACCCACTGCATAAGTTGTAATACAAATTGCATATGTTTGTAATGATGGAACTATTCCTGTATTGATTTATAAGGTGCCAACGACTGCTACCATGCTTGTACCTCTGTAACTAAGCTCTTACAAGTAACAGCGCCTTAATGCCCCCGGGCTGCTTGAGCGCTATACAAATTTAAATAAATAAATAAATAAATATAGCAGGGAATAAACGTGTATGATTTGTGTAATATGCATGTATTCAGCAGAACAATATTGGGTGTCCAATGTAGCAAATGTATTAAATGTAATTATGTATATTAGGAAATGTTTTTAAGACAATTTTGGTCTGAGACCTTTCGTGTCAACTATAGGATGGATCACTGAACCAATGTCTAAATACATTGATATCCAGATGAGCGACTACGAGTACATATTAGAGTTATAAACTAGGGACTCAATGAGCATACTACAAATATTGGACACTAAAGATTGACAAGAACCTTACATGTTAGTGACATACAATGCAAAGGCACTCTACACATCAATGTAACATGAGCTTGCAATTGACACCATAAGGTAAATAATAACATAATAATGTCCTCCATAAAAAAACAGACAGGCTTTAGGCCGGGCCACAGTACGGAAAGTGCGCTTTTGGATTTGCATTTAGATATGCTTAGCATTGTAGATTCAGGTGGATGTGGGCTGTTGGTCCTTTTGGACCTATCAGCGGCATTTGATTTAATGGATCACCACACTCTCTTGACATCTTTGGACAAAACGGGTAAGTGTTTTCCAAACGCTATAAAGTGGATTCACTTCTCCCTATAGAATAGGGTCTCAGCAGTTAATTGGGGTGAGGCCTTGTCAGACTATGCCCCCATTTTTTTTGGAGTAGCGGAGGGGGCCTGTCTCTCTCTAGCTTTGTTTAATATGTATATGAAACCTTTGTGTGATTTGCTGGAGGGCACACATATCTGTTTCACCAACTATGTTGATGATACTCAGCTCATGCTGAGATTCAATGGCAATTATGAACAGGACTCTGTTAGATTGAATAATACTTTTAAAATGGTAATACAATGGATGGTTGAGCATTGGATGTGCCTTAACGATGCTTAATCAGAAATTCTACTTTTTGCCTCCACCTATCAGAGATCAAAACTGGACCTCAAATACAGCTCCTTCTTGTTAGATGGATGCGTGATTAAAACTGAAATAAAGATCAAAGCCTTGGGCACTTTCTTGTACTGGAATGTTAGCCCTGATGCACAAGTAAATAATATCATACATAACACACAATACCATCTTATATTCCTGAGGAAAATCAAACCACTGATCTTAGAGAAGACCTGTGAAACATTGAATATGAATAGGGTTAGTTTCCTATCTAGAATGGACTATTGTAACGCCCTTTTGGGGGGTGCTTCCAAAAAGAATTTTCACGCCCTTCAAGTGGTTCAAAACAAATGCGGTTTGGCATACATAACAAGTACCACCCAGTGAGCATATCACAATACATCGAAAGTCCTTCCACTGGCTCCCTATAAGAGCCACAATTCAATTCAAAATGGCTAGATTTGTTCATAAGGCAGTCTATGTTGCAGCTCCCAAATATCTAAAGAAAAGACTGACCATTTATCAACCTGCTAAAATGCTAGGTTCAAGTAAAGTAACTCTATGTTACTACTTTGCCCGTGCCCCAAACGGCTGAAAGCCAATGGAAAATCTTTTCCCTATACAGCATCTTTTGCCTGGAAGGCCCTTCCTCCCAACTTGCATTGGGAAACACCTTTTCTCTCTTTTCGAAAAGGCTTACCTGTTTGAGTAGGCATTACTTGGCCTCCTTATAGCAGCCTTTATTAGGGCTATGTTTTATGTTTTGCTCGTAGTGTCTTGTGTGTTTTGTATTCCCATGCCCTGATCCCTACTGTCTTTTCAGCATTTAATAAAATAAAATAAAATTAAAATAAAATAAATCAGTATCACACTACCTTCACTGTGAAATTCTAGAATAAATACTTCTCTTTATTTTGTCAAACAACAATATTAATTTTAATGATAGTTACTATACACAATTGATAGGAGTGGCAATGGGGGCTAAGTATGCCTTGACAAGAGGCAATCTGTTTATGTGACAATTTGAGATAACCCACAAACTAGCTCAGAGTATCATAGGCTTAGAGATATATTCCTGGTATGGAAAAGATATATCAATGATATTTGTGTAATTTGGACAGGAAACACGGCAGAAATTAACCAATTTATGCATAAACTCAACAACAGCCCTTTCAATATTGAACTTTCATGCACACATAGTAAGGATAAATTCGATTTTTTTTACTTAGAAATGTACATTTTCAATAACAAAATCACAACTTAAACTGGGCTACATGCACAAACTAAACAAGGCAAGAGGGAGGCAGTGCACCCTGTTTCTTTGCAGATTGGCACACAGCTTAGACAGCCTGGCCTTAATTAATCCATTGATCCTCTCCACAAACCTGTTGGCCTGAGGGTGATAAATTGTGCACATCCAATGCTTGATGTCCAATAATTCAGCCACTTGCTTAAAGAGTTAATTAAAGAAGTGGGTGCCATTGTCTGACCACAACATGTCACACCCACCCCAGTGCTGAAAAACCTCTCTAACCAAAAACCATTCTATGCACTTAGCTTCTGAATGTGCACAAGGACCTGCCTTGGCCCACCGGGAGAAGGGACATGCCACCACTATTAGATACCTACTCCCATTACACCACCACTCTCCAATATCGGTATAGTCAATGTGAAGCTCTTGAAAGGGCCCAGTAGGTCAGGGCAGTGCACCTCTTATCATTCAAAATGTGTGGCCACTACTATATGTTTGTAAACACTTCCTACAGATTGGGGTCAAACCAGTCCTCCTGTATATCTGCAGCAATATTTTGTTTTGACAAATGAGCCGGATGATGCAACTGGTCGAATGCGACCAGCAAAGCTCACACAGCATAACAACTTTGCCCATGCTGTCTTGTCACCACAACAGATCAGTGGACTGTGTGCACCCCCGATTTCTGCCACAACTCCTTCTCCTCCTGTGGCGCTCGGCCTTGTAATTTAATAATTCGTGCTGTTGGTAGTGATGTGTACGGTGCTAGCGCCTGCTCTCATCGCTGTGCTGTTACTCAGTATTTGGAAATATTATGCACTGGGAGATAAGCTGCTTGTTTGGCCACCGGGTCAGCGGCAGTATTTCCGAGTGAGATTTCATCAGTGTCATTGGTATGGGCGGTGCATTTACCCACCCCCGTCATTGACGGCTCAGAAAGGGCATTGATCAATGCATTCAATAGTGCTGCATATTAGACCGGGGACCCATCAACGGCCCCTAAAGCCCCTAATTTTCAATTTTGCAAGCCCAGAGTGTACCATTGTGGTCATGTAGGCTAAATCAGAATAAATGGTCACCCGACATCCCTGGGATTCTAAATGCGCCTCAATAAGCTCCATAGGCTCTGCTGCCTGGGCTGAATAATGCATGGGGGGTGTTTTCTGTACCAAGGTCTCGTACTCGCCATCCGCCAGGCGTACAAGTGCTGCACCCATATGTCTCAGGCCCATAGCCTGGTTAATAGTTGCTGAACCATCAACAAAAAGTACCCCCACCTCAAGAGGGCTGTATTTTGCTTTTGCTATGTCCTCCTCTTACCCATCAAAGGTCACACAATCCTGCTTAGCAAAGTCTTTCTTCTTACACATTTCTCTTAGAAAAGTAGCAGGGTTCACTGTTCTACATCGCACTATGGGAACATTTGGCTAGATAGAATCATCTCATATGTGGATGCCCGCTGTGTGGTCAGTATGCATTTAATATGTTCTTATATGGCAAATACTGAATGTTCCACATACAATGTTATGGAGCACCCCATGGTAATTGCTCATTTCTACTGCAAAGGCATCGGCATCAAACGCCTGTTTCAAAGGGAACTGGCACTGTATCACTGAGTCCAGCATTCCACTGTAATAGGCCATTGCCTTTGGGCCATTGTACTTTTCTGAGTGAATACTGCTGTCATCATTTGGGTGTCAGAATGAGAAAACAAATAAAACACTTGTGTATAATCAGGGGTGCTAATACTGGGGCAGTGGAAAGAACTTCTTTCAGTTCATTGAAGCATGTGAGCATATCCTCTGTTCACGTTATTTTATTGCCTGTCTTTTGCCCCTCTTTGAGGAACTAGTAATAGGGGCCTAGTGTACGCGGCATAATCTAAGATCCACGCTGTGCAGTAATTACACAGTACAAGGAACCTTTGCATTTCTTTGACAGTTCTTGGATGGGGAGCATTGTGTACTGATACAGCACATTCTGGTATTATTTTCTTCCCATGGAAAAGATATCAATTGCCCCAAATAGAGAACCTCCTGGAGACAATAGTGCAACTTAGCTTTATCGACGTTATACCCTTTATCATCCAATATGTGGACAACTAGCAAGTTGTCCACATATTGGATGATAGTGCTGGACATCTGAATATTTCCTAAATCTGCATGGAGTATTCTATTAATGATACTCTGGGACTCACAGTATAACTGTGGTTATTTCATGTGCTTGTACCGCTTTCCGCCAGGTGTAAACGTGGTGAGGTACTGAGAGGCTGAGTGCAGGGGTATGGAAAAGAAGGCGCTGTTCAAATCCACTACAGTAAAATGTGTCGCTTGTTTTGGGATGCTGCACAAAATGGTTGCAGGGTTAGGAAATACTGGAAATTGTGCTTTTACAATGTCATACAAGGGGCAGAGAGCTTGGATCATTCTCCAACTTGAATCCTTCGCCTTTTTTAATTGGGTATATAGGCGTATTACATGGGGAGTTGGAGTTCATAATAATTCCTTGCTTTAGGGGTGCGGAAATGGTATCTTGTATCCCCTCCTTGGCCACTTTGGACAGTGAATATTTTCTCACCCGGGGTAACACTGCACCTGGTTTGAGCATAATTAGAATAGGCGCCATTCCCTGTAAAAGGCGTACATCATGGCCACTGGTTGTATATAATAACATCTTAGGAACCTGTGCTAGGTTGCTTTCAGTGAAAGGGGCGGTACTACAAGGCCCATCATAGAACGCTGCAGTTTGCACTATTCCACAATTATCTCACAGGGTATGCAAATAGCCAGCAATATTTCTCCATCATTAACCCGATTATCAAACAATTCTGCGTCATTTGCATTTCTCTAAAGGGGCTGTTGGCTCAGTACACAGTACTGTGCCACATTCACAACCGTCTGAATCCGTTCCCACTACCACAATCCTCTTTTCTGACACCACCAATCCCTGCAAGTCCAGTAAAATTATTGTACCTGCTACAAGCTCTGGGGACACAACGGGTCTAAAGATAAAATTAGATGACACTCTCCAACGTTACCGTAGATTTCTTCAAATACCATTTCACCTAATACCATTTCACTGAACCCATTTCACCAAAAATGGTAGGGGAAATGGTATATTGGTAATGCATAATAGATGGGGTGTCGGGTAAGGGTATAAGTTAGGTAGGAATGGGTGAGGGGGGTCTCCCCCCCGCATTATAAAAAAGTAAAAAGTAGATTTTGTTTCTTGGTGAAATAGATTCTGTGAAATCTCCATTAGTTGAAATATTTTTGAAGAAATCATATACATATACCCTCCAACATACTTTTTCAACCTGGGGCACTGCTTCAAGCAAAACTGTAATCCTGTACACAAACATATCGGGGTGAACAGGAATGCCGGGAACCTCCACTTCCCCGACTTGGGCATATATTATCACCATTGCCCTCAGGGCACACATTACAGAGGTGGCACATACTATCTCTGGATCTGTAAAGGTCAGGTCATATTCAATTTGCTTAAGAGATCACAGCCTAGCAGATTTACATGCATTCACCACCTTACCTCCTATTTTGATGAATACATCTTCTGTAAAAGGAACCGTTGCCACAGCCACAGAGAAGCCCTGCGTGTCAAGAGTTTCACCTGATAATGGGAAGTCTCCCTTCACTAATGCATGATTTGGAAGCCCCTGTATCAACCATAAAGATGAATTGCTTGTTTCCTATCTCAGCGCCCACACAAGAGCCTTCTTTGGCTTGTCCTAGTCAGGATAGGTGTTGGTACCCAGGAGCACAAATGGTTGCCTCCCATGACACTCGCTCCCCGATATGGATGCACTTCCCATTAGGGACTGCATTGCTCCCTGGCATTAGGGCGCTGTATGATTGGCTTGGCGAGGCAGCCTGTTTTGGAATGTTGGGTGGGACAGGCACTGTGCCTGAGGACAATTGCGGTGGCAATTGTGGGTATGCCTGATGGATCTCATATGGTATTGATGTGGGCTCAGGGGGTACCGTAAAGTGAAGATATTGTGCTACTAGGCCCACAGGTGCATACTGATTGTATCCTGCTCCTACACTCTCTTACAAAGTGACACATTTTTCCACATCACCAACAATGAATAGGTCCTGCTTGCAGACCCGTTCCTCCAAATCCACCACTGCCACCCCTTATGCCTTGAAACCACCCTCTTTCCCGCTGCTGGGGGCCACTGCGTGATACCACTCTGGGTGCTGCGACTGAGATCCATCGCTCCATTGCCCTCCGCCTGGCCAAAATGCTGCTACTCTTGTATCTGCCAACCCTGCTGCCTGCTCTGCTGAGTCCGTTTGAGTTACTGCTGTGGCCGCCCCTTCAACTGCTATTTTTGTTAACTTCTTCTGTACTAGTTTTGCTTCCTCAGCTTGCAACCTTTGTGCTGTTTCCTTCTCTCTTTCCTTAATCGGCTTGCAATGATGTATAATTAAAGTCTGTATTTCAGCCCAGCCTTTTGCCTCAATGCCCACAATCTTACCAAGAGCCTTCTGAACTTCCTTGGGCAATCCCCTTTTAATAACACAATAGTAAAGCAGCACTGATCAGACTCACTGTTCATCAGTCTTCACCCTCCACATCTCCTGCACCAGTAAAATGTATTGGGTGGGGTCTTCATCATCCCCCATTGTATACTGAATTATGGACTGCAAATCCGGTGTATTAGGATAAGCCTGCCGAAGTGCATCCCACGCCTGCGCTCTGATGTTGTCAAAGGGTGCCCCGTCATGGGCATCATCATCTCTCTTAACTTCTGGGCTTCCAGCCTTTAGCCAAACATCCTCGGCTTGATCCCCCAGAATTGCAAAGAGCAAACCTTGTATGTCTCCTATTGCTAAGGAGATATATCCAGTTACCAGCCCCTGCAGTTAGGGGCGGAATCACTTTGATTATGTTGTTTTTATCCATCTGGGCCCATAGTACATACTATGCTTGTCCTGGGCCCTTATCCAATAACGGCAACTGTGTGCCCACTCCCCTTCTTCCCATCACTTGCCTTTTTTTTCCCACTACTGCCCGCCCAAATCTGTTCCTCAGCTTGAGACCCCACAAGCTTTCAACCCATTGGGTTATTACCAGCACCTCCACTTCATCTTTTAATTTGTCCATCGTATCCCAATCTTTATCCCGCAACTCCCTGTTAGTATCTCCATCTGACCTTGCTGTTCTATAGCCCACACCTCCCTGCCCTTTGCTCATCACTCTTTCCTTTCTCCTTTTCAATGTGAACATCCTTAATCACAGTACTATCTAATCCAAACAAAATGTCTTAGGCCTTCCATTCATTTAGACCACACCCCAATATGTTCCCTTCTTTTCTGAGGGCCCTCAACTGCACCAATTCCATTTGCGCTACCTTTAATGCCTCTTTCAATTCTTTTTGGGGTTTCCTATCCATTGGTGCAGCAGTGTTAGTTTTAACGTTCATTTGATATGGGTGGGGGTGACGCGGATAGAGGTGGGGCAGTGGCAGGTGAGGAGGGTGAGGGCACATATGTTGGATTGCTATATCTAGTGGCAGGAAGGGTTGGCTAACATCCTGCCGGGGGCAGAGGTAACAGTTTTTCTTCAGCTACTTCTGTTTCAGCTACACTTGGGGTTGGACCATTATCACATTGGGATTTGCACTCATCATTATCCTCTAAGTCTTCTACAAATCTAAAATCTCTTTCCTCTTTTTGAGCTTTTTACCCTTATATTTGGCTGCATCCTCTGTTGTTCGTGCCCTGCTCTGGCCATGGGCGGACCATTCCTCTGTGTCTCTGACACCCATTGCTTGTGATATTTCACAATTGTATCCATGTACAATGGCAACGTACTACACATGTACTCGCGCGGTGTAGCTACCCCTATTTTGGCAAATGTTATATATAAGAATGTCACACCATATACAAAATACAATTCATCTTATATTGTCCTACCAGTCTTCTGTCCTCTTTTCTCTGTCACCCCCTACCCACACCCTTGTTGCTTTCACCTACTACACACATGCATAGGCACACTCCTCACACACACCCAGCACCCACACTACTGCTTCCACAGGCCCTCACCCGGTCATCTCTCACTACACAACAAAAATTAAAAACACTAAAACAACAAACTGCACAATAATACAAAATAACAACCACAACTGCACCTTATTCCGCCACCCCGAATATACTGGGCACAGGAATTCGAGCCCACTAATTATAAGGAACCCCCACTTCTGCATTCTCTTTTTTTTTTCAAAATATGACTCTACCTTCTTCCCTATCTCAAAAAGGATTCCACTTCTTCATATCTCTTCTCATATACTTAAAATAATATATTTATAACTATAACTGCTACGTGGTCTTTCATCAAAACACTGTTACACACCCACACACATTTCTCTCACTTCCCCCAATTTCCCTCTCCCGTTGTTTTCGCCTGCAAGAGGTGTACTTACATCTGCATGTTCTAAGTAGCTCCTCCATCACAGGGTCCTATTAATAGCCTGCTCAATCCTAGGAGCTTTACCCAGCTCCAAAGAGCAGGCAGGAATTCTGTGAAAATGGCTCCTGTACGCCACTGCGGGTTGCATGCTTGGGACTGGTAGCTGTAGGTGGGTGCAGCCCCTACAGGTAGGCGGCCTGGAATCCTCCATCTGTGCAGAAAATCTGGGATCTCATCGGGGTCAACACATTTTAGAGTAACCCTTCAATGCTCACACCAGGAGAAATATACCCAATTTGGGAAAAGCCCGAGTACACCTCTTGCAAGGAGAACAAGTTTTAATCTTGCAAAAATAAAAGTATGTACCAGCAGCCACGGAACACTTTGATAAAAACAGCGTAAGCAGCAAGTTCTAAAGGAACACAGTGTGACAAATGATGCAAATCACATTGGTTATAAATCCAGGTAGCTGCTTGGTGCGTCCCTATACACATATAGCCTGCTCCTTACGGGATGCCAGGGGATTGATCCCAGCATCTTCTGCCCTTCTTCTTCCACGTGGGGATCTTCCCCTTCCATCATCAGGCAAGATCCCCTCCATTCTCCTAGAGCCCTGACAACATCTCTTTCTACAACCATCTCGTCTGAAATCGCTAAGGGGCCTGGGACCTCTGGCCATGTTCCCCAACAGTATCTGACCTTACAGATTATCATCAGCCATAGATACTAATAGGGCCTTTTTTCAGGCCCCTTCCATCTCAGTCTCTGACAAACTATACAAAGATGGGGTGCAGAACAATTTCTATATCTGGTATTAACAGAAGAATGTATCTTTGTAGCTACTATGTAACTATTGTACAAACTATAAATGAACCAGATTATTTACATGAATAAACTAATCAATTTCTATGTTGTTTTCTTTATCCCTTTTCCCCTTTAACCTACATTTCTTTGGCTGTTGTACATTATTTTCTCCATGCCCGTATTTGGAGTTTGTATGGACACATACTAACATGCATGCTATTAATTTTACGATTCTCAAAGTATCAGGTCTTTATGAAAAATCATACTTGAACAAAACAACATAACTTTCTTATCTTGAGAGCCCTGAAGAAGAGCCTATGCTCAAAACACTTGCAGGCACGAATAAGCACAGAACTATTAAGTCAGACCTCATTGTTAATAAAAAATAAAAGGATTATAAATCCACAGAGTTGAAAAGAAATCTATTTACAATAGATAGAAAACAGAACCTGAAATTTTGAAATAAATATATTAGGATTGACGCGATTACAGACTAAGAATAACTTTTTTAGAATTTAATGGATTACTGTATAGATTGTCAGAGAAATGTCTTCATCTCTTAGTAATTGCAATGCATCTAAACAAACGACCCCAGCTACAGCCAGTCTGAAGCTTATTTCCTCTGACAGTACCTATATACTATCAGTCCACCACTTTTTTTTACCCCAGATGGCCACTTTCAGTTTACCATACTACCGTTCAGATTGCATAGAGCACCCACAGCATTCCAGTGCTTGATGGAACAAGTCCTCATGTGGGAGTATACCTGGATGATATTGTGATTCACGGCCATGCCTGGGGTGAAAACATGCAACACATCTATCTTGTAAACAAGCTCTACGAAGAAGAGGTTGAAGAGGTAACCCAGCGAAGTTGCATCTGGTCTTATTTACAATCAAAAGGCTGGGATTCCAAGTGGGGAAGAGACGTGCTGTACCCCAGGCAAGGAAATTAGAGGCAGTCCAGACAATCTCACCACCGACGACACAGAAAGAAGTACAAGCCTTTCTTGGTCTAGTCGGGTACTTTCAGAAGCTCATTCCACTATTCTTCAGCATAGCCAGACCTTTGAGTGACTGACTGAGCGTGTCACAAAACATTTATTGTGATGAACCAGTTGGAGTCTGGATGTCTTTGAGGAGTTTGAGCACTTTCCTTGTCACCCCCTCTAACCCCTGCAGTTTATCTTGCAAACTGATGCCTCACAAATGGGTCTTGGGACAGTACTGTCACTGTAAAGAGGGAGCAGTTGTGGCCCTATCTTGTACATTATTATTATTATTATTATTATTATTATTATTATTATTATTATTTATTTTCAGGGATTTATATCTTATACATTATTAGAAAACTGCTTCAGATGGAGAGAAACTATGCAATCATCAAGCCTGAATGCCTTGTTTTTTAAGTGGGCAGTTGAAGCCCTTTGGTACTAAGTGACAGGTAGGAAATTCCAGTTGAACACCAATCATGCACATTTAACTTGTATAACTAGCTAGAAACAAGGAGACCAATCCGCGTATCAGGAATGTGTTCTGGCCACTCTAGCCCTATACTTTTATGGTGATACATAGCAAAGGGCACGTCAGGAAAATGTACACTTCTTGTGCCTCCTCCCTGTAGATGATACAGGGGAGCCCAAAACAAAGAGGGGCAGTATATGATGGAGCCCCAGGTTTTAGGCTGGTGAATGGGACTTGAGTGAACATGGATGCCTGGGACTTCCACCCGCTATGGGAAGTAGAAGCTGGATGAAGTATATGAAACATCCCTCATGATCCCCAGTTCATCCCTAGCCTTCTATGTCAGACACCCGGCATCTCATATAAGCCCCTGACAATTAGAATGACTCCCACTTGTGGACATCCTAAAAGGTTTGCTGTTTTCCCTAAACAAGACATTTTCAACTCTGACTAAAGAATAGCGTAATATTTCCTCCTTTCACCTCTTTTTCGCACAGAAATATGCCTATAGCTATTAAGGAAATAACAGTAACCCCTGTCCTGAAGAAGCCTGGTCTCAGCACAAAGGACCCAGCAAACCTAAGGCCCATTACTAATACTCCTTTTTTGCAAAAAGAAATCCTGGATAAGGCTGCCACCCTGAAACTGCAGACCTTCTTTGAGATATCATCGGCTTTTCACCCAAAACAATCTGGGTTCAGAAGCAACTATGGAACAGAAAGTGCCCTGTTAGACCTGCTTACCCAAATGTTGTTGAGACTGCTGGACGAAGACAAGACAGGGCTGCTTATCCTTTTGGACCTCTCAGCAGCATTTGATTTGCTTGATCATTCACCCTGCTCAAAACATTAGCTAAAACAGGAAATTGCTCAAACCACACCATCAAACAGATATCTTCTTTCCTAAGTGAAAGAAGCTCCAAATTCTGCTGGGGTACTGCCTGCTCTGACTCAGCTCCCATTAATTGTGGAGTGCCTCGGGGGAGGTGTATTTCACCAGCCCTCTGTAACATATACATAAAACCTTTATGCAAGACATTGGAGGCAAAGGGTCTCCACTTCACCAACTACTCAGATGACTTCCTACTTATTATGGATAATGTGACCGACTCAGCCAAACTTAATGACATCCCCTCATCCCTCAGGGAGTCGATGGTTAGTAATTGGATGTGCCATCGATTGCTCAAAAACTGAGCTCATGATCTTTGGTACCAAACAGGCAAGGAATAAGTTAAGTCAGGCATATGCAAGTTTCAAACTAGACGAGTGTTCCATCCAACTGGTTGAAAACATTAAAACACTTGGTAGAGTATTAGATGGATCCCTTAGCCCGGGCGCTCACATCAATAATGTTGATAAAAATGCTCACTACCATCTCAGAATCCTGCGGCAAATTAACCTGCTTGTTTCACAAAAGAATTGTTAAACTCTGGTCCGAGCTACAATAATGAACCGGCTGGATTACTGGAACACTCTACTTAGTGAAGCTAGCAAGGAAATTGTTAATAAACTACAGATTATCCAGAATGACACTATCAGGATAATATACAACTTTTCTAAGAAAGAACACATCACGAAATTCCGGAAAGAGCTCCACTGGTTGTCTGTGGAAAAAAAGGATTGAGCTTAAAACCATAACCTTGACTCACAAGTGTGTATATGGTAATGCCCCTGACTATCTCAAGCACACTCTGACATGACATAACCCTAGCAGGACTTTGCGATTGGGTTCAGCACATCTTTTTACCATTCCACGTGCTAAAAGAGTCAGAGGAAAGGGTAGATCCTTCCCTGAAAAGGGTAGATCCTTCCCTCATAGAGCTTCCAATGCATGGAATACTCTCCCCATGTGTATGCGCTCTGAAGAAAAACGTACTACCTTCCGAAAAAACCTAGAAACGCTACTTTTTGAATAGATTCCCATGCCTTCTTCTTTCTGTCCTGTCTGGACTGTAACCCACTGTTACCTGTGCGCCCTGATGCCTGCGGGCTACGGCGCATTATGAATAAATAAAAAAGAATGACAGCAAATGTGACAAAGAACAGGGATTAGGCTTCTTTACTCTGAAGGACAGGAAATCCTTTCTAGTGGTTGTATTTGGAGCCCAGGAGACTAACACAAAAAACCTCATTTGAAACGAGGCACTCAGAGGCAATAATTGAGCATACACACTCACTCAAACCCAGAATGCTGGTATACGAGCTCCGCTCCAAGGTAAACCCATAACACTCAGACAGAACTTTAGGAGCTGCAATGTTTCTGCGACAAAGCTGAAAGGAAATCGAAGATGGCCCCCAACATTGAAATAAGCATGGACTGCGAAGCTGTGCATGGACACAGTGAACTATTCATTACAGTTGGGAGTTTGCAGTCCACTTAGGGGGTAATTAATAGAATTTAGCGCACAAGTGGCGCACGCGGCTGGTGCACAGTGTGCGTGTGCGAATCTCTGCGCCAGCCACGTGCGCTAAAATCCATTTCCGCGCACAGCGTATTCATGGATTTTAGCTACCAAAACCAGCCGTGGCGCACAGTGGCGCACAGTGGCGCAGCGACCCTGCAGCAGCGCCAGTTACGCCCCCAAGAACGCCCCTTGCGCAGGGTAAAGCCATCAAATGTAGCCAGCAGGGTTGGTTACAATCCGTATTTTCAAACACACATTTGCAGTAGGGCAAAAATGAATCAATGCGTTTTCATACTAGTTTTGTTTCGTAAAATAAAAGGACATTTATGTAATGCATTTCTTCTTAAATTCGACAGCAAATATAATTAATATAACAGTTGTCAAAAGGGTGGCAGCGTGATCTCATGTCAAGACAAGCATCAGTTATATGTGCAGTTTTATTTGGGAAAATGTTCAGGTGTGTCTGAAAGAGTAGGAAAAACTGGAAGGATTTAAGCAAATTTAGGGATTCAATGTCCTTTGGCTGCCTGACACCATCTACTTATGGGTTCTGCCCAGGTTTCTAGACATTGAGTCAGTGCCCCACTGGATGCGGATTGATTGTTTTAGGGCAACTTTGGCCTATTTCCCACCCAAGTCTCAATTCTTCATAGCAGGCTTAAGGATTTCATGAACCTTTTCCTTCCTTTACCCAAGCTGTGGGTTGAAAAGGTTCCTGAATCATCCTTTTCTTGTCTTCAGTCGCAGGTTTTTGGGTTCCTGAACTCTTATTCTATGTATCTCTTTCTCCTCTGCTCTTTCTCTCACTCTGCCTCTCTCATACTCAGTTTCACCTATGCTTCAGTATTTAGGGCTTGTGTAGGTGATGAAGCTACGTGTCTCAACTCCAGCAGTCAGGTGTGTCTAGTAGAGTCAAGGAGCTTGGATTAATTGAACGTCTCGTAGGTTCCGGAGGGGAATTGTCACATCCTTCCTGTCACCTGGCTACTCCTGACCTGAGCCTGACCCTCCTCAATTTTCTGTCTCATGCTCATTCCTTCTCCCACCATGGTACAAACCTCTTTAGATTAGGGTCTAACACTTTGGGCAAGTCGTTTTCCTCTCGAACATTCATGATCTGATGTTCTCCAGTTGGCTTCCTCATGGTCTTCAACTTCATCCATTACTTCTCCTACCTCCTCCTTCTGGAATATATAACCCTCTTGAGCTTCTCCAAACACCTTCCTAAGCTCCTCCAACCACCTCTCCCTAATGTTCACTTTCTTCCTTCTCAACTTCTCCTATTACCTCCTCAGCTTCCCCAACCATCTCCTCAGACTTTACGACCACCTGCTTATGGTATTCACTCTCCTCCTTCATCACGCCATTCAGCACCTCCTTGTTACCTCCTGCCAACTCTTTCTCTTCCTCTTGTCTCAAAACCTTCCTATCTCCTCCAACCACCATCTCCTCTCTAAGACGTCTCTCCTCTACAGCCTCCTCCACAAGGGTTTGTCAGCCATTTTGGAATTCAGTGATTCCTTTCATTGTATAAATGCAGCAGCCTGGGATTGTCTTAAACCCTTGCATTGCCAATGCAGTTAAAAGTAATTTTCTATCTCCCGTGGCCCATTTTTGCAGCGCAAGTGTGTGAGAGATACATGGTGTTTCAAATAGGGATTTCACCTGCCACCACAAGGGAAATTGAGCACATCAGTAATTTGTTTCCCTTAAATTCAGAATGAGCAGCACAGGATTCAGACATATCTTTAGTTTGCTGATTTGTGCAATGGCTTGTCTTCAAAAGGGAAATGGAATCATTCAATACAATGTTTCTATCAACTGTCGAGTGCATCATGCACAATTCGAAAAGGTTTCTATGGGGTTATATCAGGTATTGGTATGCCATGGCAGGGGAATGTAAATCCATTGCTACTTTGTTTCTCCCCATTACTGATTCTCACTGCCTCAACATGCTAGCTGCCTGGTCCACAAGATTGGTAAAGCTAGGTGTTGTACTTGCTCCCAAGGAAGGTGGGGTGTAACTATTTTGCCAGGCGCACCGCGAAGCACAAGCAAAGCACTGTTTGCTGTCTCCTGTCTCCGCCCAGCAGCCTCGACTCACCGGCAAAGCCCTGGTGTTCTTCTCGTATCTTTACTTGAGGAGGACGTCTTTGACTGGGACACTGACCTGCCTGACTTTAAAGAGGTACTTCCTGTTTGTGGAAACCCCACCTCCCTTACACTGAGTGCCGCCCTCTGCCTCTCTTCAAATAGCTTCTCCCAGGCCCACCCGCGCCGCGCACCGCAAAGCACAAGCAAAGCACTGTTTGCTGTCTCCTGTCTCCGCCCAGCAGCCTCGACTCGCCGGCAAAGCCCTGGTGTTCTCGTATCTTTACTTGAGGAGGACGTTTTTGACCGGGACACTGACCTGCCTGACTTTAAAGAGGTGATTGTGCGCCTCGAGCGTTGCATTACTGCAGTCCACTGAGGTTGTGTGTCTGTGGTTGTGTGTTGGATGGTTGTATCACACCACTTTGTTACGTTTTTGTATTTAACCCTCCCTCTTCATTTTGCATTTTTTTTTTTGAAGGTACTTCCTGTTTGTGGAACCCCCGCCTCCCTTACACTGAGTGCCGCCCTCTGCCTCTCTTCAAATAGCTTCTCCCAGGCGCACCCGCGCCACGCACTGCGAAGCACAAGCAAAGCACTGTTTGCTGTTCGCTGTGCTCGGCGCTCGGGGGCTCAGTACCTAAGGTTTGTCTGGTTGGGTACAGTTTTTGCTTTCCCCCCGCTCTTGTCAGAGCAGCGTCATTTTTTGGATACTTAATTTTCTGGTGTGTCTTTGCAGCAAACTTTGCACTTATACTTTAGTTCTAACACGCGTATAGTGCTTTATGGATTCTACTATTACCACTTTAAGGAATGGTAAGCGCCTTTGCGACGCTGTAAAATCTTCTCTAATTAAAAAACTTCCCATACAGAACACCAAAGTCATGCATGCCATACCCTTTGATCAAATATCGCTCCTTTCAGTAGCCCCACAGGCAGCTCCTCTTCTCAGATCTGAGGTGCTCCCTCATTCTCACTCTCCCTGTGCACTACCAATGGTTACACGATTGTCTTAACGCACAATTGACAATAGATGTAAATACTCCTTTCACCTTAACAACTGCAAACGATTTGGATTTTAATGCAGACATTCCTCTAGATGAGTTGGACACACCCTTCATTCCCCTGTCTGACACCTCGATGCTGGCACCTGGTATTATTGCGACCTTAGAAATGCGTATAAGCCTTTCTTTGAGCCCCTCTACCTCTGTTACTGCGTCTAGTGGGCTCCGTGAACAGGTGCATTTTCATACCACTCCTTTCCCCTCCCTTCCTCCACTGGCAAATCCAATCTCTCCCACTAAACCGGTTAATGCCTTTTTTGTACCAAGCAAAATGGGTAGTTCACCCTGTAGTGAATTCCTTTCACATAGGAAACCTCAACCTGACGATCCGTTCTTTCTTGAATTTCCCACAAAACAGCTTCCTCACGAAGTTGCTTCCATTCGCATTTCTCCCCACTCTCAGATGTCCTCAATCCCTCACAATGAGAATTCCTCTCACGTTTTAGAACGTGAACTACACTCCTTCCCAGTCCTCACACGGATCTTAAATCTTCTGGATAAAGGACACAAATTTACTCACTTACTTCTAAAAGACATGAAAGATTGTATAATAACTAACTCTGCTAAACTTTTGAAAATTGAAGGGTTTATGTTGGCTCAGGAAGCCTGTCATAACTTTCATGTAACATGTCCTGAGCGTATGGCTGAGCTTGTAAGAAGAAGCCTGTCCCCCCTCCTGCCCTCGCATGGGACGATTTCTCAAAGTACCCAAACTACTGATGCCTCTCCCTTGTTAAATGGCACTCGCACCTCTTTTGCAATGGCAGTAGCTAAACCTAACACAAGTGAGCCTACAATTTCCACGCTCCCTAAAATTGATTTAAAGGCATGGTCTAGTAAAAAAATGTATTGTCCCTACGGGTCGGCCATGTTTTTTTAAGCCTAAGTGGCTCGATTTTAGAAAACTTTCCTATGGACCTTACCCGAGTTTTCGTCCATTAAACGCACGCGAAAACAAGCACCAGGGAGCCGCCATTTTCTGATAATCCTATCTTTTCCCCGATCGCCCTGGCTGACCTGCTTTTGCAGCACTAAATCAATTCCCCCGCCCCTGAGCCTGTCATCAGCAGACTCGTACCGCCCATTTCCCAACGCCAAAGCATGTCTCGTGTCAACATTCGCTGCGCTTCAGCTAATGACGTGTCGCCATGGAAATGGCAGGACGCCTCTCTCCTCAATAAGTATAAACAGACCGTTTCACAACACACAGCAGCCGATTTTCGATTCCATTCCTCTCTCTGTGTTACTTTGAGTATTCTGTGACTCGTTTCAGTGCTCTGGTCAGCTACCTTCGCCGCTTGTAGCCCGTGTGAACAGATACCAGTACCACCGCTATAAATTATTTGAGTTTGTTTAACACACAATGGCTACAATAATGCCCTACATGTACGAGCCCGAGTATACCGAGGAGGAACTATTGGAAAGGGAAGCACGCGAAAACGATGGGGATTCGGACGGCAGTTGGCAGGACAAATCAACAGATGAAGAGCCTGGGCCTAGTCGAATGGACGGCGTCTCCACCTGGTGCACATGCAATCGGTGCGAGCTAATGCCAACTGAGGACGAGAACTGCTGCTGCCGAGAAAACTCGGGATGCCTGGCCTACATTTCGGAAGGCGAGCCACGACTGCAATGCATCACCGAGCTGCCAGACTTCAGGGCAGCCTGCCTCACACGGGCCGTGTTGAGAATAATGATGGTGCTTATGCACGAACTTCGAGCAACTGTTCGTCCTCGTAATCCGAGTAACGAGTAAGTATACTCTGCTTGTCATGCCACTCCTATTTCATGGTCTTCTGCTATATCCAAAATTACATCTACATATCATTGTAACGCATGTAAGTCGTTGAATAGTGTGCATTGTCTAGATAGCATTTGTCCGTGTAAAATGCCATTAGTTACAAGAATTGTCATTGACAACAAACGTGTATTAAACTTATCTTGGTAATTTAAAAACAGTTTGTTTCATTCCTTTTCGCAGGTGGTACAGGCTGGTGGCCTATCGTTCCTTTACATGGTGGCTTCACGGGAGGCTTGGACACCGCGTTCGAAGAGTGATACCCGCCTGTGCCGTTCGTGCCATTAGAGAAACGTTCCCGAGTGACAGCGGTCAGTACAGGGGATTTTCTCTCGCTGTGCTGCAACCTGACCTGTATAATCTTTAAAGTCTTGTATTTTTGTGTCATGAAAATAAGATACAAAATAAAACACCACATATATTTTAAAAACGGTTGTCTCGATTTTTTAAATGAATTAAGTGTCTCTCCATTCAAGGATGGACGTCAGACATCTGTGCTCCGAATGGATGAAGGTCTGGTTGCTGTGAAGCAGGGTGGTCACTATCTATCTAAGCTAACATAACATATTCACGATAATGCATGCACTAAAACACACTTGTTCAAACCTCTTTCAGTAGGTTATGTCTCTATAAAAGTCACACATATATCTATACTAACATTTACCATTGGATTATACAGTCTTGACCACTATAATACACCGGTTGAAGTGTGGGTCTGTGCTCACAAGAATCTCCGGTATGTGGCATTTGTTATTGATAAGCAACGATATACTATCATTGATATAAAGGCGATATACTGTATATTGATATAAAGGCGGTTCGCGCCGGTGGATGCGCGCTGGCATGGGGGGCTGTCAGGGGCGCGAAAGGCCAAGGTGCCAAACTACATGTACACTTCAAAAGGTGTCCCACGCCAAGGGGCCATCGGTCACATGGCCTCCTCAGACCCCGTGTCTCCAGCCAGGCCTCCCCTTGAAGCAGGCCGCCCCCCTGCTATCCACATAAGTTTGTCTCCATTCAGCAGTCTTCCTGTGCCTTATCTGCACGCCCCAGGCCCATCCATCCCATCCCCCTGTATCAAAGGCGGTTCGTGCCGGTGGATGCGCGCTGGCATGGGGGGCTGTGACGGGCGCAAACGGCCAAGGTGCCAAACTACATGTACACTTCAAAAGGTGTCCCACGCCAAGGGGCCATCGGTCACATGGCCTCCTCAGACCCCGTGTCTCCAGCCAGGCCTCCCCTTGAAGCAGGCTGCCCCCCTGCTATCCACATAAGTGTGTCTCCATTCAGCAGTCTTCCTGTGCCTTATCTGCACGCCCCAGGGCCATCCATCCCACCCCCCTCTATCAAAGGCGGTTCACACCCGTGGATGAGCGCTGGCATGGGGGGCTGTCAGGGGCGCGAAAGGCCAAGGTGCCAAACTGCATGTATACTTCAAAAGGTATCCAAGGCCAAGGGGCCATCGGTCACATGGCCTCCTCAGACCCCGTGTCTCCAGCCAGGCCTCCCCTTCAAGCAGGCCGCCCCCCTAATACCACGACATACACACGTCATTCATTCACAAACACACCCCAGTTTCTAATACTTTAAAAACCACTCAATATGTCTCATGAGAACATCTTTGTGCTTTGCAAGTCAACTCCTGAACGTGCTACCTGGGAACCACTGAGATCTATGCTAATCTGCTCGTCGTCGTGCTATCCGTGAACTTCTATGACCGCTTCGAGCATACCCATCAGTGCGCTACCTGTGGCCATCCACCTATTCTCCCGCAACATACTGCTCTGCTTGCTGAATCCAACTGTTTGTTGGTCAAGGTAAGGCCATGTATCCTGGTCATATTTCGCAGATTTTTAAATTTCTATCTATTTTCGAGTAGAGTACACAATAGTGCTATGTTCATTGGTCTCATTGGTATTGACTTGAGTTTCCATTACTATGCTATCAATAGATCTATTTATTTTCATCTGTGTCTATTGTCATTGAATTGCATCCTTCGGGGGTCCAGTCTATAATGTAAGCATGTTTCCTTCTCGTGCAAGACAGAACATCCAAGGGACGAGTCACATGTTCAGATTTCAGTCACATCAATTATACATTTCTGCAACTTATGCAAATACTAAGCAGCACATAATGAACTGGTATAGTTCCTGCGACCAAAACAAACCTTGCATTGATCATTATATGATTCATTTACTTTTGTATCAAATCTTTACTCTTGAAGATTGTATAATAATGTCGATATTTACTTTTCAGATTTATCAAGAATGCCTGCCTGTTCGATTAGCGGTTGCCCTTCGAAGACCCATGCGAAATCTGAAGGATCTACAATGCATGTATTCCCGAAAACTGTTGATCGAATAAGAGAATGGGTCAGACATTGCGGATATCCACTGGATGAGCTGGAAAGTAGAGTCCAACAAGTCTTAGAGGACAAGAGGGGTGATCGATACTGCATCTGCAGCCGGCACTTTTCCTTGGACATGTACACAACTTCTTGGGTAACAAAGAAGAATAAACGGCGAACGAGGCGGAAATTGCGCGAAAACGCTATTCCCACTCTATTCATCCACATTCCGCCACCGGTGAGTCAAGTGTCCGGACTTAGCTTTAGGCCTTGCGGTAGTGTGTAGGTAGCCGAATGGATTAATTGATATTGTAGGTGTTCTATCCCTTGTAATAATTTCGATATTGATATGAGTGTATAGTTTTTTGAATAATGACATTTATCAATATATTCTTTTTCGATTTCACAACCCACAAACGCAATGTATATATATATGGGGACAGGGAACTGTGCTGTATTGAGCATTTTTCAAGTATTCTGTCGGCTTACATGGCTATTTTTAATATTGGCATTTCATTATCAATCATTAATTGACCTTTACAACTTCTTGACTATCCCTTGAATCTGAAGCAAGAACATTCTACATCCTTGACGTGGTCGCAGTTATCAACCACTTCTAGCGCGTATCAGGTAATCTTACTAGGCTAATCCGCTACATACTTGTTTTATGCATGTCAAGTAATAGTTTTATTCTATCGTGTAATTATTTTACCGAATGTTTGGTTACTGCTTTCCAATTGATATACACCTTAGTTATCGTCCACTGATGTTTGTTTTCAGTTATAATTAGTGTTATCCATACTAATGCAAGTACTGTCTTTCAGGGAGATGCTGAAGCGTCCGCCACATCTACAACATTTCTAGATGTTTTTCAACATCAGGAGGTATGGATACTGACAGCTCCATCGAGCATCATCATCAGAGCTGGAATTCTTGTCGTTTGATTGTTCTACACAATGTTTCATTCGTGGTTAGCCGTTGATATGTACCTGTGCTGTCGACCCCAGGTGTGTGTTATGTTTTCACAATTGTAATCCTCACTAATGCAAGTACTATGTTTCAGGCATTTGATGGAGCGTCAACCCCTGCACTTGATGCAGAGCCTGACATTCAAGTATGCGAATCGGCGCAACAGCTTTCGGAAGTGCGCACTACATTTGCAACATCCATAGATATTCTTCAGCAGCACGAGGTATGGATAATGACAGCTCCATCATGCGTGATCATATAACGTGATTCCATTTGCTATACTTTCTTCCCTATTAACGCAAGTGCTGTGTTTCAGGGAGACGACAGAGCTTCCACCACAATCACAACATCTCATTTAGATGATGCAGATGTAAAGGAATCGTTGAAATAAGTCGATGAAATGTGATCATATTTAGATTTTCCTTGATTCTTTTGGACAATGCATCTTTTGCGGTTTTATCTTTATATGTACCTGTGCTTCCAACCCAAAGTGTGTGTTATGTTTCCAATATTGAAAACCATACTAATCCAAGTACTGTGTTTCAGGGAGACGACGGAGCTTCCACCACAATCACAACATCTCATTTAGATGATGCAGATGTAAAGGAATCGTTGAAATAAGTCGATGAAATGTGATCATATTTGGATTTTCCTTGATTCTTTTGGACAATGCATCATTTGTGGTTATCTCTTTATATGTACCTGTGCCGTCGACCCCAAGTGTGTGTTGTGTTTCCAATATTGAAAAGCATACTAATGCAAGTACTGTGTTTCAGGGAGATGCGGATGCCTCCTCTCCAATACAACCATTCATGGCAGCCCATGCAGAGCCAGAGGTATGGATACTGACAGTTCCATCGAAATAGATCATCACTGGTTGAATACTTGTCGTTTGATTGTTGCACACAATGTTTAAATCGTATTTGGCTATTGAGATGTACCTGTGTGTTCGTCCTCACGTGTTTTATGCTAACAATATTTTGATACATAGTAATGAAAGTACTATGTTTCAGGGAGACGATGGAGCCTCATTCCGTGCTGTCTATGCGGATACAGAAAATATAGTCGTTGCAGCGCAAGAGGAAGGGAGGACATTCGGAAACGAATCGGAGCTATAGCGTGCAGATGTTGAAGGTGGAGTCAAAAAAGTTGCAAAGAAAAAAAAACAAAAAAGGTTAGTTACAAACAGTTCATAACTTTAAAAAAATGTTTGTGCTGGGGACTATTTTATGTTTTTTTTCCAGTCAATTCTACTACACTCCATCTTGTGTTTAAACTGAACAT
Source organism: Ambystoma mexicanum (assembly GCF_040938575.1). Classification (NCBI taxonomy): domain Eukaryota; kingdom Metazoa; phylum Chordata; class Amphibia; order Caudata; family Ambystomatidae; genus Ambystoma; species Ambystoma mexicanum. The sequence continues at coordinate 732,783,137 of NC_090941.1, read as the reverse complement.
CCCTTTTCCAATCTCTCCTCCAGTTACCCGTGGGTGTCAGAACTATACACACACAGACAGTGAAGCGAATGAGAGATGTGCCTTGCCAGACCGTGTACACTATGGAGGAACTATTAATTGAGGCGAGGCATGTTCAGGCTCGAGATGCTCATGTCCAATGGCCAGAACATGAATTAATTGTGTTTGGAGACTACAGCAAAGTTGCATTGGACCATAGCTACAGTGCGACCGCACCACCACAAGAAGATGTTATTGAATGTATTGAAGATAGCTCTGAAGTAGTTGCAGATCAATTTACACAATCTACACCCGCCAAAAATTTGCCACCAAAAAACCTGTCGACATTGTTGTGTTCTCCCATCAATGTTGAAGTAATAGATGTTGAAATGACAGAGAATGAACCAGCCGCAGCATCCATAGATGCATCAGAACTTGATATCAGCGATATTACTTTCCAATGTGTTGAAATCTCCACAACGTCAAAGGCCGAAACAACGTTGACGCAGGATGACAGTCTAATGAAAGAGAGCAAATACATTGTATTCGACAGTTGTTTGATGGAAATTATAAGTATGCTGAAATGTGTGCATTCCATTAGAGGGAAAGTATGTGGGAAGCCATTGATTAATGTGACTCGTCAAATAAAAGGCAGTAACGTCAAAATAAATGCCGCCTGTAGATTAAATCATAGGTTCTCATGGTCTGCACAACCGATGCTGGGGAAACTGCCAGCAGGCAATCTACTGTGTGCAGCTGCATCACTTTTTAGTGGCTCCAGTTTTAGAAAGTTAGAGGCTTTCTTTCAGTTTGTGGGACTCCATTTCATTTCTAAAGCGCTGTACTACACATACCAACGTGATTATCTGTTTCCGGCCATTAGTGATGCTTGGAAAATTGAACAATTGTCTCTAGCAAGTACATTCGAAGGCAAAGGTTTCAGGCTAGCCGGCGATGGACAGTGCGACAGCCCTGGATTTTCTGCCAAGTACTGCACCTACCACTTTCAGGACATGGATAGTAAGAAAATTGTGAGTTCGGTGGTCGTGCAGGTAACACAATGTACATCCTCAGTGGCCATGGAGAAACTAGGTTTTATAAAATCAGTGGAAAATCTACAATCGAGGGGAATGCACATCGACCTCATAGCCACGGATAGACACGTTTCAATTGCCAATACAATGAGAGAGCAGTTCCCACAAATTAAACATCAATTTGACGTATGGCATCTTGCTAAATCAATCAATAAGAAAATCTCGGCTGCAGGGAAAAAAAAAGGTTTTGAAAGTATTTTGATGGTCACATTCTATCACCAACCATCTTTGGTGGAGCTCAAAAACTTGTGAGGGGTCAGTGGAAATACTACTTGGAAAATGGCGGTCACTGATGCACCACTGTACCAACGTTCACCGCTGGACAGCCAATGAACATTTCCACCAATGTGAACATGGCCCTATGTCCCCAGAGAAGGCACGGAAGAAGAAGTGGTTGATTCCATCTTCATCGACACACAAAGCCATTGAGAAGATTGTTTTCGACATAACTCTATCAAGAGATTTGAGAGGACTGACAGAATTCTGTCACACAGGAGATTTGGAGGTGTTCCACAATATGTGCCTAAGCGCTTGCATTTTAGCTTTCGGGGCATGAAACATCGCACTCTACTAGCGGTCTTGGCCCATAACAGCAATGTCGGACGTGAACAATCTAGGACTAGGGGTAAAGTAAGGATGCCTCGCTACACTAAGGTGTTTTCAAAATGAAGTAAGCAATGGGTGATCAAACCAGTCTATGATGAAATGCAGTTTGACTTTGTGAAAGGCCTTTTTGTTGCTGTGTTAGAGAAGCACAGATATGGAATTTTGGACGTTTCTGTGCAGAGCAGTGATCCATTGCCACCGAACATTGCGACTGTGCCATGCCCACCCGAAGCACAGCTGATTGTGAAGTACAAATCCCGGTTTAAATAATTGCAATACGATTGTCTTTTTGTAAATAAATGTTATTGTACAGTGTACCTATAAACCTAACCCCTACCTTCACCATCATGGGTGGCGAACATGCTGGGTGTCATCTTTGAATTCTCTCTATTCACCTCACATATGTGTATGTATATATTTTTCTCATGTCTCATCTCATGTAAATGTAAATGCTGTGCACTGTTAACGGAGGGGAGGCTTGCGTATTGCAAATAATAAAACAAACAAACAAACAATGAATCTCACTTTTAACTCAACTCCTGTTGTACTTTATACTTTCCCTGACCTTCTGCCAAAAATTAAATGTCTCAATTTGGGCTGCAAAGCTCGCAGACAACGGGGACAAAATTGGGGCACTTAGAACGCGCCAGCCAAGCGGGCCGTGGCATTTGGGAGAGAAGCCAGTTTGCATTTGCACATTGAGGCGCACTACATAGACGGATTCTAAACTTCAAGTTCTCACAGGTGCCTATACTACGTGATGTTGCAAATAAAGAATGCGAAGGACAGCGCCCAAATGAGGCCCACAAGTCGCACTGGAAGTATAAGGGTCTATTGTTTTTTGACCTTGAGACAGGGACCATGCCGAAAGAACTACATTTGAAGGGAGTGCGCAATAACGTAAGAAACGATAAGGCAGAAAATTCAGAAACTAGACCGACTTTCATTTTAGGTCAGTATACGAAAAATCGTTGTCAAGAGCACGGTCCGTTTTACAGACTGCATTACGAAGAGACACAATGGAAATTTCAAATATAATGTAAGTAAATCTTTACACGCTTTTATACCGGAATGAAGATTTAATGAATGGATGCATGAATAAATGAATGATTGAAGAGCTAGGAAAAGCAAGTAAAACTGTTCGTAGTGGGCACATGGGCATGCAGGTCCACTGGTCTCACCGATCTCGGTCCTTGGTCCAGCCACTTTTCCCTGCACTGCCTACCTGCACTACGGGACTGTCTCTGTATCCTTCAGCCCCTTCTCCCGGCATTTACCTTGCACTTGCCACCAGCTGGCCCTATTATTTAATTTGTATTCAACTAACCATGTACAGCCCTTCCCCATGCGCGATCAGAAAGACACCTGGCCTAGTAGGATCGTTGTCTGTCTGCCCTTGTTCCCCACCTGCCTTGTCACGCCTAGAAACACTTGAGTATAGGCGCGTTACACATGCCATATCATATATCATATCATTCCTCACGCATGTAGACTGTCGTTTATCATTGTGTGTTGGCCTCGATTTATCTCGTTACTTATTAATGAAGTTCGGCTAGCGAGACTAATTATCATTTTTTTGTTTGCATAACAGGTATTTGATCCCTTTCTGCCACTGCCATCTGTTTGAGACACCGGCGGATGGATTCTTCAGCAGACACCTGCAGCTTCGTGTCAACAACTGGAGCATGATCACCATATTATGGGACGATCGCCAAGGGCCCACATGCCCTTACGCTGTACTAGTGGCTAGAAGCAACATATCAACCTTTTGGCTGGACTAGTGCCTAGTTGATGGAACAGCCTTGCGGTTCACCGTGCTTCCAAAGTGATTCTTTTTACGAAAGGAACATAAAGGAACAGCGCGTGACTCAAGATGAAACCGAACAGTTATTGCGGATACAGATAAAAGAAAATAAATGGCTTCTGGAGTTCATATGTCAATTGCTGAATATTCTCTAAACATTTAATGTCAAATAAATGTACTTTACCAAATGTACCGTGTTGCTGTTTCATTTTAAAGTACAGTTTCATATTCCGAATTGTGGCGCGCTGTGTTTTCAGTTGATCTGTGTTGGTTTCCGGGTTCTGTGTGGAGTCGCGTAGAAGACGACTGGGCGCATTTGCCTACGCAGCACAGTAACGTCACGGGGAGAGGCGGGGAATATGAATGTTTTGATAATGTCGGGCTCAGGGGCAGGGGAATTGATTTAGTGCCGCAAAAGCAGGTCAGCCAGGGCGATCTGGGAAAAGATAGGATTATCAGAAAATGGCGGCTCCCTGGTGCTTGTTTTCGCGTGCGTTTAATGGACAAAAACTCGGGTAAGGTCCATAGGAAAGTTTTCTAAAATCGAGCCACTTAGGCTTAAAAAAACATGGCCGACCCGTAGAGACAATAAAACTTTTTACTAGACCATGCCTTTAATAGAAATTTCAAAATTACAACACGAAAGAATCTTACAAATTGAACAAATTCTCTTTAAATCGAATTTGTTTTCTGCAGACTTGCTCACAAATGATATCGTACCTCAAGCTACGGATACGGCTGGCACCTCACAGGACAGCCCCTCAGTTCTTACAGACATACTAGATGTCGTTGAATGCACTAAGATGTCTGAATCCATGGATTTTTCAAAAAAACTTTACCATCCATCCCCCAGAATGAAAAAAGTGCATCAGCGAGCAGTAAAACGTAGAAACAAAGCGAATTTGAACAAAAAATGTTTGCCTAATGGCACTCATACAGGCTCCTCCTTGAAAAGCTCAGCCTTAAAAAATGATACAGAAACTCCCTCCTTGAATGTTTCTCAAGTAGGGAACGAAGACCTTCATCTTAACTTCAGTCAACTAAATGAAGAAAGTCAACTTGCACTGCAATTAAAATCCTCCACCAAAGTACTTGAAGGAGGTAAGAAAGGGGTGTCCAGTAATCTCCTCAAACCAATTGTTGAAAGTGTATTGGAAGAGAAAAGTACATCTGCAAGCTCCTCCCGTGCTGAGGAGCCTGCCTCTTCATGTTCTTTGATTCAAGCAAACTAGAAGACCTTTTTTCCTCTTACTGAGAACAAGAAAACCTCAGGTTCTAGCTTCATAAGTAATTCTTCCACCGGCTTGACTGAAGCTAATGCCTCTGTGCCTTTCATAGTTCAGGCAATGATTCACCATCCTTGTTCAGATCCACCTTCGTTGAATCCCCTCTCGGTAAAGGTTCCCAATTTGTTATCTCACTCTCTGCCATCATGCGTAAACTCACACTCGTTGCATCCAGCAAGTGAGGAGTTAGATGGACAACTTGCTCAACCTCTATATGATACGGGCACACCTCCTTCAGTCAACATGCATGCACCCCTGCCTCATGATCAAACAACTGGCGCTCAAGTGCAATCCGCTTCAATGAGTTCACCTTCTTGTCCTCTGGTGATAAACAATAATATGCTAGTTGCCTTCGACGACATTTCTGGGGAAATGAAAACTCTTATTGGATGGTCCAGCAATTCCCAAATTAATGGTGCAGCACCTATTAACCACACATGTTTGATGAATACTTTATATAAAATTCCCTCACTGCGTAATTTGATTTCCCTTGATGTTGACTGGATAAAGTTACCGTTAATCAATAATAATTGCATGCTTTGTAAGGTTTTGTCCCCAATTATAGCAAAATTAATTTGGGAGCATAAATATGATTTGTTCTTTCTAGGGTTGGAATTGCAGGCCTTCTCATCTTTTGAAAAGGCGATGAATTTTCTTGAATTCACACCTCCTATGTTGTCAAAGGATCCTAATGGCCATCCTGGTGGTCCCTCCGAACAATCAGAGAATGCAAAAATCCTTTCGTAATTAGCTTCCCTTATGTCTGCACTAAATGGTCTTCTCGGCACTCTGCCCACATCAAAATTCTCTTCTCAACAATCCTCTGTAAACTCTGTTGCTACTGAAAACTTATAATGCAAAGAGTTGATCATCCAATCTTGGAACTGTTGTGGATTTAATAATCTTTCAACTTGGTTTGCGCATAGGAATGTGGAAAGGCTGCCTTCTATTTTTTTCCTGCAAGAAACCATGTATCGCTATGAATTTCATTTGATGGCTTTTCAGCCTTTCATAATGTTGCTTCTCAACCTCCCTCTGGGCGGCCGGCTGGTGGTATTACGATATTACTCAATAAGCATCTTTGTTTTGATGTAAATCGTAGTCTGTCTACCCAATTGTTTCTTTTGATTGACATCAATATCAACATTTGTGGGCTCAAAAATCTAGTGCTAATTTCACTTTACTGGAATCCATCTACCCTTCCTATTGATGAAGCACTCAACATTCTAAATGATACCATCACGGACATAACCTGCAAGCCTTCTGAAGCAGAATTATTAATCTGTGGCAACTTCAATGCTTATTTATATGCATCTGGGAATGTTCCTTCGCCGCATTTGTCCTCTAAACACTTTAAGAGTGCCTATGCCAATGGCGCAAGATGGGTCAATTTTTTTCTCTTGTTGGGATCTTTACGTAATTCAATCACAAACCTTAAAGTCCTGCCTTACATGGAAAAGGGGAAATGCTACTTCTACCATTGACTTTATAGTTGCCTCTAAATATCTTTTGGGAATACTATCTCCAATTACCTCTTTGTTTCCATCTTATGGCGATCATGCCATTCTTTCCAGCTCGATGACTGTGGAAACTATCTTTCCTGTTAAAATGCCTGCGCTTTCTATCGCTCAGTTAGACAGACCTCTTCTCTCCATTTATTGGAACACTTCTACTTGTCGCCGTCTAACATTCTTAGTCAATCGCGATTGGTGGCCTAATATTGATGTCTATTCCTCTCAATGTATTCTCTCATGGAATCTACATATGATCCAGTCACAACTTGAGGTTGTTGCAGAATCTAACTCTAAGCAACAGAACCCCTCACACTCGTCACTGCTTCTATCGAACACACTCACTAAGCTAAAATCCAAAAGAAACCGTGCACCTAGAGAATTAAGGAACAAGTTCTATCACATGGATCCTATAACTTATCATGCAGCCAAAAAAATCTTGCTAAGTAAACATAAGAACAACATAAAAGCTGCCCGTGCTTCATTTCACTTAATAGGTAACCAGAACATGGTAAAACTTATCTGCAAGCATAAAACTTGTGATATTTGGAAAATTCTTAGAATAACTAATAAATATCCCGCATCCCAGTTGGAATCAGCAATTGATGGTATATCATGGTCTGCCTTCTTTGAACAAAAGTACCTTCTGCCTTCGAGATTTACTCAACCTGACATCAGTGATTTAGTCACACATATTCCATCGACTTGTCCATGGTCCATAGAAGACATCCTTATCACGATCACAAAATTAAAGTCTTCAAAGTGTGCAGGGCCAGATGGTTTGCCTCCTTGTGTTGTTAAAGATGACCCTCGTTTTTGGGCTACTGTGTTTTTGAGGATTTTTCAATCAATTTTCACCAGCAAATGCCTCCCTCCATTTTGGGTTTGCTCGAGCATTATTCCGCTTCATAAAAAAGGCCCTCTGAACAATCCTTCAAACTTTAGGCCTATTGCTCTCATTGACGTTGCAGCTAAAATCTTTGCCCTTTTAATACTAAAGGAAGTCGAAACCCATATTGCGGGCCAGCACATCCTCAATAAAGTCCAGACAGGCTTTAGAAAAAATATGGGGACTCAACTTATCGCTACCACTCTTGCCCATCTAATAAATGTTTCGCATTCACCTTCGCATGGCCCCTTTTTCATAGCCTCTTTAGATCTTTCATCTGCATTTGACTGCGTAATTCGCAGTAGACTTTGGGACAAAATGACAAAATATAACTTTGATCCGTCTTTGGTGGCGCTTATCGCACTACTACATCATAATACTTCATTCAGAGTACGTATTACTAACAATGGTCTATTGACTGACCCAATTCCTACATCAATTGGCGTAAAACAGGGCTGCAACCTGGCTGCAGTTCTGTTCAATTTATATCTCGCTGACATTGAAGACATATGGGACTTCTCTAAATCCAACATGGTTCGTCTCGGCAAGCTACAACTATCATGGTTGGCTTATGCCGATGATGTGCTCCTTTTTGACAGCACGCATTCTGGACTTCAGAATAAATTAGTATCTCTTCATCATTTCTGTTTAGAAAACAATCTTTCGATTAATTCAGCAAAATCAATAATTCTGGTGCTTTCACCAAAAAACAAGCTTCGCAAATTCCGATGGCACATCGACTCTCATTACCTTCAGATTGTCTCTCAAACTACTTACTTAGGATATAATTTAGCAAATGATTCTTCCGCATCCTTTTGGCAAAAGGCATTAATTGAAAAAGTATTACCACTCCAAAGCCAAATGAAAATAATTTATCAGAAATATTGTAAGTTGTCTCTATCACCTTTATTCGAATTCTACTCCAAAAAGGTCAAAGCAATTATTCTATATGGACTGGACATATGTCTCCTTGAACTTTCTCCCTTCCTTAACAAAGTACAAGCCAAGCTTTGGAAAACCACTCTTGGTCTCCCCTCCTATTTGCCCAATGCCATTCTGCGCCACAAACTAGGCCTAAACTCCTTGGCTTTGCGACACAATTGGCGAATCTTAAATACTTATGTAAAGATGCGGTTCCCGATTCCAAATTCTCTGTATGAAGATTTTCTCACGATGCTGAGAGACTCTCATCCAAAATCCATTGCAAATTTAAATAAGCGTATAGCTACTATACTCTTGGGCATTAACATTCTCCCTGAGGATCTTCAAGAACGATTGGGCTACAACATCCTCTCAAATTGCTTCCTACCCTTCATTTACCGAATATGCACGATATAGACATAAGCAAATACCTCACTTGCAATACCTCACGCTCTGTCCTAGTGAGGAAATCCGGTCATTATATCTGCGCTTTCGGTTAGATCTTTTACATACGCAAGCGAGAACCATGCATTGGTTTAGCACTTCTTCAGAACCAAATAACATCATTTGTAGATTTTGCAATAATGTAGATTGCACATAAACATTAAAACATCTCTTTCTGACATGGCCTGTGTTTGAAGCAGAAAGACTAAAAGCTATTACCTCCTTCAACTCGACACATACTGCATACGGGAGAGAACTAATTTGGACACGTTGCATGTGGGGTTCTTGTAACTCTATTATCATTGCATCAGTCTGCTTAGTGAAAATCATTGAGACAGCTCTATCTATGTAATGTGTTTTCTTGTTATTCGAATAACTTTATTAGATATGTGTCGTTATCTCGCACTATGTTTTAAGCCTTTGAAGTGTTTTGTTTTCGAATTGTTTGTGAATGATGCACTTGTCTCTCTTTTATTGGATGGAAGACAAGTGTTTGTGATGATTGTGTTTCCCCTTTAATGTATATATACGCTGCAATGATATATTTGTATTTTAAAAATTCTTTGTAAATATGATGTAATGATTGAATGTCAATGTTCGATATATTTTGTAAAGATGCGTAAGCATCAAAAACAAAATCAATCAATACTTTTTTTTTTTTTAATATATTTTGCCAGTTTTAACTCATATGTAGCCTCTCTTAACGGTCCATTGACCCAAATGTGTTCCCTGTGACTGTCCCCTGCTTTATGATGGAGGGTAAGTGGGGGTGGACAGGGGTTCTTCCTATGGGTCCATCATTCTCTAGCTTGGGAAAGCACCCAGCCCCTTTGATCACTCCACTAGAAGTCCTAGAGTCAGGAGGTGGACTTCATCACACAGTCCTCTTTGTTTTTGTTCTCGTGTAAATATTCTTGGATAATACAGACTGGGCAATATCTGTTTGCTTCATTGCCTAAAAGCAGCAACATCAGTACTTAATTCATTTGCTAAATGTTTTGGGCCAAGGGCGTAATTTGGAAAATATGGTCCCTGGAAGTTGTTTTGCAGCCTTCAAAATCGAGTGTAATTCGATTGAGTATCAAGAAAACATGTCATAGGTCGAAAATGGGCCAACAAAAAACTAGAGGATGACGGAAAACACAGGACCGCTACTTGGAGCACTACACCTATTGAGGAGCATGCTTGCTGTAATGCAATTTCCTTTTCCTTTCACATATCCTGAATTCACATCTATGAGGAACACACGCTAGCATGAGATATGTTCCACACCGCACATGCACAGCACCACTGGGAGTATGTAGAAGGACATAACTTCATTAGGGAAGTATGGAAACCACAGTGGGTCTTCCATGTGTTTGCTTCAACCCCAGGCATTTATAAGGGTCAATGCCTAGCTCATTCCATTGAACCATCACGGCAAGCCAGACATAGCTCTGATTGAAATCTTTAGAATAGTCTGTATGCGAGTGGAAAAACGTTACCTCCCCACTTGAGAGAGCCTGAAGCTCAATTTAGCTAGATCCAAATGTCCAACAATGAAAGAAATGGGAAGCAGCATATGCTGGGTAAACAATGCGGTTCATTACGGGTTTGGCAGTGCTGGAAAAAAGTAGAGGTATTATTGTTTACCTTCATTTTTCCTGCACCGTTAAATTACACATTTGCTGGTAATACCGGCAAACATCCCCAATGGAGTAATGCAGACTCCATTAAATGAGGATTAACACTGGAAAACCACAACTTGTGATCAGGTGGTATAACTGCCAGAGGTAATGCTTCCAGTGGTAATACCACCTGACCAAGTAGTGGTATCAGTAATGTCATTTGCCGGTATTCTGGTTCATTTAATGCCAAAATTCTAGCAAACTTGTAATGAGCCTCAATGTATTGTGAGGGGTCAGGAATGAAACTCGGACACAAGTCAGCCATGATTGTGGTTGAAGACTTTTATTGAAAATAAAAGGGGTTGGGAAAATGCCTCTCTGACCCTGTCCTAAGAGGAGTTTCCCTACCTAAACCAAAAAATAATGATCTGTCTATGCCAGAATGTCCAAACAAAACTGTCCCATATGCAAAGTTCTATTCTGAACCTCACAGTTCAAAATTAACTCTAAGGTGAAAAAGGGAAATGTCTTTAAACTTGGGTGGTTTATAAAAGTGTTCATAAAGGAAGAATAAATGGCTCAAACAAAAAGGATAATGGTCCTTGCTCCAGAGGGTAGCTCCCTTCCCCTGGATTCATCTTTACTGCTTGAGGTTTCATACACAATAGATATTTGGGCCTCTCTTGGCCAATTACAACACTTGCACAAAAACGGTCTGGCTTTGTGTTCTTGGTTTCTTTCAGGACACCTGGTATACCTTACTGCCAGGTTATGTTGCGCTTTCATTCTTATTTGACACAATTTGCCTGGTATACTCTCCTGCCAGGACTTCTGCTTTTCAAACACGTGTGACTGCCTGGTATACTCTCCTGCCAGGGCTTCTGCTTTTCACACACATGTGACTGCCTGGCATACTTTCCTGTCTGGACTTCTGCTTTCCACATACTTGTGACTGCCTGGTATACTTTCCTGCCAGGGTTTCTGCTTTTCACACACTTGTGACTGCCTGGTACACTCTACTGCCAGGGCTTCGTTTTACTGGAGGTCTTTGCCCACTCCCAAAATTGCTTATATATTGCATTGGATAATGTATCCTCCTGACATATTCAGAGACGTCTTTATGGCGGGTAAAGAGGGCACATGCCCCGGGCCCCCACCTTGGAGGTGGGCCCCACAAGGCTGCCTACTCTAAATAAATCAGTTCACATTGTTTATTCGGCTTAAATAGCACATTTCAGGATATTTAAAGGCTTGCTACTGAGACTCCAATCATGTTGCCTGACTGTTGTTGAAAAGAACATTCTGCTTTGATCCATTAATCATGTAATGCGTTGTGTTCACTGTGTTATTCATAATTTGTGTGTTCACTAAGACACAATTCTTGTACCCTTCTCACCTTTCTGTTGCGGTTATATTGATCATGTGCAATAGCCAAAGTTCAAATGTGTATTGATAAATATGAGTGTTCCAATAGTTCAGAATATAGCTCAATGTGTCAAGCACTCATTGCAGAGGTTTGTGTTCATGTGCAAGATTACAGTAACAAATCCCAGCTAGGTCAACTCAGCATTTCCTATATCTGAATACTGATAACATCTGTGTATATGTAGTTTGTTTTGTAGCACAACAGATGCTATTATTAGCAATACACCTGTACCACATAGTGGTTGCTGTAAAAACAAACAAAGCATCAATATAGTGAAGGTCTAGACAATGGTTTGTTCCGATGGGGTTTTGTAAAACCACCCCAAATGATGAACATAAAGTGTTAGTTCGAGAGGTGATAAACTATCCATATTCAAAAGTGTGGAACCAAAATGTTCATGCGTGTATCCTGGCTGTGCCAGCAGATGTTAAGTGATCCTGGACAAATCATTTTATATCACTGACATTAATGCGGTGTCTTCTGTGAAAAGGATTTCCTTTTCAAATGCTGGTGGCATTGTTTAGCCCATTCCCTGATCATCATTCTTTTATGACGCCCACTTGTGTGGAAGGACTTCTAAACAGAAGAGAGAGGACGAGCTATTGAAGGCTTCTGGCAAGCATATTTTAAGGTCTGCATCTTTGACATGTAAATGTTTGGTTTTTTTCAACTCAAATGTGTGTCTGCTCATTTATTAATAACAATTCCATAAGCCTGTGTTTTGGGTGAATTTAAAGCTTTAAAATAGAAAAGAGAAACCCAGAAAAAGTATTTTAAGATCATATCAATTACATTCCTTGTTGGTGGAGACAATGAAGCGACAATCATTACCATTTTGCATAATACGGTTCTATATCATTTTGTTTTTCAAAATTGTCATGTTGGGTTATGCAATGTGTCTACTTTCAAAGTCAGTTCTATACAGTGCGATTATTTTAGTTACTTGTAAGTGCTAGAAAAGAAAGTGGTGAAGTGCAGACATTGCAGAGTGGGTGAAAATCACAGCTTCACATCTTAACCAATGTGTGATCCTAGGCATCCCATTCAATCTTGTATTGCCTAGCCTATCAAAATTGCCAGTTTTTGAAGCGTTCAAAATTGTCGGCCTTTAGAGTGATTTCGTTCTCATGGTTTCACTGGCTATAGTGCTGCTTCCTCTATTGAAATAGTGGGCATGATATACTGCACACCAAATCCACTAGTTTCTTTGCTATTTAATGTTAATACTGTTTAAAAACCATGTCCCTCTTAAAATCTCAATCTGTCTGGATAAGGACAGCTTCCTGGTAGCTTCCAATCTCCATCCACTATCTACTATATGGTATGTGTAGCTTAGTCCTTGCATCCAATTTGTCTGCTGTAGCCATGCCTGAGCACTTTTTCTTTCTGTGAAGCAGCTAATCTGAGTCGTCTGTCTATTCTGGATTATGTGCACCTTTTTCATATGATCTGTCCCGCATTTATGATATGGTGGGCATACCTTCCTCATGGCAGCTATTGACAAAAAGTGTCCTGTACTTATGGTAGACCATAAGTACTCTCATGATGGAATGCTAATGAAATGCTACTTGTTTATCATTCTGATCACAGCAAGCATGAAGAGGGTAAGAGTACTGAAAGGGTATGCTTCCCTATTTTGATCGCTGCGAGGCAGCATATCAACCTATGTGTTGTGATTGCGATGTTGGGGGCACGACCAGGTACTCTGCACCCCTTCATGTCTTGGGTTCAGGGACAGGGGCCCCAAAGGTGTCTGTGCCCCAGGCCCCAAAAGTGCTTTAGATGGCCCTGGGTATATTATCCTCTCTCTGTTTCCCAGATACTTGCACTGTGTGCATTCACGTATTAGATGAGCAGTTGTTTCTAACTTAAATCCCTCTTTTACAATATGTCCATTCTTTTCCTTTCTCTCACTTAGGTCATTCACAATTGTTTTCACTCAGCAAGCTCACCAATAAGCCTCGGTGTCCTCGCTACTTCTGGGTGGACCTAGTGTCTTTAGTACAAAGATTTTTTTTTTTAAAGAGTAAAAAAACATATCTTCCAATGTGAGGAAGAAAATTGGTAGCAATAAAAAAGAAAAGGTGGAGGAAAAGAAAGACCCAGTGAGGGAGTTATGAAGAGCATATAGGAGACTAGATGTCATTAACAGAGACCAGATTTGAATGCCTGGTTAACACATGCTGCATCATCCACTTATTTTGCAAAAGCACTTAACAAGGGATGATGTAATTTACTACATTTTTTCAAGCAAAAACAAGCGTAAATAAAGATAATTTCTTCAAAACCATAAAGTCGCAAGAAACTAAATTAGAGATGGATCTCTTAAAGTTCAACGCTTGCTCTATGGTAAGGAGTGAATGTTTATTTCTCCTGTCTCCTGAAGGATTCAATCAAAATGTCCCTTTTATTCTTAGAGGACTGTCAGAGGTGGAGAAACCTTGGGTCTGCCGACGTGACATTAGATAGTAGTGGAACAAAAGAGTTTTCTGGGATCCAGAGATTATGGACAAAGAAGAAGTCCCAGCATGGGTCACGTTTCGGCGGTGTTCATCAGTACAGGGCCACCTTCCTCAGGGCATGAAATAAAGGACCATGCAGGTACACATATCAGTGTATTAGTGTGGCTCGGCACATGCTGGTTTGTAACAAAGAATAAATCATCAAAATAGTTGTGGCCTCATGTGAAAGCCCCTAGGGGTTAACTAACCTAAGGTATCAAAAAACTCCATATCCCTCAGCCCCGGGGCTGAGGCACACTGCATGCGGCTGGCAGTGAGGACATCTGGTAAAGATGAGTAGCCAGCAGTCAAAATGTGGAGGGGAAAGAGTTGTAGTTTGAAGCACACCTCTGTGTCACAACGTACAGAGCCTGGCTCTGCTCGGCTCTGGAATAGAGAAAGGGTAGGGGACAAGAGACCCGCTATAAGTGGTGGGTAACAGGGGAGGAAGGAATCCTCTGATATTGGGTCAGAACGAAGGAAGTGATGGAGGCCTCCCTAGATAATTCAGGGTTGAAGTGGCTGCTTACCTTTAGCGAAAGCGGGCGGCCCTAGCCATGAGTCAAGTTGACATCTGGTAGTAGAATACGAGATGCTGCAGAATGGAGGCTTCCGTCCTAATGGATCTGTGAAGACAGGGAAAATGAGTGTAAATTGTTGGTCCGTGGGGATAAAGCTGGGGATATAGAAGGTAGGCCAAGCAAGTGAGGAGGTGGAGTATTGCCTCTGTTTTTTACATTAAGCTTATTGGGCCTAACAGTAGAATTTCTGTTTTCATGAGATTGAGTTCAAGGTCATCCATTGTGCAATCTCAGCAGTGCAGTACATTTTATGATATTTTCTAGTAGTACAGTAAGGTGTTCCATCTGCAGGTGTCATCTGCGTAAGAATGTCATTCTGTTTACAGACATTTTATGTAACTGTTTTTTTTTAAACCATATTTTGTTTACATACCTGCAAAATATGCACAGTGACCTGTCAAGGTCATACTGGATCAAGATATAGTCGATGTTTCTGACTGTGCGCAAGCAGAATTCAAAACTGGATGTCCCAACATTTTCTCATACTCAGTACTCAAATCCTGCTTCTCTCCTCTGTACCCTTCAACTTCTACATTCAAAACTGGAAGATGGCCCAGGCAAAATTATGTATCTCTCTCAGTCTATTCAATAATGCTAAATCTCAAGCATTCATCTGGGATACTAGGTTATTTTTTTGTAACTTATTTTTATTGTTTTCACAAATTAACCAAGTTACAGAGACCAACATTTTCCCCCCAACATCCCATCCCGCCTCCTCAACCCACCCCCTTCCGGAAGAGATCTCAGTGTTCTATTGTTCTCGGGGTCGACTATGAAGTGAATAAGTCCGTAATTCTGATGGAGTGCGGGCACCATTGAGCCATATAGTCTGATTGTAGATAGTCTAGTACTCCTCCCCATTCTTTTGTGAAGGAGTCTTGCGTTCCTTGAAGATTATGTGTGATCTTTTCCATGGTCATTTGCAACCAGACCTTTTGTAACCATGTAAATAGCATTGGTGGGTCTTGTTTCTTCCAGCCCTGTGCAATTGTGGCCTGGGCCGCAATGACCAGGCCCATGAGACTTCTCCATTGCGCCTTGGTGAATGTTTTGGCTTGTTGCCCTTTCAGACCATAGAACCAGACCTTCGCTTCGAATTGGTCCGCCCATGGAAATATCTTTTCATTTCCGATATCACTTCAGACCAGAAGCCTTTGATCTTTGGGCAGTTCCACCAGATGTGTCTCCATGTGCCAGCGTCTGTACAGCCTCTCCAGCAATGGTTTGACATGTGCGGGTACATGCTGTTTAGCCTCTTTGGGTTATAGTGCCATTGTGTAACTATTTTGATCCACATTTCTCTGGTCTGGGCCGGTCGTGTTAGTTTGGGGATGTCTGCCCATAGCGTCTGCCACTGTTGGGTCGTGATATCTTCTCCCAGTGTTTTTTACCATTTTTTCATGTATGCCCACTTTAGGTCCTCTTCCTGTGTATTTAAGAAACTGCAGAGAGTGGAGACTAGCTTTCTGTCTCCTGAGTTGGTAAGAAGAAATTTTTCGAAGGCGGTCAGTTCCCTGGTCGCCGCCTGTGTTATCTCGGGCGTTGTCAGCCAATGTCTGAGCTGTTCATATTTGTATCTATCATTGTTTGTGAGGTTCCAAAATGACTTGCAGTCAGCGAAAGATCTCACTTCCTTATCCATGAACATTTCCCCAATTTTCCTATATCCAGCTTCCTCCCAGTTCTCGTAGGCGCCGATCTCTAGCCCTGGTGGGAATTGCGGATTCCTGCATATTGTAGTGAACGGGGCCGTTGCCGTGGTAATGTTCCCTTTCCGTGTCTGCTCATCCCAGGCATTCAATGTGGCCTTCATGATCTCGCTAATGTGCAGGTTTGGATGTCTGTGCTGCTTTAGTTTTCATAAGAGATCTTCTAGCGGAGTTCTTGCGACCGCTATGTCCTGGGTCACCCAGATCGTTCGCTGATTGTCCCCCAGCCATTCTTTCAGGATCCATAATTGCGCCGCATGGTAGTAATTCTTAAAGTGCAGGAGCGCTAGGCCCCCCTCCCTGATGTGAGAAGTGAGAACTGTTCTGGCTACTCTTGGAGGTTTCCCGTTCCATGTGAATGAGGAGACTGTCTTTGCCAAAGTTTTAAAGAATGACTTGGGGATTGTTATCGGGAGGGCTTGAAGGTGATAGAGCAATTTAGGGAGAGTGTTAATTTTTACTGATTGGATTCTTCCCCACCAGGAGATATTAAGATATTAAGGGGACACCACCGCTCAAGGTCTTTTTTTACTCTGGACAGGAGTGGGGGTTAATTCCTTTTATATAAGGCATCTACCTTATGCGTCAGAGTTATGCCCAAGTATTTAGTAGCTTCCGCCGCTATTTTTAAGCCCCATAGCCCTGCTTACCTGTTCAGTATATCTCTGCTCCCGGCTAATTGTAAGATTTCGATTTCTTCTTGTTTATTTTTAGACCCGATATATTCCCAAATGACTCAAGCAGTTGAATGGCCCCGGGATAGAGAGTCTTGGGTCTTCGAGTGCTAATAACATGTCGTCCGCATAGGCGATTACCTTATGTTGTCTACCCGCCATCTCAATCCCCCTAATTTGGTTCGTTTCCTTATTTTAATTAATACTGGTTCCAGGAATAATGCGTAAAGGAGCGGGGAGAGCGGGCACCCCTGTTTTGTTCCCCTAGAGATCTTCACCCTCTCCGTGACTTCCCCGTTTACCGCTATTCTTACCGAGGGGGAGGAGTAATTGGCCTTGATCATGTTAATATATTGGTTCCCAAATCCCATGTGTGCCAGGATTTTAAAGAGCATGGACCATTCTACCCGGTCGAAAGCCTTTTCGGCATCCAGTGATAGTAACACTGCTGGGGTGTGGGACATGTTTATTTTTTCTATAAGGTGTATTAGCCTTCTCGTGTTGTCATGTGTCTGCCTTCCTGGAATGAATCCTGACTGATCCAGGTTAATTAGGGAGAGTAGCAGTGGGGAAAGCCTGGCTGCGAGGATTTTCGTATAGATTTTTGAGTCTAAGTTTATCAGGGCAATAGGTCTGTATGAGCCCGGGAGGGAGGGGTCTTTCCCTTGTTTGTGAAATACCAGAACTTTAGCCTCATTCATGGATGGGGTAACATTCCCAATGTCTCTAAAGGAGTTTAGCAGTCTAGTAAGGATGGGTGTTAGGAGGTCTTCATATTTTTTATAAAATGAGGCTGTGAAGCCGTCAGGGCCTGGTGCTTTGTTGAGTGGGAGATCATTTATAGCCTTCTTCACTTCACTTTCCGTTATCTGGGCATCTAGTTCTGCTCTGGCTTCTTCTGATTTTTTTGGGATGGGGATCGATTCCAGAAATCTATCTTGGTCTGCTTCGTCTGGGTGCTCTGTTGCATATAAATTCTGATAAAACGCCCTGAATGAGTCCCCGATATCTTTGGTGCGCGTCAGCGTGTCACCCTGTGCATTTTTAATGTTCCGGATGGTCATTGATTTTTGTTTCGAGGAGAGTAATCTAGCTAGATATCGATCGGCCTTGTTGGCTTTGATGTAGTATCTTTGATTGAGGTATAGGAGGGATCTTCGTGCCTTTTTGTTACAGAGGAGTTCGAGTTGCCCTTCTGTGTGTTTCAAGGTCCTCTTTAAGTCCCTGGTGGGGTTTGCCCCTAGTTCTTCACGGATATCCGAGAGTTTCTTTTCCAGTTCACTTTCCCATTGTTGTCTTTGTTTGTCCCTCGTAGCTTTCAGGGCGATCATGTGACCCCTAATTACCGCCTTAAACACCTCCCATACTGTGCCCAGGGAGACCTCTCCTGTGTCATTGTGTTCGAAGAATTCAGCGATCTTGTCTCTTATAGATTCTCCCATCACTGGGTCTTATAGTACATCCTGCGGGAGCTTCCATCTCCATAAGCCCCTCTCTTTCCTTGGGGTCGACAGTTCCATCCAGAGGGGTGCATGGTCTGACAGAGAAATGGGGCCTAACTCCATGTCTTGAATTTTACCCAGGATCACCAATGAAACCCAGAAGTAGTCAATTCTCGACATCGTATTGTGTACGTGCGAGTAATAAGTGTATCCCTTGGTTTGACCTTTGTGTTTCCTCCATGCATCACATAATGCCATACCTTCCATCCATTGTTTAAGGCGCTCTGACGGGGCACCTTGTGTAACGCTCACCTGATTCCCGTAGAGGCGCCGGTCTTGACTGGGCGTATACCGTATCTTCAAAGGTGATGTGTAACACACAGCTGGCTCTTTGGGCTGGACCTCTGTGCACTGTATGTCTGACTCGAAGGGTAAGATGTCTGCAGATAGAAAATATGGGATTAATGAACTGGGTTATTGAATGTCTCTCTCTTCTTCCCTTTCTCTTCTCCTGTAGAACCCCAAAGGTTAACGCTCTCACCTTAGGTAAGTGAACGCCGTGCTCTCCATCTGCCTCGGGGCAGGGTGCTGTAACCAGTTTCTTCACTGGATAAGGGGAGCAGGCCTCTTGACTTCAGAGGACTGCTGTCCGTCGTTTACTGCACGAACGGTAAGTTTCGAGTAATTCTAATGTCTTTAAAAGTCTTTAGTAATGATGTCTCTTGTTTTGCAGGGTTCCGGCGATGGCGGATGACGGGCTGAAGTGAGTTGAAGATGGAGCCCGTGTGATGAATAGAAGCGCCTGGAAGCACGTAAGTAAGCGCTTGTTGCCTGCTTCACGATGCGCTCTAAATGTCTTTTTATTTTGCAGGTACAAGTTCGGAGCGGCTGCAGGGTGCCGGAATACCCACTGGGTTAGATGTGGAAAGGAGTAATGGCACGTGAGTATTAAAGTTCCCCAATGTCTTTAAACGCACCTTGTTTTGTCTTTCAGATGCGGGATGCAGCGCCGAAGGCCTCCGGAGCGTGCGAAGAGTTGGTAAGCTTTTGTCTTTCAGATGCCGGAATGCAGTGCGAAGACCTCCGGAGCGCACGAAGAGTAGGTAAGCCTTTGTCTTTCAGATGCCGGAATGCAGCGCGAGGCGTTGGTGACAGCCGATGGACCAGGTAAGTGAAGCGCTGTCACTGAAGACCGTAATGCTAACCTGTTCTTTCTTGTCTTTATAGGTGTTGCTGAAGACTGGATTCAGGATGGTAAGCCTTTTTCCTTAGGCCCAGGATCAGATGCAGAAGACACGATGAGCGTTCTGCTGCAGAGGATGCAGAATAACGCAAAGCAAGATTCATCCATCGGGTGTGGTTTAAATAGCCTCCTGTAGTGCTTAGGTGTCTCCTTCCACAGCCACGCCTAGGTAAGAAAAGAGTTCCTGCTTTCCAGAAGAGTTCCAGTGTTCTGAACCTAGGGAGTGGCTCCTGCCCCACCCAACAGGAAAAGTAGTTCCAAACAGAAGAGGATCAGAGGCTCAACTGGCAGGCAAGTAAGCAGCATGGTCTGCTGCAGGTAAGTCCACCCAAGCATTATGAGCCCGGCGCTTCCAGAGCTGGGACTGGGCATATTTATGAGCCTGGTGCCCAGGGGTGGATTGGCCCCTCGGCCAATCGGCCCGTGGCCGATACGATATGGGTCAGTCCCTGCCTGGGGGCCGGTTTCTGCCCATGCTGGGCCAGTGTGAGGAAGAAAAAAAAAGAAGCCAAAAAGCACCCGCAGCAGAGTAACGACAGCAGCAGGAGCCAGGAGGCTGCATGCAGGGCTGGGCTGGGCCTGGCTGGGACCACAACACAGTGGCGGCGCCAGCGCACACATTATGTTGCTTTCAACTTTGCAGGAAGCAGCAAATTTGTTGCACTTCTTTGCAAAGTTCAAAGCAACTTGTTGTGCCTGGGGACCGCCAGCGCTGGCCCAATAAAAATGGGGCTGCAGAGGTTGAAAGAGCAATGAAGACATGGAGAGAGAGTGACAGCAATGGGGGAGGCGGCAGGAGAGGCAGTGATTTATGTTACTAGAAAAGTGATATTGCTGGAAAGAATCGGAAACATACAGGGCTGTTCCCGCTCACCGGAAGCAGGATAGCAAACCGATGCCGTGCAGCAGAGGAGTGACTCTGTCCAACCCCTCCGACACCTCAGCAGAATGCAGAATGCAAAAAGCAGGACGACATGGACCAACAACGAGAGGGAGCAAACAATGGCTGCAGGCGGCAGCAGCAATGAAACATTTAAACCCCGGCACACGAGGGTGTCAACGAAGCCCCAGAGGGGCAGCAGGCGTGATACCTCCATACTTACCTGACTCAGACTCAGCACGGCAGCCTCCGATACGGAAACTAAAAGCGGCCCTGCAGGAAGGAAATGGAGAGCCAGGCGCGTTCCTTGGCCCACTGGAAGCTAAACATTGGATGCCGCGCTGGGAAGGCAGTGACTTTGTCCCAACCCGCATGACATCAGCACAGCAGGCAAAAGCCAAAGACGGCGGCAGCACAATGCGCTAAGGAAAGGAAGAGCCGGTGCTGCCTATAAGCAGAACTGAAGGTGCACGGAAGTGGACCAGTCCAAGCCTCGGATGCCAAAACCGGAGAGCCAGCACCAGGAGGAGCAGGCAGAGGCAGCCCCGGGCCTGCCATGGCCCTGGGACCTCTTCATTTGCCCCTGCGGAAAAACCAGGCCTGCCTCGGGTCCCCCAACCCCTCACCCCCATGGCGGGCTGGAATGACTGCTCAGTGTAGGCAATGTACCGGCTAGTGATTGTAGGAGGCAGCAGCGTGGGCAACCCTGCGCTCACCTTACAGCTCATTCAGGTACAGGCGGCCCATGGGAAGAAAAAGAAAGAACTAAGAACATACTGCTCTCGTGAGGAACCGAGCTTCAGGAGCGGCATTGGCAGACTGACACTTCCCCAGCCCATCCAATACAGCAGAAATCATGCAGTGTCAGCAGTGGCCAGGGCCTCACACAAGGCGGCCCTGGGGGAATCGGAAGAATGGTCCGTGCCCGTGTGTAACAAAACACAGCGAGTGCCACTGGGTGGGCGACCGTCAGTGCCCCAGCCCTTCCAGCACATCCGCAGCTTCCCAGAACAAATTAAGCTGGCTCAGCGCGACAAGGGATCAACTGTGTGCTTGGGAAGGCAAAGGCAAAGGCTACAAGAAAGGAAATTATCTGACTGACAAGCGGCTTTTGAAATAGCACTTGTCAAAATGTATGTAAGCAGACTCCCGCGGCACCCTGCAACGAACACTCCAATACATGGAAAAAGTAATTGTTTAAATTGCTGGCCTGCAACACCTGAAAGCCACATTTTGCAGGCACCACAGGACTGCTTTCACACACGGAGAGAGGTGAGGCCAAGGTTTTTTTGTTAAGCATCCACGAGGATCAAGACAGCCGGAGCACCGACACTTCCCCAGCCCTTCCGACAGCGGGGTGCTCTGCTCACCAGCCTATAGCATGACGGAACAGAGCAAGGATCAGCGAATGAACACCAGTTTAAACAATGGTGCTACAGAAGGGCAAGCAGGCGGAATTCTTCCCCTGCTGCAGGACCAGGCACGGCATACATTTTGTGGCAGAAATCTGGAGGCCCCCCTTTTTTGCCCCAACCCTTACAAAAGGGAGAAAGGAGAATACCGCAGCTATCTTCAAAGCGACTAAGAGCAGACAGCATCTTTCAAAGATCAGCACTCCGGCCATGGACGTTTTCTGACCTGGCCACAGCCCATGAGGGAACCGTGAGTAAGACTAAAATAACAATATGAATAGAGATTTTAATGATACATATGGTGGTTCATTCTTGTATGAAATGTATATCACACTAGTGAAATCATAACCATATTTTTCGTAGTGTACTTAGGAACAATGCTATACAACATCTCCCTAAACCTCATTCTGGTTTTCCTACTTCCCCCACTTCCTATCCAACCATCGTCACCCTAACCCTCCTTTCATGCTGGGGTTCGGAACCCTATATAAGCATCGACTTCCAGCAGGTCTCAAAACCGCAGTGGGGGTGGTAGGTTCATGTCACTCCTGCGCCTTGTAGCTGTGGACCCCGTCACAGAACTATGCAAAGTTATGTTATTTTATGAGTTGTGTTGTAATGTAACAGACACATGAACCCTCCATAAGTAGCATTTTCTGTAAAGTTGTGAATTGACACAATTCATGGATTATGGTTTGAGGGCCACTTTTATGAGGTGCAAGGTGGGCCACTTTTCTGAGGCGAGGGGTGGGCCACTTTCTTGAGACGAGGGGTGGGCCACTTTTTTTTTGGTGTCCGGGCCTATTTCTTGTCCCAGTCCGACCCTGCTGGTGCCACTGGCGCCAGGACTGGGTCCAAAAGGTCCCAATCGGGACTGGTTGGCACTCGGAACCTGGGTTATGGATCTGCTTCCAAGGGAGTTGGGAAAACCCTGACCTTTTGGAAGCAGAGATCATGACAGTACCCCCCCTCAAGGCCCCTCCCAAACCGGGCTTCTCCGGGGGTTTTGGCTTGTCAGGAAATGTTCGGTGAAATCTTTTGATTAGGCGAGGAGCGTGGACATATTCAGCAGGTTCCCAGGATCTCTCTTGGGGGCCGTAGCCTTTCCAGTCAATTAGGTGAAATAGTTTAGATTTGGAGATCTTGGAGTCCAGAATGCTTTTGACTTCAAACTCGAGTTCTCCATCAACTAGGATGGGTTTTGGAGATTTAGTTAGTCGGGTTTGAGGTTGCACGGGTTTTAATAGAGAGACGTGGAAGACCGGATGTATCTTCATGTGCAGGGGCAAGTCCAACTTGACCGCTACTGGGTTTACTATGGTAGTGATGGAATAGGGACCAAGGTATCTTGGGTTGAATGTGCGTGGCCCTTTTAGAGGTAGATATTTGGTGGATAACCAGACTTGATCCCCTACTTGATATTGAGGGGCTTCCTTCCGATGTTGATCTGCTCCTTTCTTGTATTGTTCTTTAGCCCTTTGAAGGTGAGAAACAGCTTCCTTAAAGGCTTGGGTGATTGTAGAATGCAGGTAGTCTACTGCTGGTGTTTCAAGATCTTGGAGGGGATCCAACTCCGAGGTTCGAGGGTGACTGCCGTATAAAAGAAAAAACGGGGTTTTCCCAGTTCCCGAATGGACAGAGTTATTGTAGGCATATTCGGCTATCCAAAGGATATCTTTCCAAGTCTTTTCAGTTTGTTGCAGCATGCAGCGTAAATACTGTTCCAGAGTTTGATTGGTCCTCTCGGTTTGTCCGTCGGTCTGAGTGTGGTGACTGGTCGATAGTCTCACATCAATTTGAGCCGACCGACAGCAACTTCGCCAAAAATGAGAAATAAATTGACTACCTCGATCCGAAATTAGAACCGAAGGAAAACCGTGCAGTCGGACGATGTTTTCGAGAAATTCCGAGCCAGAGTTGCTGCTGTTGGCAAGCCTTTGAGCGGAAGGAAATGCGCCATCTTGGAGAATAAGTCCACGATTACTAGAATCGTATTGCATCCGGAGCATGGAGGTAGATCGGTGATGAAGTCCATAGAAAGCGTATGCCAAGGGCGAGGTGGGATGTCAATAGGGCGTAAGAGGCCTGCTGGTCTTTCCTTTTGACTCTTGTTTTGGGCGCGTACTCCACAGGACATTATAAAGTCTCTGATATCTTTTTTCCAAGACGGCCACCAGAAGTAGCGCTTGATCTTTTCTGAGGTCTTGGCCATACCGGGATGTCCTTCCATTAAAGAATCGTGATAACAAGAGATTACTTTTTTCTGTAAATCTGTGCTGGGCAGGTATAATCGTTCTTGGAAATACAATAAGTTGTCCTTTACTGCAAAGTCCTTTCCCTGCAGATGCCAATTCTGTATGTCTGCTGGAGTTACAAGTTGCCTGGCTTTATCCTTAACTTCCTCTATGGATTGTGTGGCGATTACACCCAGAATTCTTTGTTCGGGAATGATTGGTACAGGTTTAGGGTTGATCAAGTGTTCTTCCACTCCCATCCGAGAAAGGGCATCAGCTTTACCGTTTTTTGTACCAGGTCGATAGGTAATTATGAAGTCAAACTCGGCAAAGAATAATGCCCAACGGAGTTGTCTAGAGGATTGGGCTTTTGCGGTTTTCAAATATTGCAGGTTTCGGTGATCCGTAATCACAGTAACGGTGTGTCGGGCCCCCAGCAGATAATGCCGCCAAGCCTTAAAGGCAGACTTGATAGCCAGAAGTTCCTTGTCAGTAATCGTGTAATTGATTTCAGGAGGCGAGAATTTGCGGGACCAAAATGCCACGGGATGCAACTGATTGGTTACCGGGTCCTTTTGTGATAGAACTGCCCCCATGGCAAGGCTTGAAGCATCAGTTTCCACGATGTAGGGGAGTTCGGGGCGAGGGTGTTTTAAGATTGGTGCAGAGATAAATTTAGTCTTCAAATCCTGGAAAGCTTGTTCTGCCTCGGTAGACCATTCAAAACGTTTGTTTTTCTTTAACAAGGCAGTGATGGGCTGGACTATTCGAGAAAATTCGGGGATAAACCTGCGGTAAAAGTTAGCGAAGCCTAACATGCTTTGCACACCTTTTACGGAGGATGGTGATGGCCATTTGAAAACTGCATCGACCTTCTTTGAATACATACGCACTCCGCTAGGTGATAATATTAATCCCAAGAATTCAACTTCAGTCACGTTGAAAACACATTTTTCCAATTTAGCGAAAAGTTTGTGTTGACGCAATCTTTCGAGGACCATTTTCACGTGTTTCCGATGTTCAGATTCCGATGAAGAATAAACGAGGATGTCGTCAATGTAAACAACAACACACACATCTACGAGCTCTCTGAGGACATCGTTCATAAAATATTGAAAGGCGGCCGGGGCATTGCAAAGTCCGAAGGGCATGACCTGATATTCAAATAGCCCATATTTGGTGCGGAAGGCCGTCTTCCATTCATCGCCCTCTTTTACTCGTACCAAGTGGTAGGCTCCTCTAAGATCCAGCTTTGTATATATGCATGCTTTTCTGACTTGGTCCAGGAGTTCAGGGATCAAAGGTAACAGATATCTATTCTTGACGGTGATCTGGTTCAGGGAGCGATAATCTATACAAGTTCTAAGGTCTCCTTCCTTTTTTGGAACGAAGAACAAAGCTGAAGAAGCAGGGAACTTGGAAGGACGAATAAACCCATTTGCCAGGTATTGATCCAGGTATTGTCGAAGGTGAAGGTTCTCAGGCTCGGTGAGGGCATAAATTCTACTACAAGGAGGAGTAGATCCAGGTATCAGGTCTATCTGGCAGTCATAAGACCTATGAGGAGGTAGAGAGTTAGCCTGATCCTTCCGGAAAACATCTTGGTATTCTAGGTATTCGGGAGGTAACTGGGGAGTCTCTGAAGAAATTGCTGCCAGTGCAACACCAGGTGGAGGGTGACAAGTAGAGACACATTCTGGAAACTGGACCGTTCTTGCTCGCCAATCGATCAGAGGATTGTGTTTCTCTAACCAAGGTATTCCTAGAATAATCTGAAACTGAGGAGCCTTGATCACATCGAACACGATCTTCTCATGGTGTCCATCTTGACTTACTAGCGTCACTTCTTGAGTGGTATGCGTTACTGGTCCGGAGGCTATCTCCGTTCCATCCACCGTAGTAATGACGTCCTTTACAGCCTTGGGACAAAGAGTTAGATTCATCCTCAAAACCATTTCATGATCCACATAATTGCCGATGGCACCGCTGTCGACGTAAGCTTCAATTGCATGTAATCGATCCGAATTATCAGGGCTAATGAGGACCATAGGTATCACGAAATGCGAAGTCACGGAACTGGTTTTCACGCTCGGCAAGAGGACCTCTATTCTTGTCGGGCGAGGTCGTTTCCCTGCTCAGAGTTTGTAACTTTGGTAACTGCAGCTCCTACTGCCTTCTTGGCAGGTTTCACCGGACAGTCTCGAAGAAAGTGCCCTGAGTTTCCGCAATAGAGGCATAATTGCAACTGTTTTCTCCTTTCCCGCTCCTTTTGTGTTAGAGGACCTTTCAGGCCCCCTATTTGCATGGGTTCCCCGGAGTCTACTCCTTTGGAAGGAGTTGGCGGTTTGGAAAATACTCGAGCATCAAACTTGGAACGATCGGCCTTCCTGTTCTGCAGTCTGTGATCTATTTGAACGACTAAGTCTATATAGTCCGAACAATCTTGTGGGGGATTCACTACTTGGGCTAACACATCTTTGAGCTCTCCACGTAGACCTCTATAAAACAGCGTAATCCTTTTGTCCTAAGGCCATTGAGTTTCCACTATCAGTCTGTTGAAAGACGCAATATAAGCCAAAAGGTCTTGATTACCTTGTCGCAACGAAAGAAGCTCATTGTCCAAGGCCTGCCCCTGTGAATGTCTTGCGAACAGTTTTTCCATACTGAGCTGAAAAGCTTGAAAATCATGGAGGACCGGATCATCTTGATTTACTAGAGGGATCGACCAGTCTGCCGCATTGCCACTAAGGTACGAAAGCACGAAAGCTACTTTAGCTTGATCAGTTGGAAAGGCTGCTGGCCGGCATAAGAAATGCAACCGGCACTGATTGATAAATACTGCAAACCTCTTTGGGTCACCAGAAAATCGTTCGGGCGGAGCCAGAGGTACATTCCCAGGTAGGTTGATCTGCACTGGATTCATAGAGGATGTAGAAGGAAGATTTCCCCCAGATGCGGGTAACGGGGTCTGTCCGGCTTGTGACTGTAGCAATTGTCTAGTGAGATCATCTGTTCGCTCCTTGGAAATAATCAGTTCCCTTCTTAGAGCGTTCGTTTCCTGACGGGCTGCATGCACTTCTGCCCTTAGTTCCCCAAGTAACTGGGCTAGCTGGTCGGTATCCGAGGTTTCCATAGCGCCTGGACGGGAGTTTTGCGGTTGGCTTTGCGTTCTGTAAAGCTCACCTGATTCCCGTAGAGGCGCCGGTCTTGACTGGGCATATACCGTATCTTCAAAGGTGATGTGTAACACACGGCTGGCTCTTTGGGCTGGACCTCTGTGCACTGTATGTCTGACTCGAAGGGTAAGATGTCTGCAGATAGAAAATATGGGATTAATGAACTGGGTTATTGAATGTCTCTCTCTTCTTCCCTTTCTCTTCTCCTGTAGAACCCCAAAGGTTAACGCTCTCACCTTAGGTAAGTGAACGCGGTGCTCTCCATCTGCCTCTGGGCAGGGTGCAGTAACCAGTTTCTTCACTAGATAAGGGGAGCAGGCCTCTTGACTTCAGAGGACTGCTGTCCGTCGTTTACTGCACGAACGGTAAGTTTCAAGTAATTCTAATGTCTTTAAAAGTCTTTAGTAATGATGTCTCTTGTTTTGCAGGGTTCCGGCGATGGCGGATGACGGGCTGAAGTGAGTTGAAGATGGAGCCCGTGTGATGAATAGAAGCGCCTGGAAGCACGTAAGTAAGCGCTTGTTGCCTGCTTCACGATGCGCTCTAACTGTCTTTTTATTTTGCAGGTACAAGTTCGGAGCGGCTGCAGGGTGCCGGAATACCCACTGGGTTAGATGTGGAAAGGAGTAATGGCACGTGAGTATTAAAGTTCCCCAATGTCTTTAAACACACCTTGTTTTGTCTTTCAGATGCGGGATGCAGCGCCGAAGGCCTTCGGAGCGTGCGAAGAGTTGGTAAGCTTTTGTCTTTCAGATGCCGGAATGCAGTGCGAAGACCTCCGGAGCGCACGAAGAGTAGGTAAGCCTTTGTCTTTCAGATGCCGGAATGCAGCGCGAAGCGTTGGTGACAGCCGGTGGACAAGGTAAGTGAAGCGCTGTCAATGAAGACCGTAATGCTAACCTGTTCTTTCTTGTCTTTATAGGTGTTGCTGAAGACTGGATTCAGGATGGTAAGCCTTTTTCCTTAGGCCCAGGATCAGATGCAGAAGACACAATGAGCGTTCTGCTGCAGAGGATGCAGAATAACGCAAAGCAAGATTCATCCATCGGGTGTGGTTTAAATAGCCTCCTGTAGTGCTTAGGTGTCTCCTTCCACAGCCACGCCTAGGTAAGAAAAGAGTTCCTGCTTTCCAGAAGAGTTCCAGTGTTCTGAACCTAGGGAGTGGCTCCTGCCCCACCCAACAGGAAAAGTAGTTCCAAACAGAAGAGGATCAGAGGCTCAACTGGCAGGCAAGTAAGCAGCATGGTCTGCTGCAGGTAAGTCCACCCAAGCATTATGAGCCTGGCGCTTCCAGCGCTGGGACTGGGCATATTTATGAGCCTGGTGCCACTGGCGCCAGGACTGGGTCCAAAAGGTCCCAATCGGGACTGGTTGGCACTCGGAACCTGGGTTATGGATCTGCTTCCAAGGGAGTTGGGAAAACCCTGACCTTTTGGAAGCAGAGATCATGACACCTTGGTGGTGGGGTCCCCCCACGTCCGGTCTATCTGTGCGTGCCAGGCCATATTAAAGTCTCCCCCTATGATTATCTCTCCTTTCGCGTAGCCCTCCAGCCTCCCCATTGTGTCTCTCAAGAAGCTATCTTGGCCCGTGTTTGGGGCATAAATAGATGCCAACGTCAGTATGGCATTGTGTCATTTAATATTGGCGAAAGCGTATCTTCCTTCCTTGTCGGATTGTTTGTCTACCAAAATTGCTTCCAATCCCCCCTTCACTGCTATCATCACCCCTGCCCGTTTCTCCGCTGCATTGGATTGTGCAATTATATCGTAGCCTCTAAAGCGTATTTTCCCCCTGATCCATGGCTTTAATGTGGGTCTCCTGGAACAGTAGCACTTCAGCCTTTTCCTTCCATAACATGTTCTCCACTTTTTTCCTTTTCACAGGGGAGTTCAGGCCCCTAACATTCAAGGTTACGATTCTTATCTTCCCCATTTCAGCTAGCCTTTCTGGGTGCTCCTTTTGCCCGAGCAGTATATTCCCCTCTCTCTTCCGGAAAGTCCTCTTACCCCCGCCTCTCCTCCAACTTGCCAAACTGTCCCCCAACCATTAACCTCTTCCAAATTTGCTCCCGAGGAGGGCCCGGGAAACTAAGGTAGCTCTGGCGTTCCGCCTATCGATCCCTGCCCTCTGCAGACTCGAGGCGAATTTTGCGGGAAGTCCTAAACCCTGCGTCATCCACTGGCCTTGATGTGAGTCGTTCCTAATCCTCACCGGGCCAACAAAATCTGTTAAGTACGAATCCGTTCGGCAAACAACGTTCATCCACAGGACTCTGGACCCTTTAAGCTTGCAGAGTCGAGTCCTCTATTCTGTTGTATTTGACATATCGTTTCCCCTTCCATAGGGTTTCCTTTTTTGGCAGACCCTTTCCCACCCCTTGGTCTGCTTTGCTGTTCCCCCTTCATCTTTTAATTTCTGGTCGATGACTCCCCTGTCTGGATGTCCATGATGCTTAGCCCCTCTTCCCTGGTGGTCACCCTCCTTTGTTTTCCTTCCCAGTCGAACAGTAGCCCAAAAGGGAATGTCCATTTGTATTTTATCTCTCTCGCGACCAGTTCCCTTATGAGTGGGGCCATTTCTCTTCTCTTTAGGATTGTTACAGTTGACAGGTCTTGAATTAGCTGAATATCCACCCCGTTCATCCTGATTTGATCTAGCTGCCTCGCTCTCCATAGTATAAGTTCTTTTTGTGTGTAGGAGGATAGGGCTGCTAGCACATCTCTGGGTCTCTCCCCTGGTGCCCCTGTTCTTTTAGGGCCCACTCAATGGATGAGGTCAATCCCGATAACCTCTGTGTCTTTTGCTTCTATGATATCCCTAAAGACTTCCTGCACCACTTTCCTTAGGTCCCTGTCCAAGACCGATTCTGGCATGTTTTTTTATGCGAAGATTTGATCTGCGGGACCTATTTTCTAGGTCTTCACACTGTATTTCCGGATTATGGGTCAGGCGAACTAAGTGTTCTTGTGTTTCGCTGTTTGGTAGAGCCTCCTCCTCTGCATTTTGCACTATGTTTTCTAAGGTGTCTGACCTTTCTTCCAGGTTGGCAATTTCGTGTTTAACGTCTTGGATTGCCTGTTGCATGTCGTGCTTGATTGCGGCGAATTGGTCCTGAACTGTCGACATGAGCTTATCTTGTAGCTCTACAAACCAGGTGTGCATATCATCCTTTGTTGGGGGCAGGTTGCTGGAGGTGGTGTGACCTGTGTTCGACGTCGGCATGTTTGAGTCTTCCTGCGATCTACCTCTGGTCGTTACTGGGGTCTCCGCTGCCCACATCTGACATAACCCCTATGTAGATCCACAGCCGCTGATCAAACCCGAGTCTTCAACTCTCTGTTGCGTGGCTATGCAGTGCTCACTTGAGGTGCACCTAGTAGTCTCCTGCTGCACGCTACGCACAAGTTCTTAGAACTGATTCATTGGGAGACCACAAGTCCCGGTCACTCCAGTAAGTCTTCCACCTTATATATATGGCCGCTGGTAATGTTGCTCTCTGTTGGTGGTAGCGGGGGGAGTTCCAAAAGGGGGCTTATCCCTCCCCTCCGTGTCTCTCTGTCCCCAGGCTGACCACCCTATTATGCGCTGTGTGTAGGAGGGGATAGGGCCTTCCCTCGTTATGACTGGTGTTGCCAGGCCCTCCTTAGATTCCTGCTTCCAGCTATAGCCATGCAAGGGTTCGTGGGTGTCCCCCCCAGCTTTAGGCTCCCCGGGTCCATTTGCCACTCCGCTGGGGCCGTGGGGGAGGACTTGGCGGGAGGTGTCGGGGGGGCCTCACCTTTCAGTCCACCTGGCCGGGGACTGCCGCTGGTGCCCCACGCCTCGGAACCTCGGTGTATGTTCGGTGCGTCTCCGGTCTCTCCCCCACTCACTCCACGAAATCTGCAGGAGTTGGGTGGCGCCGACCCCGTCCCTGCGGGCCTCTGACTCAATGTCCGCCCCGACGGGCACTGTAGTGCTGGGACTCCTGGCTCGATTCCCCCGTGCCGAGCGGTCCGATCTGTCTGCCGGGGGCTGGATGATCAGCTTCGTCCTGCTCCGTGCCCACGAAGCGCCGCAGCCACAATCACTGGGCCGCATAGGATGACTCTTAGTCGCGGTGGGGGAGGGGCACTCCTCTCTGCGGTGTCGCTGGAGGTCGAGCCACGGGGGGTGAAATTAACCCCCCCTGCACTTCCGGTGTCTCTGGGTGATGAACGGTGCAGGGTGTTGGAACGGCCACCCTCCAGTTCGTTGCTTTATGTGGTGAGGCTGAGTGGCCTGGCGGGAGCGAGACTCACTCACGTCTCCCTGCTCCGGCGGCCATCTTGGAATCCGGGATACTAGGTTTTACCGAGCATGTGAAAAATATAATAAAGGGCAGTGAATTTCAAATCTGCCGGATTTGGAATATAGAACACCTAATTTACAAATCACATCTACTGTCAGGGGGGAAAGCCATTGACTACATAATGGGAATGCCCTGTTTATAGGCCTTTCAAGGCATGTCTGCCATCATTACAATCCGTACAACATGTGAATGTTGATTTTTGGCACTTGCTGATCTGATCTCATCACCATGGTCCTCATCCCGCTGCGCTGGCTCTCAATTGATTATTGGTGCATATGCAGGATGGCCTTCTCAAATAGCAGGGATCCTTCAACTGCAATATTTGCTGACAAACCCTCAATATCGAGAGCCAGTAGGGCCAAGGGGGGAGCCTCTCTTGAAAATCATCAGTTTGAAGAACCCCAAAACTTTCAACCAATCTTTTTCTTAAAAGATCCTAAAAGATTGGACCCAGAAAGCCCGCCAAATGGGGCTGTTCACAATCAGTCCCACCATATCCAAACTCTCAAGACTACTTTCCACCAAATACCTTGTGCCTAAGATTGAACCCAACGAATCCTCTTTCACAGACCCAGCCAAGTGCACCATAACGCTGTGGTGTTGGCCCTCTGTAGGGCCTCTGCAGGTGGCAAATGTGGACATGCAGGAACCAACCATTAATGTTAGCTCTGAAGTCAGCATGGTTGCTGTACGGCGTCTATATGGTACCCGGTGAGGCATGTGTATGCCAGACCATGCTTAGGACATCAACTTCACCTCCATTTTCTTTCACCATCCGCCAGTGATACGTTAGTATCACAAGGCTGGAAATGATGTCCAATGTAGCGGCAAGGGCAGCCCTGTGACTAGTAATTGTGTCATTGGTAATTATTTGCTTCTAGAAGGGGTACTTTTTTGGTTTTGTATGATCAGATCTAGGTGTAGATGTGGAGTTCATCTCAGGTTAAGCAATTATGTTTATCTGCCAACAGCCTTTTACTATCTCTGGCAAAGCACTCAAAATCAATTCTGCTGAGAGGATCAGCGAGAGGGTTCGGTGGTTCTCAACAAAATGATATCTAAAATTTTGAAAAGAAACTTTGCTGTAACAGGGCAATGAATGCTTCATGTGTCAATCGGTTGCCGAAAATAAATCTTTGTAGATTCTAAGACAGCAAAAGCGATATCAAATGTTATTAGCCTTTCCTGAGGCAGCTCATTTTTTGTTGATACAGGTGCTTGCATGAACCAAGGCTGTTTGCGAGTCAGTAGATGCCTCAATCATTTAGTTGGGTATTTGGCTCTATTAAAAAATACCTCAGGAGGCTATGCTTCAACCTGGGTTGAGACAAATTGCTGCCAATACACACCCAGTAGGCCGCACAAATATGTATAAGAGCTGTGGCCACCCAACAGGCAGCATTACCTCATTGCACAATCTTCCTCACCCCAGTCCTAGCGCAAGTGACGAGGACTGGGACGAGGAAGTGATGAAGATTACCGGTAAAGTAATCAGAGGGTCTATCGACGTGGAAGGAAGTGCGCGAGCTCGCTGCTTTCTCCATCCATAACATCTAGGGTGCATCAGGCGACAGGCAGGGTCAAGTTACTTCTACTGATAACCTCTTTGTGTTGGCAAGCGTTGGCCTGATCCTATGTCATCGTTCCATCAGGTTTCCCCTGAACGTAATGTACATAAGATGTGTGTGTGCCAGGGTGATAAGCGCTCAAGCTCGGGTTTGCTCTTGCGTGCTCTGGCCTGCCAATTGTGAATGCGAAACAAAGCTATCGCTGCGCAATTGATCTTTAACTAGAAAGCGTCCCTTTAAGCCAAGGCGATAATCGGACCTCATTTGCAACCAGCGGTGACCGCGGGTGCCTCCCAAATCTCTTCCCAGCAGGGTAGAACACGCCCTACACAGCAACAGGCAAGCGGAGCGTGTCTCCCCGCGACACTGCGAGAGGTCATGAACGCCCTGAATCCTTTCAGAAAGTTTAGGATCTGCAGTTAGGCTGCGCATTTTGGAGGTATTGTATCCACGGTCCCTCCCCCTGTATGTATCCATAGTATAAAGCCCAGCTCAGGGCAATGACTTCTGTTATAAATCTGAGCACACACTGAGCTGTATGAGAAGGGGGGGGGGGTGAAGGTGTACACACACGAGTATATACATGTTTAGGTATGTGAGCAAGACAAATGGGTGCGGGGGCGGGTAAAAAGATTATATAAACGCTCTGCAAACATGTATTAAAGAGGCATTGATCCTATAAAAATCTGCGTTGGCAATGCCAACAGTTTGGGCTTTTACGTAGGCATAGGAGAGGCACTTGCCAGGCCCTGCTGTAAATGTATTTGATGGAAGTAGGTGAAAAAATGGTACAAGTACCCGGGGCACCCAATAGCAGTGCCTGGCACATGCTCAAATACTTATACAGAAGCCAAAATTGTTGGCTTTGCCAATGCTTGCTTTTAACAGGACTTCAGTGAAGGACACGCCTAGTGCTTATAAATCAAGTAGCTGGCAGCAGACCTTGTTAAGACATTTGTATTACACCAATAGCGTGTTTACAGCTCCAATTATGCCTTTAACACTCAGAAATGCTTTGAGAAAACACTGGCAGCACTTAGAGTGCAAAGTTTGATGGTAAGGTTTGAGTAAAGTGAGCTGAAAGAGTTCCCATTAGGAGGTGTTTTGGGCGGGCAGGAACTGGGTGGGAATGGCCATAGGGATTGGCATGGCAATGGACAGTCAATGGGTGGAAAAATTAACCAAACAACACCTACAAACTTTGTGTCCCTCCTCGTATGTCATTTCTCCCCATCTACACTCGAAAGCAATAGTTTCGGCTTATAGGTTTTGAGTCTAACTTTTCACTCGGGAAGATAGTTCAGAGGCAACGTGCTCACCTTGGAAGCAAGACGACACAAAGCAACACAGGTTTGTTCCCTGGGTTCTCGCTTAGATACCTCTGGTTATTTAAGCGCATTATAAATACGGAACTATGACAAAAAAAAACAATTATGCAACTAAAAAACAAAACAATTCCTGTAACAGTGCCTCAGTGCTCGTGGGATGTGTGAGCGCTTTAAAAATGCAAAAATAAATAAAATAAATCCTCTGCATACGTAGAAAGGCATACCATAACACATGGCTTTTTTGTTTTACTCCCATTGACTTCATTTGGATTTGAACTCTCTTTAAAATGTGCAAGCCTGCTTAAGGGGAGAGTTGAAATGTACTTGCGATGTCGTCATTGTAAAGTGACTGAAATCGCTGTGACCCTTTTATTGCATATGGAGATGGAGATTTGCTGTCGATTAGTTCAGATTGGAATATATGTAAACCATCTGGTTATGAAAATATCACACACAATCACAGAATTTATTTTAACTATACAATAATTGGGAGAACACTGGAGAAAGTCAATACTTCTAATATCCCAAGTTATTACATCTTTCTAAATGTACATATCATATGTTGAAAAGAGAATATCGATCTCTTATGCCTCCACATAGGGGGTGAATGCATTTCACAGGACATATGACAGAATCACCTATGAACCTAGGTTAAAGGCCTTCAGCCAGAAAGCGATAACTCTTATGGTCTATGTGCCCAGATGTGGGGATTATAGAAACTCGTGCTTTGGGTCATTTAATAATCTCCCATAAAAAAGTCATGTTTCAGGACATGCGGGCAGCAGGCTTTTTTGTAGTTGTCACGAAGTATTGGTAGTGCATATGACATCATCAGCTACATTGTGAGATACAGTGGTTGAAAACGAAGTACAGCCATCTCTTTCCAAATAAAACATGAGAGTTCATTTATAATTTGCATTTCATTTTCTGCCTACCCCCAGACTTATATGGTATTTTTTCAGAACTTTCCAACCCTTAGGTTAAAGAGGGTTTAAATGATGGGATAGAGACTATTCAGGAAAAACGATCAGAGGAAATCATCAAAATGAATAGACGTGGAAGTAACATATTCATGTTCTTGAAGGAATATTCAGGATCTGACAACGAACAGTATGGGAGCTCTTCAAGCCTGTGCTCACGGGGTTCTCATCAGTTGCTCAGCATTTAGCAAGAGTGGGCATGCATTTACCATCCATTTTGTTTTATCCCCCGTCTTTAGCAATGTTTCAAACGTTCACATCTGGTTCTGAATAGGCTGCAGGGCCCTGCGACTTGAGGCTCTCCAGATGTTTTGGACTAGAACTCCCATGATCCCTCAGAATTCACTATGCTGGCTAGGGCTCGTGGCAATTGTAGTCCAAAACATCTGCAGAGCCAAAGGGCCTGTTCTAGAACTTTTATTGTTGTCGAAATCACGTTTCCCTCTAGTACCTCTGCCAACCCAAGTATTAGCCCCAGTGTCCACCCACAGAGTTCTAGCCTTCTTCTCCCAACCCTTCAGGAGCTCCAAAAGTTCATTTTTCTGTGGTTCCTAATTGTGCCCAGACACAACAGTACGTTACTTCACCCGCAGTTCAGTAATTGACACTCTCTCTTCAGATCTTCCAACAACTCTGTCTCTCCTCCATATCTTGGAATTCCGTCTTCTGGTATCTGGATCTCTCCAGCCATAAATGGAATTATATCTTTCGGCTTCCATTTTATATTAGTTGGATCATTGCTATCCCAAACCACCCCATACCTGCCTGTGTCAAGGGAACCCCCTAACTCTGGGTAGGTTTCAAAAGGTTGCGCTGCTATCTTGGTTGTTGTTATGCGCAGACAATCTCCCCACGGTTAGGATAGCCTTGGGACTCCATGTTACAGGTAGCTATAGTGCAAACCAAAAGAGACAGTACTGGTTCCTTACTAAACATTCGGCTGGTATTCTCTGGGTCAGCATAATCTCAGGCAGATCTTATGCCATTGTCATTTGCTCCTACTTTCACGCATAGGAATGCTCCGCCCCTCCCTTCAAAGTGACCTGTGAATGCGACAGTTGATGGAGGAGGGAGTTGGTGTGAGGGATTTAGAAAGAAAGTCGCCACTGTGCTTTAAGTCACTTTCACTTGTATGCACATTGAGAATGACTTCCCCACAGCTTAATTTTATTAAAACAGTTCTTATTTGAAATGGCTGGCAATCATAACTCCAGCAGAATATAACCTCGGAGATGACAACATTTAATGTACACTTTATCTACATTAAAGAGTCATGGTCCAAAGTAATTTGAGATGAAGCCCACCATCTTGCATCAAATCCAAGGCTTCTTTCTTTTTCCAGGGAAATGTCCAACAGAGGAACACATTTTGAATAGCGGTTTCTAATCTCCATTGCGATGTTCCCAGTGTGGAATAGCTGTTATGGATATTTATGTATCTTAATCGGCATCTACATTCATTATAAAATGATCAAAATCAATTTTGGAGCACACTTTTTTATCAGATTTGCATCTCCGTCCAAAGCTGGCAATGTCAAAGGGCATTTTGGCAGAGTAATAGTTAAAAAAATAAACAAAAATGATGTAATGCTCTTCCTTAATCAGGTAGGTGACATTTGAGCGGCCTCGTCATTCTTGACAACCTACCTGATTAAGTTAAGGAAGAGCATTATATTCTGTCAGTAAAACCAAAACCATGGGCACAGGATACAAAGAATGTTCACAGTCTTAACTATTAACATTCTAAATTAGCACTTACAAGATGGCCGCCATCTTTACAGCCCCATGAGACTAATCACATCAGGACATGCGAGTGCCTGATGTGCAGGAATGCATTTAGTGAGGGAAATCATCATGGGGCTGGGTCATTCTGCAGAGTTCCTGTTTGAGTGCAGATGAAATTCAGTATTGGTAAGTAGAGGAGTGAGAGGAAGTGTTTGTAGATGGAACACAAGGAATGGTTTAGGCTCCCTACATGTGGAGTGACTTATGATGGATTTATGTTTCACTTTTGAATAGGAAGAAGTATCTTTGAGTGCTGGGAGAAGACATTAAA
The DNA here is from genome assembly GCF_040938575.1 of Ambystoma mexicanum. NCBI lineage: Eukaryota > Metazoa > Chordata > Amphibia > Caudata > Ambystomatidae > Ambystoma > Ambystoma mexicanum. Next base: position 732,745,436 of record NC_090941.1, on the reverse strand, counting down.
CTGTGATTTAGCCCATTGAAGTCCAGTGAGGCTACAAAGGTGAGAGAGGAGTTGATTATTGCTGCTGCTGCAAAAAATAAAATGGGAAGGTTAGTGTACTTTGTTTAATTTGAGCTTTATAAATATTAATCTGGCAGGTTAGCCATAGTTATCAATTAGTAATTACATACATGTTTTTTTAGGTTAATCAAAAAAATACCAATTTAGAAGAACACTGTACAGGCACTGAAGATGGATGCCTAATCCAAAATATGTTGGCAATACTGTTGAGGTGTCTGAATGAATATATCCAGACTGTTATTAGTTGACAAGAAATATGTTCAGTGTTTGTTGATCTTGTGATGATGAAGAATAAAGTGTGATGTGGTAAAACTTAAGGATATTGAGTCCAAGAAATGAAAGATTATGTTTTTGTAAAATTGTCTTTTATAAAAGTGTATCAATTACACCTCAGAGATAGGTGAAACTTGTTTGAAATGCATATCATTATAAACGCTGTTTGGTGTTACAAAGGACTTTGAGTCAGCTTTTTGAATGGTCTACAGTCTTTCCATTTTTATTTATTTACTTCAATACGTATTTTATGAGGGAATTTATTAGCAAACAAAGCGTGTTAGGAGAGTTTTCTCCACAGGAGTGCATTTGTGTCACCCACTGGCAACACTGGGCTTATTTTCTGTATAATGGCCACCACTTTTCTCTGCACATCTGGGTGGAAGTTGATGGCCTAGAGCCAACCTTGGCAGCAAAGAACCACTCTGTTCCCTATTTGCCTAAAACCTGAATCATCGATGTCCAGGGCGACGGTAATCGCATGGTCAGAGGCTACCGCTCCTCCGTGGAACAAAGGTAGGGCTTCGGTCTTCTTGTCATCTGGGAGGAAGTCCAGGATGGGTCCCAATTTATACCTTAGCACTCTGTCATATCTCGAGAGAATGGCTAACGCATTGGCGGCTTTGACAGTAGACGCTGTAGTTATTATGATGCCCTTTCCAGCGACATCCAACTTCTTACCTTCTTGATCGCGGGGGACCATACAAGGAGGACAAGGGGTTAGAGGACCTCTTCATAGCTGCAGCAGAATCTTCCTTCAGGTGCTACTATGCTAGCTTCTATATATTTTCTTACATCATCATCAGTCAATTCTTTGGGTCCAAACCCAGTGACGACATCAATCATAATCTTCATCCCTACTGATTTCTTTGTGGTCTTCCTGCACCGGGTAATTATTATCCTTACCACACAGAATCCAAACATCATCACCACCACTAGTACTGCTCCTTGAAAATATTTGCCATCCACTGTGAAACCCACGAGAATATAGAGCGAACCAATTGTCATCTGCAATGTCCTCCGTCTCGTCTTCCATCTTGTTGTGCAGGTTCGTCAGCAACGTTATGGCCTCTGTCAAGGTTCCATTCTCGTCATTGTGAGAAGGTATGAATGTACAACATGATTTCCCAATGTCACGCAAACTCCTCCTTCCATCGCAGTGATCATGTCAAGGACATATCTGTTCTGTAGGGTCATCAATCATATGGCCCTCAATTCTTCCTTGATAGCATTGAATCCCTTTATGGTGGTGTTGATTGTCTGCACAAGCTCCCATCTGGTAATTTGCAACCATTTATTAGCCATCATCTGGATCCAAGGCACGAAGATAGTGGCGAAGGTTAAAGCAGTCTTGCTGAACAGCCTATGCTCATACGGAATAGTCTCATATCCGTCTATTGATTTAGCTGAGAAGTAGTTCTCTCTTCTGGTTCATTTGTGAAATTCAAGCGATCTTCTTCTCAAATGGGCATCTACTTTCAGAAATTCTCCAATATTCAGGTCACTTTGAGGAATCACTAATGCTGGAACATGATGAGCACCAAGGAACATGTCCCTCCCTAATCCTTGGGCAGCTTCATGTAGGTCCTGGGCCCACAAGCCCAATATCGATCCATCAGGATGGTTGTCACTGCTCCCGTCCTGTTAACGTCAACTGTAGTCTTGCCGCCTATGTTAACTGACACATGTTTCCTTCCTTCTCTTTGGAAACACAATGTCACATTTGCCAATGGAACCACAATCATTTGACCTGATTCATCTTCGACCCATCTTCGACGTCCACAGCTTGGCATGTTTGGCCCATGACTTCAAACACCCATCATTTACTCACTGTACCTCTTGCACATATTCTGACTTCAGTAGCTGAGCTGCACAGGACATCAGTCCTCCTTCCCATTTCACTTGTCCATACACTAAGACTTGAGTTTGTTCCCAACATCCAAGCGATCCACCTATTTCTGTTATATCAGGGCATTCCATCCTCTTCCTGTCCGCCTGTAGGATACACAAGTATCTTGTTCTCCCATCCAGGTTGTTTTTCCATCTGTGATGAATTGATATAATCATCCTGGAATGGAAAGGACAATTTCGATCTCCATCACAAAGTGGCCCAACTTCCCCGAAATTATCCTCTAGTCCTGCATGCTGCAAGGTGAACGAGGCATCTGGGATCATGTTCTGGGACTTCTCTTGAAATTAAAGATCACACTGTATTCTGTATTCATGGCATAGGGTATGAGAGCATAGACATAGCAACTCTCCTTAGATATTCTCTCACCCACCTTTCTCATGTGCTGGTACCACATGCTATTACCCAAGTGTGCTGCATTCTCTAGATATGTGTTGCCCCCTCACTATCTTCCTCTGCATTTCTCCTTTATCTCCCACACGGAAGGTTTGTATACTGTCCACGAAGTGAATCAAATGTAGTTTCTATAGTGGGAAGAACCAAAGGTACATCTGCTTTATCAGGACCAATATAATAGAGAGCGTGAAACTGGAGGAACAGAAAGACAAAAAGAGTAATTGTGCAGGCATATACTATGCACAAGACCATGACATCCATCTCTTGTGCCATCCTGGTGCTGGCTGCACACATTCATTTTCTAGAACCATGCCAACTTCTGCATGTCTCATGTCTACTATACCCGTAAGAGAATTATTCTACTCTTGCAATTGCAGTATCTGGTCTATTACAGCGATAATAAATTCCAAATTTCTCATCATTTTAATACAATTTATCAAATTACCCAATTATGGTAATTGCAGTACTTGTTCAATAATCGCAATGAGCAGCCTCCTAATCACAGGGCCATTTTTAAGATCCTATAAATAGGTGTAAATATCAACGTCTCTTCTGACAAGAGAAGGATAATCTAGAAGGATAAATACAAAAACAGCAAGCACAAGCCTATGCACATCACTATCAGTCAAAACCATGGAGTTGACAACATAGAACAGGTATGCACCAAGGAATGAACCTGGATACTGATCCTGTTTCCAATTTTTGATTAAGAACTGACGTTTAAGCATAACTTTGATATGTCAATGTGATTCTAAAGTACATTTTCAAAAGATTCCAGTGATTCTCAGCAAGAGTTTGCACTCCTGCTAAAATATCTATAAGGAGTGTCTATTCGTATCACAGTCCAAATGAAAAATCTGCATCAGCAGCTAGTCGCCTTACGTCGTCCTTCATCATTGATCGAGTCTGCACAAGCTGAAGTTCTTCTTTTCTTGCTTCTGGATGGGCACCAGCGGGAGGGTAGGTCTTACCTTTGTAGGCTTCAACGTCACTCAAGTGGAGCCAGGCTCACCTGCCTTGGTCTTTTACTGCTGAGGGGGTTATATCTTCAACACATAAGGGGCCATTAAAACGGGGTTCATGTCACTTTCGTGTGAAGTTTCTTATAAGAACAGAGTCGCCATGAACAATTTGGGCCCCGATAAAGGTTTATATGATGCGGTTGCTGAGAGGTCTTCTTCTGTGTTCTGAGACCAACCCCCCTGGTGCTTGACTTCGTCTGAAATGAGAGAGATGCTAGAGGTCATACATGTCAAATAGTCATGCAACTGATCACCTAAAGCTTTGGCTACGCTCTGGGCATCACTTCTCCTAGACAAAGGTGCAAGAGCCGTTCTCATTCACTGCCCTGTCACTAGCTCGTGAGGGGTGATGGTTCGAACCAGGCAGATTCCAAAGGGCATATAAAGCTAGGGGTAGGCAATATAGCCATCCCTTCTTCAATGTAAATGTAATCTTGGCAATCCTTTATTTCAGGAGGCTGTTGAGTCTCTCACATATCCCGTTTGCTTGCGGGTGAGAAGCAGAAGAAAACTTGTGTTTAATACTTAATAGGAGCCCTATGTGTTCAAATAGTTCATTAACAAAATGTGGCCGATTGTTACATCTCAGCACTTCCCACACACCACATCTTGGAAAGAGTTCATGGACTAAAAATGTTTCTGTGCAAGTGGCATCAGGGCGTGTACACAGACCTGCCTCGATCCACTTGGAGAAGGGGCACACCACCACCAATAGATACCTATAACCATTAGACACCTGCAGCATATTGACATAGTCAATATGTAAATGCTGAAACGGACCAGACGGTCAAGGTATTACCCTTCTAATTGTTCTCAGTGTATGCCCAGCAGTAAACTTTTGACACACAATGCAGTTCACTATAAATAGTGCAACGTGCTCCAACAGATTGGTAACAAACTAGTCTTCTGCAATTGTTGCAGCAAGACTCTCCCTTGTTACATGCACAGGGTAATGCAGCTGCTCAAGCGCGACATTCAATTATGCTACTGGCATCACTGGCTTTTCAGTGCTATCCTGTCGCCATAATGCTTCTATGGGGGATGAAGAGCACCCCCTTTGTTTCCATAATTCCTGCTATTCCAGCGGTGCACTTCGTTGAATCTCCATTAGTTGGGTCATCTGTAATTTATTGAACCCTTCTTGCATCACCGTGGTAGTGAGTACTTTCTCTTTGACACGCTGAGTATAAAAACTTGAAATATATGGAGAATATGCAACCCTTCTGGCTTCTACATCTGCGGCCTTGTTCCTGCAAGAAATAAAATCTGTTTGCTTAGTGTGAGATGCGCACTTAACGACCGCTATGGCTACTGGGAGTTGTAGTGCCTTAATGAGCCAGTCCAATAAGGATGTGTGCTGTACTGGAGTGCCATCCGCTCAGAGGTAGCCTTTCCTTTTCCAATGTGCTAGTTCTGCGTGTACAGTTGACGTCATATAGGCAGAGTCACTGTACACCGTCACTTCCTGCCCTTCGTAATTCTCGAGCACGACAATGAGCACTACCAATTCTGCTGCTTGCGCTGAAAAGTGAGACGGTAGCCTTGCACTTGCTACAACTTCAAATTCCCCATTCAATCTATGCCTCACTACAGCTGCACCAGAATGCCTTTCCCAACAAGTCTGATCAATTTTTGAGAACCATCAACAAAGAGAATTTCCCATCCTGGCAAAGCATTTTCTTTCACACAAGGTATATCGTCATAAAATGCAACCTAATTATTACAGTCATGCACTTGATCACCTTCTGCAATTGGCTCAGCTATAAACGTGGCAGGATTCAATATTTTACATCTGACAATTTTAATCGCTGCATTCGAAATCATTACTTCATAGGCTGAGGCTCTCTGGGATGTCAATGTACCTTTGGGCTTCTCTAAAATGGCAAACAAAGCATGCTCCACGAAGAGAGTCATAGAGCAGCCCATAACAATACTTGTAGACTTCTCAGTTGCTGACACGGCAGCTTCCAATGACTGTTTGCAAGGAAAGTGTCCTTTAATAACTGGGTCCAAAATCCCACTGTAATACGCTAGAGGCTTGTACCCTAATGTAGTCCTTTGTGTAAGTACTGCTGTCATGACTGTCTCATTCGTGTGCGAAAATAAATAAAACTCCTCAGCATAATTGGGGATACCCAAAACGGGGGCTGTGCAAATTGCTTTTTTCAACTCTTCAAACCCTTCCTCCATTTCTTCAGTCCATTCTATTTTTACCTCATTCACTTGTGCTTTCTTTAAAGCTTGCAAAATGGGTCCTGTATATGAACTTGAACCCGGAGGTCCTTTAAGACAAGGTAACAGTATTTGAGATGGATGGGGATGCAAATCTTACTCATACATCGTTAATCAGACCGACTCAGGATGTTTGGCAAAAACATGACTGTTTTAATTACACTTTGTTAAAACACAGAGTACAGCGACATTAACGAACGCAGCTCAGTATTTTCCCTCACGAGTTCTCAAGCATTCCTTAAAAAAGCACAACTTTATACTAAAACTTTGTCATCACTGGCATCATACTACATGGCAAAATAAGAAAACCTACGGGGGTTTATGATAGGCTTAAAGAGAACATCTAAGTATACTTTCTATAAAGGCGGAGATCGTGATTGGATCTCTAAAGTCAGGTGGACAACTAAGCACACCCCAAGTGCAAGTCATCTTCTGTGTCATACTAATAAACACTGTTCTATTGGCTTCTCAAACTATAGGGCCTCCTGCTACGTGGCCCGCTATGATTGGTTAGCACGCTTGTACCCTTCTGGAATATTCCACCTGCTAGCAGCACGCAAGCTGGTACCCCAGGTTCTAGGAGGTTGGCCTGGTCATGCCTCCCAACGCAATTAGCCCAACATCCATCATCACTCCTGTGGTCTGCCATTCAATTAATGTCTTTGAACTCAGCCTTTGCAAAGGCTCACTGTGCCTGAGAATAAAAGAGAGTGAGAGCATGGCCTTCTTCTGGTCTCGGTGTAGCTTGATCCCAAAGTCTATTTTCATCTGGCCATGTGACTTGAAACCACATTTTGAGCTCCTTCGTTGTATTTAATACTATTAAATGAAGAAAACCTGGCACTTCTAGTATTTTTCCATTACAACCTAAACAGGCGCTCGGCTCGCTTGTCACGCTCATTGTATCTTCTCGAGTAGATAACCAGGTTCTTGGCACCCCTGACTCTTGACACTGGGCCAGGGAAGCCTTCTCGACTCTTCCATCGCTGTCACCTGTTTTATTATACTGCTGCGCCACACTTTCAGCCCTTTCATTCATGGGGTCCAAGTTTGCTAAAATGCGTCGTGGAACATCCAGATTGTATACACAAACATATATATATATTGGCGGCACCGCCTGCAGTCTATTTACTACGTATAGCCAGCCTTATGATTACTTTGTCTACTTGCGTTAGTGCATCTGTACATTTGTGAAATGGCTTTGCATTTTCTTCAGTGCTTCTGTGCACGTGCAATCTTCATTTTTTTCCCAAAAAGTTGCTTAATTTGCTACTTCACCATCAGATTATATAAGGTCTATATACTTTCTTCATTGGCATCTCTTCTGGGTGCATCATATCTGCTTCATGTGATGTCACCAGTCCTCTCACTCATCTTCACACTTCTTCCAGAACTTCCTTCAGAAGACCGTCATTTCTTCAGGATATGTCATATAGGGTTTTCTAAACTGTCTGTGGCTATTAGAAGTCAGAAAAACCTGAACAAAGACACCCTGATCCCCTGGGCCTCAGCCCTTATTAGTAAAATTGGAAATGTAATCAATCGGGAAGACATTTCGGCCACATTGGTGAACTCCCATAGTTTAGCCACAGAGAAGTTCGCCCCAGTTAAGTTAAAAACTCAATCAACAGTGCAGAGACATGGCTGGTTTAATAATGACCTTAAGGAACTTACATTTAAGAAAACTAAGCTTTTGTATGCTTGGAGGCAACTCAGAGAACCACTCAGTCTAGAAGCATATAAAACTGCTGCAGCTGAGTTTAAACAAGCTACACTTTTAGCTAAAAAAGAGTCACTTAATGCTAGAATAGTCAACGCAAAATCTGACTGTAAAGAACTCTTCAAAATATTAAATGAACAATCGCACACCCCAGGCCTAACACAAGACCCTATTCCTAAAACCGAGTCTTGGTGTACAGAAATTCAACAGGCCATTTTTAATAAACTTGAAAAAATCAGAGCGGCAATCGAGGTGAAAAAAATCTCCCTGAATAAACAAGAGCTGGAAGACAATATTTACTCTCCTGCTAGTAAGCATAACGAACAGCCTACCTTTCATTTTATGCCAATCTCTGAAGAAGAATTGGCCAAAACTATTGCTCAACGTAAGAGTATGAGTTGTAAAGGAGACCCCTGCTCCTCCATTATGATCAAGGAATGCTCCCCCATCTTGATCCCAGCACTTACTAAATTTATGAATGCCTCCTTTGCGTAAAACCGGGTACCGGATAATATAAAAAATGCTTGAATTACTCCACTCTTGAACAAACCTAATCTCTGTTCATGAACACCGTCTAATTATAGACCTATTACCAACACCACCTTCTTGTTAAAAATCCTGGATCGAGTTGCTTATAACCAAATTTCCATATTTCTTGAGAAAAACCAAATCCTTCATAAACATCAATCAGGTTTCTGTAAGAATCACGGAACCAAGACAGCTCTTCTTGCCCTTAAATCTCATCTCTTACAAGGCATGGACAAAAGACATATCGCCCTCCTTATGATCCTAGACTTCTTGGTAGTCTTCGACCTGGTGGACCATTCAATTCTGTTCACCAGGTTAAGGGATAATGCCAATTCCTCCATTGAAGCAACACAATGGATCTCCTATTTTCTAAAGGATAGGCAAGTGAGGGTCGCAAGCGACCTGGTAAAAGTAAATCTCATGATACTTTTATATGGGGTTCCACAGGGAGCATGCGTTTCCCTGTGCTTGTATAACATCTTTATGATTCCCTTCTTTCAAATGCTTGAAAAGGAGGGGATCATATTTGCAAACTGCGGATGACACGCAATGCGTCCTCCCCATCTCTGGTTCACACCAAGAGGATGAAATATTAATTAACAAAGTTTATCTAAGGATTCAAAACTGGATGGTAGCAAATGGTGTGGCCATTGATAGTGCTAAACCCAACTTCTGCTCATAGGATCAGCAGGAAAACTTGAGAATTTGGGTTCCAATTATAACAACTTCAATATAGACAACTGTATCATTGAGGTTATGAACAAGGTGACATCTCTGGGTATCTACCTTGACAAAAATCTGAACATGAAGGCACAGGTGAATAGCTTGATTTCATTGTCTTCCTATTTTATTAAACTTTTCCGCCATCTGCATCCTCTTATCTCTGAAACAAAACTGAGACCCTAGCCAGGGCCATAATAAGAATCAAATTGGAGTATTGCTGTAGCCTGTTAGCGGGCATCCCGCAATCAGATTTTCAACGTTTCCAGGTAATCCAAAATGGGGCGGTGAGAGTTTTTAAATGTCTCCAGAGGAGAGACCATGTATCTGAGGCAAGAAAAAGACCCCATTGGCTTCCGATCCGAGCGAGGGTATCCTTTAGTCTCCTTCTTATCACCCATAAATGCCTGATGGGCCAAATTCCAACCTATCTGGCAGAAGCCATTGTTATCAAACACAGCACCAGGGCCCTAAGATCAGACAACTCTAATCTTCTTAATATTCCTCAGTGCAACTCCAATAAGGCATGGCTCGGTGCTTTTGGCCTAGCGGCCCCCCTAGCCTGGAATACCCTAACGCCTATGTTAAGAACTACATCTTCCAGAGAAGTCTTTAATAAGAAGCGTAAGACTCTGCTCTTCTTTTAATGTTCATTGGGCCTCATTAGGACCCAGGCGCTAAGTGTTTAACAGCGCCATAAAAGGCTGCGGCGCCGTTAAACACTTAGCGCCTAATTACGAGGTCCCTTTGTGGGACCCGACCTTAACGGCTGGTTTTACCAGCCGTTAAAGTAGGGTGCCGCAAAGGGACCTTGGTGCTAAGTACAGTGCCGCAATTTGCGGCACCGTACTTAGCACCTTCCCCATTCCCATTGAGCCCTATGGGGCAAAAATGGGAATGGGGAAGGGCCCATGGTGAATGGGGAATTACCGTCCCGCCAACCTTGGAATGGGGCGGTAATTCCGCCATTCACCATGGCGGACCCCGGCATGGACCATGGTGCTAACAGCACCATGGTTTAGCGCCAGGGTCGTAATGAGGCCCATTATCCTGAAAGCCCTCTCTTTGCAACGGGAAGATCCGGATGTTTCTCTTTCTCATTCTGTGCTGTTGGTTTTATGTGTGTGAGTCCACGCCCGTCAGCCTCCGAGTACCTGGTGCACGTTACAAATACTAAACATAAACATACCTTGTTTCGAGGGCTCTTCACGGTATAAGTACCATTACTGGCTTTGCGCATGTCACAAATTCCGACTGCCAACATATTGGCAGAAAGGGGCGGGACTTCCGGTAGAAGTACTTGGCTCCTCCTCTACAAACTGTAACCAAATACCCAGGCTCTAACATAGTTGCATAGTCCCAAAAACTGTTGCAATTGCTTCACTGTATCTGGCTTAGTGGTTTTCATAATCTCCTCAGCTCTTTCAGGCGTCACTTTTTTTTCTATCATGTGAAATCAACTGCCCTTTGTAGAACGCCTCTTCTTGACAGTATTGTAGTTTCTCCTTGTCTACCTTGTATCCCTTTTCTGCTAAGATAGTCATCAACTGAATAAAGTCTTGCCTGCACTCATCTTCTGTGGCGCTACAAATCAAAATGTCATCTACATACTGTATCACCGCACTCGTAAGATCAATATTGCCTAAGCCCATCTGTAGGACTCTATTAAAGATCAACGGAGACTCACAGTACCCCTTGGGCAAATGAGTATGTTTTAGTCAAGTTTGGCGAAATGTAAAGGAAGTCAAGTCTTGTGAGTCTTTGTGCAATGGGATAGAGAAAAATGCATTCTTTAAATTGATCACTCTAAAATATCGAGCTTCTACTGGGATACTGGATAGTATTGTCGCCAGATTGGGAACTAAAGGAAATTCTGCATCTACAATCTGGTTAATCAGTCTCACAAATCACTGTGATTTTTTGGTAGGATACACTGCAGTGTTGCACGATGATTCCGATGGGAACAGAATACCTTGTTTCATCAGTGCTGAAATGGTCTTAAATATACCCTCATCAGCCTCTTGAGACATGGGTTACTGTCTTGAACGAGGTAAAATTTATCCTGGCTTCAGTTTTATTTTGACTCCCCCTATCCCCTTTAACAACCCTATGTCATAAGGTCCTGCTGTCCAAAGGACGCTCTGCACCTTCTCCAAATCTTCCTGAAAAAATGCTGGACGTTGCTGCAATATTGCCACTCGCTGTGGGACTTCCCTCTTCTCTATTCCTATGCAGTATGTGATGCTCATAAAGAACACCCCTTTATCATCTGTTCGGTCTTCGCTGAATATGTCATCATCAGTTATATTAGTCAATCTGTACCCTTCTTCGAGAGCTATTACTGTCCTCCATGGTCTGCCCTCATCATCCATTCCTTCGAGCATCGCCATTTCCCTTCATACTATGGTTGCTTCCAATTTTATAGTGATTGTTTGCCCCCTCTTCATCCACAGGTATCTGTTGGCTAAACAGAAACTCATCAGGTATTCTCACAATTTTTCCCACTAAGCCAGGTAGCCATGTTAATAGAATGCTCACCACATATAGGAAAACCTCTGGCTCTACTGGAACACCTTACAGAGCCATCTGTCCTGTAAACACCAGTATAAATTTGCCCACATTCGAATAGTGTATTCCTGGAGTGGAACACACTATTACTTGATCAGTGAATGAAATTGTTGTGTTAGTTTTTGTCATCAAATCTCTTCCCAAAACGTTAACCCATGTCTGTCATTAATACAACAAAGGAACACACATGTCACACTCTCTGATAGAAACTGGTAATTCTTCAGTAAAAGGAACTCGATTTATAGCTCCAGATAACCCTTGAACATTCATGGTAATTCCCAACATTGGATATTTTCATATAGATGAATGAGTAGCCCCAGGGTCTACTAAAAAATCAAAAAGATTTCCCTCTTACTGTCACACCGACCCTTGGTTCCTCTTGGGGGTCTGGTGTCACAGTTAGTACTGAACACATCAAGTCACCCTGTGAGCTGTGCTATTGTGGGTGCAGGCTCATCCCCGTTCTTGTGAAGGGATTTCCGCCCACCGCAGTGACACCTCCTATTCTGGGTGTCAACACATGTCCTGTGTTTGCATACTGTTGTGTCAGTATGGGGGCCTGTTGCGACTGCCCTTGCAGTGGATTCATATGCACTTGCTCTGGTTGCTGCACCTGCTGCACTCATAGCACTTGTGTCTGACACACTGTCTGATCTTGGGCAAACCCTTCCCTGATCTGTGTACTATATGGTGGAGGATAAGCTGTGCCCCCTCTTGCGAATTGGCCATTCTGTACATTCCCCTGGCTCCCATATATGCACGCAATGTGCCTGGTCATCCCGCAAGTCCAACATACAGGGGGAGCCTGTCTGACTAGTCACCCTTGGTTGAATCCTCCCTGGGCATTCTGATTCTCATTCCGTGCATTCTGGAACCCACCTTGATTATTCTGGAATCCACCCCTTCCTCTGTAGCCCATACCTCTACCTCATGGCACAAACCCATAACCACCTTGGCCCATTGGGCGCTGATGATTCACCTGCAATGTACCCACTGCTTCCTGCATTCCCAGTCCTTCTCTGCTTGTCAATACCGCCCCTTCTATGGTAAAATGTGACAATTTTTTCTGAACTAACTTGGCTTCCTCAATTTTGCTATTCTCATCTTTCTTCTTATTTTTCTCTTGCAACAACCGACAACGATCCGCTATCGTCAAATGTATCTCAGCCCGTGATTGTTCTTCCATTCCTACTTGTTTCTCCATTTGCCTCTTGTAAACGAGGGGGAGTGACCTCTGACAGGCCCATAGAATCAGAGCTCACCCTTGAGTACTTTAAAACGAGATAGCTGCACCTTGAGGTGGATGGGGTGCGGGATTCTCTTACTCCAACACCAATCAATAAGGACAACTCAATGGTTTGGCAAAGGGGAGTAGGTTTAATGACAAGTACAACAAACAGGGAAATATGGAGATCAACAGTGATGCATTGGTCCGTCTCGCTTCAACTCACAACAATCTTCATTCAAACAACAATAGTTATAGTCAAAATTCGTCATCATTGACGTGTAACACTCACAAGTTTGTCATGCAATTCTTTTGGTTGGAAAAGATAACTTAAGTATAGGTGCTATATCTGTATATGGTAACAGAGTGGGAGGATTGGATAATTCTTATCGGGTGGGCGTCTACGCCCTTCCCTCTACATTACTCATGCAAACGTCTCATTGCTTCTACTATCTATAGGACCTTAGATTATTTGGCCCACTGTGATTGGGCTAGCTACAACTCTATGCATAAATCTCCACTTTAATCAACAGCATGCAGAATGGGTACCAAGATACACTAGGCCCCAAGATTCACCCTGCCTCCGAAGTTGCCATCCGCCTCCCTCTCTTGGGTTGGCCTTGATTTCCTAGGCACGGCCTGCTCCTTGCTTAGTTTCGATTCCGCCGTCTCTCTTCTTGTTTTCGCTGGAATGAGAAACCTGGCCTGTTTGACCTTTACTAACCTGGGTTAATTCTTCTTTTATATAAAGTGGACTGCACTTATATAATGTGCTTTGTTGAGGTAGATATATAGTTGGTGCTTGCCGCTCTATTCTTCTACTAAGCCTAGCAAGCCACACTGTTTTCTTAGCTTCTTGCGTTACAAGCCTATGTACAGGCGTTAGCTGGTTGAATACTTTCATCCTGCTTTGCAGTTATGTTTCTTTATATTTCAACATCGTCTCTTCTTCAATGTCTGCGATATCCTTATCCATGGTGTTTCATCTTTGTGTGTCATCTTTTGGTTGTCGTTCTTCATCAGTACGTCTGTCCGGGCCCTTGTGACCTCATCATTTGTCTTCCATTAAGGCCTTTTGAGTTTCTTTTGGGACAGTGTTTAAACAATCTTCATTTCGTGTCATTTGCTGATATGGTTGTCTCAATGGATACCTTACTGTCCATGGTTGTCTGGTTATTGGCGCTTCAATAGGTGTTGCTCTTCTGCTTGGCACTGGACCGAGTCCTACCGTGACTCTCTGCTGGTTTATTTGCTCATCATTCGTCACATATCTCGGTTCGATCGTTCCTGGTACTTCAAAATGGGCGACTGGAGTGCATGCCACACCTGCGACCTCCTCTACACTTCCCCCTCTGGTCGGTTCATCGACCACTTCCGCTTCCTCTTTTGGATTCATCTTATTTGGTTCTTCTGTACCCATTTCTCCTTCGTCTTCTGGGTCTGTACATGATGGTTTGAAGGAATGTCTCTTCGGCGTCCATATTTTTACCACTCCTTTCAGGCTTCCTGCTGTCTTTACATGTTCGTCTTTATTCCATGTGATTAGTTGACATTGTCCATTTGTGCTGAAATAGATCCATTTTCCTTCATAGTTTCCTGGGATACAGAAACTTCGTACCTTCTGACGCATGCTCACTTGCCTTCACAAAGTCTTTTATTTCGTCATAAGTTAGATCTCTGGGCTTCCATCCTGGTTTGACATCAATCATGATCTTCATCCCTATGGCTTTCTTCGCAGTTTTCTGGCATTGTGAGATTATTATCTTAATGACACAAAATCCTAGCAATATCATCACTAGCAGGGCTCCCAGGAACTTGAATGCGTCTGCCATCCATTGTGGGACCCATGAGAATAGTGATCCAAACCAGCTGTCATCATCAACTTCGACAGTTTCATCGATCATCTGGTTCTGTAGGTTTATCAGCATACCTATGGCTTCTGTTAAAGTTCCATTTTCTTCGTCGTGAGACGCTATGAATGTGCAACACAATTCTCCGATAGCTGTGATCATGTCAAGGTCATATCTGTTCTGGAGAGTCATCAGTCGGATTGCTCTTAACTCTTCCTTGATTGCATTGAATCCCTTTATTGTCGAGTTGATGGTTTGCAGTAATTCCCATCTGGTGATTTGCAACCATTTAGTATTTGCTCCAACCTTGAATCTTGGCATGAGGATTGTTGTGAACACTGATGAGATGAGGCTGAACAGCCTGTGTTCATATGGGATTGCTTGGAATGCTTCTTCTGATTTGGCAGAGAAGTAATTCTCTCTCTTCCTTCGGGATACCAGTTCCACAGATCTCCTTTTCCTCAGGTGAGCATCTGCTTTCGGGAAACTGTCAATATTCAGGTCACTTTTCGGGATCACTAGTGCTTGAACGTGGACGTTCACTATTGTGCTTATGCCTCCCCAATTTTTCGGCAGTCTTATGTATGCTTTGGATCCACACGCCTAATAATGATCCATTATTACTGCAGTTCCGTGGGTCATTCCTGGAGCTTCAAAAATTCGTCCACAATTCTGATTCTCTCCCATTTTTCTTGTGCCATTGTTCCTGAAGCACAATTTTGGGTCTTCAAGTGGCACTATCTGCAGCGGTCCTCCTCTGTCTTCGACCCATGTTAGTAATTTTGTGAGTCTCGGCCATAGAGGTTTGCACAACCTCTGAGTTTTCTATTGCTTCCTGGCAGGCTCCCAGGACCATCCATGCTCGGCAGATCACCACTCCTCCTTCCCATCTGTTGGGGGAAAGCACTGTTCCCCAAATCTGCATTTGGCCTCTGTTCTTCCAAATTTGAGCCTCTTCTGGGATTCTCCCTTGGACATTCAGCCTTGGGTTTATTTCCCATCTCATTCCTGCTCCTTTAACTTCAGCTTTCTCGTACCTGATCACATGATTCCTAGTATGGGCTCTGTTTCTCGTCTTAATCTTAATGTCATGGACATAATCATCTTCATTGGGGTAATTTGTCTCGGTTGCCCATATCAATGAGGTATCCCTCCCCATGAACTGGCCTCTGGTGTTGCACATTGCTACATGTGACAGACAGTGTGCTGTCGGGACATCAATTTCTACAGCTATGAAGATCTTGGACTTCCCCATGCTGTACGGTAGGAGTGCACAGACGAAGCATTCTCCTTCTGAATTTTGTCTTCCAACTTCTTTCATGTGCTGGTACAAAATGTTGTTTCCCAGATGTGCTTTGCTATCTAGGTAGTCATTTAGTTCATTATTATCTTCATGTAGGCTTCTTTTGATTCTTAGTGTCTTCCTGAAGTTTGCTATAACTACATCCCTAATGCATCTGTATGGCTTTTTCTTGCTGGAGGACTCTTAGGTATTTTGGTCCATGGTATAGGTCTCTTCACCTGCGCCATTTGAGTGGACAAGCATCTGCCAGCTTCTTCCTGGTCCTCATGCATTTTTTCTCTGCTGCGTTCAAGTGCCCATGCCACCCAGCCTAACACCGGTCCGGTATATGGCTGTATTGTAGACCTGGTGCTTGTCCCTTGTGTTGGACCATGTGTGCTTGTAGATTCAATCTCTGTCGGTTTGTTCTTCAGTTCCTCTTGTAGTTTTCTTACTCTGGTTATGTGCGGTAGTAGAAGATATACTAACATTTGTGTCTTTGCAGTCAGTTTTTCTGAGGCCGCTTCAGTCCTCTTGAGGGCTTCTGATATGACAGCTTTTGTTGGCCTTTCACTTGATTCTTCTCGATTCTTCTCATTTCCTGGGACTGGTTTTTCAGCAGGCAATCTCGTCTTCTCTGCTGCTTTTTGTTTGCGGTTCTGCGGTTATTGATACTAAGCCCATCTCTTGTGCATTCTGTGTGTGTGTGCATTTATGTGTCAGTGCTTTGTCTTCATTTTTTTCGTGCCGACCCTGTCTCCGGCTTTCCTGTTGATTTGTTACCTCAAGTGTGTATGTATCACTGCTAATTACATTCATTTTCATTTAATTTACTTTACCAACAGATTTTCTTGGGACTGGAATGACTATATAAGGTCTGGGTGTTTTTGTTGGTTTCATGCGTACATCATCAGGTGGGCGCACTGAAATTGGAACGCTCCGTGCACCAATAAAAAATGCAGTTCTGATCGTAAATGACAGCAAGATAATAATAAACACAATGCATAAGTACATTATAGTTCGATAGGTAGGGCAGCAGCATTTCCTTCCTGAGAAGCGAGGGTGTCCCTCTGCTTGTGGGAGGGCCAGCTTACTGTTCTGGGCCCCTATCTTGATCATTTACCAAGTGCCAATGTTACTGTTTTCCCCCACTCAATATCGTTCCTTGAACAGTTTGTGTCATAAAGTGTCAAGTGCTTCACAAGTGTCTCCCCTCTTGCGGAAGGTAACTGTTTCTTGATGCGGGATGTAGTTCCCTTGCTAGACTATGGAAAAAATAGATTTTACTAACACTTTGATGGGTCACTTTTACTGTGCATGTTCAAAATACGTGAGTTCCCAGTCCACAACTCTGATCTGCTTCAGTCCGTAGGATATATTGGACATTGGACAGTACGACGAAATAGGGAAAAATGACAACAATATAACAAATGAATTCTTGACTCTGCTTCCTCGATCTGTCCTTCGGCGGAAGGTTTCTTAGAATCTCCCAAGATAATCTCTCTGATGATCTGAAAGTTCCACTTGAAAGATTATTCCATGCAGGAGCATTCCCAATTGTGCAATATTTGCTGGATCTCAGATGAATGTGGGGGTGTCAATTTCGATAGGTCTTCCCACCAATTCAGGAAAGTCAGCCACTATGCGGAAAAATACTCTGTGCACCAGTCTGCTATCTTCTAGTGAAAGGGACATTCATCCTGTCTTGCTGGATTCAGGATTATACATTCTTTCCTTGACGTGAACAATGTTTGCACTGTCCGGTTGCGTGGAGTGCGACTAATATGCTAATTTTGTTTAACAGATTGCTCAAATGTTCAGTGTTTACTGGATCTCGAATAAATGTCAACGTGTCTGTGGTTCTTCCGACAATAGATGAGCACTCTTTGATTATCCGAAAAAAAAGTGTATTGATGAGTTCATCTAGTATCATCTGTGGTGGAAGCATTTGTGTCCTTATCACTGTACTCCGGGAGTACGATGAAGGCTTCCGCAATGACAGTAAGCAGGTGTCTCTGATTACTTTTTTGTTCTCAGGATCTTGTAAAAAGTCTGTGACACTGGTGACCCTCCATACCAGTGATGGATATGATCCTAATACTAAGTGGAAGTAAGTAAGCACGTGCTTTGTAATGTCTCTACTGGGGGACACCATAAGTGCTGCCAAACAAAGTCTCGGTACTGTGTGAATCAGATTACTGTAAAAGTCCTTGATCAAAATTTGTTATGGTCTTTTCCTCAACAAGGCTTAAGTGTGACTTGGTTCAAAAGTTTGTTTTGATAAAACATACTGTGGCTTATATGCGCAATTATCTTCTTCACCCTGCAACTAGGATGCACAGAGTGTCTGGTTTTTTATGTCCTTATCCCCTTTTGTCTAGAGGAAGTGTCCAAGTGAAGCCACAACTTGCAAAAGTTCTTTGTCTTTTCCTCGCTGCTCATGCGTCCTTCCTCCTCGTCATGGATCTTATCTGCATGTGCTGTGGTTTTTCCCCATCGCCTGTAGTCTCTTCACGGTGGGGTGCAGCTAGGGGGTTTTCTCAGATATAGGGCTTAATGTCATTGAGAAAAATCCATGCTCTCCTGCCCTGCAACTTCACAGCTGATGATCTGCAGTCCTCCACGATGAAAGGACCATTGAATCTTGGCTCGTCCTACCTTTTCCTCGTGTGATTCTTCACTAGCACACTATCTCCAGGGAACACAAGTGGAACACGTAGATGTTGAACTGAGTCTGTTGCAGTGTCCCTTCGGTTTTCTGCGCTGCGCTGCACCCTTTTCGTCGTCATCGTAGCTGGTCTGAAATTAGAGTAAGGCTGGATGTCATGCAGTTCAAGTACTTTTGCATTCGGATCCTAGGACCTCTCTGGTTGACTGGGCATCCCATCTAGCTCTGTCTCGAGGGGTTAAATGGGTCCTCATTCTCCTTCCTGTGACTATCGCGTGTGGCGTAAGATGATGGTCGGAGCATGGTTGGTTCCGAAGAGCATACAATGCCAATGGAACGCAGTGCAACCATCCCCTCTTTAGAGTAAGCTTCAACTTGGCTATCCTTTCCTTTAACAAGCTTTGAGCCTCTCACAAATTCTATTACCTTCTGGATGATACGACAATGAAATCTTGTGCTTTATATCAAGCAAAAAGCTGATCTGTTCAAAGACTGCATTTACAAAATGAGCCCCATTATGTGATCTCATTACTTCACACACCCCCCCACCTAGGGAACACTTCCCTGACTAGGAATTTGGCCTCACAGGTAGAGTTTGGGTGTGTACATGGACCTGCTTCTATCCATCTACAGAATGGACACACCACGACAATTAAGTATCTGTACCCGTTGCATACTTGAATCATGTCGACGTAATCGGCATGCAGATGCTGAAAAGCCCCATTTGGCTGGGGAATGACTCCTCTCATTACTTTTAACGTGTACCCAGCTGTGAATTGCTCGCAGATTATGCCGTTCACCATAAGGAATGCAACATGCTCAGCTAAATTTGGTATAAACCAGTCTTCCGTGAGCGTTGCTGCTAGATTCTCTTTCGTCAGGTGCATCGAGTAATGCAATTGCCCCAACGCTATTTTTAGTAAGGCTGCAGGCATTACTGGTTTACCAGTGCTGTCTTACCTCAACAAGCTGTCAGAGGGGTTTAAAGAACACCCTCAACGTTTCCACAGGTTTTTCTCCTCCTGCGGTGCCTCCCCCTGGAGCTCCATTAGTTGCATTTGCCCAAGATCACTGTAGGGTTCAGGTGTGGTTTGTGCGACCATCAATCTTTCGTTGGTGCACGCCACTTCTACTTCCATAACCGTCTCACTTTTGGATGCCATACGCTTGGCTTCCGTGTCTGCTGCGTGATTTCCACGTGACACAAAATCTGTCCCCTTCATGTGGGCGGTGCATTTCATGACCGCGATGCCCACTGGGAGCTGTAGTGCCTTAATCAGCCTGTCCAATAGGGCTGCGTGCTGCACTGGCGTGCTGTCCGCTTGGAGGTAGCCCCTCCTTTTCCAGCGCGCTAGTCCTGCTTGCACTGTGGACGTCACATAGGCAGAGTCACTGTACACTGTTACTTCCTGATCTGCATGATTCTCAATGGCGAGTATCAACACCAATAACTCTGCAGCCTGTGCTGACTAATGAGATGGTATTCGTGCACTGACGAGTACTCGAAATTCTCCATTCATTACAGCAACACCTGTGTATCTTTGTCCGTCATCTTGATCGATTCTTGAAGACCCATCAATAAAGACGAACTCCACTCCCGCCAGGGCATTTTCTTTCACCCTGGGGATTTAATCATATAATTCTTCATAATTTGAACAGTCATGTATCGGCTCTCCTTCAGTGACTGGCTCTGCTATGAACGTAGCTGGGTTCACTATTTTACATGGAATTATTTTAATCGATGGATTTGATATGATCACTTCATAAGCAGAAGCTCTTTGAGATGTCAATGTGCCCTTTGGTTTCTCTAGAATGGAAAATAATGAATGCTCAACGTATAACGTCATGGAGCATCCCATTACAATGGTTGTTGCCTTCTCTATGGTGAAGGCTGCGGCAGCTAAACTTTGTTCACGTGGGAATTGACCTCTCATTACAGGGTCTAGGTTCCCACTGTAATATGCTAAGGGCTTGTACCCCAGCAAGGTTTTTTGAGCGAGCACTGCCATCATAATGCTGCCATTTGTGTGCGAAAACGGGTAGAATTCCTCTGCATAATTAGGAATTCCGAGAACTGGAGTCATACAAATCGCTCTCTTGAGTTCAGCAAACCCTTTTTCCATTGCCTCAGACCATTCAATCTTTTACTTTGTCGCCTGGGCCTTCTTTAGGGCCTGGAGTAAAAGTTTTGTATACGAGCTGTAATTGAAAACCCATGCCCTAACATAGTTGCACAGGCCTAGAAAGCTCTGCAATTGCTTTATCGTATGTGTGGCTTAGCTGTGTTCAATATTGCTTCAGCCCTTTCTGGGGTCACCTTCTTCCCCTCATGAGAGATCAGTTGGCCTATGCACAGCACTTCCTGTTGACCCTATTGTAGCTTTTCCTTGTCAAACTTATATCCTTCCTCAGCCAGTATAGTCAGTAGCTGAACAGAATCGTGCCTGCATTGTTCTTCTGTGGTACTGCAGATTAGGATGTCATCCACGTACTGCAAGACAACACTTTCTAATGTAATATTGCTTAGGTCCATCTGCAGGACTCTGTTGAAAATGGACAGGGACTCACAGTACCCCTGTGGCAGCCTCATACTCTTCAGATGCATTTGTCTGAACGTGAATGACGTCAGATCTTGCGAGTCACAGTGCAACGGGATTGGGAAAAAAGCATTTTCGAAGTCAATCACCATGAAATATTTTGCCTCGACAGGTATATTACATAGGATTGTAGATGGATTAGGGACTAAAGGGAACTCGGCTTCACCAATATCATTTAATGCTCGTAAATCCTGGATTAAACACCAAGACCCTCCCTTTGATTTTTTGACAGGATAAACCGCCGTGTTACATGGTGACTCTGATGTCACTAAGATGCCCTGGTCCATCATGGCAGAGATCGTCTTAAAAATCCCTTCATCTGCCTCTCTGGACATGGAATATTGTCGGACTCTCGGCAAAATTGCTCCTGGCTTTAGTTTAATTTTCACTTCAACCACCCCCTTCAAGAGGCCTACGTCATAGGGTCCTGTAGTCCATACTGAGACAGGTACATTAGCTATATCCTCATCAAAATATTCCGGATGCTTCAGCACCAGCATCATTCTCTGAGGCACTTCTCTTTTGATAATTTTTACCTAAAAGATGAGACTCTTCTGAGTCTGACTGTTCTTCAAACAGATCGTCATCGGTGACGTCAGTCACTCGATACCCTTCTTCAATGGCGATGATCGCGCACCATTGCCTGCCTTCATCATCATTTCCGTCGACCAATGCTACATTCCCTCACACTGCTGCAGCATGTATCATCAAGGGAAATACTTGTCCCTCCTCTTCATGCATAGGTATTCTGGGTCTGAATAAAAACTCATCCGGAGTTCTCATGGTTCTAACTGCGAGGCCTGGCAATCCCGCCATAAGCCCCCGCATGCCATACGCGAAACTTCTGGTTCCAGCGGTATAGCTCTCATGGCTATGCGTCCTGAGTATGCTCTAATTATTTTGCATACATTTGAATAATGCATTCCCGAAGTAGAGCATACTATGCCCTCCTCAGTAAACAAAATCATCATGTTCTGTTTTTGCATTAAGTCTCGACCCAAAATGTTTACAGGGGTCTGACGTGAATATAATAAAGGTATATTCATGTCACACTCTTCTATGGAGACTGGGAGTGCGTCCATAAAAAGGGAACTCGACTGTGAGCTCCTGTGAAACTCTGAGTATCTATGGCCTCGCCGGACAAGGACATTTTGCCTTCACGTATGCACGAGCGCGTTGCACCCGTGCCCACTAGGAAGGAATATTCTTTACCCCCTATAACAACATCCACCCTAGGTTCCCTATGAGGGTCTGGTGTCACTGGTAGGATAGAGCACATCAGGGTTCCCAGTGAGCTGTCCTATTGTATATATAAGTTTGCCCCACTGTGCACTTGTGGATTTTCCCCATTCCTAGTGTTGTTTCCCCTTCCAGGGTTCTGGGTCTGTGGCAGTTGTGGTGGTGCCTTTTGGGTTTGTCCTAATTCCCTATATTCTGTGGTGGCACCCCTTGCTGCACTCCTGGTGCTTGCTGCTGCACCGTATGATTCTGTGCAACGCCCTGTTGTGGGAAAGCAGGTGGATTTGCAGTGCCTGCCCCCATTCCTTGGCCATTCTGTAACATGCCTATACTTCTGCACTTGCATGCCAAATGCCTTGTCATTCCACACAACCAACATACTGGTGGTGGTCGGATTATCTGTCCATTTGACATATCTGGACTACCATTCTGCACATTTTGAAAACATCCTTGGTTGTTTTGCAAACCTCCCTGATTGCTCTGCCATCCTCTTCCTCTAAAACCTCTTCCCCTCGGGTAAAATCCTACATTACCCTGGTTATTCTGTTGCAAGTTAATCACCTGTTGCATGTTCTTTTCGGCTGTGTTAGTCAACATGGCTC
The DNA here is from genome assembly GCF_040938575.1 of Ambystoma mexicanum. Lineage (NCBI taxonomy): Eukaryota > Metazoa > Chordata > Amphibia > Caudata > Ambystomatidae > Ambystoma > Ambystoma mexicanum. The sequence goes on along the minus strand of NC_090941.1, from coordinate 732,722,545 downwards.
CCTCAAGAGCGTACTTCGATAATTTCTTTGGCACCAGCTTTGCTTCCTCGCCCTTTCGAGTTGCCTCCTTTTTTTGATTCTTTTCTTGTAACAATCTACAGTAATGTGCGATAGTTCACTGTATTTCAGCCCAAGGCTTAGCCTTAACTCCTACCAATTTCTTGAGCTGTTTCTGCACTGATTCTGGCAACCCTTGGCACAATATGTGGTAAAACACAGGTATTGATTTCGTCCATGATTCATGCGTTTCGAGCACCCACGCGTCATGAATATTCTGGATATAAAGTAACAGATCTTCCGACTACTTCATTTTTCGAGTCATTATAGCTCCTATATCAGAGGTGTCTGGGTAAAGCACTCGTAGCGCTTTCCATACTGCTGCTCTGAAATTGTTAAATGGCGCTCCATCTTGCGCAATGTTAATTGTGGTTACACCAGGGTAGCCTGCCCGTGTCCACACATTGTCTGCTCTCTCAACAAGTATGGCGATCAGGAGACCTTTAATGTCCCCTATAACTAATGTGTTTCCTCCTGTAATTTTTTCAAACTCATGTATCCATTTTCCGGCTCCCAATGTCAGCATTGGAAGCTTGTTCTTCAGGTTTTCTCAATCCAGGTGTGGCCATGGAATATATTGTGGTCTTGCTCCCCCCTTTTCTAGTAGCGGAAATTTGAATGCACAGCCTTCTTTCTCTTCTCTAATGGTTCTTCTGTCTATCGCAGGGGTAGTATTCCCGCATCGCCGTCTACCTGGCAATGGCCTTAATCTGTCTACACAGGGCGGTGATGACATCCCCTTCTGACCATGGGGTGTTCCTTCATGCCGGTCAGACTGTGCGGCTGACTCTGATGCCCTTGGTGAGGACACGCTAACTTCTGACCATCGTACCCCTTTGTCCCTTGGGAGTCGTTTTCCGCGCTGTCTCCCTTCTTCATTTGCCTCACGCTCCTCCTCTTCGGAGTCGGACATTGGTTGTTGCCAATTCACGCAACTCCTTGTGTCATCATCGTTCCTACTGATTTCTAATCTATCCAGGGACAGTTTCCTACTCCCACTACTTTGGGTGACATCCTCTGTGTCATATAGCTGAGTGCTCTCCAGGCGCTCGTCCAACCCCTCCCCTCGGGGTAATTGTTCTAGCCCCATTTCATCATATATCTTATCGATCGTTTCCCCGATGCTTCTGGTGTCGAAGTCATCTTCAATATTTTCCCTAGACGTGTCTTGTACTGAGTTGTACGCAGGAAAGAATTCTTCAATGTCTTCCCAGTCTACCACTGGATCAGGTTTTTTAACCTCCCTCTCCAAATATTCGAGATCACGTGCCTTCTCTCTATGCTTACTTTCAATATCATCATCAAATTATTTGCGCTTCCTCACCTCTTCTCTGACTCTTATTCCCTTGTCTTTTCATTTCTACGTTCATCTGCCTTTCGTATCTCCTCATCTCTTCATCTCCTTATCCTTTTTTCACGTACCCTTTGCTCTTCTTCCAACCTTTGCTGTTTCTGTCTGTCGTTGTCATAGACTGCTCTCTGTTTGCGATTGAGCTGTTTTTCTTGCTCTTTGCGATATAGCTGTTCTCGCCTCAGTCTATCCTTCCTTCTTATCCTTTAATTCCTTAACTCCTTTTCTTTCTCCTTTCTCTGTGCCTCATCTAACCTCTCTTTAGGTCTCACATCATCACTTCCTTTCCCATCGAGTTTCAATAAGATTTGTCCTCCTATCAATTCATCTTTCGCGAATGCTATCTCATCAGTTCTGTGTTCACTTCCTTTCCACTGGCTTCCCTATCTCTCCTTATCGAGAGATGCACTTGTCTGTGCCTGATCCTTTCTTTCATCATCGTGTCTCCCCTTGTCCCTCAGGACTGTGGAGGTGAGATTCGAGTCCTTATCCTTCCCTTGATTTTCGTCACTACTGTACGTAGGTGACTCATATGTGGGGTTGCTGTACCCTGTGGCTGCTTTAAGCTCCCTTAATGGGTAGAGTCCCTCATGCTTCTGTTTCAGGCGGGGCAGGTGGCACGGTAGGCGTCTCACCCCCCTCTGTGCATACATTTAATATCCAGTCTGCAGGTGGCTCTTCCTCCATAGACTGTTCGAACATTTTCCAGAGTTCTAGAAGAGCAAGGCGTTTCTCTAGCTTTTGCTTGTATATTTGGCATGCAAGTACGTTGTCATATGTTGTAAAACGGCTTTAGATAAAAACCCATTTTGTGGCCATGGCATAAACATCTTGTGGCCGGTACCCTTAACCCACTCGGTGCTATATTTCTTAAGCTTGGGTGCGTGTTTCGGCAGTTGCTTACATAAGTGTGCTAATGGAGTAATGTCTTCCATGCTTAAATCGGTTTCTATTCCTCTTATACAATGCTTTTCAATGCTTTCATGAAATTTTAACACTTCCAACAATATGAGGGAGCATCAAACATTGCAATCTCCAATCCAATTTTTCCCGCCAAAATCTTTTATATCACCAATTTACTCAAAAACCTCAATTCGTGTGTGATTCCATCTCAACTATCGAATCGTGCAAATCTTAATCATCTCTCACTCAAAACACAAAATAATTTCTTCACATGTGATGGCACAACATAACATATAAGACAGACACTTAAAAGACTAGACAGACACCAGCTGGTCACAAATATCTCTGCCTCTAATTGTTACCCCTACATGGAGTTTAAATGAACCCCGTTCATGACGTCTTTAAATGTGGTGGTAGCCTAGTCGTCCCCTATTAAGTGGGGCTCTGAGTTCACGTTTGTTCTGACCGCTATATTAAAGCGCAGGAATAAGGCGTATCCTCTCTCTTCTCAGGGGTCTTCCCTCGTATCCTCTCACTTCTCAGGTGTCCACGCTGGTATCCTCTAATTATTCAATTATTCTCAAGTCATTATCCCCTTATATATACACAGTCTTCTCTACTCCTGACTATTTTGTTTTTCCACCTCCCTCCGTTACCTTTTCCCTTACTTGTTCTAACACCTATGAAATTTGCCAAAGCACTCAATTTTTTATTTCACTCACCGTTCACATCGTTCCTCTCTGGACCTTCGGGATCACCGCCTCCGTTACCGCCTCCTTCAGACCTTCGTCTGATCCGCTGCCCGTAGGAATGGGAAGGGATTTGGTTTTTTAAAACGGGTCCCTTCTGGCCCCACTGCAGTTTTGGATCAATTACACGACCATTGTCCACGGGAAGCTTCACAGTCTATTCAACCGAATGACGAAGGGCTCGTGATATTGCAGAAGACCTAGAGTTACGTCGGGTCGATGGTCAATAGGTGTCTTATTTTAATCAATAATCAATAATCGATGGTTTCCAACCATCCTCTGCTACCAAGTTTAAAAGAGAGGGAGTGTCCTCTGACGGGCCCATAGAATCAGAGCTCACCCTCGAGTACTTTAAGACGAGATAGCTGCACCTTGAGGTGGATGGGGTGCGGGATTCACTTACTCCAACACCAATCAATAAGGACAACTCAATGGTTTGGCAAAGAGGAGTCCATTTAATGACAAGTACAAGAAACGGGGAAACATGGAGACCAACAGTGATGCAATGGTCCGTCTCGCTTCAACTCCCAACAATCTTCATTCAAACAATAGTTATAGTCAAAATTTGTCATCATTGACGTGTAACACTCACAAGTTTGTCATACAATTCTATTGGTTGGAGAAGGTAACTTAAGTATAGGTGATATATCTGTATATGGTAAAAGAGTGTGAGGATTGGATAATTCTTATCGGGTGGGCCTCTACGCCCTTCCCTCTACATTACTCATGCAAACGTCACTAACAGTACGACGTCTCATTGGTTCTACTATCTAAAAGACCTTAGATTATTTGGCCCACTGTGATTGGGCCAGCTACAACTCTAAGCATAAATCTCCCCTTTAATTAGCAGCATGCAGATTGGACACCCAGATACACTATGCCCCAAGATTCACCCTGCTCCTTTCCATCAATCAGTACTTTAGGGCTATGTGTCAATTAGTTGGCTGAGGTTGGCCTCAAAACTGTAGCTTCTTGTCAGGAAAAGTTATGGTATCTTCTGCTTTGGGTGACATCAGACGTTGGTACCTCTTCGCGCTTGGCTGGTCATGTGTTAGCACACCGTGAAGCGGCTTCGTTTTCTTTCTAGTTGTGCATTTAATTCTCCTTTTCGGCCGCCACCTGCCTGGGCCCCCTTATCTTGACCTTCACGGGGCAGGCTGCTCTGCTCTTAAGTTTTGATTCTCCGAAGTTGCCATCTGCCTCCCTCTCTTGGGTTGGCCTTGATTTCCTAGGCCGGCCTGCTCCTTGCTGAGTTTCGATTCCTCCGTCTCTCTTCTTGTTTTAGCTGGAATGAGAATCCTGACCTGTTTGACCTTTAGTAACCTGGGTTAATTCTGCTTTTATATGAAGTGGACTGCACTTATATAATGTGCTTCGTTGAGATAGATATATAGTTGGTGCTTGCCGCTCTATTCCTCTACTAAGCCTAGCAAGCCACACTGTTTTCTTAGCTTCTTGCGTTACAAGCCTATGTACAGGCGTTAGCTGGTTGAATACTTTCATCCTGCTTTGCATTACGTTTCTTTATATTTCAACATCGTCTCTTCTTCTATGTCTGCGATATCCTTATCCATGGTGTTTCGTCTTTGTGTGTCATCTTTTTGTTTGTCATTCTTCATCTGTACGTCTGTCCGGGCCCTTGTGACGTCATCATTCGTATTCCATTAAGGCCTTTTGTGTTTCTTCTGGGACAGTGTTTAAACAATCTTCATTTCGTGTCATTTGCTGGTAGGGTTGTCTCAATGGATACCTTACTGTCCATGGTTGTCTGGTTATTGGCGCTTCAATAGGTGTTGCTCTTCTGATGTGCACTGGACAGAGTCCTACCGTGACTCTCTGCTGGTTTATTTGCTCATCATACGTCACATATCTCGGTTCAAACGTTCCTGGTACTTCAAAATGGGTGACTGGAGTGCAGGCCACAACAGGGACCTCCTCTACACTCTGTACCGGCTCGGTCAACCCCTGACATAAAATGTGGTAAAGTAATGCCACTGTTTTTCCCCCCAAGGCTCGCCCATTTCAAATTGCCATCGCTCTTGAATATCCTGAATGTAAGCAATAGGGTCTTCATCTTACATGTCATGATTGCACCCATATCTAATGTATCGGGATACTGTGCCCTGAGAGCCCTCCACACATCTGCTCTGCAATTATTAAATGGTGCACCATCATGCTCTGCATTTTGTGCTCTCACACTTGAATACCCTGCTGTCCTCCATATGTCAACAGCTCTTTCCCCAATAATGGCTGCCAAGAGAACCTTTATGTCCCCTATGGCCAGCGTATTTCCTCCTGTCATTTGTTCTAACTCGTATATCCATTTCCCAGCACGCAAAGTCAAGCTCGGGAGCTTGCACCTTAAATTATCCTTATCCACCTGCAGCCAGGAAATATACTGTGGTCTTGCTCCTCCTTTTTTCCAAAAAGGGAAACTGCATAATCCCCAACCCGCAGTCGGCTCCCATTGTCAGCCTATCCATGGCAGGGACGATTGTTCCTGACCGTCTCCTTGATGCAACAATCTTAATCTGCTCACATATGGCGGGGACTCTCCCTTCTCACTATACAATTGTCGCAGGGGATGCTCTGGATATGCTATGGGATCTGGTGTCCTATCCTTAGGTTCTTCCAGATTTGACCATCTTACTTACTTCCTTGTCTATCTGCAGGCTTCCCTCGGGAGCACACACGCTCCATCCCTCTTCTCCAAGGAAGGATTCTCTTCCTTCGTCAGACATGTCTCATCCCCAACTATTGTGACTGTCATCACATTCACCCTTATCTAAGTTCGTCTGCTTAAGGACAAGGCTCTATGCTCGATACTGATACTGAACTGATTTTCTTCTTTGCTTCATGATGGAAATGCTAGGGATTGATCCCCCTTCCATCGACTTCCATATTTGCTACCTTCCTTTAATTCTTGAAAAGCCTTATCGATCCTGTCTCCGACAATTCCCGCATCAAAGTTTTCTTCTTCCAATACTATTATAGATTCCACTGACGTTGCTTCCTTTATCAGAAGGAACTCTTTGGTTCTGTCCCATCGTGTCACTGGGCTTGGCCCTATTGGTTCTTTTTGAATAGGGCGAATATAAAGTTCCTGCTGTCTCCTCCTTCGTTCTAGCTCTTCATCTAATTCCCTTCATTTTCTCGCCTCTCTTCTAATTCTCTGCTCCTCTTGACTTCATTCTTCTTGTCTCACTCCTGCCCTCCTTTGTTCCTCCGCATCTGTATTCTTTTATCCCTTCATTTCTGCTCTTCCTCCTCTCCTCTCTTCCTTTCTCTTTATCCCTATCTTCTATTGCTCTCTGCCTATTGTGGTACTTTCTTTGTTCTTGCCCAATCCTCTTTTTTCTCTTGTTCCTATTGTTACATCTGTTCTAATCGCTCCCTGATGTTTCTTTTATGCTCATCTTCCTTCAATCGGTTTTCTCGTTCTGAGTATTTTCTATCCTGTTTGTCTTTATCTTCTCTGTGCCTAACTTCTTCAATGCTTTTCCCATCTAGCTTGAGTAATATCTGTCCTCCCATCCATTCATTTGTCAGCTTTATCCTTCTCCCCTTTCCATCTCTTAATCTCTCTTTCTGTTTCTGTCGATACAGTCGACTGCTCACTCTTCTCTTCTTTGTCTTGTGTGATCTTAAAGATCTCCTCTTTTCTCTTATTCTCCTCTGGACTATGGACACTGCTATAAGCGGGCGGTTCAAATATTGGATTACCATACCCAGTTGCTGCTTTCAGTTCCTTTAAAGGATACAACCCTACTTCTTCCGCACTACCGCCTTTCACTTCAGGTAAGGTAAGAGGAGCAGAGGTCTGAACACCTTCCTCCTCACACTGGCTTAGCATCCACTCCTCAGGTGGCGGATCTTCCCTCTCTTCCTGGTACATCTTCCAGCGCTCTAGGATAGCTAGTCTTTTCTCTAATGTCTTCCCGTGTACGCAACATGCAAGTATGTGGTCATTTGTTGCAACAGCACTTTTGACAGTGATCCCCCTTGCGGCCACGGCATGAACATTTTATCTGCTGTGCCTTTCACCCATTCCGCACTATACTGTTTGAGCTTGGGCATGTGCTTTGGCAGTGTCTTGCATAAGTGCATCAGAGGAGTCTCTCCATTATGACAAGTATCTATTTACTGTCAGTACTTACCAGACTTTATAAAATACTTGCCAATTTTTCAATACTTTTAAAACAACAAATATGGGCGAGCACCAACAATCGCTGCTCAAGCCTCTACTTTTTCAATTTGATATATCTACCTTTGGATTGTACCAACCACTTCACTACATAGTGACTATAGCTCCTTAACTTCAACTCAATTTCTTCACAACTTTTATCACCCTTCAACACCTTTACTCAATAAACAATATTCAGACTAGTCGATTTTTACACATTAATAAAAACACCCAGTGATCACCTTTTTTCTTCTCGCCTCTAATTAAATACGCTGTCACAGGGTTTAACACATCACCTTATGCAAACCTGTTTACACGTTGTATATTTCTCTCTACTCTGGCTGGAGTTTGAGACGTCTTATTCTGAAGCTCCCATGAGCCAGGTTTCTACGCGCCATCTCTGTCTTCACACAATATGTCCTCTTACTCAAAGAATTACCACAACCCTGTCCCCTTAATTTGCCATTCCCCTTAGTCTACTCACCATTCGTAAGTTAATTGACTCAAGGCCTTCGGTATCATCTCCTCCTCCAACTGACCACTTTGCCTTCCATCCGCAGAGCGCCCGTGGATAATGGGCAGAGATTTTGTCAAAGGGGGACCTGCGCACCAGCTCGGTTCCTATCGCAAAAGATTTCTTTTTGGCCGCTCTCCACAGGAAACCCTGCCATCTTCTGGGTTAATGGAGGAGGATGCCCGATCGTCCGAAACTGGAGCTGAACTTGTCTAGATCTTTTAAACCATCCAACACTGCTACCACGTGAACCTAAAGTCCTTTGTGTAGCGTATCATGCTGTGGATGGGAAGCAGAGTAACTCTTACACCAAATAACGGACCCAACTCAGGAAGATGGCAAAGGTTTCTGTTTTAATATCAATTGTCTAAAACAGGGAGTTACAATGGACATCAGCTGACGTCGCATGAACTCTTGGCGCATCATACAAAGAAATTACATTTATATAGTAAAATTGTGTCATACGTGACGTCATACTATGTGGCAAATAAGAGAAACCTATGGGGGATTTGGATACATTCAAGGGGAACATCCAAGTATACTTTCTAAAAGGGGTTGGGTTATGATAGGACATCTACTATCATGTGGACAACGTATGCCCACCTCTAGTGCAAGTCATCTTCATCACTATTAGGTATACGGAATATAATTGGCACACAAACTATAAGGCCCCTCGTTATACGGCCCTCTACAATTGATTGTCATGCTCATGCCAGTCTGGAACATTTGGCTCACTAGCAGCACATACGCTCTTACCCCAAGTGCCAGGAGGGAGGTGGACAATAAATGGTGAGATAAGATCACCTGTGGTCATGCCAAACTGGGTTAGTATCTAAAGAAATAGTCACTTTTTTGTAATACATGGTTTATAGATTTATTTTAGTTGATTTCCAATGTAATTCATCTCAGTACAAAGTTTGGGTTTAAAACCGTCCCTGATTTCCTGGTCCTCTACACGTGTTTAACCAGCAAATAGGATGCTGGCTCATCAGGATAATATGGATGGATGATTTAAAGTTAAATAATGCTAGTACATTTGCAAGTTGTTTATCAATTTCCAGAGGGTTTCTACAATTGCATAATTAGTTGCTTTCGTCGCATGGATGCGTATTTGTATTATAATTTTTGGGTGGAGTACTACATATATGGCCTAAAAGTCAATTTTACCGGGATTTCTCCTGATTGTAGATGTAAACACCCTGAAATGCGGTTTGTCATATCTGACGAATAAGAGGCTCCTACAGTCAGTGGTTGTAAGCGTGTTGACTACCCCCCACCCAATTAGCCCAACATCTCTCATCACCCATGTCTCCTGCCATGAAGATTGTATTTGAACTTGGCCTTGCAAAGTATCCTTGTCTCTGGGAATATAAGGGAGTGCAAGCACACACTATCGCTGTTCCGGTCCTCCATGCCTGAACTGTATTTCAATCCTCGGTTCATATGATAGGAAACCATGATTTGCTCCATATTTCAGCATTTAATTGTCTTAAATGAACAGAACTTGGCACCCATGGTGTTATTTCTTTGCGCCTTAACAAGGGATGATTCAGCATCTCACGTTCACTGCCTTCAGAATAGATAAGCATTCTTGGCTGCTTCAGCCTTGACACCAAGCCAGACAGCCCTTCCAGACTCATCCACAATCTCAGCTAATTCCTTGCTGCGACACAGCTCTCAGCACTTCTCTTCATGGGTTTGAGCTTACAAAATATGTGACACCAATGTTGAATTTCAATATAATGGCGGCTCTGCCTGCAGTCTATTCACTACTATAGCCAGCTTCTATGATCACTCAGTCTACTTGCGTTACTGCATCTGTACATTTATTGAACGACTTGCATTTTCTGCAGTGCTCTTCATACGTGCAATCTTTGCATATGAAAGTTTACTCAGTTCTTTACGTCGTCATCAGTTTCTATAAGGTCCATACAGTCTCTTCTTCAGCCAGTCTTTTCAGTGCGTCATGCTCGTCTGTTGCGACGTCACCAGCTTCTCTTTTATTCGCTTTTATATCACTTCGGGGAGCTCCTCCCTCAGATTATCATCTCTTCGGGGATACATCTGATAAGGTTTTCTCAATGGATACCTTTTCTCGAAGATTCGCTGCGGAATGGTTGCAACTGCTGGTGTCAAGCATGGCACAATTTCGGGCTTCCAGCATACAGATGGTCGGGGGATGGGACTTCCTGTAGAGGCAATTGGCTGCTCCTCTACAAAACTGCTGTTAGTATTGTGACAATATGCCTATTATATCTGCCGGTCATATCTTCTGTATGTACGTTTATTGTGAAAATCCTTCCCATCCTACTGGAATGCTCTTGCGTCTTCCCTAGTAATAAAATGCTACCATAAACAATGTAAATAAAAATCACTATGCTCCCCTGAAGTGGGGACCCCTCAACATGATCCACCCCCCTATGTGTGTATCTGCATTGCCTTGGTGCCTGCAATGGCCTTGTTTATTTGTGATGTGTGTTAAATTTGTGCCGCATGCGCCGGACACTGCGGTCTGACGCCTACCATTCATATAGTTATGCACTGTACTGTGAAGGGTGTGTTCCCCCCCTCCCAAGTCATGCCAATATCCTCTTGACTTTAGTGGTCTCTTCCTCCAACATGTCGCTCCTGTGAACAACTAAACTATGTTCTTTTTATATCTGTGGCTTCGTAATTCCCATAATTTTCCATTTTTTTGTGTCATTGCAGTCCTATCTTAACCCTTGAGAATTTCTGCCTTCCTATGTGTGTGTGGAAACATTCCTTTGCCAGCCAATGATCGCGAAATACATTTGAACTTTCCAGTGCTATCTTTCTCCATAAATCAGAAAGCAGTACTCCCCTTGGCTTAGTATGTCTGTCCCGTGTATACTTCAAACTGTTCTACTCATTGCTAGTAACAAGTGTTTGTGAAAAAGCTAAATGGTTCTGCGCAGTGCCTGGAAAAAAAGAAAAATGCTCTTTAAAACCCTCTGACACAGTGCCAACCTTAAAACAGAAAAGCTGCTCTAGCCGCCCCAAAAAAATAGTTTGTTAACCCAAACGAGGTCTTCACATCTATTTAGCCTATCACCCTCAACACATTCTCCTTTCAGTGTCCCTTCCTCATTACAAAAACCCCTCATGATAAATTCCTTCTAATAAAATATCCGCCCTGCTTGTTCCCACCAAACCATTCCCATTGTCAAAACAACACTCTTACCTATATATTTTATAAACGTTTTCATACAAGTAACCAACCAAATACATCCTTACTCTATGCTAGCATTAAAATGCTTTTCGGGCAATTAAAGGTCTTACTTTAATATCCATATTTTCTATAACATGTCCTTACCCTTGTTCCATTGCCACTGCCGACCAAACCCTGCTTTATTCCTGGTATAAAAATATGTTGGCTCTATATTCCCATATCGTTTGTGTTCCCCCACCCATTCCTATACCGTCCTAGATGCAAACAAAACTGATGTTCATCATTAAGTGGGCCAAATACCACTACAGAAAAGTAAATCTTTAAATCTTCAACACAAAACTTAATGCCTTATCAATACGGTTTATAGGGTAAAGCGTTACAAATTCAACAACACTTGCAGTAATACATTGTTCACAAACATAAAACATGCTCGAGTTCCATTGTGTTATTCATTATCCCAATATAAATGTGCAATTCTGCGTGTCAAATGCCTCAATGACAAAAAAGGTCACTCCACATCCCACTTCTTTTCTACTCCCCAAATCACATCTCACAAACCCTCATGCGCTGTCCCAGTCATTTAAATCCTACGTTTGCCAAAAATTCCCCTCCACTTTACAATGCCCGAATTCCATTCACTTTTCCCCAATGCAGAAAGTCACATTATTCTAGGTCGCCATGAAATGAAAGTTGAAACAATGTATTCCTATGTTCGAATTCCTATGTCTGCTGGCTTTCTCATACTCCTGTCAGGCCAAAAATAAATGTTTCTTTGTGAAACTAGCACAATGCTAAGTACCATTTTCTCTTTACTTAATTTTGTGTCATGCTGCCCAAAAATTTGTTGAGAACTCAGCTGCATGCGCCATAGCATTTTGTGCTACATAAGCCAGCTTTGCCTACTTGAGTTTTCCTCCCCTCCCTTCACTGCTGTACCCTGGCTAACACCTGTTGGCAAGAGTATAATCTTCGAAACTCTAAAAGAAAAACGATGTGGGTGCTGTCCGCCTCTCTAAAGACATTGTAAGCTGAGCTGTCTATTTAAACACAGAGAACAGAATATATTTTATGCTGCCGCGGCAAAAGAAAACTATTACAATTTTTCTGACAACAAAACACACACTTGTATGCATTCCTCTACACAAACACCACTATTAAAATACACCCAGCGCACACCCACCAAAAAAAGACAACACACACATATCTCAAGTTACTTTCTCTTTAGTCTCCATCATAGGCCCGTCCATCATTCTTCCATGTGCTTCACAAATCCACTCCAATAATGTCAAATTTCTTTTCCTTTCATTTTTCTCATTATTTATTTTCATAAACCCCTCATTGTGTTCTCCACCAAACCTGTGCTCCACTATTGATCACAATACATTTCTCAAATGCATAAACAAACATAACAAACACTCCCCCTCGCTCTCCACCACCCTGTTTGTGTTCTCTGCCACCGAGGAACAATATACAAGTATTCCATGTGCTCCTTGGAGCCAATTCAAGTGCCAATCCACCAAAATACTCTGACACCTTCTAAACGCTTTAAATCCTATTCAATAACCTCATTTGTGACATCACAAACCCTACAGCAAGGCTAAATTCAATACAAGTCCACTTTAAACACTTCCCAAACACACGGACAGACTAAACAATACATAAATAATAATCTGTGGCCACCTTACTGTCTACCTAACAGGGAATCCCAATAATTCTCCAATAATTCTTGTGGCCCTCTTTTATCTACTGCGTCGCCTGTAGAGGTCTACCTATGCGAGGAAAAAAACAAGGAACCACCTTCCATGATACGAGCTAGCTTTTTCTTCCAACCGTATTCACAGGTAACCCTCATCCATGAAGCAAGCTAAAACACGCATCCCACAGGAAATCCAATATTTCCATACCTTTTGTCAACTGTACTCTTAAATTAATCATCTAAGCTCACTGCCCAAATTGATCACCTAAGATCAAATGCTCCCTAACCAAACAGAAAATATTTAACAACATTCCATATAAAATGAAAATCTTAACACAAACATCAAGCGGAACCTGTCCATCCCCTCCCCTGTTTGCCATATTACACTCCATAATCTGCATAATCTTCTTACAAAAGAACTAACAAACCATAGCTGTTCCCTCCCCCTGTATTTGGAAGATTCCTGGGCCCATACTTACATCTCCACTGATCTGCTGCAGCTCTCCGACTCAATGTCATTCCCCCAGCCTGCCAGCCCCACCTTCTGCTCTCTGTAACAGGCAGGAATGCAGTGGAGTAGAGGGGAGACGTGTTTGCCTCCGAGAGCATAAGCACCCATCTCTCTGCTACTACTTAAAGTGTAGTTAGAAAAACAGAGTTAGGCTCGAGGGAAATCCCCTCATGCCCAAAAATGGAGGAGTCCAGAAATGTGCCAAATTGCTGCTTTATTTAATCCAAGCAGGGATATGCACATGGATTCTACAGCTCCAAATGCACTCTCAACTCATTACAGGCAGGCAGTGAGTTTTTAAACTGCTGTGACCTCACAACCAAAAGATACATTCTTCGCTCTTAGGCAAAATGGGATTGGGTGAACAGTATTGGCATAATTACAGTTTATAGGGGACAAATAATTTGATTGGTATGGCAAGATTTGGTAGCACCGCCTGACACCACCCCCCAGGTCAGTGCAAGCCTCATCCGTTTAGGAAATTTACCAGCATGGGAGCAAAAATGATGGGTGGAGAAGGTGAGCTCATAGCACCGCCTGCTTCCCACTATTGTTTCACCCCTCTGACTTCCCAGACCTTGCGCAAGGACACTCCATTCTCCACCTTCATGTTGTGCTACATTTTTTCATCTTCCGGCTTCAATTTGATGGGAACAACCTTTTCTGTCTGCATGGGCTTTGTACCCCAGGTCCAGGTCACGTATTCAGGGACTGTAAAAATGATTTTCTCTGCTGGAATGTGTGAGGGATTTCCACCTTTTTATCCTTGCAGGTGATGTATCTTTTCAGTAGACTCAAGCTCTCTCCGCCAGCATCCTTGGCTGGGCTGCAAATGGTGCCAGGCCTGTTTTGAGTCTCTCCGAAGAAAGTCTGCATCAGGCCTCAGCCCTCTGTTCAGCCATGTCGCCTTTTCAGGATCACTTTGGTGATGTCATCCGGGTATGGTTGTGGGGCTGCTTCAGTGGGTGGCATCCATCATTTTAGGAGCATGCTGGGGGGGGGGGGGTTTGGGACCCCCTCAACATTAACAAAATAATAATAATGCAGCCTACAAAGGGAGGAGTCATTATCACAGGATAATGACCTGCAACCAATTCATGGCCCAAAGCAAAGACGACAGCCATACATTGGTGAAGGATCAATAGCCAAAGCAATAATATGCACCATGCCTAGGCTAAGGGTACCTGGCCCTTGATGTGATGACGCCGCCTGTGGCTGCAGGACTGCATCCCTCCCTTGATCTGCTGCCCCAGGAGTCAATACTATGGAGCGTGACCCTGCAACCGTAACCGTAACCACCACAGACAAACGTCCCGACACTGACTGGCCCTGTGAGGGGTGTACCCCCCCTATAGATATTTGGGATGCAACAGCACCCACAGTTGATGCACTCACCGGCGACACCACAGAGGTATCCATATCTGATTCACCACCAGAGCCTAAGGCTTCCTCAGAGGTGGACTCAGACTGGGTCAGGATGGCCTGTAGCACCAGTGGAACTTCATGGGCGACCACACCACGTCCTCCACTGGTGGTTGGTTGTGGCACACTATCCTGTTCCTCCTCCTCTGCATCCAGTGCCTCATCACCTGCACATGGACAGGAAGAACATGAAGAGCCATGTAAATACCATAGACTACACACATAGGCATCACAATGTCGTCATGTATCACATCAACCTGCCATGTCACAAACTCCTGCACCTACGCACTGTCAATGTAAGTGAAGGCTAGCATGGAAGCAGCCATGGACCTGTGTGGAAGGGCTAAAAACAACCTTTAGTGCATGGTGCATAGCACCTGCAACACACATGAGCACCTGACTGGCATAGTTAATGCACCAACATCAAAGATGCAAAAGCACTTATGCCAAGTACCATAGCCATGCCTGATCTGCAATACTGCATTAGATATGACTTGCTGACTACTGTCCCAGAGCCATGTACAATAGATGTGACATGACATGACATGTAAATCACAAACTCAATACACACAGGTGTCACACAGTGCAACAATGCATGGGTGGTGGAATGGAGTGAAGTCAGACAGACGCATCCCATGAGGCCAGCTCACATTGACATCACGCGAGTGAATAGGCATGGTGAAGGTGAGACCTGGGGTTGAAGTGGGAGTGGGCAATGCAGTACATGGGAATGGCATACCAAATAAATAAAACTACATTATCATCAGTGAAAATGTGGTGTGCTGGTGGAATTGTATGTGCAGACATGAGCTGTCAATAACTGCTAGAGGGTTTTAGGGATACAGTTAACAGCCACTAAGTGTGGAATATGGCAGGGAGGCAGTGCATGGTTACAACTGGTGGCTCAGAGGCCTGTGTTGGAGATCATTCTGTGGGTAGGTGACTAGTGCATTCTCTCAGTCATCCAGGACTTCAGCAGGGGAGAGGAGGCAGAGAAAGCAGAACATATGAGGAAGGACCAATCCCAGAGAAAGTTCACCTCCAGTGTCATTGATGCAGGGAGGCTGTAGCAGAGGGAGGGCCCAGTCGAAGATGTACATAAACCACAACTGATTGCTCAGAGAAGTTACTGACCCTGAGGGAGTAGGAAAGGGATGATCAAATACCATGAGAAGGAAGCCTATCAGGAAGATGGAGTTGAAGGAACTGCAGCACCAGGAGCCATAAGGCCCTGTAGACAATGCAGAGTGATTGACAATGAACAGTTGTAGCCACTGGGATCCAGTGCCATCATCACAGTCCTAGGGAGACACAATACCTGGCACCAAGACAAAAGGACAATAGCCACTGCCCAGGTCAGGATGGGTTGCAGAGTGAAGAGAGTAGAGGCACAGAAACTAGCCATAGGGCGTTGCAGTACACCACCATAAGCATGACCAGTCCTCTCGAGATACTGAGCTACTGGGGGAATCCGAGGAAAGGAGGAATCCCTCTGAGGAGGTGCAGCTGGCAGGGTGACCCATGAGAGATGTGCGGAGAGAAGGCCAGTGTGGAGTACAAGATTGTGACAGGCTATCCGCCATCCCCGGTTGGAGCAGGAAGAGGGCCAAGAGAGCCTGGACAGAGTGACATGGAAGGAGTGAGCAGGTGTGGTGATGGTGTTCATCACAGTATGCAGACAGCAGGTCAATGAGCACGTGTCAATCCACCATGACATGATTCACCCATTGCTGTCAAGCTAATGCAGCCAGAACTGCCAGACAAGCAACACACTTCATCCAAGCAACATACACATGACCTGGACACACACGCATCACAACTTACCAGACATTTCCTCATAGATTGGCAGGTCGCCCACACCTCGGATCTGCTCCACATCAATCATAGCACCTATGACCCCTCCTATGGAGTGAGTTCATCGTCCTCTTCTGGTGACCCACCTCCAGACACCAGAGTAGAGGCTTAGTTGGCACCCATCTTACCTTTGGCTCGGTGCCGCAGGTCAAACCAACGCTTCATTGCGTCAGCTGCTGAGCGCCTCTCAGGACCCAAGGCGTTAAGGTCAGCGACACACTGTCAGTGGGCCATACACTGGGCAGGCGTATTTGTGCTCCCTGCCTGCACAAGCATGTCGCTTTGGTGTAGCTGCACATAGTCCACGAGGACATGGAGCTCCTCATCACTAAGGCTCCTCTTCCTCCACGTGCAGATCTTCTGTTCCATGCCTTGGGACTGAGCCCGTTTGCCTACTGCACGCTTTGCCTTCTTACAAGGCTGTGCACACCCCGAGTGGCTGAGACCACTTGGGTCAGTAGGGGCTGGAGCACTGGTTGCCTGGGCTGTAGCATCACACGCTGATGGTGTGACTATAGGTGCCCTTGCAGGTGGCTGTACCTCGGTGCCGGTGCCATGACGCTGCACAGCATTTCCCTTTCCCCTCGATGCACAGATTGCATCTGCACCTGCACCTCCGTGGACCAGGGCGGGGAGCACCACAGGCATGGATGAGTGACCCAGAGGCTGGGTGGTGTTGCTACAGCTGCCCCTTCAGCTACCTGACCGTGGTGGGTGCGTACAGCAGGTGGCACTGCTGCATCTGGACCCTGGGTGCTGGTGCCATGATGCTGCACAGCATTTCCCTTCCCCTCGATGCACGGTTAGCATCTGCCCCTGAGTTTCTGTGGACCGGGGCGGGGAGCACCACAGGCATGGATGAGTGACCTGGAGGCTGGGTGGTGGTTGCTACAGCTGTCCCAGCAGCTTCTTGACCATGTTGGGTGGGGGCCATGGCTCCCCCTGCACAGGGCCGGACACCTCTGCCTCCTCGGGCACCTCCACCACCTTGCACACCTCGGCCCCTTTGCCACCTCGGGCGCCTCTGCCACCCCGGCCACCTTTGCATCCCTTCCCACTAGTATCTCTCCCAGTCATGGCACAAGTGGAATGGTGCAATGGGAGGTGCAGCTATCGATTGTACTGCGCAATCTGAGTGAGGAGGCAGTGCATGTGATGTCAAACGTACCAGTGTGCCCCAGCAAACCTCAATGTAACCCCTGGGGAAATAATAAATGGGCCGCGTAACACACAGGCACCCCAAAAATAAAAAACATGTACGCGCCCTCTCTGCAGCCCACGTGTAAAGAAAAAACCTAACACGGTACGCTGCGGCACCCAGCAACACAAAAAAATACTACGCAAAGGACACGTAAGCTACAATGATGTTAAATAAGGGGTTACGCGACACACAGGGGCACCCACAGATAGCAAAATGCATACTCAACTCACCATCAGCCTCAAAAGAGGCAATCCCCCACCAATAGAAGAGGCTCGCATGCAGTGAAGAGATCGCGTGAGAACAAAGTCCACATGTCCGCCGCTATAACTCGGCAAGCGTGTGATGCTCTCCTACGCTCAACTTTATAACGACCCTGAACGCCACACCCAACGTTCAGTGCATGTCACGTAAGTTACACGCTTAGGGCCTTTCCTCTGATTTCACACTTACGCGTGGTTTCTGCACATACGGAGTCACTCTGTTTTCGGCTGGCCACGCGAGTATCACGGAAGACCCACGCCCCTGCTACCAGCCACTTTACCTGCCTCCAACTGCCTGGAGCTGCCTCCTACAAGCCATCTGCTGCTGCCAGCCCACTCTGTGTGCCTGCTGCCCACGTGCCCTGCATTTTGGTGCCTGCTCTGAAGCCATTGCCAGGGATCCTGTCATTGTGACCACCTCTGCTGATCCTGAAGACTCCCGACTGCCATACCGTCGCTCCACAGCCCAGCTCCAGGACCACCTTGCCCACCCACACCTCCCTCGGGGGTTGCCATGTCTGACACAACACCATCTGAGGCAAGTGGCAACCCCCCGGCAGAGAGGCAGAGGGCTATTAGCTTCTCACCCAGGGAAGTTGGCATGCTGGTGGCGCAAGTCCTGTGGCATCATGATGCCCTCTTCCCCGGTCCATTGCAAGTTGGCAATGATGGACAAAAGAAGATCTGGGTGGATATCGTGGGTGCCTCAATGCGGAGGGGGTGGCACCCTGCGACTACTATCATATCCACAAGCACTGGGAAGACTTCAAGTCCAGGATCCTCAACAAGGCCGGGTGCCTTCTCAAGGCTGATGATTGGGTGGGGCACCGGGGCCGGTTGGCCACTGACAAGATGAGGGTCCTGGTGCGCTTCTACCCAGTGCTGTATGCCCAGGTCTTGGAGTTTATATTTCGTCTGGAGTCGACTGGTAAGTGTTCATGTGTTCTTGTCCACTAGAGTGCATGTGCATGTTGACGTGTGGCTGAAGTGTGCATCTTGGCCATATGTCTGGCATGCCTCCTGTACAGATGTCTGTGTGCATGTCCTTGACAGTGCTGAATGTGAGTCCATTCAAACGTGTCCCACATCAATGGTGTCTGTGTTGCAATGCGTGATGCGCATTGGCATGTAATGACGTGCACATTTGCATACCTGCGTCTGGACTGGGGCATGCGAGAGGTGTGACACATGGGTGCTTATGTCAACATCATGGACATGCATGGTGTACATGTGCGTGTGTCTGAGTAGTGAGTGTGTGACTGGCCAACACTCCGGGATGTATGTTACTTGAGTTCTTGATTTGTGATTGCCTCACGCTGCCAATTTGCCTTAGAATGCACAGTGACGTGATATCTCCATGGCCTGCTTCATGACTGTCAGGTGATGTGTGTGAATGAGAAGTGTATGACCCATGAGGCGTGTGAGCTGGAGGCACAATTCTGACGTGCTGCCAGTGACTTGTCCAAGGATGTGAATGTGAGCCATGATTGTGCATGTGTGTGAATAGGTCTACCCTGTGTGTAGTGGACAGTGATGATGCTTGTGACCTCCGACAGTGCCACTGATGTACATTAGCATTGTGACAAACAAACATGTGTTCAGTACCCTGATGTTTGTGTTCTAGGTTTCCCTATCCACAGTGATGATGGGAGAAAAGGGCAGAGAATGCGCTGTGGAGCACGACAGCAGGGATGCCTCCACCAGGCGTAGATCCAAGGCCCAGTCTTCCTGCCAGGTACTGTCATCTTCTGGGAGCAAGGGGACTGGAATGGCGTCCAAGTTAAGGGCCGCAGCTGCTGAGGGTACGTCCAAGTTGGTGAAGGTGGTGGAGGACTGCTCAGCAGTGGGGGGGACATGTGAGCCCACACGGGGGCAAGTCACTGTGAGTGACAGTGGGGAGGCATCCAGGTTGGCCGGGGAAGGAGAGGAGGAGGAGGAGGCCACATCAGCCCAGCCCATGGGGCCCGGTGGGGGTGGTGACGTAGATGTGACTGCTGCAGTCCAGGGTCAGGGGCCAGAGGCATTGCAGGTTTCAGTGGAGGGGCCTGTGCCTAATCCTGTACCTGGGACTGTGACTGCAGCAGTATGCACCTGCGGGCATGCCCAAGGCCAGACCCGTCCACAGGTTGCAGTCGCTTCCACCCAGATGGAAACATCAATGCCTGTGGAAGTCGCCATTCGGTACAGGGTGGAACCTGTGCTAGCCAGTATCATGGGGCGGGTAGACTCCATTGGTGATGATGTGCAGGCTTCCAATCGGGAGCTTGCACGTCATCATGAGCAGGTCTGCTGTCTCGTGCTCTGGCTGGCACATTTCCTGATATCGCAATGGGTGCATGGGATGGCCACTTATGTGACCCCCTCCTCGTCTGCCTACTTTGTGCACCAGTCGTCCTCCCTGCCGTCTTCCGGCCCAGATTCCACCAGGGCCCCCCGTGCACCTATCCTAACCCCGGCGGCCAGTCTGGTGGAGACCACATCCCTGCCAGGATCGGGAGTCAACAGAGGATCAGCAGAGGTGGTCACCACGGAGATCCATCCGGCGACAGGACATGTGGCAATGGTGGAAGAGCAGGCAACAAGCAGCAGGGCACATGCATGACAGCACCGGGTGTTGTCATCATCCGGGAGGCTGTCCCCAGAGGCGCAGGCACCGGGCTTTTTGGCAGCGGCATGCTCAGGGTAGGAGGCGACAGGACTAAGGGCCTTCAATGGAGGAGAGGCAGTTATCAGCCATCGGGCAGGAGGCACACGTGAACCTTTCAACAAGGATGTCTTCCGTGTTGGGGCGACTTGTCCAGCAGATCGGAGCAGAGCGGCAGCGGGCACAGGCGGTACGACTCACCATCAGCAGTGTGGAGAATACCCTGCGTTGGGCAGAGTTCCTCGAGGAGACTTGCAGGGAGTTTGAGAGGGAGTCCCTGCAAGCCCTCGAGGGGAGAGCACAGGCCCGCCTAGGGGAAATAGACACAGAGTTCGATGATGCCCTGGCTGAGACTTTGGGGGAAATGGTGAGTCACTGGACTAGCCCACTGACGCTGTACATAGTTCTTTAGGTTTAAGTTTCCTTTTGTTATTTTTTTCTTTGGAGTTTTGTGACTTTCCTCCACATATTGTACATAGTTCTTTGTTTTTTTGGTTCTTCTTTTTCAGACATGGTTTGGGACAATGGACCTTGGATTTTTGTAAATAGTTCTCTTTATTTTTTAAACATGTGTTTATTAGCATTTTTTAATAAACCAAACAATCAACATGGAAGAAACAGCGAAAACCCAATCCTCCCTCCCTCCCCTACCCTCTCTCTCCCACTCTCCCACCCTCCCCCCTCCCCTGATCCAGTAGCTGGTAATTCAGTTTTCCTCCCACTGCATGACAGCACAGATGAGCTCACATGTTCTTTCAGCATTCATTGCATAACCCCACGGGGGTCCGGACCTTTCCGTTCATTCCCTTTCATGGGCCCGAGTCCTCTTGCGAGTCTATAATGCCCAACAGGGTCATTGCTCTGGGACACCATCTCCTATTTCCGCCACCTCCAAGAAATGCAAGCAGAGTGGACCAGTCTGTTGTGAACTTCATCTGGGCACCATGTAATGAGTGCGTGAGCCATTCCATGGATACTACAGACCATATTTTGGCAATCCACTCTTGTTCTTGATAGGGCACTTTCGTTTTCCACCTACGAGCAACGACCATTACTGCCAACATCATCATTAAGACATATATTTTACGAAGAGAAGCCATAGGAATAGCCTTCCGGGTTTCATACATACAAAGGATATCCAGGTCCTTATTACCTCCTCCCACTTCCCCCAGTACCTGCGATGCGGCTTGGTGTATATAGCCCCAATATACTTCCAGCTTCGGCCATTCCCACCAAATGTGAGCCCAGGTTCCCACCCCTCCACAGTCCCTCCAGCACAATTGGGAGTGATTCGGGAACCGCCTATGCAGTTTAACCGGGGTCAAGTGCCACTGAAACATGAACTTTAACCAGGTCTCCCGGACCTGTATAGATCTAGTAAGTTTAGGAATCTGGCTCCACAGTCTCTGCCACTCTTGATCCCCTATGTCTTTACCCGTGGCCAATTCCCACTTTTTCGTATAGGGCCTGATGGGGATAGTGTCCCGCTACAAAATATACTTATAGATATTGGTCATCAGCCCCTTGTCACCGGAGTGGGTATCCAAGTATTTTTCGAAAGCGGTCAGGGGGCACGATCCGGCGGCTTTCAGGGTCGGATGTGACAACCAATGATGCAGTTGCATATAACCATATCTTTGTCTATCGTCTAAGCCAAAATCTAGTTTGCACCGCTCGAAGTCTTTAACCATCCCGTCTACAAACATATCCCTCACCATCCTGCACCCGCCTTGGTACCACTTCCCAAATGTTAGTGTGTCAGTGCCCGGGGTAAATTGAGGGTTTCCCCACAGTGGTGTATATGGGGGTGGGAAAGTGGTAATCTGAGCCTCTTTCACTGCAGTGTCCCAGGGTTGCCCCAATGTCGAGGTAATTTTACTGGCATACATTTGGGGGGTTCTATCTTCCCTCGTTTTCCATAGGGTTCCTTCTAAATGTCCCACCACCACCGCCCTATCCATCGGCCTCCAGGGTTTATTTCTGTCGTCCCTCTGCCAATCTCTAGGTATCCTAATTTGTGCCACAATATAATAGTTCCTAAAGTCTGGTACACCCATGCCCCCCCGGGAGGTAAGTGGTCTCATGAGAGGAAATGAAACTGCTAGTCACCTTCTGTAGGGACCTGAAGAAGACACGCGGGATATCTACTGGCAAAGCTGCAAACAAGTAGAGCAACTGTGGCAATACCGCCACTTTTAAGACGTTCACCCGTACCAGCCACGATATTGAGAGTGGACCCCGGTCTGTTAGCTTTGATTTAATCTTTTCCAGTAGAGGCAGATAATTTGCATGGTATAATCCCTCCAAAGTTTTAGTTAAGCGCACTCCAAGTATTTGATGTTGTCCTTTGCCCATCTAAATTCATATGTCTCTCTGATTTGTTGTTCAGTGGATGTAGGGAGGCCAAGGCTGAGTATTTCTGACTTATTGGCATTCACTCTCAATCCGGCTACCTGTCCAAACTGGGCAAGTTCCTCGCTAACCCCCCGCAGGGACTGATCGGGGGATGTCAGCGAGAGAAGAAGATTGCCTGCAAAAGCGGCCACTTTATGCTCTTGCCCCCCAAATGGAATGCCAGATATCGAGGTTGCTCCTCTCACTGCTGACAGGAATGGTTCTAGATGCAAGGCGTATAACAACGGGGAAAGCGGACACCCCTGTTTAGTGCCTCGTTCTACCATTACCGGATCCGATACCTGACCGTTAACTGTCAATCGAAGAGTCGGGGCTTGATAATTGGCCTTAATCCTATCCAAATATTTGGGCCGAAATCCCATGCTTTCCATCTTGGTGAAGAGGAAGCTCCACTCCACCCGATCAAAGGCCTTTTCAGCGTCAATTGCAAGAAGGAGGGCAGGCACCTGCTTCCGATGTGTTTTTTCAATTAGATGGGATATCCTCTGCACATTATCTGCCGTTTGTCTGCCCTTAATGAATTCGGCCTGATCGGATCTTACTATTTTGGGCATGATTAAGTCTAGCCTAGCAGCGTGAACCTTAGTATGTATTTTAGCATCCACATTTATTAACGCGATCGGACGGTAGGAGCCACACGTCTCAGGATCTTTCCCCTTCTTGTGAATAAGGATGACCTTTGCTTCTTCCATAGATCTAGGTAGAGCCTCGGTGGGACCTATCTGGTTCAACAGCCTTGTCAGGTGCGGGATTAGAAACTCTTTGTGCAATTTAAAGAATTCGGCCACAAAGCCGTCAGGCCCGGTAGCCTTGTTTGTTGCTAATGAGGCAATAGCTTTCCTGACCTCGTCTGTTATGTCTTCCTCTAGTCTTTCCCTGTCCTCGTTTGATATCTCCACAAGTGTAATTGAGTCTAGGTAGGCCTTTTGCATTGCTGGATCTGGGTTACCAGGAGTACAGTTTGGTGTAAAATCTGCAAAACTCCCTTTGTATCTCGTGGGTTTGTGTAAAGACCCGGTCTCCCTCACCCCTGATTCTTAAAATGGTTTTGTCGTTTTCTTCCTTTCTTAGCATTTTTGCTAGCAGGCGATCGGATCTATTGGCCTTAACATAGTATTTTTGACGCAAGCGTAGGAGATTACGTTCCGCTGCCCTCGTCTGAATGAGATTAATTTGTCCCCTGAGTGCACGGACCTCCCTCTCAGCTGCTCTCGTATGTTTCACAGCCATCTGCGTCATTGCCTCTTTGAGCTTACGCCCCAGATTCTCTTCCTCAAGCCTCACCTCTCGTTCCCTCCTAGCCTTGATCACAATAATCTTACCCCATATCGTGGCCTTGAGGGGATCCCACCATACCTGGGGCAATGTGTCTTCCCAACCGTTATAGGCGACAAACTCCTCCAGTTCTTGCTCTATTTCCTTGACATATGCTACATCCCGGAACAGTGGTGATTATTGTGATCAAGGCTAGGAGGGAACGAGAGGTGAGGCTTGAGGAAGAGAATCTGGGGCGTAAGCTCAAAGAGGCAATGACGCAGATGGCTGTGAAACATACGAGAGCAGCTGAGAGGGAGGTCCGTGCACTCAGGGGACAAATCAATCTCATTCAGACGAGGGCAGCGGAACGTAATCTCCTACGCTTGCGTCAAAAATACTATGTTAAGGCCAATAGATCCGATCGCCTGCTAGCAAAAATGCTAAGAAAGGAAGAAAACGACAAAACCATTTTAAGAATCAGGGGTGAGGGAGACCGGGTCTTTACACAAACCCACGAGATACAAAGGGAGTTTTGCAGATTTTACACCAAACTGTACTCCTGGTAACCCAGATCCAGCAATGCAAAAGGCCTACCTAGACTGAATTACACTTGTGGAGATATCAAACGAGGACAGGGAAAGACTAGAGGAAGACATAACAGACGAGGTCAGGAAAGCTATTGCCTCATTAGCAACAAACAAGGCTACCGGGCCTGACGGCTTTGTGGCCGAATTCTTTAAATTGCACAAAGAGTTTCTAATCCCGCACCTGACAAGGCTGTTGAACCAGATAGGTCCCACCGAGGCTCTACCTAGATCTATGGAAGAAGCGAAGGTCATCCTTATTCACAAGAAGGGGAAAGATCCCGAGACGTGTGGCTCCTACCGTCCGATCGCGTTAATAAATGTGGATGCTAAAATACATACTAAGGTTCACGCTGCTAGGCTAGACTTAATCATGCCCAAAATAGTAAGATCCGATCAGGCCGAATTCATTAAGGGCAGACAAACGGCAGATAATGTGCAGAGGATATCCCATCTAATTGAAAAAACACATCGGAAGCAGGTTCCTGCCCTCCTTCTTGCAATTGACGCTGAAAAGGCCTTTGATCGGGTGGAGTGGAGCTTCCTCTTCACCAAGATGGAAAGCATGGGATTTCGGCCCAAATATTTGGATAGGATTAAGGCCAATTATCAATCCTAACAGGCCTATTGGTCCTCGCGGCCTAGTAATAGACAAGGTCATTGGTGCGTGGTCTGAGATTGACATAGACCCTATATTGATATCTGTTAAGGAGCCCAGTAAAGGGGACGACATCCCTACGTAATCTATGCGGGAGTGAGTTTTGTGCGCATAGGAGTAAAATGTATACCCTGGTGTACTCCTTTTGGTTTCCCTCCATGCATCTATTAGGTCTAGTTCTCCCATTTTCCTACTGAGGTCTACTGATGGACCCGCCTGCTGCCCCCATGTGACCTTACTCCTGTCTATTGCGGGATTCCATGCCATGTTGAAGTCTCCCGTTAAAATGATGTTACCCATGGCAAAATTACCTAGACGGGTTAGGGACTTTTGAATAAAGGAGTCTTGGCCATTATTAGTTGCATATTTTGTTGCAATTGTAATATGTTCGCCCCTGCCCTCCAGCTGAACCGCCAGATACCTTCCTTGTTCATCTTTTTGTGTGGATATAATTTCCATATCTAGCCCGTCCCTCAGTGCCATTATTACTCCCCCTTTCTTATTAGGTTGGGTGGCCTGGATCAACCTTTTATACCCCCAGATTTTGATTCTGTGTGTATCCCTAGAGTGAATATGGGTCTCGTGGAGTGTGGCTATATGTGGGCTTTCCCCACAGAGGTATCTCTTGACTTTTTTCCTCTTAAGAGAAGAGTTTAAGCCATTGACATTTAAAGTCAATACCTTGAGTTGATCCATATTAGCCCATTTATTGGATCATTATAGGTGTACCCTTAAGTCTGACAAGGATGTGACTCTGCACTTCTGATAAATTGGACTTGACCTTTGGTTCTGAAAGCTTTCCTTGGTTCCCAGCCTATGGATCAACCCTCCCCTCCCACCCCTTCCCATTCCCTTTCCCCGTTCCCCCTCCCTCCCATCGGGTGGATCCAGCTGGCACCTAGCCCCTCTCGGCTGGAAAGACTGAGAGCCAGATCTTAATAACAACCCAGTTTTGTCTCCACGCAGGAACTCCCATTCCCATTCCAAGAAGCCAGGTTGTCATCTCCTCCCCATAGCCTCCCGCCGTTTTAACGGCTTCCGCCTCTTCTATTCTTACAAGCACTTCATTTTCTGCAAATATACACCCTCCCCAGGTATACCAAATAAGGTTTGGTAGGTACTCCTTAGACAGCTTAATTGTCCTTCCTTTCAGAATGATCTCCCTGGTCTGGCGCTGGGGCTTGGATATGAGAACTGCTGGCTAGCTGCTTTCGATCCTTTCTTGATTTCTTCGACCCCGCCTCTGACCATTCCCAAGGCTTCCGGGGAACCACTTGCCCACTCGGGGATGCACGCAACGGCGTCATATTGTCATCCGGGCCAAGCAGGGCTAATCCCTGCTCGCATGTCATAATTTTATGATTTTTCCCCTGCCATGTGAAGCAGAGGGCAAATGGATGGAGCCATCTATATCTGATTTGTTTTTCCCTTAGGTGAACCAGAATTGGGGCCATGCGCCTTCTCCTATTCAGAGTGGTTTGGGAGAGGTCTTGGAACAACTGAATTTCTACACCATTGTGGGAGATATGGCCCGCCTTTCTGGTTGCTTGTAGGACCCTCTCTTTCTGTGAGTAATTATGGAATGCCACTAGGACGTCTCGTGCTCTCACTCCCCGTTCCTGGCGTTTCAGCCCTACTCTGTGGATCCTGTCGAATCTGAGCTCACCGTTCTGGTCTTCGTCTAATAGATCTCCAAAAATTACCCTCATCGTTTCAGCCAACTCTTGATCATGAACAGATTCTGGTAAGATTTAACACGTACATTGGACCGTCTGGATCTGTTCTCCAGATCCTCGGCCCTCAACTCTAAATTATGTGTGGCTGTGGCCAAGGTTTCCAGAAGCACGTCCGCTTTCCTCGCGTCATCCGACAGGTCCTGTATGGCCCTCTCATTTGTATCTACCCTCTCTTCTATTTTATTGAGGTCTCTTTTGATCTCTTGCAAGCCTTCGGCCAGGTCTTTCCTCAACGCATCCATTTCCTTTTGCCCTGCTTCTGTGATTTTCTCTACTATCTCTCCAAGAAGGGTCTTGAGCATTGAGCAGGTTATGGGAAGCTCCTGTGCATCCTGGTTCAAATCCAGCTCCACTACCGAGGACCCCTCCATAGGGTCCCGGGGTCTCCGCTCGTCGGTATCCCTGGCCCAGATCTGGGCAAGAGACCCCTCCTGAATTTTATTTGCCATCTTGGAGGTGCCCGGAGTGTCCTCATTCTTATTTCTAGAGATATCTCTGAAGCGGAGTCACCCTCTATGGGTTATCAATGTCTGTGTTATGAAGCTCTACTCTGCGTGTTCCGGTGCCCCCCCCCCGAGCTGCGAGGGAGTTGTTTCAGTAACTGACGGCTGGCAGGTGGGTCAAAGGCTTCTTCACTAAATTAGGCGCCCTTGGAGGGTCAGCGCTTCTTAAAGTGTAGATATTGGGCTCGCTGTTGAGCTTGTTCTGGGCCTCCCAGTTCACTAGCCCTGGTCACTGTTGGTCCCCCCAATGGGCCCTCCAGCTCCCCTCCTGGTATCGCAAATGTCCCACTCCGTGGGAGCTAGATTTGGCGCAGGGGTTCAAGACAGCACTTCTTGGGGGCTCTTCCTCCCGCCCACCAGCTATGTTCTTGAATGGCACCACTATGGGGACTGGGGGTGCCGCGGGTGGTGCTGTGGGATCCCCCCACCACTTCTGACACTGTGGCCCCCCGCACTCCCCACTTACTTGTAAGCCCAGCGCAGGGCATGGCGGGGCGGGTACCACGTCTCTTCAGTCAGGATAATACAGAATGGGTCACCAGCCACAATTCCACCTCCAATCCGCTGTGGCACTTCTAATGTGTGGAGATCTGTCACCCCGTCTCTATCTTCTCGAGGCTGGGCCTGCGCTGAGTCCCAGCAGGCCCCCCTCACCTCACAGGAGATCACGTCTCCGTGGTCCGCCTCTCTCCGCCACAGCCCAGGGCCTGCGCTGCCTCCCGCCCGCTTCGGCGCTGAAGTCCTCCAGGCCCGACGGAGCGGGTCGCTACCTCAGGTAGGCCCTCCTTCTCTCCACCCGTCGCCAAAGTGCGGCCGGGACCGCCCCAGCTCCCGCAGACAAGCCGAGCCCTGGCGCCGCTCAAGTCCGCTGTGACTTCCCCACTTCAGGTGGCCGGCCTCCGCTCTTTCACCCAGTTGCCGCACTCCGGCGGTTACTCCAGGGCTGAAGTAGGGGCTCCTCGGTCTCCGGCGCACCCACTCCAGCAGCTTTTTCAGGGCGGACGTAGGCGCTTCACTGACTCCTGCACTCCCGCACCACCCGTAACAGATCCCGGGAGGGCAATTGCACCGTTATGGTGACTTTTCTGTGCTGAGCAGCATGTTCGGGACGGGTGCTCCGGGCAGTGCGTCTTCCACTTCACGCCGCCATCTTGGAATCCCAATAGTTCTCTTTTGAACAGATATTTTTCATTTCACCATGGAGCAATGGTTTTCTTTGGATTTGTATTTTCATTTTTTCACTACTTCATGGACATGTAGCACATCTTTGCTTTCAGCTTCATTTGTTTGACCTGCAATTTATTTTGTTTTTGACAATCTTATTTATTTGCTAATTTGTTGCTCAATTTATAAATTAGTTTTATATGAGTATGAGTTGAATACTGTTTTTAATTCATATTTTTTTATTTGAAATCAAAGTGGTGTCTGTTCTTGATGGTTTAGGCCAAGTTTTGGTATTGCTTACTCTGTTCTATGTCAATGATGCTAGCCATTGTTGTACATGTGTGTACACACATGCATGCATGTGTCATGTTTGACTTCCATTGGCATGTGCCATGTTGTGGTGTGCATGTACAATGGATGGGTGTTAAGGTGCACTTGGACTATGAAGCGTGTGGTGGGTTTTCATTTAACATATGCTGCATTCATGTCTATCAGACCACGGTGTGTTCGTGGTGGGGTTGGACATGAGGTGGGGCCTGCCTGCAGGTTGCTGTCACAGTTGGGGGTTGGGGACATGAGGCGGGCCTGCCTGCAGGTTGCCATCACAGGTGGGGACATGAGGCGGGGCCTGTGTGCGGGGTATGGTCATAGGTGATGGGGGTCCCATGTGGTGTGGGCTGCCTGCGGGGTATGGTCATGCATGATGGGGGTCCCATGTGCTGTGGGCTGCCTCCGGGGTATGGTCACAGGTGATGGGGGGGTCCCATGTGTTGTGGGCTGCCTGCGGCGTATGGTCATGGGTGATGGGAGTTCCATGTGTTGTGGCTGCCTATGTGGTATGGTCATGGGTGATGGGGGGTCCCATGTGTTGTGGGCTGCCTGCGGAGTATTCATGGGTGATGGGCGGTCCCATGTGTTGCGGGCTGCCTGCTGGGTATGGTCATGCATGATGGGGGTCCCATGTGATGTGGGCTGCCTGCGGGGTATGGCCACGGGTGATGGGGGTCCCATGTGTTGTGGGCTGCCTACGTGGTATGGTCACAGGTGATGGGGGGTCCCATGTGGTGTGGGTGGCCTGCAGGGTATGGTCACGGGTGATGGGGGGGGGTTCCCTGTGTTGTGGGCTGCCTGTGGGGTATGGTCACGGGTGATGGGGGTCCTATGTGTTGTGGGCTGCCTGCGGGGTCTGGTCACGGGTGATGGGGCTTCCATGTGTTGTGGGCTGCCTGTGGGGTATGGTCACGGGTGATGGGGGTCCCATGTGTTGTGGGCTGCCTGCGGGGTATGGTCATGGGTGAAGGGGGTTCCATGTGTTGTGGGCTGCCTGCGTGGTATGGTCATGGGTGATGGGGGTCCCATGTGTTGTGGGCTGCCTGTGGGGTATGGTCACGGTTGATGGGGGTCCCATGTGTTGTGGGCTGCCTGCAGGGTATGGTCACGGGTGATGGGGGAGTCCTATGTGGTGTGGGCTGCCTGTGGGGTATGATCACGGGTGATGGGGGTCCCATGTGTGTATGGTCACGGTTGATGGCTGCTGGGGTGTGGCTGTCCCATCAGGAGGCGTGTGCTTCCAGAGGATTTGTGCATATATTGCGGGGTTCGCTGGGGCTTTCCACATGATTTGGCTGGTGCGACCTGGGTACGCGCTGGCCTTTCCACATGATTTGGCTGGTGCGACCGGGGTATGCGATTAGGCTGGTGTGCAGATGGGGTACGTGCAGCCCTTTCCACACAATTTGGCTGGTGCAACCAGGTTACGTGATTACACTGGGGTGCAGTAGGGTAACGCGCAGCCTTTCCACGTGATTTGGCTGGTGCGACCGGGGTACGCGATTACGCTGGGGTGCGCACAGGTTACGCGCGAACCTTTCTATGCGATTTGGCTGGTGCGACCGGGGTATGCGATTATGCCGGGGTGCTGGACAAGGTACGCACAGATTTTTCACTCTATTACGATGGGGGGGCTGTGTGCTGGGCCACCGTTGACGCGGGGCCTTGCTCTGTATTTGGCATTTCACTGGGTTTTTTCTGCGCACCGGGGCATGTTGGAGGCATTACTGGCGCTGCTTTATGTGCATTGCACCACGGCTACTGATGCCTTGGAAAATCCATGAATACGCATGCTGCGCATTTGCTGGTTTACGCCACAACTGGTGCACGCGTGGTGCATGTTCCTTCTCGGCACGTGGTGTTTGCGCTACTCCTGAGCTGGATTCTATGAATTCAGCCCAATGTGTTAAACTTTCTACATAACAAAAAAGGTGACATTTACCAGACCCTCCTGCAATACATTTACATTTGTAACTTTCATTAAGCATTTGGCTCATGTGCCTTTGCATACAAAAGGTAACCACGTAACGGTTATAGCCACAACCATACTGGGGAATGAAGTGAAAGCCAAGTGGCAGGTGTTAATCAGGAATGATTGTGACAACTTTGACTTTTGGGGACAAAGGGAGAAGGAGGATAAATGCAGTAATAAGAGTAGTACTAGGGGTTAGCTTTCTTTTAATGTTACATTTTGATCAGTGGCCCCTCCCCATCTTAGCCCCGCACCTTTTCTTGAATCATACCCTTTGATATCTAGTTGATAAAAAATTGATATTAATTTGATATCAGATTGATAAGAACCCCAACATTGTTGATTGCCCCTAAAAATGTATATAATGTTCATATAAAATGTATATACATTTTAATATAACATTTTCTATATACCATATAATATACATTGTATATAAAATGTAATAACATTTTAATATTATATAAAATGTTAATATACATTTTGATAAAAAATTAATAAACTTTTTGATATTTGCCCCTGTCTGCCTCTTGACTGGCTGCCTGGTACCCTCAGATTCATACAAGACACCCGGCCCTCCTAGTCCAGTGTACCCCTGCACTTGATCTCCTCCGATTCCTGCTCAACCTGCACTTGCCCTTCTAGGCCCCCCTACTCCTGCACTAGCCTGGCCAGGCCCCCTTGAGCACTTCCAGACCCTTACCTTGCTCAGTCCACCTGTCCTCCACTGGCACTTGCTTTTCTCACAGGCCCTTCCACCCAGCCTGGCACTCCCCTGTCCCCTACACTTTTTTTACCGCACTTGCACGATCTGAATGTCAAAAGGCCTAGTACGACCACTTTTGTTTTTGTCATCCCTGTCCCCCCTCTTGTCTCGTTGCTCCTTGAAACACTGATGTGTAGGCCATTATAAACACCCAATAAATAAATGAATTATAATAAATAAAATCTACATTTCAATGTAATTTTTTATTTCAATGTAATGACCCCCAAAAATTATAATTGAACCCCAGCATTTTGGATATATTTTCTATATACATTTTATATAAATGTTATATTAATTGGATATACATTCTATGTATAGTATAGATGTCATGACACTCCACACATTTGACGGCATCTAAAAATAACCCTACACAGTTGAGTTTGCTGCATCACCTAGTAACATCAAACTTTGATACACATTTTATATAAAGTATAAGTAGATTTGATGGCTACCAAAATAACCCTATTTGAATTTGCTTTATAAGCAAAGTTGTGTTTTCCCAGTGTCAATACAAATTACCAAAACTATTTCCTTGGGCAATGCTCGTTTCTTTTAAGTTAACACAATACATAGACTTGAGGGAAAGGGCTGTTGTAGAGACACCAACCTGCTTGCGGCTAGCTAGTTGGCTCTTCACCACCCCTCCACAGCCTTTCAGAAACCCCACACTGTTTTCTTGTGGTGAACATCATTGAGGCCCATGCGCCATGCAGCAGACAAACAAAAAGGACTGAGCTGTGGGTGCAGCGAAGATAACACAACCAGGGGTTGGTGTAGGGAGCGGTTTATGACTCTGCGCAACTCAGGATCAGTTGATGTAATACAGTGACTCATGGTCTCTGGAATGACAGGAATTCCAATGATTCACACAGGTATTTCTGCATTCTGCAGACCTCACGGGGATGGGAGGGCTATTTTCAGCATATGATAGAATGATGATGGGGTGATATGAAAGAGACAGAAAACAGCAGCACAGAGAGACCCAGGCTAATTTTAGATTCTGCTACAGTGACACAGGAAGCCAGAGGGCATTTTTCTGCAAAGCAAGCAGGAAATACACAGGGATAGGAAATCTAGGAGTTTTGGTGACAAGTGTAGATGCATCACACCTTTGAGACCAGGAAGCTGTAGGGGGAGGGTTGTGGGATGCATGTCTTTAAACCTTAAAAGGGACACTTGACTGGTGCAGGGCCATTTCATGGGACACGTGTGGATTTTTACATAGAGTTGAAATGCCGTACAGCTGTGGCCATCCTTAGAAAATACTCTATGTGGAGGCTCATGCTAGGCAACTAATTGAGTGGAGCTGCTGTGCAGGACCTGTGAGGAATTTGGTGTATTTAGAGTTAAGTGGATCCCTGTGGAGATGTTGGTGGGCCGGGCAGAGGGCTGTGACCCCCTGCAGGGCATCGATTGGAAGCCATCCCTGTGTTTACTATTCAGGTTAACAGTCGACTTCAAGACCCTCGCTGGATGCAATTAATGGTCAGCAGGTTTTTTATTTTCAAACTGAACATGTATATGATTAGGGTATTTTAACACCTATTTTTACTGTGTGGCGTTTTTTTTTTTTAAATGTACCATTCCAAAGCACCCTGTATAGATTTACAGGACAGCAGGATGTTTTGTTAGTCTGACATGTCGACAAAAGACAGTTACATTTATGTTACTATGCAAATGTTCTAGGCAAACCGGCTTTACAAAGAGATGGATGTTTCTAAAAAGGAATCACCATATCTGAGTTTTACACCATTTCTTTTAAGCCATGGCTTAAGCACTGTGGGGGCAGGGAGGGTAAATAAGTTTGGCATGGTTGCATTCCCTTGCATTCTGTGGGTTATAGTTTATCAGTCAGGCTGTGCAAATTAAAAACACAGCAATATTCTTCAGACTTAGCATGCTGCTATAAGGATTTACATGTTTTCTGTTTCTGTGTTTTGTAAGTAAACTTGGATGTGATTAGAACATATGGTGACCCTTTCCTTAAACAGAGTTGAGCAGGGATGTGCATGATGATGTTTCACCCCTGGAAAATGCTGTCTATAGGATCTTAGTCTTTGAAGGTTTTTTTGAAAAGACTGCTCCAGCTACTGGCTCAGATGGCCCACATGCATTTCGGTCCCTGTACTTGTTCATGCAGGGTTGCTGTATGAACAGTTTTTCAGCGATGCACTCAGAGTCCATGAGAAAGCCTGTGATGGCATCGCGACTCTGTGCATGCAGGACAATATTATATTGGGGTTGAGAATCAGAGTATTGGTTATTGAGGACGGACGTCTGTTTTACACTGATGAATTTTGTCGACTAAACAATGCAATTTCTTGAATCCTCTTCTTGATTGCGGCTGCCATCATAATATTAACTGATATGGTGATGGCAAAAGAGAGCTTTTAGACAACCTGAGGGGGTATGTAACAGAAAGAGACACGCAAGGGGTGGTAAGAAGAAGGAAAGCATAGGGCCAATTTTATAGAGTGGGTTAAAATCCATGTTTCACGGTTTACCTAAAGTCTGTGATCCTGTTCAATTAATTAAGCCTATACTGATTCAACTGTAAAAATTGATGGGGGTTCTTATTTCAAATAATGTGAACTCTTTGCAAATTGAGGCCTTCCTGTGGAATATTTTTATCCACACTGATGCGCCACCCTGCACCCCTTTGCCAATGGGGAAAGAAAATTGTCAAAAATGGAGGAAATAGCCCCGTGCGTGCCAAATCTGCAAAACTGCGCATGGTTCACAAACCACAAAAGAGCTGCACACTCTGCCACACACACAGGCAAAGTTGGTGTAAAAACAGGAATCACTGCTGTCACCTGTCATCTGTCATCAGTCACCTGTCACATGAATCAATGCCACAGAAGTGGGCTAAAATCCAAAAAATGCCCTTAAATACAGCTTCCTAATCAATGGCAATCTTTAAAGTGCTGTTTCGGTGCTAAATTCAGTCAATTCCCCAGTGAATTAATGAAAGGAAAGTGTACTGAAATCATGGATTCTCCTGGCAGTCAGAGGAATCCAAGCCTCACTGACTGACAGCTGCATCAGAAAATTAGCTGTCAAACCCAGTTTAAAACGGTTTCTGTTTCCTGATTAAAATGGCAAAAATCGCCTAGGTTTGTGAAGGGCTAATTCTTTTAAAATGTCCAAATCCCTTATAAACTGTGCTTGTATTTTATATGTGAACTGAAAAGACTTTAATGTATAGGAACCCAGTCTGGAGCGAATCAACTATTTAATTCTGATCTAACAGCAGAGCCTGGGAAGATTCAAATTTCAGCTTGACACTCAGTTGCTACAGGAAGGCTTCATGGCTGGTCAATGGTTCCCGCATAATGAAAACAAAGAAAGCCTCAGACACTCGTTCCCTGGCTGACCCAAGTTCAAAGGAAGGCTTGGACACCCCTCCTCCTAAAAGAGGGGCAGGATGTGGAGGAGGTTTCTCAGTGAACTTCAAAGGACTGGCCATTTTCTCAGTTGGGAAGTAAGAAAAAAAATAAACTGGACTGGATTTTGAATGGAAATTACTTGTTTTTGCCTCAGAACTTTATGACATTTAACATGACAGCCAAAATAAGTAGACACGTGAAAATACAAACATAAATCTGAACTCATGCTAGACAGTGGAAGATTTGGTAGGAGTTCTTACTACATATGGAACCAAAGTTATGAAAAATGTCTTATTGTAGCAGAACGATAAATGTTGCAAACCTAAAATTGTATGTACATGATCCACTGATCAGTGCCCAGAGAGGTACCGAATTAGAATTGATTAATCCAAACCATTATGGTGAAAATTGATTAAAAAAAATCGTAGAATGAGAAAGACAGCTTGCACAAGGATGAGGATTTAATGTGGATGTAGAGAATTAAATATGAAATATATGTGTCCAATCTTTTCAGGGTACATAATGTTAGAAATGTACACGTGTGCAAGAGTTATGTTTTGGTAAAAATCAAGGTGGGAGTTCCTAAATCCTGTCATAATGATGACAGCTCTGTTCAGAATGCCAACCAGGACAAAGCACATGCCTGTAGCCACTCACAGACATGGGGTTGTGTTTTTGAAGTTCTGCCCATGCCATAAACGTTGTAATGTATACATATAGAAGGTTCCCTACACATAAGACACACTGCTTCAGGAGCCCATCCAGATTTATTCCCAGCACCTTGATCCAGAACTCTTAATCTTGTAGCTGACTCCAGAACTCTTTGAAGATCCAGATTTCCTTTCAGAATCCAGACTTTAGCATGGCAAAACTCTTGCTAGCTTGACCAAATTGCAAACATACAGAACTTAAAAGAATAATTCTGATTTAGCTTGGCTTGCTACCATTAAGTCTTGCCCGCTGAAACTTGCATCCTGTAATCTACCGTGTCCAGTGACCAGAAGGGCCCTTCCAAATCCAGTCTGAGGTGCAGTCCAAAATGGACCAGAACCGCACCGCTGATCCGATCCTTCCCGAGATGCCTTGCTGCCGGTAGACCTGATCTGACCCTATGATTAGAACCAGACGGTCCAATTTAATTATAAAGGACTGTAAGTATAATAGGAACAACAGTGACCCATAATATATTTACATCTCAACCCATCCCATCTTTAATTCAGAACCCTACTATTGTTAGAATCCTTCTTGCGCTGATTTTCTCATCGGTGTTACAAAACCATAACTCCTTAGTGATTTCAAGTAACTAAAGTAAATCCCAGAAGAAATTGAGGACCGATCACATGAATGGTTGCGCTGGCCATGTAGCCGTGAAGATTCATGTGTGGTATCTTCTTTTTCATAGTCATTAATCTAGTATAAGAAGACCTATCTGTCATTTTTAAATCAAATTTAATTTTCGCGCCTATTTTGCAAATACATCCCTCACTAAAACCTCTATAGCTTCTTCGGTTTTAAAGATAGAAACAAACTTTCAACTCTCACCGACACCTAAGACCCTTAGCTACATCCACAACTAAATCCCACAGTGTATTTGACCTGCTTTGCTCCAATATTGCATAGTAAAAGTTTGCAGTTCAAAAGTTTACATGTGTCTTTTGCCCATTTCAAAGTGCTTCTTCCATCCCATCCTGATCTGAATTGTGTATTGTTGTTTATATTATAGCTCATGTGTGTTATTGTGTTAGGACTTGTTTACAGTGCGTTGCTTAGAATTTTTCTCTATTTAAGCATCTTTGAACATTTTGCAGTATTTTACAAAGCAATTTTCATCTATCAGTTTAAAAGTGTCATTTTATAAAACGGTTTTCTCTCTTGTTTGGGGAGGGAAGATTGCCTGTAAACTCTAGAATTTGTCCTTCATTCCTAAATACCTGCTGGTTACTCACATTGTTGTACTCACATTGTTGTAGGATTGCTCATTTGTATTTAAACAAAACTTTGCAGGGGGAACCTAAACGCTATCTGTGCACAAAACAAAACTGTTCTTTTTCCTGTGTTTTCTATTTTTCATCATTATAAATTAATTCAATTGCTTTGCTTAGTTTCAGAATTGTATCGTCACCCTTTGGGTGATTGCTGCCCCATATATATATATATATATATATATATATATATATATATATATTGAATATTAAATAAATAAAGTAAGTATTTACCGTTCCAAACTAGCCTGATTCCTGCTTCAGTGTGACCTGGGGGGTATTTTGAGACGGGTGTGATATGACTGGTATATCATTCAGAATATTGAACTTCCAGACAAAAATAAATAAGGGTTTCATCGCGTGCTACATGCTAGGCGAGACCTGGGTGAGTGCCTGATTGAACCCCCTTACAGCTTGGGGGCTCGTGCCGTGATTCTGAATTTGAAATACCACCCGTGACAGTCTAACACAGCATACTAGCCTGATGGGTACAGACACCTTGCTGGGTTGGCGAACTGTGCTACACTGTAAAAGCACCTCTCAAAATAAATACTCAAACTAAATCAGGCCTGTTTGCAAAAGAAAATTAACCCTGAGATAAGTCAGAAGGAAATTGATATTTCTGAAATCGCGACCCCCAGTAGAAATTAATATTGGTAGGGAACCCTCTTGCACAAACTTTTGTCAGGGGTGAGTGGCCAGAACAAGATGAACAGGTATGGATACAGGAAATGAAACAACAAGTCACTGCAATAGACCTAGATACATGACAGGACAAGGGTCCATTACATCAAGTGCTTAGCAAACTGTGCATGGCCCCAAAAATAAAAGAGGAGCAGTGTACAATTGCCAAAATAACGGCCTAGCTGTACCTCCACATAGGAATAATACAGGAAAAGCATGCAGACAACATAAATCTGGCAAAGAAGCAAGGGGAAAACTGCAGAAAATCCAGGCTAATCTGGACTCTGCAGAGCAAAGGCTCCAGAAGAGCCAAGAATCAGAAATTGAGGCAAGGCAGTATATCACCAAACTAAAAGAAGATCTGGCTCTCTTACAGCAAGAGAAGGCAGAACAAAATACCCAAGTACAGACACTGCAAAAAGAATGTCAGGAAAGGTTTGACTCTTTACAACAGAGTCAACAGAAACTGGAACAACAATAAAATTTTAATAGAGCCTGCGCAGAGCAGGTAGTCACTTTAAAAAACCGCCTAGAATCCTTGAAAGAGGAAAATAAGAAATTAATTATTAAAGACATCCACTCTCAAGAGGAATTTGATGAGGAGTGCCACAAATCTAGTGCATTTAAAAAACAGAGGGACGACCTGGCTGCACAGAGGGGCACTAAGTCAGGAGAGGGACGCCTTAAACCAGGAAGTCAGCCAATTAAAAACTAAGTTAGAGGAAAGAAAGCTGGCCCTTCAGGAGTTTAGTGAAGTTAAAACTGAATATGAGAAGCTACTAAAGCACGCCAGGCGGGTGGAGGATGTTCTGGCAAAGAAAACTCAGGCCAATAATGTCAAAACTCAGGAGGTGAGTCTCCTGCAGCAAAAATTGGCTCAGTATTTCCAATCCAGGCAGGAAGCACAGAGAGACAATGTAGTTCCAGAACCGGAACCAGAATATCCTGCCCCGAAAGTCTGCAACCTAAGGAACAGAGGGCAGGTAGGAGAAATAAAGGGCCTAAAAAGACCCTTTTTGTTGCGCAGGTTAGAGTCATCCAATTTGAAGGAGAGGGGTCCTCAGAGGATTCTCGGAAAGGATCTTCTCCTTCAGGGATGGGGGAACTCCTCCCAAAGAAAAATGGGTCCCAGGAGATCCTAATCCAGACTGGGTAGATGTGGGGACTGAGTTGAAAGCGCCCATCATTGAACCCCAGAATGACCAGCCAGAAAATCACCTTGCCCAAACCAATTCTGGCGATTGTCTCCAAAAAGAGGGGGGCAGCCCAGAATCAGAACCAGGGGAGCCCAAACCTTCCCCAATATCCAACTGTCACCTTTTTCTTACAGTTTCCCAAGCTCCCAAACAGAATCCTGCCCCAACTACCCCTCTGTCAAAATCAAGAGCAAAGAAATTAACCCACAAATTGGCCCAAAATGCACATTATCTTTGCCCCCTTGAGGAAAAGGAGGGAAGATTTTATGCCCGATCCAAATACAGGGGCAATGCACATTTTTGGAACTGGTGGACACTGGATCCCAAGCCAAGGGCCTTTGATCAGCTGAATTCAGGAAGGGGGGAGAGATATCAGATCCCTCTCACCCCTCTTCCTGGACAACTTCAGAACTTCTATGGGAATGAAGCTCCTGTTGAGAGGACTGCGGATTTAGACGTTAAAAGTGGGCGACACAAGGTGAAACACCCGGTCATAGTTGTGACTCCAGAGGGTACACCATGTTTACTAGGGAATGACATCCTGCATAGATTGTCTCCCCTAATAGATTGTGTAAACAAGGTCCACTGGACCCAGACTAACCCACCAATAAAATTAAAACATAGTGTCAACTATGTTAGTTTAAATGGCACATGCCACACGGTTTAACAAAAACCTGACCAAATTGAATTCCATTTTCAAAACAATCAAATCCTATTGCAGTACGACAACAAACTGGTGATGGGGAGTCCTATCTATTTCTGAAAATCAACCTTCCTTCCAGTCTCAAGTTGCATTCCACACTGGAAGGAAATATTCTAAAATTCTATACCAATTCACAATCAGAAAATCCCACTTCTGCAAAATGATGAGAAATCAGCTCAAAGCTTGGCTGACATTCAGAAAATTAGAGAACAGTTGTTTGTCCCTATTCAGTTAAAGGGGGGGGGGGGACTCTGTTCTCGCCCGAATGTGCGTGAACAACGGTAAGAGCTTCATCAGCGAAGCCATTTTCCGAAAAATCCCAAAAGATCCAGCCATTACCACATTTAAATTGATAGACAAATGGGAAATGTAGCTGGAAACACCCAATTCCAAACATCTTCTGCCTAGCAGGTGTGTGCTCAACATTTCTATAGGCAACAAGAGCATAGTCCATAAATGGTGGGTCGTGCGAGATGTCCCTGCTGCATTTTATTTAGGCAGTGACATTCTCAATCGCTTTGCCATTAGTTTGGACCTAATAAACTTCAAAGCATGGTCAAGATAAGCGGGTAATCCTACAGACTATGATGACCCAGAGAAAGCATTTCGGTCAGCTCAATTGCTGCCATATCCAGTTGAAGTTCAGATTGGAGAGAAAGTCACCATCCCAGGATGGATCTGACAATTCACACTTGAAGTAAAAATGAAAAGAGGACAGAAACTGCAAAATCCTGACACATATGTTCACCTCAAGGCCCATTTCCAACAGCAAGGGTTGGGGTTAAACCCAAATCCACTAGTCAATACAGAACACAACACCATTCCAATAGTGGTGGATAACAGAGACCTTAGGAGTATCACTCTGAGCGCAGGCACCATTATTGGAATGGCGGTTGATGACCAACATTTTTCCATAGATTTAGGTAATGAACTGATAGGACCAATCCCCAATGACTGTTTTGACAGTGATGGTGACAATGACAACACCAGACAGGATCTTCACCCGACATGGGGGGAATTTCCTGGTGTACTCTTCCTGCCCTTATGGTAACGAAGAGGTGACCTGTGACTTCAGGAGGGTGAGGTGATCTTTCAAGTCCACCAGGACTGCCTTCCCCACATGAAGCCATCAGTCCAAGTCAGTACTTTAACGAGGGACCTCTCCACCCAGCTGGCGGAGGCCACTGAGATAGCCAAACCAGAAGTCTTTCCCGGCTTCAGGCAGATGGTTGAAGAGAGAGTCAACCTAGCTGACGCCTGTGAGACTCTGGAGCAAAAGCAAAAATTGAAACAAGTTTTCTTAGATTTTCAAGATCTCTTTGCGGTGGACTCATATGACTGTGGTCGCACCGAGATCCATACACCAAAAATTCCCATGGACCAGACTTGGGTGAAAAGGTAACCTGGCCTATGTAGATGATGTTCTAATCAAAAGCTCAATGGTGGAGGAACAAATAGCGGAGATCCGTTATGTTCTGACACAGTTGAGGGCTGCTGGAGCAAAACTATCTTTCCAAAAGGCACAGTGGTGTAGGACCCGTGTCAACTTCTTGGGGCATGAGATAACTCCTGAGGGTCTCTGTCCCCAGGAAAATAAAGTAGAAGCACTCCAGAAACTCAAAGACCCCACAACTCTGCGTGAGCTAAGGAGCCTCCTTGGATTGACTTATTACAGTAGAAGGTTCATTGAGGATTACGCAGAGATCACAAGACCCCTGATCTTGAAGGGGGGGTCAAGTGGGAGTTGGCTCCAGAACAAGCTGAGGAAGTAAGCCTCTTACATGTGCCTTGCACAGCTTACCCTGTCAAAAACAAGGAGTTCTTCTTGGAGACAGGGTTCTCAAATACATGCTTGACTGCAGTATTATACCAAAAGCATGACAAGGTTAATAAAGTAATCTCTCATGCGAGTAAGTCTTTATCCTCTGTGGAGGAAACATTCAATGATTTTGAGAAGGCAGTCCTGGCAACGGTGGGGGCATTGAAGAATTACCGCCCATTTATCCAGGGGGAACACATCATAGTGGAGACTCCCATGGGCGTACTTTTAGGGGGCATAGGGGTGTTTCCCCCCCAACTTTCATGGCACACCATTTTGTCCCCATTCATTTGGTTGGGGCAC
This sequence comes from Ambystoma mexicanum, assembly GCF_040938575.1. Lineage (NCBI taxonomy): Eukaryota > Metazoa > Chordata > Amphibia > Caudata > Ambystomatidae > Ambystoma > Ambystoma mexicanum. Next base: position 732,680,552 of record NC_090941.1, on the reverse strand, counting down.
CTTTTCTTCAGATGTTGTGTCCCCCCCAACATTTTCAGAAAAGTTACTCCACTGGAGACTTCACAACAGCCTCTGCAATATCTTCAAAGTGACAGAATCCGGGCCGGAAATGTGAGTAATTCCCAAATTTCTTCCTGGATTCTGTCAATGCAAGGATTTCCTGTGGAGCTCAGATATGGCCAAAACAAGAAGAGTCCCCTTGCGCAAGGTCTGGCTGACTTGCATGATTGTGCCAGAGAAAACGGTCTCGAGGACGAAAGTCTTAAAATCAAGGACAACATGGAGGCGTACTTTAATTCCCCACACAAAGTCTATGAAGAAGACAAGTGCGACGAAATGCCCACCGTCTATGTGGATGGGTGCTCCTACAATGTTGACAACAACGGGGAAAGGGAACTTGTGGCCGGAGTGGGGAATGCATGGGTGAATGATGCCCCAGAACCCTCCGCTGGGTACAGAATCGATCCCCGTAGTAGTCAAGTGGCAGAGTTGATGGCTGTGCATCAAGCCATCCTCACTGCTGTCCAACACCAACTCCATGAACTGGTCATAATCACTGATTCAGATTATATCTGGAACGGATTCGTGGAGCACCTGGCTAATTGGAAAACCAGAGGCATGGTAACAATAAACCACTAAAACATGGAAAACAAACAGAATATTGATGATCTGGTCACCTCTAGCGGGATGACCATCTACTGGAAAAAGATCAAGGGTCATTCTAAAGTAGAGGGGCCAGACAAAACTGGAAATGACCTAGCTGATCAGCTGGCCAAAACCGGAGCCATCCAAGGGGATCTACTTGAGATCGAGTCACTGTTGGGGGAAATCTAGGTCACTGCTATCACTAGGTCCCAGACAAACACTCACAATGAACTCTCAACTGCCCAGTGGAGTAAGGAGACCCCAGATGCTGATTTGATTACGGCTCAAAAGGGGGATTCCATAATTGGTAAGCTTTATCAACACATTGAGGACCCTGAGAACTTTCACCCGACGGATACAGATTGCATTGGGAAAGAGGACCTCAGATTGTTGATGAAATGTCCAAATATTTTCCGAATCCAAGACGGTTTGTTGGTGAGGAGATCCATATCTGGCCATGACCAGTGGGTGGTCCCCACCTCATTCCGAAGCATGATGCTAAGTCACACCCATGATGCAGACACAGCCGGTCATCGGGGGTTTTATATGACATTAGAAATCTTGCGAGAGGTTGCATACTGGCCACACATGGGGCAGGACCTCGACCAATACTTGAAGGGGTGTCTTGTGTGTGCCCAACTTCAGCCAACATCACTCGCACATCGTGATCCCCTCCAAAAGAGGGAGATGACACTGCCTTGGTCAGATTTGCAAGTCAATTTTATCAGGCCCGTGATTTGCTCCTCTAGGGGGAGCAAGTACATGTTAACCGTAAAATGCTTGTTTACTAAACGGGTGGAATGTCTCCCGGCCCCAAATTGCAAGGCAGAAACAGCAGCTGCCCTGATGATCAATCATATCTTCTCGCATTTTGGACTTCCCCAAAGGATTGAATCAGACCGAGGTAGTCACTTCACTAGCGAAGTGATGACAAAGATGTGGGAGATACTTGGGTTAAAAAGGAAACTGCACATTGCATACCGCTGTCCTCTAGTGGTGGAGTTGAGATGTACAATAAAACTATTGTGAGCATATTAAAAAAGCTTGTGGCAGACTCTGGGCTAAGTTGGGACATTCGATTACCCCTTGTCCTGATGGCCATCAGATCTACCCTTTCTTCTGCAACAAAAATGTCTCCATTTGAGCTGATGACTGGACGAAGGATGGTGCTAGCGCAGCACCTGCTCTACAGAACCCAAGAGCAGACCTTGATAAATGCCTCCACAACTCATGAGTATGTCGAGAATCTGAAAAAACACCTTCAACATGCTTTTGCGTATGCTTAGCGGAATTTAGAAAGATCTGCAGACAGTATGAAGATCCACTATGACCTTAAGACCACTAAAAAGGAATATCAAGTAGGAGACAGCGTCTACTTGTACAATTTTCAAAGGGACCAAGCCAAAGAGCGCAAATTCTTCCCAAGTTGGCAGGGTCCTTCTGAAATTGTGGACAGAATATCACCAGTCGTCTACAGAATCCACATCCCAAAGGGCAATTTGACAGAGGGGGAAGACAAGTGGTGTATGTACGAGGAGAGGGTTAAGACCATTATTAAATATAGGTGGGGAATATTGTAAATTGTATTCAATGCATACATCTGCCCCACTACATCCCTCGGGGAGCAGTAGTGGGGAAATTTCCATAACCGTGCTATGTTCTGTTTTCTAGCATTGGTATTACGAACCACCTAATCACCAAGTAGGACACCTCGGGGACCCGAAAAAAAGAACCAAGAGCCCGGAGTCTCGCTCCACACTTCCAACCAGAACCAGCAAGGAGAGCGTGTCGCATCCATCGCTGATGGGAGAAGCACCCGGATTTCTTCACATGGACCAAAAGAAAAATAATCCCACTTTTTCCGTTTCCTGATTAAAATGGCAAAAATCGCCTATGTTTGTGAAGGGCTAATTCTTTTAAAATGTCAAATCCCTTATAAACTGTGCTTGTATTTTATATGTGAACTGAAAATACTTTAATGTATAGGAACCCAGTCTGGAGTGAATCAACTATTTAATTCTGATCTGACAGCCCAGCCTGGGAAGATTCACATTTCAGCTTGACACTCAGTTGCTACAGGAAGGCTTAGTGGCTGCTTAATGGTCCCGCATAATGAAAACAAGGAAAGCCTCAGACATTCGTCTCCTGGCTGGTCCAAGGACAAAGGAAGGCTTGGACATCCCTCCGTCTAAAGGAGGGGCAGGATGTGGAGGAGGTTTCTCAGTGAACTTCAAAGGACTGGACATTTGCTCACTTGGGAAGTAAAAATAAAAACACACCTGGACTGGATTTTGAATACAAATTACTTGTTTTTGCCTCAGAACTTTATGACATTTAACATGACAGCCAAAATAAGTAGACAAGTGAAAAATACAAACTTATAAATCTGAACTCATGCTAGACAGTTGAAGATTTGGTAGGAGTTCTTACTACATATGGAACCAAAGTTATGAACAATGTCCTATTGTAGCAGAACGATGAATGTTGCAAACCTAAAATTGTATGTACATGATCCACTGATCAGCGCCCAGAGAGGTACCGAATTAGAAATGATTAATCCAGCTGTTATGGTGAAAACTGATAAAAAATCCGTAGAATGAGAAAGACAGCTCGCACAAGGATGGGGATTGAATGTGGATGTAGACAATCAAATATGAAATATATGTGTCCAATTTTATCAGGGTACATAATATTAGAAATGTACATGTGTGCAAGTGTTAAGTTTTGGTAAAAATCAATGTGGGAGTTCCTAAATCCTGTCATAATGATGACAGCTCTGTTCAGACTGCCAACCAGGACAAAGCACATGCTTGTAGCCACTCACAGACATGGGGGGTCTTTTTGAAGTTCTGCCCACACCATAAACTTTGTAATATAAATATAGGAGTTTCACTACACATAAGACACACTGCTTCCAGAACCCATCCAGATTTAAGCCCAGCACCTTGATCCAGAACTCTTCATCTTGTAGCTGACTCCAGAACACTTTGAAGATCCAGATTTCCTTTCAGAATCCAGACTTTATCATTGCAGAACTCTTGCTAGGTTGACCCAATTGCAAACATACAGAACTTAAAAGAATAATTTTGATTCTGCTTGGCTTGCTACCATTAAGTCTTGCCGGCTGAAACTTGCATCCTGTAATCTGCCATGTCCAGTGACCAGAAGGGCCCTTCCAAATCCAGTCTGAGGTGCAGTCCAAAATTGACCCGAACCGCGCCGCTGATCCGATCCCTCCCGAGGTGCCTTACTGCCGGTAGACCTGATCCGACCCTATGACCAGAACCGGACGGTCCAATTTAATTATAAAGGACTGCAGTATAATAGGAAGAGCAGTGACCCATAATATATTTGCATTGTATTATCCCTATCTCAACCCATCCCATCTTTAATTCAGAACCCTAGTAGTGTTAGAATCCTTCTTGCATTGATTTTCTCATATGTGTTACAAAACCATAACTTCTTAGTGATTTCAAGTAACTAAAGTAAATCCCAGAAGAAATTGAGGACCCATTATGTGAATGGTTGCGCTGGCCACCTAGCCGTGAAGATTCATTTGTGATCTCTTCTTTTTCATAGTCATTAATCTATTATAAGAAAACCTATCTGTCATTTTTAAATCGAATTTCTGTTTTCATTTTCGTGCCTATTTTGCAAAAATGCCTCTCACTAAAACCTCTATAACTTCTTCAGTTCTAAAGATAGAAACGGAATTTCAACTCTCACTGATACCCAAGACACTTAGCTACATCCACAAATAATAACCACATTGCGGAGCAGTGTTTTTGACTTGTTTTTCTCCAATATCGCATAGTAATAGTTTGCAGCGAATTTGCAAAGTTCAAAAGATTACATGTGTCTTTTGCCCATTTCAAATTGCTTCTTCCATCCCATCCTGATCTGAAGTGTGTATTGTTGTTTATATTGTAGCTCATGTGTGTTACAAAACCATAACTTCTTAGTGATTTCAAGTAACTAAAGTAAATCCCAGAAGAAATTGAGGACCCATTATGTGAATGGTTGCGCTGGCCACCTAGCCGTGAAGATTCATTTGTGATCTCTTCTTTTTCATAGTCATTAATCTATTATAAGAAAACCTATCTGTCATTTTTAAATCGAATTTCTGTTTTCATTTTCGTGCCTATTTTGCAAAAATGCCTCTCACTAAAACCTCTATAACTTCTTCAGTTCTAAAGATAGAAACGGAATTTCAACTCTCACTGATACCCAAGACACTTAGCTACATCCACAAATAATAACCACATTGCGGAGCAGTGTTTTTGACTTGTTTTTCTCCAATATCGCATAGTAATAGTTTGCAGCGAATTTGCAAAGTTCAAAAGATTACATGTGTCTTTTGCCCATTTCAATTTGCTTCTTCCATCCCATCCTGATCTGAAGTGTGTATTGTTGTTTATATTGTAGCTCATGTGTGTTAGGACTTGTTTAGAGTTGCTTTCCTTACAATTTTTCTCTATTTTAGCATTTTGACCATTTTGCAGTATTTTACAAAGCAATTTTCATCTGTCAGTTTAAAAGTGTCATTTTACAAAACAGTTTTCTCTCTTGTTTGGGGGGGAAGATTGCCTATAAACTCTAGAACTTGTCTTTCATTCCTGAATACCTGCTGGTTACTCACATCGGTGTAGGATTGCTCATTTGTATTTAAACAAAACTTTGCCGGGGGAATCTTAACCTAAACGCTATCTGTGCACAAAACAAAACTGTTCATTTTCCTGTGTTTTCTATTTTTCATCATTATAAGTGAATTCAATTGCTTTGCTTAGTTTCTGAATTGCATCGTCACCCTTTGGGTGATTGCTGCTATATATATATATATATATATATATATATATATATATATATATATATATATATATATATATATATATATATATATATATACACACATATATATATTAATATATATATAATCTTTGGAGGGATCCAAAACCTCCTCAAATCAAGGATTAAGGTCATGCATTGCACACACAGAGACACACATGTGCATAACATATACTTGCATATATGCTTATTCTGGCAAGCGTGGTGCCACTGATTGTAAAATATTTTAAGTGTGCAAATATTCAAAGCGGCTGCTCGCTCATTAATCACAGACTGATTTTGACCCATTTTGACACCCTGGTGTTGCTATGTATCAAAGATGCAGGGTTTTGTGAACTCCCAATTTTGCCAGTCCATGCATGGTGGGATTCGAGTTTTTGTCAAAGATCACACATTTTGATGAAATGGTGTAGCCGAGATTATTTCACACAAACTGATTGGGTTGTCGATATTTTTTAAGGGATCAAGCGCTAAGGTGTTACATTGGACTTAAGATGCATGCGCTTACCCCTCCGGATGTTATTTATTGCGGTGGATGGAATATTGTATTTTAATATTTCAAAGAGTTGATGGGTGATGTGTAAAAGCCAGCGTCTTTCAAGTTCTAATGACTGGACCAGTTCATGTTTTAGATTATGATCAAAAGGGGCTATTGGACTCATGTTGAATTTTCAAGCATTTACATTATTTGCTTTGTCTGCACAAAGTGATACAATTCACATTTATTGTTCGGTGTGAGCAATGCGCTGAAATTATTTTGTAAAATACAGTTTTAACTCCAGCCGTCTCTCACACAATACTGAAACGCCCCAAGCTACAGGGCTTTGTGAACATACAATTCCAGCAGGCCATTCACAGCGTGATTCAAGTTTTTGTCAAACATCACACATTTTGATGAAGCATTGTAGCCGAGATTCTTTCACAGAAACTGAAATGTTGATTGTTTTTTAATGGGGCAAGTGCTAGTGTTTTAGATTGGACTTAAGATGTGAGTGCTTACTTCTCAGTATGTTATATATTGCTGCGGATGTAAAATTGTATTTGAATATTTCAAAGAGCTGATTAGCGATGTATAAAAGATATCCTATTCTGATTCTATATTCTCTTTGTGTTGTAGACACACCATGAACTCCAACATCAGGATTGTACAACCTGCAGACACTTTGTAAGTGGGATATGCCACCTGGCAACCATCAGACGCTGATACAGTGGATATGTGCTTGCTCATGGAGGCCAATATATGGATTGCATGGTGGTCAGATGCTGAGGATGAGGTGAGTATTGCAATGGATGGGGATGTCTCTGTGCGTCACGAAGGGTAATTGGAATGTGTAACCCATCGTCTTATCAGAATAGTTTATTTGCTTTTATCCCAGGGCCAGCTGAGAAAGGGGGCCTCTGTTGGAGCCGAGTGGTTTTATGAATCTCCAAGGGCCACTGGAAACTGGTGATACTACAGATACTTGAAAATGAGAATCTGCTGTGCTAGATGTGTGTATACAGAGGTATATAGCAGAGGCAGTGATTGCTAAGTGTTTTCACATGCCATGATCTGCAGTCTTCCAAATTAAATTTCAGTAGGGCTAGAAAACAATGTCTTTTGCATATTTTTGGACAGCCTCCAACTTCAGACATTGGGAAGTGACAGTGACAATTTGTTATCTTACCTTTAGCTTTTTCCAATTCACGTAGAACAAAAGAATGTGGAGCAGTGGACCGCATTGTGCTAAACCAGAATAATTTACATTGTGAAACTGAAATATGTACAACTTTGTGATTTTGCAATACTCTTGGCAGAAAAATGTAAATTTTTTTACAGCAAGTGCGAGTAGACAGATCCTATGTTTGTGGGTTGAGCTGCACACAAAAGATCGGTCTACTCGTTAAAGTGCTTTTTGGAGGTACCATACAAATCCAACTGTGACATGGCAGTGAAGAATTGGTCAGCATTCTAATAACAAATTGTGAAATGCATCCTAATAAGCCACTTGGGACCTCAAAGTAAGGACTGAAATTAGTTTCTCGGCCTGTGGTTTTGTGGCTAACACACGTTTGGTCTTGCAATGAATTCACAAGTAGCACAGCTCAAACATTTCCCTTATTTGGGACGTGAAGCACAGTAGAGTCATTCTCACCCATTCTCACAACCAGGCCAATGACTTCCTCCACCTCGGATTGCTATAGATCAATTAAAAAATGCTCAATAAATTGGTCTTCATTATAATAGACTTAACACCCCCTGGCCGCATACAACAGTGATATAGTGTAGCTATTTGTTTTTACAGATGCAGATTAATAACCTTTGTTACTGATATCTGATGATGGCTATTTAATAGCAGTGGTCGATATCTACATTGGCATGTTATCAAAATTCTTCTTTATTTCTTTGAGAAATAATCATTTTGAAAATAAAGATTCTATGAATACAAAATACTTTGTTGACATGAACTCAATGCAAGAGCATTGTCTGCCTTCCCATGGTACCACACGGCTTAGTAAAGGTGTTGAGAGAGCATTTTTCATCAGCTGGCACCCATGTCAACTGCTGCTGTGTGTGGCATGGTTTGTGCCGTGAGAGCATTGGACCTCAACTCACTCAGGTGTGACTCTGTCCAACTCTGCACAACTCTGTTTAAGGAAAAGATCACCATTGTTCTAATCACATCCAAGTTTACTTACAAAAAACAAACTGTATAACATGCAAATCCTTATAGCAACATGCTAAGTTTGAAGAATATCACTGTGTTTTCAATTTGCACAGCCCAACTGGTCACTGGAACCCCAAGAATGCATGGGAATGAAACCCTGCCAAACCCATTTACCTCCCCTGCCCCCACAGTGCTTAAGCCACGGCTTAAAAGAAGCAGCATAAAACTCTGCTAGATCTGGAGATTCCGTGTTATAAACATCCAATTCTCTTTGTAAAGCCTGTTGCCTAGAACATTTGCATAGTAACATAAATGTAACTGTCTTTTTTCGACATGTCAGACTAACAAAACATCCTGCTGTCCTGTACATTTATACAGGGTGCTTTGAAATGGCACATTTTTTAAAATACAAAACACCATACAGTACACATAGGTCCTAAAATACCCCAAATCATATACATGTTTAGTTTGAAAATAAAAAACCTCACCATTAATCCCATCCAGCGAGGGTCTTGAATTGACTGTTGCCCCAAATAGTAAACAAAGGGTTGGCTTCCAATCGATGCCCTGCAGGGGTCACAGTCCTCTGACCAGCCTACCAACATCTCCACAGGGAACCATTTAACTCCAGATAGCCTAATTTCCTCACAGGTCCTACCCAGCAGCTCCACTCAATTAGGTGCCTAGTATGAGCCTCCACAGAGGTTATTTTCCAATGATGGCCATAGCTGTCAGAAATTTCGAGTCCAGGTAAAAATCCACATGTATCCCATGAGATGGCCATGAACTAGTTAGAAGTGTCCCTTTTAAGGGTTAAAGACATGCAGCCCACACCCCTCCCCCTACTGCTTCCAGGTCTCAGAAACACGATGCATCTACACTTGTCACAAAACCCTGTCAATGTCCTGCCCCAGTTTATTTCCTGCTTGCTTTGCAGAAAAATGCCCTCTTGCTTCCTGTGTCACTGTAGTAGAATCTAAACTTAGCCTCGGTCCATCCTGGCTACTGTTTCCGGTCTCTTTCTTATTAACCCATCATCATTCTATCATAAACTGGAAATAGCCCTCTGATCCCTGCCGAGGACTGCAGAACGCAGAAATACCTGTGTGAATCATGGAATTCCCGTCATTCCAAAAACCATGAGTCAATGTATTACGCCAACTCATCCTGGGCTTTAAATAGCCAAAAACCCCTTCCCACAGCAACCCCTGGCTGTGATATCTTCACTGCACCCACAGCTCACTCATTTGTATTTGTCTGCTGTATAGGGCATGGGCTTTGGGTCTCAACGGTTCTGGCTGCAAGAAAACAGCATGGGGCTTCTGAAGGCTGCGGAAGGGTGGATTAGAGCCAACTGGCCAGTCGCAAACCGGTCGGTGTCTCTACAACATCCCTTTCCCTCAACTATGCATTGTGTTAATTTGAAAGAAACAAGCATTGCCCAAGGCAATAGTTTTGGTATTTTGTATTGAAACTGGGAAAATGATCTTTGCCTATGAAAATGAATTCAAATAGGGTTATTTTGGCTACCATCAAAAAGATCTGGGGGTGCCATGACAGCATCTATTTATACTTTATATACAATTTATATCAAAGTTTGATGTTACTAGGTGATGCTCTGAACACAACTTTTTAGGGTTATTTTTAGATGCTGTCAAACATCTGGAGTGTCATGACATCATCTATACTCTATTTAGAATGTATATCCAATTAATATAACATTTGTATAAAAACAAAAATGTTGGTGGGCGATTATATTTTTTTGGGGGCGTCATTAAATCAATATCAAAAATGATATTTAAATATATATGAAATATTATATTAATTTTATATCAAAATGTAAAATTGTTATAGTCACATTTATATACATTTTATATAGAAATGATATAGAAAATGTTGGGGGCAATCAAAATTGTTGGGTTATCAATTTGATATCAAATTTATATCAACTTTATATCACAAGGGTGGGACTCAGGAACAGAGGCAGGCCAAAGGCCAGAAATGGAGCCAGGCCATCTGTGAAAATGTAACATTGAAAGAAAGGGTACACCCAAGTACTACTGAGAAGGAATGGAGTTATTATGGATGTACAGTGACAGAGAAGGAGGGTACGTGTAGTGAGAAGGAATGGGGTCATTATTGGAAATTGTGAATTTATTGCCAGGGACTTGGGGTTGGCATTTTGATATTTGAAAATTGATTAGAAGCAGGCAGTTGGAATGTAAACCTATCAGGGCTGTGCTTCACATGTCACCTCATGTAGACCTTAATTCACCTACCAGTATGTAGGAGGAAGTGCTCAATAGTTCACTTGTTTGGCATAGTGGTAGAAAGCAGATCACCTACAGGTGACTATTTTCAACCCAACCTATGTTGCTGCCATTGCAAGGCAGCTCACCTTGTAGGTATTGCCTTGGTGGCCGTTGAGAAAGGAGTTGGCATACTCATTCCATTCCTGCGGTCACTTCCAATAAACCTGCCCACATCTCACATGGCCCCCTCCCATCCCTACAGAGGGGACGGCTGCCAATGTCAGTTAAGAGACAAGAAGCGAAAGAAGAGACATTGAATTAACCCCTCATTGTCCTGCAGCCAGTGTGTGCGTGCATGCTGGAGGACTCTTAGCTGGACACCTCCCAAGAACTCCAGACTCAGTCATAAAAACTTGCAATGATCGCGACATGACAAACATATCACCCACCGATAAACCAGTGCGTCCTGAAAGCATTTTTATTTGCACCCATTCTATGCCCTGGAACAAAGACATTGATGGAAACCACCAGCACTTATTGTTCACAAATAAGTATTATCAGCTAGCAAAACAACTTACAGCCAATAACGTCCAGAAAAAATGATCCCCCTAACAAACCAATGAAATCAGAAAGGTCCATGATGACATCATAGACCATCAAATCCAATGCACCCAATAGCTAGCAGGTGCCCACTGTACTTTAGGGGACAGGGTCGCATTTTGCTGGTCACAGGGGAACAGCTTGAGGTTCTTATGTTTTGGTTATTTAGGGGCTGTTGTTTCCATCAAAGCCAAGTGATAAGGTTCTTGATGCTGTTGCAGTCCACATAACCAAGCAAGGGGTTGGCAGCTTTGGTTTGGACTGCACACCCATAGAGCAGACTGCTCACCATGCAACACTGCAGAGAGGTGAATTACTGGCTTATGCCTCAGCTGTACTCCAGACACAGTGGTCAACACCTAAGGGCACTGGGGCATGGGCAGATCTCTTCAAAAGTGACTATATTTTATTTGAGTTTCTCAGACTGAACGTGTGTAGCCCGGTCTCCTTTCTGACACACCACGAATCTAGAAGTGGACGCAATCTAATTGCAAATGATCTATAGTTATTCCACACAGCCCCGAGCCTCAATATCCGCCTGAATGACATTAAACAATAATAGAGTGCTACTAAGCAGCATCTATGCCAGATTCCTCATGCTTCGAAGCACTGTAATGGTAGGTAATATTACCAATGTAATTCAATATGGAGAGGTGAAAGTGTGGCATTGCCTGGCAGTGAGTCCGTCATTGCACATAGATTTCCGGTGTTAGCACTTAACTGCATGAACTATCTTACCTGCAAACTAAATGCAATATATTTTCTCATTGTGCTGTAATGAATGCATGCCGTTGCAGTGATCTGCCAAGGATCATTTAACAGAAAATGATTTCCGAAAAACATAAGACATGTTTAGCATTGTTTATTGGGACATTAAGTAATACTTCCGAAAATGTGGCTTTTTTAATGACAGAATGGATTTATTCAATACACATTATAAAATACGAACACATAATCAGTGCCTCAACAACACAATGAACGTACAAAGTTAGCAGCATTTCCTGCAGGTATAAAAATACACATTTATTTAATAACGCCATATACCATAATAGCAAAGTGTATTATGACATTATATCAAACGAAAAGCATTTTAGATATAGAATGAATTCAAATATATTATTAGATCTATATGGTGTACAATAATAATAAAAAAGTTCCGCCTTCCACAACATTGCAATGTGCAAATGTACAGCAACTTCAATCAACTATTCACCAAGGACACCCTAACAGCACAGTAAAACAAAACACTACCGGTTTGCAGGCTTTTGCCCACACCGTGCCCGAGTACATTAAAATTATTGGAAAGCATCTTGCCACTAAAAAAAGGACATACCTCATTCTGAATGGCTGTTTTGCAGAGAAAGGTGCTAAACTGTACTTCGGTCAGGATTACTTAAGTCAAGACCACTCAACTCCCACCCCCCCCCAACCCCTAAACCACCCCGCGAACACGAGGCCAAAATGTGTCAATTGTACATTAACACGAATGAAACCAACAATAACAAATGGTGGCTCAAAAATCAATAAATACTGTTATATCTGATAGGATCTTGGAATAAAGTGCTTTTCAGTCTTTGACTATACAACGTACTGTGAACTTCAGGGGCGAGATGTTCATCATCATATGTTGGAAATTGACTGTACAATGATTCTGGGCAATGCCTGAACTAGAAAGGCGGAGTGCCGTGAAGAAGCCCAAATGTACCCTTTGAGAAGAATGCTATCAGCACCTTCAGGAAGAAGTCTCTATCGTGGCCCTTGATTGCTTCAGGATAGTGCTTTTACACGTAAGACTCCTCTGCAAAAAACCTCTGGTCCGACTCCTCAAACGTATTGTCTGTGCAGCAGTTTTTTAGCCACTCCTCAGGGTTCTGGACCATGTCTTTAGCCGGGTCATTACTTTTCTGAAGACATTTGTTAACATCTGGCTGAAAAAAGAAGACATCCGAAGAGTTGGTGGGCCTTGGTGACACACAGAACGCCTTCTCAATCCCAAGGTTTGTAGTTTTATACTCAGTGTTCGTGTTGGAAGGCAGGACTTTGTTTCTCTTGAAGCTTGCAGCACGTGCATCCCTACCAAGCACAGTCCTACTGTCCTTCCCACATGTTCCCCGTCCTTCACTCTGAAGAACACAGCTAGAATTCAGAGTCTGACTTTCCTCAATCACACGCATGTTGGAAAGTTGTCTTTTATTCGTATGAGAAAACAAGGAAACATTCTGTCCATAAAAAACAGTTTCTGGGATTTGGCTGTGTCTTTTGTCTATTAGGAAAGCCCCACCATCCTTCAGGATTGCCGACTGAACAGACTCCATGTTGTGCTCCGTGTCTTTCACTCCATTTCCATTTTTGTCAAGAATATTTTGATTAGTTAATCGTTTGTGTAACATCTGTTTCTTCTCTTTGGCTTCATCCTCGCAAGGGGGAGGGCTATTAAACTGTTCGATGCCCTGGCTTGAAGGTGGAGGAACACACTCCCCTTTATCTGGAGTCATAGCTATTACCACTGCCATTGAACCCTCAGACAATTTCTCTTCTGGAAAAGCATGCTGTTCAAGGGCATCAGTTGAGCCATTTTGTGGTTGGCTAGCTGGCATCTTACCAGAATTGTGCTTGCCATCTTGCTTGGAGGCTTTCTCCTTTTTCCTGAGAGACCAGTTCTTCATTGTGGATGCGCCACTCTTCAGCCAGGAGCCTGGGTGGCGTGTCCCATGGCTCCTCTGTGGGGGCCACTCAAGGCTGTCATTTCCTGCACAAGGCACACTGCCGTTGATGCTTTGCTTTATCGAACAACTTGCCTCTGTAGCTGCATACGCCATACAGAGTGGATTGGAGTTGGTGAGGTCTGTGGACATCTCTGCTGCTTTCCGTTGTAAACGGAATGGACAATCTAGAGGAGTAGAAATCTCATTTGGAGCGAAAGTCGAATAATCCGAGAGCTGAGAGAAAGCGCTGTCCATGGAGCTCATGGAGGACCCTGATGGTGATGTTCCCGGAGAAGATAAGCTGGAACAGCTGGTCCTCAAGCAGACATTTAATCTCAATGGGGCAGGTGGAAGAAGCTGATTTGACGAGTCCTTTGTTTCATCTTCTTGCCTTGTGCTGCCTCCCTTATTTACATCAATACCCAACGTCAAACTGCGGTCAATAAGTTTCTGCCCTTCCACTTGCAATGAGCGAAGTTGCTTTAGATAGTCTGCTTCTGCATGAGACATGACCGCATCGCAACTGGTCTTGCGCGCCGCACAGTCATGAGAGCCGCTGAGCTGGCTGAGTTTGGATGCCAATAGACCTACGATGGGCTCTGAGCAGCGCCGATGTCGTCTGGAGCTCATCAGAGCGTCCGATACAGTTGTCGAGGAATAGCCAGAGGTATTTGAGCAGAGTGATCCATTTTCAGAGTGCTCCTGCGATGCAGATTTGTGACGGAGGCCAGAGAATATCCTTACAGGCTTGGACCTGGGTGGCAGAGACATTTCAATTCCTTCCACTTCGGCTTGATCCAGGTCACAATCACTCAAAGTCAGAACTGAGTCCCGGCTTCTGTTGTCGGGACCACGTTTCGTGGCAAGGTCACTTAACGCAGACTCGGCATCGTCATTCAGCTCATTGTCCAAGCTATCATATGAGGAGTCAATCAGTTGAAAGGAGCAAAGATCTGGAAAAATATAAAAGAATTTAGTTTTAAAATTTTGTAACTACACTTTGCAATAAGAAAGTTATTTCTTTAACGTTTTAACAGACGTAATATGCCATGTTAAGCGCTGTATAGACAGGTAAGCAAGAGCTATTATTCACTCATGCCTTCATTTGTTTCACTCAATACACGTAACAAGATACCACAAGAAGTTTGTTTTCTAGGTCTTCTATAAAAAGCTATTAGTGCATAAAGTTGTGTAAACACTGTGCCCCCTCCTTTGGCCCACAGGCAGTGCAATATGAAGTTGCGGAAGTGGAATACAGCATTTTTGCTCATTAGGAAAGCAGAGGGGGCGGTCTGCCCTGCCACCAGGTCACAAGTTGAGGGAACCACGGATGGACGGTGTCTACCCTCTATTTTAGGAAGGCCGATGCCGTCCGCCCGCAGTGTGCTATTGAAACATTTTTTTAAAAAGAATCATTTGGAGCAGCCACTTGAAAATAAACAGTGTTGCAGCCAGGAATCGAACGCAGTCCGTGCGGCGTTGAGGGCTGGGGCTTAGTCACAAGATGACGCTAATCTATCATGCAGCTTTAAAATGTCTCATATTGACATGCCGCTGTCTCTAAGACCTGTCGTGTTATGGATTATTAAATAGAACAGGTGCTCACCTTTTATACCCAGCCAGCAATGTTCTAGGAAAATCTGTTCTCTTGGCTGGTTAAAGGCAAATGCTTATTTGTCCTGCGGGGATAGGAGATTCCATCGTGGGAGAATTCATCAAATATTTTCCATCACATTTTGCCGCAAATGTATGTGGGGGGTGGGTTAGGGAAATAATATATGTGGGGGAATTGGGGTGGGGTGCTGGGGTCTCCCCCCACATTCAATTTGCAGTAAAATGTCCTACACAAAAAATAAAATTACGATGAAAAATTCTGGATGGAATCACATACAACTATCCTGTGCACTTTCTTCAATTGGAAAGACATGTTGAATGTAACTTGCAGGTTTCCATTTAGGATATTTACACTTCCCGTGACGTCACTTGCCAGTGCGTAGTTTAGGACTTGAGCCCTGTCTTTCACTTTTGCTGCGCATGGCAGCAGACCCCAGACAGAAAATCCAACTGCTAAGCGTGGTGCTGCTCTGTGAAAGAATGGGTGCTGTGGGCCTCCCTGTTACCCTGTGGGCGCGTTGAAACAGAATGTACTTAATGTATAAGCGCCTAATAAGCGAACAGTAAATAAAATAACAACACAGGCTGTCCGAGAGCAGCGCCACCGGTCACTGTGGGCTGCCATGTCAGAGGGGTGATGCATTTGGCCTGCCTCTACTGGAGCCATGGACTGTTACGGTAACAGGCCTGCACTGTCGGAAAGCTAGCCTGGGCCCAGAGGGAGGGGGAGAGAGTTGACGCAGGGTGCCAGTATGCCAGGTTTCAGCTTACCTTTTTGTGGGGGATGCGGGGGAAATGCAAGGCAGCCGGACACCAGGTACTTATTTTACTGCTTAATCATGTTGCCTATGACTCCCTGAAGCCCCCCCTATATTTCCCTCCTTCCATGTGAAAGGGATGTGGGGGCAGCAGCAGAACTGATGCTTCACTATGGACAGGGGTGTGGGTTCCCCTCAGAGGTTCAGATGCCACAATAGACCACTCGTCTGTCCGATGTCTCTCGGAACTCAGAGCAACCCATCCTCATTGCGGGAGATCTTCGACCATACTGCTAACCTTCTCTGCCACATCTGATGGAACGCAAATGCTCTCACAGCAGCAATAGATTTCATGTGAGGCAAGGCATGCTCACGTGCCGTGGCCATTTGCACATGGGGCGCTGTGCGAGATGGGAAGCTTTAGGAATCCTCGTGAGTGAGTGAGTGAGTGAGTGAGTGAGTGAGTGAGTGAGTGATAGGTTTTTTTAAGGTTGTAGTTATGCCGGGGCTGCCTTTTGACTTACTGGAAGCGGAGCTCTTAGCTTCAAATTTCTGATATACGTTTGGGAAGCTCTACTCTGGGCCCTCTCCGCCTCATGTTCATAAGCTCAATGTAGGGCTACAGTAGCGTAGACAAGCTCTACACCTCCGTTTGGGGGAGGGGCGGGGGCTCATCAACACAATACAGATGGTGGTGTTCAATGAAAGACATTTGTCTGTGGGCCTGGAGGAACCATACCCTCCTTGCGGAGCTCTGCGGTGGCTCGGGAATGGGCGTTCTGTCCCAGTCCGTTTCTTCAAATAAACAAATGCAAACCAGCGCGTGAGATAGCTCAGTAAGCTGTGAAACTGGTACGTTACTAGCAGGGCCCAGCTTCAGATCCCCAGTAGAGGAGAAGTTAAAAAACATAGATGCCCTTCCCTGCCAGCCTGCAATGGTGTTCCAGGTGACAAAGTCAGGGAACGATGGCGGATTTTCCCAAAAAGCAGGGGAACGTCGGTCTGTTTAGTTCCCGCCCACTTCGACCTCTAGCAGTAGGGTTAATTTGAAGTGTGCCTTAAGCCTCTAAACATAAACAAAAGTTTACAGATTTCTCCGGTTGGCAAAGGAGGAAATGTTTTAATGAGGTCGGCTCCCCAACATATTTATTTCAGAGTTTAAATCCACGGTCTCCTTACCTGAACCATCTTCTCTGCCCTCACATCTGGCTGACAAGTTGCCAAAAAGGGTGGTGATGTCCTCGCCGAAGATTTCAGCACAGTTTTCAATGAGAAACTGCACACACTCAGAAACCTGCAAGGAAACAAATGCACCATCTCATTAATATTCCTGAAAACTAGAGAGCAGAGCAATCTTTCAACATGCTTGCTTACATGTAGCGTGCACCATGCAACCATAACATAAGCAATAAAGTACCGCCTGCCTGTATGTTAAAAGGATAGTGCGAGGGTGAACTGTGCAAGAGAAGGGCTCTGAGTGGGACTTTAGAAGTGTAACATGCATGTTTTATAGAGGGAGCGTTCGTCCATCCCTTCCCGCTTCCCTGCCTCGCCCCTACCCGTTACACAGATCTGCGCCCTTGCCAGCAAAGACAAGTATTTCACTCTTCTATATGCCTCCTTTGCTTCACTGTATACAAAAGCGCTCTGATGCCATTAAATATGGCCGTAGGCAGTATGCAAATGCAAGATAACATAACATATATGCCGAGGTTGCTGTGCCTTTAACAGAGCCTTGAATCTCTGCCCATGCTGCAGCCATGCACTAAAGCACCCGAACGCCTGATGACAAGAAAGGGAGAAAATAAAAGGGACTGCTGCCACCCTCTCCCTAATTCCCCTCGACACAACAGGCCTCATGGTGCATCCCATCCGAAAGAGCACGCGTTTCACACAGATCTTCGTCGCAGTCCCCAACGACCTCCTACGAGTCCCATGGAAGGGACACTTTGTGGCACGTGTTTAGGATCTGGGATTGATGACTGGGCAAGGGAAAGGTGCAAGGGCGCAGATCACATTCAAGTGACGTCAGGGTGCAGCTAAAGGTCAAACTTGGAAGGGAATGAATTCGTGGACCATGGAAACAGAATGGCTGAAAGGCACACACGTGCTGTATGGCTGCTGAATTTACGAAGGACATAGCAACGTAGAAACTGTGGCAGAATGATTTTGAGCCAGGAAGAAAATATACTTCAAAAAATCCTTTAAAGATATAAAAGCGGTGCACATTGCACATTTTAAAAAATGCCAAAGGTGGTGCCAGGCTGGTATTGTGGGTGTGAGGGAGGAGTTACTCTTAAGCTGCTGATAAAGTGCCAATACTTGCTGGGAAGCTAGACATATCGCCGCTGCTGCTGCGGGGTAACCGCCGTTGTGGCGCACTCTGACACATGTCCGCCGGATATCGCGTCAACGTATGCAGACGAACCGCGCTCGAATGGACAGCGCAGCGGCAGCCACACTGGCCGTGCTCAACGCAGGCAGGCCCACCCACTTATACCTGCAAGGTTACCACTACACTACTGGTGGTGCTCACCAGAGTTCCTGCAACCATCCCCTCCCCACAAAGTTAAAAGGTCAGCCGGGTTCCACCTCGGACAGCCCTACATCACAGTTATTAAATGAGGGCTCACTAGATTTCCCAATTCACTCTACCAGGTGCAGTGCAGGATAATTAATAGGAATTTATCACACCTCACCTCCTACCAAAGAACACGGACGCAGCATTTTTTATGTGCACTTAAATATCTGCCCTTCCATCTGTATTCCAAAGTCTCTTATGCCCCATGTGTTTAAATCATGCGGCCTGTGTGATAAGCTCAAAGCAGGGTCCGCCATGATAGCAGCACGGGACGAACGTCCCCGAACGCAACTACGTGCCGTTGAAGACGAGTCCGATGTGTTAGGGGAAAAAAAAAATCCTGGACGCTTCAGCATTCCCTTCCCTGCGCCACAAGGTCCCTGGCTGCTTCAAAGCATTCTTCCTGTAAATGCACCAAGCGCCGTGCACATGAGCATGTGGGCTTCTACACGTGCAGAGCGTTCAGCGATGGTGATTTTTCCCTTCTACACAGGGTCGGACTGGGCCATACACTTGTCTCGGGCACCAATGAAAGAGTGGCCCACAGTTCCAGATGGCAATTCATTCCTTTTGTGACACTGAATGGGGATTTCTTTTATTCAGTGTTATGAAAATTGTGCATTTTAAAGAATACATATTCAGATTCACTGGTCAAAACTACTAGCCGTAGTGTGAATTAACTCATCAAACTGGCCGAAATTGGCCACAAAATGTGGCCCACCTTGACCAGAAAAAGTGGCCCACAGGAGCATTTTGTGTTTTTGGTGCGGCCATGGGCATAATGCCGTGCAGGTCAGTCCGAGCCCGCTTCCACACTGGCCATATTCTGTGGCCATGAATCGATGTGATTCATAAAATGGAACCCGCGGTGATATACAATTCTAGTATATTACCGCAGACCAAAGCTGGACAGAAAGCATTCCAGAACTGGCAGTAAAGAAGTCCGCATTTTATTCAAAATGCATATGGTCCATACATTCTGGGTGCAGGGGAAAAGAGGTGCTTTTGCGATATAGCCTGTCTTGCTGTGTTCCCCCCATTGATACGCAATATTGGCTACATTGGGCATAATGCATTTGCATGAGGAACTGGAACGTGTCCCCCCTTGGCGCTCGAAAAATGTGTATGTCAAGGACAGAGTGATGGGAGTGGGCCACCATATAGATTGTGAAACAGAGGCAATGCTTAACGATTGCAGCGCTTTGCCACCTTCAGCTAAACCTCTGGCAGTATCTGGCATAGATACCTGTGCCTTTATGTGAAGGTTTATAAATAACGGGCTTGCGGGGGTGATTAAACGAAACACGTTTCCCCCCTAACGGAACACAAACTTAAAATGGGCAATATTATTCGTGGAAAACAGGCAGCGTTGTATAACCAACAGCTCTTTGTCAGGTTGCCCACATCGTTGTGCGGGCGGACCCCTGTTGGGGCCCACAGGACATGACGTCCCGGACGTGACGTCAGGGGAAGGGGGAGGGACGAGGGCAGGCTCGGCAGTTCCGCCGATGTATTCAATAAAGCAGGTTGTGTGAGACTCCTGGCTCCTGCGTATCATTCCGGCGCGCGCAGGATCATCGGCCCGGGTCCGCTTCAGAGCGAAGCGGAGACCCAACACTGGCGACGAGCGGGCGCGGACCCCACAGGCACCGTGCCGAGGTCTGCGGCCGAGCAGTTCAGCGCGTCGGCGCACCTCGGGCACGGCTGCCGACTCTGCACGGCCCCGCCTCCCGCATGACAGAGGCCTGGTATTCGGCCTGCAGAAACTCATACATCACGGGTGCGCCGCGTGAGTGCGGCCCCGGCTCCCGTGTGACACAGCCCACAAGCCGGGAAACGGGCGCTCCGATACCGCTGGGGCACTCGCCACGAGCGGCCCCGCCTCCCGATCACGAGTGCGCCGTGTGAGAGCGGCCCTGGCTCCCGTGTGACACCGCCCGCAAGCCGCACAAAGGCGCCCACGGGCGCTCCGGAACCGCGGAGGCACTCGCTACGAGCGGCCCCGCCTCCCCACACGTGGGTGCTCCCGAGAAGACGTGTCGCCGCATCTGGCATATAGCAGGGGATGGGGGAGTAGAGAAGGACAAAGGCCACACCACGAGGAAGCCATAACGTGGGAGGAAACAGAACACTTCACGGAGCAGAAAAGTCACCGTCCCAGGTCAGCCTAGACGCTACAGCATAGCGCCGCACGAATCTCCTACTGCTGCGCAGCCATGTCGGACACAGCGACCACCCCAGCGTCCTCCTCAGGAGGAGCAGGACAGGCATCTGGAAGCGCTGACACAGCGCAGGACAACAACCAGCATGCACACCAGGAAGGAGCAGCCCAAGTCATGCACATGCCCAACCCGTTTGAAATCAGAGACACCTCCAACCTGGGGCCCAGATGGAACATATGGTCACGAGACTTCAAGTTTTACACAGGGGCCATAGGATTGACGGACGACATGAGGCTGAAAAATACACTGTTCATGGCAGTGGGACCAGCGGTAAGAGACATTGCAGGGGAGTTGCTGGACGTAGACACCGTCACATATGGGGAGCTACATGCCAAGCTGTCCGAATACTTCGCACCACATACAAACGTGGATTATGAGCGCCACATGTTCCACACAACAAGACAGGATAAAGGGGAATCCATAGACAGTTTTGTGATGCGACTACGCATCAAACTGAAACACTGTGAATTCCACAGGTACTCCAATGAAGAGGCGCTCAGGCCCCAAGTAATAGCTGGATGCCTCTCACAGCCTTTCCGCAAACAACTGTTACAGAAACAACGGTCACTAGAAGAAATTCTGGCGCTGGCCCGCATGGAAGCAGCGGTGGACTCGCAACTGGACAACCTCGGCAAAGTGTCCATACACCAACCCAGTGACAACGCTGAAGCAATCAATAAACTATATACTCACCCAAGCCAGACCAACAAACACCCCAATGCCACATGCTTCAAATGTGGCTATGAATATCCACACACGGGTACATGCCCGGCCATAGGACAAAAGTGTGCCGCGTGCGGGGGAATGGACCATTACAGGGCCATGTGTAAGAACGCCCCGATCCACTCAACGCCCAAACACCGCTACCAAGAAAGGCGCAGGCCCACACCTCAGAGCCCGCCCAGGCCGGCAGCGGACAGCGAAAGGCGGCGTGCCAGGAAAGAAGAAGGAGACCGCAGAAATGATACACACGCGAAGACAAACGGTCATCTGAGGACACAAGAAGATCACACACAGGCGTTTCGTAAGGTATGGAGACCCGATCCCCCACCAGTACAGACACCCTCTCGTCAGAGGAGGACCAGAGAAGGAAAGGGTACGTGTGGGCCCTACAGGACAACACAGCGGCCACCCAACACAGCCCCATCTTGACACTCCAAGTAAATGACACACCACTGAAGTTTCTCGTGGACACCGGAGCGACGGTCAATATCATCAGTGAAAGCGCATATCAGTCCTTGACCACCCCGCCAAAGATCCGAAAAGCCACAGTTGACATATACCCCTATGGATCCAGGACACCCCTGCCATGCAAAGGCATGATCACAGCCATATGCACACACAAAGGACACTCGGCGAAGATCCCACTGTACATCCTAGACACAGAAGCCAACAGCGGGTGCATACTGAGCTTTCGGACAGCAGTGGACATGGGACTGGTACACATCTTATACCAGTTGATGGCCTACAAGTACTTCACCAAACCGGACTCAATTGAACAATCATTCCCTAGACTCTTCACCGGCCTAGGCAAACTACGCAACCGGAAAGTGCACCTCCACATCAACCCTCAGGTCAAACCGGTGGCCCAACACTACCGAGGCATCCCGTTCAATATCCAGAGACAAGTAGAAGAGGAGTTGGACAAGCTCATCAAAATGAATGTTATAGAACCCGTATCAGGCCCGACGCCATGGGTATCACCCATCGTCCCGAAGAAGTCACCGGAAGGATCCATACGGCTATGGGTCGACATGCGCAGAGCCAACACAGCCATCGAAAGGGAGCGACATCAAGCGCCCAGAATCACGGACATGATTCACCTCCTCCACGGGGCGAGGATCTTCTCCAAATTAGACCTCACAAAAGGCTACCACCAAATTGAAATAGCACCGGAATCCCGTTACATCACCACGTTTGTCACTCATCTCGGCCTGTTTCAATACAAAAGGCTCAGTTTTGGCATATCCTCGGCCGCCGAGATCTTTCAGGAGGAGATTCACAAAGTGATCAGGCACGTTCCCAACTGTCTGAATTATTCGGACGACGTCCTAGTATACGGCAAGTCACAGGAAGAACATGACCTGGCACTGCACAGAGTATGCCAAGCGCTAGACGACGCAGGGCTCAACCTAAACAAAGCCAAGTGCGAGTTCTCCAAAGGATAGCTGAGGTTTTTCGGGCACATCTTCTCAGATAAAGGCATGAGACCCGACCCAGAGAAAGTGGAAGCCCTCAGCTCAGCCACGCCCCCTGTAAACACTACCGACCTCAGATCGTTTCTGGGACTGGCCAGCTACTGCTCCAGGCACCTGAAAGACTATGCCACAGTCAGCAATCCCCTACGACTACTCACCAGGAAGGACACGCCGTTCACGTGGTCGAAGGAGTGCCAAGCAGCGTTCGAAGCGATACGAAAGGCCATCACACAGGCAGAGGACATGGCGTACTTTGATGCCGGCCGTGACACCAAGCTGATAGTGGACGCCAGCCCGGTGGGACTAGGCGCCATATTGACGCAAAAAGACCACAAGGAGCCACGGACCAAGCACGTGGTAGCATACGCCAGCAGGAGCCTGACGATCACAGAACAGGCATACTCTCAGGCGGAAAAGGAGAGCCTCGCGGTCGTCTGGGCCTGCGAATACTTTCATCTATTCCTATTTGGCAAAGAGTTCACCATCATCACGGACCACCAGGCACTACTCACCATATACGGCAGCCCGAAGGCCAGGATGCCACCAAGAATTGCCAGATGGGGCCTCCGCCTACAGGACTACAGATTCATCATAAAACACCGGCCAGGAAAGGAGGAAAACCCAGCGGACTATCTCTCCCGGCATCCCATGCCCACGACGGCGTCTCAACCGTCCATAGCGGACGCGTACATAAATTACATCATCCACCACCTACAACCACTTCCGGTTGGGTGGCTGGAGCTGTCCATCCAATCAGAAGCAGACCCAGCGCTGCGAATTGCCCGGCACTGCCTGCAGGTGGACAAGACGGCCCTCATGAAACAGCAGGCCAGAGGTGAATCGGATACCACGAAGGAAGACATAAAGTGGCTGGATCAAGTGCGCGACGAGTTGACCGTGGTGGAGGATAACGTCATACTAAAAGGATGCAAGGTCATCGTCCCGAGAACGCTCCGGGAGAGGATAATACACCTAGCCCATGAAGGACACAGGGGCGTAGTCGCCACAAAGCGCCTCCTACGCCAGAAAGTCTGGTTCCCTCAACTTGATCGCCTGGTGGAAAATATAGTGGGAAACTGCCACGTCTGCGCGCAAGTGGCACCCCCGCCGCACCCGAACCCTTTACAATCCTCACCGCTGCCAAACAAAGTGTGGGAAGAGCTGGCAATAGACTTATTCGGACCAATGAATAACGGGACACACGTGGTCGTGCTCATGGACGAACATTCAAGATACCCGGACGCCCAAATAGTAGAGAGCAGCGCCACAGCATGTGTCATTCCAGTTATCGACAGGGTGCTCTCTGCCTATCGCATCCCCAAGATCATAAAGTCCGACAACGGTCCCACATTCATCAGTCAAGACTTTCAGCAATTCGCAAAATACATGGGGTTTCAACATCGACGCATAACCCCCTGATGGCCACAGGCCAACGGCATGGTCGAGAGATTCATGGCCAACATAAAGAGGACCCTACAAATAGCCCATGTACAAAACAAGCCATTCGAACAGGCCCTTAATCAACTTCTACGAGAATACAGGCACACCCCCCACAGCACGACGGGTGTATGCCCGGCAGACCTGATGTTCTGAAGACCAATCACCACGCGACTACCTGAGGACTCGAGACCACAAGATCCAACACCGCTGGAACAAGAAGCCCAAGCAAATGACACCGCGAGCAAAGCGAAAACAAAAGAGATCACAGACAGGAAAAGGAGGGCTCGGGAGAACATAATGCAACCAGGAGACGAAGTATGGCTAAGACAACCCAAGAACATGAAAGAGGAAGCCACTTTCGCACCCACAGCGCTGGTCGTGACACACAAGAAGGGTTCTATGGTCACTGCACAAAGAGATGACCACTCAACGATAACCAGGAACAGCTCGCATTTCAAACGAGTCAGACTGGCTCCAACAAGCCAATGGACCTGGGACAGAGATAGCGATGAGGACAGACCACGCGAAGAAGCGTATCAGGGAGACAGAGAAGAGTCAGAAGGCGAAGCGCCCCGCTCCCCACCCGCCAGGGATAAACCGACCCCGAGCAAGGCAACACGACCACAGAGGAGTCGTATGAAGCCGATGCGACTCATCGAGGAGATGGGGTAAGTGGGGAGCCCCTCAACTAACGTGTTAAAAAGGGGGGAGATGTCCCTGTTGGGTCCCACAGGACATGACGTCCCGGACGTGACGTCAGGGGAAGGGGGAGGGACGAGGGCAGGCTCGGCAGTTCCGCCGATGTATTCAATAAAGCAGGTTGTGTGAGACTCCTGGCTCCTGCCTATCATTCCGGCGTGCGCAGGATCATCGGCCCGGGTCCGCTTCAGAGCGAAGCGGAGACCCAACACTCTTTCTTACTTGTAAAATATAATGAAAACAAGATGCATTGTCCACGCTAGTCTTCAGCGCAGCAGCCATAACATATATTCAAGACAGTAGGTGACCTCTGCTTTAAAAAGAGAAAATTTACATTAGAAACAAAACGATTCATTCTCCGTGACCGTGAGTTAGGAGTTGTCTGCGTGACAAAACAGTGGGCAAGGTGGAATGTAAAGCACTTGGAAGGCAGAGCGTCGATGGATGTAGGGCCTGGCCTAGTTTTCAATGCCGTTTTCCCCAGGACAGGGCTGCAAGAGGGTGCCGGAGCCCTGCCTCAGACAAGTGGGCAAGGTGGAGAGCTGAACGTCGATGCAGGGCCTACCCGGGCTAGTTTTCAAAGGCATCTAACTAGGCCCTGCATGCCCCAGGGCAGGGATCCAGACGGTCCTGGAGCGATGTAGGGGAATGAAGGCCGGGCTGCCGTTGCTAGGGGGAAGGGGCTGAGGGGGCTGTAGCCCCAGATAGAAGCTCAGGGACTTCGACCAAAAGGCTATAGCTAGCCCCGAATCCCGCTAGTCCCGACATTAGCTTAGCCCCTGATCTTTTTCAGACCGAGCAACACACAGTAACAACTTAAGTAGTCTTCTTCAAGTTAGTTCACACTTAGTTACCGGAGTCCGCGTTGCCAAGGGCATGGACATGGGCCCTCTGCTGTTCTTGCTCTTCTACCCTGCAGTGCAGTCAACACGAAGTGAGATGGTGGCATCGTCACCACACGCGCGCTCCCATCACCTCACCCACACTCATGAATGTCATCGGCTGGCAAACAGCCAATGACAATTCTGTTGCTAGGAAACGCTTACTGTAAAAGATCTTATCATTGACACTGCACTGTTTGTGCACAGATTAATGCTGGCGGGACCACCCCTCTAGCGCCCCACGAACCTCCTCGATCATCTAGGGGTTACTAAAAGTGCATAGAGCTACGAGCCCCATGCATTTTACACTACATTTTATTACTCATATTTGATTTGCCACCACGCTGCAGCCTGCACCGCTCAAAAAGGAATGATGCAGAGCAGAGCGAACACTGTTCTCTACACAATCCCTGAGTGGGGGAAGCAAGACAATGCAGCGCAACACAGGTTCAAATCGCGGTCCCGCGCTTAGGAACCACTCGCTGGTATTAAGCGTGTTATAAAAGAACAATTATTATTATATATACAGAATGACCACCCTCCCAGAATATTAAAACCAT
Source organism: Ambystoma mexicanum (assembly GCF_040938575.1). Taxonomy (NCBI): domain Eukaryota; kingdom Metazoa; phylum Chordata; class Amphibia; order Caudata; family Ambystomatidae; genus Ambystoma; species Ambystoma mexicanum. Next base: position 732,653,904 of record NC_090941.1, on the reverse strand, counting down.
ATTATATGCCACAGAGGAGCTCTAGGCCATATACAGGCACTAAACTCCAAAGTGTCTTAATAGTTTTACAAAGTGCTTTTTGGGTTATGCCAGGCTATTTAACATGGAAAGAAAGTTGTTCTGTTATCCAAAATGGCAAAACAGTGGAATGATTTTCAATGGAACGTTTTAGCTGAACCAGCATTTTACAAAGTTCCCAAGTTCGACTCTAGTGAGAATCAAGGGACACGCAAGTGATTCGTGCAAGGATGACACACGTGCCTCTTGTAAGTGTGACCCTTATGTTACAAAGCACATGTGTCAAATATATACTTCTGCTGTAAAAAGAGATTCCTGTTTTATTTAACAGACCCGTCCCCATGGTCTGCACATGATGGCTGGCTGCCTTCTGAAAGCTAGCTGGCCTCCAGTTAGGTAAACTGATCACCATTGGACAGTGGCGAGCCTGACCCTCCCGCATGGAGGGCCATCCTGCCCAGCGCTCCATTCCCATCTCTGAAGACCCCTCACCAGTGCCTTAAGTGGCACTGCAAAATGAGCCGGGGCTCATCAAGGGGGTCAACTGCTGGCTCATTAGGCCATGCCCCTTGATGGCCCCGGCTCATTGGGCTACAGGCACCCCCGCCAGGCAGCCTTTTGTAGAGATCAACACCCTCTCCCTCTGCATTTATGTTCTATAGGATTGCCTGGCAGGGGACAGCGCCTCGCCTTTTCAGCCTTAATGGTGGCGCTGCCCCTCGCCAGCTCGTATGGGGCAGCGTCACCATTAAGGCTGAAAGGGTGAGGCCGCTGGAAGCTGCCGCCTTTTTCCTAAAGACAAACTCCCGTGATTGCGTGGGAGTTTCAGGATTTAGACAACAAGGCCTCTGCTTCCAGTGGCCTCACGTTTCTCTCCATAATGGTGGCGGCGGCCCATGGGCATCTCTTGATTGAAGGGATGCCTCGCAGGTGCGGTGCCACCATTATGGATGAAAGGCATTTTTTTCTGAAGACGGAAGTTCTCACACATGAGCGAGAGCTTCAGGCTTTAGACAAAAATCCTTGGCAAAAGTGGCCAGGGCTACCAGGGAAATTAGTGAATCTAGGCAGGACCCCGCCTCAAACTGAGATATCACAGCCTGCTGGGGCTTAGCCCCGGCTGGCCCCGGCACACTTAAAGCACTGCCCTCACTGCAGGTCTCTGCTGTGTGAAAAGGGTACCAGATGATCCATTCAGTGCATTTCATGTAGGTTTCCCTGTGGGAGCACCGCACACATACCTCCCACGACTTGCTTCAGAGCAGCTGCTCTGCCTTACTTTCTCTCTTCACCCAGTACACTCCTTGGTCCCAGAAGCCTGGGACTTCCTGGATTCCTCACTGGCTTGCCTCCACAGACCCCGGGGCTAATGAACGTCTGGCTATATCCCCACTGTTGCCGATGCCTGGGTCGCCCCCAGCACACGTGGCCTTGGGACCCAGATGGTTTCATCCCGCGTGCCTGTCTCACGGCCAAAAACAGCCAAATTGGAGGCCAGAGCCCCTCTAGCCAATCTAGGGCTTCTTCATGCTTCTGCCCACTGGGACAGGGCATGGCTGGCAGGTTTGCGTACCCAGCCAAGGGTCATTCTTAAGTGCATTTGGCACCTCAGTCAGCCCTGGCCAGGCTGCCAACAGCTAGATAAAGAGTAATCTGGCATGCAAAAACTATTTATTTGTAAAGTGAACACTTCAGTCTTTTGATGCACTTGTTCTGCAGCTGTTCGGTAGGACAGGGTTTTATGTAGATGCTTATTTGTTTAGAAGTAGAAGTTAGGGATCTTCTTTTTTTTTAGACCTTGGAAATTGCTGACTTTTACTTGCGTGTGTTGCTGAAAAGGAGCAACTTTGTCCTCTGGCCTCCTGGAGTAAAGCTGGAGATCAAATTGCCCCAGAACAACTCGAGAACAGTACACCCACCACCAGAGCTCGTTGTGGTCTGTGTTTCTACTCAGTTGGCCTTTTGGTGTAAATGAGTTGCTCATATTCGTTTTTTCTACTACTGTTAAAGAATTGGGGACTCTTGTTTTGCCCTGCCATCCCCCCTGCCCTCCACCCAGTCTGGGAAGCAACAGCAGAATCCTGCATGGACAGAAGAGGCAGGCAGGGGTGATTTATTTATTTATTTCTCTATAGCACCGTAGCCCGCAGGCATCAGAGCGCTTTCCATAGAGACAGGGAACATGGTGACGGGACAACAAAGAAGGGATGAGTGACTCAGTTAAATGTGGTCAATTTAGTTAATGATTATTTGAATAAGAGGGTTTTCAGTTTCTTTTTAAAACATTTCAGGTTTGTTTCAGTTCTAAGGGATTCAGGCAGAGTGTTCCATTTTGCTATAGCTATGGTAGGGAATGCTCTACCGAATCCGTTCGTTTTTTTGATAGTTTGGCCTGCAATAGTCCTTTATTCATGGATCTGAGGTTTCAGGTTGGTTCGCATTTCTTGAATTGTTTTTGGAGGCATATTGGGCCATTTCATTTTGGGGAGTATTGTAACATAAGTGAAGGCTAGTTTACCGTTTGCCTTGCCAGCCTGTGCAGGAGGATTAAGTGGAGTCAAGGATAATGAGTCATGAGTGTGGAGCAGCGTCAGACCTGGGGTGATGATTGGAGATGGGCCTCGGGTGAGGAGTGCGGGTGGCCCCCTGGGTGGCAAGTTGGATATGACTTTCACACACGGGGTTGGGGGAAGCTTATGGGGGAAGTGAGGGCACAGGCCTAAAACACACGTCTGATGAGGTAGCCTTTGCCTGTGGAAACAAAGCAGTGCCCCTCGTATACAGGGCAAAAAGGTCATAGCTAATCAGCTCTCTTATAATGGTCTAGCTCAGACATGACAGAATGAGCCTCAGCAACATTACTTCCTCTTATTGCCCCTATTTTCCGTGAATCAACATTATTTCATTGCAGTCTTAATACAGCTTAAACAGAAGTATGCAGCAAGTACTCATGACGTCATGAAAAGCAAGAGTGAGAGAAATACGTGGGAGCGGCCCTTAACACAGGGAGTTTACATTGTGGAGTGATGTCATGGGAGAACAGCTGAGAAGCAAAGGGTCTCTATACTAGCACGGCTGTCAACAACTGAAGTCCATACTGGTGCAGAGGATACTGAACAGCCACCACAGAGAAGCCACACGAGTGTGGAGGTGGTGGACTGTAGGCCTGGTGGAGGTCAGCAGCGCGCCCGTCCTGTGCACGCCCCACAGCCGGCGAGTGCGGCATCGCTCTCCAGCAGTCCACAGGGGGGCTTATTATGCCATTCAGATGAGTTGGAGGTGGGTCTGCCACGGCACTTCTTCTCGGCGGGCCCAGGTATAGAAGGGCCCGCCACACCATGATGTCCTCCGGGCACACGGGGCCCGTTCCTTCGTCGCCATTGTTGGGGGCTGTCCCGGTCCACCGGGCAGCCCCATACTCGTGTCGGGTAGCACCCGACACAACACGCTGGAGTGCGGCGATCACGCCGCACGATGAAGGGTGGGGGTTCATCCCACCCGCTCCGGGACACCGGAGCGGCACACATGGCCGGCTGGCAACCGGCTTACCGCGGCCCCGGCTCTGGGGGCACCCAGGCCGGGGTCGCCACCCTGGCCCGACTCACAGGGCCAGGGAGACACACAGGGACGGCGTTGCCCGGCAGGGGCACCGTCCGGACGGCGTTGCCCGGCAGGGGCACCGTCCTGGAGCTGGGCCCCTTCCTTGGGCCCAGCGCACGTGGTGGGGCGCCTCCATGGCGCTGACACGAACACACACACCACGGAGTCTTGCTGGTCTCGACTGCCGAGCCGGAAGCGGCTCGGACCTTTTATTAAGATGGTCACATGGGTAACCATGTGACCATGACACAATACACGAGACGATACCATGGCCCCTTGCAGGGGTGCCATGCAACACTGCGGAGGAGGTACTGCCCTTTCGGGTTCCCCATCTGGTCAGTACTGCTCGCACCAGGTGACGAGCTGGGCGCGGGGAGCCTGGGCAAAGCATCTGCCCATCACTCCACAGCATTAGATTTTGGCTCATGCTAGGTGGCGTTTAAAAGCTGCTTGTGAGCCAGAACTAAAAAGGTGATGGAAAGGTGTAGTAATTGCTGACATAAACTTAATGACATATGGGGCAAAGTCTCCCTACCAAGGACTTCGGAGACAGGCGACGAGGGCGCTGTGAATGAACTCCGCTGAGCAAGCAGACTGGAGCTCATCTACACACTGATTAACAGAACATCAGCCTACAGAACCCACTGCAGCCGACGGGAAGGAGCACTCACAGGGCTTCGGTACCACCTTCACATCAGATCTTCCGCAGGAGAAAGAGCACTGCTCTCCTCTGAAAAATCTTTATATGTTTACATGGTCGCTGTTCATGGTCCCATGACTCGTCCGCGGCCATGTCGTGCCCTTATAAAAGGAAGTTGAAAGTTGTAAATCTCTGGTGTGATTGCTGGCCGCTACTCATCACGATAGAAGCCTGATGTGAAAACCTTCATGACTCGAACACTTCGGTTGTAAAACAACCTGGCTGGCACATTTTCTCAAGAGAGTAAATCTGTCAAGTCATTTATCTGCTCGCCAGGAAAGAAGGCAGTTTCAACCATAAAATAAACTGCATCTGCACTCAATAAACCCCGCAGTGCATTCGGATTTGTGGTTTGACAGTGTGCTTTAAAGAAGCTGGAAGTTTGCCCACGTTTACTGACACAGCTTGCTACTAAAGGGACAGGGTCAGCACTCAAGAATACTGACACTGAAGAAAGTGATTAACATGGCCCACTCCCATGTGCCCCCCCCCCTCTTTCAGTTGAAGTACTTAACCGAAAAAACCTGAGGAACTGGCACCAATGAATGCAAAGCCATTTTCACAGCCTATCGCCAAGTAGTATATTCAGTGTTACCCAGTCCTGATGATTACAAAAAAGCCCAAATAGATGTCAAAAACACTTTAAACCAAGCTGGCGAGTCGGGTCGCGGGGCTAAGACAGTATTTACCAACAAGAGCCCTGCATTGCACGCTTGAAGTGAATGAATCGGAAATAGACCAAAATGTCGCCCTTAGAATTTCGACTCCCGAAATTTAGGGTGACCAGATGTCCGGGTTTCCCCGGGACAGTCCAGAGAAATCACCGGACGTCCCGGGGTCCCGATAGTTTTTTTCATTTTATAAACCTGTCCGGGGTTTTGGTCATGGTGCCTTTTTTTGCCAGGACCCAATTTCGGAATCCCGAAATCGGGTCCCGGCGCACCTCTTTCTGAGCGAATGGGGGCGTGAAATGCTTTTCACGCCCCATTTCCTTCCCCTTCCTCTCCCTGGTGCTCTCCTCCAATGAGAGGAGTGTGCAGGTTAGCACAGCCTCTCCCTGCCTCCCGCAACGGGCCAGCTATATAGAAGTAGAACTAAAGTTATATGTGCATTTACTTTAGTCCTGCTTCTATTTCAATGGCCCGTCTGTTTTTTTTTCTAAAATCTGGTCACCCTACCGAAATTGTGACTTTTTTTCGACCCCCCTTACACCACATCTATTTGTGGGGCAGGGTGTGATATAATAGTATGGGGGGATTGCGGGGGCCATCCCCTTGCATACGTATGTGGTGTGATGGGGGTGGGGAAAAAAAGTCGGCATTTTCGGTCTCGGGGTTGTAGTAAACACATCCTACAGAATTAACTGGGTCAAAAATTCAAAGAATACCAGTTTGCAGTCTCATGTGCCAATAGCATGCAAAGTTACTGCAACGAGGGACCCATATGTCCGGCTCCGGGTTTCCCCTCAGCTAAGCAAAGTTCCAGTAAAGGACCACGTCTTTTACCCTCCTTCAGTCCATCAGGGAGGGCCCGGCCAATCAATGGACGTTTCAGGGAAGAGCTGAACGCATGACAAGATCCTTCAGACTCAAACCTGTCAATGCACGACCGACACCACCGTGCTAAGGGGCCGGATGCTTCCAGGGCTGGGGCACCCCCACCCCCGCTTCTTACTGAGAAAGGCCAACTCTTGAGGCCAGGTGAGTGGAATGTGCACGGGACCGCTTTGGGCCCTTTAAAAAAAATATATATATTGGCAGCAGCTGGCCGCACGCTGCCTTGTCCCCTTCTCCCCCTCCCGACCAGCTTCCCTTGTTGCTTTCCCGCCTCCTCCAGCCTCCCAATCCGCCCACCCCCCCTTGATTGGTTACCTGATGGACAAATCTGAAACCCCCAGGGCAGCCCTCTGCCCGGCAGCCCCAGTGGCTAAGGGCCCCAAGGCCAAGGGCGGCTCGGACATTGGCGGCTCCAAGATGTGTCTGCAGGTGTCCGCAGGGGACGCCAAGGAAGCCAGCAGCTAACAGACACCAACAAAAACTGAGTGTGGCATGAGTGGGGAGTGGAGCAATCACTCTACTCCAGAAAACCCCTGCCACTCTATCTTACCTCCCAATAACATAGAGTGCCATAACATTAGCATGTCCACACTTAGATAAAATTGTGAACATTAGCCTGCGTCGCATCTAGATGGAATTGTGAATATTAGCATGTCCACACTTAGATAGAATTGTAAACATTGGCCTGCGTCGCATCTAGATAGAATTGTGAATATTAGCATGTCCACACTTAGATAGAAATGTAAACATTAGCATGCGTCGCATCTAGATGGAATTGTGATTATTAGTATGTCCACACTTAGATAGAATTGTAAATATTAGCACGTCCACACTTAGATAGAATTGTGAACATTAGCCTGCGTCGCATCTAGATGGAATTGTGAATATTAGCATGTCCACACTTAGATAGAATTGTAAATATTAGCATGTCCACACTTAGATAGAATTGTGAACATTAGCCTGCGTCGCATCTAGATGGATTTGTGAATGTTAGCATGCCCACACCTAGATAGAATTCTGAACGTTAGCCTGCGTCGCATCTAGATAGGACTTTGATTGAAGGAAAGCATGCCCGCGCCTTGAATGTTAACATGTGCCACACTTAGAACTGTGAACACCAGCCGGCGCCGCATCTAGATAGGATTGTGAAGGCCAACAAGTGCCACACTTAGACAAAACTGTGAATGTTAGCATGCTGAAGGTCATGTAACCCACTAACCAATATAACCTCAAACTCTGCATACCTATCTCACCCAAAAACTCACACAACCATCTCTCGCACCACAAGCCGCACGCACTTCACAACACTGCAACAACACATAAGCCGGAGCAACAGCACACGCGGACTGACACCGATCCAATACCTGCACCAAAGCTCAGCACCTGGTGTATACCGAGTTGACGCTGCCAACAGAACACCACTCTTCTCACTAGCCTACTCCCTCTTCACCTTACTAACCCATCCCACTGATTCCTTTGTCAAATCATCCTGCTGAACTTACCTTGTGTTTGACTGTAAAGACAGCCGTTGCTGTATTTCACTCCAAGTAAAGCGAGCAGACTCTTTGCAACGCTGCTCCCGGCACGCGTTTTCAGATGGTTGGAACTACAATCCCCAGCAGGATTGTAGTCCTCCAATCAAATTTCTTTTCAAACCCGGCGCGAACGCGCCGGCGCGCACGGGCAGGCACAGTCTGCTTCAGTCTGTGCAAGGAGGTTCAAGGTGGTCCTAGAGGTAAGAGAGGCTCTACTCAGGAGATCTGTACACTTATTCTATTTTGTGTTTTGGCAATCCTTATACACCTTAGAAACCCGGATACCTGCCTAAGCACCTTTACGCTCTCTAAGGGCGGGTCTAAGGTAGAGAGAGGGGTGAAACTACCATAACGTTTGGAAGTATGTGGGAAGGGACTAACTCTCAGCAACTCCCACACACTCCACTCCAACAAGATGTTATAGGGAGCACAGAGTCACCCAATAAACAGCCTTATAAAAAGGCAAGGCCGAGTACAGATGTTACACAAGACAACACAAGATTGAAAATAGGTCTGTTAAATACGCGTTCACTAAGTAAACATGCACTTAGCGTCCGCGACCTTATAAAAGAGAGGGATTTGGATATAATTTGTATAACAGAAACCTGGCTGAAGGAGCCTATTGGCCCTGTAGCTTCAACCACCGTCCCAGAGGGATACATTATGTATAATAAAAATAGAGATAGGGGTCTGGGCGGTGGAGTGGCAGTTATAGCAAAAGAAACCCTGCACTTCTTTAAAGCTAGTTTTGAATGTATGGGCTGCGAGTCAATTCAGTTAAAACTGACCCATACACCCAACAAATGTTTGAATATTATTGTGGTCTAGAGACCTCCTGCGCTATCTTCAGATTTTGACAACGAGGTGGCCAGTCAAATCAGCAAGTTAACCTATGTAAACTCCGCCACCATATTAGTAGGTGATATGAATAGGTGGAGGGGGGATCCGACAGATAAAGAGGCATTGGCATTTGAAAAGTCCTTGAATAACACAGGCTTTTACGTCATTAACAATGACCCTACCACCCCCCAAGGGAACCAGCTGGACTGGGTTTGCACAAATAATGTACAATCAGTACACGTCACTACTGAGCCGTGTATTTGGTCCGATCACAGTCTGGTTACCTTTGAAATAACACTAGAACCACCCCCCAAAAGACAGGATAACCCACATATAGTAATCCGGAGTAGAAATTTTAAAAACATAGGGCCAGTACTCCTGAAACCATGCCTACAGCAAGTCCTAGAATCTCTTGGGGAAAATGATAGCTGTGAGACTATGCTAGCAAAATACAACTCTGGTCTGGAAAAATTAGTAGATAAGCATGCTCCATTAAAAAACAAGTCTGTTAGGAAAAATAACAACCAATGTAAATGATAAATGACGAAATGAATACACTGAAACAAGAAAAACGCACCAAAGAAAGAGTTTGGTTTCGAAACCAATCACAAAAGAATAGAAATGACTGGAAACACAATGACCTAGAGTATAGAAAGGCAGTCAAAGAAGCCAAACTAAACTATTACAATAGAGAAATAGAGTCAGCTGCTAATTCTACAAGCAAACTTTTCGAAATCCTCAAGTCTATTGAAAAACCTAAGGACTCTCACTACCACACAATCCTTCTAAAGAAGATTGTGAGAGAGTACAAGAAGCATTTGCTGCGAAAATATCAAAAGCTAGAACAAACATAATACAGGCAAGGGAGTCCACTAGTACGGAAACCTGGACCAGGGAAGAACCTAGACCGAACTACGGTGAAGGCTTTCAGTTCAAAGCTATAACGGAGGAGGATTTCTGTATGCTATTGTCCAAGATGAAACCTACATCCTGTGCGGAGAACATTCTGCCCACAAAATCATCCTGGATAATAAAGAGCTTTTCGCACCTATCCTCGCTAAAATAATGAATGCCTCATTTTCCAAAGGGAAAATACCCAACAACATTAAAAAAGTAACAATAACTCCTTTGGTTAAAAAGGCAGGCCTGGATCCAAAAGACCCCAGCAACCTACGCCCTATAACAAACTCCAATTTTTTACTGAAGATTCTGGACAAGATCGCCACGAATCAGTTACAAAAACACGTGGAGACCTTGGAGTTGTTACACACACAGCAATCGGGCTTCAGAACAGCACACAGTACGGAGTCAGCTATGCTTGACCTACAGTCCAACATGCTAGAGCTGATAGAACAGGGCAAATTAGGGATGCTTATGCTTCTGGATCTCAGCGCAGCATTTGATTTAGTGGACCATCAACTACTTCAAGTGGCACTAGATAAGATCGTAGGCTGCTCTCCATCAGTGCTGGCTTGGATAGCGTCCTTCCTAAGTGACAGGAAGGCACGCATTCACTGGGGAGACACATTCTCTGATGCAGCTCTCATCCTATTCGGAGTACCGCAGGGAGCCAGCCTGTCTCCTCTGCTTTTTAACATTTATATGCTTAGTCTATGTGACTTATTAGAAAGCATCGGGGTGTTTTTCACTAACTACGCTGATGATACTCAGCTGGTTTTCGAAATGACGGGAGATTACACCACATATTGTGCGAAAATAGAAGAAGTTTATAAAATCATTGACATCTGGATGCAGAGGCACTGGATGTGTCTTAATAACAGCAAGACCGAGCTCATGATCTTTGGTTCTATGCAGGTAAGATCCAAATTAGGAGACAAATATAGGGAGTTCATGATAAAAGGAGCTAAAATTCCAGTGCTACCCCAAGTTAAAACATTAGAGATGCTAGTAGAAGCATCAGTGGGGGCCGAAGCACAAGTAAACTATTTGCAGAAAAACAATACATATTACTTGCGACTGTTGAGAGCCATCAGAACATACATAAGTGAAGCTAACGCTGCAAATATCGCAAGAGCGACTATTCTGTCCGGTTTGGACTATGGCAATGCGATGCTAGTGGGCGCCACCAAGAAGGAGCTGCAACAATGCCAGGTTATGCAAAATGATGCCGTTCGCATTGTTAAGAAAATCAAATATGGAGAGCACATATCGGCGGCAAGGAAGGATCTTCATTGGCTCAGAATTGAAGAGCGAGTCCTATTCAAAGCCATGACGATCGTTCATAGATGCCTACATGGCAAGGCCCCAAAATATTTTAAGGAGAAATTCTCTATCTACACACCTAGGAGAAACCTGAGATCAGCCGAAATAGGCCTCCTGGTTGTCCCATTGGTTAAACAAGCAGCTGGTGGGGGCAGTGCCTTCCCGATTAGAGCGGCCAAGTCCTGGAACAGCCTTCCAGGGAATTTAAGACTGGAAGGTAATTATAGCAAGTTTAGGAAACTTTTGAAAACACATCTTTTCCAATAACTTTCTGGCCCTCCAGGGCATATTAGGTATATATATGACTGACTTGTTTCTTCGCGAATCAACACTGGTTCATTTTACTCTTTTAATATGCTATTTTCCCCTCTCAGGATGCCTCCGCGCCCTGATGCCTGCGGGCTGTCGGTGCGTTACAAACACATAGACATAGACCTTATCGTTCGCAGATCCACCAGAGCGCCTGCGGACCAATTCCGTTGGTGACGGTGCGCGGTACAAATACCTTTAACATTTAACATCCAAACACATGACCCCAGGCTAGCAGTCCCCTGATGCGGCCACAGGACAGCTTTCGATTAATTAATACGCAGCTTGCCGCTCCCTTGTTTTCTTTCTATAAATCTGATTGCCTTGCTGATTACCTCCTGAACTCACAGCTTTTAAAAAAAAAAATTTCTCAACAATTGTCTGTTTAAGTTCTATGGCATGGACAACGTCCAGTTGCAGTGGAGTGGGGCGGGGAGTGGGGAGGGGTTCATGACATCTAAATGAATGGTACAAAATGGGGTGCCACAAAAATGGGCGGGGGGAAAACACCCCTGTCCCCTCCTAAAATTACGCCCGCAATTCCTCAAACAAGCAAATGAATCATTTGCTTGTTTGAGCAACAGCGGGCTGACGAGCCTTAAAGCCACGAGTGCCGCCAGTAAACAAGACAGCAATGACGCGAGATAACAAAAATATATAACTGACAAGCACACGAATTTCAAGATGGCCACAACAGTGAACCCAGGAAGAAAGAGACTGTTGAGGACGAAGCGGAGCAGCACAGGTGCATTCCCCAGGTCCATGCCTGCATTAATCCTCTTGCTCACTCACAGGATCATGCAATGCGTTCCAAAAGCGAATACATTTTCCACAATTTCAAAAGCGAGCTTCAAAAGCGTGCTTTTCCATTTACTGGAAAGATATGGGCCTCATTACGAGGTTGCCGGTCGGGTAGCAACGGCACCGCTATGCTTGCTGGTACCATTGTTACCGGACCGGCAAACTCTGAATCGTTTTCGCGGGTGCCTTTCATTCCGCCAGGTCTGCTCTCTCGGAATGAAAGGCACCCGCGAGCACAGCAAGCCTGTAGCACCAGCACCATTATTAACAGTGCCGGTGCCACAGGCATCCCCATTGAGCCCTATGGGGCTGAAATGGGAATGGGGATCTACCGGCACCTGCGAAAGGGCAATTACCAGGTCCCACGGGGCCGGATTACACCAGTAATTGCCCATTCGGAGGTGCTGGATTTTCATGCCGGTATGGAGGTAGCCTTGCCGGTAAAACCGGCAAGGCTACCTCCAACCTCGTAATGAGGCCCAATTTTGTTTGCAAACACTATGAAACATGTCCATACACACACAGTTCTAAAATTGGTTTCTGTATCGTGACCATCAGTGAAACAGGTACCATACCTTTTTGGTGAAGTTGCTCTCCACTTCCGGGCTGGACGTGGTGGGCAGCCAAAGCATGCTGGGAGCAATACAGATTGCTAAATTGAAGGCAGTCATCTGGTTGGTTTGTGAATGCCGCTCTATGATGTGCAAAACTGCCAAGAGGTAACGCAGGAGGAGAAGGTTGGCCCGTGGGAGCTGCTCCATTAGCCTGTGAACACAAAGCGTGCATTGTGAGGTTGTGCCGGGTACACCATGGGAACACGTTACCTTGTCACACAGCAAAAACAATGGCATGCAGGCTCGACCCACACTCACGCGCTGAATGCAAACTGGCTTACTCTTTGTTCAGAAAGCACAGTGTTAAACGCTACAAAGCTATAAGGTCATGGACAATGGGAAAACCAAGTAGCGCTAAGACTTTAATCACTCAGTTCCTAGGAAAAAATCACCTGCCCTTTGTACAGGTCCAGCTCGTTAACTGTCTCTAGAATTATGGAGAAGATGGCAGCCATTTTACAAGTTACTCTACAAGGGAAGCTTGCAAGGCTTTCTGAGGCACTGACTCATTACAACTTTGTTTTGGCAGTTTTCTATTATTTTTACAATTGCAGAAACCTGTTCAACGTAAAGCAGTATTTTTTTCAAGGGTTATAGACCTCAAAGTGGTCCTGGGGGCCACACGAGACGCGTTGCCCCGAGTGTATTTGGGCAGAGGGACAGCGACCAGAGAGCCACTACGGGGGACAGGGTGCCCTCTGCCCCCACTGGGCTATTCGGTTCGGGAACAGTCAGCCGTTGACGCCTGCCGAGTGGTGGCCTGTCACATTAAGGTAACCTTTTCCGATTTATGGCGAGTCTCTGTGTTTTTGCGCAGTTTAGCCCAAAGGGGGATTCTTCGACTAGTGGTTTAACATAAAATGGGGTTGAGGAACTGCAAAATGTGTTAAGGGGTGCCCACAATCCTAGTCACCTTGAGACACACACAGGGATGTGGCCAATTTGGGGTAGTCTGAATAGTTGGGGATTTGGCAAGGGCTAGAACACAGGTTTTTCTGTTATACCCTCGTCTTTGAAACTTTTTTGCATAATTGCCATGACAAAATGGACCTAGTTTGTTGTGTTCGGGTAACCTGCTGTATCGCGTGGGTGAATTCTATAAACTGCACTGGGTAGTGCAGCTAAAGAATCTAGTGCGTCTTGCACTTCGTATCATTTGGCTCCAGTGATGCTAAACTACACAGGGCAATGCTGCAGATGTTGTTGGCAAAGTGTGCCAGGTGGCCTCTTCCATTTGCCATATCCTTGTCTTGCTTGAGTAATGTGCATGTTGTGGCAACGACTTCACATTTAAATAAATAGAAAAACACATGCATAAGAAGTGGGTCTTGTCAACCTGTGCAACACTCACTCCATATTGCCACCTAGAGGTAGGCTATATGTTGAACTTGAAGTGTAAATGCTTGAGTCCACTTTAGCATAGGAAGGCAGTTAAGGGCTCATTTATTGTATGTCCTTTATTGGACGAAGGCCACTTCTTCTCATAGGCCACACCTTCTAAACATAGGTCTCTCCCATGCTTCACGTTTTCATACCCTTAGCAATGCACCCAATGCTGGAAAGTCACCCCCACTCTGCATCTCTGGTTACGGAGCATGAGTTGGAGAAATTCCTGAATGAAGAACAGACAATCGTGGGCTTCTACGTTCCAGAGAATGGGGAGTACACATACTCGAATGATTAGCCATCGGACAAGCTGCTCTACAGAATGGGGCAAGGCCCCTCCTATTGGACCCTCCACCTTCAAATTATTTTTTGAAGACGGGATTCTGAATTCTGTTGATGTGGTATCCAGGAACTGGAACCTTCTTCATACAATCAAGAAGAGAGCACAGTCAATGAAGACTACATTTCCCTCTTCAGATTACAATCGTGTATTGGATGGAAATGAATACATTTCCTCTATTTGCTATGAGAGTCTCATTGGAAAAGACCCTGATGACCCTTCTTTAAAAGCCAGAACGCCTCTTTAAGTTCCCACAACACAGACGGGGACCGAAACATGTTGGGTGGGAGCTACTTTGGGAAACACCATGTTAAGGCCTGTTGGGACTTACAATAACTCATGGAACGCTGAGGCATCGGAGAGGAGTGATTTAAGGACCCACATCTTTCCCCAGAAGTTATTTGTCTATATTTGGTGTTATGAAAATATGTTTTTGCAAAATATTAAGCAAATTAGTCAAATATTTGATGTTTAGGATTTGTAGGTTTACGTTTTTTGTATGTGTATGATATTAATCACTTGTCATTTACGTTTCCTCCCATGTTTCTAATCCTTGTGTGCCTGCCCGAGTTTGTATTAAAAAGAAATGTTGGGCGACATGGGCTGTGTTGGGATAAGTACTCTGTTCTGAATGGAAAAACGTGTTAGTTGCGAGTACATGGTACATACCTTTAAAAGGGAAATAATATTTACCTTTGAATAACGCTTATCCTTTCTTCTCGGCTCTCGTGCTCCAACACAGAGATCCAATTGTCACACAGCTTCGTTGACAAGATGCTGTCTGGGATGTTTCGAAGAAAATCCTTTTAAGAGAATAGAAAAGGGAAACATTAATCACAATATATTCTGTAAAGAAAAGCATTCCAATTATTACTAGAAAAACATTGTTTTCGCAGAGGAAATCCAATAGTGTACAAACGCGCGCAACTCCATTGAGCATTCATCTCATGTACAAGTAAACCTGCGTATGACCATTCATAATGAATTTAATGTTACTTGGTTAGGTCATCCAACATGCGCCAACTATGGGTCTAATGAATACAGCTCATGCAAACTTTTAGGGTGTTTGAAGACAATTTTATTTGGCTTGTCTTGGAAAAATCAAAGAGTGGCTCACTAGTCAAAAGTTCCTTTGGTTTCAAATCATCATCTGTATTCTGTCCAGTAATTGAGTTCAATTTGATATTTTCTCAAATTGTTCTTGAGTAGTCTCTGTCTCCTTAGAACGGTTCTCAATGGTTAGGGATTCTTTTTGGCTCTGATGTCAGTTAAATGTAGTGATTTTGATTTGGTCGAGTTATTTCTCACTTTTAGTCCTTTGTAATCCCATAATTAATGTTCATGGATGTGGTGTTCAAACTTCTTGTTCAAAGAATCCCTAAGTTACCAATCAGTTGTGGATTTACCTCCAGAAGCCCGCACTCTTAACAGACCCTGTGAACATTTGACAAAAGGTTCAGGGATCACCCAGAGCTCGTTTGAACTTGCACCCCACAAACGAGATCCGAGCAACTCGGGGTCAGTCCGTGGAAAAACATGTCGGCACTGCCACAACGGTTCGAAAGTGGAATCACTGTTTCACTTGATGGCATCATGTCCAGCTCTGAAAGAGCAGCGCTCAAAACATTTTAGACCTCTATTTTCAGACTTTGCACTTGCAGACGTCAAAAACTGGTGGTCATGTTTAATGTCTGGACAAAAAAAACAGTCATGTAATCGCTGTGGTGAAATTCCTGATAGAGGTCGTACCAGAGAGCGGAATTTCTAAAACCTTCTAAGGCCCTCATTACGACCCTGGCGGAAATCGCGGTGCAAAATGCACCATGGAGCACGGCGGAAAGCTGCCGATAGCGCCATGGGGGTTGGCGGATTTTCCGCCCCATTCCGACCTTGGCGGGGCGGTAAATCCCCATCCCTCATTTTACCCTTCCCCATTCCCATTTTTGCCCCATAGGGTATAATGGGAGTGGGGAAGGCGTTAATTACGCCACCGTAAAATACGGTGGCGTAATTAACATCAAGGTCCCGTAGCGCCATGGATTTCTCCGCCCGGAAAAACCAGGCGGAAAACGGCTCCATGGCGCTACGGGAACTCGTAGTAGGGCGGACGGGTCCGCCGCGAATAACGCTGGCGTAAACCCACTCCGCCAGGGTCGTAATGAGGCCCTAAAACTTTTAAACCCTTTCACACGAAATTGTAAAGTTCATAAATAGTTTTGTTATTGTATGTAGCAAGATGCTGGAATATAAGGCTACACGTGGAAAATATATGCCCCCGATTTAAAAGTGCATTTTCTTTCAGATGCAACACGTGACTCTCTTCCAAGCATAAGAAAAACATGCATTTATTTTAGGTTTCTGGGCAGAATTCACGAGTGACTTCCTCCATGGCAGTTCTGTGGGGATTCTTATCTTGAAGGGAGATCTCTTTGGAGCTTCTGCATGCTAGGTATTTATGACAGGTCAGATCCAAACAGGGCTGGCCTGGGTGGGTGCAGTGCTCAAAGAAATACAAACTATTAGATCAAAATTGTGGTCATCTCAAGATTACAAGAAAAAATGGCAAGAGGTCAGCAGGGCTTCATGATGTCAGAGAGTGGAGGTGGGCCATCTGCTGCAGGATAAGAATCTCCTCAGCCCATCAACTCTCAAAGAACAAAAGGCTAATGCTTTTACCCAAGGCTTAAATCAACTTTCAGCCCAGAGATGGGAGAGGCTCTGAACCATGTGTTTTCAGGGAAATGAGACTAAGGACCAAAAATGAAACTGTTACTTATCTGTCTAATATTATCTAAATATATGGTCATTAACTTGCATTACAATGTCATTTTATTCAATAACTTTGAGATCATAATAATTACCGAGTTGTGGCCGATCTCATTTTAAAACACATTTTCAGGCAATGGTGCAATGTGAATTTCATTCAAGTGCATTGTGGGGAATTTGGGTTGCAACACAAAAGGTGTTCCTAGCTTCCCCAAAAATGTTAGAATTCTGAAAGTTGGGGAGCTAATGGCATCTTATATTACAAAGGAGTGTGGGGGCCCATCTACTGAGAACGAAAATGGGTCAAATACCCTGTTCTCTGGAATGTCTTCCACTCAAGAGGGTCTACAAACACATTTTAGCTCACTGCACCTTTCACCGAGGAGAAATATCCATTTGCATATCAGTCTTTGTGCCACCCACAAGGGCAGTCCAGCACTGAAATTCTAGGCAAATCTCCTCTGAACAAGAGTACCATCAGCAAACACAGACATATGTTTCTGCCTAGTCGGGCCTCATCAGTCAGGTGAAGCTGAGCCTCTCTAAGACACAGTGAGCAAGGGGTCCATGTCTGGATTGCCCTGGGTTACTTAGGGTGAAACCCCAAGTTTTACAAAGTTACAATGGAGTGTGGGAGCCCCTGTACTGAGAACGAACATGGGTCAAATACCCTGTTCTATGGAATTTCTTCCGCTCAGCAGGGTCTACAGCCATGTTTTATTTCACTGTACCCTTCACTGATGAGAAATATTCATCTGCATATGAGTCTTACTACCACCCAGAAGGTGGTGCAAAGTGGAAGAGTAGGAGAGGTGGTCTTCCATAGATAGTTTGGAGCCCTTCTTAGAGTGAGTGGTAACATCTTTTTTCGGAAATATAGATTCCCATCAAAGAACAGACAATTAAAATGTTACAACAATAAAAACATTTAATTACAGTCAAAATCATATAATCCACGAAAGTATACTAGAATCATTTATCAGTACACAAAAATTGCCTACGTAACATAAGTCCGCATTCAGGATACAAAAACACTTTATGGGTCGTCTGCAAATCTGGGGTCAATAATAAAAATGCAAGTGCTAATTGCACATGTCTGATGTTGAAGTTTCTTAGTGCTGGGATTATACAAATCTTTCTTAGATTTGTTAGGGTGGGACCAAAAAATACAAAATCATTTTTGTCACTCACAGCTAGGACAGTTTCTCATCACAGTACGATTTGTTAGTTAAGGGGGCACCCTTTCACCAATGAACAAGAGATTTGCGCTGAGGGCCATAACTACTCTTTCCACTGGGGTGACAAACCATTGGACATATGCTGGCCTTGCCTTTTTAAAAGGCAACATTACGATAATAAAATTGGACACTTTGTTTCAGCAAGTCACTTTTGTTCCTTATTCTTGCTCCTTGAGGGTAGAATGCCTCTTTAGCTCTCCTTTGGTGGTGTTACCTGTCTGCGACTCACCACTAAACAAATAACCAAGGCCAACCTCTTATAGAGAAGATTTTATATACTTTAACCAAGGTGAGGCAGTCCAGGAATTTGTGGCCATGAGATCCTTCACTAGGGCCCTAGTCATTGATAATTGGACCTCTCCCACAGACACAGCCAGTAAATCAACAGTTGTATTGCTATAAGGTCTTCTTTATAAGCCAGCTCAAGTTCTTTGTGTAGTAAGTAGGTGCCATGGAAAGCCCTGTGATAAACCCAGGATGTTCCTTAGAAATATGTGTTTTTTTTTTTGATAGTAACCCCACGCAGCCGCACTGTATGTTAACAGCAGTGTTGATTTTGTCACGTAAATTTGCAGGGTATGATCCATGGGCAATCCACCCAGTTTTACCACAAATATCAGGATTGAGTTATTTATTTGTGATGCCTTTGTAATTTGCTGCTTTATGTGTGGTGACCAGCCCAAATCACTAGAGACCATCACTCCAAGATAGCAAAAAAACTTGACCCACTCAAGACTTTTCCCTGCTATCAGTATGGCGGTCCCCCATGGTTTACTATTGCCAACACATATTAGCTTCGACTTCTCTACGTTAATTGCTAAGCCTCTCTCTCTCGCTCATATAATCAGAAAATCCAAATATCAATTTTCGAAGGTCATGTTTTGTTCTAGCTATTCTGACTGCATCATCTGCATACAAAAATGCACACACCCTTTGTTTAGCTATCCTTGGGACATCGCTCCCCAAGTCAGCTAGGATATTTGGTAGTGTGTTTATACAGAGATTGAATATTAATGTGGCCAGCACACAACCCTGTCACACTCCATGGGAGATCTTGAATGCTTGCGTTTCTTGGCTCTGATTTCCCGGTGTTACCTTTGCCGTCAGGTTACTGTGCATGTGGACTAAGATATTTAACATCTCGCCCACCATTCCCATGGAGTGCAATACACTCCAGAGTTTGCCATGATCAACGCAATCAAAAGTGGTCGAGAGGTCCATGAATGCTAGGTAGATTGTGTCTTTATCGGCACACACATATTTATTGAGAATCAAGCCCATTACAATCTGGTCAACTGTTCCAATGCCCTCTTGAAAGACATATTGCTACTCCGAGAGGATCCGGTGCTCAGTAACCCAAGCCATGATTTTTTGATTCATCAAACAACCAAACCACTTAGCTGATATGTCGATAAGAGAGATTGGGCAGGAGCAGGCTGCGTCAGTTCTGTCTCCTTTCTTAAAGATCAGAGCAATGACCGCTTCTTTCCATGAATCTGGGAAGATCTGTAACTGGAGCATTTGATTGAATGCTAGGGGGGCGGCTGGTATCCAAATCGCCTTTTCATGCTTAAAGAACTCTATTGGAATAGAATCTGACCCCAAAGCCCTGTCATTTGGAAATTCAGAAAGGGCTGTCGCTACCTCATTCAATGATACCACCAGATCTTGGCCTGCACTACATCTATTATAGGGAGTCACTCTGGTTTTTATGTCATCCAATTTGTTAATGTCGTGAGTTGTATATAGTGCAGAAAAATGTTTAATCCACTTTGCTTCACCCACCAGGTCAGAACGCCCCTTTGCTAGTGTATTCTTGGGGTTTAGACCATCAGAAATCACTTTCCAATAGTTCCTCGTGTTGCCCGATAAGGTAGACTTTTCTAGTTTATGCCAGGCATTTTCCACTTGTTCTAATTTGCTGGACTCTAGCCTATGTTTGTATAGTGCCCTTGCTTCGATGATATCCGTGCAGGAATTACCTTGGCACCTTAATGCTTTTAAGGAGGGCTCTTTTTGCTAGTCTGCATTCAGTACTGAACCAATGCCGTCTTTTCCCGGCCGCTCATACGGGTCACGACAAGCTTCTTAAATTCTTGGGATATGCAGCTTATTACATCTGCCCAGGCATATGCTCTCAGTGAGTGCCTGTGGGTTCAGGAATTGCGCTAATTTATCTATGGAGATGAACTCGAGCTCACATTTCAGGTGAGGGCGCATGGAATGAGACATGAGCTGGAGTAGGGAGTGTTCACCTCAGGGGGTCCTCTCCGACTCCTTTGAGTGCGAGGTGGGTGGGCTGAACAGGGCTGGACAGGGATTCCCGATTAATGATGGCACCAGGGTACTGTCTGTTAGGACACCAAAGGGGGCTTAGTTCACGTTCCCTTTAATAGATTTCTCCAGTTGGGTCAAACCCATGCAGATCTGTGGTGCAGGCAGCCCAACATACTCTTTCTCTTGCAGCTAGACTGCAGGAGGGGGTGACAAGGAGGGTGGAAGTGTTCCCCACTCTGGGCTGGTGGCAAGGGAATCACCAGCCCAGAAAAACACCCCACCTGGACTGCATATATGACAGTTTTTTTTTAAATTTTGTTTTTTTTAATTTTCGTTCAGTTTTTACAAACTTTTTGAAAACTTTTTAAACACTTTAACTTATTAAAAAACACTTTTAGAATACATAAAATTGAGTCCAAAAACAAAAATAGGAAGTACAACTAAATGGCAAACTTTCTCTTAGCTTAGCGCAAATGGACCTTGGTATATCTCCATTTGGGAGATTCCTCTAATTCTCGTTTATTTCTGTACTCTTTACCCCTTCCGTTTTCAGATCTATGCGTATATAATAGATGGCTTTCTTGTTCAGTGTCTTCACTATTCACCAAGTAAATCGTTTGCGATTGTCTTATCCTCGCAATATGGAGAAGTCTCCTCCAACCGAATTTGCATTTGATCAAGGAATCGCATCGTTGCAATCAGCAGGGATTTACTTTCGCCAATGTGAAGATGTATCCACCATTCTTCCAGACCATACGACAGGACTCGACTCCTCTCCTTCCTTAAGCAATTTTCTCATTGAACTTTAAGTTCAGGGCAACGTAGGACCAGATGTTTTAAGTTTTCGTCTTCCTCTGCGCAGAACCTACATTTAGAGTTTCCAGCCGCAATCTTCCTTCGATCGATTATGATCTCTTTGGTTTCATAGATGTTTAGGCGAAATTTTAAATATAGTCTTCGTAATCGTTTACACGGTGATAGCGTTAGATATTTCGCGAGTGTGTTGCGTCTTTTGGCTTCAGGTGGAGTGCTTAGCATACACTTATGCGAAGATCTTTTTTCGTTGATTTCTATCCAGTCCCAGTCTAATAGTTTTCGTTTTACTAGATCTGGATTCTGCCATAAAGTATCTTCGTCTGAACCCAATTGTGCTAGAAATTCTTTGCACTGGCGCTTCCACTCATACAATGCTGATTTTCCTTGTCCTTTGTCTTCTAACAAGAATTTAACGGAGGGTAAGTTTGCTACTTCGTGCGTTTTCCTGAACAGAGCCAGTTTGTTCCGGGTGATTCTCTCGTTAAGAGTAGAGATTCCTATCTCAAACAGTACACATGCTGTAGGTGTGCTTAGTGGGATCTGGAGAATCCTTTTCCAAAAGATGCTTTCGCAACGGGCCCATATTTTGTAATCACACCCAAACATATTCTCGGCACCATAGGTGAGAATTGGGCTTACTTTACTTTGGTAAAATCTTCTTACCGCTTCATAAGAATATTTGCCATATTTTTGCTGTAAAATGGTACCCTGTGCTGTTAATAATTTGCAGCTATTTAGGAGTTTTTTTATCATTGGGGTGTCATTTATGCTGGAGTTAATCATGGTTCCTAAATATCTTGTGTGCGGCACCTTGTTTAATTTATTTGTTCCTATTGACCAAGTTGTTTTTTTTTTTTACTTGCAGTTCTTCCTCTTTGGTTTTCCAATACTAAAATCTCCGATTTGGCCACATTGATCTCAAGACCCAAGTCTTCAGCAAAAGTTCTTAGTGCTGTAAGTTTTCTTTGGAGCCCTATGGGCGTCTGGTCTATAATTACCATGTCGTCCGCATACATGATATGATTTATTGGGACTCCATTTATGAGCGGCGGAAATGAAACAACAGATGACAGTGCTGTTCCAACTTCCGATATATAAAAGTTAAACAAGGTAGCTCCTAACAGGCACCCTTGTTTCACACCCCTCTCCGTTGGTATGGGATTGGTTAGGTTTCCTTCACGATCTAGTCTCACCTGTATATAGGTGTCGGAGTATAGATCTTTAATAGCATGGATGAGGCTCGCGTTGCATCCTCTTTCTTTGAGTTTTTCCCATAAGGTTTCTCTGTCTACACCATCGAAGGCATTTGCCATGTCGATAAAGGCCAGGTATATTTTTCATCCTGATCTGATGGCATCGATTTTTAGCAGGTTCAATATCAACAAGTTTACACTACAGCCTATACCTTTGACAAAGCCCGACCGGCGTTCATCATATACTTTGTTTTGGTGGATCCACGTGGTCAATTGAGCTAGCAACATCGATGCAAACACTTTCCCCACTACATCGAGTAGGGCTATTGGGCGGTAGTTCGAGGGGTCTGTGCGGATGTCCTTCTTGTAAATCGGAACGATAATCCTGGATTTCCATGTCTCAGCGATTTTCCCTTCCTTTTTTATTGCTTTGAAAAGTGTATGACAGAAATGTGACCATTCTTCGATATTTTCTTTTAGGTCTGCATTTGACAGGCCATCAGGTCCCGCTGCACGGGAGGCGTTACATCTCTTGATGGTCACTCGGATGTCTTCTCTTTCCATGTCGATTTCCCACGGCTGTCTAGTGTCTTTATTTGATGGCTCAGACGTTTTTCTCATTTTGAATAACATTGTATAGTGCTTTACCCACTCTTTTTCGTGCACCATGCTTGATAGCAGTGCCTTCTCGGAGTTCTTTGTGTCGTTAATAATGTCCCAAAAGCCTCTGGTGTTTTTTCGATTTAGCGCCTTCAGCATTGACTCTGCATCTCTTTGTTCAAATATTGCTCTACGCTGTTTGTACCAGTTGTTATATTGTTTTTCACCTTTTTTATCTGTATTTCCATGTCCACTGCGTGTAGGGCCCTAATTTTCTGTATTCATTTCCTTGATTCTCTTTTTCTTTGTGCTACTTCCGGGTCATACTGGTGTTTTCTGTACTCCGATATCGTCAAAGACGTTCTCTTTTTGACTTTATAGATCTCAAGGAGTTGTTGGTATTCAATTGACCTCGGGAGGTTCTGTTCTTGAGATTTTTTTTACTGATTCAGTGATTGACACAATGTCGCATTGTTTCAGACGCAGTCTATTACTGCCAGGAACCACAGATGGATCTTGTCTCCATTGCCTACGCTCCACCGAAATGCTCTTATTCCATTCGGCTGCCACCATGTTGTGGTCGCTTTCCTGGAATATATTGTCAGAGACGAAAATGTAATCTAATATTGACTTTTGACTTCCTCGTATCCAGGTTGGTTTGGCTGGAGTATCACCCTTTATCGCTCCATTCAGCATTACTAGGTTTCTTAGAGACATTTCATCAAGCCAGCGATCACAGTTTGTTTTTTCTCTGTGATTCGCTAATGCCTTAAGTTGAGAGATCTCAATCAGTTTCATATTAAGGTCTCCACACAGTATTATTAGTGCATTTGGATCTCCTTCTAGTATGCGGTCGATTGCATCTAAGATGTCATCCTCAAATTTTAGATGTAGTTTCGTTGTTGTATTCCAATACACATTTAAAATGTAGATGGTTACATAATTATTAACGAGACACAAATTGAATGAATTGACACACATCCGCATCATCCATTCTTTGAATGCAGATTTGCATGGGCATCGTGGGCAGCCTAAGGTCAACTGCTCAGTCAGCAGAAAGATGGAAATGGCCACGTGCAATGCTCAGTTGACAGAGGAATTGAAATATTTATAATGCGCTGAATTTCTAGATGGATTTGAAATTAAGTCAGAAAATGTTCATGCAAACTTTGAGAGATGCCAAGGGAGTTCTGTTTTTTTTTTTCCTTGGTATTCTAGTACTTGCAGTCAGTAGAATGGTAACAGCAAAATGAATAATTCCCAGAATGCAAAACGCAACTACAACTCCCTGGATTCAATGAAGGAAAAACAGGGCTGGGTGAGCATCTCTCGAATGACAGGGGGCATTTCTGCACCGGTGTTTGGATGCTTTCTTTGGCTCATTTCATGGGAGGGTTCCTTAGTTAGTAACACAGGAGTCATCGCTTGAGGAAGATTGCTAAACGCAAGGCCTGTAACGCAAACAGTCCTACGGTGTTACTTTTGAATAACCCAAAGCTCTGCTTACGGTCTGTCACCCACAGCGCTGCCACCTTTCTTGCCAATAGTTGCACTGATTCACTCCCTCTGCATTTATCCCCTTTTGTTTACAGTGAATCTACAGTTTGCGTTGATCAAGATAGACATGACAAAGGAAGTTCACGGTAACCATATGGAACATATTGCCAATGTATGTGGAAAGGGGTGTGGATGGGTGGTTTTTCTTTTGCTATGAGTGCACAAACAGCCAATGGGAAGCAATAGGTTTGCTTATTTCCCAAAATAGAACTGGTAAGCAGAGCCTCGCCCAGGTTTCCACGAGGAAACCCTATAGCCCATTATGGCTACATTTCTAATATCCTGCGCGGGTGGAATTTTTATACCAACCCTTTGGTCGCCAGCTCTTCTAACCGCAATCTGCTGGACGTGCCACTTATGTGCACTTACAACGGGACTCGTTCGGTTAACACTATACAGATGTATTTTGGAGAGGTAATTGCGTGCTAGTGCTGTGCACGCACTTAGGGCAGCCAATCAATCTGACAGGAATAACATATTCAACGAGAATAATCTAGGCCGCAACCATAAATCCCACAAGACCAAAGGAGTAAAGTGGCATTAAAGTGGGCGGGACTCAGAGGGGAATACATTCGTAGAGCTCATTGTTCGGTTCATGGGTTAATCGTCTTTCAAGTGGATTACTATTGAGTTGCAAAAATATCAGGATGGGAGTGTGTGTGCGCGCGAGCACACGTACACACACACGGGTGTTTTCAGTGCTGGAAATGGAAACAACTTACTCTGGGAACAGGCTCCTCCTAGGGGGGAGGGGCAAAGGGGCACTGCCCTGGCCAGGTCACAGAACACAGTTTGTCTTCATGGAACCCAAGGCTGGCGAGCTACATAAAAGCAAATAGCATTTTGGAAACAGATCTGTGATAGTGATTCAGCAAAGAAACTCTTGAGCAAGTAATGGAAGTTGGGCCCTACTCTTTCCATTGGCCACAATACTCAGCCTAACAAAACAAGTGTCTGTAAATTGCAAGACCTATGGACCAATTTTACCAAAAAGGTAGCAGGCGCCCCTCTGTCGAAAGAACACGGCATGATAATCTTATTAACCACTTTGAGAGTTCGCAGCCATCTGCTTTTTGCTCACTGTACCTTTCACAGATGGGAAATATCCATTTGTATATCAGTTTAATCCTTGTTGGGCCTCATCAGTGAGGTGGAGCTGTGCCTCTCTGAGCACAGTGAGCAGGGAGACCACGTCTGGTTGCCTACAAGTAACCTAGGGTGACCAACCCCAAGTTCCTTCCAAAAATACAAAAAAGGTAGCAGGCGCCCCTCTCTCAAAAGAACATGGCATGATATGATATGGACCAATTTTGACAGCTTCTGAACAGGATGTGAGCCTTTAGCTGTTTCTGCATTCAGTCTCGCGTGCAGAGTCTTCAGAAGCGTGGGCTGTTCCTGCAGTGGGATTCGACTTGGGAACAGAGCTGGGAGTTTGCTAGGCTAGCCCCTAGGCCTCGGGAAATAGCAGAACTCTGGTAGAGTTCCATCAAGACAAACTTAGCCGGCGCTCCGCTCTGTCTTGTTCTGTCTCATTTCCTACGCTGGGTGTGTTTCTTGTAAAGGATTTATCACTGCCTGTATGTCACTACATAGAGCTGTAAGGGACGAGGAGAAGGGGCACATAGAGAGGGCCAGTAGATGAAAAGTAACAAGGGGGTTCAGCATTGGGCGGGGTTTGAGGCAGATTAGGGAAAATGACTAGGCCACTGAGGTCTCAGGAATGCCGCTCCAGAAACTCCAGATAGAGCCAGGCAGGGGACAGTGAGGGCCTATGTCTGACAGGGGAAATGACCATGGCGCATGGGGCTACACTGAGTGGGAGGGCCAGCTTGTGCCACTATCAAGGTGCACACACCTTCATTTCTTTAGGCACACGTGACTTCTGGGAGTCAACAACATCATGGTTTGAAGACGCCCCCCCCCTTCCCATGGGTGCTAAAGGCAGAAAGTGGAACTCTCCTGACTAGCATAATGTCATATTCCTTCTAGTCCAAACCAGCACCGTTGTCATTAAATCAGTGATGCCAACTGTCTTCCATATCACGAGGCGGATCCTTATACAGTCATAGCTTTTCAACCAGCAGTACTTTGCAAGCTCCTAATTGAAGTTTTCATTACGAGTTAACACAGGGCTTTAAGTGGGCTGCGGATAACCGGGGCAGATCACTGCCAGTCCACAAACTGGCAGGGCTCCCTGATGTCCCGCTGTTACGGGGAACTTTAGTTTTACAACTGTAGTGTGCACCAAGAATTGTTTTTGCAAGTGCACTTGCTCTCATGGCCACTTGAAAGGCTTGCGAGCCCACGGCCCGGCAGCCCTGATTAAATAGTCTCTGGCATGGAGTCACATTGTGAGCCATGTTTTAGCGGCTGCTGCACTTTGCGCCAGCGCCACCCTCAACACATGCATATTTGCAGGGCCACGTGATCTATTGTTTGTTTTGGGCAGGCGGCCCTTGGGGATTCCACCTTCCCCTTCTTGGGCCACTCCCATCACACTGTGGCCACGCCCCTTTCCAGACCTCGTGTCCGCCCAGAAAGCGGTGCGAGATAGAATGCCAGCACTGGATACCAGTGCTCCTAATGACCTGACACCAGCTCCGAGAAACTGCCCTGGGTGAAGCGAGTACTCGATGTACGAGCATCACAGAGTTAAACAAGCCTCAGTTAGTATGCTTTGGTACTGGGGTTTATACGAACAATTCAGCCGCTGCTAATCCAACTGTGGTCTTGCTGGCAGGCGCAAAGCCCGTCTCTGCTAATCACGTGTTTGAAGAATAGCCGGAAACGTGCTTTAAGGCAGGGAAGCCCTTCTGCGCAGCCGGCAAAGCTTTCCCTGTCAAGTTCCTCCTGTCACCTAAATCAAGTCACCTCAGGACATAATGGGGCGCGTGACGTAATTATGCCTAAATACGGAACGGAACTGAGGATAACAGCAGCATTAGGGAGGGGGATTAAAACAGCTGCAGCAGAGAGCCGCCAAGGTACACAGCCATGATGCGACAAGAAGGCTGGCGCGAGGCGTCCGAATGGGGGACCCACGTGCAACCAAACACAGAGCTGAAAGTTGCAAACACAATGACTTGCAGCATGAGGTGGCCACAGCCTTTCCAATGCTTTGTGGCTCCTACGATCTGGGTCCCACTAGCGCCAAGACTGGCACACAAGGCAGCAGGAGCAATTTTTCATTTCAGGCCTTGTTTTGCAGTTACACCCAGCGCTGGTCATTGGGCCGGCACTAGCCAGATCTGAAATCCAGCACCAGATGTGTAGCCGGATCTCGGAATCCAGCCAGAGTCAGTCGCCCCAAACCCCTGCTCTGCACCATGGTGAAGAAGAAACAAAAAAGCGCCCGAGAGCAAACTGTAACTTCCTCTGGTGACCCCATGCAAGAGGAAGTTACAGTCCTCAGCCACGACCCGGTTTATTTTTTATTTATTTATGTAATGTTTGTCGGATATCTGTATCCGACAAACATTACATACAGATATATATATATATATATATATATATATAGGTATCCGACAAACACTGCATAAATAAAAACCCTAACATCACATACGATGCAGCCACCCAACTGCTTTCAGAGGGGAGCTACATGAGCTGTGCTGGGTGCGGTTCAAGTAAAGGAAAGCGTTGCTTATGACGAACACAAATCACTGTTTGAATAGTACCCCAGGGAAAGTTTTTTTTAATAAAAATGTAATTCAAATTGTGTATTTTAAAGAATATTTACTCAGCAACACTGGTCATGGAAGTGGTTAAAAGTGGAATTGATATATAGTTTGGAAAAGAAGCGATAGTGCCGTTTTAAACTACTATTTTGGACAGGTCCTTTATCAGAGGTCAACTACAAGCTCTGCCCCCCTAATACCACCTCCTCGGGCACCGCCCCCCCAAACTCCAACCCCACCAATTTTTCACATTTCCACCACTGGTTACACCCTCCCATCATAGTTTCAAAACTGAAAAGCCTACAGCTAGCAACTCACACTTAATTCACTTTTTTTGTTTCCAAAATGAGCTTAAACTAAATAGGTTGTCGAATAAGTACTTAAAAACAGTTTTTGATAAAGAGCCACCACACTGAAAAAGAAAGAAAGAAAAATAGACAACATGTAATGCCCTCTATGTCCCGAACCCACCAGGCAGTCAAAGTGAAAAACATTAAAAAGTCAAATATGCTATGTGCATGGTACTGATCCAAAGCAGTGCCATAGACCTAAGCAGAGGCAGCTCACCCGCAATAGGGTAGGGTGACCAGATTTTAAAAGGAAAAAACCGGGACAGGTCAAATAACATAAAAGTAGGACTAACTCGTGAAAGTGGCTGTCAAGGCACTACAGTTCAGTATCAGTTGGAGGAGAATGGGGTTGGAGTGTTACTGTTCAAATAAACACATATTATAATTATTGTATCACTAATTTATCACAAACTTACACTATATTAAGTTGTAAAATTCAGCCTTTCTTCTGTGCGAACTGTGTCTGCCAGCTAGGAAGACCAACTACCAAAAACCGGGACCACTGCAGTTTCCAATGGAAACATAATCTTGACAAAGGGGGACAGAGCTCCAATTTCCAGGACAGTCCCAACAAAACCGAGACGCCTGGTCACCCTACAAGAGGGTCTAACGTCACAAAGCTCATATGCAGGTTCACGATTGCGTGGATACGATCAATGACCAGATTCCATAATCATAGTTATCAATAGTGTTTTCAAACAGAGAAGTGAGCTTGGGCAATCACAACAATACGCATACCAGGGTGTGGTGGGGAGGGGCGATCAGGCAGTTCCCACCAGTGAACTACAATCACTTTAGCTGAAAGCAAGATACATCAAATCACTTTGTTCTCATCCAAAACCCTGTTCCCACACACTGCCCCAGTACGACTCGCAAAGGATCACATGACGGTTGGAAAGTTGGTGTGGTCTACCCAACCAGATTTTAATCTTTCCTAGAAAATCTCTGTGGGACCGGGCAGTCGTACCAAAAGTCTACCATAATGTCAACATAGAGGCAGTTCCTCCAGCACTTGGTGCAGCGGATTCATGTATCCTACCCAAACTGTTGGTTGTGAGCTACCATCTCAAATAGATTGGGTTAGCACTTTCCCTCAACTGAAGGCAGAGGCAGGATTTTGCAGCCCTCTCCAAAATCTGTGCACAGGAGTCCTAGGAAAGCTCCCTGCTTAATTACAACTCCCAATTTTTACACGAGAGGCCATATTTTTTAAAAGACCTCACCATCTAAGGTGTTCTAGATAATGGAGATAAGATGTGATCTGCATCACACATACATTTGTTTTTTAAATCTGGGTCAAAGAGCGCCTCCTCCCAACTCCCTAAACACTGTCTGGGGCACCAAGTGCCTCATTTGTCCATACAACACTGGTCTGCTCCTATGTTGCGGGTGAGGGGCACAGTTTTGTTCCCAAGTTAAATCACCTGCTTAGTGATAACATTTCCTCATAACACTGTCATGCTTCCTGTACTCTTCAGGGAGACAATTCAGGTGTAGATGGTTTGTACCTGTCGTTTTAGAATTCTAGTCACTAAAGTATTTGACATGGAGCCAGTACCCCCCCCCCCCATTTCTTTCGTAGAATGCCTCAGTGCGGGAGGGGTGACACAAGCCTTCTGACACTCCGAAGGGGCTGCACTGGGGTGACATATGTCCCACCGTGCAGTCTGGAAGTGCCAAAGTGATGAGTTTGCCTTCTGGGCTATGGGCACACTCTGGTTCCCAACACAAATCACCTGCTTGGTGATAACACCTCCTAATATTTTCCTGCTTCTTGCACTCTTCAAGAAGGCGTTCAGGTGTAGATGGTTAGTAGAAAAAGACGTTTTCTCCTGGTTATCCTGCTTCAGTAGTTCCAAGAATAGATCTAACACAGTGGATGATGCGATACAAGTTTGCTGACAAACAAGGGACACTTTGTGCCCCTAAAAATGTACTAAAATGCATACTAACTGTATGCCGATATCAACCTAGCACTAGCACAAATAAAAGCAAAAACTTGTATTGCATCAACCACTGTGTTAGATCTATTCTTGGAACTACTGAAGCAGGATAACCAGGAGAAAACTTCTTTTTCCGCTCAACAACTGGGGTACTGGCTAAACCCCGACAGCTCCTGTGATCTTGCAACTTATGAACCCCACTATTAGGCTTAACAATCAACAGAGCCTAGCACAGGCTGTTTCCACACCTAGAGCCAACCAAGAACATAGTAGATGGTTAGTATATTGCTGCTTGGAATTCGGATCACTGAATCTTTGACAGGGAACCAGGAAGCTTTCTTTCTCTGCTACAGGCCACAGCCTTTCTACTCTGGGGAAAACGTGTCCCCGCTTACCCTCTCTCCATTACCTTTTTTATAGGCCACAGACACAGAGCCTGATTCACAGAAGCATTTTTATAATGGCGCAATCCCATAGGAAAACGCTCTGTGAATCAGGTCCACAGTCTTTCTTATCTGTTGTTAGAGTTTATGGTCTTTGCATCGAATTCCTTGCATCGACATGCATTTGCATCAAATTTTTTCCATCTAAAGAATTTGCATCGAATGCATTTTTTTTTTCTTTGGGTTTGTTTTTGCAAACACCATAATCCCTCCCCTCCCACCCCCAAACCCCTGTTTTTTACCTTTTATAATGCACCTAAACAAAAATTAACCCTTTATCCCCAAAAATATGCATTCGATGGAAATTTCTTAGATAGAAATATTTTGATGCAATGGCATTAGATACAATGACCAGATACCGCTGATAAGGTGCTTTGCTCACCTTCTCCTCTTGGGGCATGCGGCCCCACTTCCCCTTTTCTCATCTTTGGTTTTCACCTCTTCCACTTTTTTTTCTCTGATTAAGGTTTACCATTCCCTAGATTTTAATTTATCTCTCCACCATCCTCCACTTTTTTGGGGTTTGGTTTACTCCACCTTCCTCCACTCCCTGGGTTTTCTCTTTCACTCCTCCCACCTCCACTCTCCAGTTCTTGCATGCTGCTTCCTCTCCACTCTGATGCCGCCCTCCCTCATTCCTCGGATGGTCCGCTCCTCCACTTCACAGTCCTGACGGCTTTCCAACAGTTCTCTAGTTCTCCAAAATTCAAAGCCCACCTACTCTGCCCTCCTCAAGTCCCTCTCACTGCTGCCCTGCGAGCTGGTGTTTATAGAGGGCTGAGCCTGAATAGCTTTTCTCCTGGCTGGGAAGGTCTGAGCATGGTCTGTGCCAAAGATGCGCTACAGTCCTGCATGCGAGATGGAGATATTTATATAGTTCAGATGACATTGTTGATGTCTTTTCTGTGTGGAGTTGTGAGTTGATATGACAGTGCTGCAGTTACAGAAACCTTTGGTAGGACTGGGAGTTTGCAAAAAAAGGTCTTCTGTATTCTGTGTTGTGCGGGCGTTTCTCCCATTGATTTCAATGGGGATATGGCTGCAGGGGACTCCTACTACCAGTGCTGCACCTTTAGGGGAAACATGAGTTTTCCTTTCCACATGTCTCCCTGTAGTGTGGAGAAGAAAAGGGGAGCCTCTCTATGTGTCTGGTTGTTGTCATTCTGAGTGAGACATGGAAGCGAGGGGCAGTTGTCACGTAAGCGTTCTCTTCGGGTGGTGAAAGTTGTTTTGTGAGATAATTAAAGTTTCCCCCCCTAGTCTTCCTCCCTTTGGATGTGGAGTTTAATTTCTCAGATCCGCTCTGGCTTATACCTCTGAGGGTAGAGGATTCTGAGAGATGCAGTCCTTATTTGTGTGTGACTTCCAATGGGTCTGAGAAGCTCACCCTTTGCACATGTTCATGAGAGCACGATGACCTGATACCATCACTCCCAGGTCCATATGATGATGACGAGGAGGTCACTGTCACCAAGCACAGAGGGCAATGACTGCACAGGAGATCACATGCCCTCATATGAACTTTCCATTTTACTCTGAATACCATACACTGACAAAGCGAGTCATGCCTTCTGAGCTGCTGCTTCTATATGAACCGAAACCTTCTCGAAGATCTAGAGGGGATCCTGGAGAGAAGTCGCTTGCTACTTTAAAGGCCTTGAAAGATGAATTTAGGCCAATTATGTTAGGCTTCAAAATGACAAAAGCGATCACAATGCTGTGGAAATTGGGTGCAATAAGACATGCACGACTGGGTACTGGAGGAACTGTGGTCCAAGATTAAGGAGGATATAGCCCAGTGGCCTCACAATGAGCAACAGCGGTGGAAGCAATTGCACGCAGGGGAGCAAACATGGATTTGGCCCAAAGAGGTCAAGAACCTACGGCAACCTGCAGGATTCCGGTGGTCTACTGTAAAACAGATTCCCCCAATTGATTCGAACCCAATTAAGTGTAATCTCAGCCCCCATGTGATGGATGGCGTGGAGGACGTGGGCCGATCAAATCTGATCTGGGCCAAAAACCACATCTGCCAATAGCCGAGAAAAAGTCATCCACTGCACAGACCGGGGCGGGGGGATTCTGGTGCACGGAAAGGTCTTCAGAGAACATGGAAGACATTGAAGAAAATAATATATATATATATATATATATATCTGCAAAAGTGACTCCTTTCTTCCAATACAGCACAATGGAGTATTGACCAACATGCATCACAGAAAACAAACAAAGGCCATTTCTGTGGTCCTAAGTCTCACAGAGCCAAAAAGCCACATACATTGTGAAGTGACAACCATTCATCCTATGTTCTGAGGTTTGAGGATGGTGGAGGAGTTCCCACCCTCCAGCAATAGGTGTGTTATTTTCAGGTTCTTCATAGGTTTTGGATAGAACGATTGCCCAGATTAGGTTTCAACACATCATGAGAGCCTGCTGCATCCTTGGGAATGGAATTCAGGCATAAGTGACACGTCGGTGGATCGCGTTTGTGGGAAAAATGCACGGACTTTTTAAATAAAGATTGGTTGTCCGAATCTGTATTGCTGGTACATGTACTGCACATATTACATTTCATCATCCAAATCTGGAATTAAAGCTGTACTGACTGACACCTGTCAAACGATCAATATGTACTTTACAGGATTGTATACTGTGTGTTTATGGTACACAGGGTAAATAAACATGTTTAATATCACAAACCTGTTTTTTATATTTTCAATAGTTTAGAGACTATGGGCCTGATTGACAGAAACGTTCTATAATGGCGCAATCCCATTGGAAACAGCTCTGGGAATCAGGCCATAGATCTGTTTATGCAGAGGCAGCTTTTGGTGCAGGGCGAGAGGGAGGTGTATAATAGAGCTCCACCAGGGAGCTGGGGGCCCAATGGGCACCAAGGGGGCACTAGGGGGAGTGGTCACCCCAGCTCCGCCACTGCGTTTATGCATTTCGGATGACGACAACCTACTCAGGGGGACTTCAACCAGAGCTGACCTCTTGCTGCTTTTGCCTGGGGGACATTTGCGCGGCCTGATAGGCTCGTGGGCATTCCAGTCTCTGCTGGTAGGGCACAGAGAGCAAAACGTGAGGTGCGTGCAGACCCTCTTTGCTGGATTACATTCCGAAGAGCAGGCGATGTGGCTCGTGTTCGTTCTCAGTAGTTTCCTATAAGGTTACCAATCAAGTGTGTCCCCCTGATGATTTGGAGCACACCTTTTTTAAACGCAAACTAAAATGAATAGATATAGCTTAAAAGACCGTCAATAACAGACAAACACAAGTGTGACATTGAGGGATACGATGAAGGCTGAAAAGAAGCTGTACCAGCCCTGGGAATACAGGCATACCTTAAACACCGAAGCCGTGGCAAAGATGGATTCGCAGGCCAAGTGCACCTCCGCTTCACAATCCAGCTTGTCCTTCAGTTCTCTGCATGACTTGGCATTAGCGGAGCGCCGGAAAATGCCCTTGGTGAAAGGGCCCTCTTGGTAGAGAAAGGTAAGCATGTCCTGCAAGGTAAAGAAAACGCCAAGAGGCCTTTCAGTGAAGTGAGCGGTCGTGCAAGCTTGCAACATGCGGTACATGCTGACGGAGGCCTGCGTGTGTGGCGCGTTATGTGTGGTCCTGTACTTGCAGGGAACGCTGATGAGAGGCCGCGACATATGCATCCAAGATGTTTCGCTGCATGCCACTTTCACCAAAGCACGATTTCAGCGTGTGGGCAAACATTTCCATCCATTCCCTCCCTTGCCACCCCCCACCTGCTGCCATGTGTTCTGCGGGGGATACCCCCGCAAAACACACGGTCTCCAGCCCCGCTCCCCTTCGCCTTCTGTTCCCCCCCTCCCGCATCTGCCTCTCTCTCACACACACACACACACCCACCCCATAACCCAGCACACCTCCCTACCTCGGACACCGCCCCCCGCCAATTCCTGGCCCCTCTCGACCCACATGCACAATAAGGACATGCGCTGTTCCCTGACAGGCCGCCGTTCAGTGAAGGCAGCTTGTCGTAGAAATGGTTACGCTCAAAGCAGGCCAAACGGAACAAACGTGCTCTCATACCTTTTGCAGCAACATTAAAGGGAGCACATGGCAAAGGACTATTCAATTGTCCCAAAAGTGCCCCTTTCCCAATGCACTATCCTGCGTCCTATTCTTCCAAACTCGCTTCCATGGCAGTCCAAGAGAAGGAGCAGGGGGAGGGCCCCAGCACCTGAGTGGGGAGGTTGGGGGATGACATGCCAGGGGACTAGAGGGAGAAGATGGGGGGCTGCCAGAGGTCCCAGAGGACGAGGTATTGAGGTACCTTAAGAAAAATGGTGGCACCCAGGGACGGGGATTGGTTGCCTCTGGGAACGAGAGGGGGCCACTAGAGGTTCTCGCCCTCTTTCCCAGCTCCAAATTGCCCCTGCCCCCTTCCCGGGTGCGAATAGGGAGCCTAGCGTCTCTAATCTGCACAACACATACAGGCTAAAGGTACATCTGTACTTCAAAGATGAACATCTAGTTCGCATGGGGCGCACAGGCCGGTGAGATAGCTCAGCAAGTGAAATGCTTGCCTCAGAGATACCTGTGTGGACCTCAGACACAGACTGGACTCCGCCTTCCATTCTTTGGAGCTCAACAAAATGAGAACCATTATTCCGGGTACTAACACTAACAAGTATTACGGTACTTGGAAGCGAGAAGACGCCAAAAAGAAGAATCGTATAAAACCACAATATTATTAATATCACACATGTGGGAGGCAGTACCAATGTATCCACAATTTTTATTGGAAACCTTGTTACTACCACTGTAGTAACGAATGTCTTCAGGGAAGGAGGCAGACACGTACTCTAGTTTTTGGGAAGGTAGCACAGTATCTGTTGGGTTTGACTCTGGGTAGTGACCATGCAATCCACTGCTGCTTTAAATCTGAATGATTCCAAAGTGTTATTTCTCGTTACCACAATTCAACAAACTGGCTTTTGCTTTGAAATATACTGGGACAGGGTCAACAGTGACTCTAAAACCAAATGTCAGGCTTAGCTTTCAGTTTTTTTTTTAAATGAACCGTATTCCATGCTCTCTCCATGTTCCCCGCCAAGGTATCTGGTCTAGTGTTTGGGAAACTGAACAAGAGGATGGAGTGAAACAGAAAATAAGGCTCAGATAATGGCTTAAAATACAGTGAATTGAGAAAGGCCTTCCTGAACGGGCGAGAGAGGCACCAGTCACAAAGCAGGTCATCTGTTGGTGATTTCTGCCTCTTTCTCGCCATCATGATACAAAAAGGCTTCCCAATGAATTGCACCTCTTGCTGACTGCCGAGATAAAAGGGCGCTAGTGCGAGGTGTGAAAAATGCACCCGTGCCCGGGGACAATTTTCTTTAATGGTGTAAATATGGGCAACCATTTGCAAGGCCTGTGTATTGAATTTACAGACTGGTTCATCAGCGCTGGAAACAAGGCTGATAGCCAGCAGCGGATAAAAGTGCTCCTAATGGTGGGGCACCCATCTCTGCAAAGAATCACCAGAAACGACGGATTTACAGATGATGACTGTATACAGGGTATGGGATCATTGTGTATAAAAAAAAAAAAACTTTCGTAAATTTTGCGTAACAATTCAATGACCCTAAACACATTACCAACATCACAAATGATTGATGCCTTGATGAAGAGCAATTTGCTTGAAACCCGCTCTGGTGGGCATTCATGGATATGCTAGTATGTCACCAGAAAAGAGGTCCGCCCGGTTCAGGGGATACAGCAAGGCACACTGTGGGCTGACAATGCCAGTGAATTTAAATGAGGTTAATAGAATGTTTCACCCAAATTAAATGAATTTAATAAAACATAATCATTATGTAAAAATGTAAATCAATCATAACAAAATCAAGAAATACATTGGGTAATCATTACAATGACTGAAAAGACATGAGAATTTGCACATATTTGTGCATAAATCATGTGACAGTAGCAAATGAGAAGAGTCCCGTATACATGTAGATAATAACCTCATTTAAATTCACTGGGAGTGTCAGCCCACAGTGTGCCCTGTTGTTGTCCCCTGAACCAGGTGGACCTCTTTTCTGGTATTCATTGTTGATCTTGTAGCCAAGATCTACTCAGGTGCACCTGAACAATACTTAAAAAGTACATAACCAACCCTCTTTACCCACCTTATTAATTTCTTGTAACTCCAGAGTGTACCTCTAAACCAGTAGTTTTTTGTGTACTTGACCACAGGGGCTTCTCTGCTTCTAGAGGTAGCATCCATCTTCTTATCTTTAGTAATGTCATTCTCAGAAATAGAAACTCTAACATCTAAACCCTCGCCTTTTCCCAGGAATAAGCCGCAAGAATTACAAACTTAATTAAAGATACTGACCACGACCTGTAAACCTCAGGAGCTAGTTAACCAATTAGAGAGATTTATTCGCAGGGAAATCAGTAAAAAACTTCATGCCACAACATTGCAACAATATTATAGAGCCCAGTACATTCCTCGAGGA
This sequence comes from Ambystoma mexicanum, assembly GCF_040938575.1. NCBI lineage: Eukaryota > Metazoa > Chordata > Amphibia > Caudata > Ambystomatidae > Ambystoma > Ambystoma mexicanum. The sequence goes on along the minus strand of NC_090941.1, from coordinate 732,616,619 downwards.
CTTAGAATCGACTTAGAACCAACATTGCTCAAGGACAACCCAGAGATCGTGAAGAGATGGAGACTCATTTTAAACAAATGTTCACAGGGCTTAATTATTCTAACCATCGAAGAACTTTCAAAATCACTGGACTCTATTGAAATTGACATGGAAACCACCAGGACACACCTTGCATCCTTAATTTCCAAGGAAGAACTTTCATTAATCTTAGAAGACATTAATTCCAAATTCGACTGATACAAGAAGGAGATTGAATCCAAGAAGATTAGAAAGTTTAGAATGTGACACTTTAGATTATAAAGTAGACATTGTCTATACCTGGAAGTAGTATTATCATTAAAAAGGCACAAAAAGAAGTGGAAGAACCCCTTTTCTAAAAAAGAAGAGAATTCCAAACCCTAAAATTTCCTCTTGAGACGTTGCTAGTGCTGAAATAGAAATTCCAGCCCCTGAACAGGAACCTGCCACCTTGTCAGAAACACAGGTGGCCACTACATCGAAAAATATCCCTCCTTCCTCTTCTTCTTTTCTTCTTTTTTAGACCGTGTAAGACAAGAAGCAGCAAAAAGAAAAAATCCCATTCTCAAAGTAAATCTTCCTCCAAAGAAGACCTAGTTATCAACATCTCCAGCCATACCCTGCGGAATTTGAACGATCGACCTTACAGAAAGGGATTTCTTTTGTACCCCACTACAGTAGTTCCTTACTCAGAGAACATTTGTTTCTTCAAGCTCACCCGGAAGATGAAACTGAAGATATTTTTGATTCAAGTGAAATTCTTGATCCAACCAGGGAAGAACCAGAATTTGAGATGAAATCTAAAAGTACATTTATCCCTCCTGTAGAGATGGAGCCAAGTACCTCCACTGAAAGCTCTGCCCCCATGCTGCCTTGGGACACAGAGTGTGAGACACGTGCAGTATCAGTGAAAATTCAAATACCGAAAAGAATCCTGGAAGGTACCCATTGAGAAAGCCATGTATGCAATCATGACAATATGGTGGCCATTTGTATGCGATCCCAGAGGAAGTGTGAAAAACGAGCAAGTAAGAAGACTGATGATGTCATGAAAAAGCAGAGCTAACTCATCAAGACAATGAGACAAGAGGTTGGAGACCATAAGCATTCTATAGGATCTAAGGAGGAGGTGTTAAAGATGAGCAACATTTCGGGCTCGGGATAAAAATGCTCATGCTACAGAAACGATGAAGAAAACGCCAAGTCATTTTACAAATGTACAGGCGCAGTAACTCAAGTAGACAAAGTATTCTTAAAGGCTGGCTACGTAGTGAATAGATTGCGGCGATGCACCAATGTATATGCATAGGAATGTATAGACTATGGATGTTCCACAACACACTTTAACAGAATCTGGACCCTTGAACAAAAAGGTTTTTCAGTGTGGAGCAGTTGCAAAACAGCTAATACCGGAGGTAGATTCAAGAAGAGCTTGGCTGGCCCAGCACCAGGAAGTCAAGACCACCGTGAGCTTGGATGTTCATGCAGTAGCTACACAATGTGTAAAAAGAACAAACTCCTGTTTGAGGTGAGGAGCAAGAACATTTAAGACGTCAGAGGTTTATCATTTAATAGTATTTCAAATACAGAAAAGCTCTGAAACATGGTCTCTAGTCACATGGCCGGATGAAAATAGATACTGAGTTGAGCTGTATCGAAACCAAGAGACAAAGTATGCATCTACTCCCTTTTATTCCCAGGCACAGAGAACATTTCCAAGGCCAATGTTCAAAGGGCTAATTGACTGGCAGACTGCAAGAGTGATGGTAGATGGCAGGCTAATTAGGTGGGAAGCTTTGGTTATGACCAGCCCACCAGCACTTGGGTGCCAGCCTGCATGCTGCCAGCGTGTGTGGATTATTACAAAGGGGTAAAAGGGTGCCAACCAATTGTAGAAGGACACGTAATAGAGAGCCCTATAGTTTGTACAACCAATGGGATATTGTGTATTTGATGACGGTCGTAGTGACTTGCACTAGAGGAGAGCTTAGTTGCCCCAGCTGATGAAAGAAACCCAATCACTTTGCCAGACAAGTATGGAATGCATACCTAGATGTTCCTTTTAAGCCCATCACTTTCCCAAGTAGGTTTTTGTAGTTTGCCACATAGACTTCCGTCAATGATGACAAGCTTTTGCTATATAATCTGCTTTTTTTAATGAAACTCGCCGAGTGAGAAAATTGAGCAGATGTTCGTTGATGTTCATTATACTCCCTGTTTCAGATAATTGATATTAAAACAGATGTACTTTGCCAACTTCCTTAGTCAGTCTGATTTTTGATGTTTGAGTATATTCTGCATCTCCATCCATCTCAAAGTATTGCTACCTTGTCTTAAAGGGCCTAGTGTTGGGTACACGGGTTCACTCCTGTTCAGAACTACGTTCTTGACTCATTTAAAAAACAAGTATTGAAGGACTTTCAGATACTCACTTTTAAAAAACAGTCACGTTCTAACTTTACCCACAGAGACCAGCAGGTACTTGATTGTCTCTGGAAGAATCCTGATCGTACAATTAAGCCAGCTGACAAAGGAGGAGCATTTGTATTAATGGATCCAACCAAGTACAAAACTGAAATTGAAAACCAACTGTCAGACCAAGACAACTACTTGGAAGTGTTCAAGGATCCCACTGAATAAGCAGGCAACATCATTTCAGCAGTCCTATGAAGCTATAGCTGATGAGCTTATCACTCACCGGAACAAAACATTTCCTTATGAACCTTCATACTTCCATGTCTGATTTATACCCTCCTCAAGGTTCACAAAAACGTACAAGATCCACCAGCAAGAGCAATTATTGCAGCCAATAATAACCTCCTTGAACCACTGGCTCAATATCTAGATTGCGCCATTCAACTCCTGACACAGGGATTCAAGACATATATTAAAGACACCAATTATATTCTCATAAAATTAGGAAACACCATATGACGAGAATGTGAACATCCTATTCACCATGGATGTTTCAAGTCTTTATACCAACATCACTCCTCATGGTGGCCTAGAGGCCATGGAATGGCTTCTTTTGACCACCAATGAAATCTGCAGAGCTGATCGGTTACTCATTCTGAAATTCCTCAAAATAGTTTTGAGCAATAACTTCTTTATGTTCGAAGACAGATACTTTGTACAAATCTCTGGAACTCTATCGATGCTACCATGCTGCCCAGATATGCCAACATGCACATGGCACATCTGGAAGAAAATCACATTCTACACAATCAAAAATGGAAGCATCACCTAAAATTCTTCGTCAGATACATAGACGATCTTTTTGGTATCTGGGAAGGTACACATGAAGAACTATTACATTTCTTTAAATTCATGGACTCAATGGTGCCCAGGATTAAATTCACCTCTAAAACCACACCTAAACAATGCCAGACTGCAGAAAATAAATCTGGTATATCTAACTACCTGTTCACAACAGAGTACACAAATTGAAAAAATCATTAAGGAAAACTGGAATGCTTTTACTGGACCCAACATTGGCAAAACTTTTTCCAAATCCCCCATTATTTGCAAATGGCAAAAGCAGCTCCATAAGAGACCACCTGTTCAAGGTGGGCTTTGCAACCAAGAGGGTGATATACCTAAATTACAAAGGGACCTCTACCTCTGTCTTTTGGGCCCAGGTACCTGCTCATCCTGCCACCCTCCCGCACTGCCTCCGGGCCACCCCTTGCACTGGGGTGTGTATCTGTACCCATACAGCCCCCCCCCTTTTTCTTCCTGCACTTATCAGACCTACCCTGTGTGCTGCCTTAAACCTAGCACTTGCAAATTTCTGGCTGCATTACCACCGTTTGTTGCCTTGATTATTTATTTATTGTTATTTATCTGTTTCTCCTCTGCTTCGAACTTTCCACCTCTCCCCCTTCCATGCACTTTTCCCCTCCCTCCTCTCCCATGCACTTGCGCGTTCTCAATGTCACTGGGCCTAGTAAGATCGCTGTTTTGTTCTCCCTTGTTCCCCTCCCTTGCCTTGTAGCACTCTGAAACACTTGTGTACAAGCACGATAGAAATAAAATATCAATCAATCCCTTGCAACAATTGTAACAACTGCAATAATCTAATCAAAGGTAACTCCATCACCCATCCACACATGAGGTACACAATTACCCTTCATCATTCCTCGACCTGTGACACCAAAACCATCTTCTATGGAATTAAATGCCTCTGTGGACTCTATTATGTTGGCATGACAACAAGAAAGGCCAACTCTGAACATAAAGCAGGATGGTCATTCCATTCCATAAACCTAGTCACTATTGTCACTGTCTGCAGTTTTCTGATTCCTCTTTAATGAATCAACTTTTTGTTTGCACAGAATCACATCACTTGTACAAAGGGGTGAACGTCTGTGAGTCGTCATAGGTTGACTTGAGACCCAGCAATCACTGTGTCACCGTTGTAAAGGAGGTGGGGGGTATCACAAATATAGTTGAACAAATAATGAAAAATGTTTTTACATGTAATGTTTGGCTCAGAAGAGGAGCACGTTGACGAACAAACAAGAGAAGAAACACAGATAAAATTGGCTTATAAACAAAAAAAAAACCTGGCTGTCTCCATGCTAGTAATGCATACAGCGGGACAAGTTATGATAATGATATGATATGATGAGTCATTTATAACGCTCCTGCACACAAGTGTTTCTAGGCGCGACAAGACAAGGATGGGGGACAGAGGGAGGACAAGACAAACGATCTTACTAGGCCTTGTGCCTTTCAGATCAAGCAAGTGTGAAGGGGAAAGGAGAGGAGAAGTGCCAGGGGGAGGGAGCGAGGAGAGTGCAATAGGCAAGCTCAAGGAAATGCTGCCGGGGTGGCCGGTTCTAAGTAAGTGCAAGGAGGCAGGGGACTGTAGGGTTGCAGATACAGTCCCTGCGTGCGTGGAAGGCCCGGAGGCAGTGAAGGGGCTACTGGCCGTGAAGGAGCCTGGTGCACATTAATTTAGTGGCCAGAGGAAGTTCCAGGACTTTAAGCTCACAAACTAAAGACTTACAATTTAAAATATTTAAAACACTGTAAGCCCACATTGCTACTGAGAAAAAGCATACAGCAAGAAGACGTTCCTGTAACTGAACCTACAAATGGGTTAGGAAAATATTGCAAATACTTATGTACAATATACTGCTGATCTGCAGGAGACATGTTCAGTATGACAGAAGACATGGTGTTGTCAAGCTATTTATAAAGTAAAGCCTTAGGCAGCAAATGATACAAGAAACACACTTGCAATTCCTGAACAGTTCATCATTAAAGCTCTACTTCAGGCCTTGGCTTCAACTACTGCACTTTGCAAAAAAGAAAAACAATAGAAAAAAATAAAAAAATAAAAAATAAGAAGCCTATGCAGCAGGGTCGCTTTGCCTTGGAGACTCACCAGGACCGGCTTGGGCAGATTGTCGTTCTCGCAGATGTCGGACAGCGGAAGGCCGAAGAGCCTCCCCGGGAGGACCGACGACGTAGGCGACAGTGGCACACAGTCCAGCTGAGGGCCCGGCCCCCGCCAAAAGGCCCAGTTTATGATCGATCTTCTTCTTTTGAATGGCTTCTGGCTCAAGTCTGCGGAAAAAAAAGGTGAGATGTTTATTCGAAGAGAGCCATCTCCTGCTATAATTCCATTATTTGCTTTGCTGCGGTTGCTATAGCAATCACACCCAGAAGTGACAGCGGCCCTTTTCTATCTGGCATAGGCCAAAAGGTCTGTGTGTAAGCGCGTGCGCATCCGTGAACACAAAGAAAAATGGCAATTCCAAAACTTGAGACGGCGAGAATCGATAGGCAAACATAACTATGCATTGAATATCTGAAGGCAGCTGCTATTTGTTATAATATATTGTTGATGCAGAACCCAACTTACCCTTTTATTTTCCACTGGCAACAGTGACCCAGAGATTGAGGCAGGTAATCCCCCTGGTTAAGTGGGAGTGGTGGCAAGAGCGAATATTACAGCATCACCCCCAAAGCAGCTTCCCGCAGCTTCCCGCAGCATGCGGGTACCAGCCATAGGATGCAGGGCCTCCGCTGGAACCCAGAGGGATGCATGTCGCAAAAGATAATGCAGTGAGCCAGACCAGAGTGCAAACCATTCACCCTTCTACAATCCAGCCTATACACAGGCAGCCGGGCTCTCCAGTGGGATACTCACCCGCCTGCAGCAGGAGGCCACAGGCATAAAGAGGAAGAACTTCCAGCGACTAGGCATTGCACTACACCCGAACAGTGCTCAGAGGTCAGGGTGCAAAAGCCATTAATGCATGGTCACACCCGTCCTTCATAACACCACTCATTAAAAAATTGTAAATAAGAGGATGCCACCCACAGACCAGCCTTGCCCACCACAGCATTGAGGTCGCATGTCAGACCTAGTGCAGGTCCCCTCATCTGCCCACGGTCCTCTCCCTTTATGGAAGGCAAAGGCAGCTGCAGGGACCTACAGAGGGGCGGCACCAGCCCGCAATCAGCCGGCCAAGGCAGGATGCTCTGGATTCCGGTGCTACAATCTAGAAAACCATGGCTGGCCGCACGACCTTCATTGATGCAATATAGATCTACACCTGAGTGCAAAATGGCAACAGCCAGGTGGAAACTTCATGACAACGTTTAGCTGGGGTCTGCAACCTTTCACTCCCCAGATAGGTTGGACGGCAAAACCCATGAGCCCTACTCAGCACAGTCATTTCTGAAGGATCATGGGAATTGTAGTCCAAAACATCCGCAGAGGTTCAGACCTCTGCATTTAAGGATTGGTCATAAGCAAACAATCCCCTATCTAAAGTAGCTAACGGCATACTCTCTTGGAACAGATGAGTTGTCCGATTGGTTGAACTATAGGGGATTGCTAGTAGCAGCAGGAGTAGCCATTGCTACGTTCAACTAACCACCGATTTACACTTCCTTCTTTCTAGGAGTTCCCGTAAAATTGGGAAACCAAAATGGAAACATGGTGCCCGCCCAACTTCCACTGCCCCATTAATGAAATGACTGTTTGAACTCATTGTTTTGCAGCATTTTGTAGGGGGCATGCCGCGATAAGATATATTTTATTTTAGGGTAGTTGGGGAAGAATGAAAGTCGTCCATAGAAAATGCCTCAAAAAATCTGGTAAAACGTTTGCGGTGAGTTGAAATCCTGGTAAGCGTCCCCGATCCGAAAAGATAACACATTGATCCTAATCAAAGACGGACCAGAGAAACCTTCAACACGTGCCCGATTCATGATGGAGGAAATGAAGCAAAGAGAGGTGAGTGATCAGACCAAGAGCCCCAGAGGATGAAAACGACCCACCAGGGCCTCCAGCTCCCGACTGCAGGTCCAGAACAGATTCCTGGGCATAGAAATCAATGCATGGAAAGACTTAAGAAGTGCAGAGGTGAACATGGCATGGAACCGATGACCCCTGGAAGGAATGGGTTAGGCAAGGAACGAGACTGCTTCCTCCATCCTTCCTGTGTTTGGATGGGATGAGGCAGAAGGGCCCTCCCAACATGCTTTTCATTGGCCTTAACGGCTGCTGTACTCCGGTTTGGCGGGGATGTGTGAATCTCCACTTCTGCGGGTAGAGTCGCGCCACCAATGATGGAATTGCTGTGGACTCTCAGGACTGCCAGCCCGGCGCGGATCACAGTTGCTTGGGGGATTGTAATCACTTGTGCTTTGCGTGCGTTAATCAGGGATTCACGGTCCCTGCGAGAGTGGGCGGAAGCTTTTTGGCGAAACATCTGGAGAAAAAAAAATATGATCTTAATATTCCGAAGGTACGAGGCCAAATATAACCTCCTTGAGCATGGCTGACTTTGCGAGGGATCTTTCCATAATCAGGCATGTCTGTCTCCACCTCATACGGGCCTTGTTTTCCGAAAAGACCATCTGCTCATCTACGCGCATCATTTTCACAGTAGAAGCATCAAATGCCTACACAGCCCTGTGCACTCCTAAACATACAGGGATTAAGGGAACAATTAATCAATTTAACAACCCTGGGAGCAAGACACGCCACCGATCCAGTTGGAGAAAGCTCCTCTTCCCTCATCGTTCATCCACTGGAGATACATGATGTGCATTTTATAGCACTATCCTTCTGAACACATCTTTAGATTTTCAACGGCCTCAAATCCTGACCTTGCTTTGTGAAATGTCAATAATAACTTTTAATCTGGGTTTTCATCGACGTACTTTTCCCTCGCTTTTGAATACTTTGTTGCCCTCCCTCATACCTGTTCCATCTGCTCACATTCCACCTTCAAGCATCCTCTATATTCCCCCTCATGGCCCATCATGGATATATCATTCTGCCATTTAGAAACTGAAGCAGCCACTCCTAGGTCTGTAGTCCTGCCCTTTAAAGATTGTAGTTTTTCTCCAGCAGAGTCTCTTTGCACTGACTGATGGTCGGCATTATTTTGGTGGAGGCATGGGGGGAAAACAGTGACCTTCATAAAAAGGAAATGAGGTTACAGTGGAGTAAAAGATGGGTAGACATTAGATTGGGGTTAGCTGGATTGTTCACTGGCAATACTTTGGTTCAAGCCCCTATGGCAGTGGGCCACCACCTTGCAACACACCTGGATTCCCGACTGTGCGGAAGACTTGGCTGCCTCTCAATACCCTGAAGGGCTGTGTGCCCGCCTTGCAGAAGCTTTGCTCTAAAGCCACTCACCGTGTCTAAGTATTTACCACTGGACTGATTAGCACAGTTGAATACAACGCCCAGCTTCTCCCTGGGAACTGTGGGATAGGACCTGGCTATGGGACCCTGCTTCCTTGTTGTGGAAACATTTCTCTGAGACCCAAATCTGGTGTCTGGGTAATTTCATCATACAGATTTATTGGGCAACAGTTACAAGCATCGACAACCCGAGAGATTGGATAGCATTTGGAAGTGCACGGCAGAAGAAGAGGACAACTTTTTGTATGACTTGGTTGTGTTAGACCATGAAACCTTGACAAAGAAATCCAACAGAGGACCAAACTGAAGTCCCAAGAGTGCCGTCTAAAGGGGCACCCTCTCCTGCTCTGGAAACAGATTTAGGCCATTCAGAGCTTTTCGTCGAGAAGGGAAGTGCTGACTGGCTGGTATGCACAGGGGTATGAAAGGCTGTGAAGTTGTGTTGACCAGCTACAGCATGTGGACAGTGACAGCCAAGTGTGGAACATCTCTGAAGGTTTCACTTCCCAAGAAACATCCGAGAGAAGCCACTTGGATGGATCTGAATTCACTGCCACATCACCCAGCCAGTCTAAGGAGTCATCTGCTCACCTCTCTACTTTGGGGGCCGCCATTTTGGTTACTTGGAGAAATGCAAGAACCCAATTTGACTCTGTGGATTCCCAACTTAGCCATCACAGTTGCAAAATCACACTCCCTTCTCCATGTGGTATATTGTCTCAACTTTTTTGACCGACATAACGTTCACTATTTTTTTTCTCTACTGTGGGGACCGGACAAGAGTATCTGACCTTGTGGAGCCCTTGTTGGGTACATCCCTGGAATCCTAGCTCCCGGACTGGAGAACCAAAACTCAGCCAAGTCTACCCATGTATTCACATCTCCATTTGTTACCATTGGTCCCCATAGTATCCCACAGACTTTTCATGTCTGACCTCTAGAATTATTTTCTTTGGGCTCCCTTTGGTGGATTTCTTCCCGATGTTTGTGTTAGATACGCAATTTCACTGCCTTGATTTTCATGTCAGTTAATAAGATAATAAGAACGTCGACCTCTATTTCTCTTTGGTTTGGACATAAGCATCTTTTAGTGTGAATGAGTGCCTCTCTCTCATGCCATTCAGAAGTACATTTTTAGCTTGACCACTTTCCCACAAGGGGAAATGAGGGATTCCAGTGGCCCGCTGGTTAGTCGTCAAGAAGCCAAACCCCACAAAGAGGCAATGCCTTGAAGATGCCCCTCTCTTACAAATAACTACTGGAAATCCCAACACCAAATACAGAACTCCAGCAATCATTAGTCAGACCACCTACTGCACAATTCCACTTACTTGTTGCAAAGCGACCGCATCCATAAACCACACAAAGAATAATTGTTGAAGCCAGATGCCGCAAACAAAACAAAGGACTGGCATCAAAAACCCTTAGAACAGGCCGCAAGACATACAAATATTAATTGACACTCCATTTCTACACCCAGAAACAACTACCTTATGTGCTTAAACTGGAAAACCCCATTACTCCGTGCCCACACCTGTCCCTACTTCCCTTCAACACTGATGAAGCAAAATCATTCAGTCCTTGCACTGGCTGTCAATTTTTGGCTGGTATATATATACACATGTCTAGATAAGGCACGGCTGTGCGGACAATGGCACAGTTCTAAGAAATACACAGGCCTGCACATTTCCTCTTCTACAATTGCATTGCAGGATGAAATATGGTCTGGAGGGTTGTCTGAGCAAGACTGGAGGTGATGATTAACTCAAAACCTTCTACCTGTCTACCTTAAGTTTTTTAAATGTCACCCTCACTAGAACGGGTCTGTCCAGATCTAGAGCCACAAACAGCTGTGCCTAGAGAGCCAGGCTACACCTCACTTACTAAGCTCATTGAGGCTGAAAGGTGTCTGGGCTTGCTGGTGTTCCGGCTCGCCTGCCCCTTTTGTGGTGGAACCAATCCTGATTTGCACGTGGTCTTTTTCCACCTGTAATGGCATGGCAGGCTGATAAATGAAAGGCCAGGGGGTTGCTCTGCGCAATGCCAGAGGTTATGATTAATTCAGCAACTTCCATCCATTAACCTTCACCGAAATCAATACTAACTATCCCCTCTGGTGTCAGAAAGGATTTCTCAACAGATCCAGAGGACGGACATTAGGTGCCGATATGCACATTTCTAGAAGAGAACAGCCATTTTGCAGTAAAGTTTCTTAGCAAAGGCTGTGACTAATGTCACAGTCGAAAGGCAGCATCTCTCCAAGCGTGAGTGTCAACTATCAAAGAGGATCACGAGGCATGCTAGAGCGCAATGCAGCCGAGAGAAGATCGTGGCAAATGTTCCTGCTTGCTGCACATTAAAGCAGACCGTTTCTTCAGATTTATTTTTAACTTGTCCTAACACCAGAACGATGTTATTGTCTCAAAACATGGCATCTACATTGCAAATACATGTTTGAGAAAAGGACAAAAAAGCATCTTTGAGCGATGGGGCGAGATTTACAGGGGGCTACGGTCTTAAAAATTGGTGGATGCCTTCTCATGATGCCCTACTCACAAGAGACAAATAGGTCTTGAGGATTTAGACAGAGTATTTCCAAAATGTTATCAGGAGGCAAGGAGAGGATTTTAAAGGGCGTAGCAACAAGGTGAGGTAAGAAGGGCATACTTTCTCAACACAACTAAAACTGTGAATTCCTGTCCCCAGGCTTACAGAAGCTGTGGACAATGAGGCGGCAGTGATCGCCAAGAGACATTCACCAAAGAGCAAAGGGCCCTGGCTGCTGCCCAACCGGCACGCTGTCATCCATCAATTTGGGTTCTGCCCTGGCTGCTGCCTCAGCGGCAGGCTGTCACCCATCAGCTCAGGTTCTGCCCTGGCCGCTGCCTCAGCAGCAGGCTGTCACCCATCAGCTCAGGTTCTGTCCTGGCCGCTACCTCAGCAGCAGGCTGTCATCCATCAGCTCAGGTTCTGTCCTGGCTGCTGCCTCAGCAGCAGGCTGTCATCCATCAGCTCAGGTTCTGCCCTGGCCGCTGCCTCAGCAGCACGCTGTCATGCATCAGCTCAGGTTCTGCCCTGGCCGCTGCCTCAGCAGCAGGCTGTCATCCATCACCTCAGGTTCTGTCCGCCGCCTCAGCAGCACGCTGTCATCCATCAGCTCAGGTTCTGCCCTGGCCGCTGCCTCAGCAGCAGGCTGTCATCCATCAGCTCAGGTTCTATCCTGGCCGCTGCCTCAGCAGCAGGCTGTCATCCATCAGCTCAGGTTTTGTCCTGGCCGCTGCCTCAGCAGCAGGCTGTCATCCATCAGCTCAGGTTCTGTCCTGGCCGCTGCCTCAGCAGCAGGCTGTCATCCATCAGCTCAGGTTCTCTTCCTGGCCGCTACCTCAGCAGCACGCTGTCGTCCATCAGCTCAGGTTCTGCCCTGGCCGCTGCCTCAGCAGCAGGCTGTCATCCATCAGCTCAGGTTCTGCCCTGGCCGCTGCCTCAGCAGCACGCTGTCATCCATCAGCTCAGGTTCTGCCCTGGCCGCCGTCTCAACAGCAGGCTGTCATCCATCAGCTCAAGTTCTGTCCCCGCCGCTGCCTCAACTGCACGCTGTCATCCATCAGCTCAGGTTTTGCCCCGCCCGCTGTCTCAGCAGCAGGCTGTCATCCATCATCTCAAGTTCTGTCCTGGCCGCTGCCTCAGCAGCACGCTGTCCGCTACCTCAGCAGCACGCTGTCATCCATCAGCTCAAGTTCTGTGCTGACCACTTGCTGCTGTGAGTCTGGGTAGAACTGCGTTGCCCGCCCACTGACCGCCTGTTCCTAACTTCTCAGACAATTCCCCTCTCTGACTTTAACTCGCTTTTCCATCACAAGGGCCGGGATAATGTCAGCCGCACAACGAGATGTCTAAACACAAGCCTGTGTGGCTTTAGGCGGAGCTACCATAGGGCGGTAAGTACAGCTTATTCCAAAAGACACAAACAGCAGGGCATTTGCGCTGGCAGGAAATCCCCTCTCCTTTAAATGTCTGGTATTTATGCCTAGCTTGGGGAGCTGCATGCGCAAGGCGATATTTCCCAGGCTAATTTGTCCCTACCCACGCTGCCCACTACCTCCGAATACCAGAAGGGTATTACCATTCAATAGCACCCTGGGTGGGGGAGCCAACCAATCAGGTGGCTAGGAACATGGGCTGCCACTGTAAGCCACGGTCTATGCCGCCTGATGGCCAGCTCCCCTGCCTGCCATCTTCCCCCTCACCGACCCCGCTTTTTTGAAAATCCCTCCCCCCAATCCCACTTACCTGTTCGCTGCAGCTGTGAGTTGGTAGAGTATTTTTTCTCCGTGAACGTTCCTTGAGGCGACTCGTGCACGGAAAGAAAATACTTTCCTTTTTTTAAAAAAACCATTATCGCCCGCGTAGCATGGTACACGGGTTTTTATGTCGATATGTATGGCGATATGGCCCTCAGTGGCTGGGCCCACCATGTGGGTAACAGCCTGCCACCCTCGTGAAGGGACCCTCGCTTCGCTCGCCCCTTTATCTTAGGCGGCAGGTCGTTACCCACATATTGGGCCTGCCACCTCGGGCATATCGCCCCAGTAACCAAGGGAGAGAAAATGCCCAGAAAGGAGCTTCCAGGTTTTCTGGGACCTGCAACCTGTGGATATCTTGCCTGACCCCCCACCCCCACCCCCATGCATCCACAGATAAGGCACCAACGTGGTTAACTACGGCACATGACAATGCCGTACACCCCCCACCCCCCGCTCACCACCTGCGCAGGCCGAGGGGGTTCTCAGTGTGTAATCCCGCTTCATCCAGGACTACCATCCGGATAGGGCAGCACATATTCTGTGATTCGCCCAAAACATCAACGTGAGCAGTTCCGGGGTAAAGCTCTTAGCAGATTGGGCGTCTCCTCTGCAAACTGAGCGTGACGAGCCTCACTACAGACATGACTCCGTGTGTCTTGTGAGGTACAAGATTCGCGGTGCAGATTCACCTATGTAGACACTCTCAAAGAAACCATTTGTAGGAGCTTCTTAGAGGCCGACACAAAGCTTGACCACACCTTCCATAACGGTTCGGAGACAGCATTTGGTGTCAAGAAGATCACACACCATGCATAGTGCATCCTTTGCTAAAAACAACACCAATATATATGTGGGGGCACTGACTAGCGCCAACCTTAGTCATAGTTTTAGGCCCATGTCTTCTGTTAAATAATGATGCATGGGACGCGAGGGTCAGACGACGTGTAAGTCTACACTCTTTTCTATGGTGTTGAGGATGCAGTCCTGCCCGTGTCTGCACAGTCTAGTGCACTGTTACTCATTCAGTGGGCCTCCGGATGTTGTGGACTACAACTCCCATGATCCTTCACCATTGACTCCGCTTACTATGGATCATGGGAGTTGAAGAACAACCCATCTGGAGGGCCACAAAATGAGCCACCATGCAGAGTAGGGCGTTGCTTGACACATATCCAACTGTATTCTAGCTTAGGCCCTGGGATACAGGCACTAGATCAGAATTTCTTTTAGGTACAAAACAGAAATGTAGCCACACGTTCACTTTGAGGAAAACAAAATAAATGAACTGGCCAAATGTGTTCTCTGTGCACATACCCTCCTTTCTGCGCTATTGACGCCGGGCTATCCACGGTTGATAGCCCGGCAAATGAATTTTTTCATAACAAGCATGTGAAGAGTGCCGCTCTGGGTGAGAGGCACTCGCAAAGTATACTCAGTCAATATTGGTTTTAAAATAATTTTGGCACAGTCGGGCTTTTTAATTAAGAAGGCACTGTGCCAAAACTCTTCCCGAGAGACATTAACCTGCATCTAGACAAAAGCTGTGCAAAATATTGCCCAGATCCTGTTCAATTGTGTGGCATTCAGGCGCTTCATTGGATGGGTTCACTGCACAGTCAACAAAGAGAAAGTACATTTATACAAAAATATGGGCCCCAATAATGGTCACAGCGACTGACTGAAGCAATACATGTCTAAGTAACTGGCAAACTGGAGGGTAGCTGGTTGCCAAGCCAGGCAGATGAGTTCACAAAAGGGAGCTACCTACATCGCGCGCAATGCCTACAATGCGGGGCACGCGCCAATGCAGGTAAGCAACACAGAAGGGAGGTCTTCATACTTCGCTTTCAGGGAGAGTATTAGCTTATCCACTGCCTTCAACGCCCAGGTGACTTAAGCCAGGAGCTCAGCGCGGGAGGTACATCTTGACAGTCTAAGGCCAAGTTAGGCCAGGTGTCGGTAGGCATCACAAACAAAGCCCCCACCCAACCCTTGTCCCCAGACATTCCTATCTAACCAGGCGACATGGATTACATATGATAAGAGAGACGGCAAACCCCAGACACTAATGATCCCTTCCGCACACAAGAGAGTCTATTCACGGTCATCTTGCATCCTGCCGCGTCTTGCGGCCCTGCGAGCCCTGCCATGCACAGAAGGAGATGTTTCAAGTTCTGGCCTGGTCTACAAAGTGTTCAAGCATGTTCAGGGGTATGAAAAGAGGATACTCAAAATCAAATGAAAAGATATTTTGGAGGAAAATTACTGATATACAAATAGATGATATTCCGTAACCAAGAGGCCGAGAAGAAGCCTTGAAACCTACATTTTGTGGGGCGAAGAAAACTGACTAGCGGCTATTCATTTATTCGGACTACGCAATCAGCCTTCTCAGCCGCGGTGTCTTTGATCGGAGATGATTATGATCCCACCACAGTGGCGGGGTGGAACCCTAGCTCAGAAACTCTTTACACAATGAGTCTAAATGGGCAGCAGGTTAAGCCTTTGACCATAAAGTGCACGTGTGTCCACCAGTATTAAACTCAAACACAACAGTGTGGGTCTACTGACAAGCTTGAAGGGCATCTTCTTGTTATGTACATGCAAGTCAATGATTAATGGCATGGTGAGACTTACATCTTTAGGCCAATTATTCTATTAGAATCGAAACTTATTTCAAGCGAGGATAGCACAGGGGCAACGTGCTGGTCTTGGAAGCAAGGCCACCCAGAGCAATAGAGGTTCGAATCCCGGATCAGTTAGAAACCGATCTCGGGTATTAAGTGCGTTATGAAAAACCAATAAAATAAATACAAATACATTTCACACACTGCTAGGTCACTTTAATTGAATGTTGTCATTAATTCTGAGTGTGCATGCAGATACATGGCCTTTCTGCTCCTTCTCATATATGTGGCTCTCATGATGTGTCTCCGATATCTAACGGGTTAGTGCCAAGTCTCGCATTTCCCTTAAAGCAGTGTTGCAATTGGCCAGACAGTAACATGATGGCCAACGGATATTTTACACGAGAACGCGACACATCAGAAAGGTACCAATTGTTGGGAAGGCAGTTTAAGCACTGCTGCGCGTCATCACAATATGTGTTTCAGGCCATCTCTGGGACCGACACTTAAAGAAATGAGTAAGAAATTGCTTCAAAGTGTTTGTGTGTTGAAGATGTGGAGGGAGTGTAAGTGGGGGAGATGACTAACACTTAAAGCGTCACATATTTCCCCCCACCTAACTTCCAATGCAGCAACTTGCAGCCAGAGAGATAGCCTAAGGCCCTCAGAGGCGTTTCTTAGCTCTCCTTTGGTAGCCAGGCCAGAGGCGCTGAGCAGTGCAAGAAAAAACAAGCACAGTGAAAAAAGAAAAAATATATACATATTAAGCATTATTGCATGCAGCTGTGGGCAGTATGCCCTCTTATGTGCCCAGAAGCCCAACTTATGCTCTGAAGCGAGGGGGCATACGTAGGGCTTCGGAGCTCATAAGAGGCTGTATTGCTTATAAGATGCGGGCAAGAAGGCTATTAGAATGCGCCAGCAGGGTTGGGTTGCCGGTAGACCTGCCTAGTCTCTGGGTTTGTCGCGCAGCCTCAGTGTTTTCATGCTCTTCTCCGGGCCTCCACAAGAAAGCTTCCACTGTTACCGCAAAGTAGATGGATTCAGAGCACCACTGGAGCGGTCTAGTCTACCAGGGGGTTGAGGACTCGTCCTCTGGCAGGGCATTACGGCCCTCCACAAGGGCAATATCCACCTCCTCGCCAGCCGATAACGTGATTCTGATAGATGATATCTATAGGGCAGGCACGTGGCCTTCACCAGACTTTTTGGTTCAATATCCAGACTACTGCTCTTGAACTCTCGAGGCAAGGACTGGAACAAGGAAGATGGGTGTAGGATAAAGTGCTGGACGAACCCCGGCACGTCCCGCCACCCCAAGCTGTTATAGCCTCAATATCCGTCTAAGGTAGGACGCGGGGGTTTTAGGACTGTGATGAAGAAGAGAAGGACTCGGTGTAGTGGGATTTCCTGTAAGTAATCAGGGCATTATCATATCCAGCTTGTCATAGTCCTCGATCGTTCAGCAGAATAGCATGCCTGTGCCACAGCCAATGAGACACCCCCCTCCCCCACGACGCCTGAGACGCTGTACGTGCCCACACGCTCTGATGCTGCACGCACTGCGAGACGCTCACCTTTACAGACAGGGAAGCCCACTTGCGGGTTCACCTCTAGCTTTGCAACGTCAGCCCTAATGTCGCCCCAAGACTCTGCATAGCCTCATACTATTGAGCCGCTTCCCATCAGGCACTTCGTCCGTTTGGCAGTTTAATGGAGTTTAATGTACTTCTGTCAATCAAAAGCCACCGCGCGCGGAGTC
This sequence comes from Ambystoma mexicanum, assembly GCF_040938575.1. Lineage (NCBI taxonomy): Eukaryota > Metazoa > Chordata > Amphibia > Caudata > Ambystomatidae > Ambystoma > Ambystoma mexicanum. The sequence goes on along the minus strand of NC_090941.1, from coordinate 732,599,228 downwards.
ACAATCGCAGAGAGGTAGCTTGCATTGCTGGTGCATTTAACAGGTATATTAGTGGGGGGTGGGTCTGGCCTTACTCCCCCCACCCCCAACATTTTCAGCAAAGTTACTCTACTGGCAACAGGCAACAGGAGAGGTTCAAGGACTCGTGGTGGAGTCTCGATCATAGGCAGCAAAGTAGCTTTGGGACCAGCAGAGGTGCCAACTTGACCCACATGATAAAGTCAACTTCATCCAGGGCTGGCTTTTTAGCAAATAGAACGTTGCATATGTCTAGTTGGAAAAGTGAAAGTACAGCCCCGCTTGCAATGCTATGTTGGGTCAGAGGGCCAGTTGGGCAAACTTCAAGTGCTTCTTACTCTCACTCTGCTATCAGGTTACGGCTAGGTATGCCAGTAGGGGGCGGTACAGTGGGCTGCAGATGTATGACCTTTACAGTTCCTACCGCATCCAGTCAGTTGACTGCAGAGACACACCTCCAACCTGTCCTGTGGAAGTGCAGTTATAAAGCAGCAGCCACGGGCCGTGGTCCTGGGTAACCATCCAGTGGGCCCTCCTGCTGGCCGCACTTAGATGCCCAGTGTTTGATCAGTCCCACTGTGCGCAAGGGAGAGGCACTTACCATTCAGTGACTGGCACGCAGCCATGCGACTGGGCTTGAGAATGAACTGGCAGCGCATCTCCCCGGGCATCTGCTCCCTTCGGTCAGTGCCATGAAGATCCAGCGCCAAGATGCTGTCCTTGGCGCAGTGGGCCTGCAGCAGGGCATCACGAACGTGGCTCATCTTAATTTCATAGGGGTGTTCATGGCCTGTTAAAAAAAAGTAGCGGAGCTCCTTTAAAAGGCAGTAGTACTGAATCAATAATATCACAACACAAGTCCACAGGTACACACACATCACACCATAACTTAGGAAAACATCCCAGACCAAAAGGCCTATACCACAGACGCTTGAACTCGGTTTGCCTGTATGGACTGCTATGGGGGTCAATAACTAGCAGACAAGGACTTCAGCCTGGGCAGTGGCAAGCCAATCGCACTAGACCGATCCATTTTATAACCAGGTGCATGAGGTATAAAGGAGTTTTGCATTTTTACTTATTGAAGAGCAGGGGGCCATTTCGAACAGCAATGATTTGCAAAGTAGCCAATAAAAAAGCGGAGGGTATGGTCCAACCGTAGAAGAGTATTGCTATATTATGTGACGCATACTGGGGGGAGGAGGTGAAAGCGTGTGGGAACATGTATCAGGGACAAAATATTTATACTAGGGAGGCTGAGGACAAAATGTACTTTACAAATGATATAGAGTAGTCTTGGGTGCAGAATGCAGGAGCGCTGGATAGGAATGCATGGGGAGGTGGGGCCCCTGCCTTCGTTAGCAGATGGAGTTTGAGCCTCGTTTTGAATAATTCAACTGAAGGGGTGCATTCGTGGCTGGAGTAAGTGGGCAAAAGCCACAAAAGCAGCGCTGAGATGGAGGAATGACAGCTTGAAGAGAGACAAGGAGAGGTGAGTCCAGGAGGGAGAGTACAGCGAGATGCAGTCAAGGAGGCACTAAAGTGGCAAGACCGTGGATTGATTGATAGGCGAGTAGCAGGAATTTAAGGAGAGGGATTTTGCATGTGGAGCCATCCAGCATTGTGGCGGAAGGCAGAGGTGGGGAAGGAACTGCTAAACTGAAAAAGGTGCGTGTCGCAAAGTTGAAGAATGTTGAGGGGAGCAAAAAAATAAAGGGGGTAGACCAAGAAGTTGCTGTGTCTAGTAGTAGAGTTTGCTGAGCACAAGAGCAGTGAAAAGGTTTAGTTGAGTTGTTTGTGAATGGGGTGTGTAGAGAGGTTTTCATAATATTTAGGAGGTTGAGTGTCTGGCAGAGGTGACAGCGGCTATGTTGAACTGACAGAGTTTCAGGTCACTGTCAAAAATAACCCCAAGATTCCTAGCCGTGGGTGAGCTGGTCAGGGGGAAGGAGATAGGAGGGTGATGTAGGCAGGGAGAAAGAGCTCAGACTCTGAAGAATGGAGCACGAGGCAGCGTAGAGGCATCCAGTGGTGGACGGTGGCTAAGTAATTGGTGATGATTCTGGACATTTAGATCCAAAGGGAAAGAATGGCTCTTTGCCCAGCAACATTAACTCATTCCTCAGCTAGTGCCTTCCATGCTCCTCAACCACCCCCATTGCTGGGCCGTTGATCTTCCATTATTTATGACTTTTGTGATTCTAGTATTCCTGACCTTTAGATTAGTTACCTGCTGTACCATTTCTATTGTACGTTCCTTTTATTACCATGGCGCCTCAGCCTAAGGAGTGGTGTTCCTCGGCTTCCTGTATTTATCCCATTGTTGCCATGCTGATCAATCTGTAACCTGGTCTTCATGCCTTTCTCATCTTCTCCGTATTTGTACTAGTTTAGTTACTTGCTGTACCATTTCTATTGTACGTTCTTTTTATTACCATGGCGCCTCAGCCTAAGGAGTGGTGTTCCTCGGCTTCCTGTATTTATCCCATTGTTGCCATGCTGATCAATCTGTAACCTGGTCTTCATGCCTTTGTCATCTTCTTTGTATTTGTACTTGCAACGAATAAGTTATGTTCAAGCACCCCGATACCTTAGGGTTAGGTGCGCTCTACAAATAATCAACTAAACTAAACTTCGAAGATTGGAGGGGGAAGGAGAAAACATTATGAGTATTGTTAGGGAATAGTTGATTGTTAAAGCCAAAGGAAGAAATGAGTTTACCGAGGGTGAAGTATAGGGTGAAGAAGAGAGGACTTAGGGTGGATTCTTGAGGAAAGCTTGTGGGAAGGGGTTCCAGGGTGGGTGTAGCTTGAGTTCTACGAGAGGGAGAAGGCCAGAGATAAGAGGACAACCAGTCGAGTACATAGACCTTGAAGCCAAGGAGGGGAACAGTTTCCAGTAGGGAAGGATGATCCATAGTGTCAAGGGCAGCTGAAAAGGGTAGAAGGATGAGGATGAAGGAGAGGTGAGCATGGCGGGCATTGGTGAGAAAACTGCTGATATGGGTGAGAGCAGTCTCAGTGCTGTGCTTGGATAGGAATCCACATTGGGGTGTGTGTACCTCAAGATAATTGAATGTGTGGTTGAAAACAACCTTCCAGAGAATTATAGTGTTTTACCCAACTCTGAGTCTCCTGCAGAGTGCCCCAAAGCTCCATCCTCTCACCAATCCTTTTTAATCTTTGCATGGACCCTCTGGGCACACTCCTCAAAGATACTGAAATAGCCACCCACCAATACACGTAGGATACTCAGTTGTTCATGAGAGTACAAAAGCCCAGAGCACATCATCTGTCTCTGTGATTACTTAGTCAGCATCCAGTTCTGGATGTCGATGGTCTACCTCAAACAGAATGTCTTATTACAGGTGTGTGGAAATTTGACCAAATCCCGCATTCTACGTGAACTATACTGATTTCCTCTCTTCCGGGGTACTGTTCAAGACTGCCTGTATCATCTACAGTACATTAGTACACCAGTGCCAGGATTGAATTGAGATTTGACGGGCAGGAGCTAAAAGCAGCTCCTGGGTAATGGGCATCACTCACTAGGCTGGAGCTACCTCGGTAGAACCAAGAGCTAGTATAAAGCGCGCTGCAAATCTTACTTGCGCTTGAGATGCAAACACTTAATTTCTGCCCAGCATGTATGTTTCCATTCTGCTTTAGATGTGTCCTTTGGTCGTGTTTATTCATATTACAAAATAGACAGGGTTAATATCACATATGTATGTTTGTATGGTGCCAGTTTGCCTGGGGAGTCAAAATTAGCTCCCGATAACTGATAGTTTCAAGAGAACAAGGTTCTCCCAAGCTAGAAGTAGGAACTAAATAGCTCCAAGCTCCCACCAACTTTGAACACTACCAGTTTTCTTGGTGGCTAAGCTCCACATTTCTGCTTGCATGCGCTTCTCGCGCAGCAAATCGACAAACTGGTTTGAAATCAGAATTCGTCTACAAAGAGGACCCGCAAACAATCCTTCACTTATGAGCTCACCCACCCTTTGAAACTAGTTCCCAGTATCGGCTTAGAATCCCTCCACAATTGTCCACTTCCACAAATCTCTCAAAATGCAGATTTGTCAACAACACCTGACCAAGAACTAATCCCAATGGACATAGAGACTGATGGGCAGACTTCATGCAACACATAGTACTGTGCTGCTGTTATAAGATGCCAGTCCAAATGCTGGCTCTACACACCCAGTGCAGCGCTGCGCTGCTCTCGTATAGGGAAGTATTCACACCCTTGGAAAAAGTTCCATTAGACACAACATGTTCAGAACTTCAAGGAACTCCATTTTTATCAGTGCAAATCTCTGACAGTTGATGCTCCAAATGGTCCTAACACTTCCCTAAAAGCCAATCCCGGGACAGAGCGAGAGCGGATTGCATGCCTACTCCTGGCTCAACAGAATTAATGCAACCTTCTCCAGGGGACAAAAAAAACAAAAAATGAAAAACGAAGCAACAAGCTACAATGACTATAAAAATAGGCAGGCAGGCTGTACCTCGAGGAAAAACAGAAATTACAAGCACACAACCTAAAAGCGCGTTTTCTCGATTCCATACTTAAAGCATTCTGGATCAAGAGTCAACATACCCACAGTATCTGCCCACACCATGTTCCTGTGATGAAAGGACTACTGCTCTGCAGGTCACAAGGTTGAGTGAAGGTTTCTAACCCCACACTTAACTCAACACTACTACTAACCCAACAGAAAGCTCAGCCATAAAGGTGAAATAGGCACCAAAAGGATGGCCCTGCTTGCGGTAGCATGGGCTGAGGGCAGGTTTTACCCTTCAGGAGGAGTGCAAACCTGCAAGGAAGCATTCAAAGCAACAATAGTACTGTGGTACCAAAACAAAATAAATGTTCACTCAAGGTTCTATAAAAAAAAATAGAAACTAAAAGGACAGTCAAACTAATGCAAAACACTAACAACCCACCCCATCTAATGAAATACAAAGAATATGCAGAAAAGGGGACCTCTTGGCATGAAGACAAGGGTGTGCTGGCAATTGTCTTTAATTGTCTTTGCAGCAATGTTCAGGTTTAAGTATGTATTTTTTTAAAGGTATGGAATGGGGTTTTAGGTGTCACTGTGACCCATAGAACAAGGTTGAGGGGCAGAACAACTGTAGGTACCGAAATAACTTCTTTCTGGGCCTCAACTCAAGGGGTTCAGTCGGCTTCTGTGCTCTTTCCAGCGTACCAAATCAGATTTGTGGTGCTCAAACTGGCACGAGTGGATTCAACAACACAGTGCAATTAAATAGGTGGCAATGGCAATTGGCTAAAAGAAGCTTGGGACAGGCAGGCGATGTTCGGATCACTGCAGCTCATGAGCACTCAAAGCAGTTTGAAATTACATCAAGCCACAGACAGCTTCTTTTGTTCTTGCGGTGCTGTGCGACCCTGTTCTGGGTCTCTGAGAAAGGTGACACTTTCTGCCCTTCCCAGCCAAGAAAGACATCAGGGATGCTTGGGGGGGGGGTTCCACTTCTGCAGCCAGATTCCTGACTACCAGTGACCGGCCAGTAGACAGGTGCTAACCAACAGCAGGTCACTGCAAAGGTTCCTCTGCTGTGCTTAGGGGGTGGGTCTGACTCACTCCTTGGAAAGCTTCATCTTCACACTAATGACTGAGGACTTTGGGGTTACTGTACCCCAATAAGGTTACAGTGGAAAAACCCCTTCTCGGGTGCGGGGGGCTGTCTGTGTGTGTGTTTTGGGCTACAATCCCATGAGCTCTAACCCGCAGAGTCAATGGTGGGGGATCCATGAGAGCCGTGGGATGAAGACCTTTGTTCTAGACACAGCCCCTCTCCTAATTCCCCCAAACCTCTCCATCTCCCGGTCAGCCTTATATCAAAAAGACTCCAGTAAGTATCTGCCTGGTGCAACTTACTCGTTGTGCTCCCAGAGCTTCCTTTGAAGAGGTGGTTCCCGCCAAGCCTGATGGGAAGTTGCTAAAATCATTCCAGCAGAGAACAAAGGGAGCCTCCAGGCTTGCCCTCCCTAACATTGCTATGTAGTATGCAGGCCAGGGGCCGGTGAAAGAGAGTGAGGATACATATGTGTGAATGCAGCGCAGGGGCGGGGGGGGCAATCAATGATGATACTGAGAATGAATGGGGGGAGGACACTCTCTATGATGGTAGTTGTTAGAGCAGGGCCAGGAGGGAGAGAGGGGTGGACGAGTAGGGGAGTGGAACACACATCACCATGGGCATATTTTCTTGAAAAGGCGTGGCATTATTACCACTCTTATAGGCAAAGCCTAAGTGAAGGAATGCTGGCCTACATGGGCACAGCCATCAAGAACACCTTTTCTCGCAGTGGCATGACGTTTTGGATGCAGCCAAAGTGAGTGTTTCTTGTGTAAGGATACGGCCCTATAGAGGCACAGCCAATATGGACAGGATTTCTTGTAGTGGCATAATATTTTTACTAGCGCTATGGGCAAAGCCAAAACAAGTCTTCTTATGTGGGGATAATGCCTACCTGGGGCACAGCCGAAACACATCTTACATGGGAATACTAGCCTTCACAGGCTTGTTTTCTTGTAATGGCATGGTATTATGGGCATAGCCAAAATACATGGCAACACTGGCATATATTGACACATCCAGCATAGACTTTTTTTTTTTTTACAGCAGCAATACTGGCATTATGGGCTTAGCCAGCAGGAGAGGGTTCTTGTGTGGGAATAGTGAATAGTGGCATATACTGCAACAGGCAGCATAAGAGTTTCTTCTTACAGTGGCAGTACTGCCATTATCCGGCAGAGCCAGAAACATTTCCTTACACTAGCAGAATACTGGTATATGTTGAGTGCAAAGGCATTATGAAAATTAGCTGGAACAGACGCCAGTTAAGTTTTGGTGACGAGGCATGTACTGGTTGCGCTACCCTCAAAAATCAATAGTAAGTTGTATGAATTTCCAATTCTTCACAAAATGTGTTCTATAAAATGCACTATTTTAACTGATTCATTTGAACAAGTTCTCGGGGGCAGAGCCCCCTTCCCAATACCCCGTTGGTGCTCCCTCCCTACAGGAAATGGCGCGCAAACCTGAGGAAAGTAGATCTACCCCTCCAGTGAAAGCATTTACCAAACGCCTCTGGTCACATTGCCAGGATGCTGCGCCCTGGCACCCGGTAGGCAGGATGGGAATGCACACAAAGCGTGGCTTTTTAATACACTAAGATACTGCCGCCGCCGATGGAATCCTACAGCCCTGCCTGCTTATTTGGCCTAAAAGTCCAGAGGGCTGTTCGAGCACTCCAATGCAGTCACAGACACAACACGCACTATGCAAATCGTGCAAAGTCATTTCTCTAGTTCACAATTCATATTTCAGAAGTAAAACGATTGCTTTCACTGCAGTCTCTTCTGTACAGACGTGCACAAGTGTAAGACCGAGAAATGAAAGCTTTGCAGATCATCTTAAGGGTGCCTGAAATTGAGGAATCGTGTGTGTGCAAGAACGTGATGGAGTGAGCTTCTTTTGGGAACGAAGATGGCCTGCGAGCAGTTTCTCATTCTAGAAAACTCATCTGCTCCCGACAGCTATAGAAACCGATTTCCTCTTTTCTCTGCAATTTCCTCTTTTTGATAAGGAGCATTAAAGGGGCACTTATTATTCAAACCTTCTGGAGCATAATGTTTCATTTAATTTCCATCCGTCATAAAAACAGAGATGGCGGCCTCCGGTTTTAGCGGCTGGATTATTAAGCGTGTTGCAGTAGAAGCATTTAGGTGATACCCTTTTGTTTAGCCGTGCACGCATTCTGTGCATTAGCTTATTTTACATGAGCGTCTTTGACAAGTGGTGCGAATAGAATCGAAAACAAGCACTGGCACAGCCAATATTTTTTGTCTGTTTTGCGCCAAGCACAACCTAATGCAGCAATATGTCAGTGATTGAAGTGAGCGGGAACGGTCAGGAGCGGTGTTCCACTACTTTAAAAAAATCTGTTTACCATTCCTCTACTTTTTACGATCCTGTTCACCATTCTCTATAGAGGGTTTGTCCATTCATGACCCTGTGCAAGGGGAAAGTTGTACTAGGAGCCTTAGTTACTAGTCACTTAGACTATTGCAATGCCCCAGCTGCAACACCTTGTCACATGTTGCACTACGCCTCCGCCTACCCTCTCCCCTGCTGAGACCACAGTTCCACTACTTTGTTCGGTACACTTCTAACACTGAATATATACCATGCCATGTCTAAACGACTTTCAGCAGCAGTAAAGTTCAGACCTTTGCACCCACTTCAAACAAAGAAAGTAGAGAAGAACAGACGCCGTTTTGTCAAGCATCGGGCATCTGGGACTCTTTCCAATAAACTGACAAAGGCCAGAAATTGCAACTAAAGCAGACATAGAATGGTCACCTTCCAGGAAATCACAATGCCACTAACCTAGAAAAGGCAGGCATGAAGACCTCACGAAAGCATATTTGCATCTACCACTATCCATTCTTGTCGTTTTTGCTCCAGTAGGTAACGCTAAAGTGACACCATTGAGCCAAAACATAAGGACGCAGGTTTTACCAACTCAAGAGAGCACGGAAAACTGGGAGACAGAGAGAAAGCCAGCAGTGAAAGCACTTAGGATGGTTTAGATTGGCAGGCCTAGCTTGATGCTGCCATTTATCAATAACAGATGCGTCAAGACATGAACACGAATGAGGTGTCTCCACTGGAGAAACATATGGTAGTTATGCGCAAACTGTGCAGGTAAATAAAAGGTGTGAAGTTATACTGTGGTGGTGGTGGCGGGACACTGTATGACTGATGCACCAACGTGTTTATTCAGGTGTCCGATGCAGTAGCCACGGTGGCCCAGGCTTAACCCCACAGACAAGTGCAACTAACACCATAACCGGCTAATCTTTGCAACAGCATAGCAGGTCAGATAGCACAGTGAGCTAAGCGCTCGCCTCTGAGATCTGTGCACAGCCTGCTGTGGCAGGTTGGGATCCCAGATGAGTCAACTCAGCCTTTCATCCTTCCGAAGTCGATAAATGAAGTACCACTCTGTGGCGTAATATTGTCTTCTGTTATTTCAGCGCTCTGAGAGCTACGGGTGTATAGCGCTATATAAGAAATACATTATTATTATAAGGTTTCGGATAAGTTAAAAAAGCAACAAGTATAACAGTAAAGAATATTCAGGAACATTAAAGTAAACCCCACATGTTTGGGTTATTAGTTAAATGAACAGCAGACTTGCAGAATGGGGTTTTGAAACAAAATGTAGGGGTAGCAGTGGTGATATCACATAACTGCTGACAGGTGGCGACGTCACCGGAAGTGAAATCAGACATACTTTGCTTCCCAGTCCAGGCAATTATACATTTTTGGTAAACAAATTTCATTGAAAAATAGAAGCATTATGTTACCAAACAGTGATTGTCAGTGGGAACAAAGACATAGCTAATAACCTATAATTACTTTTGAAAGGTAAGTAGTCCGATAGTTGCCGCATTATACCATTAAATAATAGCACTCCTGCCTTTCAAAGTCGTTCTTCTTGGCAAGCAAGCGCTTGCACTTGCAAAGAGTGGCCTTAAACAGGAGTAGTTTTGGCGGGGGCGGGGGAGGTGGGTAGATTTGCTGGGGGCTAGCTTCCGGCCCTTCAATCACTGCGCACACAACACTCGCATTTCACATAGCCCCTCGGTGCTACCATGTGGCGGGCAGCGTGTGTGGGGGCATTCCTGGGAGAGACCTCTATGAGGAATAACTCTAAAACCATTAAAAGGCCTGCGAATCAATAAATACGTCCCCCTGGATATATCCATCTTACGCCAACCTTTCATACAATGAATCGCGCCCTGGCGTCTGCTGTGTGTCAAGGAGCAACCTTCCTGCTGTCGGGGGTGAGGGGGGGGCGGGCGCCCAGGAGGCATGTTCTGAAGAGCACTGCTACCTGGCCTGCCTGCCACCCAGGCGGTCCACCATAAGCCTGCTATGCTTGATCATAAGGAAGGCAAGGCTCAGACCACCGACTCTTGCACATATATTCTGGGGTATCTGCAATCAGGTAAGCATTCTAACGAACACTGCTGTCTGGCCTGCAGGGTCACTGAGTGTCACCATAAGCCCACTATGCTTGAGCCAGTCGGGTTTCATCATAATGAATGCAGGGCTCAGACCACCGAATGTTCATTCTCCCTCCTCTCTTGTGCATACAGATGACATAACAAAACAGCACATAGAGAATCACTCCCCAAAACTCCAAACAACATCTTCCGAAAAACCTGCAACATCAGAGCTTCCACACAACAAACAGTGTCGCTGAGATGCGGAACGGTCGAGGAAGAGCAAAACCAAAGAGGCATTTTCTTTCCAAGCTGGCCTCAATCCAATTTGCAGCCCCAGCCAATCGTCAGCGATCCAGCTATACAATAGACCAACAGTCCAGCTGACCAGACAACTTCCAATTCTCTGAATCCTAAACCGAGCCCAGTCTTCGCCACAAGACACCTAGGACCCGAAACACATATCCAAAGTACGCCCCTCCCCCAAACCAAGGTGTTCTTGAGCGTAGTAATGGACTCATGTTGAGAATCAGCATGCCCCAAATAACTGCACGTAGGACACAAAATAAATGCAAATGCCTGCACACACTACCTGCATAGAATGCAGAAATACCCCAAACCCATTTCCCCGGAAAAAGCTGATGTAGAATACACATACCGACACAACTACAAGTGTGGGAGGCGTCCCACGAGACACTAAACTACAACTCAACACAAGGATCCATTTAAACATAATAGACTAGTCTAATAACACATGAAAGTTGAAAAACCTAAACACTTATGCCGCATACACTCTCCCAAAACACTAAATATAACTCTCGACCCATCTGCTCAAAGCAGCAAACAGGCATGCATACAACAGGCATGCGTGTTCATTTAGTTACACAGTAACCACTGGCACCAACCACCCAGGCTAGCTCTGACCAACTGCCTGAGCTGGAGCAGAGTTCACATGCAGACATTCCAGGTACTCATCAACATTCTCAGTGACATCATTCACTCGTGCATGCAAGGGATTAGGGCATGACAATACACCTTTAAAGAGCTTAAAATCACGACCTTGAGCAACAATGTTATGATTAAGGCTTAGCACCCACCCTCCCCCACCATCATGGATGGAAGACTGCAAATACCACAATACAACAATAAAAGATATTCAGGGGAGAGGAAAGTGGGCAGTGTGACTGGCAGAATCTCGCCGACGCCTTGACTTGCTGCTGAGAGACATGCTATCCCTGCTTGTCTCCAGAGGCACAGCAGGTCTTGGAAAGACCATTTCATCTCAATGTGTGTCAGCTAGGCAATTAAATACAGCAGCAGTGACCTGGGGGAATGGGACATTCTCGGTGTAAGTCCTCCAAGTGTGCATGGTAAGTGATAGGAAATGGATGGGTGTAATAAGTTACAAATATGTCTGAGTGTGGGACAGACTGAAGGCTCACTGTGAGGTGAAATATAGTCCCTGGATGCCAGAAATAAAGAGGCCAGAATGATTTGGGAAGTCCCATTGAAGTATAAGCCCAGCACAGAAATGGTGATGTCAGACATGAGGCCTATTGAACCAAAAACAGGCCTAAATCTCAAAGGAAAGAAATTGGGCGTAAATCTCAAAAGTGCAAAGATCTGCGCAATGCATTTCTGCAAGGAAGAGAAAGACATGTGGCTGTCAATGCTGTTTTACTAAATCCATGGAGAGCTGCACTTTTACTTAGAGACAGACAACAGCGTGTACAATATCTTCATGCAACAGGAGACTGTGATCCCAAAATCTTAATTGAAACTAAGCTTCTTGCAATTATAAGAAATAAAAGAACCTCCCTTTTCCCTCATCCAAATGACAGTATGCTAAGAGAAGTGCACACTAGACTTTCAGAGTTTGAACATGATTTTCTCATATAACTGCCCTATACATATGGACAATCCAGAAGTGATATGCATGTATTTTGCAACTGTGTGATCAAAGAAGTACATTACATCTGGATATAAGGCCCGGGTGCCTTATAAACTGTCATGTCAAATGCATTGTGTGTGAGTTTAAAATCCATTTCTTGCAGAATTTAACATGCAGCCAGTCATTTCATTTCTCCTAAAGATGAAACTTAACCTCCAAGACCTTTCCTCTGCTGATCCTGGAGAGGGGACCTTGTTGCCAACCATCAAATCAGGGCCATTGCTTAAAAATATAGAAAGAAATACACTGCTTCGATTTAAACCAGGTTGAAACAGAGACGGCCATGCCTGTTCTTTCAGCAGAAGTGACCTTGAGGTCACAATTCCCATAAAATGTCCATTAGAGTTGCAATCAGCCCCATCACAGGCCTTGAAGGGGGAGGCGAACACAAACATGAGCCAGCCTCTGGTTGATCACATGCTTAAGGGTTAAGAGAAGAAAGGTAAAGGCTGGAGGAGTTTAGTTAATGGAAAAATACATATTATTGCATACAAAGGCAGCGTATATGCCACAAAGGTCATTCCAGGCTTTTATTAAAGATGACAGTAACCCCCTTTGAACCATGCCAAAGAGGTTTTGGTGTGATAAACATAACTAAAGTTATGAATACAAATTTGATTAGGGCCTACCCTTGATTCCGAGAGATTTGAAAGTTGGTGCGAGGGTGAAAGACAAAATTAACATGTGAACATGAAGTGGCATATTTTTCACTGATACGGCTCCTGAGTAAATGAAGATAACATTTATTTCTGCATAGGAAAGGCGTGCCAACTTCAGATTAGCATCATCTGATTTGCCTTAAAATGTAGTACATAAAAATATATTCATACATGTAAAGATTTGAAAAAATAGGGTAGTTGCCATGTTGATAGGTTTTTAGAATTTTGAACATGCCGAGCCCACATGTCAGTTTGAGATGACAAAGCTTTCTCCTCCCAAAGTTTCCCATCTCACACCCCTCATTTCCTTGTCCCATTAGCACACAGGTGGGAGGTGGGTAAAGAAAAGCAACTAATTCATTTTGCAGGAATCATGACAGGTTTGTGATGTTATTTGCCCTATAAGTAGACCAGTTTTCATTAGAACTGGGCTTTTTCCACTTATTCTGGGAGGCAACCTGCTACTGACCTCTTCTGAGAAACATCCAAGCACAGAGGCCCCAAATCTTGCATTGGAGACAGAGACCAGGAGACATAGAGGCTGACCTCTTGGAGGAGCCTGAGGAGACTATCCTGGACTGACACCTTTTCTGTCCCAGAGGTGCCCTGCTGTTCCCTGATGCCCATTCCAAGGCCTCTCCTGTATGTAAAACTATCCCCAAAGCCTTAGATTTGTGTAGGCCCTGCATTGTAAAGCATTGTTTTAGTTATTTCCCTATAGCATCATACCCTGTTTGTTTGTGTAGATCCTTAGCATATTTAATTAACGTAAATCAATGAATTCCCCTATAGAAATCACGGGATGTGTTTTGTTGCCATTCGAATCAACAAGCTCTTCCCAGTGTGTTTTGAGCTGATATAAACAAAGATTTGCCAAAATAATTAATCCCATAAACCCTGTTTCCATGTGAGTGTGCAGGGTGCAAAACAAAATTGCCCCTTTGCTCCCATTGTGCTCTGACCCAAACCACAAAGCCCTGCCTGTTCTTTTTAGGTGTGGCAAAAAAAATTCCCATTGTTTTTCTTTCCCTCATATTAAGTTAAAAAAAGTGATTTTGCCCCTTGAATCCTTTTTTCCAAAGAGTGCATTTTACCAGAATCCCAAAACGATTTTCCCACTGTGTTCCCACTCTCCGCCACTGACCTTCAATTCAAAGGGGTCAAGCCTAATTGATGTTTGGAGGATGGGGGTTGCTGGGTGACAAATATTATAACCGAATCAGCAATGACTGTGTGTCTTGAATTGTTCATATTGGGGGGTGATTTGAAAAGAAAGCTGCGGGAAACTGACTGCATATTTCAGTATTTTCTCTGTGTTGGTGCCATTACAGAAGTCAGTTTTGTTCTTGCGTTGCTACTGCATTGGTGGCTGATGTTAGTCTATTTGTAAAATTTGGGTTAAATAAATTAAACAATCTATATTCTTACTACACACCGGCCTGGTTCCTAGTCCATTGTGGCACCGGGTATTTGTTGGGGTTGGATGCGAAACAGGTTGGAGGCCTTACCAAATAGAACCTGAATCAAAATCATAGTGATTTGTTGGGTGCCACATTCATTGGGGGGAAAGGAACTCACTGAGTTGAGTGTGACCGCGTAAAAAACCGCGACATCCCACTGCCTGCATGTATATGCAGCTTCTGTGCCAAAAAAGAAAAGGACGCTCAATGTGAAAGGGCCTGACAGAGGAACACACCAGATCATTAGTGCTGCTCAGTGTTGCAGCAAACACACACAAAAGAATGCCAGGCCCAATCCAAAGCAGCAAGGCATGCAGATGGGACCCAAAGCTGAGCCATGTGTCAAAAATGAAACTCTGCTGCAGAGGAGCCAATGGCCTGCAGATACCATTTCCAACGTATCATAAGATGAAATGTCTAAAATGGTCATTGCGATTGCAAGCCCCTCTGCTCAGTGTGACTGTTCAACAAAGGCGTGGGCCTGGAGGTAAGCAGGCAGCCAAACCCCAGATGCGGAGGCTCTGTGCTTTGAGGTGGGATAGGACGTCAAGCCGATGCCACCCCCCCATCCCTCACCCAACCAGACAAAGCACGTTTTGGTTTTTATTTACTTTTCTTTGTCAAGAGAAGGGGGAGAGGGGCTCGATGTTTAAGGTGCTAATGGCTCGATTCTCAATTCAGTCCGTAGTCGGCTACTTGATCCGAGCCAGCCCAAACCTTGTCTCACCATCCCACCCACCTCGTCCTTAACCAAACACCACAAGCTTTCACATTGTGTATATGTAAAGTACAATTTATCCATAGTGACCACACATTAAAAATGCAATTGATTCTCACTGATTAGAAGTATTTATTCAGTTCAGAGTAGAGTATTCCCAAAACAACCAACACTTGTTTTATGCTAATTTGCATACTTTCTAACTGGGTCTAGTGACTTCATATATATCACGATGGCAACATTGGTTTCTGGGAAAAGAGATTTCAGCCTTCAGAAAGCACGCAAATTAGCCCAAAATATGTGTAAGCTATTATTAATGTGCAAGTATAGACTAAATGTCTCTAATCAACAATGGGTGTCAGTTGCATTTTTGAATGTCTGGGTACTGTGGATACATTGTATTTTTTACTGAGTAACGGTTTGGCCAAGCGATAGAGCCTTTTCAATTTAAACGCAGTATACCCTACAAAGTCCACCTACTTGTATTTAACTCAAGTCTTCCTGCTGTTTTCTCTTGAAGAGAAGACTCAAAGCCTACATTTGTCAAACAATCTTACTTTTTGCAAAAGTCAGTCAATCATCTATTGATCTTACCTATGAGAGGATAAGGCGCGTCATCTTTGCCCGAGATAACCCATAGCTGGTAGTCTTTTTCAGAGCCCTGAAAAACAAAAAGGTCAAAGGTTGTTTTTTTCATTAAAACGTGTGCAAGACTTGGCGATAATGCCCCGCAGCACGCCTTCAGTTCCCTTTAAATGTAGGTGGAGGAAATGGAGGGGGCATTAATGAAAAGGGACACACAAGACTCAATAAAAATGGCCTCCTGCAGGAGTCACAGACATTAAATGATTTGGCGTAGAACAAGCAGATCTGGCCTTTAAAGGAATGGTGGCAAACTGGATAAAGGAAGAGAGACTGCCCCTTTGATTAGGTTCCCAGACACACCTGTGGGCCAGCAAACATCTTAAGCACATAGCCATAATCACAGGGAAAATGACGTAAACCCTTTATCCTCAGGACATATATAATGTCAATGTATTCAGTTAAAATACTTCAGTTGAGAGGTAGTTGAGGTGAAACAATTCAACACAACAAAACCCATGTAATTCTACAGGTGTTAGGAATTACGACAACACAGTCACTCGTTAACGTCATCTAGGAGGCCATTTCACTGCTGACGCCATCTAAGATATCATGTGCTCATGGGCTGAGCAACCGGGTGGGGCTCCGAGTTAAGGTTGTTGTCATTGCCAACACTTGCTGTATTTCATTGCTTTTGTTGCATTGAATTGTCTCCAAAGTCAATTCTTCTCACTGAATTTCAAGGGTTTTGTTATGCTATAGCTTAGCCCACCTGTAGTAGTAAATAACCATTGACCCTCTGGCCATAGCCTTCAGCCGTGGCCGCTGCCTACTTTGCACCAATTGGGATAAAGGACTGTGGCCCACCGGCTATGGCCACATATCCCATCGAGTAGCAAATAATTATGTTGCACTTGCCATGGCCAGTGGCTACACCCTTTACCAGTACTTTACCATATCCCACTGGCCATGGCCTTTTCCCCTTTCCTAGCAAATAGCTACCTATGTCTGTGTCCCTTACCGCTTTGCACCAATTCAGGTAAAACATTGTGGCCCATGGTGTTCTGCCATAGCCACTTTCCACCTGTTTAAATAAAACACCATGGCCCACTAGCCAGTGCTTCTCTTCCTTTTATGGTCCCCTTGCTCCCCCTTTCCTGCAACATTTTCCCCAGAGAACTTTTTCAATCGAAGAGAAGGTTCACAGATGTCTATTTATATGCTGCGCACGCTTATCAATACTTACAATACATTTGATTTTTCCCTAATAAATTGTTATGACTAAAATTCAGATTTAATGCACTGGGCTCTTTTGAGGTTTTTGGACCTATGGGTCTGAATGACAGCGTTGTATATGTAAAACACCAATTACGCTAGAATCGTTAACACATTTATATTTCTATTGCCTAGTTTGACACACAACAGAATTAATTTATTAAACTTTTATAATGCGCTAAATACCGGAGACTAGTCTCCAAGCGTGGGAGTAGGATTCGAACCTGTGTTCTGCATAGTCTTGCTTCCAAGAGAAACGCATTGCCAGTTTGTGTTCAAGTTATATAATGATAGGGAGTTCATATGTGTATATGGCATCTTCATTTTTATGCACAATGATGATGTATGATTTGCAAACGTTTTTTCTGTGAATTATATTATATTGTGTAGAGATTATCGCGTTCATTTGCCGACGGACTTTATTTTGAAGTAATTTCCAATGCCGAAAAATGACTTCGAAAGAAACTCATTGAAATATATGGGGGAGGGTTAAAATGGGTGGTGAGGGGCTTGGAGTAAAAGAATAGGGGAACAAGGATTGGGGCTAAAATTGAGGGGGAATTCTTTTTTAAAGTAATTTCGGTGTCGGAAATTACTTCTAAAAAGTCTGTTGGCAATTGAACATGGAACCTTTGTAAAGTGTATAAGGTTTGATTATAACGAATAACATACGTTTTTTTTTTTAAAAAAAAATCCACTTTAGATAGACCCTCCATGTTTTGGAGGAATAGTGGAGAGAAAAACTCCAGCAAGTGCTAGAGACATTTCCTCTACTATAATCCCCCAAACTCAAACATGAGTGGTGTGGGAAATTGTCAGAAATGAAATGACTGCAACTTAACCGCCATTTTGTTTCCACAGCATTTTTTATGCTTTATTTAGTCCCTAAAGACTGCACCATACACCCTCAGCAATGCTGGTCCATTAGGGACAGCACAGGGGTTAGACGAGTAGCAGGGAGAGCATTCCAACATAAAAGTATAGATGGGTAGCTTTCGACCATGGGGTGCAATTCACCTTATGGTTCCGAGTGACGTCAGACAACTCTAGCTTCACTCTCTCTGGTTATAAAATGTCACTCAGACCCACTCGGTGGAATATATCTCACTGGTCAATAGCTACCCATCTTTATTTCCAAGTATACTCAAAAGAAGGATGCTGAAAGCCGCAATAAGAAAACCAAACACCATGGCAACACTTGCAAAGCCAACGATATCAACAGCGTAGAAAGCGACTCGGAAACCTGTACTGCAGAAACCACATTTGAAAAATACACTTTGCTGCCAGTGGCTCTACTTAGAAGAACACTGCCAAAAAGGCACACAGACTTTTTTGTCTGTGCAGGGTCTTAGAGGACCCACATAGGAAGTCTCAGTGATACAGGCAAGAAGTCAAGAGTCATGGATGTGAAATAAGGACAGACAAGGTGCCACCCGGAAAACACATACATGAACTGTCCATCATGTAGCCGAAGACACACACCAGAAGAAATGGTGGCAGAGGCCAGCAGGCCATGGGGACCAAGACAGAAGCTTGCAACGCTAGTGGCTGCTATAGTCAGATGCAAATGTGTAGGGTCACAAGATGTCAGTCCATCAATTACTGTTAAAATGAACAAACTGAGATAAATAGTGCAAATGCGTAGGCTGGTATGTTGTGGAAATTGTAATCCACAGATGTTTCAAAGAATCAATGATCGTCAGTTTGAAGAGGTCAAAAACGCATGGCAGAAGGCAGCTGCATCAGGAGGATCGCAGAGGAGGCAATAGACCAACAGGCAAGCTATCCCGGCACAGTGCGTCATTGCAATGTGTTCCCAAGGCATGAGCTTTTATGAAGGAGGACAGAGAGGCTAGCGCCAAGGACGCCTTCTGGCCCACTTGCACTAAGCTCAGCTGATCAATTGCATAAAGATGTTCCATCCTGAGAGTAACGGCACACCTCAAAAGGTAAACTATGAATGGTCAAAAAAACTAGTGAAGACTTCAAAAGATGTTTTCCCCCTAGAGGGAGATTTGACTGGAGTTGCGACTCAACGGGGAACGTCGATACTTAGAAGACATAGGAAAATACAAAAGGGATGCCTTGCAACCCGTTGCCAACGTCGGAACACGTATGCACGCGGGGCTCAAAGCGCCACAAATGCACAGGCAACAAAATGGTTTCTGTAAGGACAGTCACTTAAGAGACCAGCGTTCCTGAAGAAGTAAAATAGGTGCAAAGCCCCCCCCCCCCTCTATCCCCCTCCTCTGAAGCAACCTTGCATTTAATGGAAAAACTAAACTGGCAACAAAGGAGAAATGCCAAATAATCATACTGTAGGTACAAACCTCGGCCAATATCCATGCAATGCAACTGTAGATAAGCATCCAGTCCTGTCACCAACAACTTTATAATGTATTAAGACGATGAGGGACCAAAGGGAAACACCCACACTGTAAATAATGCATTCCAAATGAGACTCTGGTACACGCATGATCTAAACTATCATGCTGAAAATGTCCACCAAAGCTGATCTCAAAGACAAACAGATCACAGTGAAAGGTGGAGACAAGAGACAGCTAGAGATCAAATCAATGTCACGTATAGGGAATGGAACTTTACTTTTTGATGGAATGAGGGAATGGGAGGTTTTTAGGAATAGTGTCACAGATGACCTTAACAATCCACAAAAACTGGGAGATAGTTCAAGGGCTCTTTCTACCAGTTATCCAACTTTTTGCGGTTTGCTACATTCTCTCCTCCCAGAATTTTGTTCTCCTGGCTCCCCTGTGGAACTTGCCACAAAGGTATTTTGGGACAGTGATGTCCCCTAGGCATAACACCTGGTCCCCTAGTTCATCCAATGGGGCATGGTTGGTAACCTACGGCTTAGCTGCTGATGGCTAAGCAATACCATCCACCTCCTAAATCTGGGCAACCTATTGCTCAATACCAAATCCTCTAGAGGTGCAGGAATACAAGGACCTTGGTGTTCCAGATCGTTTCTCCCACTTGGATTGGGACCATTGCAGTGCTGTACGCCATCTGGTCCCATGGATATAGCAAGGAGCTATAGGTTTCTCGGTTTGCGGCACTGTGTGGAGATAACAGTTTTGGGCATATGGCATTGTGTGTGCTGCCTGAGTCTAACAAGACCGAGACCATTTTCCCTGGATTTGGACTGGCAGCTGGGAGGTTCCTCCCAGAAAGTCACCCCAGACACATGGATGTCAATAGTGAGAACATCTTCCTTCTTATGACCCTGCCCTGTGGTGTTGATTTTACTTCAGGGACACTCCTGCTTCTGGTACATGGGGAGAGAGCATAGGCTTTCACTGGGCCCCTCCTTTCACTAACCAGACAAATCATTTCCTGATGAGATCTGGCACTCTTCTGTTCTCTGATAGTGTTCTGCTGGGGACAGCATCTAGGACTGGCTCCTGTGTCCTGATCTTCTCAATTCGTTCTCCATGTTCATAGTCTCTGTTTAGATCCCACGATGACACCATATGTCACAGAAGGCCTTAATAACCCACTGAAACTAGTCGACACTTCAAAGGTTTTTATTAAATATGTTCAAAAGGACTGGTTTGATGTTCTGTGTAGGTTGAGATGTGGGCACACTCTAGAGGCCGTCCCTCTCTTGTCTCCCGTGCGATCCCTCCTAGCACAGGCTTGCCTAATCCCCAGGGTGGCTAATTGAAGATAGGTAACACCTATTATCTAAAAACTAACTGGCTAGCGGGGCGGACACAAGGGCAGAAGCATGATCTATCTTTCTCCCTCCGGGACTTCCTAGGGGCTTCTTAACATTTTCCCAAATATAAAAGGATGTTAGAAGTGTGCCAATAACAAATGCATTAGTCCAATAAGTCATTTACCGTCTTCCTCTTCTTTATCTTACATATTACTTCTCTCTCCTACTCTACTCCAATAACCCCGCTCTCCGTCTTTCTCACCTTCTGTTCCTCTGATGGTTCCACACTCTTACTCATCTCCTCTTAGTTCCTCTCCTCTCACCCCTCCTCACTCTGCTACTCGCAACCCTCCTAACTCTGCTACTCGCACCCCTGCCTCACTTTGCTACTCAAACCCCTCTCCTCACTCTGCTACTCGCACCCCTCCTCACTCTGCTATTCTCATTTCTCCCCACTATCCTAACTCAGGGATATAGTGCCCTGATCACCTTTCTCTGCCAACTTCCCTCTCAACCTACCTAATACACTCACTCTCATTATCACACAGAGAGGAGGAGGATTTAATGGGGGATAGCTGCAACAATGTTGGAATTGTGGGAGAATGGGACATATAGCCAGAACATGTAGAGGTAGGGGGGGCATGTAGTAAAACAGGCTAAATCCAAGAAGGGGAGGGGGGAGAGGCTATGTTCCACAATACAATACAGAACCAGAGGAGTATTATGCCCAAGATCACACACAGAATCAGACACGTGCACCGCAAACACAGCAAGCTCCATTACAAATGCAATTGACACAAGGGCAACCACAGCAAGTGCCTATGCAAACACAACAGATACAAACCCAGCAAGCACAGACACAACAGGCCATGGTACCACAATGGAATACGAATGCAAGAGCCCACAAGCACCCACTCCTAGTATAGGGAGCGGGACCATGGTAGGAGGACATCCATCACAGGTACATGGATGCATTTATTTCCACAATAGGATAGCCCGCAGAGCGACCTATCAGTGACACCAGATCCCCAAGAGGAACCAAGGGTCAAGATAACGATAGGAAGCAAGACATTTTCATTTCTTGTAGATACTGGAGCAACTTGTTACTGTGTCTGTGAAGGAAAATACCCAGCATCGGGCATTGACGTGAATGCACAGGGATTCTCTGGGGCGATGAGCTTTGTTCCTTTTACAGACAAATTACCAATCTCTAAAGGAGAACACAACATGGCTATGTCATTATTGTATTCTCAGCAGACACCAGTTAACATATTAGGACATGACTTGAGGCCAAAACTTAACATGGCGATATCTTTAACTGACAAAGGAATAGGGTGCTCCACTCCAGGGATACATTATATGAATGCGAGGCCAGAAAGCATTTACAAGGAGTGCCTTTAGATCCAGAAGTATTTTAGTATGGGGTGACTGTTTTATTAATGTGGTTACCCAGGTTGTTAGGTAAAATGGAGAGTACCTGAAGAGTTTTTGTTTAGACCAGAAATAACTATGGTTGATGTAGAACAACAGGTTATCCCATTAGAGTTATAAGCATCAGTAGTCGGAGAAGAACGGGTGGTTGTTCATGGGACAGATAATGAGGGAAGAAGATGGAGAGCAGTGATAGCCCTCAGTGAAGTATATAGGTTGACAGACAAGGAGCTTTTCAGGGATAATTCCTCAGGTGATGAGTTAGTATTTTTCTTAAGTCTCACTTATTGGATTAATGTAGAGAATAGAGAAATACTGAAGAGAATGGCACTGGTAAAAAAAAAAAAAAACGTAATTCTTTCAGGAAAATTCAGAGAAAGTGACAAATATTTTATGGACAACCAGTCCATATGACGTGGGTCTATTGAAAGAGTAGGAGCAGTTAAAATCAAGCTTAAACCAGGAGCACTCTTGCCACAAGCAAAACAATATCCCATGTCCAGAGAAGCGGATGAAGGAATATTTGAGACTGTTTCCGCTTTAATGAAGCAGGGAATATTGGTGCCATCTGAGTCCCCATGTAACACGGCTGTGTACCCAGCGAAGATATCAACTCAGGGGGTCATGGGGATTTATTCAGGATCTCTGTCTCGCAAACAATGTTCTTGAAGCAGAGTTTCCTTTAGTTCCAGATCCTGCTACAATATTATGTAAGATCCCATCTAGGGCCAAATATTTTACAGTTAAAGATTTAAAAAAACATGTTCTTCTCAATTCCCCTTCATGAGGACTCACAAGATTTTATTTCATTTTCATATAGAAATGCACACCTGAAACATACTCATTTGCCTCAGTGGTACCTTTAACAGGGTCTTCCAGATGGACCTTGGTAATGTACAGAGTGAGAGTGCAATAATTCAGTACATAGATGACATTTTAGTGTGCAGTGAGGCAGAGGAAAGATGCAGGGAAGACTCAGTTTGTCTCATGACCATACTAGCAGAGAAAGAATCTAAGGTAGACATGGAGAGGTTATAATATTGTCAGGAAGGGGTCCGGTATATAGGACAGTTATCCCTCAACAAGGGAGAACATTGACACCTGAAAGAGCAGAAGCAATTATGAAGACTACAGAACCTAAAACAGTGAGGGAAATACAACAATTATTGGGCCTATTTAACTACTGCAGAGCCTGGGTTTTCGATTACAGCACATATATGCAACCAATTTTAAAAGGACTTAAAGAAGCACAGGTATACAAAACTAAGATAACATCGACAGATGAAATGACTGAAGGATTTGAAGAATTAAAAAAGGCGATCAGTACAGCCCCTGTGCTAGGAATTACAGACTATCATGAAGAATTTTATTTATTTTCCTATTTAAATGGAGAAGTTATGAAAGCAGTCCTCACATTGAAAACGTCATAAGGACATGGACACAAACCACTGGCTTACTATAGTGGGATTTTAGATCCAGTAATGAAAGGGCATTACCCTTGAGAACAAGCGTTAGCTTCTGCTGCATTTTCTATTGAAAAAGCTTCAAGTATTACAATGGCAGGCCATGCAAATTCTTTAAAATTCCACTAGACCTGTTGGGTGAGTTCCTTAGTTTACATACTCGACCTAAGAGAAATGCGCTTACCCCAAGGTGACTAGTGACAAAATATGAACCAGTGCTTTTTGTAAAATGGTGCATGTTGCCATAAGCACATTTTATATTTGGTGCAATGCTGTCAAGCATGTACAGTGAAACCTTTATTTGCCATTGACTGCAAACAAAGTGTGTTTGCAGTAAATTGAAAATAGTTTCTAACATCCCCATACTCACCAGCAAGTTCAAGTATCATGCAAATGGTACTCACCCTTCATAAAACCTACTCGCCAATGCTAGTGTGCTAGTAGATTTTTCGAGCCCTGAATGGGGTGTTCAGTGACATTATTTTTTGAGCATGCATTATTTGCTATTCTATAGAAACCCAAAGTACATTGACTACACAAAAGGCATCAAGTTATGAGGTAATTATTTCAAACCCTGCGATTAAAATTGTTAGATACAGAATAGTGAAACCAGCAACATTTATAGCAGAACCAGTAGGAAAGGATGATTACGTAGCCGACTGCACAAAGTATACTGAGTTTTATGATCACATTCCCTGTGTTAGAGAAAGTGCTCTCCAAGGGGGAAAATTCTCTTTATTGATGGTTCTTCAAAAATTGACCAAACAAATGGCGAAAGGCATACTGAATAAGCAGTAGTGAAGCTGAACCGTGAGGGTGAATTTGAAGTAGTAACAAGTGCGAGATTGCCTTCACATTGCTCAGCACAGGCTGCAGAATTAGTGGTGCTTTTCACTGCACTTCAAAGATACGAGGATGAGGAAGTGAGGGTGTACTCTGACTCTCCCTATGTGACGTCAACTGTACAAGCAGGTTTGTCATGCTGGAAAAGAAGGGGGCTTCCTCCGTGCAGACGGCACAGCAGTGCAACATGCATTCCTATTGGTTACATTTATTGAGGAACTAAGATTCCCATTGGCTATTGCAATCTTAAAATGCACAGCCCACACTCAAAGAACAGACACGATTTATCGCTGTAACAAAGCCGCAAATTTAGAAGCCAAAAAGTCTGCATATTTCCCCAAATATTTCTGATTTTGAAGTAAAAAGTGTTAAACAGATGTCAGGATGGTGTTTGATGCTGAATGAGGGTTTTAACGTGTTGTCTATTGTTCAGTTAATTGAGTTACAAGGTCGAGACCCACAAGTGGAGCAAGATGTATGGAGAAAACTGGGGTGTTCTTTATCCCCCACTGAGGCGATAGGGAGGCAAGACAATACTGGAAAGCCACTTATGCCTCTAGCATTATTGAGGGTAGCGCTGGAGCAGCTTCACTACCGCACGCATATGACTCGAGGGAGTCTTGCTGCTATGATCCCAGAGGATTGGTTTTCACCAAATGTATTATAATATGTGGCACGGTTTATTGTAAATTGCATTGTGTGCCAGAAATTTACATTGGGCACACTTTGTGAACAGTGATAGCAGCAATCCCTAGACCCAATGGCCCATTTCAGCATCTACATATAGATTATGTGGATATGTTGCAGGCATGCAATCGATATAGGTACATGCTGGTAGTGGTATGTCCCTTTTCCAGATGAATGTAGGCAGGTCTATGTACGCACCCAGATGCCACATGCACTGCCAAGTTCCTTGTGCACGAGGTGTTCCCAAGATGGGGTGTGTGCGAGGTCGGAGCGGTCTGACAATGAACTGCATTTTGTAATTTAACTCTGAGCTGGATACTCTTTTATTATGAATAAAGCATGCATTTTCTTTTGCTTATCACCCACAGGCGAATGGGATATTTGAACATTGAAACAGACTCCTTGAAAAGAGGATAGCAAAAATAAAGATCACTTTAACAAAGGGATGGTTACATTGCCTACCCCTTGTATTATATGCACTGGGAAATTAGCCTGGCTCAGATCACCACCCAACTCCTCATGAGTTGGTGATTGGATGCCGTATGAGAATACCTAATGCTCCTCCTACTAGGTTAGAAACTGATGTCCACAGTGTAGCAAAGACATTAGGTGATGAGATGCATGATTATTTGGCACATATGACTGCTAGTGTCTTATTTCTCAACAGATCAAGAACCGGAGGGAGGGGTCAAAGAGGATTAAAGGAGACAGCCAACCCATTGATCCTGACAATCTATTGAAGCAACCTAGTTTATATCTAGGGGATGAGGTGCTGGTACGAACGTTTGTTCACACTTGAAATAAACCCTGTTTCGAGGGACCATATAAAGTGGAAGAAGTTACTCCCACAGCTGTCTAGCTACAAGGAAGACAATCCTGGTTGCACCTGCACGAGATCAAACCATTCAAAGGAAACACCTTCGACCCTCCTGCATCTGCTGACAGTGAAGCAAGTGAAGAAGTTCCCCACAGGAAGTCCTGATGGGTTACCAAGAATAAGGAATCAATGGACTTGAATCTATTCTAAAACTATTTTAGATGGGTACAAGAGACAATCTATTGATGTACCGGATCCAAAGGAAAAAGAGCACATTGCACCTTCTATGCTGCCAATCATAACAAAATTGCACCCATTCTTGTATGTTGTTTTTACCTATACATTGCAGTCTTACCCAGCTCTGATAAAATGACACGTGGACATTGTGACATTTCTTGGCCATCTTAAAAACAGTCCTATTATTTTCAGAATCATTATTGCAATTATCATGCAGTTTCTGATATAAAAGGGCGATTTACAAAAAATAACATCGAATTAAAATAAGATGGGACGGTTCAAAAATGTAAGACTCACTACCATCCAGAAAATCAATGAGTTTTCCTGGAATTGTAATTGTGATTTTGTTCTGAATTATGAATGGTCTTTTCTTCCTTATTATTATGGCATTTAGACACATAATGGTTACAAAATGTCGATCCAGACAATGAAACATTTCTTATAATCCCTAACAAAAGCATGAGTTGCAACTTTCCTGATTTTCTTAAACAAATTGTTCGACTTAAAAGGGATGCTGGTGAAGATAATGAAAATATAAATGTACATCTTGCTAATTCGGCCCATTTAAAGAATAACATATGGTATCAGCACATGAAGGAAGTGGGAGAGAGATAACATCAGTTGAAAGCTGATAAGTATGTTCTCTCATTCCCTATGCCATGAACGCAGCCAGAACATTCATTGCAAGAGAAATACCTGCACACAATGTGAAGTGCCTCATGCATCTAGCAGCATGCACAATCTTAGGGCAATTCAAAGATGGGCAACCCTACGATAGCGATCAAGGAGAACGTTTCCATTTGAAGATGCTTATGTAAAGACGCAAAAGATGGAGAAAGAGATAGGCTGTATGAGCAAGATTTTTACATATCCATCCCTGACTGGAGAAAAAATAAAGGTTATTGAAATGAAGAGGATGGGATGTTCTGATTTTTGCAGTATTTCTGGAGTACCAGGACTCTGGAAGATACCTCAGCTATTGGTATATGGAGGAGTTGCCACAAGTACAGGATGGGAAGAAGGAATGCTATCTTGCACCACACACTTATTGAAGAAGAAATCAGTAAGCATAGTTCAAATAGTAAATGGCATATGCCTAAAGTCATGGGCCAAGTATTCTAAGCTACTAACATGGGTTGACAATGAAGCAGGACCAGTGTCCATAATACCAGTAAATAATGTGACAACATGCTTCAGGAACAAGGGTGTGGTTCTAGTTGGAGAAAATAAAATGAGGTAAGCATATACTTGAATTACCAGGAATGAATGGAGGAACTGCCTTGTTAATGGACAGATATTGGGCTTGTGGATCCAAAGCTTATATGCAGTTGCCCAAGAATTGGGGAGGAATATGTTCTATTGCCAACGTGCTGGCCTTCGAAACAAGACGACACGAAGCAACACAAGTTTGATCCCCGGGTCCGCACTTAGAAACCTCTGGGTATTTTAAGCGTGTTACAAATACGCAACTAAGACATATGCCCCGGGCTGTGTGAGCACTTTAAAAATGCAAATAAATAAATTGTAGTCATACATTTTCCTGCATTAGTGATTCTGCAAAGTGACCTTCATATTGAAGAGTTCCCAAAAATGAATGAATACCAGAGGAAGCAGACATCGCTCAACCTCTTTCGCTGAAGTGGGAGAATTATTTCTCATCAAAGTCAATAGCAGCCTATGAAGATATTCCAGGGGAGCATAGATTATTAAGCAAGAGGGCAATGATATTTACATCAATATTGATGCCAGGACTCCACACTGCAGCAAATGCAGAGTGGTTACAAATCACCAGATGGGAGCTGATACAATCAATGCGACAATTAAAGGATTTAATGCAATCAAGGAAGAACCGAGGGCAATCAGGCTTATGACCCTACAGAACAGGTATGCCCTGGAATTAATTGCATCAATGGAAGGAGGCGTGTGTGCTATGATCCTATCTTCTTGCTGTACATTCGACCTGCCCATGATGGAAAAAATGAGGTATAAAACCTGTGTGCAATCAAATTTGAAGTGTGAGTGCGTGGAATACAGTATGTTGCCAGATTGCCCTACTATATTTCAGCCGACAGTACTTTTTCATATTCTTTGAGTCTGTAGGGTTATTTGTGTATGAGATCATTATTGTCAATTCTATCTAGCACATAGGATGCTTCAAGGTGCTAGAGCAGAGGCTGAACTAGAATAAATATTATAGCATACACATTTCTTTTATGTAGCAATTGCATGTTGTGGGTATTGTCGGGTTTTCTTGGCCAAATATTTCTCGTTTATATTTGCACAAATGATTAATAATGGAGAGGGGATTAATACAATATCAGTGGCTGAGAGACTCGAACCCACAACCCCTGCAACTACTCACTTCCCAGGCAACTGTCCACCAATGCTCTGACAAGGACATATGCCTCACCGATATAAAGTTACTTTCAGTCCAAAAGCCCTGCGCACATGCAGGCATAATGATCCCAGATGAATAACCAGAAGATACACAGCGCCAAAAAAGACAGCTTCATTGTCCGCATCTGGGGATAATTTGAAGATACATAAGGGTGGTGATAAAGCGGCTGCTTTGCCAGAGAATAGCAATATGTCCAAACGCCACACTCATGCACAATACTTATTTGTAGAATTCAACCTAGGCCCCTGAAAATGTTAAAGCTCTGGACTATGCAGGTTCTCCAAGCACATATTATTAATCTAAACATCACTGCAGAAAGAATCATGCTTATGGACCTTAGGCAGATATTGTCTAGAAAGTTGCCCCGCTGCCTCATTACATGTACTTACAGTGACTCCAAACTGCTGCAGCGCCAGCCTGATGACGTCTCTCACCGTCTCACCATTTGTTATGGTGACAGTCTTTGACTGTGGGGGAGAAAGAGGAAATAATGTAAGAAATGAAAGAAGCTCAAATCTTATGTGGCATTTGCAAAGTCATCCCCTGCAATTGGTATGGCTTGAAGTGCTGAAAAAATGACTTATGCTTCCAGAGGACCGTGGCTTGGCATTGTATTATAGGAAATAAACTTCAGTTAGTACTATGAATAATTACTATGGGCTGGGTTGGGATGGGGTGTTTGCTCTCCTACAGTCAGGTTGAGGTGACAATGTGTGGAGAGTCTCACAGAAGCATAACACAGCCCTTCATTATGTGACACTGCATGCAAAAGTGATGTGCGAGAGGTCAGTTGATATTTCATCAAAGTTTCTCAGTGCTGGAGCAAATCCTAGTGAGATATAGCAATGCATGACACAGCCAATGAAAACATAAGATAGCACAGGGACACAGCATACATAAGAAAACAGCAGAGAATACTGTAGCTTCAAAAACATACATAGTGGAGTACTATAGCACAGCATATTCATGGAATGCAGCATAACAAGACCTGTAGCGGGTCGCACTACCAAGGTAAAGGTATTGCAGTAAAGGTTGCCACGGCCCATAGTGTTAAAAAACAAAACATGTATTTGACCAAAACAGTATCCTTCGACCTGGCTGTGAAAAGCAGTAGGGAAAGTGATTGAGAAGAATTCGACCATCTGCACGGTGGGCGTGTGTGCTTGCGGGGGCAAATGAAATGGAATGATGGCAGGTCAACCTCCGGAAAATACATGGGACTAATCCGCACACATTTTCTTATGCTCACCCTACAACATACACACACCTGTGTACTCTTGGTGGACACCACCTACAGGCGCCGTCCTCCTGTCATATTTAGTTGGAACATGACAGCCAAGATTATATCAAGGTGTCTCAGAAGGGGGAAGGCAAACCCTTCCTCCTGCCATGGCCAGCCTAATGAACTAACAAAGGCTCCATGGATCTGCCCTTTCCTTTGTTAGCTGCTTATGGCAGCCTCACATAATAATCAGAGTTAATTCAAACAGGCAGGATTAACAAAGGACCGGAAACCCCAAACACCCTTTCGATATGCACTGTGTGAACTTGAAGCCAGCTCTCGCCTCTCAGTATCAATGGCAGTGACCTGTCATGTCTGGGACAGCGGTTTACAGTAGTGCAGGGGGGAACCCATTCAGAAGGGGCGATATGTGGTTTGTCGGCAACCAAAATCTGATCTCGCCACTTTAATCAGGAACCACAGAGAGCTCAATTAACCAGAGAGACCCTTTGATCCACCACATACAGGAAGACGGGTGGGACTTAGTATTACATGTTTTCACCCCTTTACCTTTTCTGTTGCCAAGCACTCTGGTTATGACCTCATGCATACAGGATATTGTTGGTGTGGACCCAGGATTGGTTCATTAAGGCAGGCTTAGCCTAAACCAATCACTGTGGCCCATTCAGCTTTAAAAGCGGGCTGAGCCCCTCTTTTGGCCAGATCACCTGAATACTTGGCAAGAAGAACTCTGCAATGGACCCTGGCTGATGGCACAGTCTGCCATACATTTTTCGCCAATTAAGGAAGGCCAGGACATCCAAGAGGGAAACAAGATCCCTCCCTTAAACATCTCCCGGGGAACAGAAGGAGATACTGAATCCAGACGATCCTCCAGCCGCTCCAGGACCTGTACCCAACCAGCACACAGTGCGCCCGCCTAGGCTCTGCAGCAAGCTTCCTAGGTGGGAAGTGCCACAGAGTCTCTGAACCAAACTAAGGACAAGGCACTCTCCTCAGCTTTGGGCTGTCTGCCTTAAAGGATGACACAAGCTCAGTGAAGAGGCTAGGAGGAGTGCATCGACAAGAATCTACCAACATCCACCTTAAAGGACATTTTCGAGCCAGTCGAGCCCCTCAAGCTGCAACCGACTGCCAGTGCTTCAGACCCGCCAACCTGCACTGAGACAATAATTCCTGACCCTGAGCGGCTGTGTAGGCCAGCCTGCTGCCTGATAACCATATGTCTTGAACATGTTGCAGAAGCTGCAAAGCGCCCTGAAACCGACTCTACACTGTCGAGCACCAAGAACTTGTACAATCACAAGGTCCATTGTGGTTCTGTCCTCTTGGTCCTTCATCGAAGGCCCCTAGTGACATTTTACGACCCATTGCTCGCTCTGTGTTGCAATTAAATATCCTTGAACTGTTGCGATTAATTACTTTACTGACTACCCTCCTGTCAGTATCAAGAGTGCATCCCTTTTCCTTCTTGAAACGGTCTGCCCTCTGCATTCCTTTACAGGGTGGGTTGTATTTTGTAGTGTGCTAGAAATGTCTGTTGTGATAATAATAAAGTCGATACTTTTTAAACAACCTTTACTGGAATGTCATTGGGTAATAATTGTATTTTCGCTCTGTTGCAACTAACCAACGACCCACGACCTTGTGGATATAAGCCTGCCGTTCCGTCCATGTTCCCAAAATTGGACATAGAGGTTTATAATGGCTTTATGTTTCTAATCTGTTCAGATCCCTTCTGGTGTACTAGAGGTGTGGGGCTGATTGATGGTTTTAGAAATCGATATTCATCCATGGACCACTGGTTCTATAATTGCAGTTTTGCTGATTTTGAGTGTAAATGAGGGTCAGAAGTTGTAATACAATGACTGAAATCTCCATTTTGAACAGTCAAAGTGGCTTGGGGTTTTTTACTGGTTACTGGATCAGTGAGAGTGCAGGAGTAGTGCTCTGGCGCACTGAGTGGCAGTCCAAGCTGCAGATCTTACTGGAAGTGGGCTGTATAGTGTTGCCCTGGGAAAGGAGCTCAACAGGAGCATTACATAAGGACACATTTGGACAAAAACTAGAAGCACTGCACAGCTGAGATACAGACAGATGATTGCTGTGTTCCTGCAGAGAAAAGTGGGGCACAGCACAATCCCAGTATCTTATGCATTCTCAGGGATCCCATCTCTCTCTCTCATAGTGTTGGAAGGCCCTCCAAATCATCCACTCCGACGACATCGGACTACATCTCTCTGCTGCAAGACTTTCCAAGAGAGAGAATAGGTTCCCTTCAGGAGCTCAGCGCCTCTAGTGGCACTCTGGCTCCCTGGTCTCTCGGACAGAGGACAATGGCTGACACTAGAATGACGAACTAATCAGCCCAATGGGACCAACTAGAAGGAGAGCAATGCATAGAAAAGGACAGACCAAACTCTGAAAACCCACAAACTCTTTGAATGCTCTGACCAGCTACAAAGTCACGATTCTGACCCTTCATAAAGTCCATCCAGGAGCTGGGAAACGGAAACTGACTTCGGACCACTGGGAGTAGCTGGAACGGGACAGTGCGTTAGATCAAGACATTCATTACCTGATCTGGATCGGGCATGCGGATCTGCGACCTAAATTCACAGAGCTCGTGTCACTGGGGGACTGGTGTCTCAAAATCCACAGCACTGCTTCTCTCCTAGCGTCTACCTTGAAACCATTAAACAAGAACCAGGTACACAGCTGGGATGAGAAAGCTATAAATGGTGAGTTTTGCAGATAGTATTGGATGGTAACACCCAGCTATCCTCGTTAGAGGCCCTAGCTGCACTGGGCCCAATAGCCTGAGCGGCAGGCCGCTGCCACATGGTGCGGCCCACCAAACAAACCATTATGGCTTAACACGGAGCGTAAGAGCTTCAAATGACAAAGGTGCACTTTTGGCCCAGTCTCCACCAAAAACACCTGTCAGCGACACAGATGTGGCTTTACCCAGGTGCATGAAAGCTAGCAGAGGGGGAAATTAATCTGGGTTTAAGCCATGTTCTAGGTACGCTAGGGATGGCCAGCCTAATATAGTTTCCAGGATTCACCCTCAGGCGATTCAAAACCTAGCGATGCAGGCTATTATAAATGAAATGTTACGTTATGTTAAAGGATATTTATACCATGCACTATCACCACCGGAGTGGTGTCCTGGTGCACTGGCGGGTCTGAAAGTTAAGAGGGTAGGAACGGTTAGTAGGGTGTAGTGGGATAAAGGTAGAGCGTGATTTTGCAGTTTCCGGATCTGTGGGCTCCCATGTGCTATTTTACGAGACTATGTGTGGTTTGTTTTGTTGTTTCAGAGTAGTGAAGTGCTTGTGGTTTGCGGTGCAGGAGAGTGGTTGTGTTTATTTAGCGTTTGAGAGGCATGTGCCGAGAGTTGAGGTTTCAGTAGATGGGTTAGTGGGGTTATCTCGTTCTTTCGGGCATCTGCCTTGGGTGTCTTTGGCCTTGCTGTCTGCTGGAGCAATCCTCTGGGGTTCATTCACCTGGTTCTGCGTGAGGTGGTGGACTATCTCTGAGGCTGTCTAGTGATCCGTGGTAGGGACAGGAGGTGAGGGCCTCCCAGACCCATGGTTAAGATTGAGAAGGTTATCCTTTTTTTTTCTTTTTGGTCATAAGAGGGCTCTGCCTAGCATCATCTCCCTGAGCTCCTACGCGGTGGTCCTCTCCCTATGAATTCTAAGCACTCCCTGTCCTGTTGGGTGTTAGTGTTTAATGCTCCTTCGTCTCTAGCAACGGTTTCTGTCCTTTGGGTTTAGCCGAGTGAGGGGGTTTGGCTTTGTAGGCACCGGATACATTCTGGTTGTGTGGCAAAGAGCAACATTTTTTAGTATTTCCTGAATTTTCAGTGGTCCTTTGTATTTTGTATGTCTTTCAGGAGGGGGTTCCAAGTTGTTGCTGCCAGGTGAGAGAAAGAGGAACCCCCTAACATTCCTTGTATAAGTTTTTTGTTCTAGGCAAATGTCATTGCTTGATCGGAATGTTCTTGTTTGGTAAATCGTTATTTTCTTTTGTAGGAATTCTGCTCCTTGGCGTTGCTCTGTGCATTATGCGTTATGCGTTATGTTATGCGTTGTGCATTATGCACATTGTTTTGAACGTGATTAGTTGTTTCATTGGCAGCAAGTGTAACATTTCTAGCGCTGGGGTGATGTGGTCTCTTCGTGATAGTTTGAGGAGGAGTCTGGCTGCTACGTTTTGGATACATTGCAGTTTCTTCAGTAGGTGCTCTGGCATTCCGAGGCAGAGGCTTTTGGCGTAGTCAATTTGTGACATGATGAGGGCGATGATTGTCAGTGTCTTATGGGTGAAGGACAGGAATGGTAGGTTTCTTTTTACCGAGTGTAGGAGGAAAAAACATCTGTTGATTATTGTGTTGACTTGTGGTTCTAATGTTAGAACGTTGTCCATTTGGATTGCAATTACTATTTTTGCGATGGTGTGGGTGCTGTTCCTAGTTCTGTGGGTTATGGGATATAAATGTTATTTTCTGGATTCAATCAGGAAATCATGAATGGAGATGAATTCCACGTCATCGTCTGAACATAGAAGCCTCTGTCACGCCCTTCCAGTCTAGGTGTGTAAAGCCGAGGTCCGGCCTTCGGTACAATATGGGAAGACTTGGTACTAGCATGCGCTGCGCAACAACTATGAAAGAGTCAACTATGGAAAAAAAGGCACTTCTGAAATTAGATGTCATTACTACACAGCTGGGCTGGAAGACTCGCTCAAGCAGAGCTTTGACAATAACCATAGACTCCTGTTAATATTTCACCTATTTCTGAACAAATAATCAAATTGCTGAAAGGGGACTCCAATCTAATACAGTCAATATTTACTTTCTAAAAATAGATGAAAGGCAAACATCTTTCCTTTCAGATGATTGCAGAAAGACAGTAGCCATCCATCCGATCTGACACAGCCACTACACAATGGAGATATGCGCACAGCTGGCTCCACAGAGAGCCGGGCCCTGCTTTAAAGGGACCGTTTTATGAAGAAGGGGCACCTCAAACAGGAGATGCTGGCCACATAACACGTTTATGGTCCCCAGGCATAAATCTAATCAAGAACGGCATCAGGGCCTTTCAACTTTTTCAGTTGAAAGGGGCCTCGAGCTTTAGGTGCCCCCCAGCAACTGCTCCGATGTTGCCGGTCAGCAGTCTCTCATAGCACTCAACACAGAAATATATTACTTTCGGTGTGGGGCTTTAAATGTGCGCTTTACAGCACTTGGCTTACAAGATTCATTTGCTGGAGCCCTTCCAGCCGTCACTTCTCTCGGTCTACACAGAAATGTTATCACCTCGTTCCCTTTAAACAAGCACTGGCCCTCCACGTACGCCACTTGCTGACAAAGAAGGATTTGTAGCTTTCAGTGGGCATTTAGTGTTCAGCTCTCTGCTGGCTGGCCGTCTCGAGATAATCTGCGACTTTTAACCCCGGCTTTATTTCTTTGTCTCCATTATAATGTATGCACCACACAGGTGCCTCAGACTGTTTTCCACTCTAAGCAAAGCTCACCCCCCACCCCGCCCCAACGATCATGTGTTGAAAAGGGCCCCGGCATATCATCAGGCGGGCCTGTATCTAATAGTTGAGGCAAACGGAGAAAAGGCAGTTTGCCAAGATGGACATCCATATTTTTCAAAAATGCAAAATCCTGGTCCAAGACCAGGAATTTAAAAACGAGACCACATCTCTTCCTTCACCCAAAAAGCACAGAGATTCCATTTCCATTTCAAGTCGGGCTTCGCTATTACGATAAGAGGTTGGTATATTTGAACACACATTTCTCTTGAATGTAATGTATGCTGCGTTTTTGGAGACATGCCCTAAAATGGCAGTACCCAGGAAGGCAGTCAGGGCGTTGGTGCCCTTGGAGGAAGGTAGGTAAATAGTAACGGGGCGAGTCGTGTGAGATCGGTGCTCTGCAGCAGCGGGCACGGGATGCTGACATTCAAGTACACGCCGCATCGCCCTGGGCGATCTTGGATCCTGGCACCGTCAGCGATGCAGAATGTCCCTGAAGCAATGACATCTGCTGCTCAAGACTAGGTCAGTGCCTTTCAATCTGTTCTGCCGCGAGCGGCGAGAGAATATACTATTTTGCACCCCATTGCATGTTTGCAATGAAGGAACGCCGGTCTCCCGCAGGGGAGCGGGAACGTGCGCCGTGCTTGGATCGCGACGCTCCCATCTGCCGCTCGCCTCACAGTGCCCAAAAGCAGCTACATCGAGGCAGCTGCCTGTCAGACCAAACAGCCCGTGCGGAATGACTCACCGCCTGGCAGGCCCGGCCATGGACGCGACCACCAGTTCCCCGAGATCCGCGCTACGCCGATTGGGGAAGATTTGGCCGAACGCTGGAGGACCGCCATCTCTGACCAAGGCAAACATTGAAATCGGTATCCCATGTAACAGGCGCCTGTTTTCAAATACTGTGTTACCTTTCCACTAATGGCCATTCGAGAGGAAATCCATCACAATGAACTCTTAAAATGGCCGCTGCAAACACACATCAGATGGGGGGTGCTTGCTCTCACCATGTCCCCGGCACTTGCTATGTGAGAACAGTGCTCTGAACGCCATAGGGAGCATAGGCCAACAATCCATAGGTGACTTCTATGTTGTGTCTGACAATTCGTTTCCCACCATTTTAAGATTCATTTTCCCAATCACGGACTGTCCTCTTGAACTACTATTGACAGCTTTGCACCTGCCACTGGGTGGGTCCCATTGACATCAATGATGAATGTCTCACTGGATGGGTCAAATTAATAGCATTGAACCTTCCCACTGTATTAATCAAATTAGCTGCATTGCACCCGACACTGGATGGGTCAAATTAACAGCATTGAACCTTCCCATTGGATTAATCCAATTAACAGAATTCCACCGCACACTGGATGGACCCAGTTGACAGCATTGCACCTCACACTGGATGGACCCAGTTGACAGCATTGCACCTCACACTGGATGGACCCAGTTGACAGCATTGCACCTCCCACTGGATGGGTCCAAAATGACAGCATTGCACCTCTCTCTGTATGGGCCCAATTGACATCATTGCACATGCTCACTGGATGGGTCCAATTGACAGTACTGCATCTCCCCCTAGATGGGTCCAATTGACAGCACTGCACCTCCCCCTGGATGGGTGCTATTGACAGCATTGCACCTCCCCCTGGATGGGTCCAATTGACAGCACTGCATCTCCCGCTGGATGGGTCCAATTGACAGCAATGCACCTCCCCCTGGATGGGTCCAATTGACAGCACTGCACCTCCCCCTGGATGGGTCCTATTGACAGCACTGCACCTCCCCCTGGATGGGTCCTATTGACAGCACTGCACCTCCCCCTGGATGGGTCCAATTGACAGCACTGCATCTCCCCCTGGATGGGTCCTATTGACAGCACTGCATCTCCCCCTAGATGGGTCCAATTGACAGCACTGCACCTCCCCCTGGATGGGTCCTATTGACAGCATTGCACCTCCCCCTGGATGGGTCCTATTGACAGCACTGCACCTCCCCCTGGATGGGTCCTATTGACAGCACTGCACCTCCCCCTGGATGGGTCCTATTGACAGCAATGCACCTCCCCCTGGATGGGTCCTATTGACAGCAATGCACCTCCCCCCCCCACTGGATGGGTCCTATTGACAGCAATGCACTTCCTCCGGAAGGGTACAATTGGGCTGCTGGGCCCGGTTGTGCCCCTGGCATTGGGGCAGGGGCATCATAGCCCCAACACTGGACTACACTAGAGCTCTGGCAGCAATGGCGAATACTGCTGTCAATGGGGCTGCTGTGCCCTGTTGTGCCCCTGGGATGGAAGGGCATAACTAGAGCATCACATAGACCCACCACTGGCAGCTGGAGTACACTGGAATACTGCAGTCAAATGGGCTGCGAGGGCCCTTTCCACCTCCAGAGCTGGTGGCCCCTCTGGGCGCCATTGCAGCCGCAGGAAATTCAGTAATGGGGCCCATGGCATCAAAGTCCTTTGCGATGGTGTCGGAACCGTCACTATAATGCATTCTAATACTCTGACCTAGTCAACAAGTTCATTAGAGAACGACTTACGTGAGCGCCATTGCCAATATCCTTTGCAAAAATCTTCAGAGAGAGGCTCTTTGGGTGGTCATTTTGTTTCTCCCCCATGATGCGGCTGTGGAATAAAAGGAGTCAAGGGTTATTCGTGTTTTTTTTTTTAAAACATCCCCCGATATTTCCAGTTAAGTAAGAAGTAAGCCCAGCTTGGTTCTATGTCATTTCACCTACAACATTCTCACAATATTTATTTTGGTCGCAACTATCCCTTCCTTATAATGAGGGGAACCCCCCATATTGCCACCCCCCTCGACCAAACTCCCACCCCCTTGTTTCTCTAATTATATGTATATAAAGTAGCAAAGTCCATTTGAGCCAAGTCGCATTTTCCGCAGTACGCTTGGAGTTCACCTCCAGTTGTGAGCCAGAACAGCAATGCATTGTGGGTATGCAAATTAGCCCAGGAAATTGTCTTTGTCCAAGAGGGCAGTGTTACTTTACATGTAGATTAAATCAGCCAAAGCCAGACATTGTGCAAGGCTGTCAGGACAACTACAGGCCTGGTGTCCCCCTTATTAGGGATGATGAGTGCAGTATAGTTCTGACAGGCTTGTGGGTGGAGCATTTGGCCATGTTTTCACAGGTATGCAGTTCTTTCGAGCTCAAGAGAGTGAAACTTTAGCAATTCCTTAGCTCTAGAAATGTAATAGTGCATCGTATCAAGCCCTGCAAGTGATCGCGTTACAGGATGACTGCGAGAGTTCAGATTGGCTGGTAAAAAAAATAAAAAAATAAAAAGCACTGACAAAGATTACCAGTGTCGATCCCACCCATTTTGACCTTTCAAGATATGTTTGCTGGCAGATTATGTCCAAGATAGTTTTTCTTATTTTTTGTGCTGTATGCATACCTTGACACTTTGGGTCCCAAGAACATGGCTGGAGTGAAGATGGGGGGAAAGGGTGGGAAGCTAGGGCAGGAATGTCAGTTCTCTGGGAGCGCTGTTCCAAAGGAAGGGCCCAACTGCAGAGTTATTCTCCTTTGGTCTTCATTTTCATGTTGGGCCATTTTTTGGCAGGAATTAGTGTTCAAGGGTCTGTACGCAAATAGCAGGTTCATTTTGGTAACTGGTTTCACCGCACCTAGTGTGACCTTTCAAAGTGACACCATCACGGTACCGATGCGCCTCCCACGTGAGACTCAATCCTGGCTAGGGCCATCAGTGGATCTTCCGTTAGGCCCTTAAGGATTCCTTGGGATCTTTCATGCTGCCATTTACAGTGCCTCGTGATCCGTTTAAAGCAATTTGAATTGAAAGTTAACGCATAGTCCTTGGCTAACTTGATCCTTTCGATCTAGTTTAATCTGAAGTTTTGGGTAAATCCATGAAAGCAGAGACTTCCTTCGATGCAGGATTCCCTTTAATGCATCCATGTACACGTCTATATGCCTTCCCATGGCCAGTCATGCATTGCCAGTCCATACACAGGCATGGTCATGTAGCCACAGGGCACTGAAGGCAGCCAGGTGGGCAGATGGAAATTGCAATTCACCAGACTGGCACACACCCCGCCAGGCCCAACACAGGGCAAGCTGGTGGAGTGGAGCTCTGACATGAGATCTGATTAAAGCTCTGCCAATGCCTCTCAGCTGGCGCTGAGCTGGAATGGACGTGCACTGGTCAAGTGGGCATAAGAACCATTGCTAGACACTGCACTCCTGCCCACCTTCGGTAAACGTCCCAAGCAGGTCACGTAGACTGATAGGTTTGGCATGAGCCACCACAGATACTGGGGTGGAGGTACAGCCACACAACAAATGAGACTGCAGTATGGTAAAGAGGGGTGGGGTCAGCCTCGCAGTGAGCCCCACAGATCAACATGGCAGGAGGGAGGGAGAAACAGCCGTGAGGAATTCAACCATCCCAACAGTGGGTGTGCGCTCGCCTGTTTTTAAAAAAAACATTTTTAAAAGAAATTGAATGATGGCAGATAAACCTCCAGAAAATGTGTGCGGCTAATCAGCAGAAATCGAAAAAGGATGTTTATAAATGACGTATGTTTCCAATCTGTTCGGATCCCTTATGGTGTACTAGAGGTGTGGGGCAGATTGATGGTTTGGAAACCGATATTCATCCCAGGGCCACTGGTGCCACGGACGCTAAACAGCGAACCCCAAGCCAATAACACAACCGTATCCTGGAGAGAGGTCTTTACAGAACTCCATTTAGTGTCCCGCCTCCCTGCATGACATATTCTGATCTGCTACGCAAGGAAAACATATGCATATGTATGGTGGACTCATTAAAAGCCATTTTTGACTTAGTCTCGAGATGTTGGGAGCGTAAAACACACACTTTTACTCGATTACTGAACTCTAAATAGTGAGCAGATAATTGTGCATTTTTTCGCCCGGGTATTGAAGAAGGGTGCGACCAGTGCCTTGTTAGAAACACAGCAAAAGGGACTATTGCATGAAATTGAAAGGAGTTGCCATTTGAAACTCGAACTCATGGAACATAGCAAAGAACACCATACAAGTGTTGAAATGATACACAGCAGGCGCTCCAACGAATGCCGCTGCAAGAACCGGAGGACACATTCAGCATGCAACATGGCACCCTCATGGCGGCTTCTCGTTTCAGGCTATTCTTGCTAGTCCCATCAGTTTCAATCGTCATGGCCCTTGCGCGTCTTTCCCTTCTAGAGATCACGCTTTAATCGAAGGAAGAAAACCTACCTGAGAAGGGAAGAAAGCCATTTCTCCTTCTGCTCCGGAGAACTGTAGAGATGAGAAAGATAACAAGGCATCATTGAACATGAAAAGGAAGGTATCGAGTCAACACAAGCCATGTTCCCTGCTGCTGCTGCTGCAGTGCAATGGAGTGAACGCACTTCCCCATTGTCCAGTTCCCTGCTACCAGGAGGCGGTGGAATGAGGGTGCTTCCCCATTGTCCAGTTCCCTGCTACCAGGAGGCGGTGGAATGAGGGTGCTTCCCTATTGTCAAGTTCCCTGCTACCAGGAGGCGGTGGAATGAGGGCGCTTCCCTATTGTCAAGTTCCCTGCTACCAGGTGGCAGGGGTATGAGGGTGCTTCCCTATTGTCAAGTTCCCTGCTACCACAAGTCAATGGATTGGGGGACGCATCCCTACTGTTAAGTTCCCTGCTACCAGGTGGCAGTGGATTGTGGGGGCTTCCCTATTGTGAAGTTCCCTGCTACCAGGAGGTGGTGGAATGAGGGCCCTTCCCTATTGTGAAGTTCCCTGCTACCAGGAGGCGGTGGAATGAGGGCGCTTCCCTATTGTGAAGTTCCCTGCTACCAGGAGGCGGTGGAATGAGGGCGCTTCCCTATTGTGAAGTTCTCTGCTACCAGGAGGCGGTGGAATGAGGGCGCTTCCCTATTGTGAAGTTCCCTGCTACCAGGAGGAGGTGGAATGAGGGCGCTTCCCTATTGTGAAGTTCCCTGCTACCAGGAGGCGGTGGAATGAGGGCGCTTCCCTATTGTGAAGTTCCCTGCTACCAGGAGGCGGTGGAATCAGGGCGCTTCCCTATTGTGAAGTTCCCTGCTACCAGGAGGCAGTGGAATCAGGGCGCTTCCCTATTGTGAAGTTCCCTGCCACCAGGAGGAGGTGGAATCAGGGCGCTTCCCTATTGTGAAGTTCCCTGCTACCAGGAGGCGGTGGAATGAGGGCGCTTCCCTATTGTGAAGTTCCCTGCTACCAGGAGGCGGTGGAATGAGGGCGCTTCCCTATTGTGAAGTTCCCTGCTACCAGGAGGCGGTGGAATCAGGGCGCTTCCCAATTGTGAAGTTCCCTGCCACCAGGAGGAGGTGGAATCAGGGTGCTTCCCTATTGTGAAGTTCCCTGCCACCTGGAGGCGGTGGAATGAGGGCGCTTCCCTATTGTGAAGTTCCCTGCTACCAGGAGGCGGTGGAATGAGGGCGCTTCCCTATTGTGAAGTTCCCTGCTACCAGGAGGCGGTGGAATGAGGGCGCTTCCCTATTGTGAAGTTCCCTGCTACCAGGAGGCGGTGGAATGAGGGCGCTTCCCTATTGTGAAGTTCCCTGCTACCAGGAGGCGGTGGAATGAGGGCCCTTCCCTATTGTGAAGTTCCCTGCTACGAGGTGGTGGAATGAGGGCGCTTCCCTATTGTGAAGTTCCCTGCTACCAGGAGGCGGTGGAATGAGCTCGCTTCCCTATTGTGAAGTTCCCTGCTACCAGGAGGCGGTGGAATGAGCTTGCTTCCCTATTGTGAAGTTCCCTGCTACCAGGAGGCGGTGGAATGAGGGCACTTCCCTATTGTGAAGTTCCCTGCTACTAGGAGGAGGTGGAATGAGGGTGCTTCCCCATTTCCCTATTGTGAAGTTCCCCCACAGTGCAATGGATTGGAGGGTACTTCCCTCTTATAGGGGGTTAATTTCCTCCTTGCGATGCCCGTCTTGGTCACTGCGTACACTTTCTAGAACCAAGAAGCTAGGAAAAACCTCGGGGACATGGCAACACTTGTACAACACACAACACATTGCAACCAAAAACTCTGTTAAACTGATCGAGAACTGCCGCTCTACTAACTTCTCAGCACAAACACCAGCTGCAACATGCTCCGTCACTGGACGTCATTTCCTGCTTTCTGAAAAGCATAAAAGGGTTATTTCCCCATCTTCCTTTGCTCCCCAACCCCCCCCCGCCCCTCCCGCGACCGATGCGAGAGTTGTTTTGGCAACACAGTCCGCTCTCACCTAACGGAGCAGGCCTTCTGCCTCAGCTGCAAGGCAGCCACAGGAACCAGAGGGAAAGCTTGCACACCAGAACGCCTCTGCAAGTCATGATGGAGTCCCGCGGAATGAGGAGAGAAGGTCTCTTCCGCACACACAAGGGAGCACAACTTGCTTCCTAGGCTCGCTGGTGGTGGAGGGTGCAGCTATCGCACATGTGTTCCTTACCCTGTGCCTCGTTCAGCACCTCCCCCCACCCCAGGCACAGCACAAGTGCAACACCTCCATCAGCGTACAAACAGACAACGCTTTCTGCAACGCATTTCATATGTCCCCTTTCAGATAAACATGTGCCCGATTCATGAACATTTTTTCACAGTTCAAAGTGAATTTGCACTGCTGAAAAGTGACTTTGCACTGCCACCACACACCCTGATTCATGGAACTGTGCAAAGTGTATGTTTGCAGTGCAGAGTCCGTACAAAGTCACTCCTGACTTTGCACGGGCTCTGCATTGCACAAATACACTTTGCACAGTTCCATGAATCGGGGTTTGTGTCGACAGTGCAAAGTCTCTTTTCAGCAGCGCAAAGTCACTTTGAAGACTGCAAAAAATAACAAATCGGGCCCAAAATGTCGACAGTCATCTTGTGTGAGGCTGTGAAAAGTAATGAATTCACCATAATCTAAAATTGTATAAAAAAATGTAAACACTGAGCAGCACGAGCATGAGTGAGATAGTGATGTGAAAGCAGAATTCCGAGCACACAACGTTTAGGGCGACCATAGCACCATGTTACCAGAACACAACTCTCGCATCCAAGTGTTATTTGTTTAGCCTGATTCTCCTACCCTGCTTCCCCCCTTTCTGCCCTCTCCTCCACCCCCACCCCCTCCACTTCATCTTACCTCTGCAGGAGTCTGTCCTGATAAGTTCTGGTTGCACCTTCACCGCCTAGTGGCCCATACTTGGCTTTTACTTATATGGACTTCATTGACTTGACTCTTCATTGACTAGAATCTTGTTGTTCCCATCTCATCTGGAATCCTGGTTTGCCTTTCTCTCGCAACATTATGTGTCACTACTGACTACTACAATTGTATTCTCTCTCTCTCCTCTTGCTTCTCCACTCTTCTCTTCTATGCTTATTCTCTGTTCTTTCCTCCTCTCACTTCTCCTATCTCTTTCCCTCTTTACTATCTTCTATGCACTTGCTCCACCAGAATTGTCCTTGCACTTAGTAGCAACCTTTTTTGTCTCCTCCCCATCCCCATACTTGTTTTTTCCTCCCACCCCCCTCCAGTACTATCTGAAATGTCATCAGGCCTAGTACCTTAGTCGCTTGTTTTGTTCATCCCTCCCTTTCTGCACCCCTCTCCCTCACCTTTTGTTTTTTTCTGGCTCTACCAGAAATGTTGTCAGGCCTAGTACAGTAGTCACGTGTCTGTTTCCATTTCCTTCCCACTCCCCCTCTCCCTTCGCCATCTATTAGCTCCTGAACTATCTTAAATGTCGTCAGGCCGAGTACAATAGTTATTTCACATTCTATTTGTTCAAGGCCTTGTATGAATGTCATTGTTTTTCCCTTGTTCCCTCCCTTGCCTTCAAGCGCTTTGAAACACATTGTGTATAGGCGCTATATAAATAAACTATCATATCAGAACTGTCCTGGCCCTGGGCTTGCCTTTAACACACTAATACTATGTGAGGGCTGTGGCTTTGTCAATTTCAATCGACAAATTGGATTTTGGCATCGGATATCAATGATTTGGAAAAGGGCACCTTGAAATGGAACAGTGGGGTCCCGGGGTCATCTGGTGACTAACAATGCCACACAGCCCAAAAAAATTACAAACCTAAACGTTCCCATAGAACATTTGTGTTGACCTCAAACCAATCAGAGTGAAGCAGTCTTTGACGCCCAGCCCAATGATAACGGGTGATGGCTGGGGGGGGTGGGTTTGGGGCGTGGCCAGTGGGTTCATAAGGCATGGGGCGAGGGCCTCACCTTTGGGGGAACACATCACTCCTGGGCTGGCAGTCTGCTACTGCCATCAAGCAGCACAGGCAGGCAGCAAGGGGAGATTCTGGTGAGCATTGTGTGTGCTACCTGACCAAACACACAAACACACAGACACTCGGGGTGAAAACTGGACTTTTCACCCTGACAAGTGGCTGAGGCACCTGCTGGTTCAGGCCTGAGCAAGAGGCATAAAATGGGAAGAAGTATACCGCTCAGGCAGCCCAGCCTCAGAATCTCTGGTGCCGAAGGCGCAGGGACATCCAGGGGTAGTGCCTCGTTACTCCTATAGCAAAGGGGGCAGGAAACACACTTGGCCCCCTAGAGATGTTTACACTCTTCTTCTGAAATGAGACTGCATGCATGGTATGTGCTTCAGGTAATACTGCACAGCCATTTCTTTCTTCCATTCCCGGCATCTTCAGAGACATGGGCGCTGGGGTTGAGAATCACTCCCGTTTTTATATATTTGGGACCTATTTTTTGTACAGTATTTATCAATAAAAAAAAGCGGCAATCAGGAAGAAAATCTATTTGTTTTACAGGCTAGGACTTTGCCAGTGTTTTGCATT
This sequence comes from Ambystoma mexicanum, assembly GCF_040938575.1. NCBI lineage: Eukaryota > Metazoa > Chordata > Amphibia > Caudata > Ambystomatidae > Ambystoma > Ambystoma mexicanum. The sequence goes on along the minus strand of NC_090941.1, from coordinate 732,554,326 downwards.
TTCTGTTTTATTTTTAAGAGTGGAGCTGGAAGTCAAGGCAGCTGTTAAACCTACAGCTTTTAAACCAACAATATATATATATATTTTTTAATGGGGGCTTCTGAATTGTTTAGAACTTGCTGTTTTGGGGGAGAAAGAGGAGGGACATTAGAACATTTACTAGAAAACCAAGTCTCTGGTTTAAATCAAATCTGGTTTAAATCAATGGTAAATGTTTTAGATTGTGCTAAATGGATTCTGCGTACAAACTAACTAGTCATCTACCTCCGACATGTAGAAAACTAAATGCAGTCCAACCGTTTTTGATAAAACATCCAAACAGAAAAACTCGGAATACTCTACTGCGTGCTAGGTTGAACTTATTACCTACGAACAAAATCTTACACATAAGAGGACTCTTTGCAACCAATATCTGCCGCTTCTGTAATGACACTCAACAAAGCAAAACATTACATCACCTTCTTTTACTGTGTCCAGGAACAGCTAAGCATAGATCGCCGTACCTGCTACCCCATTTAGAGAAAGCTTATCTGACTGATGAAGCACTATGGTGGGACCGCTTAATAGGGGGCCTTAGACCATCATGGACAATAGCAGCCACCAAAATCCTGGATCTAATCTTCGAACATACTGCTTCAGAGTCTCGACAGAGTGGACCCACTGGATATTAGCAACGGGGGGTGACACCGCTTGTTGTGTGGTGGATTCGCCGGGCATGGGTTGAGTGCGATCTCATTTTTCCCTTAGTTCCTGCTTTTTCTCCCTTTTGCTAATAAGCAGAGTGTTGAAACTATTGATTTTTCCCTTCGTTCTGCTGCTTCTCTTGTTTTCGATACGATTTTAACTTCAACGCTACACTGCGTAACATTTTGTAAAGTTTTAAGAAACTGAAGTTTTCTTTCATCTTCTTGTAAAAATCACTTCGGTGATTATATACTCGTAATAAAAAAATAAAAAAAGATAAATGGATTTTGATGAATGCAAAGAAAAACATGTCCAAGCACATGTATAATTTTAATAATTTATTTATAGCATCCCCTTTTCAAACTCTTCATCCTGTTGCTAAGGCGACACACCATGACACGTCTGTGTTTAAAACCTTGTCTCATGGTTTGGAATATTTCTGTAGATTTATTGTGATGCTATTTTATGTTTCTCTTCCTCATTTTTCACAGTTGTATTAAAAGGATTTGGCTCGGTGTCATTTGCATCAGTTTGCCGACAGTCCATCTATATATGTGAACTAGTGCCATCCTTATAACAGGTACACTTTCAACGTAAATATTTACTCCTCTGCTCTTGACGCTGCCAAACAGGACTCTTATCTTTCCCTCATTTGAACTCAATCCTCCCAAACCAGGCGCCCCCAAAAATCCCTCTACTCAATTCGCTCACCTCCTAAATCCTCCTCCACTCTTTATGCAAATAATCTTGCTCTCTACTTTGGTTCTAAAATGTCTAGCATCCACAGTACCCTTGCTACTTACCTTCTATCCCCGCCTCCTACTCATTTTATATCTTCCATTGCCTCCACCAACGCTGATGAGATTCTTGCCTTACTCTTCATGACTAACCCTTCCTGTGCCGCCACTGAGCAACTGTCCCCACACAACGTAGCTTCCAGTGTTCTCGACATCTGCCGCCTGGAAACACCTTTCGCTGTCTAGGCGCGATACAATTGTTCAATAAATAAATCTCACTTCCCTCTTCAACCCTTGATAATGCTACTTTTCCTTCATCTCATAAGTCAGCTACTGTCATCCCTCTCCTTAACAAACCTGGTCTCAACCCTAACTGTCCCTCCATCCTTCATCCTGTCTTCTGCCACATTATTCGAAAAATCCTAGAGCAAGTAGTATTCAATTTACTCACTGAGTTTCTCGATACTGGCAACCCCCGGGACCCTCTTCAAACTGGCTTCTGACTCCTGCATTCTACTGAGACAGCTCTCCTCAATATCAGCAACTTCATCTCTCTCATACGTAATGCGAACCGTTCAATCTGTTTTTATTATTCTTGACCACCCTGACCTACTCTCTAGATTATCTCTCCTTGGCATCAGAAAAAACACCCTTGCTTGGTTTGTGTCACACCTTGCCCCTGGATACTTTCAGGTGTCCTGGAACAACCTTACCTCCCCACTCACCCCCCTTACAGTTGGAGTTCCCCAAGGGTCTGTCCTTCGTCCACTTCTCACTCTCTTATACTTCAGCTCTTGGTGCTCTGGTCTCCTCTTACGGCTACTCTGTTCAACTCTTTGCTGATGAAACTGAGATCTTCTGCTTTCTGTCCTTATCATATGAACTGTTGTCAAACATTTCAACGGTCTCTCTGCCATCAAATATTGGATTGCATCGCAATTGGTCATGCTCAACTCCACCAAGACTGAAGTTCTTTACTTCCCAGCCGAACAGATCACCTCTTTCTCTCCCTCTTCTTTTGTTCCCTCTGACTACTTTTATTACTCTGCTTCCTCTTGTAACCTTGGTGTAACTTTGACCCATCTCAAAGCTTCTCGCTCTTCATCTACAAATCTGCCACTGCAACCAGACTTAACCTTCTCAATATTGGAAATATCTGCCATCTGCTTCCTTTCAATACTGCTAAACATCTAGTCTCAACCTTAATCCATTCTAGGTCAGACTACTGTGCCAGGCTCCTCTATGGCCTTCCCAACTATGCTTTTTTCATCTCTGGACAAAGTCCTCAACTTCTCAGTCTGAACACTTTTCTATGTTCCTCGCTTTGCCTCTACTTCCTCTGCCCGTTGTCATATTGGCTTGCTATCTATGAAACAAAGGGCTGGCTGGCTACCTGTGAAACAAAGGGCTAAGTATAAGTGTCTTATCTTCAAAGCTGTCCATGGTAAGGCCCCACCTTACCTAGCTGCCTCTCTCACTCCCTACTCGCCCCTTGCTCATAAGGCTAATCAGCGCACCTCATTGCCCCTACTCAAGCCCCCTGCGCTCCCTCTCGCGTCAGCTCTCTCCCATACTCTGGAAGGCACTTCCTCTCCCTCTGCTTACTACTCTAACCATACCACTATTTAAATCAAACCCCAAAGCCCGCCTCCTTTCTGAAGAACCTGTTTCCCTAGCACTCTACATTACTCAATCACCCTGACTCTCTTTCCGTACCCTAACAGACAACCCTGCAGCACTTTCTCGTCACCCCTGCATCCTCAATTCAGCAATTTCTCCATCAAGCCGTTCCTATGTTCTTCTATCTTTTCCTCATCCCTGGTTTCTGTTTCCATCTTTCCCTGCAGCATCTGGTCTTCAAGTCACATTCTCTCTCCCCATTGTCAAAGATCCATGTCCTGCGCTCTAATCAATGTTACATTTTGTATGCGTATTTGTGCCAAAAATGCATTGCTTTCCAGTGATTTCTATAAATAAATTAATGCATACATTTTTTATAACACACAATTGGCTTGTAAGCCATGCACATGACCTGTACTGTTGCTAATGTAGTGACTTTGCAGGTGGATCCCTGATACTGCTAAATTATTCGTTATTTGCAGTTGCGTAGCAGTCCCAGAAGCAGAAAGCAGTACAGTAAATTAGGGGACTGTTGTCGAGATATTATATGTTGAGATGAACCTACAAATCCTTTATATTTTTTCCTTCTGTAAAATGTGCTCGGAATTGCACCTTTTTGACCTGGGTTGGGGTCGAGCAGGGTTTCTTGCTCATATTCCCAGGGGAGAGGGGGAGTTTGCTCCCATAATGAAAATAAAAAGTAGGTAATCAGAAGTGCTGCTATACCAGTAGACAGTATAGGCCAGGTACCCCAGCCCCATCTGTGGGGAGGTTGTGGAGTTTTACAACAATCCTCTGCAGTACTTTCCAGGCCAACATGACTGTTCAGTCCCGTTCTGGGCCTCAGAGCTCCGTGAACAACATCACTTTTATGTCACATTGCGCTTGTGCCAAGCATGATTAAAGATGTTTCCCAAATTATCATTGGCTGAAGCGTTGCTGTGCATCCAATTGGCTGCTGTGCGACCAAAGTTGAAATGCATAGTGATCGGTTTGAGTGCCATGATAGCTCAAAAGATAGATCCGTGTGTATAGCACCTGTTGCAAAGATCGGTGTACATATGCCAGATAGTAGTACAACATTTCTGCAAAGCTGACTCAGATGTTTCTCGCTCTGTGATAATCGCGAGTGTGAATGCATATATTTCGGTGCTACTAACAGCTACTTTGCTGCAAAACAAAAAAATGTGGAAAGATAGCAGTGGCTACAGCATCAGCATGGTGCAGGCCTAGAACACTGTTCCCCAAAACAAGGTTTGTAAAACCAGTCAGACACCCCCAATGAAGAGCATAAAGTGTTAATCGGATAAAAGTGATTAGGAAGCCACATTGTAGACAAATTGAGGCTCATATCCTCGATGTGCCACCTACAAATACAGTGATAATGGACCCATCATCTAAAGTACTGTGCTGTTTTCTGGGAAAAGGTTGGCCGTTTTAGAAGTTATTGGTATTGTTAACCCCTCCATGTAGGGTATTTGAGTGGAAAGGGTTCTAGGGAGAAGAGACATGACCAAATATCACAGGCCCCAGGCAAGTTTATTTTATGGTGTTCTTATTTAACACAAAAGTTGGCTTCTTTTGTACACTTTCTCAAATATTCTTCAGGACATTCTGAATCTAATGCGTGTGCATTGGGTGCATTTCCGGTTTTAAAATACAGTAGTAAATCCCTGATGAGATTTTAGTTTTCTGGAAATCGTATTATTCCCTCAATGATGGGGAAAATGAAATGAAGATGGAATTATGCTCCCTTTCAATAACATGCGACTGCGGTTGTATTTTTAAATATTGGAGTGTTGGGTTATTATGTGATTTGTTAAATTTCCAAGTCAGGTTTACAAAACAAGTTCTTTTGTTAGTTCAAGAAGGTCAAACATTCAAAATGCATTGCACTTTGTTGCACAAAACTAGTAATCAGTTTGGTGAAGTGTGTAATTACACTTTGACACCTACTGTGCTCAAATCCCAGTTTCACCTCGTAGTCAAAGTGTGTGATCTAGGCAAATTCATTTAAACCCAACCTGTCAAAATTTCCAGCCCCTAGCTTTTCCAAATCGTCAACCCCTAAGAGACATGGAGTTTATGGGGTGAAGCATTCACAAACTCCTTGCCCATCGTTAAACTGGCTATAAAGTTGGCTCATATGTAATGATGGGGATCATGGATATATTCCACAACACAAAGTATTGTGTTACTTCGCTCACTAATGGCAGCACCACTTGAAAAACAAGACCCACTTCCATCTCAGTCTATGCATGCATTATCTTGGTACCTCCTAATCTGGTATCCACCATCTAAGCTATGGTATGACTCCTTGCTTCCAATTTGACATTCTGTGAGGCTGGCAATCTTCTACGTCTGCATGTGGGGTATTGTGTATCTTTCGTGTATGGCTACTGATCTGTGTCCTACCTCTATACTGCAGCCTGTCACCATTGTTCAAAAGTGTCTTGCACTGAAGCTAGAACACAAGTACCCTCACTGTGGACTACTAATGTTGTCTGACAAATGCCACTTGCTTCTTATTCTATTTTCAGAAAGGTGGGGTAAAGGTAAGGGGACTTGAAAGGGGTGCCCGTGATTATTTTGATTACTGGCGGGGGCAGCATAAGTTATGGGTTTTGATTGCGAAGAAGGAAGCGACCAAAGATTCTGTATAGCTTTGTTTTTGGTTTTGGGGGGCCGAAAGCATCTGTGCCATGGGGCCCCAAAATTAGTGGTTGAACTAGGAGGAAGCGGTTGGGAGAGGTGCTCTGCTACTTTTCTTTTAAAACCGTTCCAGAATTATTGCATTTTAAAATAAAAGTGTAGTACGAAGATGAAACTTGCCCTTCAGTGCACTGTATCAGGGGTCCTGCAGCCAGAGGTACGACCTTCATTTAAACAGCAAGCACGCTTGCTGTTCTTGTTTTTCAGTGGCCTGCTTGGGACGAAGCCCATTCCCCAAGCCCCATCATAGCCCTTCCCCCGCAGTAATCAGAATTATTATTTTGCATTTAAGCAACTTAATGTGAAAATACTGCAGGCAAAGCTTTACGTGGAGTTAATGTGTAAGTTGGGGGGGTGGCTTTAATCTTTAACGTGACCATTACGAGGTGCCAATGGTGGGCAATTAGAAAGGGGAGCGTGCCTAAAGCTGCCTGCTGTGGGGCCAATGAATAAAAAAACCAGGGGTTGTTTTAAATGCATTTTCTTTCACAGCATTTCTTTCATCCCTTACACACGGCTAGGGGTGGAATGCAGGGAAGGTAGGACCCAGTTATGGGGTTTGTATTGCACGTGGCAAGGAGGTTTATGGGGTGCTGGGTAGGCCTAGCAGATAACATAGTTCCACTATTTCTTTTCGTACACTTCGACCACTGCCCAAAACCCATTAGGAGGGCCCTCGGCATGGCTTGTTCTGCCGTCCACAAATGGCACCCGAATCCTCCAGCGGTGTGACGTCAGGATGAGGCATGAGACACCGAGCGGGGCCGAGCTGCACAGCCCTGCCAATGTTCCCGCTGCGGGTACATACACTTCGTAATCTGCTGGGCCTTCTTCATCACGTTGCTAAGCAGATGTCACCAGTAATCAGCTGCGCACGCTGACAGCACAGTAATAGTTTCAGACCCGTCCCTGCGGCAGGGAAACGCGGACTCATCTCGCTGCAGCGAGGCGATTTCTGCCCGGGTAATCTATGCTTGACCTTAGGAAGCACAAGCAATTTGGGATTTTTATATTCACCGCACCTTCCGCAGTAATGACTTCAGAACAGTGCTGAAAGGCACACTCCAATGAGCTCTTCCACTGACGGATGCATTTCTATTTATGTATTTAACAAACGTCAGAGTACCTTACATACAAGACAGCCCATGCACGTGCGCAGCAAGAAGAACGCACGCATGCATACAATGCAAACCAAAGAGCACACGCCAAGCAGCCAAAGAACACAATGGGCCTCATCACAAGCTTGGGAGTATTTCCCGAGGAAATGACGCTAAACTGGTTTATCATTTGCACCACTCGATCTGGTGGTAATACGGGCAGATTAGGAGCTATTGTCTTAATCCCCATTCAAGTAGTCAACAGGAGCATTTCTTTAACTCTGCCTGCAGTAAATCCTCCATTTTTCAGCAAAGTGCTGGAATTTTTCCCTCCAAACTTAGATTATGGAGGTGCGGTTAAGTGGGTGTAAATCTATTGCCATCACATTATTGCAACGCTGGAGTCATAAGGAAGCCCGATAGGTTTCATTTTTCCCTTCTCAGCTAACCTTCTGATCACAAACATGCATAGCATACATCAAGTCCCCAGCCATTATTGTACATGACAGCTACACTTATGTAGGTGTCCATAAGCCATGTACCGGGGCGGCAGAGGTTTACAAAATGGTCTCTGGTGGAACGGTCCAGCAATTGTGAGGGTCAATGGGACTTCGGTCTTCAGTCTCATCAAATAATGCACAGGAGCCAGAGGGGCACTAAAGGAATTAGCAAGTAAAGGGTTCTGTGTTTTCTTAATGTTCAGGTAATGTATGCAAATGGGGGTTACAGATCAACCAATGAGGGATCAAGAGACAGCACAATTATTAAAAAGTTTCTGCCAACTCAAGAAGGCCTTCCTCCATCTTCTTGCGGTGGGGCAAACCCACAGTGTCTGAGAGGGGCTGGGGCTGTAACCCTAATGAACAGATGTGAAGATGAGAACGCCCCTCAGCCTGCAGTGGTGGACTTAAAATCCCCAATGTGACTGCTCTACCCAGATCAGCGTTTTTGGATCACTGATTTGCTCAGGAGACTGGCGCGTGACAGGAAACGCCACTCGGAAGCCTCCTTATTACCGTGGTACAGCTTATCTGAAGCGGGCGGCAGGTACCCCCAATGGGGATTGTAACCATTTAATCGCCACTTTTTGCCACTTGTCTGGGCCCGACTCTAATGGCTCTATGGGGAAGGACACGGGCAGCCAATGATAAAGTGATACATTAAAGCAGACGCACAATACTTAAGTGTCCACTCTTGACGTTCTGAGAGAACGCGACGTCTGGACATGGTGAGGCACTATTGGATAGTTGTCCGGCCGACTGCCATTCAGTAAAAATAAATCAAGTTCTTCTTCGCTGAACATCAGATCAATATGTTACTGCTCATGTAAACATAATTCAATTATGCACCCCGTATTGCTATTGAAACAGATTTGGTCTGGGCAGAGGGTGAATGAGGACGGCAGAGTAGTTGGGCTGGGTGGGAGGGACGGGGTGAGTGAGGATAGTGGAGTAGTTGACTTGGGCAGGTGATGCACGAGGATGGTGGAGTAGTTGACTTGGGTAGAGGGTGAATGAGCACGTGGAGTAGTTGACTTGGGCAGAGGGTGAATGAGCACGGTGGAGTAGTTGACTGGGGCAGAGGGTGCATGAGCACGGTGGAGTAGTTGACTTGGGCAGAGGGTGAATGAGCATGGTGGAGTAGTGGACTTTGGTAGGGGGGGGTTAATGAGGATGGTGGAGTAATTGGCCTGGGCAGAGGGTGAATGAGGACTGTCGAGTAGTTGACTTGGGCAGGGGCTGAATGAGGATGGTGGTGCAATTGGCCTTAGTGTAGGATGAATGAGGACGGTTCAATAGTTGGTCTGGGTGAAGGATAGCGGGGGTGAACCAGGACAGTGGATTAGTTGGCCTGGGCAGAGGGTGAATGAGGACTGTCGAGTAGTTGACTTGGGCAGGGGGTGAATGAGGACTGTCGAGTAGTTGACTTGGGCAGGGGGGTGAATGAGGATGGTGGTGCAATTTTCCTCAGTGCAGGGTGAATGAGGGCGGTTCAATAGTTGGCCTGGGTGAGGGATTGCGGGGGTGAACCAGGACAGTGGATTAGTTGGCCTGGGTTCAGGGTGAATGAGGAAGGGGGAGTAGTGCATTTGGGCAGGAGGCGGGGTGAAGGAGAATGCTGGAGTAGTTGTACTGCTCTATAGAGACTCATGAACAGTTCAACTAGAAACCATTGAAAACGTCGATGAACAAGTACATTAAGTAATAACCACTTCCAATTCTTGGCAGTAATTTAATGAGCCTAGGCAAGAACGCATGGGTTTAAAGTGGAATCTTTAAACTGTTCCATGATGTCTTTGAAAGATATAACGAAGCAAAACGCCCTGGGCAGCTTTAAAATCTGGGAATAGGACACAAACTTATATCATACTCCAAAACGTTGTAGCAAGTTTAGCGTGAGCATGTCCTTGAGCCCGTCCATCCACGACGCAAGACTCAAATTCATCTCTAGGCGATCCCCCCTTTACATTGAAGTTCAGCAATTCTAATCTTTTCCTACCAGAAACACAGAAGCCAGGGGTCTGAAACATTTGGCTCTCAAGATATTTTGGACTACAACTTCCATCAGCCCTACCCAAGATGGTCAATGGCAAGACATCATGGGAGTTCTAGTCCAACACATCTGGTGTGCCACAGGTTGCAGAACCCTGGTTCTAGACAGTTTAGAAATACAGCCACCTAACGAGAGGGAGGACATTGAAGTGATGATATTCAAATTGCACACAATGGAGGTGTTGGTACCTTTTAATAAACTAACCATTTCTAGATAGTCCAATAAAAGGCAACGAAAACCTGCATTTTGTGTGATTTTATTTGCAGTACTTGCTATCCAAGTGAGACAGCTAGAGCGCATTCACAAGAAAATCACTCTAGGACTGATTACATGAAAGGAATGTGGCCCTTATCAGATACCGTAAATGCAAATGGACATTTTTTTAAAGTCGATAAACTGGAAGGAAATGGATAAAGATGTTAGAAACATCAATCACCATTTGGGTGACCAATGCCAAATTGGGAGGGATATAGAAAAACTATCCCCATCACATATTAGGGGGAGGATAGCTCATGTGCACGCCCTTGCTTTGGGAACAGGACTAGGTCTTGCATCATGGGTTCGACACCTTGGTTGGTTTGGGTGAGTCCTTCAGCCCACGTGCCCCAAGACCTGGCCAATACATTTAGTGCCACATTGTGGACAATGATGGTAATGAGTATCATTGTTCACTAAGCTCTCTGAAACTGCATTCTGAATTATAACGGCACTATATAAAGCACCCACATTATTATTTCTTCTTCTTATTATTATTATATCTTGCCTCTTCTGTCCCAGAAAGTGAAGATGGATGAAATGTGTGCATGTATAATGGAGGACTTCAGGAGTTAGTGGGTACAGTATTCAACATAATACGAACACAACCAACAACCAACAACCGTCAAAGCTGAATGGAAGATAATAATGTACACATATACTCATATAAATCTACTTCGCCTCGACATGGATATGGATCCATAAACTAAAATTCTCTTTCCAGTACCCCCGTAAAATGTATAATCTTACAGTCTGCTTGGTCAAAGGTCAAGTTCACGGAAAAACACGTGTAATGATCAGTAGCTCCTGTTTAGTCAATTTCAGATGAGGGTCCAGAATTTGCTTTCTGATAAAGTACCCTTTTGCGACTCACTGAATTGATTCCATGTCAATAAAGGTGTTTCCAAAATGTCTCCCGATTTGGTGACTTTAATATATCACTCTTGAGGGCGTGCTGCTGTTTGCCAGTGTAAGGGTGCGAGAGGAGGCATTTCCTGGGGCCTGCTGGCAGTCGCTTAGAGAAGCTTGCATTCCAGACCCCAGGCACAGATTCCCTCCATTTCTTTTTTATGCTATTTTACCACAATGTTTCCCTTTCTGCGGCATTCAGTGCTGCTCGTGCAGGCAGTAACCCCCTCTTTCAAAAGACAATATGAACCAACAGCGACCCATACCTGAAAGTAGCAACGCAGTTTGTGGTCGGCCAGCCAACAACGAAGGACCGCTCGGGGTGTGTACTGCCCTCGCAGACCTCCTCCATGCAGGACGCTGTCCACATCTCGCAGAGCCGCACCTGCTGCTTGAATTTGAAGTGCGTAGGAGACCTAGGTGCAGAGATACAAGGAATCAAACAGTGTTTGGGCGGCAGTACACAGCAACCACCTTGTAAGGACGCGCTCAATATACGCGCTTGCTCGAGCAGCAGAGTCTCATGAGGAGTCTGTCATATTAGCAATTCAGGTTTTCCCAACTGGACTGAAAACAATTTCTCATTCCTTAACTCTCTAGTCCAGGGATCTGCAACATTTGGCTCTCCAGGTGTTCTAGCCTACAACTCCCATCAGCTGCAGCCGTCAGTCAAGGTGAGCAATCATGGGAGTCAAAGTCCAAAACATTATGAGAGGCACATATTGCAGACCCTGGCCTCTCTTTTATTCTTCCATTTCTTTTTTTTTGTTTCCAGGGAGATTTTGGAATTTTGGAATGGGAGAAGGGAAGCACTAGACCGGACACATTTTCAATTATGGCAGAGAGCTACCTCGCAAACTATAAGTAAACAAGGGGCATGTGCACCTCTCATGCCAAACACCCCCCTAACCCCTATCCCTTTATGTCTGCTTACATCAGCTCATTATGCACTTCATCAGGACTCCTTGTTTGCCGGCTACGATTATGTGTCACTAGGATTTCGCTGCGCTTGATGCTTTTTTATAGGCACTGCTCTCGTTCTTGGCGCTATACACTCCGAGTGCAGCACTGTTTCGTCCCAGGTGCAAGCAAACGATTCTATGAGCTTAATAATGGGGGCTCCATAAAAGGTGGCTTTGGTTGCATTGTAGAAACCTGGATTTGAACCAAGGCTCTTCCAACATCACTGATGCATCGCAACATCTTAAGACAAGGGCGGGTGCAAGTAATTATGCCACTCCGGACAAAGTGACACTTTGCCACCCCTCTCCAACCAATGGGTTTACTATCAATGAATATATCGGGCATTGGGGTGCCCTGCACTGGCTGAAGCACTGATCAACATGGTCACTGGGACACACTATTGGGTGCAAGTGTATCGATTCTTTCAGATCTTCAATGTCCTTTTTGGCGATACAAAATGTACAGGGGGTAACGGTGGGTGCAGGACTGGGGGCACCTCGCTTAAAACATTGGCCGTCATTAAAAATAAACTCTGGGGGAAGCAAGGACGCAGGGCTTGGTGACTGTAGAACTGTGAGCCCTTTCACAATAACCCATTTTGTTTGTGAGTATTTGAAGTATCGCGTTCTGATATTTTTTATATAACCCTCTTTTCATTTACCATTCAACAGGAGCAGAAAGTGCCCGCAGAATGTTGATTCCGGTATGATCTCGTGCTTACTGTAGCAACAAAAAGGCAACATTTTCCCACGGATAAAGCGGGAATGAACGGAATGTCCAAGCTCTGTGTCCACACTCTACTTCTTGTCTTAAAAGAGCAAGTGCTTCTCGAACGCCACCCACGTCGCGGAATCACTGATGGGCTTTAAAAGGAGGGCAGAGGCAACTGGACTAGAACAAACAGACTTAGAAATATAGGCCCGGCTTCCCCCGTCATCATAGAAAACAAATAAGCTTCTGTGATATCATTGCGCAAGAGCTGTGACCAATGCAGCAAACAAGTGATCAATGGCCTTAGGCGATGCCATGGGTTTACATTATTCATACTTGCCAACATGACCCATTCCAATTTGTAGGTGCTTATGCAAACCTGGGTTTTTTCTTTGCATTCTGGGATTGTAAAATAGCACTGCCCTCTTAGACAAAGACAATTTCCTGGAGAAAAGATTTGCATTTGGGCCAATTTGCATACCCACAATGCCTGGATGTTGTGCTCAAAACTGGAGGTGAACGTCCAGTGATGGCTACTACGGGCGCTGTGGAGTGTGTGACTTGACTCAAATGGATTTTCCTACTTCATATTTCAGGTGAAAGGTTTTTTTTCTCAACCCTTTTTAAACCCAACATAACTTTCTTAGTATATAAATATTCAATGAAACAACTTTGTTAAAGGGATGATATGGTTACAAGTAAAACCGAAAAACCCAGCTAAGCAACCATAACTCGCACCACCCGCGACACTGCTAATACTAACAACCAGAACATCAAAGATGACAGCACAAACATAATTGATCACAGGAAGTCCAGCTCAAGTATAAGAGGAGCAGGAAGGTTGTTCCAAAGACATGCACTGGCCAAAGACAGAGAGATGCCTCCCGCTCTCTGTTTCAAAAAGCGTTTGTCAGAGTATTTAGTTACAGCAGTGGAGAACTCCAGCAGGGTAGTGCTTGGGGAAACAAAGTTGGACATATTGTAGTCCTTGCAATTAGCAGGAGCCAATGTACACATTTTAGGGCTGCAGCGAGACGATCCCTGGGCTTGAGGCCAAGGAGAAGTCTTGCAGCCCTATTCTAGATTAGCCGAAGGGGACATAGACTACAAAGCGGGAGGTTAAAAAAGAGGCTGTTGCAGTAGTCCAGCCTACACAGGACTTGGGCTCTACAGACGTTGAGCTTCTGGGGGAAGGTGAGGGACGGGACAATGCCTGTAAGGAGGTCAAATTGAAAACATGGGCTTTCTTTACAAGCTCCAAAATGTAAGGAGTAAAGGAGAGAGAGGACTTAAAGATAACCCCAAGGTTTTTGTCCTCACATGCTGGTGAGGGTAGAGGGCCGAAAGACAGCGGCCAGAGGGTAGTAGAAAAACAGGGGACAGGAGTCACAGTAGAAAGATTTCAGTCTTACTGACATTGAGACATAGATTGTTAGCCGCATATAATGCCTTGATGGTGGTCAGTGTCATGATCTCTGCTTCCAAAAGGTCAGGGTTTTCCCAACTCCCTTGGAAGCAGATCCATAACCCAGGTTCCGAGGGCCAACCAGTCCCAATTGGGACCTTTTGGACCCAGTCCTGGCGCCAGTGGCACCAGGCTCATAAATATGCCCAGTCCCAGCGCTGGAAGCGCCGGGCTCATAATGCTTGGGTGGACTTACCTGCAGCAGACCATGCTGCTTACTTGCCTGCCAGTTGAGCCTCTGATCCTCTTCTGTTTGGAACTACTTTTCCTGTTGGGTGGGGCAGGAGCCATTCCCTAGGTTCAGAACACTGGAACTCTTCTGGAAAGCAGGAACTCTTTTCTTACCTAGGCGTGGCTGTGGAAGGAGACACCTAAGCACTACAGGAGGCTATTTAAACCACACCCGATGGATGAATCTTGCTTTGCGTTATTCTGCATCCTCTGCAGTAGAACGCTCATCGTGTCTTCTGCATTTGATCCTGGGCCTAAGGAAAAAGGCTTACCATCCTGAATCCAGTCTTCAGCAACATCTATAAAGACAAGAAAGAACAGGTTAGCATTACGGTCTTCAGTGACAGCGCTTCACTTACCTGGTCCATCGGCTGTCATCAACGCCTCGCGCTGCATTCCGGCATCTGAAAGACAAAGGCTTACCTACTCTTCGTGCGCTCCGGAGGTCTTCGCACTGCATTCCGGCATCTGAAAGACAAAAGCTCACCAACTCTTCGCACGCTCCGGAGGCCTTCGGCGCTGCATCCCGCATCTGAAAGACAAAACAAGGTGCGTTTAAAGACATTGGGGAACTTTAATACTCACGTGCCATTACTCCTTTCCACATCTAACCCAGTGGGTATTCCGGCACCCTGCAGCCGCTCCGAACTTGTACCTGCAAAATAAAAAGACAGTTAGAGCGCATCGTGAAGCAGGCAACAAGCGCTTACTTACGTGCTTCCAGGCGCTTCTATTCATCACACGGGCTCCATCTTCAACTCACTTCAGCCCGTCATCCGCCATCGCCGGAACCCTGCAAAACAAGAGACATCATTACTAAAGACTTTAAAGACATTAGAATTACTCGAAACTTACCGTTCGTGCAGTAAACGACGGACAGCAGTCCACTGAAGTCAAGAGGCCTGCTCCCCTTATCCAGTGAAGAAACTGGTTACAGCACCCTGCCCCGAGGCAGATGGAGAGCACGGCGTTCACTTACCTAAGGTGAGAGCGTTGACCTTTGGGGTTCTACAGGAGAAGAGAAAGGGAAGAAGAGAGAGACATTCAATAACCCAGTTCATGAATCCCATATTTTCTATCTGCAGACATCTTACCCTTCGAGTCAGACATGCAGTGCACAGAGGTCCAGCCCAAAGAGCCAGCCGTGTGTTACACATCACCTTTGAAGATACGGCATACGCCCAGTCAAGACCGGCGCCTCTACGGGAATCAGGTGAGCGTTACAGAATGCAAAGCCTACTGCAAAACTCCCGTCCAGGCGCTATGGAAACCTCGGATACCGACCAGCTAGCCCAGTTACTTGGGGAACTAAGGGCAGAAGTGCATGCAGCCCGTCAGGAAACGAACGCTCTAAGAAGGGAACTGATTATTTCCAAGGAGCGAACAGATGATCTCGCTAGACAATTGCTACAGTCACAAGCCGGACAGACCCCGTTACCCGCATCTGGGGGAAATCTTCCTTCTACATCCTCTATGAATCCAGTGCAGATCAACCTACCTGGGAATGTACCTCTGGCTCCGCCCGAACGATTTTCTGGTGACCCAAAGGGGTTTGCATTATTTATCAATCAGTGCCGGTTGCATTTCTTATGCCGGCCAGCAGCCTTTCCAACTGATCAAGCTAAAGTAGCTTTCGTGCTTTCGTACCTTAGTGGCAATGCGGCAGACTGGTCGATCCCTCTAGTAAATCAAGATGATCCCGTCCTCCATGATTTTCAAGCTTTTCAGCTCAGTATGGAAAAACTGTTCGCAAGACATTCACAGGGGCAGGCCTTGGACAATGAGCTCCTTTCATTGCGACAGGGTAATCAAGACCTTTTGGCTTATATTGCGTCTTTCAACAGACTGATAGTGGAAACTCAATGGCCTGAGGACAAAAGGATTACGCTGTTTTATAGAGGTCTACGTGGAGAGCTCAAAGATGTGTTAGCCCAAGTAGTGAATCCCCCACAAGATTGTTCAGACTATATAGACTTAGTCGTTCAAATAGATCACAGACTGCAGAACAGGAAGGCCGATCGTTCCAAGTTTGATGCTCGAGTATTTTCCAAACCACCAACTCCTACCAAAGGAGTAGACTCCGGGGAACCCATGCAAATAGGGGGCCTGAAAGGACCACTAACACAAAAGGAGCGGGAAAGGAGAAAACAGCTGCAATTATGCCTCTATTGCGGAAACTCGGGGCACTTTCTTCGAGACTGTCCGGTGAAACATGCCAAGAAGGCATTAGGAGCTGCAGTTACCAAAGTTACAAACTCTGAGCAGGGAAACGACCTCGCCCGACAAGAATAGAGGTCCTCTTGCCGAGCGTGAAAACCAGTTCCGTGACCTCGCATTTCGTGATACCTATGGTCCTCATTAGCCCTGAACATCCGGATCGATTACATGCGATTGAAGCTTATGTCGACAGCGGTGCCATCGGCAATTATGTGGATCATGAAATGGTTTTGAGGATGAATCTAACTCTTTGTCCCAAGGCTGTAAAGGACGTCATTACTACGGTGGATGGTACTGAGATAGCCTCCGGACCAGTAACGCATACCACCCAAGAAGTGACGCTAGTAAGTCAAGATGGACACCATGAGAAGATCGTGTTCGATGTGATCAAGGCCCCTCAGTTTCAGATTATTCTAGGAATACCTTGGTTAGAGAAACACAATCCTCTGATCGATTGGCGAGCAAGAACGGTCCAGTTTCCAGAATGTGTCTCTACTTGTCACCCTCCACCTGGTGTTGCACTGGCAGCAATTTCTTCAGAGACTCCCCAGTTACCTCCCGAATACCTAGAATACCAAGATGTCTTCCGTAAGGATCAGGCTAACTCTCTACCTCCTCATAGGTTTTATGACTGTCCGATAGACCTGATACCTGGATCTACTCCTCCTTGTAGTAGAATTTATGCCCTCACCGAGCCTGAGAACCTTCACCTTCGACAATACCTGGATCAATACCTGGCAAATGGGTTTATTCGTCCTTCCAAGTCCCCTGCTTCTTCAGCTTTGTTCTTCGTTCCAAAAAAGGAAGGAGACCTTAGAACTTGTATAGATTATCGCTCCCTGAACCAGATCACCGTCAAGAATAGATATCCGTTACCTTTGATCCCTGAACTCCTGGACCAAGTCAGAAAAGCATGCATATATACAAAGCTGGATCTTAGAGGAGCCTACCACTTGGAACGAGTAAAAGAGGGCGATGAATGGAAGACGGCCTTCTGCACCAAATATGGGCTATTTGAATATCAGGTCATGCCCTTCGGACTTTGCAATGCCCCGGCCGCCTTTCAATATTTTATGAACGATGTCCTCAGAGAACTCATAGATGTGTGTGTTGTTGTTTACATTGACGACATCCTCGTTTATTCTTCATCGGAATCTGAACATCGGAAACACGTGAAAATGGTCCTCGAAAGATTGCGTCAACACAAACTTTTCGCTAAGTTGGAAAAATGTGTTTTCAACGTGACTGAAGTTGAATTCTTGGGATTCATATTATCACCTAGCGGAGTGCGTATGGATTCAAAGAAGGTCGATGCATTTCTCAAATGGCCATCACCATCCTCCGTAAAAGGTGTGCAAAGCATGTTAGGCTTCGCTAACTTTTATCGCAGGTTTATCCCCGAATTTTCTCGGATAGTCCAGCCCATCACTCCCTTGTTAAAGAAAAACAAACGTTTTGAATGGTCTACCGAGGCGGAACAAGCTTTCCAGGATTTGAAGACTAGATTTATCTCTGCACCAATCTTAAAACACCCTCGCCCCGAACTCCCCTACATCGTGGAAACTGATGCTTCAAGCCTTGCCATGGGGGCAGTTCTATCACAAAAGGACCCGGTAACCAATCAGTTGAATCCCGTGGCATTTTGGTCCCGCAAATTCTCGCCTCCTGAAATCAACTACACGATTACTGACAAGGAACTTCTGGCTATCAAGTCTGCCTTTAAGGCTTGGCGGCATTATCTGCTGGGGGCCCGACACACCGTTACTGTGATTACGGATCACCGAAACCTGCAATATTTGAAAACCGCAAAAGCCCAATCCTCTAGACAACTCCGTTGGGCATTATTCTTTGCCGAGTTTGACTTCATAATTACCTATCGACCTGGTACAAAAAACGGTAAAGCTGATGCCCTTTCTCGGATGGGAGTGGAAGAACATTTGATCAACCCTAAACCTGTACCAATCATTCCCGAACAAAGAATTCTGGGTGTAATCGCCACACAATCCCTAGAGGAAGTTAAGGATAAAGCCAGGCAACTTGTAACTCCAGCAGACATACAGAATTGGCATCTGCAGGGAAAGGACTTTGCAGTAAAGGACAATTTATTGTATTTCCAAGAACGATTATACCTGCCCAGCACAGATTTACAGAAAAAAGTAATCTCTTGTTATCACGATTCTTTAATGGAAGGACATCCCGGTATGGCCAAGTCCTCAGAAAAGATCAAGCGCTACTTCTGGTGGCCGTCTTGGAAAAAAGATATCAGAGACTTTATAATGTCCTGTGGAGTATGCGCCCAAAACAAGAGTCAAAAGGAAAGACCAGCAGGCCTCTTACGCCCTATTGACATCCCACCTCGCCCTTGGCATACGCTTTCTATGGACTTCATCACCGATCTACCTCCATGCTCCGGATACAATACGATTCTAGTAATCGTGGACTTATTCTCCAAGATGGCGCATTTCATTCCGCTCAAAGGCTTGCCAACAGCAGCAACTCTGGCCCGAGAATTTCTCGAAAACATTGTCCGACTGCACGGTTTTCCTTTGGTTCTAATTTCGGATCGAGGTAGTCAATTTATTTCTCATTTTTGGCGAAGTTGCTGTCGGTCGGCTCAAATTGATGTGAGACTATTGACCAGTCACCACCCTCAGACCGATGGACAAACCGAGAGGACCAATCAAACTCTGGAACAGTATTTACGCTGCATGCTGCAACAAACTGAAAAAACTTGGAAAGACATCCTTTGGATAGCCGAATATGCCTACAACAACTCTGTCCATTCGGGAACTGGGAAAACCCCGTTTTTTCTTTTATACGGCAGTCACCCTCGAACCTCGGAGTTGGATCCCCTCCAAGATCTTGAAACACCAGCAGTAGACTACCTGCATTCTACAATCACCCAAGCCTTTAAGGAAGCTGTTTCTCACCTTCAAAGGGCTAAAGAACAATACAAGAAAGGAGCAGATCAACATCGGAAGGAAGCCCCTCAATATCAAGTAGGGGATCAAGTCTGGTTATCCACCAAATATCTACCTCTAAAAGGGCCACGCACATTCAACCCAAGATACCTTGGTCCCTATTCCATCACTACCATAGTAAACCCAGTAGCGGTCAAGTTGGACTTGCCCCCGCACATGAAGATACATCCGGTCTTCCACGTCTCTCTATTAAAACCCGTGCAACCTCAAACCCGACTAACTAAATCTCCAAAACCCATCCTAGTTGATGGAGAACTCGAGTTTGAAGTCAAAAGCATTCTGGACTCCAAGATCTCCAAATCTAAACTATTTTACCTAATTGACTGGAAAGGCTACGGCCCCCAAGAGAGATCCTGGGAACCTGCTGAATATGTCCACGCTCCTCGCCTAATCAAAAGATTTCACCGAACATTTCCTGACAAGCCAAAACCCCCGGAGAAGCCCGGTTTGGGAGGGGCCTTGAGGGGGGGTACTGTCATGATCTCTGCATCCAAAAGGTCAGGGTTTTCCCAACTCCCTTGGAGGCAGATCCATAACCCAGGTTCCGAGGGCCAACCAGTCCCAATTGGGACCTTTTGGACCCAGTCCTGGCGTCAGTGGCACCAGGCTCATAAATATGCCCAGTCTCAGCGCTGGAAGCGCCGGGCTCATAATGCTTGGGTGGACTTACCTGCAGCAGACCATGCTGCTTACTTGCCTGCCAGTTGAGCCTCTGATCCTCTTCTGTTTGGAACTACTTTTCCTGTTGGGTGGGGCAGGAGCCACTCCCTAGGTTCAGAACACTGGAACTCTTCTGGAAAGCAGGAACTCTTTTCTTACCTAGGCGTGGCTGTGGAAGGAGACATCTAAGCACTACAGGAGGCTATTTAAACCACACCCGATGGATGAATCTTGCTTTGCGTTATTCTGCATCCTCTGCAGTAGAACGCTCATCGTGTCTTCTGCATTTGATCCTGGGCCTAAGGAAAAAGGCTTACCATCCTGAATCCAGTCTTCAGCAACATCTATAAAGACAAGAAAGAACAGGTTAGCATTACGGTCTTCAGTGACAGCGGTTCACTTACCTGGTCCATCGGCTGTCATCAACGCCTCGCGCTGCATTCCGGCATCTGAAAGACAAAGGCTTACCTACTCTTCGTGCGCTCCGGAGGTCTTCGCACTGCATTCCGGCATCTGAAAGACAAAAGCTCACCAACTCTTCGCACGCTCCAGAGGCCTTCGGCGCTGCATCCCGCATCTGAAAGACAAAACAAGGTGCGTTTAAAGACATTGGGGAACTTTAATACTCACGTGCCATTACTCCTTTCCACATCTAACCCAGTGGGTATTCCGGCACCCTGCAGCCGCTCCGAACTTGTACCTGCAAAATAAAAAGACAGTTAGAGCGCATCGTGAAGCAGGCAACAAGCGCTTACTTACGTGCTTCCAGGCGCTTCTATTCATCACACGGGCTCCATCTTCAACTCACTTCAGCCCGTCATCCGCCATCGCCGGAACCCTGCAAAACAAGAGACATCATTACTAAAGACTTTTAAAGACATTAGAATTACTCGAAACTTACCGTTCGTGCAGTAAACGACGGACAGCAGTCCTCTGAAGTCAAGAGGCCTGCTCCCCTTATCCAGTGAAGAAACTGGTTACAGCACCCTGCCCCGAGGCAGATGGAGAGCACGGCGTTCACTTACCTAAGGTGAGCGCGTTGACCTTTGGGGTTCTACAGGAGAAGAGAAAGGGAAGAAGAGAGAGACATTCAATAACCCAGTTCATTAATCCCATATTTTCTATCTGCAGACATCTTACCCTTCGAGTCAGACATACAGTGCACAGAGGTCCAGCCCAAAGAGCCAGCCGTGTGTTACACATCACCTTTGAAGATACGGCATACGCCCAGTCAAGACCGGCGCCTCTACGGGAATCAGGTGAGCGTTACAGTCAGACAATTAGAGATAAAAAAACGAGGACAACAAATCAGTTCAGGGACATTTAAGGAAACCTGTGTGTCATTAACATAACACTGGAAATGAGAAAAGAAGAAAAACTTCAGTTGAGCTAGAGGGACGAAATAGATATGGAAGAGCCACAATTATAGGATAAAACACAAGGATACTCCGCAGGTACACGCTGAGGTGGTGGAGTACAAACAGCCCAGTTGAAGCTGGTAAGGGCATTTAGTGAGGAAAACAAATCAGCCAGTCCAGTGCCTGGTCCCAAAATGGTTCCCGATACTTGCAGACAGAATTTCTTGTTGAATCTGAAAATGTTGTTCATCAATACTAGTTTCAACAATGTAAGTACAAAGAACCCATCACCTGTGCATTTGTCTGCTCCTAATAGAAGCCATTCCATGGCTTCCAAGCCTGCTTCGTGTATGATGTTAGTGTACAATGAGGTCACATCCATTGTAAACAACGTGTCCCGTCCCATAATAATCTGTATGTCATTGCGTTAGCAAAATATATTTGAGGTGACTCTTTGTAAGAATACAGTGGTTTGTTTCAAGTAGAACTGTTTGACACTCTAAGGATTCGTAAAGTATCATATGTTTGGTGTAATTTTTACTTTAAAACCAAGGAACTTTGTGAGACACCACCCTGAAAATGATAATTAAAAAAAGTTGATTGGTTTCATGTGAACCTTCCTAATAATGATATTCATCAATAATAAAACACATTTAAGAGTGACTTTCTACAAAGCATTCATTCGTTTATTTAATGTACCTGTATGAAAAACATAAAGAGACTTTGTCCGATTAGAGTGCAAATGGGTTACCTGTTGGCAAAAATAGGCTGTTTCTTGACATAAGTTGCTTTGAGTCTCCTCAGGCCCAGGGACTATGCCTGCTTGCACCAGAAGTGCATATTACCACTTATCAGGAACTAGTTATAGTTTGAGTCTATACCTACACAGAACATCTTAGAAATAGTACAACTGGCAGCACCCCTACAGTCTAACTTCTTGCAACACGCAAAAAGGTGACCAGCAACCAGATTAAAGTTTGAAATACAATTGGTCAGTATGTGATCGATTGATTCCTACTCCCAGCTTAACCATAGACTAAGCTGAAATGGACACATAATTGGCTCTGCCTAAAACGTACCCGCCTTCACAAGTTTTACAGAGGCATTGACTGATGCTACCCCATCCCTTCATGCATTTGTGAGAGCAGCCCAACAGTGTTTCCTTCAAGCATACATTTTGCAGGGCCCAAGTTAAATCTTCCAGACTGCAATGCTTAGGTGTACAGTTTGAAGGGGATGTCTCTGTGAAGGAACCACAGATCAGAAACACAGACACACACAGATAAGGAATTCCAGGTGTATGTTTTTATAAGAACTTCATGTGCTTGAAGCTTACGAATGAAATTATTTTCTTTGTATAGCTTGTCTTTCAGGGGAGCACCATTTTATACATAGCTCTATCAGCCAAAGACAGACAGCTTTCAAATGTCTGGCTTAGCTGAAATGGCCTATTCTATTTATTTATTTTGCAATTTGTATAGTGCGCCGAACCCTGAGGGATCTGGGCTCTGTTCTTGGCAATGGTTAGTACAGTAGTTACATGATAACACAAATGCATGATCGAGATGGATACATAGTTACATAATTGCAGTATGGTGACGTAAACTTAGATAGAGGGGGTTAGAAATGGATTGTACAGGTCGACATCAATTACAACCGTGTTTCATACGCTCACAATTCAGTGAGAAGAGTTTTTCATATCGTATAAACCCAACAAATTGATGGTATTTGATAAACATATCGCAATGCTCCAACCATGAGAATGCCAGACTCTACTACACGGATGCTCCCCCTAATGAGGGTGAAATATGTATGTGGTTGTCTGCATCGATGAGAGCCGTTTGTCGTGGGCTGATAAAGTTATGTATAAAATGGCAATGTCCTAAAAGACAATTTTCTAGAGCAAAACATATGCTTTTGAGCGAATTTATATACTCACGATGTAACCCACCATAACATAAATGTTGTTGGAGATATAGAATATATATATATCCATACACACACATATCTATACATCTATATCTTTATCCACATATATACTATTCAAACATGCCTTATATATTACTATATAATAATCTCTAATAGGGTATTATTACATAAGCCTTGCGGACGAACTTCTGACAAGTACGTAAAAAAGTCGTCTTTGACGAATCTTTAAAAATTTGTGTGATCCAGGTTTCCTGTGGGAAAATGTGTCCAGGCCTAGTGACGTCACAGAAAGAACAGTGAGCCATACCATGAGGCAAGGTCAACCACTTGTCCAATTGGAGGCCCATTTACTCCTGCAGCTTACATTCTTATGCATTCTAAATTATGCAAGTTGCTTGTTTGGCATAACCGAGGAACCGGGCGATGGAAGAGGAAACAGGAGGGAGGAGGGATGGAGCCAGTATTAAATGTTT
Source organism: Ambystoma mexicanum (assembly GCF_040938575.1). Taxonomy (NCBI): domain Eukaryota; kingdom Metazoa; phylum Chordata; class Amphibia; order Caudata; family Ambystomatidae; genus Ambystoma; species Ambystoma mexicanum. The sequence continues at coordinate 732,530,771 of NC_090941.1, read as the reverse complement.
TTGGAGAAATGTGAGGGTCAGTTGCTGGCAGGGTGTGTTTTGAGAAAGTATGCAGGCATCAGTTGCAACTGTGTGGTGGCTTGATGCGGCTATGAGATTATGTTGTTCAAACTGTAGGAGGGTGACTGTTTTCAGGATGTGCTAAACACCACTATGGGATGTGCTGTTACTTGGAGGACTTGCTCACACTGCAAATACCCGTAAGCACGCTACTGGCTCAATAAATACACTACAGGCACACTTTCGGTTCAGTAAGGAGAACCAGAGACTAGAAATCTAGAAAACCGGTTGTCCAGAAAATGTTTTCTTCTCTCTGGTCTGCCTGTTGTATGCGGGCAAGTAAGCAGAGTGGAGGCAGTGCCAGTAAAACCTCTCCGGGATGTGGTGAAAAACGGAGGATTCTTGCCATCGGATCCTAAATCGCTCAAACTTTCAATTGGCCAAGGCCTCTGGGCCGGAAACAAGGTTCAGCTGCAGTATGGTTAAGTTCTTCCTAGTTCAAAGGGGCATGTAACAGACCAGAAACAAACCACAGATGTGACGAACCATTGTGAGAGGACCAACGAAAAGTGAAATGAATAAATATGCTGCATGCGGCTTCCCCTTGAGCCCACGCAACAATAACTGACTCTTAATCTGGTTGTGTAATGCTTTGGCTTCACAACAGTGGACAACCAAAATTGTTGTAAACAGTAGCAGGTTTCCACAGCTCCTGGGGGCTTTTACAGAGCAACAGATTGGCCTATGCTTCCTTCGAGCAAAGCTTCTTTAGGGGCTCAACTCAATAAAAGATACTGCTGTTACAGGTAGAAGTCCAGCCTGTCTCTAGAGAATACTGGCTATTAATTGCCCCAGTAGCAAAAAGACTGCCAATAACAACCTAAACTGGTAGGAGGGCATGCTTCAACTGGAGGGTGAGGGGGTGTTTTCCACCTTAGGGGAGCAATCAAACAAACTGTGTTCTCCCTGTCCAGACCACCACTACCTCTGGACTGAAAACATCCCTGTTCTGGAGAACTACTCATCTACAGGGGTGTATTTTAGGTAGCTCTGTATGCCTAGAACAAATATGATCATTTAGGAGGATCCTTTTAACTCCTGCCTTTTCCTATGCTCGTGGTGTTCCTCAGCTCGTGCTAGTGTGAGAGTGCCACAAGAGAGCGGGTTACAGATGAGACACTTCATTGCTTGTAGCTCAAAATAGTTGCTTGCGTCTGAGAATAGACCGGTGGGAAGATACCTCTTTCACCATATCGTAAACATCGCCGGGGCGCACCCGACATTCACATGTGCATGGGCTCGTCCATGAGTTATTATGGGAAAGCATGAACTCACGTGTGCAGTTGGGGCTGCTCCAACATAATTGTGTGCATCGGTCACATAAATGACGCCACTCCTGCACTCCGGGGACAACGCTTACCAGCAGTTTACTCAATGAGATCATTATTTGGTGAATAAACAACATGTGTTGCAATCTGCTATGGATGTTAGGGGTTGGGCCAATCAGCTCATTAGACAATGCGGCAGTTCTCTCGCTGGAGCAACAGAGCAAGTCAGATAGACATTCAGAGCTCTAGGAGTCTACATTAGACCCACACCATATTTGACAAGACTAAGAATAGAGCTGCAAGGGTGTACAGTCGAGACTTGCAAGAGGACAGATGTCTGCCTTAGGATCCCTCAAGCCTTCCCTTTAAAGAGCAAGTCCCAGGAGGACCATGTCACATTAAAGACCAGACCACAGCTTGAGGTGCATTGGTGGTCCAGCCGAACCAAACCACGTAAGATTCAGAAAACTATTGAAAACTCATTTGTTTAAACTGTTTTCTTGAAATTGGACAACCCCAGATACACAATGTCTTTGTGACTTACAACCGAGCGCAGCCCACCTGTGCATTTGCAGCAGTTGCTGAATGTCGGGAAGAGGCTTCCGGCACTGACCAATCCCCATGCATCCATTGTCCACTCACAACATAACGTCGATCTCCAACTAGCACTGGGCCAAATGTTATTAAAATAAGGGTGGAAGCTCTGAGCTGCTGGCAATCCACCCTAATCATTTCCCCTCCCTTCCTTGCAACCTTTCCGTCTCTAGCTTCTAGCTTCTAGCCAATGCTTCTCCACCCCCTGCATGACTGTCTCCAGCAAGTGCTCTTAAGTCACTGTAGACTGACATGTTTGCTACTCTATTAAACTCTCCCAATAATTATGTATAAGCTTTACGGAGAGGCTACACATCACCACGAAAGCGCTAAGCAAATCCCTTATGCTACACAGGTTTAATCTGGGACGATGCGGCCATTTGGGAAGTAGACACCCTTTACCTATGAAAGACTTACCCGACATCCTAACATGACAAAAAAGGAGGAGCAAGAGGCAAACTTCCAGTCGCAAGCGACTTTAGGAGAGCGCGACAATGCAGGGTAAGTATATTATGAAGAAACGGACGGGCAATAAATCAGCGAGTGATCAAACCCCATGAAGCGCAGCCTTAAGAGAACAACAAACCAAAGTTACCACAAGCCGGCGTCTAATAAACATGCATGCCTGGGAAGCACTACTAGCCCGGCACTCAGCTCTTGCCGTAAGCGAGTGCTGCTCCACTCACTGTTCCACTCCAGAACATCAATCAGAGCCTTCGTAGAAAAAGGCAGGTCTCCAACAATCTAGAAGTGGTGGGCTTTTATAACTACTGCTTATATTACTGAACCAAATACACCATTTCCCAATCCAGGTTTATCCCTCCATGCTCGCTTGGGCAGGACACATATGTGCTATATGGATGTGGGGTTCTGGAAATACAGGCAAACAAACTTTACAGTCATGGTTTCAGAGCTCAAAGCCTTACTTTAAAATAATATTCTCCGACAGTGTCAATGGTTTAATGCCCGATTGCCCACTGTACAGGGAGCCAGGGGGATTGCGTTTGCCATCCAAGCCTCCTGTACAGCCTTGGCGAAGTCACCCGCAATTTGAGCATTGAACGCTCCTAAGCTGAATTGAGCAACAATTTCTTTGCTTTCCGGATCTGGAAACTCTGAGCGGTTAAGTAAGCAAACCTGATGCCAAGACCATCAAAACTGGGATACACATCTATAGCCTTCACTTTCCTGTGTACAGAGATATTTAGATGCTCTACGAATTCCCATCACAACCCACATAGACCTTTTGGTAGACTTTTCAGTGTTCATAATCAGACCAGACTAAATAACCTGACTTTTTATGCATCCTTCAGCACGCACAAGTACACAATTACCTATTAATGGCAGTATTGGGATTGGCTGGTCTGGGATCTGTACTATCAGCACCTCCCTCAAGGGGGCAATAGTTAGGTTGCAAGTGTAAATGCTGCGTACAAGAGGGAACCTGGAAGCAATCAAACCTCTGATGTGTTGAGAGGGGTCGGTGTGTTTCACCAAATGACCTCTACATTGCCATATTTATGGTATACCACTGAATATGCCGAGCATTCTATACATCCTGTGCTGAAAGTGACATCACATCTCCCAATAGTTTAGGGATATTCAATGGAAAAACAAGCCTTTCCAACTAAACAGATCCATGAAATTGGTTCTCACCGTATCTCACGTTGATAGAGGAAATGCCCTCAGAAAGTTCCCTTCTCATCAGCATAGTCATCACCACCACCCTACGACCAATGGAAAGCCCCGTCCATGCAGCTACTGCCTCATTGAAAGACTCTGCACGTACAACCGCATAATGACCACGCTCATGTAACTTCACTAGACAGGACTGTCCCCATGCATGCTTTCAACTAACTGGAAGACAAAGCACCCATTTCTGGTGATCGCCAGATAACCAAAAGTCACGATTTTAGGACTTTACAACCTCCGAGGTTCAGGCTTGCCCGTACAGCTGGGCACACTTTCTCAGTGGCTGCGGCAAAGGCTTGGAACCAGTTTCCCTTCCCTTTGCACAGCACCGAGTCCCACATTTTGTTCCGCCGTGCTCTTAAGACTTTTCTATTTTGATTCTGTGAACTGGTCTCCCTCCTTCTCTTATGTTGCGCTCTACAAATTTCATTAAGATAAGATAAGACCTGGCCAGACAAAAGCAGCAGACCTGCAAAAAGAGTAAACAAGCATTCTCTGTCTATTTCACCAGAATCTGGAATCCTGTACTCCTCCATATCAGATTCACCCCCACCTGCATGCAACTCAGAAAACAAATCATACCCTCCCCTTCAAAGAACACGTTTCTTTAACCCTGTAAGGTACAACCCCCAAAGGAAGCCACCCACGCAAGTATCCTGCCCGACTTCCGCTCTGTAAACATCCCTTCTCCGTTACACCCACACACCCACTTTCAGAAAGGTTACATGCTCCTCACCAACTGTGAATGTTAACTATTCCCTGCGGTCTTAAATGGTATGCTGGTAATGTATGCTATGGTTCAATGACTGTTCACACTGTAACCATCTAAAGTGCGCCCGTAACCCCTGCTGACGTACAGTGCTCCATTGCTTCCCCAATCTAGGTTCAGACTCAAATATCCCCCAAAAATAAAATCAATACATTCAGCAGTATAATTTGCGCATAAGAAGAGATTTTATCAGCATACTTGCCCGGCTTTGTTCTGTGGGTTTGGGAGCCAATGCTGACTCTTATTGCATATGTCAACATGTTATGTACATCAGTCCATCTGGGGAACACATTTGAACTGATGAACGCCCATCTATATGTGCCTTCTGGGGAGTATAGAGGACCCCTAGCTCAACTTCCATACTGGCAGCCATACTAGAGCTATATTTAATAATGTCTTGGGTAGTTCGCCTCCTACTGAAAATGGTAGGAGTTGCGCTTGATTAAGCAGTCCTCCGCGTGAGCCTAGGTAGGCATCCATTGAAAGTCGTGTGCTGTTGCGGGTGAGATCAGATGCCATAGCTAATATGGTCATTGGAACTCGGGTACTTACTTGGATTTGGCAATGACAAGAACGTCGGAGAAGAGGAATAGGTGCCGCTCCTGCGTCTGCAGCCCGGTCTTCAGATGGACGTGGCCATCCATTAGGAACTGTCTGTTGGGTGCCGTCAGCGACTGCAGGAAGGGGCAAGTCTCTGGACTAATAGGAGAAATGCAGTTTTCCCTGCAAAAGAAACACAATGAAATTGTAACTATCCTGTTTGATCGAAGAACAAATAGAAAATCACAAAGTGATTGATGGAAAGATTTGACCCTATGCTTGTTAGCCGCGTGAATTTCTTCTGGGCATTTGAACTGCACCAAATAATCACTGTGGTGGTCTCAGGGTGCATAGTTGGCATACTGTGCCTCGCCTGGGGTATCAAGCCCTTAATCTGAGAAGGAAAAGGCATAGGGAGAAGAAAATAGGATGGGGAAGACGGTGCAGATGGCACACATGTAGTGTGTTTGATGGAGAGAGATGGGGCAAAGGAATGTTTTGTGATGGCGTGAGTGCATGTGGATCCATTAGGGTGGATCACAGATTGGATTGTAGAATGGGATGTGCAGTCTAACATGTCTGCAATCACATGAGTTATGCATGCAATCTCCAAGAACGATAGGTAGCATTAGAACGTAACGCATGGCATCATGGAGGCTAGAGATGCGTACCAGCCGCCTAGCTGAACAGGTTTGGCTTTTAGATACAAGATCACAATTAAGTGTTCCCAAAAGGGCCCGGTGACAGTAACTGAGGGATTGCCAGGCCTGTAGGCTTGGTGTGGCCTGGCCAAGAATCGACTGTGAAAGATAAAACAATCAGTTGGAAAACAAATAGTTAAGCAGGGCGGGTAGTGAATTGTAGACACAGTCCCACTGCCACCACCAAGTAAAGAGATTACACCTACCTCCTAGAACTGCCAATCATCAATTGGAGTCCTGCAATCCACCCCTCCAGCCCCATACACAGACCACAAGTCCGACCACCAATCAAGTGCAAATAATTATTGCGCAATAGAACAATGAACCAAAACCTATGTGTGCAAAACGACAGTATGCAGCGTTAAGCATTTCTGAAGGAACCGAGAGAAAGTGGTAGGTTGAATTTGCAGCTGCAAGAATTTACTGCACATGATTGCTTTGTGCACAGTAAGGGTGCAGGGCACTTCATGAATCGCCAATAAGCAAATAGTTCTAGATTGGACTATGAAGAGTATATTTCTAAACGTCGTCTAGGGCAATTAGGAGGGATACAACAAATTATACTATGATGGAGTTTAAGTAACCATTGAAGGTTAAGTAACACTTAAATGGGGCCAACCTGCCTGACAATACCCCCACATGTGATGTTGCCCTCCTCATTTGATCCATTTATTACAGAAGTTAGCCAAACGATGACAAATCACTCTTGACTGTGGTCCAAATGATCGAATGAAACGGACTAGTGGATGGCCCATTTCTCATTGGCGTGGTCTAAGTTTATCATTCATCAGTTTCTTCTCCTACAGCCATTTCAATTCGCCTGCACGGTTTTTCATTTCAAGAATCAACACCAAATATGCCCCCTCTGTTTTTTATTTAGTGTTATTTAGCATAACGTACAGTCTTTTAAATACAATCCACAATCTCATTTGAATAATAAACATAATTAGTAGTTCATTCACAATATTTACAAATTCAAAAAGTAAAAATCCGAAGAAGCTTTTTTCCGGAGAATATGTCCCAAAAAATCCAAAGTTTTATTAAATAAACTATACACGCTTCATTGTTTCCATGCATAAACGTTTCACAAAGGTAATTCTCATTGCACACTTTCGCGTGCCCCAGGCCTGCATATAACTACATCTAATTTGTATTACAGAATAAGATGTTTTACAGTTTGGTTCTGACCCGATAATCGACATGTTCTTTCCTTCCGCATTGCATTCAGGCATGTCCCCAATATGTCAATGGTAGGTGCACCATTGAATTTAATTCTTATGTATGTCCATTTTAGGTGATTCCCCACGAAGCTTTTAACATAAGAAGGTGTACCTTCACGCCCCTGATAGTAAGTGACAAACACTTCAGTAGTAGATTTACTGGCTAGTTCCACTAGATCTTGTTCTGTGTCTGGGTTCACATTTTGTACTTTTACCTTGTATATGGTAGGGTCACATCATTACCAGTTAACATGTTTAACCACAGGTTAGCATGTTCACAAGTTTAGTGAGGTTACTAGTTCTCATATATGCATTTTTCCTGATGTATGCATCCCTTAGAAAGGATTTGGAATGTGCCAATTTTGGCATTCCAAGTTTTCCAGTACATGCGTTTGCTGCACTGGTCGATTTTCGCAGAAATACTCATAATATCATACTCCAACAGGATACATTCTATCGGTGTGTTCTTGTTTAGGTGCAATCACCTCCGCAAGATACATCTTTCAAGTAGGGCTACCCTGGCCACCATGTTTAGGCCCCAGATTTCAACCCGATAAGGTAGGATGGGTAGCATCTTGCTATTATACAGCTCAATGATGCTTCCCATGGAGTAGCCTCCCGGTTTATGGGTCAGTAAGCTGTCCTGAGCTGGATCAATCACTCTCAGATTGTTATAAGAGGTGACAGTCTATTAATTCTCCGTTTAATGTCTACTTCCAATGTTTGCACTCCGTTCAAAGAGTGATTTTTGGGAGTGAACGCCATGATTTTAGTCTCAATGGTGTTAATTTTTAATGAATTGAGCAGCACATATTCATGTAAGTGGTCCAGCATAGCCTGCAACCCCCTTGGTGTTAAGCCCAGCAATGCCAAGTCATTGGCATATACAAGCCATGCCCTCTCTGTAAAGGACTGAATTTGTCAGCTAGAGCAGAAGTAACCCGTATATTGAAATACATCTATATCACATACTTGCAAAACTAATTCCATCGACCATTTCTTGCTAATCACATAAAAGTTGCGCATTTGATACACGACATGCGTGTCACTCTACTGAAGGAGAGGTGGCAGCATGGACAGGGGTGTGCTTGCAGCCCACCACAGAGCGACACTATGTAACCACCAATGTGGGTGGTCTTTTAACAATAACCAGACCACAGAGAACCAGATGCGGGTCCTTTTCTGAGTGAGCAGAAGTGAAGGCGCCTTCAGAAATGCCTGCTCAATGGGAGGGTATTCTAGGTGGCTGCCAAGAGAGTCGCCAACAAGTAGGTAGCTAGTCATGTGTGCTCTCATTCTGCCAAGTCATATCCGAGTGCATAGTGGGCTCGCACCTGGGGGTCCCCAGACCTGGGTCTGTGGTGGTGAGAAGGAACGCGGGGCAGCAGGTACATGCAGCACTGCTAGATTGGTTAACCTGCTACGGTGTGTGGGTGTCTGTTTTGGGGGAAATCTGTGCTCTTCTTTGCAGTTCAAGCGAGGAGTGTGTAGTTGCACGATGGGCTCGCGATGTGCTGAAGCGATGCCCCGGCACTTGGGGGCAGATATGATATTGGATAGAATGCTGGCAACATGAGACACATGCTGTTAAAGCCTACGGTTGGCAACGCTCCTGAGGTCAATCATAGATGAGCCCAGAGTGGACTATGAGCAGCTTAAAGGGGCGTCGTAGAGAAATTAGGCAAAGAGGCCATTCTGAGCAACAATCAAGAGATGATAAACCTAGTGGACTGGCGTGCACATGCGTCATCCTCATAGCCAAAGAAAGTTGCAACTCTCAGAAATCCTCGCGGTTCAACCATGGGAACGTCAAGTAGTATGGTTCAAGAAGAAAGGTGGTAATATGGACTGTTTGGGTAAGTGTACGGGTCGATCTAGTTGCACACCAGCTGGGCACAAAATGGCTGTACAAACAATACTTTTGCACACACTCCAACTGCAGGGAAGTCATCACAATAGCACTTCGCCGGAGGATGCCAAGATCCTTACACAGGCCCTGGCTCTCTGTCACAGTTAAGATCGTTTTACCACTGCTCCACGTTTTTCGGGCAGAAAGCTCATATTGGCACAACGTCCAACAGTTGTAATAGTAATTGGTTATCTATAACGTGCTTAATAGCCTGTGGTTTCTAAGCGGGGACCCAGGATCGAACCTGTGTTGCTCCTCTTGCTTCCAAGACGAGCGTGTTGCCCCTGAGCTATCCTCCAGAGACAAAGGAAATAAGGAAAAATGCAGAACTATATGCCTGGTTCCATAATGTGTGAAGTCCAGGGCCTATCTAACTGTAAAAAGCTGAAAGCAATGGGTAAGAGGGGGAAAGGTAGAGCATAGGACGGGGCTGGTGGGGGGGATCCCCATGAAGAGAGGCCAAAGGGAATGATTGGAATTGCGAGTCAAGGAAGAACAGGCAGAAGAGGCAGACTCAAAGGGGAGCAGATCGCCGGCAGCATGGCAGAGAAGGCATGACAGGGAGGAGGAATAGGGTGCAGAGGGTGATTGTGTGCCAAGGAAGTGGACAGGAGGAAAGGGCATCAGGGAGTTGCAAAAATGGGCATCATGGGAAAGGGAGATGCTGGCCGGTCGCATAAATTCCACAAGAGCTGGAAGGCAGAATTTCAAGATGGAAGAGCAGCGTTGGGGGCTTCCCACTAGGGTGCCTTCGCAGTTGTGGAAGAGAGCACCCAATTCTATAGAGTGTGACAAATGTAGCATCATTGTATTGTGTAATAAAATAAATTAGAGCGGTTTGAAGCGCGGGGAATCCAGCATGAACTGATACATGAAAAACGTGATATTATAGGTTATTTATAACACGCTTAATACCCAGAGGTTTCTAAGCGCGGATCCGGGGATCGAACCTTTGTTGCTCCTTGTCGTCTTTCTTCCAAGGTGAGGCCGTTGCCCCTGAGCTATCCTCCCGAGACGATATGATAGAGACATGTCACGATAGGTTTTGCAAAATAAAAATGATGTGAACCACAATGTAATCCACATCAACCAGTGTCCACCTTTTAATACAAAAATGATATGCCAGCAGTGAGTCGGAGTAACAATGAAGAGGGCATCAACTGGGCAATATACTGGGTGATGTAAATGAGCATTAAGCATCACCAAACCAACAGCGGCACAGGTCCTTCACCTCTTAAACTCTGCGGCAGGCACGGTTGGCACCCAATGCTGCATGTGGTGCTATTCAAATACCTTTCTTATTTCACGCCATAGATGAAGCTACTGTAACGCGGAATGGCGTTCAATGCCTGGCAAAGTGCGCTGGGGGGCATGAAATAGGACGGGAAGTCAACCCACGACATGTACCGGCCTCCTAGTGACGCACAAAGCCAACATTTATAAGATTTTTAAAGTGTGTTCTACACAGTCATGAGCTCTGCTCACATACCTGTGGTTAAAGCTTTTATTCATATTTTTGCATTCCGGCAAATATCCCAGACAGGAGCTCTGCCTTGAGTTAGGCTATAATTATGATGGTAAATCGAACAAAAGGGTGATTGTATTATGTTCATATTGGTCGCTACATCTGAAAGCAAAAGCTGAGACCAGTACCCTACTGAGCTACCCAGTGACCCCATAATACAGATTATAAGCAAGCTCAACCCTTTTCCTGTGAGAAAATGTGGAAATAAAAAAGGTTACCACACAAAAGAGGCCCAGGGTGCAGAGGCCTACGGTGGAATCTCCAGAGTTCCCTATAGACCAGTCCACCCCTGGAGCTACCAGACTAAGGTGATGAGAGCAATTTCCTGCCACAGTGCCCATGACGAATTCGACCATCCGCCCAGTGGGTGTGCACTCTCCTGGGCTTTTTAGAAATTTTAAGTGAAATCGAATGATGGTAGATCAACCTCCGGACAATGTGTGGCACTAATCCACACACATTTGTCTATGCTCACCGCACGACATACACATAGACCTGTGCACTGTGGGTGGACACAGCCTACAGGCACCATCTGCCCTGTCATATTTAGTTGGAATATGACAGTGAAGCGTACATCAAGGCATCTCAGAAGGGGGAAGGCAAAACCATCTTCCTGCCATGGCCAGCCTAATAAACTAATAAGGGCTCAATTGAACTGCCCTATCTTTTGTTAGCTCTCCTGGTGGCAGCTTCACATACTAATAGAGTTATTTCAAACAGGCCCATGTGGGGGCCTGGTCGCAGGAATAACACAGGACAGGAAAACCCCAACAACATTTGATATGCACTGTGTCAACCTGAAGCCAGTATCAAGGGCAGTGTCTGGAACTATGTATTTACAGTAGTGAACCCAACAGGGGGACCCCATTCAGAAGGTACGAGTATGTGGTTTGGCAGCGACCAAAAGTCTGGTCTCGCCACAGCTTCAAGGGAGCCCTGGCGCTTTAATCAGGAACCACAGATTACCCAATTAACCAGAGAGACCCTTTGATCCACAACAAACAGGAAGATGGGAGGGCCTTAGTATTACATGTTTTCAACCCTTTACCTTTTCCTTTGCAAAGCACTCTGGTTATGACCTCATGCATACAGGAGATCATTGGTGGGGGCCCAGGATTGGTTCATTAAGGTAGACTTAGCCTACACCTATCACTGTGGCCCATTTGGCTTTAAAAGAGTGTTGAGCCCCTCTTTAGGGCAGATCATCTGAAGACTTTGCTAGGAGTAGCAAGAACAACTCTGCATTAGCCCCTGGCTGAAGGTACAGTCTTGTCTGACATCTTCTGCCAGCGATGGAAGGCCAGCAACTCCAAGAGGGAATCAAGATCCCTCCCCTAAACATCTCCCAGGGAACAGAGGAAGATACTGAACCCAGAAGACCGTTCAGCAGCTCCAGAACTGGTACCCAGCCAGCACACAGCGTGCCCTGCTAGGCTCTGCAGAAAGCTTCCTAGGTGGGAAGTGCCAGAGAGTCTCTGAACCAAACCAAGGACAAGGCAGTTGCCTGCAGCACTCTCCTCAGCTTGGGCCGTCCACCTTAAAGGATGGCACAAGCCCAGTGAAGAAGCTAGGAGGAGTGCTTCGACAAGCATCCACCAGCGTCTGCCTTAAAGAACATTTTCAAGTCAGTCGAGCCCCTCGAGCTGCAAGTGATTGCACCGCTGACGGTTAATATGCTGCAGTTTCTAACACCGTCCGAGATGCCTCGACCAGTGCTTCAGACCCACCAACCAGCATTGAGATAGCGATTTCTGACCAGAAGCCGCCGTGTTGGCCAGCCTGCAGCCATCCATCCAGCCTCGCTCGTCGAACTGCCTGCCACCTGATACCCGCAGCTGTGTCCTGTCTTGAACTCTGTTGCAGGAGCTGCAAAGTGCCCTGAAACCGATTCGACCCTGTCGAGCACCAAGAACGGCCAAATACAAAGTGTCCAAACCATCACAACACTTGCTAAGAACTGCAATATAAATGTCTGAGTCTCATCTTCCATTCTCCTGTGGACACCATCTACAGAATCCAGCGAGGAACATTACAATTCAAGCTGTGATATGGTGGCAAAGTGGCAGGATAACAGCGCAGGTGCCATGAAAATTAAATTATTATGAAGTCTCCTGGGGGTACCCCCTCACATCTCCACGTGGGTAGGAGGGGAGAGTGGGTTCGGGGGTTTGAGCTCATGCAGAACCAAAACTTAAAATAATGATGTACGTTTTATGCAACCACGGGTAGAAAGCAACCTTCACAAAGACTGACAAGACCAGGGCAAAAAGCCTGGCAGAAGCACCCAGTTTCCCACAGCTTAGGCTACAGAGAACAAACACTTGCCCGGCTGATGGGACACTGAATAAGAAGGTAGTTGCTTAAATTGCATCTAGAGTAGCTTACAAACACACAATCAGACATTTCCAACACAGGAAAATCCAACTTGCGACCGCAATTTAACCACGAGACGCTAAAAATAGTGTTTATTTTAAGATTGCCGTTACTTCACTATTGAAGTGTATTTTTTTTCGCCATGCCTCCATTGCAATCCACGAGGCCGACTACATTCAAAGATGGCCAACGCCACCCTGATGCTGCTACACAGCCTCCATCTGGCCTGATCAGATTGGATTGGTTGCTCCACCGCATTTTCTGCCCAATCCCATCGCCGGCAGGCGAGTGCCGGCCCAACCCACTAAGGCCACCCAACAAGGCTGCCTGTCTGGAGCCGGTCGTGAGCTGTCAGAGCCAGGGACAAAGAACGCTGCCCTATCTCCCAGAGACTGCCACCAGGGTTCACCGAATCATCCGACCTTACATCCAGGTAAGATACACCCCTGCACCTTGCAGATTCCACTACCTGACTCTCACACGTGTGCAACATAATCATATCCCAACCCGTCTCCCCCTACGTATACCATGTGGATATCATTCCGCCTGATTACTATTGCCTGGAAATTCTAGGAGCATCTGTTACTAGCGTGACTTTTACCGTATGTACTGTTCTACTCATTTGCAATTGTCTCTGCATGACTAACTATGAACATGTTGTACCCGAGCAAGTCGTAAAACGAGTACCTGCCTACGTCCGTAATTAATTACTATATGCTCCATTAGATATATTGTGAATTACCACCCATCCAGAAAACAGCTGTGAAGCATTATTAGTGCACCTGCCCGTTTACTCACTATTACAAATCCACGGCACGTCACTGCCTTGCTTGTCATTCAGCCCTCAGTACACTGCCAATACAAACTTAGCTGGGACTTTATTACGTCTCCTTACCAGGTATATATGCATACAATATTGTAATTACTACTCTACCATATTGTACTATCTGAAATACTGCCTCTAGCATACTGTGTATCTACATATGAGTTAGTTGAGCCTTATACCAGTCCACTATGTTTGAACTTCGAATGTGCATTAAGCAAACTGTGCCCAACACATAATCCATGCCACTGCCTACCTTGCCATTACCTGCACTCTGTAACTGGCCCACTGTGTTGTAATACCCGATTTATGCTCCTAGCCTATTATGCCTTGTGACGTTATTGTGCATTAACGTGATTGTTGCAACTAGCCTATTTGGTAAGTCTAATTTAACTGCATTGGCAACCAGGCTGTTGTGCCTATTGTGCCCAGCATTTCCTATCATGCCACTGGGCCTCCACGTGAGCATTGCAGCCATCCTACTTTGCCTCAATACTATCACAATTGCAGCTATCCAGTTATCCCTACTATGATTATATATATGACTTTGGTTGTGTCAGTACTCTCTGTTCTCACTACCATTGATATCCCCATTGCGATGTTGACAGGCAAACCTGAAGTAGTCATACTGAATCAACATAATATGACTTCAAACAACCATTCCCTGGACATGACTAAACATCCACTCTTCATGGGCATGGGTAGTCACGAATCTATCCCATGTAATATAACCAACTGCAATCTTAAACTGCGTGCCAGACTCTCCAAACTCCATGAACCACTAACAAGATCTCAACCAGCTACAAACAATAGAACAATCTGCCACCCTAATATGAACTCTAAAACGACTAACCGGACTACCCTCATACCCGACCCTTGTAACAAAGTAAAACTGACCAAGACAGTCAACTCTATGCACAGGGTCCCAAATAGTCCTACCCCCCCACCCCCCAGATAGATGCAAAAAAAGAGGCTTTCCCCCTCAAGGGCACACTCTTAAACGCAAGATCGCTAGTGGCCCACGCCATTGATATAGCCAATCTAATCACAGAAGGAGACTTAGACTGCCTGGCTATAACAGAAACTTGGCTAGACAAAGCCGCAGGACATGCCCTACTGCTAGCTATACCGGACAGCTACACCATTACTAGACAAGGTAGAGGTGGAATCCGAGGGGGTGGAATTGCCATCATATCTAAAGAAAGTTTATCATTGAGGCTAGTCCCACAATCGACCTTGCAATCATGTGAAACTCTCACTGCTAAACTCCTCCTAAACAACTCCCAATCACTCACTATGCATCTAATCTATAGACCTCCAGGGCCCCTTGGGTCATTCGAGGAAGACCTGCATAGGCTACTGGCCTCTACCCTTAAACCCTTATCCCAACTACTGTTGCTTGGGGATTTCAATCTAGGATTCAATGATCCCGGGGATAAACATGCTCTAGATATAGCTAACACCCTCAATGCACTCGGCTTATCGCAAAAAGTGGATAAACCTACCCACATAAAGGGCAGAATCCTAGACTAGATAGCCGACTTTAACTGCACAAGTACCATTACCGCTATCACACCACAACCCTGGACTGACCACTCTTTGGTGACCTTCACATTATCTACCACCAGGTCTCTGTTGACCCTACACAAGGCCCCACCTTGTCTAACGAGAAATAAAAAGATTACTACCGTAGATAAAGTCATTCCTGCTATTTTACCCACCCTAAATGCACTGCCCAATAATCTTGACCCAAGCACTATGGTCCATGAATACAACAAAATCATGCTCACCACAATGGATAAAATTGCTCCACTTAAACTAAAAGCAAGCAGAGCTAAAGCACATCTCAATAAATGGTTCAGCCCACAACGAAAAGACCTCCGGCTACTGAAGACACAATGTGAAAATACCTGGAGATTATGCCCCTCGACTGAGAATAAAAAAAAATAACATCTATTTCAGGACACTATAAAAAAGAAATTTGCCTAGCAGAAAAGAATTCCTATAACAAACGCATTGCCAATTCCACTTCAAGTATGAGGGAACTATTTTCTATCTTAAAAGAACTTGAGTCCCCAATCTCCACAACCGACAAATGTAACAAAAACAAAACTTGGTGTTCAGACATACAACAGGCACTAGCCAACAAAATCACTCTCCAAAATAAAATCCAACTAAAGAAAGACTCTTTGAATGCATCTCACGCGGATATTACTATCCCACCTAATGACACTCCAACTACTCAGGCCAACAAATTCTATTTCACCAAAATATCTCCCCTAGATGTAGAAAAAATCATCCTATCCCTTAAGCCATCTAACTGTAAAGGAGATACCTGTCCAGCACAGATCATAAAAGATGCTGCAAGAGCTCTCACCATTTATTTCCAAATTGGTCAATGGTTCATTCTCCTCTGGCACCATCCCTGCCAAACTGAAACAATCTTGGGTTCTCCCACTTCTAAAGAAGCAAACTTTAGATCCTCTTATTGCTACCAACTACCGTCCTATCACGACGGTACCATTTCTACTGAAAATAATGGACAAAATTGCATACATACAGATTCAAGCATGTAAGCTCATCAGAGCTGGTAAGCCTATTCTCTCAAATGAAAGCTGTACTACCCTGGCTAGAGCATTAATTCTCTCTAGATTAGATTATTCAACGCCCTCTAAAGTGGCGCCACCAAAGCAACTATTCAGAGAGTACAAATTTTACAAAATAATGCTTTAAGAGCGGCCCTAGGCATGAATAAAAGACTCCATATCTCCTCTCCCAGTCTTCAATATAGGTGGCTCTCCACACATAATAAAATACAACAAAAAGTTTCCTCTCTGGCTCACAAAGCCTTAAGCAATGCTGCACCCAGCTACCCAACAGACACACTGATGAGAAGAACCTCTAGTAGGCCTACTAGAACTGGAAATCTGGTGGTACCAAGATTTAGGCTCACTAAGATCGGTGGCAACAGCTTCCCTGTAAAAACTGCACAACTTTGGGACTCCTTGCCTCATGAGCTGAGAATAGACCAACCTTACCTGTACTTTAGAAAACGACTTATTACCCATCTCAACCTGACTGTTTGGTTAGGGAGTCTCTCTCCTCTAGCGTATCTCGCTGAGTAGACATTATCTGACTAAATAACTTTGAATTTGCACCACTGTTGTATATAATGTGAACATTTCTTACCTCCCAATCACTTTTCCTCGACTGTAATTTTTGACATTATCCAAGCTGTAAATTATTTCTGGAATCTGTATCCATCTGTACACTATGTACCTGTATATAATTTGAACTCTTACAACCTACCCTTATCCTTCCTTTGACTGTCAATAACCTCTACTTGAATATGTATGTGGTCTCTCTATGGCATATCTGTAGCCTGTAAGCTTTGCACATTTTTATCTGCTGCGCCCTGCTACCTCCGGGTTTGGAGTGCATTATAAATAAATAAACCAACAAACAAACAACTTCAATCCACAAATCGGCATTATCTGCTCTCACACATCCCACAAACCTATGGCAATACTCCACGTGTACTTGCTCTGACAGCTATGGAAGACCCACAAAAAGCCAACACTGCTCGATCAGAGAACTCGAACTAGAGACCAGAAACACCTGCTACAATCTACAAGACACAGATGCTAAAAAACATGTATCCAATGCACACAGCACTCGGCCACAACACAGGGAGGCCAGAAGCTCAGGTGGTCGGATTCAGGGGCAGGCTGCAAAGCCCTGGAGGTTTATCGCCAGACAGGAGTTCCGTCTCAGTAGTTGGGTTGGCATTGGCATTGGCATGGCTGCAGGATAAGGGACATGTGTGCTGTGGGACTGAGACCAGGGGTGTCACAGTGAGTTGGGGTGCTGGGAGGACCAAGGCTGTTCAGAAAAACTAGGGGGGAAAAGGGTCAATGTGATTTGAACTTGGTTTTCCTGGTCCTGGCAAGACCTACCAGGCAGGCTGTTTTTTTCCACCCCCTGCATGCCTCTTTTTAGTTTGAGCTATTAGGTGTCACTTGCAACACTTACAAGCCACAGCTATTGCATCAGAGGACAGCTAGGGAGAAATTGCACATGAGGATAGACACACAGCTTGTAGGCGTTTGGTTATTTGCCCACCCATTGACTGCCCATGGTCATATTCATTCCTATGGCCATTTCCACCCAGTTTGTACCCCCTTCTTGCCCAAAACACCTCCTCATGGGAACTCTTTGAGCTTGGGGTAATTGAGCCTTACCATCAAACGTTGCACTCAAAGCACCTGTCCGTGTTTTTTTGAAGCAGTCTTCTGACAGTCAATGACTTAATTGGAGCTGTAAACCAGCTCTACTTGTGTAATACAAATGTCTTAACCAAGGCTGCCTTCGGCCACACGATTTATAAGCACTATGCATGTCCTTCACTGAAGTCCTGTTAAAAACAAGCCTTGGCAAAGCCAACCGTTTTGGCTTGCGTATAAGTCTTAGGCATTTGCCAAGCACTGCTACTAGATGCCCAGGTACTTGCACCATTTTGCATCTGCTATCGACAAAGGCCAGTTAATACCACTATGACGGTGCCTGGCAAGCGCCTTTCCCATGCCTACACAAACGTCAAAACTGTTGGCATTGCCAATGCTGGTTTACAAAGTGATTGTGGGTGAGCACCAAAATGAAAATATTTCTCTAACCCAGCCCTGCAGCACCTGCATGTGTTTGTCCACGCAGAGCACGAATGCAAGGAGATGTTGCTCATAGTGTAGCAGGCCAAGGAGCAAAGGTGCCATATCTGGTAACTCCCTGGCGCCCCACTGGCTGGCATCGCTCTCTTACATCCGCAGGGCACTAACACAATGTATGGTGCCTTGAATGCACACACTAGGCACTACGACAAAGAAGTGGCCCATCGGCCCCAAAGCTGCATGCACCACCAGGCTCTCCTACCTACTATGTCACCAGATACACAATATTACTTGTGTAACCTTTTGTTTCCTTTTACAAAGAGCTTGTTACTGCAGTTTGCCATTTCGGCTGCAAATACCAAGTATTACTATAACTATAGATATTGGCACCCATGGTGTGCAGCTTTAAACTGAAAGGTCTGTACAGCAATGTCCCACTGCTTGCAGTGCCCTCGTGGAATTAACATGTTATGTTGAACCCAAAACAAATTGACGATAAAGCCCTACCTACTCCGTTAGTGGCGATAGGATGGATTGTCAAGTCAGGTTACTTGATAAATGAAGTGCTAGATGCTAGGACCAATCACCAGGAAGCAAAGGAGAACCTCAGCTGTAACAACTCAGCCCACCACCCTTCTAAATGGAGGAGCAGGAATATTGATAATAGTAATTCCCCATATCTACAGTGCTGCAAAATGCAAACAAATGCAGGAGCAAGTGTTTATAAACAAGTTCATTTTTCATTAACGTTATGCTTGCTGTTACTTGCCTCCTTAGCTTGAAATGCGGTTTGCAGTTGACAAAACTAAGGAACAATTTGCCAACTTTTTCCTCAATAAATATCTTGAAGTATCTTGAAGTGTGACGGGTATTAACAGAGAACTGCCAAAGAAGCCATGCTACCTTTCATTGACTGGCTGTCTATTGGTAATTGCACACGTCCACGCTATGTTTTTTTGAGTTGGAGTGTGTGGTCCGCATTTGCACCCAGTGGAGGAAATGGGTTAGAAAAGGCGATTCATCTCAACATCCTGTACCTCGCGCCCTCTATAACAAAATCACAATTAATATTTCACACACTTCAACTGTTTGATTTTTTTAAATTCAGAAATTCATACCATCTATAGAATTCTCTGGGCATGCTCGTACAGGTATCAAGCCTGTCTTTCTCTTATGAAATTCTCCAGAAAGGGGAGACAAGACAGCCTTCGTGACAGATGTGGCAGCCAACTTTTTAACCTCAACTCAAAATCCTAGGCTGTCCGAATGAGTATTCATGGTTAATGATCACAAACACTGTAATGTAAGGTGGAAAGCGGTGACAAATAAAATGAGCACCAAGGCCAGTGTGTACTTGGTGATTTCAAGCACTTGATGTCATGAACTTCACAGATGACACTCAGTTACTCATCCCCATCACTGGTACCCATGAGCAAGACACAATCACTGTAAATAAGATGTATGCCACAATCCAAAACTGGATGGCTAACAATAGTCTATGTCTTAGCGATGAAAAGGCCGAGATTCTCATCGTGGGTTCACCCGCCAGAATCAAATCTCTCCACCCTGACTACACCTCCTCCATCATTGATGGCACACCCATCCCAATGCTCAAGCATGTCAAAATGCTGGGCGTCCATTAGATACCAACCTAACAATGTCCAATCATGTTATTGCCCTATCATCAGTCAAGTCCTATACTTCCAAACGTATTGCGTTAAGTCACCAATTTCTGACCCTGCAAAATTGTATCGCACTTGCCTGTGCTCTCATTCTGTCTAAATTAGACTACTGTAATGTACTACTGTTAGGCTCCTCAAACTCAAACCTGGCCAAACGGCAACTACTGCAAAATAAAGCGCTGCGAGCAGCCTTTGGCTTAAAAAATAAATAAATACCAATCAGACCACATCTCTAAGACTAGGAGGGAAGCTCACTGGCTCCCTGTTAAAGCCAGAATTATCTTTAAAACACTCTGCATTTCCCACAAATGCCTCACCAAGTCAACTCCCATCTACCGTAACAACGCCATTACCCATAATAAGGCCACAAGATCATTGAGATCCAACAACAACACCCAACATTTTGTCCCACGTTTCAATCTCACAAGAGCTGGGGGCACCAGTTTTCTAGTAATGCCCCCCAAATTATGAAATTCCCTCCCCTCGAATTCCAGAATTGAGCCATCCCACCAGAGGTTCAAGAAGTTGTTAAAAACCTGGCTCTTTAACCAATACTAAAGCAACAGCTGGTTGTCTTTGCCACCCCAGTGACTCACCCCTGATACGCATGATCTATTGCCACCTACTTCCCTGCCCTACCTGTCCTATAATTGTACCTGTGATTTATACTTGCAATGTGAACAAAATCGGTAAGCACAGCCTTTGACTCCCCCACTGTAACCAGGGAGTCAAATGTTTAACCCATGCCGTGCATGAATATACAACCTCATCATACTGTTTGAAATAGAACTATTTTCTCACTGCAACCAGAGATTCAAGCATCCTGTAACCTCCGGATTTGGGCGTATAACAAACAAAAAATAATATATAAAAAAAAGCACACCACACAATCACAGGCATATTTATCAAATATGTAGATGTGTGTTTGCTCTTATGTTCCCCAAATGCGAACACGCCTGGAAACCTCATTGGTTCGATGTGCCTCCTTCCTCTTTCTCACAGGGGTATTTTGAAAGAGCACAATAGACTATCCATCTTACAATAATTACCCATCAGAAAATAATTTCCAAGGCTATTCTTGGTTCTGATAATGTGCTTTACTCAGCAAGACAAATAAAATGCTCTTATTGTGACTAACATATACTGGAAGGGGTCATTAAAAAAGACCACTGTAAAATGGAAAAAGATATTTTAAAATGTTAGTAGAATTAAAGGTTTTCTTTTTTAATAGCTTCTTTTGCAAAAGAACACTTGCAGCCTCCCCTTCAACATGTCTGTGTGTTTTCTCTGGTTTTGCTGTTAGGAGTTAATCATTCTGTGGAGAACGAAATAGTTCACAACGAAATTGCCAGTTTGAATTTTTAGGGATATTATTAACTGTGGGAGTGGGCAGAGCCTGCAATGATTCCTTATGGGGATTCAGGACGACCATAGACGCCCTTACACTTAAGGGGGTCTCCTTTTGTTGATTAAATCATGCAATTTTGCCAAGGACCGTAACAGTTGGACCAGCTGCCATTGCTTTGTACTCTGCCAGGTAGTGGAACGACTCGCCCAAATCAGTGGTATGAGATGGTGGGATGGGTATCAGCGAGGATGGTGTGCACGTTAGTTTCTACACTTGGTAGAGAGAACTTAGAAAGCACAATCTGAAGCCACTCCTTCACAATGCCCAACACCAGACTTATCAAGCAGCATTTAAGTATCTGCACACTATGGGCCCAATTCATGGAATATTTGCCCGATTCAAAGTGACTTTGCACTGTCGACATAAACCCTGTTTCATGGAACCGTGCGAAGTGTATTTTTTGCCATGCAAAGTAATTTTGTACTGGAAAAAAATGACTATGCGCTGACTTTTCACGGTTCCATGAATCAGAGTTTGGGTCGGCCGTGTAAAGTCACTTTTCTGAAGTGCAAATTCATTTTGAATCGGGTAAATATTCCATGAATCAGCCCATATGTCTCAGCCCACCAATTGTTCAGGTTTGCTTATTTTATACGAACTGCCTTAAGAATTAAAATCTAAAAAAGAGCATATTTAGAAATGGAAGGTGCATTTGATTTGTATTTTTTTCATGTATGCGCATTTTCATAGCGCTTGTGGCTGAGGCATCCAAGCACTGAACCGTGAAGAATAATTTTCATTTAATATTTAGACTTTTTGGGACAACTGTCTGAAAAAAGCTTAAAGAACTTAAGTCTGGTTGAGCAGCAACGGCTGCAGTGGAACCTGCAATCAACAATGTGACTCACCCTGCTGGAAGACGGAGAACCAGGGAGAGGCAGAGAACCAGGGAGAGGCAGAGAACCAGGGAGAGGCAGAGAACCAGGGCGAGGCAGAGAACCAGGGCGAGGCAGAGAACCAGGGCGAGGCAGAGAACCAGGGAGCTACGGAGCACAAGCAAGAGATCCACTATCATGCACCAGGTACAGCTAGGTTTCCTTATGTTGCCATATTAAATTCTCCAATTCATTCAAATCCCAGGCGACAAGTGCCCCATCGCTAGAGCGTTCAGATGCATCCCTCATCAGGTGAATTGACCCAGGTTCGAATCATGGCGTCTACTTCTGCTCAAAACAGCATCCTGGCTGGCTGTGAAAGATCCCTGCAACTTTGTTTGCCATCTCTCCAGCCTCGGACTGTCCGATAGGCGAATAGGCCCATGGCCAAACCAAAAATGCAAAATGCTGGTGCGGGCCAGTTTTTTTGGTCAACGTGTGACACTTTTTTCGCCAATGTAGGGCAGTTTGATGAGTTACTTCACTATGCGGCTAATAGTTTTGCCCAGTGATGCTGAATACATATATTATTTAAATGCATAATTTGCATCACATTTTATTTAAAAAACGATCCCTTGGGTGCTATTCAAACAGTGCCACAAAAGGAATGAATTGCCATTTGCAACTGCGGGCCACTTTTTCATTGGTGCCCGAGACAATTGTATGCCCCAGTTCTATGCTGCATCTCCCACTTGTAAGTATATTCTTTCCAGTCGAGAGACGCAGGCCTTTAAAGTGATGAGACTGCCACAGCCACTAGTCCCACTGGTAATAACCAGATTTGATTTGGGGCACCGTGATGAACCTAGGCTGTAGATGGGGGGGACAAAGTACAGAAAAGGGAACATTCAATGGCTTGGAAAAAACAAAAAAGGGTATGGCCAGGGTACAGAAGGAGAAAAAAGACGCGATAGTTAAACTAATGATCACGTGAACAGAATGTGTGAGATGATTGGGGTTGCCAATCTCTACCATGTCCAGCGAGTGCCACATTGATCATCACTGGTGGTTTGCAGCTTGCATCTCGTGCGTGCTGTGACCAACATGAATGGATCTAGAGGGGAGGTGATCAGGTGGTTCTGTTTGATAACTCAGTCAAAAATAACCAGATCTTTAATCGTGTAACGTTACACTGGAAGAGATATAAAAGCGACAGAAAAAGACATTTTAAATGACATTTTAAAAAAATGTTATGTTTTAATGTGTTTTGGTTGTATACTTATGTAGTTGTATGGGTAATCTATCTGAAACCCCCAGCTGAACTCAGCCCCCCTCCTTATTTTACACTTGCCTAATTCCATGCATGAAGGCATACTTGCAAAATGGCTGGGTGTGGGGATTTCCACCGTAAACACACTACTCGCCCACCTTACCTATTCTAAAACATACTGCTCCTGGCCAGAAGTGCTTTCCTTGTTGTTTTGATGTGTAAGTGCTAAGGACGTGTATGTTCGTCCTGAATTGCCATAAGAAATCATTGTAGGGTAAGTTTTAACACTAAATTCGAGTCATCTTTATTTTCTTCACTTTTAAGTTGCTCTGGTTTATTAAACATCACTTGTAGTTCTATGTTCAGTCTTCTTGACTTGCAGGAGCTGCTCTGTGGTGGACGGAGCAGCCATGGATTGGTAGTTGGAGAAACCCTTCTTCCTTCTCGTCTGTCCCAACCCTAGTGGGGAGCCTGCCCCTCGGATAAGTGATCAGCCCAAACCATATTCCAAAAGGCTTCAAGGGTCCCAACGCGCAGCCTTCATCTGCGAGGATGAACTGCTTCTGCTCAAATTGGACGGGGTAAACTTGGGTCAATGCGGAACAACATCCGAGGACACCTGGTACACGGAACAAACCATGAACGCTTTGGGCTCAGAGCTCAGAATTAGCTGCCAACGCTCATGAGACTTTTACAAGAGAATCAGTACCTCCCCCGAGGAAGGCGGGTAAATGTTATTCAGTCCAGGGAAGCGGATTAGGCACAACATAGGCGTCATCTTTAGACCAGTGATGGACAGACCACTGCCTGACACGGACTCCTAAGAGGCATTCCACGGCCCGGCAGAGGATAGTGGTTAATGGTATAGGGTTGTAAATGATCAACTGCTAAATCCGGTCTATGAGGGTCTTCTCATTGTGTAGGCCATACAAACATTGCACAACAATTCTCTTGCCAGCCATCGCTCATTTCCTATAGCTTGGGATGTGCAGCTTGAACCCGTACATTCCTCATTTTATGGGGCAAGTTCCTGGCTCTAATTCCACTTCCTGATGCCGACTTGCGCCATTTAACAATGATACACCAGTGATTAGTGCCACCCACAGCTGTGCTTTTAGAAGATTAAAGATGAAAGCAATGTTTTGATACTGTGGCTCCGATTGATCTGAAAGTGGGCAGAGCCATTGCTCTGCTGCTGCCCGGTACAGGGCAACGGCTGAAATTTTAGGCTGAAAACCACAGCATTAGCTATTATGGGAAGGTCTCCTTAGCAGCATCAAAAGGTACTGGGAATCCTCTACAACTCTTCTAATGCAACAGTTTCACTTTCTCTCCACTTGGGTTAACAGGCTCATGGTCCAAAATTACTGGATGGACTAATTGTAATCTTTGAAAGTCCCCATAACATATGATTTTAGTCATGTCTGATTGCTTCCCCTGGTCTCTCCGGAAACAATAGACTAGTTTCTGGCCAGCCAGAGGTATACGATTGCCTGCCAAAAACCTGCTGCCTAGCCACTAGTCCAAATAGCAATGTTTTAAGGGCACTGGCATAGCGTGTCTGCGCTGCGAGATGCCCAGTGCTCCGAGTGTGGGGTTGAGAGCTCAGGACTCTTATTCTTAAGTATTGAAGAGTCAAAGTGCAGCAAAGAAGTGCCCACACGCGCACACAGTACGATTAGTTAAGGATGACCAGGTCAGCCAGAGCACACCACACAGCGGTCATGGCTCCTTCTGGACCTCACATCCACCGAAGTAGTAGTGTGTGAGCACTACGTGACCCAAGAAAAGATACAAAACAAGGGTTTGCATGCAAGGCGTGCCTCTTTTAGTGTACCGTATTGCAGTGTGTGTACTCTATACAGGATTTGTAAAGCGTGTGCGTGTGTGTACTTGCGTTTGTGTGTGTGCACAGGATTTGTAATATGTATGGGTGAGTGTATAGGTTTATGTTCCTGCCTGACATTGTGTTTGTGCCTGCAAGAACGATTGAATGTGATGAGTTCATGTGTTTGGCTGGGCTTGGCGAGCGGGAGGGGTACGAGAAAAGAGGTAAAAGTTAGGATTTCTGTACCATGACAATTCTTGACACAGAGTTTGCGGGAAGATTCATGAAAATAATTTGGAGTGACACTTACTAGCAATGATTTTGGTAAGAGATTCTGTCTTAGAAAGGTTTTTGATGGATGAAAGTAATTTACAGTGACTGTTACTGGCATAAATGTTGGCCACAGTTTCATGCAAGTAACGTTCCGTAAGTATTAATGGCATAGATTGTTGCTGCAGCTTCAGGACAGTGATTTACTGTAATGAGTACAATGGCATAGACTGTGGCACAGCTTCAGGACAGTGATTTACAGTCACCATATTGGCAAATAGTGTGGCCACAGCTTCATGAAAGTAATTTAAATTGATCCTACATTTGAGGGCCAGACACCGCCACCTTGTTTCTATGCGAGGTGAGCAATATAAGCTTTTATTAAATAATGTACTTGCATCTTTCACCTAGTGCAACACTACACTGCGACAGCAGCAGAATGATCATCATGTGCATTGCAAATGCGTGGGAGCGCAGGCTGGCACAGGAGACATTGGCGCCATGTGTGCCTCCTCAAGGTGTTTGGAGGGGGCCCTCAGCAGCGCTTGTGGTGGCGGGGCACCTTTTGTATTAAGCCACTGTTTCAGGGTAGAACCCCACACTATTAATACTCTTTCAAAACAAAAATAATAAAAGTACATATTTTCCACCTTTGTATTTAAAAAAAAAAAAAGATTTCTGAGAAAAGGCCACACTCCCTTTAATTTACTAACCGTAGGGTGGTACCATAATCGCTAGTCTTTCCCTGAACCTGACCGAATGCAAAATCTTACTCTTTCCCTTCTTCCCTTAGCCCAACGGCACAATCATACTTATGTTCTAATCCATCAACCCCACACCGCATCGACAGTAGATCCTATTCCCTCTTGTATATTTAAATCTTTCCTGGACCACTGCGTCTCTAACTTTGAAATTCTCTGTAACTTTCCTCCACTAACAGACTGTTGCTCTCCTGCTTTAAATACAAAGTTATCTGTCCCCTGCTTTGGAAACATGGCTTCCAGGGAATTACAGACCGATTGCCCCGCATCCCCTCCTCCTGCCCAAGCCTTCAAACTACTTGAAGCACCCTCTGTGAGGCCGCTGCATGCTGGACCACTTGCTGCTCAGCAAGTTCTAATCCGGGTTCGGAGTGGAACCTGGAATGGAAGTGGCACTGCTGGCTCTTAGGGGGGATGTTTAGAGAGCTGCCGATGCGGGGAAGGCCACACCTCCTGTTAGACCTCACCCGGGCCTTTTTATGCATTGAAACACTGCGTGTTGTAGGACTGCTTCATGTGAGTGGTTCATCTTGCCCCCGTGGCAATCTACTGGTTAAGATTATTCCCACCAGATCCCAAAAAGACAACTTGGGTTCTTAAATTTCTCCTTCATTAGCCCTAGCTTTTGGTGTACCGCAGCACTCGCATTCAATGTATATTTCCAACCCTATTCATACTCGTAAACCATGTTAACATGTGGTCTCTCTCCTATAAGGAGGACATCCATATCGCCCACTTTCCATACAAACAAGCCCTTAAGCGGCCTATCTAGAGGTTGGAAGTGAAAAAGAATATTGTTACAGCTCTACCAATCCAGAACGGAGAACCTAGTATTTGGTCTGCCCAAAACCCGACAGATTCCATGCTCCTTTAGTTCTTTGCCATCTTGTCTACACCACATTTCCCTGGTGACAAAGTCATTTAGAAATCTGGGCTTTTGAGTGGCTGCAGCAATGACTCTACTTCTCCACATTAATGAAGTGAAGAAAGATCGCTTCTTTCACCTGAGGAGACTGGCACTGATTTTGCCTTCTATACTCAAACGAAAATATGGTGGAATCCATGGTAAACTCTGCTTTAGACTCCTCGCGTTTCAACCGTCTTCCAAAAACATCTCTCAAACTCCAAACAGTCGAAAGTGCTCTGTGCCTTATTTTTGGACCAAAGGTCGTGTTTTTCCACATTCTGCACATCCTTGCACTGGCTCTCAGTCAACAGACATATTCGGTCTTCAATCCTTTACTTGGTCCACAAATCTCTGAACATGTCACCATCCCATTTAGTCAAAACAATCTACCTCAATGATCCCTCCAGCCAGCTCAGATCATTTCAGAATGATAAACTGCCTCTTGCGTTTCCCTCAGAGCTGAAATCCCTCATTTTAAACTGTGAATTGGATACGTGTGTCTGGATCCTGACCTCACAGCCCTCTAGTTTGAGGAATGCTAGGGGTGAATGACTGGTTTCAAAGATATGCATAATATATATATATATATATATATATATAGCTAGAGATCGAATGTGTGGGGAATTGTTGATAACACAGCTAACAGACATGACCTTTAAGGTCGGTTCCCCCATAAAAAGTGCATTTAGCTCTGAACAAAGACCAAGCTTTTTGGAGCTGGGTCTACCAAGAAGAAGGTCTGGTTGTCATTTAGTTGCTGATAACCAGTCCTGCAGAAGTAACCTTGAGGTCAAACCTCCCATAAAAGTGTACATTAAGCAATGAGCAAGGCCTTTGAAGTCATGCAGCAGAAAATGTTAAGATAAACATGGATAAACGAGGTGGCTTGTCACATGGTTTCAGGGAAATCGAAACCTACCTACTGAGGCCATGATATGCTCTGCCATTGATTAAACATTGAATACAGCTTTTCCTTAATAAGACGAGCAGCGTGTGTGCGCGATAGAGCCCACCCCGGGTTCACATCAAACCGGAGAAAAAGCCCATTGTGACCCTGTAAAAATGGAATTTGTGTGATGTACATAGTTTAGGTTATGTAGAAACTGGTCCCATTTTTAGATATTTCACTACACCAGAAAAACGCAAAAAATGGTAACTCCGCTCAGGAAGGGCGCACTGAAGTAAAATTGGCATGGCCGGATTCTCCATAAAATATAGAACCCATATTATGTATATATATTTATCATCATGGGGCTATTTGAAAGACCAAGGGAGTTATTGCAGTATGAGATTTTTTCAGAACATAAGATGCACAAATCCTGGTCAATTTGAAATGATGCATCTATTCCCCTCCCTCAGCCTTAATCATACATATCTCCCAACCTTTGGTCCTATCAGCAGCCAGTGGGCATTTTGGTGGGAGGTGAAGGGAACATGCTAGCCAATCCTGAACGTGGAAATTATGACAAGGTTGATGTGTCATCAGAATGGGGCTTTTTGTGAATTATTACGGGAGAGAGCTGCTGCTGGACTCTTGTGAGGAACAACTAGCAGAGAGGCCTCAATCCATGCATTGGAGACAGTGGCTGTGACATAGAGAAGCTAGCTGGGACCCAAACCAGAGGAGCAGAAGGAATCTGGGTGCAGGAGAAAACCCTTGACTGAAAGCCCTTGACCAGACCTCTGCTGTCCTCAGAGGAGCCTTGCTGTTTTCCCTGACGAAAGCCTCCCACGTAAGTAGACCCATCTAAAAGCTACCCAATTTATCCCTTTCTATTAGTGGATAGAAGGGGGTGAAACGGGGTAGGCCCTTCGCACAAATTGTTAATTCTCACTCAAACTTATTTCCCCATAGAAAACCACTCTCTTTGTTGAAATTGCATGGTGTTGGGAGGAGCCAGCCTTAATCCCTTCAATTAAAGTGTGGAGAGGGGGGGGGGGCTGTGTATGCTCTTGGCACATTCGAGTAAAGTAAATCAATTCATCCTCATATAGAAAATCACGGGATGACTGTTAGAATTCGAAAGTAACAAAGCTCATGGTCAGTGTGTTATAGCTGGTATAGCCCATAAAGACTTTGTTGCCTGTTTCTGAAATCCTTGACTTCGATTTAGAAAGGGGGCAGTGTCCATAATCCCAAAAGGAAGTAATCCACAAAACACCACCTTTCAAGTCAGTGTGGAGAGTGTAAAACGAAATTACCCATTCCTTTTAAATCACAATTAAAAAGTATTGTATCGAAATCTGTCTGTGGGTACAAAAAATAAATGTACCTTTGGTTCCCATTTTTCTCTGACCCCAAGTTATCAAGTCCTGCCTGCTATTTTTAAGTGTGTTGAAAAACAATTTTCATTTGAGTTCCTTTTTCCCCAAGCCTTGCCTTTTAAATAACAAGCCTAAAACATTTTTTTCCCACTGAATTCCTTTGTCAAACAGCGCCTTTTTAAATGAGCAAAACGATTTTTCCATTGTGCTCACACTCCTTGCACCTTGCCTTTCAATCAAAGGGGTCATTTTTAATTGAGTCCTGGAGGGTGGGGGTTGCTGGGAGAAAAGTATTGTTTCAAATTAAGTCACTTCTGAAGATTTGGTATTGTACTGCAAATGTTTTTATTTGTTAAAGTGAAGTCAAATCTGGTGTAAGTTATTACATGTTTCAAAATGTCATCTGTGTTGTGTTATATAACGGAATCATAATTGTGATTTTGGCTGATTTTAGTTTGTTGGTCAAATCTTGATTAAATAAATTAATAAATATATATATTCTTACTCCACACCGGCCTGGTTCCTAGTCCATTGGTGACACAGGGTATTTGTTGGGGTTGGGTGCAAGATGGGTTGCAGGCCTCGCCAAAGTGAACTTGAATAACAGTGCTTTATGTGCGCCACCTTGCTTGGGGATGGAAATGAACTACCTGAGTTGAGTGTGACCGCAAAATAAAAACCACAACGTTAGCGGTAATAAGAAGCATTTGATGCTACATCAGAACCACAAACTATTCCAATAGACTTTATTGCTAGTTTTGGCAAATTACTGCTAAAGGGTATTTTTTTCATGGTTTAACAGAATTACTTTATACAGGCAAAGGGCTCAGCTACGGGCTTCTCCTTTGCGTCTGATTTGGCCATTTTATACAGGGCCGTGTTTGAAGAAACCCAAATTTTTTCAACAACTAATTGTTTCCTTGGATCTATTTCTTCATATAAGCGATACATTGAAAAAATCCTTATGTCTTGAAAGATGACCAAATCCACTTTGAAAGAATTTGTTAGCTGGATCAACACTTTAGACTTAAATTTGAAGTCCATTTGTGAATTTAGTTCGGAGAGCATTTCATTTTTGGATTTGGTTCTTTTACATAAAGTAGTATTAGTGGCAGATTTATTTTGATAACCCACTGCTAGGAATAGCACTCTACTCTAGCCATCCAAACCATACCAAAGCACTGTTGTGGAACCTTCCTTGTGCAATTTGTTTTTAGAATTACCAGAAATGCAACTCGAATAGAAAACTTCAACACTCAGGCGGACATTTGACAAAACAAACTGTGGAATACAGCTGAACCATATAAACTCTCGACTGATCCTGAAAAGAGCCCAATTGTTTAATATTCAAGAAAAAAAAATCTAATATCAACCAAATTGTTTGTGCAACCACATTTTGTCAATCCAGCAATGCCATCAAGGTGGTGAGCCTTAAAACTTGGCATCTCTTGCATGCATTTGATTCTTCATCGACAAAACCATTATTTACTTTGATTTGCACTAGAAAAATAAATTCACAACTGCTACAGAAGAGGGAATGTAGTACATTATGCTATAAGGAGCGAATGTGGATGTACCTTAAATATTTAGAACAAGGCTTAAACCAATTGAAAGGATGGGATTCGTTAAAATAGTTTTCTTATATGTAGTACCCTCCGAGTTCATATTGATGTCATTAGTAGCATTACTCTCAACTCACAGTGACCTACAAGTTAAGTAAAGTTTGTGGTCCAGCCCTTCAATAACCATAATCATTTATTGTATTACAGCAGATATATATATTGTTCTCTAAGGCCCACCGTGAATGGCACCATTTCCCTTGATTTTGGTCCTACTTTTGTGTCAATTTGGTGGTTGCCTCTTTGACATAGGCACGAGCTGCTCACCAGCATTAGAACGATTGCCATTACAAGTGTGATCCAAGGTTAAGTTAATGCTTCAGACTAGTGGCAGCATGTCCTGGCACGTTTCTGGATGATAACACGCGTATGGTGCACACTGAATTCATTGGAATGAACGTGCCGCAAATTACATATGGGAAGTAAGAAATTGCAATGGTGTAGGCACACCAACAAATTATTGTTTACTGGTGTGGTGAACCACGTTAGTGCTAAGCTCCATCACAATTAGTGTTTTTGTAGCTACAAATATGTGAACCCTAACTCGCCATAGAAAACTGAGCATTGGCCTGGTGTCTGGGATATTTGGAGGTGGTCCCTTGCTCAGGGTGGTGGAGCCTAAAACATATGTTGTTATTCTTTCCATACAGGTTGGAAACGTTTCATCCTTTTCAAATTATGTAAGTAATTACATCGACATTGTGGAGTAAATTAACGGTGGTGTCCCCCGCTCCCCTTATATGGTATAATGGGTCCGGGGGCGTCAACTGCATCCTTTACCTGGATTGCAGTGGCAAACCACAGCCTTTTTGCCGTGATATTTTGTGTCAACAGCCAATTTTGCCGCGATTTTAACACATGGAACCGTCTATGTTCCGTCCTTGCCATCCTCAGACAGCTGGTAGCCCACTACAGCACTGGGAGGGTCCAACTAGTAATCCATATCCTTCGGTTCCCTTTCAGTGGCAGTATGTAGAATCACAAATGCAGAGATTCACTCAGCCACCAGCTATCAAGAGTGCAGGAGAACGTGTGAACGACAGTGCGACTGCTCGAGAGAGTCATACCTCAATTAAAGCCACTGCAATAAAAAATGATGGCAGAGGCAACTTCAGAAGATTCAGAAGAAAAATGAAGATATTTAATCTTTTCAGATCTCTGCGATTCTCTCATAAACGACTAACCACTCGAGACAGCGGCTGCGGGGCACACTTTAAAACTGATGAGATCATTGCACTATTAGGGCCCTAGTATAGGAAATATTTTATTTATGGACATTGGCAAAAACAGTGTGCACACGCCCTGATGAAGTAGGAGACTGTGAGAAACATGCAGCAATGTTCCATGTCGACTACTTTTCTGTGTCAGATGAATATATTTTTGTTTTGGAAAATTGGAGTGTGGCTGGACACCATGCACTCGCATGTTTTCTTTAATGTGTATGGTCACTAATTCACAGACTAGATAATCCGTCTTAAAAAAAAGTAAAGAAGGAAGTCGCAAGATGGCAAAAATGGTGTTTGTGAAAGGGTTCTGAAATATTGTTCGTTTTTGTTTACAACATTTTAAAATCCATCTTTGAATTAACACCAATTAGCTCTATTAATTATTCTATGGCAGCAGAGAATTGGTGTGTGGGATGATAAATCATGCATGCCAGCCCCGCCAACAATGTTGGCTCTGCTGTGAAAATGGGAAGGATAGTGAGGCACGGACAGGAGAATACTCAGAAATAGTGAGAATGCTTAATAAACCAGAGTTATGTTTGAAGGAGATTACAAGACATGCATTAAGACAAAACATGATGGCGAGCAGGTCATCTTTGATGTCCTTGGTGTTAGTCTTAGCAGTGCACGGTGGTGATGCGAGTTATGGTTGCTTAGCTTACCATAACTGGTGAATTTCTGAGGTTTTTTGGTTTTACTTGTAACCATAACGTCCCTTTAACAAAGTTTTTGCAGTGTGTGTGTATATATCCATCACAATTCCAAATTCTTCCTCTGTTTATGGGTGCATGGGTTTCAAGGTTTATTGGGACATAATGAAATAAATCACCCCTTTGAAACATCTAAAGGAACAATGCCGATTTGGGTAGTTTGGTGGAGGTGGCCAGGTGATGCTTTCTGGTAATCGGCATGCTCAACACCCACTTGAATCTATATGAAAAAGTAAAATTGCCTACGCAAAAGAATTCCCTTCAGACATGCATGTTGAAAAGAAAGTCCCATTACGCTGTTAGACTTAGTAGCTGTTAGACTTAGTAACTTGCGTTAGAAGTTGGACAGAGAACTCAGCTGGCTTTTTCCACAAAGAGTCTTCAAAACAAGACAGCCAGTCTCATCTCCCTCAAACCCTAGGTCTCCATCACGCCTGCCTTGAAATCTATGAAATGGCTTCAAGCTGAATAGAGAATCAAATTGAAGACCCTCTGCAACGTCCATAAAAACGTCAAAGGAGATACAACCAACCTCCCTTCCAGCATAAAGAAACACGCCCCTTCCCAGAACCTCAGCTTCTCCGACCCTGCTCAGTTTTTCAAAGTCCCAAAAAAATTGCCATGGCGGTCGCTCACATGCCGTCCATCGGTCCAAACTTTGGAACAAGCTCTTACTGGAAACCAGAACTGAACTTCCCATTTGCAGATTCCACTCCAGGAATTAAAAGTTCATGGATTTGGGCTTTGAAGAGGGCTTGCTGCAACTTTGACGTGTTACAAAACTTACAAATTAAATGAATACATTTTCTGTTACAACAATTTAAGAATGTGTGGAGGAATAAGCCGGTTTCCAGTGTCTACCACATAAAAAGAGTTCACCTCTCTGATCTGTAGAAAAAATGCATATATTTTAAGAGCAAAGTAAAATGACCTGGAAGAGAAAAGAATCCTGTGGAATGTCACAAGGGTCCCACATCACAGGCACACATGTAACGCTTCGGTCTCTATTCATAAGGGCAAATAAATGCTCTGAACTGTCCAATACAACTTCATAATTAGTGGTGCCGAAGGCACAGAAAGGTCCAAGAATCGAAACATGGTGGCGTCCCCCATCATTAGTCTCCACCCTCTGCCTGCACGCACCCACGCATTTGGGGAGGAAGTAATCAAGGACAGACAGCTGCATGACACAGATATAGTGATATACACTTTCCTTTTTACCCAGAGAATAGACGAATGGCAGATTTTCGGGTGCTCAGGAGCAGGATCTAGAAATAGAAGGCAGCGGCAACTCCCTGAGCCCAAGTCTTTGCATGGCGATGTAGGAAGAGAGCACCATTCTTGCAAGGGGTTAATGGAGGGGCAAGGAAGAGAGTTGCCCTGGTCACCCCTCACCATTTTCTGCCTAGTCCTACTTGCAACGCCTGTCCTCTCCTCTTCCTGTCCCTACATTGGCTGACTCCCACTAGTAGCCTTACGGCCAGTGACTTCTTTTCACCCATCATCCCTTCCATTGAATGCCTTAGAATGTCACTTGGGAGGCTGTACTAGTCTGAGCTTTTACATTGTTATAACACAGGATAATGCTGATAATCAAGTCACAGAAAGTAAGCTTTGCTAATCGGGCGTCTCTTTTAATAACGCACCATGCTACAAAGTACATGTCTACTGACATCCCAGCAGCTGCCATGTAGTTTGGCAACATGGCAAACACAGAGTAACATGCACATTCCTGACAAACAGCCAGCTGAAACTAAATTCATCTTTTACAGCACGGGAGAGGCACTTCAAAACTGTCCCTAGATTTGTTCACTACAAAAGTGGTAGCACTCAACACATTGGAGGGAAATGATCTACACTGGGATGCGTAGAGCCAAAGTTAATCTAACGTTAATCTTGCTTCGTCGCGCTCTCAAACACTTGTGTACGAGCGCGATACAAATAAAATATCAATATCATTAAAATTCACATTGGGCTTTTGGGAATAAAATAAGCAGAAATCCCTTAGAAAGTAAGCAAGCAGTCTTCAATTTTTAACTGTGTCCCCAAAGGCCCGTTGGCAGTTTGATTAATTAAGCAATCATCCTCACATCTGGGGGCATACAGGGCCAGTCATGGCCTGCCAGCTTGAGACTAGGTAGGCCTGAGCAAAGCAAAGCAAGGCCCAACAAGAGGGTGATAGTTATTCACACGGGTGTGCATGCTTTAAATGTTTTTTTGTAATGGCAGATGGGCTGCACACATCTTGCATGTGTCCAATCTCTCCTCGAAAAACCTTTGTGAGGTCATTCTATTGTTAAGCTGATTTCTGGTGACTCATTGAACCGTCAGGGTTTTGTGTACACTCTCCAAGACTGAGCTTCACCCGCAACAGACCATTGGGTACAGCCCTAGAAGCTTCCTTTGTTCTCTCCTGCGAAGGCTTGACACCTTCTCAGGAGAACAGGGGGCCAAGTGGGAACCAATGCTTCAAAGACAGTTCTGCCAGCACAATAGGAATATCACACCAGAGAGATAATGACTGAAGCTCTTTGAAATAGGTCAGACAGGAAAAGCAGAAATGTACGGATCCCAGGAGAGAAGTCACAGTCAACAGCGGAGTTACACCACCTTGAAGTTTCCATGTTACACAACGATCCTGTGCTGCTCTCCACTTCCTGCAGACAAAGCACCCTGGTAAAGGGCCAAATCCAGGCTGCTGTGGCAAAGGCTTGAAAGTGACTAATCCGCTGTGGCAAAGTGACTTCATAAGGAGGCTGAGCTCCACTAAATTGAATCATCTTTGGGCACTAGAAGAAAAAGGATTTCACTGGTGCCTTATTGAGTATGAGTCTTCCAAAAGCACTCAGCCATTGAGGTGAGAAGAACTTTTAGGGAAGGAGGAAGGAGCAAGCCCTCCCCCCTCACCCCTGTCAGAGGACCACTAAGGGTAACCCGCTGCTGGGACAAGGCCCGTCTGCCTGCCTGCTAAGACACTAGGGGCCAGGACTCCGCTACTGGGTAGCGCACTGCTTCGTGGCTGTGAGGGGCATGAGGAGGACTCAGCTTATCTTTTGAGAAGCTGCACCAGGTCTCGCAGCAAACCAGGAACAAAAAGAACATCTCTAGGCGGTGGTTTCGCCTCAAACAGCTTGCTATCGCAGGCCTGTCCCAAGCTTCTTAGTGCCAAGTGCGGCTGCTTCGTGTTGAACCACACCACCTGTTGAACCCAGTCAACCTGTGTGTCAACCCTATGCTGAATCACTGCCTCCGGGATCGATGATGCTGTTGAAACCAAAGAACAACCCTGAAACATTTGTGTTGTGGTTCTGTCCCCCTGGCCTGGCCTTAAGGCCCCTAGTGACATTTGGGACCCCACCAATTAAATTTCTAAAAAGACAGATTTTGAACTCAACCTTTCTACAAAGACTATTGGCCTGTCTAGCCCGGTCTTCTGACCGAGGGTGTCCTTATTATCCAAAGGTCTACATAATCTGTGTCTTCCTTTGCATGGGGTGGGTTGTTAGTGTTTAAGTAGATTGTATTTTTAACTTGACTAAAGCCTCCTATTTTTACAGACCCTTGATTGGACATTTCCCTTATTTTGGAACCACAGTGCTACTGTTTGGCTGCTTCTTTGCCAGCTCACATCCTTCTTGGAGGGTACAGCCTGCCCTCTGCACCTGCCCCACTAAGAGGTGATGGGTATGTTCAATTCACATTGTGTAGCTTTCACTTTGATGTTTAAAGTCACTGCTGGTTTGGTAGCATGGTGTTAAGTAAGGTTTCTAACCACTACTGATCCCCGTACAAGGAGGAGCACCAGGAAGTGGCATATTTGGTGTCGGGCCATCAAATGTGACTCCATGACAAGTGAGGGGGAGGGTGTACTTCACATCACACTTTGCTTGGGGGCATGGGGCATGGGGGGGTACATCCATGCACTGCTCCGGTGCACATGATACCTATTCTCTCCCAGTGCAGGGCTTGATGCCATATTCTCTGGAACCTCATGAACTGCTCTACCCTCTGATACCCAAAGCCATTAAGTGCCAGCAGTCTGAAAGTCAGCTGGACTTGGAGGACTAAGCTATCTAGCAATGGAAACCCCAAGGGTACGGATGGAGGACTAAGCTATCTAACAATGGAAAACCCAAGGGTAGGGATGGATGACTAAGCTATCTAGCAATGGAAACCCCAAGCGTAGGGATGGAGGACTAAGCTATCCAGCAATGGAAACCCCAAGGCTATGGATGGAGGACTAAGCTATCTAGCAATGGAAAACCCAAGGATAAGGATGAAGGACTAAACTATCTAGCAATGGAAATCCCAAGGATAGGGATGGAGGACTAAGCTATCTAGCAATGGAAATCCCAAGGGTATGGATGGAGGGCTAAGCTATCTAGCAATGGAAAACCTAAGGGTAGGGATGGAGGATTAAGCTATCTAGCAATGGAAATCCCAAGGCTAGGCTTGGAGGACTAAGCTATCTAGCAATGGAAATCCCAAGGATAAGGATGGAGGACTAAGCTATCTAGCAATGGAAATCCCAAGGATAAGGTTGGAGGACTAAGCTATCTAGCAATGGAAATCCCAAGGTTATGGATGGAGGACTAAGCTATCTAGCAATGGAAAACCCAAGGGTAAGGATGGAGGACTAAGCTATCTAGCAATGGAAATCCCAAGGGTAGGGATGGCGCTGCCATCTGAGAGCACAGCCTGGAAGATCCGAGGACCACTCCCCCTCCAGAGCTGAGCAAGCAGAAGTGTAGCATGAGGGATAGCACTGCTGCCTGAGGCCTGGGCCCATAATAGCGGAGCAGGATGCAGGGCAGAGTAAGGCACCAGAGGCGTTACAGGCTTTGATACAACCTTTTGCGGTCATGAGCTCAAAGTGGCAGGGAGGGGGGCAAAGAAGCAGTCTTCACACTGGAGTATACACAACAGTTATTTTAACCGTTTGATTGTCTGCCCTGCCCTCTGGGGGCCACTGAGGGATGGGACCAAACAAGGCTTTTCCCTGGGGTTCAGATGACTTTCCTGCGAGGGTGGACAGTGGAATTACTGGCACCCCTGACTTAGGACGTGTATAAATAACACACAAACACCCACAGACACCTTCCTTGCGGCAAAACAATACCACTTTTGAAGGGCATATATGCCCCAAAGGCAACACGAGCTGATATCAGGAGGCGTTTTGTTGCAAATGTTTCTGGAAAAGGCGTGCGACAAGCTCCCTCTAAGTGTCATTTTCAAGCTGCAGGCATTATTAAAGCTGGGAGCATTCACCGCTTGCACTGGGTGACCTTGAGCAAACAGCTCTTGGATGGGAGAGCAGGCAGGTTCAGGGCCTGTGCAAGCATTCCTGCCACCTCCGGTAAAGGGCCATTTCGGCAAAGTGCCATGGCACAAGCATTAGATGTGGCTTGTAGGGCCAATGTGGAGACTACTGGCTCCCCTAGAACCCCCTGCTAGTGGCACCCTAGGCCACCCAGAATTACTTTAACCCAGACCCAGCCCTGCCGGGATTGCAGGTGAAATGCGTTTTTACACCCAGACACAAAGCGTGATAAAACGCCCACCGCCGTCCCCAAAACCTGGCACTGACAAAATATGTAGTCCTTTTTGGGGCAAATGTAGCATCTGCCCTCTTTGGTGGCACTGAGGGGTTGTGGCCCATTTTATGCTGGCAGGTGATGTATGCAGTGCGTTGTGCTTAACACAGCAGGCGTCCAGCTATGCCGCACAGGAGCACTGTGCTAGTTGCTTTCGGGTGGGTGTAGAGTATAATGAGGCTACAGCAGGTGGGAATTGTATCCCAGCCTCGCTAAGGGATGGGGGGGGGGTGAGTGAGGGTGGGGGGGGGAAGGTGCAGGGCTCATGCTCATGGTTACAGGGAGCGGGGAAGGGGCACAAGATGTAGGTGTTGCCCGCGAGAGCGCCAGGGCACCACTCGGGTGGCGATAGTGCGCGGTATACATATCCTAGAACATAACATTAGGTGTTGCTTAGGTACTCTTCAAACGGCCCCTCCCCCAACCCTACCCAGCCTGGGCTGGCCAGTAACACGCACAAGAAATCCAACTGTTTAATGAACTACTGACTACTTCTATGGAGAAAGCCCATTTCTGGCCGAGTTTATTAG
Source organism: Ambystoma mexicanum (assembly GCF_040938575.1). NCBI lineage: Eukaryota > Metazoa > Chordata > Amphibia > Caudata > Ambystomatidae > Ambystoma > Ambystoma mexicanum. Next base: position 732,491,748 of record NC_090941.1, on the reverse strand, counting down.
AGCAAACGTTAAAGGAGCTACCAATGTCAAGTCTCCTGCCGAGGTGCGCCCTCTCAAACAAATGACGCAGGAGCGCAGCTCCAGGGGAAACCGTTTAACTAATGGCACATATTTCAACACACCTACTCACTTGTACCCAAATCCCTATATTAACTGGAACAAAATGAGAAGCACAATGTTGCCAGCATAACCTCAAAGGTTTTCTTGTAATCGCCTCGTGCGTTTAATGGCGGTTTCTCCGGCAAACCAAAATGACGGCACCGAGGAATGCACAGCACAGGTGTTGCCACATGCTATTAGAGCACTGACGCTCAGCGGTGTTTACTTTCACATTTAGACCCACAACGAGGGCGTGGGCAGAAGAATAACAATTTTGAGACTTGTGCTGAACCTGTACTTCTGATAGGAAGACCACAAAAAATAAATAAATAAATAAAAAACACAGCTGGGCAGTTGTGCAAAGCAACAAGTATTTCTCTTGTGAATTCCGACAGGTACACGCGCCAGGGAAGACGGCCAATAATAACTGCGCTCTGTTGTATGGGCTGTTTAACAGAACTACATCCAGAGCTTTAAAAGGAAAAAATAAGTGCAGGTACTTGTGGCGACACCCCTCCCCCCATAGCCCCTGGTCACCAGGACGGGTCGCACAGGATACCAGGATCACCGGGGACACCAATGCAGCTGCGATTAGGCAGCCAGCAGACCGATCACCAGACACCTGAGCTGGGGGCACCCAGTTTACAGCGGCCTTGGCTGGGGCTACACCACAGACCGGTGTCACACGGCAAGACAAAACACCAAAAAACACACAAGTCAGAGTTGCCACTTCCCGGGGCTCTGCTGCAGTGCTCCTCACGTGCCAGCAGAGCCCCTTTTTTATGAAGCCGTGTCATGACTCGGTTATGACTCGTTTTCTTAAAGGGGCAATACGGCACAGTTAAATGGGCAACAAACAACACGCCTCCTTTATTATAACAAAACCAAAACAAACATAAAAACAACGACCTCTAACCGGGCCCACAACTTATGGTGCATTCCAGTCCGCACACCACGCCGGTCAACTATAAAATCACAGCAAATTGTGGTGCATTCCAGTCAGATAACCCAATTGAGGTCCAGTGACCCATTTTGGTATCAAAATATGCCTTTATCAAACTGTCCTCCCTGGGGAGCAATTTTCAAGGAGGATGGTGGAGCCCAGTATTTCATGCCTACCTAGAAAGTAAGCCTGGATAAACTTTAAAACAAAGGCCACTTTTTGGAGCTATATGTCCTACATAACAGGTTTTTGTTACAGTCGAATTCCAGGTCAAACTCGCAGTGGCCTTCTGGCTCTGCTGTGATGACTCATGGTCCAATCAAGAGTCTAGGTTTTTGGGTCTAATCTCGGGCTGATTCAGCTTTTCAGACAACCAGAATCCTCAAATCTTATAGAGGATGTTAGACTGTGACAAAATGACTACTGTTCTGCTGGAGTACAGGGATGAATAGTGGACACACTGCCTCCTCAGACCCCACACTAACGCTAAACGAGTAATCATCCCAATCAAAGGCGACATGTGCACAACCCGACATGCATGCCTTACTTGCCTCTTTTGGTGATGCGGACCAAGGGCAGGCTATATCTTCAGGAGGGCTGTGAGCAAATAACAGTAGCAACCCAGACAGCTTTAGTACAGTGGAAAAAAAAAGTCCAATCAAAGTTTTATTAAAATACAGAAGTTTTACAATCAATGCAAACACATTAATAAAAACACAACCAAACCCTGTAAAAGAAACAGAGAATGCAGAACTTGATGTGAATTGGCACCCAGGAGTATTCAAGCAAGAGACTTAGCAAGCATGCCAAATGTACAAGCATCCGTCTTTGGAAGGTACAGAAGGTGGGCTTAAAAGTCACTACGGTCCTTAAAATTGAATCAGCGTGACAGGGCCTCTTCAAAATACTGTCGAGCACCCAAAGACTAAGGTATCAATCCGGGTTTCTAAGTATTTCTGCTGCAGTCCAGCCTATCACAAGATCTTTCGAATAATGCGCTGCAACTGGCGAGTCAGCGTCAAGTCTGTTCAACATGCAGGCTCCCGTTGGGGCGAGTTGGCATTCACGATGTTCGGGTCAATGGCTTCCAATGGTTCAAGCATGGCGATGCTTCTGCAGGGCCAAGTCAGTATTCGAGATGGGCAATTTGATGACTTCAAGCAGACTGAATAAACAGCAGGCAAACCAGTTGCCTCCACACAGTCAAGCCAGCGGTCAGGTTGATACATGCAGGACCGTGCCAATGGGTGGAGCTGGGTTGATCGAAGTGCAGAAAGTGATTTAAAGATTTGTAGAGAGCTAAAATCAGCACCACGAGTACAGGGGCGGCTCTAAGTGCGCCATGAGAGGAGCCAGGTCGAAGACCTCTAGAGATGGTGAAACAGGATCCAAGCTACGTTTGGGCTGCAGGAAGCTGGCTGGCGCCTTCAGGGGTCCTTCAGCTCCAGTGCAGGATCCTGGTTTCAGTGCACAGCCAGCAGAGAGGCCTTGGTCCACAGCAGGTCACCCTCACTGTTCCCTTGGACCTGGACTCTGCCATGGATGTCATTTGTCTTCACCTCTCTGACAGAGAACTTTGGAATAAGATGTATCCTCAGAGGTCCAATAAATGCTCCTTCTTGTCTCGAGTCCAATATGAATATAAGGAGAGTTTTACCCCCTCCTTATGAAGGCAAATGTCACAGGGGATCGGGCCAACGTAAGTATGCAGTAAGAGGTCCAATCCAGGCTGTTGTTAACAAGTGCCCTATTCCTTCTGACATCATACCCAGAGTGCCTTGTTCCGCAGGAAATGGGTGTGCCGGGGGGCATGAAGTCGTAGAGGGCCTGAGCTGAAACCAAGATTGTGGACCACCTCTCTCGTCCTCCCTCTCCCCTATGGCTACTTTAATTCTGCACACTTCCCCATGTCTGCCGACCTCAAAGGGGTCTCCAGTGGTCAGCTCATTGGTGTGGCTTTGTTATGTCACTGCCGCATTTGAATCGCTGACACTCAAGATATCTCCTAGGGAGTGTTGCTGTGCCCTGTAGGAGATGGTACCATTCCTGCAGGAGGATCAGAGGAAGCTTCCCTGCCATAGCCCCACATGGCAGGTATGTCAACATCCAGACCAGATGGCTAATACGATATCAAACTGCTGTGGCTGTATTATTGTTTGACTCTAGCAGCCACCAGCCACAACTTGACTAAAGTATACAATTATGTTTTGAATCAGAGGGGCTGAAGATTGCAAAGCCCCGTCTGTCTGCTGTCAAACTGAGTCATAAAAGCACATGTGATCCTTGACCCTGCCCTGTTCCTATAGAGGACTGATGCTTAGGCCATCAATTCACTATCTCAGTAGAGGCACATGTGTACACTTTCGTGTCATGGATTAGTTATGAAAGGCCAGTCTGTTTAGCAGACCCTGCTTTTAGAAATAGAATTACCTGCATGAATTTATATAATACAATTAAAAAAAGCTTGGGTTAATGCCCTCACCGGCTGGCCATTTTCTCACACTGACCACCTATAAAAAAGGACCCAGCTGACATTGTGATCCTTTATGGGTTTTGCCAGGCTGTGAGTGAAAGGTGTACCCAGAGCAGGCTCACACTTGGATGGTGTTTGAAGTGCTTTGAGGAGGTTTCAGGCACGTTTTGGAAAGTTGTAGGTGCTTGTTTGGTGTAGTTTGGTGGTCTCGAGATTTTCTTTTTGTCACTTCTTTCCCCTTTGTCTCATTGTTTGTTTAGTGTTTTGTTAGTTTCCCCTAGGGGAAAAAACGTTGCCTTTTCCTTCTTTTGAGTTTCCCTTTAAAGGCAAACAAACCTTCCAATTCCGTATCCAATAATAAAACAAGCACACCCCAATACCCCAAAATGTTTGTTCACCCTTTCACAGCCCCTGAATGCATTTTGTAATCATCAACTCTCACCATTTGCTGTTATGGTGCTTGTGGTGGTTTATCATAGTGTAGTGCTGTCCCATGATGTGACTTGTTCTCATGGTGTGTTTGGGTCTCGGCATGTTTTTTCTGTTTTGGAAGATCGATGTGTTTTTGGGATCTTCTATTTCTCTTTGTTTGCCATGTCGTGCCTGGTTCTCTCAGATGGCACAAGTGTGACATCAAGTGGGAAGAAGGTGGGATGGGAGGAGAAGCGTAATTTCTTCTCATAGTAAGATGATTTTGACATGTTGGGGGAACCTTGTGTTGTTCATAGGTGCTGGGTCACAGACCTTGGCTACACAGCCCTCAGATTCATTGTGGAGCCATCAGGAAGCATGATGGAGGAGGCAGGACCAAGGTCATCAGAGGAGGCCCCAAGAACTGTAGCAACGGAGGCAGGGGAGACAGCGTCTCTTTTTGATGCCCCACAGAGGCAGAGCGAGGGAAGTGTAGGATAGCACGCAGATATAAGGACACATGCATGTTTCTCATGTGGGCAGAGGAGGTTTCTGCAGCAAGAACCCAGGAGGAAAAGGAGCATGGAGGATTGGCCACTGTCTGGTTGGGATCCATTGAGGGGGAAGTAATCTTCACCCAGCAGGGCAAGGGCGTTGAGGAGGCAGATGTCTGTTATTAAGAAGGATTTCTGAACTCTGTCCAGGAGGGGCAGAGGTTCAGAAGGCCAACCTAGTTTCTTGGAACAGGGTAACCTCTGGACAAGCCAGACCAATCAGGGGAGCTATGGCAGGCGGTCAAGACTAAGTCTCAGGAGGGGTGAGGGTGACTGAAGGACCTCAATGAGCACATAGAGCAAGGACACTTACACATTACTCCAGACAGGTGTTATATTAAAAATATAGACACATTTGTTACAAGGCCTTTGTAACACAGACTATACCAAAGAATCACAGTAACACTAAGTAAACCAATACATCACACTCAATACAATATGTATACAAGACCAGGGCGGTCTAAAGGGGTGACTACACAAAATATGTTGACAACCTAGAGGGGAAGGAAACAGGCAGTGCAGTTAATCTTTAGACCCAGTTCTACATCAGTTATTCACCTAACTAACAGGTAGTCCAAGCCCCAAGAAGAGGGGAGCCTTGTGATCAATAGTACATGTATGCCAACGCACGTGGTTGTTCCAATGGGCAAAGCAGAGTCTCTTCAGGGGTCACTGGTAGCTCGGGAAGGTGGATAAGGTGATGAATAATAAGTTCCAACTATTTAAAATTGTATTCCTTTATGGGTTTTGCCAGGCTGTGAGTGAAAGGTGTACCCACTTGAAGGCAGAGGCAGTTCGAGAGTTCGGGATGGAGTCCCTATTCCGCAATAGCAGTGGACAGGAGAGCGGCCCCCAGGGGCCACTCGTGCGTAAAGTTGTGGTCTGGTGCTAGGGGCCACCGGTTGGGGTAATGATTACTCACCAGTCCCTGAGGCAAGGAGACCCAAACTTTGGCAGGTTAGTCAGTGGCAAAAAGGACGTCTCAGCACCTTTTGGTTCCTGAGATCCAGTGAGGATTCCCAAATGGGACAGTGGCCATTTCTACGCTCCGGGAGGATGAATCGCCCCTGTTTCACTGCAGCAGGCTTCAAGGGCAAGAGGGTCACAAATGCAGCAGACTTGCAAAGGACGTTGCACAGCAGGGCAGCACGGGAACCGCGTTTACTCCGATCCGGGTGCACTCGTCTCACTTTAGACCTGGGAATGCCAAGTGTACGAAATTCAGTGCGAGGGTGCCGTGGACACCGAGCTAGCAGTATACCAAGTTTCGAGGGCCTTCTCAAAACGACGGCGGAGACAGAGCAAAGGTCCTGCGTAAGCTGGTCAGCTCACTGGTTGGCCCAGGGACACTTCTGAGAAAGCTTACTTGCAGGTTTTGGTGAAAGTGTCGAGAATAGTTGGTCCCACTATTCCAATGGGTCGAAGCATCTTCGCAGACCTTCTAGGAAGACCAGATGCAGAGGGTCCCATGGAACGACAGCGGGCTCAGGGTGCCAAACCTTCCAGCAGGTCACCAGTGGTTCCTCGACTCAGCTTTGTGGTTGCAAGATACTTGGATCCTATCCTTTGTTCAGTGAGAACTCAGGAAATCGACCTGGTAGTGGCGTTTCCAGCCTCCTCTTATCCAAAGTTCCCTTTGTGCCAAAACGGAGAGGACCCAATGGGAGATCTGCTCACAAACACTAGCTCCATATGTGCACCAATCACAGACCACGGTGGTCTCAGGCATTTAGGACACTCCAGACTCTCTGGCACCCAGATGTGTATTGGGACCAAACATCCCATCCCACATCCTGGAGGCGCACACACAAGGCATGCAGAAGCCCGTGAAAGCATTGGGATTCGCGGGAAAATGCATGACCAAATAAGGACTGGCCCGTAGGACTCGACTTGGGGAAGGTGAAGGGGCAAGATGGCCAAAGGACAGGACAAAGAACCTCGTGGCATGGCCATTTTGGAGCCAAGCCACCTATTTGTGCCAAACGTGGTTAACACAGTTAACATGGCAGGAAAGAGTTAGAAATAATGCGAAACTATAGGCGCCACCAGTCCTGTCCATGACACATCTGCACAGTTCATAAAAAGTCCAGCGAGAGTATGTAGGACCTTTGGAAATGACTATAGACTCAAGTGTGTTGTATAGTAAGATATATCGCACACTTGTTACATGTTGCACAAAAGTTGCAACATGAGAAAGGGACTAAGGGAAACAAAGTCTCCCAGTACTGACTGTCTTAAGGGCGTGTCAGTTTCCCCACAAAAAGTGAGCGAAAGCCCAGAGGAGTACAGCTGAGGGCTGTGCTTCTCTGGCAAACTCAGTCAGTGGTGTCTAAACAGCAGCAAAAAGTTTGGGGGTTGACACATGGAGGGAAAATTACATACACATATGAAATCTTTCCTAACATCTGTGTAGGACCTGGCTGTGCAAATGTTGCACTAGGTTGTAGACCTACATGAGGAGGAAGAAGAGAAGGATGTAGAGGAGTAGGACAAGGAGGCAATGGTGGTGCTGGAGCCTCACTCTGCACCTGCCACTGTGGAGAAAGCAAGGCAGGTATAGGAGAAGTCATAGGGAGTTGGAAAAACGTTTCACCCCTTCACACTGCCCACATGGTCCTAGGTGTGGGAGTATTTGGCGGTGTCTCTGGGGAGGACCATCTAGCGGGAAGACAGTGAGTTCTTTCTCAGGGTCGAAGGCTGTGAGAAGAAGCTAACGTGGGGGCAGAAAGGCATGACCCTCTCTATAGGGATGGCAGCCATGAAAAAATCACATTTGTCAATGCCATGCTGAAAGTTACTGGTGACGGAGTGGTCTGCTTCGTCTCAGTAAACCGGCTATCACCCCCTTCAGAGGTTGTGAAGAAGTAGGAACCAACAGGTCCCACGGTCATTGTGCAGCACAATAGTGCCATCGGGCAAGCCATGACAAAATCCCTGCATCTGCCCATCCTGCTTAACCAGTGAATAAACGTAAAAAAGGCTTAGTTAAGAGATACCTAATTCGCCGTTGGTGGTAACGTGGGCCGAGGGATGGCTGGGCTCTCAAGAGGGGTATGAATGTGGTTCAGTAACAACCCAACCAGCGAGGTATAACAGTCCACAATAAAGGAATGTCCAATCAAGTTTCTATAATAATATATACTTTAAGTAAACACACCAGATACAGTAATAACTAACTAGAAAAACACTGCAAAAAAACCCAACCCTGGAGGAAAGAACAGAGAATAAGAAAAGTTAGTCTGATGCTGCAATCTAAATAATGAATCGGGGTGCCAGGCAAACAACCACAATGTCTTTTTACAAGGTTATGTCCGTGGAAGCAAAAAGGGATTCATGTGACCTAGCCAGTCTCCAGGGACCAAATATGGGCTAAGGGGCAGTTAGCAGTCAATAATACCTTTCTCGGTTCTTGGTTGTCCGGCAGCGACAAACCAGACTTCTAGGTTTTGTGTGAGCGATTCGAAGATCGGGAGAGTGCAAAAGGCAGCACCAGAGAGTCCTTTTGGTTCGAATGTGTTGAACTGTGCTTGAAACACAGTTCCAGAGTCAAATCTCAGAGTGGCTGGTCACTCACTACCTCTCCCTGCCCATCTCATTTACTCCGCTGATTTATCACTCCTTTCCTAAATTTCCCAAGCCCGCCTCCAGCAAGAGCCTCTCTGAAAGTTGCTTAAGAATGAAAAACTAGCTCCAACCACATTTGCCCCTTAGTAGGCCAAACAGTCAAACTAGGTCGAACTTCTGTAAAAGTTTGCCGGAGATCTGATCATGATTAAGAACCCAAAACGGAGGCAATTTAAGTTTCTGGAGAATATGTTGGTCCAGGCCTACTAGTATTTGCTGACAATCAGACTTCTAGATTGTCCATAAACATAACCTACAAAGCATGTCCTAGCTGTCTTGTTCTGCATCCTCTGAAGAGTATTGCATCTGTGTTTTTGGGTGGTTCATCTGTACCATCTATGTGGCAGTGGACAGATCTGTTTCAACATCCCAAATGATCACACACAGTAATGAGACAATGACCCCAGTACAGCGATATTTACAAGGCGGTAACCACCCACAGCCCAAGTTCACAGTCCCCAGCAAATAGTACAGTATGGCAGCTCCCCAACATGGATTACTATTATTAACACCAACTCATATAATATTGTGCTTTCAGGACTATTTTGGCGAAAGATAGGTCTTTCATAATGAGAGCGATCCGTTTCTTCAGTCAATAAAAAGAAACAATGAATATGGCTGCCGTGGTAATACCAAATGGCGCTGTAAGAGGAGAATCTTTGCAATGTGCATGTTACTGCTTGATAGAGCTACCGCAAAGAGATCCCCATAGAGTGTGTTGGGCAAGGAAGGGAAGCTAGTGGGTGGATTGAACGACATAAAAACAAACAATGCTGGGACTTTGCTTCCATCTCTTAATTATGAACGATGCATGTGCAATCAATCTATCGTTCAGTCTTTAGAGGCATTCTAATAAGAATGTTACGCAGTGGTTGGCATCAGTTAGGAGATACTTAATGCACTTCAAAAGATCGATAGCTGGGCTGTGGAATACAAGCTCTAAAAAATGGCCAGCGCATCCAATTCATAGGTGTATTTACTTGCAACTGCAGCAACCACCGCAGGGGGCACTGTCCTAACTCTGGTGAAGGCAATGGTAGAATTAGCTTTGCAGTCGGCACACAAGGCACTAGGAAACCTCCACAAAAAGGCACTTCCACTAACCATTACACCAGGGTACACAATACATGGGACGTTACTCTAATCACCACAAGGCCTACTCCTGTAACTTCAAGAGGTGCTACTGTAACCACCAAAGTAGCTCCTAAAAAAAACATAGGACATGGGTCTGCAACCTTTGGCTCTCCTGATGGTTGGACTACAATTCCCATCAGCCTTAGCCAGCACAGTAAATGATGAAGGATGATGGGAGCAGTAGTATTAAAACATCTTGAGGGCCACAGGTTACATACTCCCTCCATAGGAGGTGCTCCTGGAACCACCACTGGAGGTGCAAATGCATCAGGCACATGAGGCACCCGAGTCTTTGCCACAGCTACTTCTCTAACTTAAGCAGCACAAATGCTTGGCTATTACCATTACATTACAGCTTTCTTGTAAAATGCACAAAAAGTACAGGTTTTGGCGGAATTTAACAACCAAAAAAGCACAGGTGTGAACACAAAACGGTATGCTAGACATCCCACAAACTGATCCATTTTTTCTGCCCTGCCTACCGCCGTCAAAGTCTGAGTGTTGCTCTGCCGGATAATACGAGATGGCGGTATTACGCTATTAAACGTACGGACATCTTAAATGAGAAGGGTAGAGGTAAATTAAGGAAGCCACCGTTGGAGTGAGAGGCATAAAATGCTAGCAGAGGTAAGGGAAGCATGCGGATCGGGGTTGGGGGGGGATCATCAACAGTGGTATACACTTTTACCCCCAATAATTAAGAATTCCAAAGAGCACTGCTTTCAAAAAATAGTAACTTTCGCCGACACATCTCTTCGACCACAGAAGCCTTTGCGATCGACCAATACATGGTAGTTCGGTTTATGTGGTTTACACAAAGTCGTCTAATGTGTATTCTTCATCCTGGGTAGCACTGAAAGATGGGCCTGCATATCAAACATTGAAATATATCTAATCAAAATTGATCTGGATTAAAACATGAGATACTCTTAGTGACGGATGCTGGGTGGGGCGAAAGAGACACAAGGACCCTAAAATAGGTGGTTGATCCTGGTCTTGAGCAAAGGTCAGGGCCCTTGGAGTGGGTAGGGGACAGATCTTCCTTTTGCCTTGGATGGCTCCTTGACCCCAGGATGAAGGCTTTGGAAATTACAACTTTCCCAAAGGAAGTTCATAGAGTTCTTCCAGAACGTATCTGTGTCTGGAGTGGATACGAGAGGATCTGAAAGAATCTGAAGAAGGGGTGGGACACCGCTTCTATTAAAGGCAAAAGGTGATTGCACTAAAGTAGCCTGCTTTAGTGGTCCAATCCCTGCTCTTGAATAGAGTGGACTTTACCCTTCTGATGTCACACCCAAAGTGCTTTGCTCCAGAGGAAGTGAACGGGACAAGAAAGAGAAACAAGACGGCGTAAATCTCCTTCCATTGACCAGAGCACTTCTGCCTACTCTAATTCCACCCCCTCCCGTCTCACTGAAAACAAAGGCCTTTAAATATACCACACCCTGGTGTGAAGCTACTCCTTTTGAATGGAGTGGTCCTTGCATGCCTGGGCCCAGGACAGCAGCCTGCTCTGTGCCCGTCTCTGGTGTGGGGGGTTACCTACCTTCCAAAAGAGATCAAAGAAGAGGCCCAGGAGCTCTTCCTGCCATTTGGTAGTCTCCAACCGGCTGATCAGAATACACATCTCCTTCCACAGCAGAGCTGACTCTCAGGAGTTGACATATGTGCGATATCAATTCGGATGTGGCAGCCATGATCATAGCTTTATTTAGAGTTGACCCCGACCCCAGCATGGGTTACTTATAATCATTGTAGTTTAGGTATGTGTGGGGGGCATCTTAAATGCTGTATTCCTGCTGTAGAGACTTGGCTGTCACTGCGGCTCCCAAATGGGCACCTTGTGACCCTTGAACCTGCTCTACGCCACGAGTATAGCAGGTGCTGTGGATCAGGCTACCGATGAAGCAGGGCACAAGTACACTATGTTTCTGGTGCGGAGTTGACGAAAAGGGGAATCTGGTTAGCAGATTACCCTTTTGGAGATGGAATAAAGCGCAATATTTTATGTAATAATAAAAAATATAAAAAGCCAAGGCTTAGCACCCTTGGCAGATAGCAATTCCTCACAGTATACCTGGTTAGAAATGGGCCCCTCTGGGATAATCTTTTGGCATATAGATGAAGGTTTAATTTAGAAAATCCTCTGATTGAATCCGGGCTGCTTTCAGGGTGAAGCAGGACTAGGCAGACACCCAGGGCATTTCCAGCAGGAGGGAGACACATTGTTCCTACATGTTATGGCAACAGAAGGTGGCAAAATTCCACTTTTGAGAAGGTGGCAAACATATTTGCACAAGCACTACTTTTCTGGACATCATGTTCATCCTAAAATAGAATGGTCATAGGTTGCATGGAATTCATTCGGGTGCAAAAGGTGCTCTTCTTGTTAAAACACAACTAATATTAATAATTATAATCTGTACCCTTATACAATGTCTAATGTTGCTTCCATGCACTGCAACAACAGTTGTCATTATTAGCCCATTTTAAGGGTACTCGATTTACTGGCCTTGGATTGATGAGGTGCTGAGCTGGCCCTACCGTGGTATTTGAACTTGCGCAGTGCAGACTTGTCCCATGTGAGATGCAAGCATTTAACACATGGTTTATCCACCCGTACAAAGTAAGGAACAGTGAAAATGGTCCCAGAGGTGTACTCAGCATGGAACAGAGAGATGGTCCCCTAGGCATACACTGTATGGAACAGGGAGATGGTCCCCTAAGCATACACTGTATGGAACAGGGAGATGGTCCCATAGGCATTCTCAGTATGGAACAGGGAGAAGGTCCCAGAGACGTGCTCAGTATGAGCAAGGAGAAGGTCCCAGAGGCATACACCATATGGAACAGGGAGATGGTCCCTGAGGTATACACCGTATGGAACAGGGAGATGGTCCCTGAGGCATACACAGTATGTAACAGGGCGATGGTTCCAGAGGCACACATAGTATGGAGCAGGGAGAAGGTCCCAAAGGAATACACAGTATGGAACAGGGCGATGGTTCCAGGGAGACACAAAGTATGGAACAGTGAGATGGTGTAAAGACTGGAGGGGGTATCTGTACTCCTGCTCTCTATATGGCAGGGTAGCGGCACAGAGCACCCCAGCCAAGATTCTCTATTTTGGTAACATTGGACAAGCAATCAAGGCTTAAGCTCTCAGGAGGTGATACCGGCTGGTTCTTAAGTACAGTGTAGTCCCCATGCCCCCACAAAGGAATGTCCACACACTATGTTAGTGATAACACAGTTGTTTATATAAATAAGGTTCAAGTTATATACGCATACAATAACACACTATGTACTCAGGCAAAACTATAATGATAAATGCACAGTTTCTATGCAGGAACGTCATTTAGGGGTCGCCAGAGGTTGCAACTGCGACCTCTGAGGTCTCCCTTGCCACCTCTGTGGTCTCCCCTGCAACCTCTAAAGAAAATGTTTATGTAATGCAAGCTCTTGGGCTGTTGCCAGCACCATGTGGCTCTTTAGTTCTTGAGGGCGGCTTTCTTGTTCAGGCCCCTTAAAAACAAAAGAAGAAAAATAAGAACAGGAGTGCCACAAGTCTAACACTTTCAGCACTGACCCTAAATAAGAAAGAAGAGGAATACCAAATAATGTGTCTTTCTGGAATTCTATACAATAATTGCTAGACTCATTAAAGGTTTATTTCAGCCATACTTCAGGGGCTGAGTCACTGATTTAGTCTGTTCTTAAACGCCTCAACTCAGCCTTTCATCCTTCTGAGGTCAATAAATGAGTACCAACACAGTGAAATGGCGTGTATATTTTTTATATATAAAGCGCTTAAGTGCTATATAATAACACATCCTTATCATTTGGTCATGGACGTCTGCTTGCATTCACAGTAATTTGCTAATATGGGCCTAAACACACTGATCTTAAAGATACATATGGTGATCCATTGTTGCATGAAATGTACATCCCATTATAGTGATGTGATATAACCATATTTTTTGTATTGTACAATGCTGTGTGATGCCACTTCCTGTTTTGTCAACGGGTGAAAGGTTGTGTTCCATCGCTTCCCGCAATATCACTTCAGGGTGAGGTCAAATGACATCACGTCCTGTGATGTCACCAGGGGGTCAAAGGTCATGTGATGTCACTTCCGCTACCCCTGGCATTTTGGTGAAATGACGCCCCTGTTTCTATGTGGTACCACAATTACTCTTTGACTCCATAAAAATGCACCAACTGCTGACAGTTTCAAATGGTATACAAATCAATAGCAAAATGTATCAACCATAGACTTGGGAGGAAAACAAGATGGTTGAACAATTGGCAGAATACTTAGTCCCTACCACAGACAGTTCTGTGTGAGGATGCCCTCACCTGGGCAACCTGTAAATAAAGTATATTGACAAGCCAAGTCCATATATTGTTTAGCAGAGTCTTATTTCCTTCTACAAATGTTCTACTACCCCAATGTAGCTAGTATAGAGAGTTCGACATCAGGTCATCAACGGATTCTTCTTGAGTTAAGGGAAGAGCCACGGATCGTCGAGATCCCTCAAAGAAAAGGATGAAAATTGGTGTTGAGGCAGCAGCTTTGGTCTTGGCGCTGCTTGTCGACGATCAGTCGTGGACATCCTACGAAGATGAGGCATGCGGTGCACCTTGACGACGGTAGTTTGTTGCAGCAAAGAGTCAATGAAGAACGTAGGCCCAGCAAGGGCGTCGGGTCATCGGAGTTTGGCATCGGCGATCGGAACTCGACCACAGCTGGCTTTCGGATCTTCATCGGTGTCTTTGAGGACTTCGGGTGGCAGGAAACCCACTGGTGGATTTTCCTCTGTCGGCGAGCTTGACTTTCTCCGGGGGGACAGAGCGGTTGACGGTGATGAGCAAGGGAGTCTTTGATTCAAAGTGTTCTTAGACAATGGAGCATTGCGGCTCCAGTCGTTGGCAGCACGGCGTCAAGCTGTCCCCACTTCGGGGGCAACACAGCTTCGAAGGGCTTCCAGCGGTTACAGCGGTCCTCCGAACCCTGCTCAACAACGGTGGATGTGATGTATGGGCGCTTTTCTTCAGATTCCTCGGCGGTCCCAGTCTCCGGTTGGCAGCCTTTCGATGACGGACTTCCAGAGAGACTTGGTGAAGCTTGGCTGCTGCACAATGTTCCCTTGTAGCTCGGGAAGAGGTCTCCTAGCCAGGTCTTCTCTTGGATCAGTCCTCAAAGGCATGACAGCTTTCAGATTGCGTTGAAGGAAAGCAGCAGCAATTCTTCTCCTTCTTCCAGCTCGGTATCGAGAGTAAGAATCAAGTTTCGACTTAAGCTTCTGAACAATTCCAGTAAGTGAGAGGTCCCCAGATATACTGTTCTGTCTCTCATTTACACTGCTGGGCCAAGTTCAGCAGCCAATCATTCAGATGGGCATTCATGCAGGCAGGCAATCAGGCTCACAGTGCATTCAGGCCATTCTTCTCCATCCAGACACTCACAACAAGGAATGTGGATTGGGGCAACCCCCCAGCCATTCAGCACTGGACACTGCATTTATACCAGTTTCGGGCAGGGCTGTCTCATTTATTGTGTATTGTGTCACACACCAGAAATCAGACACCCATAACATGAAATGTATATTAGTCACACACTCTATTCACCCAGGTCCCACCCCAACAGCATACCCACAACATACAGTCATTGGGAAGGCTCCAGCCAGTGTGGCCGTCACTTCCCCACAATACCATATATGGAACTTCCACCCAACAGCCAGTCAGGGGAAGGGACAGAGTCAGGGCTTCCCATGACTTTGGGAAAAGAAGGTAACAGGCAATAGAAAGCAAGAGGCCACGGGCCATCTTGTCTCCTATCAGGAATCAACTGATTCCAATTGCAGGGCCTGGGTATCCCAAAATGGAGGATACTCCAAGCACCTGTCAAATTCTGCATGCAGCTGCCACCAGCCAATACCCTGCTCTGTGGGCCCCACACAGGTGCCCAAAAACATACACTAAGGGTACAGGGTTGTACCCCCACCCATGAGTGCCATAAGGGTATCCCAAGAGTCTGTTCACCACAACCAAAAAGAGGGAGAGCTGCACTGCCAGGAGTCCTGCATGGACTCCTGTGCAGAAAATAGCACAGAACACACATGATAAAAGGGGTACCGGACAAGGACATGGAGGCCTGTCTCTCCAATGCATTTCCAGCATCACAGATGGTACTAGAGGTATACACTGTATGGAACAGTGAAGATGGTCCCAAATGGCAACTCATTATGGGACAGGGAGATGGTGTAATTTGTGGCTGTCCTGGCTGTTTGGAAGTGAAACATTTATGGAATGATTGCATCCACTCCCCCACCATAAAGCGCTCTGTTGCTTCCCGAAGCTATGCCGGTACTCAAATATCATAATAATAATAATAATCATAAGCTGAAATATTCAAGATTCAACAATGTTAATTTTATGTAGAGAAAAATCAAAGCATTGTACTAAAGAGGTCACATGGTAACTTTCCGAACATTTTTCGGAAGCCTGCCTGGAGTTTTGTGTTCTTGCGACAGGTCTCTATCAGTGCTCACGCCGGATACTTCCCCTGGTTCTTCCATCCCAGCCCAACACTAACATATTTCCCACATGAAACCACCCTTTTCTTCAACTTAGTGGTTGCAGCCAGTGCTGGAAATGGAAAAAATCTACTGGGGAACCGTCGCCTCTTTGGAGGGCCGGGCTGTGCAAGGAGGTGGCAGGGACAGGAATCATGACCCTGGCCAGGTTGCACAACAGTATCTCTTCATAGAAACCAATCCTGGCAAGCTGCATAAAAGCAGAGCATGATGGGAACATCATAATGCTCACAATTTTAAATGTTAACCATGTCTTATGTGATTCAGTAAAAAAAACCTTAAGCAAATAATGGAGTCTTCTGTTTTGATTGGCCACAATATTCCCCCTAATAAAGAGATGTCTGTAAATTGCAGGTCATATATATATCAGTTTGGACAGCTGCAACACTATGTGAGGCATTGGCTGTTTCTGTATTCAGTCTCTGGTGTGGAGACTTCTGAAAGCTCATTGAAGAGCGGGTTTTTCGTGCTAATGCGGCTTCAAATCTGGTTGGTAGATTTCTGTACAAGCTCCAACCTGCGCTTTGTTGGGCAGACTGCTTTCAGAAGACTAGGCATAGCTCTATGCTGAGTCTTCTGAAAGTGGTCTGCTCGTTGAGGTGCAGGACCTGAGAGAGTGATATGCTAACCCCTGGGTCTGGGGGATGGAGCAGCGCTCCGGCATGATGATTTTTGCCAGAGTACCGCTCTGTCTTGTTCCGTCCTATTCCCTGCGCTGGTTGCAGCCAATCTACAAAGTAACTGCCTCGCTCGGAAATTCACTATCGTACCAAATTCACACCGACAATTAAGGGAGAGTGGTGGGCGATGTGGGCCCCCAAATGACGATAGAGAAAGGTTACTCTGCATTTGCTGGCAAAGAAGAGAAAGAGTGATGAAGACCCACTGCGGAGGGAGGACGGAGACAAGACACCAGTGAGGATGCTCACCCATGACTGGCTCTCCAGGTGTTTTGGACTACAACTCCCATTAGCCACAGCCATATGGGACAATGGTGATGGATCATGGGAGTTGTAGTAAAAAAACATCTGGAGAGGCAAAGGTTGCAGAGCCCTGTGGAATGTGCCGTGTTCCGTGCCCGCTCAACGCCTTTTCCCGGCACAGGAAGGTACGAGAAAGCACTAAAGGGGCCCAGGATGAGTAGCAGTGGGAAAAACAACACTAAATAAGTACAGTTAGTATACACCACTAATATTTGGAGAGCCCGCATTTCAAATCATCACAATTCACCAGTTAATTAAAAAAATGTGGCTTACTGTGTTGGTCGATGCTTAGGTTTTATTGTCGGCCCCAAATGTCAATATGTTAAGCCAAATACTTGTGTGAGGAACCCGCTAGGGGAATTCAGAATTTGGAATAGAAGTGATGCAAAGGGGCGACGGAGCCGAGGGCCTAGTGGGCCAAGATTCATGCTCACACTGGGCTGGCATGTTTTCTTAGCTGAGCATTCAAGCAACCACCCACCGAACCCCCCTCCTACCCTCCCCCCCTCTCCTCCCCTCTCTCTCTCTCTCTCTCTCTCTGCAAAACGCGCGCACGAACCTCACGGAATGTTCTATTGTGACAGATGCGACGGAGGAAATTGCTTCACGGGGCGACTGTTTAGTTTCGACGTTCCTGCGCCTCAGACTTAACCCCGACGGTCCCCTCGCTGTTGTCCCCCAGCTCCACCATGAGGGGAAAGCGCGTCGTGTCTCGGAGCGGGAGGGGCGTCCTCTCCAGGTGCACAAACACCGACCGTAAGTCCGGGATTCCACAGGAAATGAAGCAGCGGTTCGCCTGCTCACATGACGCACCACGAAGGGACATGCATCCCGTCGCAGGGGTTTCAATATTCTCTTAAATCGAAGAGCACGACCGAGCCACAGGAGGATCCAAGTGTTATCGAAAATACTGCACACCGTTATGCGCAAACAAGATCATGATAATATCACACCCTTATGTGTCCAGTTCCTCACGCCCCCAAGCACTGTAACAATAGGACCGTCATGTTAACAACCTATGAAGGGCTGAGTCAGCCACGCCAGGGTTCGACCTTGTGAAGGGCACGCTTGGCCTAGGAGTCCTAGGTCCACGCCCAACATGCGAGATGTGGCTACCCTGTTGATTTCTAAACAGGACCTGAAAGAAATGCATGTGGAAATGCGATTTTATTTTAATTGCATTTGTTTTGTTCAGCACTCATTCTGGTCAGGTGCTGAGAAGTGGATTCTGTGTGAGGAGAAGGCGGATGGAGCTCGGGGACATTAGTAGCTCAGTTGTTTACGTCTGTTTGAAGAGATGCACTTTCAATCTCAACGGATTCACTTGACATGTACAAGGGTCATACCTTTATGGCAAAGGGGAGCCCAACGCCCAGCCTGTAGTCCTGCGGGTGCCACTGACAGCACCTCTGTTAGCCACCCCCTTGTAAGTGTTTATACCTCAGGCAAACCAAGGATGTCTGCCTTAGCCTGGGCTGGCTGGCCGAGTCCCAAGAAACAATGTTTTAGAAGCAACAATGTTGGTTATTTGGCCACCCAATGACTGCCCATGGCCATGCTAATCCCTATGGCCATTGCCACCTGGTTCCGAGCCCTCCCTGCCCAAAACACCTCTCATGGTAACTCTTTGACCGCCTTTATGCAAGCCTTACCATCAAAATTGCCATTCAAAGTGCCTGCCAGTCTTTTTTCAAACAGTCTTCTGAGAGTTAACGACTTGATATTGATATTTCAAGTCATTAACTCTCAGAAGACTGTTTAAAAAAAAGACTGTCAGGCACTACCAGACATAATTGGAGTTGTAAACCCGCTACTGGTGTAATAAAAATGTCTTACCATTTTTGTTCTCTGCCCTCGCCACCTTCAGAGGATGCACCCTGCTGTACCACTGAGCATGTGAGCTCCTTCAGCAACCCGGCGTGGCCTTTCCATCATGGCTGCCGGGTTGCCCAAGAGTGCTGTTGCCGGACTATGGAGGTCTGAAAACCGCCTCCTTCGCCCCTGGATTGGCTGGGCTGCTTAAACAGCTGATGCCCATAGCTGGCAGGCGATGCTGGCCCTCTCCCAAAGGTCCCTGTCTGTTCCTGTCCATTGTCTGGCTGGGTCTGTGGGCCCTTCCTACACCCCCTCACCACATGTTTACAGAGGCCGAGTCTGAACTCCTTACGTTTAGATCACACTGGAAAAAATTGATCCTTTACCATCTCCTTGAAGGTCAGTTTACCTTACCAACTTCTGTGACTCTCTCCTCACATCCGGGACTATCTCACCTTTCTCCCCCCCTCCGACCCCACAACTGTTCTTCCACTTTTCTGGCGGCGCCCAATGTTGCAGTTGTTTCACCTTCCTGCATAAGCTAAACTTTGCTGGGTCTTCTTCAGCCTCTACCTCCTGCCCCTGCGCCTCCTCCTCCTCCTCCCTACTCCTCCCCCCTCCTTACCCCATTATCTCTGCTATCACTCTCCCCTTCTCCCTCCCCTGTATGTTGCTGTATTGTCCCCCTTCTGCTCCAACCCCCCTCCTTGTCCCACTCCCCCAAACTCCCTTGGCCTCCCTCTCTTGTGTCGAATGCTCTTAAACTATCAGAAATGTCACCAGGCCTAGTACAATAGTGAGTCTACTGTTTGTTTGTTTGTTCCTCTCCCCCACCGAACCTTGCTCCCCTCATTTTTGTTCAATGGTCTTGTACTATCTGAAATGTCATCAGGCCTAGTACGATAGGTTTTTTTCCATTCTTAATGTCCCAAGGCCTTGTAAGAATGTCATTGTTTTTTTACCCCTCCCCGCCTTGAAGCGCTTTGAAACACGTTGTGTATAAATAAAACATTATATCATACCAGGTATGCCTTCAGCCACTCCATTTATAAGCACTCTGCATGTCCTCCATTGAAGCCCTGTTAAACACAAGCATTGGCAATGCCAACAGCTTTGGCTTGTGTATAGGTATTAGGCATTTTCCAGGCACTGCTATTAAATGTCAATAACTCTCACCATTTTGCACCTGCTACTATCAAACACCACGTAATACCAATACAACTGTGCCTGGCAAGTGCCTTTGCCATGCCTACACAAAAGCCCAAACTGTTGGCATTTTTACTTTGGCTGTTTTCAAATCTGTGGGCTAGGTGATGGCAGTTGCCAGAGAAATAAGTTGCTCTTGGAAAAGAGAAAGGATGGCCTTGAATTTTCACAGCCATTTGGCAGGTGGTCACTTTAATCCTCCCTTTTAGCATCTGCCTGTAACAGAGACCTTATTTTATTACTTTTGTTATATTTTGTACTCAGCCCACCTGTTTACAAGTAGTGGCACACATTTCAAACAGTGTGTTTTAATTTTAGTTCATAATGTTCACACAAAAACAAATCCTCCAACCGAGAGCTTAGAACCTTGTTCCATAGCTCGCCTTTTCAAGCCCCGTGGGCAAACCTCTATACTACCAATATCGTCATCAAACACCTAAGAACAGATGAAGGTACTATTGTGAGGTCCAGCTACCATGGTCTACTTTTGGGACTCTAGTGACCGATAAGCTATTCTCCATCTTTTTCTGCCAAGTCATATCCTTTTAGGTGGAATTTCTGCAATGTATTGCCTTTCACCCCTACTACATTACCCAAACTGCTTGTTATATTTACATTTTGCATTTTCTGTATTCTTTCCACAGGGGTGGGTTTTGCTAGTGCATTTATATGATAGTTTATTTATATAGCGCCTACACACAATGTGTTTCAAAGCACTTATAGCCCATTATTATTGCCTACTGGTGTTCGGTTTAATTTTATACTGAACACGTCACCTCCATAGTGGTCTTAAAGCTGCGACCTTGTCCGTCTGGGTGAACTGTGACCCCCACACAAGGTGAAAACCAAATGAAAATGAAAAGGGAAAAGGTGAGTGGGAAATTACAAAGAGGAAGAAAGACTGAGAACAAAACAGACAGGATAGGTCACAAAAGGGAAAGATAACATAAAGTTGAGGGATAGTGATTGCTGGGATGCCTGCATTTTAGTATGGGTTAGACTGAAGCAATCCTGAAAAGAGTAGGCAACTGCCCATACTGGGTAAGTCAATTATCTTGGTAGTTAGTGGTGCCATGTGTTTTATTTATTTTTTATTTACATGCTTATAGTGCACAGAAAGCCCGCAGGCATCAGAGTGCAAACACAAAACATGAAGTATGGAGATGACTAAGACAATCCACCTGAGTTAGCGACTATCCAAGGGTCTGGAGTTAGTTATTTAAACAGGTACGTTTTAAGATGCTTTCTAAAAGCTAGATAGCTGGGTTTAAGTCGGAGGTTTAGAGGCAGCTTATTTCTTGGGTTTATTTTAAGTAAAGTTATGGACGTGATGGCCTTGAGATGTGATCAAGAGTTCCTGTGAGTTGTTGGGGATTACAAACCAGGAATTGGTAATTGGTTCCCTTATTGCTGTGTTTATTGAAAGTATCCATATTTGATTGGACATTGTTTGGGTTGCTACTGTTCTCACATTCACATCCCTGTTAAGACTACAGCCTGCCCCGGCCCACATTACCACAAAAGGCGAAGGAGGAATACCTCTTAACTGTACCCGTTTCACCTAAGGATTGGGGTCACTGTTGGCTTTCAGTCGTGTGAGGGCTGAGTAGGAGGTTTAGTCAATACTCCTCCTTGTACTTTTGCCAGGCAGTAGTCATTTTGTCACACCCCGTCTCGATTTGCAATGCATCGGCCATCTCAGATTATGCTGAATACCTTTCCAATAAAAACGAAGGGAACACTTTGTCCAGGAATTTGGGAACACACTGCATCAGATTAGTCAGGCCAGCAGATACTGTAACACATATATCCGGTTATCTCCCCATACTTTGCAGCTGCACGTTCAAGGTAATGCGCCAACGCTGCTCAGTTTGTGGACAAAGATGTGTTTGCTGCCATTATAGGATCATAAATCCCCAAACCTACACTGACATGTTCTCCTGCACGTCTGACAATCTGCAGCATGACGCAAATGAAACAATTAAAGATTATATTAGCTTCACAAATCTCCTATTGGCGAAGCTGGCATGGTTTTCCATAAACGTTATAGAACCACCCACTGAACATCGCTTCCCTCGACACCCCCCTGAACCTCTATGATAATTTAAGGATAAACAAAATGAACATGGAATTTGTTTCCATTACATTTTTGGCTGCCGCTGCTCCCCAGTGCACGCACAATTCAGCCACTGCAGAAAGGCCAAGGATACCTTTGACTATGTGTTCATCCATCATGGCCTGGCTGCAGGACTAGGAAGCACGACATGTTAAAAGAAAGTTATCCTTGCAGTGGTAACAAGCACAATGTCCAAAACCGGAGTCTGATCGTGTGGCATGACACCGGCTTTCCAGACAGGACTCCTTTGCACTTGGCTGAGCAGGATCAAGAGCAGAGCGCCCAACTGTGGTGCATGATATGGCGGTCACCTTGATGCAGTCCTGGCTTTGTAGGCAGCCACACTTGGCATGCTGGGATGTGTAGAATCTTGTTGCTTTGAGGCATATGGCAGGGGCATCAAGAAAGTGAGATTTGAATTGGAAGGGTGGCTAAACTGGAGGAGAAAGGCTCTACCGAGAGACCTGCTGGCAGGGAAGAAATATTAATACTATATTTAAAGCAATTTGGGAAAGTGTGATCAACCTGCGGGTGTGGAAATAGAAAACCGGGCAAACTCTCGTGCAAAAACTCCAAAGCCAGTGAATTTATTAAAAAGATTCAGGTTTATTTACATAAACATACCTTAGTGAACGAAATTCACTAAGAACATCACAACAGGCCATGACACGGATTGACATGAAGACGACCATGAGGTTTAGATTTAGTGCTACATACAAGCTTTTGCTTCCAATCCATGCCATTGGTAGCAGACAAAGCTGCGACTTTCAAGACAGGTCCAGAAAAGGTGATTGAACTAACAATTGACGTGTCTTCTCAACTAGATGTCCGGGTACACGCTCGCTCAAAGGGATCAGGCTTCGACACCCCAATCCCACCTGCAGGCACACTACCACAAACTCCATCGCTGCACTGCATTCCATTTCTCACTCGCACACATCTTTCAGGTGCCTTTAAGCTTGAACCCCCTTTGCCCTCTTTTCTCTTGCACACCCTGGTGCAGACCCAATACACACCTCTCCACACACACACACCCCTCTGTGCTTTTAGACCACCATGATCGGCACTGGGAGAGTAGAAGAAAATCCAGAACATAACATATACTGTGCTAAAGAAGAGAAGGACGCTATTACAGCAAGGTCCATAAGGTGCGTTCGATCTGACCTCAAACTGTGGCCTTTCCGGCTCATGGGAGATCCTCCTCAAACCCTGGCGTATTCTTACAGGCGTTGATCAGGCAAGCAAAGGTTAATAAATAGGCAACTCATTATTACTGTTGAGGCAATTTCTCCTTGTTAATATTGACTGACAAAGAAGTGCATTTTCCCACAACGGAATCATTGCCATACAACCGACTGCTGGGTAGATTACACCCTCTGCCCACGTGGCTACTGCAGCTATTCAGTGTGTTCCCAAAGTAAATACATTGAAAAAAAAGCCTTTTATCATGTCTTACCTGTTGGTAGTTCTGGACTTGTTAAGAGCCTTACTGAGCACTAATGAGGGCGCAGACTGTCGCCTCTGGGCCAAAGTCTTCATTTTCTGCGTGAAAAAGAGGAAAAATGCATAGATTAACCCGAGGAGGCCGTGTATGGAAACATCCAGGAGACCAGCGAGCTTTACTGGGGCTCATGGCCAAGGCATTTTATTTTTAGTCTTTAGTGGGGCGACATGGATAATTCTGCAGGTCCCTAACCGAACCTATCCTGATCCTGCAACCGCATCACTTCCGCTCCTTTCAACACCATGCAACAATGAATGCAGAAATATGCAGCCACTTCAGAGACCAACTCGGCAAGTGTGGTGGGTTGGGCAGGCCGGTGTGGAGGAGAATGGGCTCAGCAGCAACACCGGGGACAGGAGGGTCTAGCAAAGGGTGCTGATCGGGGAACTGCTGGCGCAGATCTGATCCAAGAAGCAGATGCGGAAACGGAAAGCATGGTTTTGGGAGCAAACTAAAGAATTTGTATAGGCTTACACGTGCACAATTGCACATTATCTTGACTATATAGAAAACATGGTCGGTTTAATCATTTTAGGATATTGGACTTCTAATTCCATTAGTTTGCTACATACATATGTCAATACATCAATTTACCCAAAATCCATGAATCAGTTTGTCAATTCCATAGAGCAGATTGATTGTCCAAAATTCATAGATCACTTTGCCTGGTTCGCTATAGACATATTCATACATCAACTTGTTCCAAATCCATAAGACACACTTTGCCCTAGTTTGCCCCACTTGCCCAACACGTTCACAGACCACCTTGTCAACTCCATACGCCAATTTGTCCCATAATCATGAAACACATTGCCAACATTCACAAATCACTTTGTCAACACATGTTTCAACCCCCTCAGGTCTTTTTCAAGGCTTTATTTTGGCAGATTTCATTTAGAAACATCTAATGATTTCTTGGCATGCATTGCACATTCAGTGTGAAAGCTGTCCCAATGAACTATTTTCCTTAAAATGCTAATGCTCTCTTTAAGCCGCATCAGGTTTCAATGATGTCATGCTCTGAATACTATATTGGTCACTTCACAGAATCTCCATCCATTATTTACTACCCAGTTACTATGATATGCAGCTTAATTAAGATGAGTTAGTTCTGGGGTTGCAACATCGCTTAGTGCGGTATTCATCCTTCTTAATGTCCTTCATTTGATTAGTATAGTTCATCCCTGCTGTGTTCAGCATTCTTCCGAGTGTTCCGCAAGTTGATGTACAGCAAACAGGCCATCTGATGACTGAATTCTGGACAGGTTGGTCTGTGTGGTTAATTAATTGCAGTAAATTGATGTATTGATATATTGAAATAATAAAAATATCCTAAAATGATCATAGCATCATTCCTCAACAATAGGAACCAAATAACCCTACTCTCCTCCTTTGCTTCCGCCGCCGGACCAGTCAATACCGGAGTTACACAAGGAGCATGCCTATCAGCCCTCCTGTCAACCTCTATATGGCCACCCTCCCACGAATAATCTGCTCGCACAACATCTTGTGCTACAACTATGCCGACAACACCCAACTAATCCTAAAACTCCTTAACTCAAAATCCAGCTGCCAGCCCGACCTCGCTGCCTGCCTCCTTGACATTGATCACTGGATAACCACAAACCACCTCCTTTTAAACCCCACCAAAACTGAAATCATGGTGTGTGGCAACACCAGAATTCTTCCGCACCCTCTACCCTGTTCATCATCCATGGGCAATTCCCCGACAACCTCAAACTCAGTAAAACACCTTGGATGCACTCTCAACTCTGACCTAACCCTCTTGCACCAAGTCAACAACATCTCAAAGTCCTGCCACTACCACCTCAAAATTCTTAGGCGCATTTTTCCATACCTCTCCTTTCCCAGCAGACTAGCTGCGGTCCAATCAATTGTAATGTCAAGACTGGACTATGCTAACTCCCTCTACATCGGAGTCCGAGCATCCCACCTGACTAAACTAAAAAGAGCACAAAATGCTGCAGCCAAACTGCTACTAGCACTTGGCCCAAGAGATCACACCTCCCCAGCTCTCAACACTCTCCACTGCACACTCTAAGATCAAGCTCTGCCTTCCTCCTAGTGATACCAAAAACCAACACAGTCAGCATAGGTGAATCATCATTCTCAGCCTTGCCCCCAGTCTGTGGAACTCACTTCCACCCCACATCCGACTCACCGGAGACCTCATGTCTTTCCGCAAATTACTTAAAACGTGGCTCTTCCCTTAAAAATCGACTCGTAGCACAAACAGTATAAACAGCCACAATAAACAAACCCAAGGTTCCTGAATCAAAAATAACAATCCAGCATAGAGACCCGATCGAGAAAATGGAAAACTAAAACTGCCAGTGTAAATAGAATGGATAAACTGAGTAGAACGAATGAAGTGGATGAAAGGGATGACATGGATGAAACAGCTGCAGTGGATGAAACGGATGGAACGGATGAAGTGAATGGAACGGATGAAGTGGACGGAACGGATGAAGTGGACGGAACCGGAATGAAGTGGATAAACCGGAAGAAGTGAATAGAATGGAAGAAGTGGTTGAACGGAAGAAGTGGTTGGAACGGGAGAAGTGGATAGAAGGGAAAAAATTGGATGGAATGGAAGAAGAATTTGGATGGAACGGAAGAAGAGGGAATAAAAGAAGAATCCTGAACAGATGAAATATAACGAATGGATCAACTATAATGAATGGATGAAATATAAAGAACGGATGAAATATAAAGAACGGATGAAGTAAACGAAACGGAAAAGTAGTTTGAATGCATGGAAAGGATGGAGTGGACGGATAAAGTGGTTAAAGGAATGAAATGGATGGAAAGGGTGATTGAATTGAGCGGAGGGAGTAGATGCAACAGATGGAGTGGATAGAACGAATGGAACGGATAGACCAAATAGAGCGGATGGAACAAATTGAGTGAATCAACCGGATAGAGTGAATGCAACGGATGGAACATGGATCTGGTTGGAATTAGTCTACTTGTCAGAATTAATGGATGGAGTGGATGGAACAGACGAAACAGATGGAACAGAGTAGAAGTACTGGTTGGAATGAATGGAACGGATAGTATTGATGGAACAAAAGGAATAGATGGGACGAATGGAATTCAGAACAAATGGAGCAGATGGGAACTGAAAAATTGGAAGAAGTAGATAGAATGGATGAAGTGACGGAATGGATGAAATGGACGCAGTGGATAGAACGTGTGCAGTAGATAAAACAGAATAGAATAGATGAAACACGCATAGTGGATGGAACGGCTGGAGTGGATGGAACGGACGGAGTGGATGGAACGGGTGGAGTGGATGGAACGGGCGGAGTCGATGAACAGACGGAGTCGATGAACAGAAGGAGTGGTTGGAATGAAAGGAGTGGTTGGAATGAAAGGAGTGGTTGGAATGAAAGGAGTGGTTGGAATGAAAGGAGTGGTTGGAATGAAAGGAGTGGATGGAACGGATGGGGTAGATGGAACGGATGGGGTAGATGGAACGGATGGGGTAGATGGAACGGATGGGGTAGATGGAACGGATGGGGTAGATGGAACGGATGGGGTAGATGGAACGGATGGGGTGGATGGAACGGATGGGGTGGATGGAACGGATGGAGTGGATGGTAGGGATCGAATGGATAGAATGGATGAGTGGATTGAACGGATAAGACGAAAGAGCAGATTGAACGGATGGAAAGAGGAGTAGTTTTAACAAATGGAATGAATCAAGTGGATGGAACGGATGCAGTGGATGAAACGCATACAGTAGACAGTACAGATGGAGTTCATGAAACAAATGGAGTGGATGGAACAAGTAGAGTGGATGTATCAGATGAAGTGGATGGAACAGAACGAGTGGATAGAACAGATGGAGTGGATGGGACAGATAGAGCAGATGGAACAGATGGAGCAGATGGAGTGAATAGAGCGAATGGAACAGATGGAGCGGATGTAACTGATGGAGTGAGTGGAACACACGGTGCGGATTGAATGAATAGGAAGGATGGAACGGATGGAATACACTAAACAGATGGGAAGGATGAAATGGATCTATGGAATGGATGGAGTAGTTTATGTGGATGAAGGATTGAGTGATGGAATGGATGGAAAGACTAGTAAATTAAATGATGAACCAGACGAAATGTATAAACAGACGAAGTGGAATGAACTGACAGAGTGAATAAAACATATAGAATAGATGGCACAGATGGAATGCTCGATCTCAAGTGCCTTACTGATAACCGCCATATCACACTACCACGCTTACTCTCTCCTATACACCACCACTCAACTAGAACACACCAATACTATGACACATTCGGTATAGCTGTTCTCATGCTAACACCCGCCACATACTCTTCATCAACCTAATTAAACACGTCCAGCTGAGCACACACACAGCTAGCTTAAGCGTTCTCCTCAGGCCTAACACAGCCAGAAATCAGTCTGGGTGTCAACCCTCCAGAATGAACACATATACCTGACCTCCCAACCACCACACCTACCGCTAAGCAGCAGCTATCATGCAACTGCCACACCGGCTGCACACATATTCGGTGCACCCACGCACCTTATGACCGTCTCTCTCTCTCTCTCTCTCTCTCTCTCTCAACTGCCTTGAACTACGGTTCTGAGGGCGTTCAAACTACCAGAGGTTTGAGATCATACCAATGATACATAAGGCGCTATACGAATGCAAAGTAACATAACATATAGACCATGTCTTATATATAAATCAAGATATTGTGCAAATATGCAACTCCATACAAGGACCTTGAATCGGTGGCATTGGGCATAGCCTCTTCCTAATTATGCGCAGGCAGCAATAACTCTGCAACAACTCTTGGTGCCAGGAATAGTGCTCTTTGCCCACACTTTGCTTGAGCAAACTAAAGAACACTGTTGGCGGCACTCCTCAGTGTGAACGTGAAAAGAAGAGACCGCACACACAGCCGAACCGTGGGCAATGATGCTAGATACCAAATTACAAGGGGGAAAGGAGGCAGAGAGGCAAGTACATCCCACTGTTGCATGGAGCCAGACGGGTATGGGATTGCAAAAATACCTACGAGGTCAGACCAGAAAACTTGCCTCAAAAGGCAGATGAGCTGATGAAAGGAGCGAGAGAGGGCGAGCAGAGGGTGAGAGGACGTGACAATGAGGAGGAGCAGAGGGTGTACAGAGGTGGCAAGGAGGGTGCACAGAGGTGGGGAAGAGGGTGCACAGAGGCGGGGAAGAGACAGGGACAAGAGGGGAGGAGATAACAGGGGAGGGGACAAGGGAAGAGGCAGCAAGAAAAGAGGGGACCTGAGAAGATGGGATGAGAGAAGAGGGAGGGGGGGACCGAGATAGATCAACAGAACAGAAACGAGCGAGAGAAAGACAACCAGAGAGGAAAGAAATGGAAGTGAAAGAGAAAGAAAGGAGTTGATGGGAAAGAGGGAATGAAAGAAAAAAAATAAAGCGAGAGAGCAAGTGAAAGAATGAAGAGAATAAAAGTGAAATACAAAAAAGAAAGTAAAAGAAAGTGAAATAGTGTGAACCATAGGAAAAGTGGAATTGTTGAAAGGGGAGGGCACAGGGGCTAACTTCCAAGGGTGCCAATTCTACAAATACTGTGTTCAAAAATGCGACATGCTGGAGAAAGGGTCTCAATTACACCAAATTACCCGGTACTCGCCTGACATTAGGGACCACTGTGAAGCGTGAACTGAATCCCAGAGTGAGCTGAAATGTCACACGCTGGAAACAGTACATCCTGTTAGAAGAGTCTCAGGAAACTCAAAGCCAGCCAGGCTGAAAATCAGGGGCAAGGGCAGACTCGACTCCAAGACACAAGCCTAGATCGAACGCCATGTTTAAGCCTTATATCAATATTAATGTCACGCAAACGAAATATTTCAAACGTTCTAAAATGATGCACCACTTTCAAATAATCCAGCGATATGTAAATACAGTAAATACACACCTGAAGATGAACATTCGCCATCAAGGCGGAGCAATTCCACGAAAGCGTTACAGCAAAAACAGAGCTTTTTTGAACACAGTGATTATTTCGAGCATGTTACATATGTATTTTATAATTCCCAAAACATTACCTTGATATGTGATTTTATGTGAAAATCAAATTGCTTGCACGAGTGAATGTGATTCAGTGCATGGGTGACGAGTGAAGCATGCTGGTGGGACAAACGGATAATTTGTGGTTATATATTGCAGTAGCATGACAGAATTATCATTCTTTCATATATTTTAGTTCAATTTTATCATTGGGTATAAAACATACTTTGTAGTCCTGCTAACTAATTAGATATGATAACCAGGTATTTTCCTAGAAGTAATGGTAAATTCGGAGTCTACATGCATTGAGAGAAGTAAGTGTCCCTGTGTGGTATTTCACAATAGACATGGATGTATGAGCACACACATGCCACCTAGATAGTCCCAGGGCACACAAGAACCCTGGGATCCACAGTGTGATGACATCAGATAGGAGGTTGCCAGTGGTCACTGGTCCATACTGGTGCTGACTCGCCGTCCATTAAAAGAGCCAAGCTCTTACTGTGAACACATCGAGCAGTCCCACACCTGTAGCAAGCAGGTGATGACGTACTCCTGGGCTGGGTTCATTGTTATTAGGCAAACAGTTTCCTTGGTCTTCGGTTACCACAGTCAGCATGTGCCCAACGTGCCAAGTAAGGCCAGGGGTGTTTTGATTCCTGCCTTGCATGAATTGGGATTCTGCAGGCCTAAAGGTGTACGGGGAGCTCTTGAGAAACCGTCCATGTTCAGAGGGCCTACAAGGTTCCACTATAGGTGATCTAGCTCCACCAGGCATGTCAGGAGCCAGGAAGGGAAAGGTGTTTGTCATCTCCCCCTGCTTCCGGTTTCCTGTCTGTGGGACGTGGTAGAGCCGGAGGGTCATGTGGCACAGTGTGTAGTAGTCGGTGTCCCAAGCTGGACCTGCAGTGTTGTACAGGTAAGGTATTAACAAGCCTTTGTGTGGGTGCGTGTCTGTATATATGCATGTATTAGAGGAGTTACGTCTACGTAAGTGTGCAGGTGAATGAGAGGGCAGCGTGCATGTTGTGGGGTGTGGTTGTGCATGAATGAGTGTTCATGTGGGCTTCTGATTGGGAGGTAGGCCTGGGAGGGTTTGTAGGTCCTGAACCGAAAGGTAACTATTTTACTGTCATTATGGGCAAAGCAAACATGAGTTCATACATGTGCATTGCCCTGCATTGGCACGGTCAGTACGGGCATGTTTGGACAGAGCCAGCATGAAAATGTGCTTTTGCACTGGCAGAATATTGATAAGTGTTAAGGGCAGAGGCATCATGAAAATGTGTTGGAAAGTGCGCCTGTACACTATTGGTGACCTGCCATCTATTGTTTTTTTCTATGCAATACCATACAAAACCAAATAGCAACCTGTGTGGCTTTTTCCTATTTTCTTCACAGAAAGTGTGCTATACAATACATAATTTTAACCTATTAAAACAAATATTGGGTAGAGAACACCCTTGAATCCAGCTTGGCTGGTTTGGGTTCCATTATGCTTGGTTGCAAATACACATTTGTGCCAAAGGGTTTATGCCCCTGCAATCAAAAAGATCTCCAGCCGCTGCTGCAATTCATTGTTCGAGTGTGGACTCGAACATGAGAGCATATGTTTTCATCCCCAGCTGGTACAGCTGGGGGAAGTATTTGGGTGGGTTGGAAGGATTCAAGTACTTCACCGGGTCATAGGAGTTTCAGCTTTAACGAGCTACTATATACAAAATTCAGGAACTTGAAGAACCTAGCCCCCTTTGTACTCCAATTTAAATAAAGAGGCAGCAAACCTATGCCAAATAGCCAGTAGTAGAACTCTAGAGGGGCTAACTTATTCTGTCGCGGAATTAGGGCCATCAGGCACAGGCATTTAAACCCAAGGCAACCCCAGCTTGAATATTAAACAGTTACTGGCACCCAAGATTGAAATCCTCTTGCCTAGGAAACAAGATCCCATCTGATTAGCTCACATACCACCCCGATTATGACCTTTTGAGCTAAGTGCCGTTTGAATATCTGGCTTCGGTGCAAAACCGAATTCTAGCTTTCAGGGAGGGCTCTACAGCAGTGATCTGATACTGGGCGGTATACATGGACAGCCCATTTCTGGGGAGGACATATTGAAAGGACTGGTTTTACAGAGAGAAAAACGCGGGTCTTTCGTCACATAATAAGATCCAGCAAGACTGCCTCATCTGTGACCTTGTTGGTAATGGTGGGAGATCCTCCTGTTGACTATGGCACGACAATGCTTAAGAAGTTCATCCTCCATTTGTATCCATAAAGGATGAATTCACTTTCTCTACATTAAACCAGGGTCGGACTGGGCCATAAAATCGGGCACCAATTAAAAAGAGGCCCACAGTACCAAATGGCTGTTCATTCCTTTTGCGACAGGCTGTTTGAATAGCACCCAAGGAGGAGGTTTTTTTATAAAAATTAAATGTGATGTAAATTGCGCATTTTAAAGAATATTTATTCAGCAATACTGGTCAAAACTATTAGCCACATAGTGAAGTAACTCATCAACCTGGCCCACATTGGCCAAAAAAGTGGCCCAAATCAGCATTTTGAGTTTTTGGTTGTCCTATAGGCCAGTCCGAGCCTTCATTTAACTGGAGGCGGTAGAGAAAAGCAACTCTTGGATGACTTTCCAACATAGCTAGTGGATCAAAGGAGCCCTGATCCAAAGATGCCCTCATGAAGAGTTGTGTGTAATTTGCATATGACTGCGTCTTGGCTGGTAATTCCTTCAGTTGGAAAAACGGGAGGATAATATAAAAGAAAAAGTAGGTTTAGGGAGAGTCTTGTGGGACTTGGATGGAAAACTAGCAGAGTGCTTGGAAGTCTTGGACTTACCATCTTAGCATTTAACAGAAAGAGGTTAGCTAAACTATTTGGCTGTACTGCCCATAGCATCCCATGCTCACCTCTCTAGGAGGTCCACTGTATCCAATGCAAGTAGCCTTTTCGCCTAGGAGTAGAGAAGGGCTGTAACACCTAAACCAGTCTTAAGGAAACATCAGAGCAAACAACCCTCCACCTCCAATTCAGTGCACCCAGTTCAATGTAAATCATCAATACACACTTCAACCATTAGTTTTCTGGTTCAATTATTTATTCAGTCTAAGTGTTGGTTTACTTATCATCAAACAGCGTACCTGTACCCTTGGATTTGTGCCTACATTAACCATTGGTGCACGTGCAAATGCTTCGCCATGGACGTCTTTATCTAGGGTAGACATATGATTTCTGATCTAAAAAAAGTATTCATACATGTGATACAATTCTTTATTGACTGGTAACATAATAGTTTAGCAGATTGACATTCAACCTCTCAGTTTAATTTAAGATGCACTGTGTTCTGACAATTTGTATCCTGTACTGTAGTCACAATATTGACTAGCATGCATCTCTGGGATTAGTTCCCAGTATTGCAATGGCTTAGATTGCCTGTGTGATTCCACCACAGTTATGGATATGTCTGGATTCCCAAGCTGAGTATCTACGGTTATTTATATTCATGACACCCGTCTATAGTGAAGAGGGGGACCTAAACATTGCCCTTGTTGCACCTATCTCGCTTCCAGTCCATTGACAGAGAATTGAGTGATGTACATCACTCGTGACCCCCTTGTCTCCTTCATCGATGATGTATCACAGGTGTGAGAGACGCTGTTCAATCAGACAGCCATTCAGACCATATGCTGACGACGTCGCAGAAGAAACAAGCCTGAAAATGGTGGACAATGTCTATTCTTTCAAGCTAGGTAGAGATTGCTGTTCCCATCGAACTGAATACAAGGAGATACAAATGTAGCACAGGTTCAAAGACAAATGTTCTGTTTCAATGCACAAGAGATCGGGCAAGGTAACTTATTGGAAACACAGAGTATCTTTGGAGTTGTGCCCACCACCTTCAGTGTTGCACTTGGACCGGTACCTGTCCAAGGCTGAGAAGACCCCGTCTGTCCAATCCCTATTCACCTACTCCAATGAGTTCATACAACATTGCTCTGGCCAGCCACCTTTCACTAACCTGCAACTTTGAATTTGATACTTTTTGCAGGTGGTCTCAGAAGGAACCACCAAATATGGTTACCTAATGGGTGCACTTACACATATTGAAAAGTTGATATATTCTGTCTTAGTAACCTATCCCGGTTCCCGTTATCTTGGGGTGCAACTGCATTGGTGATGCCTTTAGTGGAAAACTGGCTAGACACAGAGTGAGCGTGGAAAATGTCACATTGTTCATGCTGCAATCCCTGTCATTTGAATGCGGAATAAACACAGTTGAACTTTGCTCTATGGCTGGGTCTTCTGTTCTTGTTGCACGGAATTTACCAGGGCCCAGTTTCTCTTGCCTGTACATCGGGAGGCTGCTAATAGCCCCCTGGCCGCTTTTACAATAGTGTCTTGCATTGATTACATTTGCCACCTTTTAGTCGTTTTCATTGGGAAACTTCCCGTTATAAGTCAATAGAATGTTATTCCATGGCACCATCTGCAAATGCGGTCAAGTTATTTTTTTTCAAATTAAGAATTGTATCACAAATGTATGAATAAGGTTTTTTTTAGATCAGAAATCATATCTCTAGCCTCGATAAAGCTGCTTATGGCTAGTGACGTTATCCCTAAAAACAGCAGATAATAGGGAAAACGGAACACCCGGGAGGGGACAAAGAATCACTATTGGAATGCTCATACTCGTCCCAGTCATGAGGGAGACATAACTGTCACAAAAAAAGAGTGAATGAGAATCATTATTGGAGTATTCATACTCGTCTCAGTCAAGAAAAAGTCATTGCAACAGTATCCCAAAGAGGGGTCAATGAGAACTGTTATCGCTTATCGGAGTGATCAAACTCGTATCAATCAGGGCAAAGAAAGCCCAATCAAAGAAGAAAAAGTCATAAAAAAGAAGCTTGAGAATAAGATTGGAACAGGATATAGGACTAAGAAGAAAGATCAGAGAGAAACCAAAGAATGAAGTGTGTACAAAAAGAAGAGGTAATAATAAAGAAAGACATAACTATTGGATAATTGTTCCCTGGAAAGAGAAGGGAACAACTCTTTGTAGATGAAACCAAGGAGGCAAAAGAAAAGCCCCCAAAAAAAGAATTGAAGGAACTATACAAACTCATAAAATGAGTCACCACAGACTATTTAAAGATCAAATATTGAATACAGGTTGGTGGGAAACCAATCCCCAGGAGAAGGGAGACACTGTCCTGGTGTTTAGTTGTTAGGCTAGTGGTAGGGTCAGAAAAGGATTTGTTGGGACAGTAGATGTTTATTTTCAAGACTTTCATGTACAACTGACGAGCACAGTAGCTAGTTTTGTTAGGTAGGGACGCCTCATAGTATAGGGAAAGATAGGCATTATTCATTCCTTTCAATAAATAATAGTGAAATGGCTAATCAGAATCCACGTCGCAGTTCTGACCCTCCACACCGAACATTTTCATAAAAACACTCATGTTGGCTTTGCCCATTGTGGCAGTAAAAATGCCATGCCATTCTAGGAAAAGGTGTCCATACTGACTGCACCACTGCATTTGTACTTGGGTTTACATCACACAAACCTGCCTAGCAACAGAGCTCTGTACAAAGAAATGTAGGTATAACAGGTCGGTGGAAGGGGAAGTTACAGTTTACAGGACCTTGAACATTCCTTACAAGAAGCGGTATATACGTAGGAGTAGAAGGTCCTGAAAGACCCTTAGGTATTCCGCGAAGAGCAGTGTCTTTAAGCTATTTTATGGACTGCGGGCGCAGTCTTGATTGTGACGTGAATGGTGTTGCAGTAGGCTGGGCCAAAGCAACACAAGGACAGATTCCTAGTTTTCTATGGATGTGCCAGCTTAGTCTCAAGCTTTGCAGTGATCTGGCTCCTAGAGAAGTGTCTCCCACCCAATCCTGTAGGTTCTGTGGCTACGCAGGCTGATGCTCAGGTAGTAGTTGCCTTATATGTGATGCAGACAGTTTTGAAGAATATTCTGGCTGGTATCGTATGGTAGCCAGTGTGAATCCCTTAGGATGGGGGAGATTGTGTTCACATTTTTAGTCCCCATTTTGAGACATGCAGAGGTTTGCTGAATAGATCCAAGCCAAGGGAAACCACATTTCCCTAACCACAACTAAACCAACTAAGGTGTGCACCCTCGGCTACTTGCTGGAACCAGAATGGCTTGGTTCCGCTATAAACAGGTGGCAGGTCAGCACTGTCACCAATTAGGGATGATCTGAAACTTTTCAATTGCCATCCGGAAATAGATAAAAAAAATTGCAAGTTACAAGTAACTCTCTCCAGACCCTCTAATGACCCCATTATGTGGCACACACTAGCATTGGTCCCATGCTAAACTCCATTCAGTCTGCAGCCTGGGACTCCATGCTATCCCCTGGAGAGAGCAACCAACCCCATGGTGCATTTTCTGCACTCCCTTCTAGGGACTTATGCACCGTTAGCCTAAGAAACCACCATATACCTGATAAACAATGGGAAACCACCTATCGTCACATAGGACATGTGTAGAACCCCAGGACTGTCACTGGTATTCCACCCTAGGATAGCCAGAGAGAATAATCACTGCTACATCTGAACTGTTTTTCTGGTCCTGTGTCTCCGCCAATGGTAGGACATCCTCTGTGTGACCATCTTTGGTATGATATGATGTGGCATTTAGAACTCACCTGTACACGAGTGTTTCTAGGTGCGACAAGACAAGGAGGAGGAAACAAAGGAAGGACAAAATAACAATATTACTAGGCCTTGTGACATTCGGATCACGCAAGTGCGGAGAAATTTGGCCTTTTTTTACATCCTGTGTCTCATAAGAAAACCCAAAGCCTTTCCGCGGTACTGCTCTCTCAAGCATCCCATGCACGCATGACTTTCCTGGTGGGGGAGGAAGGGGCTGGAGGGGAAGGATGCAGGGCTAACCAAGGGCTTGCCGGAAAGAAGATTAATCCTGGAAAATTCTCTATTCCCACAGACACGGTTTTACCCTTCAGGAGAAATCAACACAGCAAAAACAGAAAAACAACAAGAACACTTGGTTCACCAAGTACCCTTATTTGTACAACATCTATTCCCTTTCTCAACCTGTGAAGTCTGGTCTTCGGCTCAGCAGAAACACCAGGAAATCATACATGCATTCCATGTTGGGGCGGGGACACCAATCAATTGGTTACTAACTCTGAAGTTGCTCTCCTCACTCAGGCACTGCTCAGCCGAGTGTTACCCTCCAAGTTTCAGGGGTAGTCATGCTCCCAGGAATCCATCTTAACCAACAACATTCCTTTGTGCACCACACAAAATGGCCTCCACTATGAAGGAAAGCAGCAAAGAAACACACACATTCACAGAAACAGAGCACCAGTGGCAAAGCTTCCACACACCACCGGTTCACAACTTCCAAAGCACACAACCAGCTGGAGAGGGTAGTCTTGATCTCCCTGCCAGAGCTGGGTTGGAGCAACTCCAGAAATGTTCACTGCCTTCCACAATGGAGGCATTCTTTGCACTACCCTCTAAAAATGGTAGCTATAAACTGTTCATTACCACTATCCTGGCCTTTAAATTGCCCCTTTCTCTGGCTTTCTATGCCATGCCTGTGCCTCAAACCTCATGTTAATTCTGAGGAGGACTTTGTGCTCTGAGACCCCCAACCGGCCGATAGAGTCAGGGTTTGCTCAGAAGCACTTTAAGACAAGATAGCAGCACCCGTGAGATGGATGGGGTGCAGATTAATGCTCCAACACCAAATCAATAATGACAACTTGATGGTTTGGAAAAGGGAGACCGTTTAATGACAAGTACAAAAAACGGGGAGTCTCATGAAGATCAGTGGATGCGTGATCTTCCTTCTGGCTTCACAACTCTGACGAACGTCATAAAAAACACATCATTTATACTAAAAACTGATCATCACTGACGTTTAATGCTTAAATGTTGGCATACAATTCTATTGGTTTGGAAAAGGTAACTTAATTATAGGTACTATATCTGTATATGGTAACGGAGTAAGGGGATTGGGTAAATACTGTCAGGTGGGGCATCTAAGTCTTACCTTCAAACTGGCAACTGTAGACATCACTAAAAGTACGATGTCCCATTGGTTCTACTAACTATAGGACCCTAGATTACTAGGTCCATTGTGATTGGGTTGGCACTAACCCCACTTTTACTTTTTCACTTTGCTCAGCAGCATGCAGAATGGTCGGCCATGTGCAGGGTGCCCCTTAGTTCCCCCAGCCTTCCTCCAATTAATCATCACTTTAGTGGCCATGTGTCAATTATTTAACTGTGGTTGGCCTTGAGACTGCATCTCGTGTCTGGAAAAGTTCTGATATCTTCTTCTCGCCTGCTGCCATGCGTAGGTGTGAAGATCTTGCTTCTGCTCGGCTGGTCACGTGATTCAGACACCGTGAATTTGCCTCTTTTTCATCAATTCGTGTAGTTGGTTTTCGTTTCACCCACCACCTGCCTTTGTCTTCTTATCTTGACCTTTCAGTGTATTATATTCTGTTCTTGGCTTCAATTAATTGTAGCTACTGTTCGTCCATCTTGACAGATGCGACCTTGGTCCTCCTGGTACGATTTGCTTCTGTTGAGTTTCGTTTCTGCCACTTTATTCTTGATTTAGCTAAATATGAAACTATTTTCATGTGGCCTTTAGTAACTTTTTGGTTGATTCTGCTTTTTGTGCAAAGTGGAAGTATACTTATATAACATACTTCTTTTGAGGTAGATATGTATAGGTTGGTGGCGCTTGCCGCACTATCTTTCTACTAAGTATAGCAAGCCACACAGTTTTCTTATCTTTCTTGCGGTTTTAAGCACATGTACATGTGTAAACTGATCGAAAATCTTCACCATGCTCATGGCTTAAGCTTCTTACATTTGATATCGCCCTTTCACTTTGGGTTCATGATGTCCTTTATTAATAGCATTTCGTCTCTTTTAATCGTTTTCAGGTCGTTATACCTTCTATTTGCAAGTCAGTCCAGGTTGTTGTGATGTCACCATTCGTCTTCCATTAAGACCTTTTGGGTTTCTTCTCGGACTGTACTCAGATGATCTCCATTTCGTTTCATTTGTTGATATGGTTTTCTCAGTGGGTACCTTACTGTACATGGTCTTCTTGGTATCGGTACTTCAGTAGGTGCTGCTCTTCTTATAGGTACTGGACAGAGCCCCACTGCGGGTCTCTGTTGGTTTATTTGCTCATCATACGTCACATATTTCAGTGTGAACGTTCCTGGTACTTCAAAATGGTCGGTTGGAGTGCAGGCTACATTTGGGGCCTCCTCTACAATTTACATGTGTAACTCCCTTCCAGTGGAGGATCAGGCATGTTGGCACCTGTTTTGGTTCGGAAAATATTTGAAGGCCTGGTTGTTGTGAAGATTTCCGTTGACAGATAACAGTGCAAATAGTAGATTTATATTTGGTACACTACACTATATAAAGAATAAATAATGGAACAGAGGTGCAGTGGACTTCAACGGGGGGATTTGGGAGGGGACACCTGTGTTTGAATGTAGATTTAATTGAGTTCAAATCTAACTATCAAGCAACAGAGCAAGGAGCATTGTAAATTCAGAAAAATCAAAGGAGGTTGGAGTAGGGAGCCAGGAAGGAAGGTTCAGGGAGGGGTGTGTGCTGGTGTACAATTACAGACTGTGGATTAGGAGGGGAGTGACCTGCAATGGAATGTAGAGGTTAACTACATTGGATGAGGTGTCTCTTTTTGAGATTGATCTTCATTCAGTTCTTTTCTGGATTTTAGGCAGGGTTTAGTTAGGTCTTGTGTATATTGGAATTTTGTTCCATATTCAAAGGGGCTGAAAGAGAAAGGATGGTCTTCGGATTGTATCTTTTTTGCATAGTATTTAAAATCTCACTTTATGGAGCCATCATGTACTATGGACTTGTCCCCATGGGGAATACTATTTCAGATAAGGCAGTTATGTGAATGTCTCAGCCATGCAGAGGATGCAGATCTGGCCAACGAGGGCTAAGCAGAGTAGGCGTTGTATGGTCATATTGTCTTAGGAATTGGATTAATAATTTGGTTGGATATAGGAACCCTTCAGGGGGGTCACGATGTAGCTAGTACTATCTATGAGGGAGGAGACTGGAACCTGTAGTCTACTTCAAGCAATTTCATTTTCTCAGCAGGGAGATTTTATGCCACAAATGATTGAAGTCTTGAATAATAGGTTGCTATAAAGGAAGAACCAAGGCAATTTGCGCGCAGGAGAGGAACAGAGTTTGAATTCCAATTTGGTGTGGTCGAGCATCCAGTAGATGGTCGACATCCAATGAGTGAGAGGCCTTGTTGGTGAATGTCCTTGACCGTGGAGACCTCTAGATACAGCTGTGTTTCATCACTACACTGCTGATAATTGATACCATGGTCGGCAAGTAGTGCGTTCATGGAGGATGCGATGAAGTCTTCGCAAAAATGCTGGCTTCGAGGCCACGCAGTTGTTGGAAAGATTTTGAATGGAGGGCTTCTCGGGGATATTGTGAAAAGTCACTTTTTGTTGCTTTGCTGATGGATTTTGTTGATCCTGGCGACAAAAGAATTGGTTCATGGTGTTGTGGTGGTCGGTCTTGAGCTTGCAGGATTACAGTTTCTCCGAGGGGTTTCATTTTCCGATTACATGGAACCGCGCCTTGCTCTGGTTTATGACTTTGATTGACTAATGACATGTGGCTTTGGCAGAGGTTGGAGCAGTTTTTCCTCTAGTGGCCCGAGACCGTATTCAGGGCCAGGGTTCTTTGGGAAATTAATGCATCGGTTGCTTTTGGACAAATCAACAAGGCAATAATGCAACAGAACAGTCACAATAAAGGGTTAATCATCAGCCGCCTCTGTTCATCGACTGGAATTCCATAACTAGCACATTCCTTTAATCCACTTAAGAAGGCAAATATCGGTTGGTTACAAACACTCTGCCCTAAAAGAACACAGCTTACGGGTAAAAGGCAAAGCGGATGTTTACCCCTGTCATTCTGCCAAATAAAGCAAGCTTTGTGTTGAAATCTGTAATGACGAGGATAAACCAATGAATCTCAAGTATTACTTTCATTAGACCCAATGTAAATTGAGTTTTATGTTGTGTTGTTCTCCGGTTATTTAAATACAGGCAATGTCCAGATGCCAGTAGGGGATGGACAGAAATTCGACAGACTGTTTTAGCCGCCGCAGGATCAATGGGACACATGTTTTGGGCTTCTCTACAATACTACATAAAGGTTAAATTCAGGTCATAAGGGCCCAACTCTGCCAGGTACTCCATTAAAGGGTAGCCCAGATGTTGCCAAGTACTCCATTAAAGGGTTGCCCAGAAGTTGCTGGAGAGTACACAGTGGTTATCAGTTCACAGGCAAAAAAGACCCTCTTCAGTATAAACACACATCCCAAGTGCAATGACACGACAACATAAGGGATGCTTATGACTTTACATCAGATATAATTAGGATTTCCTCTTTTAGGGAGTTATTTTCTTTTCCTTGCGGGGGTGTTTTTCCAGGGTTTTCAAAAATGTCAGAATCAGAGTGTGCAACTTCAATAGTTCACTCTGTATTTCTACCTGCACTTCTAACCTGGTCCCCTATTCATCCTTTTCGACTTTGACGGCTGATGAGGCTGCATCTGTTTTTTCTTCTTCGCTCACTTCATCTCTTGACTCACTCTATCCCTCTTCTACTTTTTAGCCCACATGAAAACCCCCTCAACCATGGCTCTCTCCTCACCTCTGTGCCATGCAACGCGTTCTCCGGCGACTCGAAAGATGCTGGGTGAAGCTAACAACTTTACGAAACTACAGTTCCT
The DNA here is from genome assembly GCF_040938575.1 of Ambystoma mexicanum. Classification (NCBI taxonomy): domain Eukaryota; kingdom Metazoa; phylum Chordata; class Amphibia; order Caudata; family Ambystomatidae; genus Ambystoma; species Ambystoma mexicanum. The sequence continues at coordinate 732,450,378 of NC_090941.1, read as the reverse complement.
ATGCTTCTCATCATGCTCTGTAGGACAACTGCCTCCACTCTGCCAAACAAACATATTTTTCTGATCTTTTACACTCCTAGCCTTTTCATCCTAAACAGCTTTTTCAAAGCCTTTACTGTCTCCTTTCTACACCTACCCCTGATCATTCAATCAACTCCAACCTTTCTGCTTCCAATCTTGCCCTTCATTTCACGTCTAAGGTCTCCTCTTTCTTTTCAATTTGCTATTGAATCTTCCATCATGCTTCTATCATGCTATCGGCTCCTTCTACTTCTCTACTTATGTGGTACCTCCCACAGAGATTTTTGCTGAGTTCACCCCTATTACTAATGAGGAGACCTCGCTCCTCCTTGCTCGTGCTCACCCCACCGCCTCCCCAATGGATTCCATTCCATCCACACATATTCCTAAAGTCTATCCTTTACTCGTCCCCTATCTTACTATTCTGTTTAACTCTTGTCTATCCACTTCAATCGTTCCATCCTCATTTAAGCATGCTACTATCATCCCGATCCTAAAGAAACCTTCTGCTGATTGATCCTTTGCTTCCAATTTCCGCACCATTTCGCTTTTGCCGTACCTTTCTAAAATTCTCAAACCTATTGTTTACTGTCCGGTTTCCACTTTTGTCTCTCATAACTCCAATCTTCCTTGTTTCCAGTCTGGCTTTCGCCCTGGCTATTCCACTTAGACTGCTTTCCTCTCTGTGCTGGACTCCCCACACTCTGCACGTCACTCTAAAAATGCTCTCCTCATTCTTCAGGATATTTCTGCAGCTTTTGACACGGTTGACCACATGCTTGTACTGTCTGTACTTTTGGTTTTTCTGGCTCTATTCTATCTTGGTTCAAATCATACCTGTCCCAGAGGAATTTTTCAGTCTCTTGGGCAGAGGCTTCTTCTAAAATATTTCCGCTTACCTATAGTGTCCTTCAAAGCTCTGTCCTTGGTCCCTTCCTCTTTCCTCTCTATAGCTCCTCACTTGCCGGTGTCATTTCTTTTTTTGGGCTATCCCAACACTTTTACACTGATGACACTCAACTCTTTCTATCCTTCGCGCACTTCCCTGATGATATTCACAATAAACTCAGTGCCTGTCTCCTTGCTTTTAAATCTTGGATGACGGACCACTTCTTGGTACTCAATGCTGATAAAACTGAGTTTATTTTCTTTCCTTCCATCACCATTCCACCTCCCCTTCCCACTCCATTCATATCATTTCCCCCAGCTCAGTTACCTATTTCTTCTATGGCCCATAATATGGGTCTTTATTTAGGCTCAGATCTCTCCTTTAGTCATCAGATCTCTCTATCTGCCCGTTCCTGTCGATTCCACCTGCAAAACATTCGGAAAGCCCATCCTTTCATGACTGTATTCATTGCCTTTATTCGTGTTCTATTTCTCCTAGATCCTCATAACTATTTAGTCCACTTTGGTTGATCTGGGATGGCTGGGTTTACATCACCGTATTAAGAGAATATTGTATTTTCTGTGCTTCGTTTTTAAATCCTTCCATGGCCCTGCAGCCCCATATCTCTCTTATCTCATTGTATACTCCTTTTCATTCACTCCATTCTTCTTCACATTTCATTCTTGTTCTTATTCTCGTTTTTTCTCTTTTTCTCTTCTTGCACCCTTTACACTGGAATGCCCTCCCTCTCTCTCTTCATTCCATTTCTCTCTATTCTACTTTCCGGTTCTCTTGAGATCCTATCTTCTCTCTACTGGTTAAATAAGGTTACTGTAAATACAGATCTTCGATGTGTTTTCTAATTGTTATCTCCATTTTAATGTACCGTTCTGTTCTCATGTACACCGCGTTGGTGTAAAGCACTATATACAAATTAAATAAATACAAATACACATTGTCTGACCCCATCCCATTTTCGACTGACCCATCCCATTTAGTCTCATATTCCTCTACCCCCCCCATGTGTGTTCTCTCACTCTCTCACCCTCCCCCGCACCCTCTAGTTCTGAATTCATTCTCTTCCTCATCCAACCTATTCCATTTCACATCATCTTTTAACTCTACCTTTGGTTTCCAATCTGTCTCCTTGCTCCTCAACATATCTTGCTTCGATTTCACCCCCAACCCCAAATCTCTTCAGTCCCACCATCTGTGTCAGCAGAAAAAAGGTGCCATGGCCAGGTGGAAAGAGGGCTTGAACACTGATGTGAGGAATGGAAGATTCCCCTCTGTTGACCCACATCCCTCAATCCACATGGATTGCAGGGATAATGGTGAGAAAACAGGCACAGACTGAAGGCATGGCCCACCTGGATGAGGGCACGATTCCATAATTTCTTTACATTCTTTAAGTGCACTCTCCTGCACATCGGCCAATAAGAATGCAGCTGTCACCAACTCATTTCAAAGTGACCCCACCATCAGTAGCACATTTTCAAAACCCACCAACTCACCAAAAGCAAGTTATAGTGGATGTAAACTCAGCTAGAAAAACGTGGGGCCCTCCTAAGAGACACAACAGTGCAATTCATGACCCGCTGAGAAAAGCTGCTCAGGGTGAAGTACATGATTTAATGCCCACCTAGGGTAACACAATGCCTACTTGGAGACATATTAAAGGACAAAAAACCGAGACAGATCACTGCAGGAGGCTTCAGCTTTACAGGACAACGTTATAAGAAACAAACCACATGCCACCCCTCATCAGCTACAGACAAGTTCCATAAACAAGAACTAATGCAGACTTACATCCAGTCTAAAGCCCACAGGTGAAAGGGTTTGATTTGCTAACAGCGCACAGGGATGACGTAAGAAGAGAGACTGATGCGCATGTTCTCATACACTGCATTGCTCACAAAGATATTTGGGTACTCCACAAAAGAAAAAGATTAACTGGAAGAAATGCATTAGTTTAAACAATGCAAAAAAGAGGACAAGTAGGTTTTGCTTTTTGTCTCATCAAAACCTCCAGGACATAAAGCAAATCTGCAGCCTGTTTGCTGGAAAGGATCTTACTTTTGCGTGTTCTTGTGAGACATGCCAATAAAGTACGTTAATTAATTATGTTTTGTCCATTTTAGACTGATGTGCAACTACTTCAGTTGAATCTCTCAAGTTGCCCCCAGGTTAGCACCAAGGCTTTCAGTAAGTCCTGTCTTTGAATGGAACATAGCTTTGCATTCTGATCCTCATAGTTTTACAATGTTCAAAATGCAGAACTACAAGTACCAGACTCGCAACTAGTGCAGAGGGTAAGCTATAGCAAGCAGATCCAGATAGCGAGCAGACTCTGATGAGGGGCAGCAGAGGAAGGGCCCCTAACCAGTTTGTTCTGCATACCCCTCATCCTGAGGGTGATCTGTTTTGTGCGATTCACAGGGTGACCAGATAAAAACAAAAGGGAAAGGCCATGGACAAAGAAGTAGGACTAACGTAAACACAAATAAAACAATCCTACTTCTAGGTCGCTGGACTGTTGCGGGGGGCGAAGAGGGGGTGTACTCACTGGCACACTCCTCTCATTAGAAGAGGAGGGGGAGGGGAAAGAAATGGGGCGTGAAAAGCATTTCAAGCAGGAATAGTCACGCCGGGCCAGATTTTGGGATTTTGAAATCGAGTCCCGGCAAAAACCGGGACCGTAGCCACCCACCATTGCAAACCCGGGATGGGGTTTATAAAATTTAAAAACTCCTTCGACCCCGGGACAGAGGGAGATTTTCCCAAGACTGTCGAGGGAAAACCAGGACGTCTGGTCACCCTTGCAATTCAGGCACATGCACTAGATAGCCAGAGAGAGGGAGGGGCCTACTCACTGTCTAGGATTCGGGCTTGTTGCGATTGAAAAAAGTACATTTATAATCTGAGATGCAGGTGTCTGTGCCGATCGCTCTTTCCTTCCTCTCGCCCTTGACCTTCATCTAGTCACGACTCACGAGCTGATCCTCCACACCCTGGGACAGGGCCTCCTGCTCCGGGGCTGCTGGTGCATGCAGCACCACTATGAGCTGGCTCTGGCCTTCATGTCAAACTTAGTTGGATGCAGCAGCCAATGACATGCCAATATTAAGTTACCATAGTGACACACTGCGCTGTTTGCAGATAAAACAATGTATACAGGGCTAGCGCCCGACAGTCACCTAAGGCAATAGTTCACCCACAAAAGGAGAAAACTAGCATAGAATGGGACATGCCTAAATCCCTGTGTCCAATGCCTGTGCTCAATGCTCAGACCCAGCCAACCAGGAATGATTTAATTATATATTTAATATTGCAGCTGCAGCGTTCTTTGCCCCCTCTGCAAATACACCTTGATTATCGTGTCCCAGGTGCATTGAATTCTTCAACTGAGTGTTGATTGCTTGCAAACAACTTAGTTCTTTGCATGCATTTCCTTAAGCAAACTATACATATGCTAATTAAATGTGTAACTGCAGGCGCAGCTACACAGAAGCTGCCATCCAGGAGGAAAACTGTTCAGAAGAGCCGGCAATATGGCTCAGGGGCAACATGTTTGTCTTTGGTACAAGGCAACGTAGAGTGACACAGGTTCAAATCCTGCTCCTGCACAATTAATTATTAATTTAATGAAAAAATTGGTCTTTTTCAGAGTCCCTCGAAGAATCAAAAACCATTCCCGTGGGCTATATTCCGGATTTTTTCGGAATTTACTGAAAGCCAGAAACCGTAGATATAATATAAGATGCCAACAACTGGAAAATGGTGTGATTACCTGGGTATATGATAGCTGTGCTTGGACAATGGCAATCAAATACCTGTGCACAACAATTGGTTTTGCCAATGCTCGTTTGAGACAGGATTTCAGTGCAACAGATAAGAATGAAGGGGCTCGAGGAGCACTTGGTTAAGACATCTAATTATATCGGTAGGAAATGTACGGATGCAATAAAGTCATTAACACTCCGGCAACTGCTTAGAAATAACACTAGCAGGCCAACAAACTATCGCCCATAACAACTGCTCCCTTCTTGCTTAAAATGATCGATGAAATAGCCTACGCTCAAATTCAATCTCACCTTCAACATAACCACCTCCTAGGATCGAGACAATCTGGTTTTCATCCAAACCACAGCAAAGAAACGGCACTTTTGGATCTCAAAATCCAGATGGAGTCCATAACAGACGGCGGCAAACTATGCATTCTCTTGCTATTAGACTTATCCGCTGCATTCGACCTAGTCGATCATGACAAAATATGTGCTACTTTAGAGAAGGACTTCCAGTTCTCGCAAGAAGCCACATCCTGGGTCAAATCCTTCCGGGCTGACCGAACATCCTATGTCTCCATCGGCAAGGAGGCCGCAGACCCCATCCCAGTACCAGTAGGAGTGCCACAAGGATCCTGCTTGTCGCCCGCGCTCTACAATCTGTATACCAAGCTATTATTTCCTGCACTACACGAACTTCGCCAATGACACCCAAATTCTTATCCTCATCACCGGGAACTATGACCAGGATAGAATTATGATTAATAAAATCTATGCTATAATCCAAAACTGGATGGCGATTAACAACCTCTGCCTCAATGATGAGAAGACAGAGATCCTCATCGTGGGTTCCTCAGCCTGAATCAATACCCTCCATGCAGACTATTCAGAAATTAACATCGACAGTACCCCCATTCCAGTCCTAAAGCAGGTCAAAACATTAGGTGTCTACTTAGATACTACTTTAACAATGTCCAAACACATCAATGCTCTATCCTCAGCCACCTCTTAAACAGCTAAACTGATTGCATTAAGCCATCAATTCCTCACACCACAGAACTGCACCACCCTAGCCCGGGCTCTCATTGTATCAAAGTTAGACTACTGTAATGTTCAACTGCTAGGCACCTCAAACGCCAACCTGGCTAAACTGCAATTGCTGCAAAATAAAGCCTTGCGGGCAACCCCCGGATAAAAAACAAAATCAGATCACATCTCTACCATTAGCAGGGAAGTCTATGTATCACTCACTCACAAATGTCTCGTTAAAAAGGCCCCTACAGATCTCAATCACACCATTTCCTTGAATAAGACAGCAAGAGCACTCAGATCTAATAAATATGCCCACCTTACTGTTCCACGCTACAAACGCTCTAAAGCGGGAGGGGGTAGCAGCTTTCCTGTAATGGTTCCAAAAACCACCTTCATTAGCTGGGTACTCCACGCCATATTCTTGCACCTGAAACCACCTTCACCAGCCAGGCACTCGACACCACACTCTTGCACCTGAAACCACCTTTGCCAGCCGGGCAGTCCACGCCACACTCTTGCATCTGCAACCACCTTCACCAGCCGGACACTCCACGCCACACTCTTGCACCTGAAACCACCTTCCACTCCATGCCACACTCTTGCATCTGAAACCACATTCACCAGCCGGGCACTCCACACCACACTCTTGCATCTGCAACCACCTTCACCAGCCGGACACTCCACGCCACACTCTTGCATCTGAAACCACCTTCACCAGCCAGGCACTCCACGGCACACTCTTGCACCTGAAACCACCTTTGCCAGCCGGGCACTCCACGCCACACTCTTGCATCCAGCTGCCTTGCCAGATTCTCCTACACATCCATTACTTTGGTGCGCCTTTATGTCAACTGCCTTCCCCTCTCTCTACAGGTTAAGTAGACCACCCTTAAACATGCATTTAAAAAGGGAATATTTAATGTCTGCCAAATTGTAGGACCTTTTTACGCTGTACAATTTACTGTTAGCAAAATGTGGTAAACTAAGCCACCTTCTTCACAGAACAGGAACACCAGAAGGTAAGTAGTTTACATGTAGGTTTATTCTCTTAGATGTAAAGTAGAGAAAGCACTGGAACATCCATCCAGCCCAGCACATTAGGTCCAACTCTCTCCAACCAACTGCCAAGTTAAGATGACCCCAGTTATAAAAGACCTGCTGTTGCTGCAAATCCTTGTCCACGAGAAGCATGGCACATCCCTGAAAGCTTCCGAAGTGCAAAAACATTTTTCCACGAACAGTTTTTTTTCTTTTCCGCCTGCCAGTCCGCAACACATACCCTAAACTGCTGTGGAACAGGGCACCATTTCTCAATCTCCATCCACGCTCCTCCCACGAGCTGGGGCAACCCCAAGTCCTCCTCACTGCCCCTTATAACGCATCCACTCCAACTTGCTGCTGCAGCCACGGGCACCGCCGTACCTTCAACAGTGACAAATGGCCCCACACCTCTAAGGGCACACTGCCTCCTTGCGGGCCCTCGTCCACAGCACCCGCGCCGTGCACCAGCTGCTTCAACGTAACGTGGCGTTCCAGCTTTCCACGCTGGACCGCACACGCATAACAGCCGCCGACATCATCAGCCCTCCGTCGGCTCCACAGAGAAAACAGAGCCCACCGCTCCTGGACAGACTGTACAAAACATGCGCCAGCCAGCCTGACTCCACAAAGCATGCCATGCGATGGCCATCCGCGATGTCCAACTTATCTCAACAAACTCAGCAGCACCGGCCCCAACACAATCCGCTCTGTGCCGACCCGCTCCTAATCCCGTGACAACGGCAGCACTCGCACCAACTCCACAGGAGGAATCTCCGCTCCGAGCAGTGCCAATGGACTCAAAATATCAAGCTGCACCGCACAGCTTCTGTGCCCTTAGAAGACACCCTGGGGCCACCTCAGCCCCTGGCAGACTTCACGCCTGCACTGCCAAAACCGCCTTGCTGAGCCTTTTAAATGGGCCCATAGAGTCCTGCACCGCCCAGCAACTGGACTCTTAAGATCCTCAAACTGGAACCTGACCTGGACCTCCACTGCACCGCCCGGCCTGCAGCCTCTTCTTCTTTGATGGATGTCTCCCTGGAAGGCAGCACTTCTCCCCAGCTGCCCCTTCCCAGCAGCACAAGAACCATCCTCGTCGCCAGTGTGGTAAACTAAGCCACCTTCTTCACAGAACAGGAACACCAGAAGGTAAGTAGTTTACATGTAGGTTTATTCTCTTAGATGTAAAGTAGAGAAAGCACTGGAACATCCATCCAGCCCAGCACATTAGGTCCAATTGACACCAGTAGAACCCAGCACTCCAAACATCCACCAACACTCCACGTAGAATGTCAGTGACATCACCACACCATCATAACACACATCGCCATAATCAGGCCCCAGCACAGATTATGACACAAAACTTTGATCAGCGTCATTTGTTTGTTGTGCTATGCAATGCTTTGCCGTCTCTGTTTTAACATAACATGTGCCTCCGTGCACCTCAAAGGAAGTCCAGAGGCTAAGGCCCGAGCAGGCCAGGCTCACCCAAAACCTGTAAATGCCCACTTAGCAGCACTGTGTGGGCATTTATAATTATAATTGGTTATTTATAAAGCACTTAATACCCAGAGGTTTCTAAAATGCATTTGGTAATTCAGGTGCTGACTTCAAGCCTTTTGGGAGGCTCCTTTTCACGGGGGAACGATTGTCAGACTTCACAAGACTTTTCTTCATGCAAGAGATTGGCTCTGTTAGCAGGCGCCATCCCTTGCGTTAACCGAAAGGTCCCCCGGCCCCCCGCCTGTACACAAGTCTCCAAACCATAGGAATCGAGGGGTGCTTTCACCCCTGTCGAGAGCGCATCCATATTCACAAACAGGGGGCACTGTTAAAATCATGACCGATGAAAACATCTCCTGTGACTGTTAGGCGTAGGGATAGGCTCCATGCAGGAGTTGGTGGGACAGCAGCTCTACAAGTCACAGCTGTCCAGAGTGCATTGCTATTACTCAAACAGGGAAGGGGAAGAAATGATGTTCTCTCATTAGACACCTTTCACAATCACCTTGGGAGTGGGAGGGGTCGATTCGGAGCGGATGTGGGACATCGTTTCGAAGCCCCCTCATAAATTAAAATTTGCGTTTCAGGAGATCCATTATTAACATCTGAAAAATATATCCAGGAAAGAAATATGCCCTATGATGTTACAAGCAAAGCATAAAAGGTGCACTCCTTTTAAATACACAAGGCATTTCATATGTAGCTTGACCAGATGTTCATCACAGGGTAAGTCTCTCAGCCATCGAATCCCGGCTTCGGCCCAAAACAATAATACATCGAACCTGGAGGTCAGTACATTGTTTTCCCAGATCCAAGATCGAGGGGAGACATATTTTACCGGATCTCGGGTCCGGGAAAATCCGTCTCACTGGCCAGCGCTGGTGGTAGCCCGTTTCGTGGGCAGAAGGCATAGCGGAGTGCAGTGTGTTGACAGACCCTCCATCACGCTGCACCTGGTGACAGCGCCGTGTATATTTAGGCTCATCCCACCGCAACGTCAAGTCCCTGTCTGGAGCCAAGTCACAGTTGGCACTGCCCGTCACGTGGCGACCTTGCTTCTGGCAGGTCTTTGCAGAGAAATGCTGTACCAAAGGCTGCCACATCAAGTGCTGACTTCGCATGAAGATGAATGACTGAGGGTCGCACCCACGTGACGCTTTCCCCGACTGAATATGAAGACCCAAACACAGCAGCGTAAAACAGACAGTCACAGTCTATGGTCTGGACTGGTATTGCAGAAACTCTGCATTGTGCAAATACATCTAAGTACTAAAACTAGAGCAACACGCCCACTTCGGCCAAAATTAATGGACAGGTTTATATTGTTGTTGCCCTATGCCAATTTTTACCTTAGTGCAGAGTGAAAGCCCAGGATTACATTTTAAAAATTTTTTTTAGATTGCAGTAAATGGGCAGGGGCAGCTCACATGGTTGGACTGGAGCATAACACTGTCTCAGGCACCAATGAAAAGTGATCCGCAGTTGCAAATGGATATTCACTCCTTTGGTCATAGACTGTTTGAATAGTACCCTAGGGGCTGTTTCTTGTTAAAATGTAAGCAAATTGTGATTTTTAAAGAATAATTATTCAGCAACAATGGTCAAAACTACTAGCTGCATAGTGAAGTAAATCAAACTGGCCCGCATTCGCCAGAAAATGGGCACATTTTGACTGGCCCACACTAGCATTTTTCATTTTTGGTACGGGCAATGCCCTATTGCCCTATAAGCCATTCCGAGAATGGCAGTTCATCCAAAAGGGGTGAGGGGGTGTCCACCCAGTGGTCCCCTCACCCATTATGGAGGGGTTGAGGAGCCACCCAGTGAAACACTGAGCACTCCGTCAGTTTTTTCCAGCTGAGGGAGTGCTTTGGGCTGGATGAACTGTCAAAGGAAAACACTGTTTTCCCTTTGACAGTTCAGTTCTCCAGCTGCACATGCTCACTGAGCCATGCAAAGCTGGGGGCATTTTGCGTCGCCAGCCTTGCTTGCATAGCTCTTTGGAAATGCTGGCTTGGGCCCTGCATGTCTATGTGCGAGCGGTGTGGGGGTGGGGGGAATCTCCTGTGCCTCCTTGCACATACAGATAGCAACCTGGGGTGGGGTGTTTCAGCACCCACACGCGGGCCCCTGCAGAAGGTACGTTTATGTTCATTTATTTTTTATTTAAATATGTGTATGGGTGCATGTATGCTTGTGTTATGAGTGAGTGCATGGGGGGGGTGTGTGTGAGTGTGTGTGTGCGCTGATTTTGGTGAGTGGGGGTAGAGACGGGAAATGCCTTTGTTGCACAATCTCCCTGCCAAAATCAGCTCTCCTTCAGAGGCGCTGTGGAGCACAGGGGACAGGGATGGTATTTTTTTTACTGGATATCTAACATAGGTGTCCAGTCAAAAATATCATGCCTGCACCGTGGGCCTCCAGCCAAAAGTATGCTCTAAAATGCAACATTTTAACCCATTATCTAAAATAAATTGCGGCGAGAACAGCGGGAGCCATGCGATAGTAGTGGGAGTAGGGTTTGGAGAGCCCAGAGTCTGTGGTGGGTTGGGGAGATGGGCTAGGAGTGGGATGACAGAATCCAGAGATGTATGGGAGCAGGTGGGGGAGCCCAGGGACTATACTGGGAGTATATTGGCACGCAATAGTTTATTGCCCTTTGGACATACTGTCTATTTGGCATTTTCGGAGGTGTCCCACCCTGCCCACATTTTGCTCTGGGGGGGCCCGGGCCTAAAAAGATTAAAGACCACTGCCTTAGTGCATAGTCACGTGCACCGGAATTAAGTTAATGCAATAAACCCCATGTTGTTTGGTGCCTTTAATGTGACTCACAATTCTGAACTCCGAATGGACATGGTCTAATAGTCACCAATGGGAAACTTAGTTCTGTTTTTGTGTTGCAACTGCAATTGCTGAAGCATGATTGTGCATACTGAGCCTGCTATACAACCTACAGAGCCCGCATTACACGTTGCACAATGCCACATAACAGGGCGGTGCGGCTCAAAGCACAACATACCTCATGCTCGGACAGGCCCATGGGCCGGTCTAAATGGCCCCAGCAAAAGGGTCCAGTATAGGGTTATATCTCCCACCAAAGTCAGTCAGCAGCCCCCAGCACCAAGGAGTACTCTGGTATATCTCAAGCCACTAGGCCTCATTCCGAGAATGGAGGTAGCCATGGCACTATTTGCGCCATGGCTGCCTCCAATACCGGGTCCGGCACCGGTCTCGTTGAATGGGGACTTACCGGGTCATTTCGACCCCAGAGGACCCGGTAAGTCCCCATTCACCAAACCATTCTCCCATTCCCATTTGAACCTCCATAGGGCTCAATGGGAATGGGGAAGGCGCTAATAAAGGGCCCGCGAATAGCAGGCATGTTATTAGTGCCCTGGTCCCTTAGCGGGACCCGTAAAGGACGTGTGGTCAGACCACACGTCCTTTATGGTTCCCGCTAAGGGACCTCGGAATTGGGCGGTAAGGGATTACCGGCACCGGTCTCCTTACCGGTGCCCGGTATCCCTTACCGCCCACCTCAGAATGAGGCCCACTGTCTATCATCAGACCTCAGCAGTAAACACCCAGCTCAAGGGAGTACTCTACTGTTGTACCGCCCATCCTCTGTCCTTCAGCAGCTCCCAGTAGTAGGGAGTACTCTACTCTCAACTCCCCCAACCCTCTGCCCTTCAGAAGCCCTCAGCAATAAACTCCCAGCACCAGGGAATATTCTACTCTTATACCTCCCATCCTCTGCCATTCGGAAGCTCCCAGCAGTTAGCCCCCCACCATTAGGGAATGGAGTACTCTACTGTTGTACCGGCCATACCCTGTCCTTCAGCAGCTCCCAGCAGTATGGAGTACTCTACTGTTAAGCCACCCATCTGTCCTTCTGCAGCTTCCAGCACTAAACCCCCAGCAGTAGGAAGTACTCTACTGTTAAACCTCCCATCCTCTGCCCTTCAGCAGCTCCTCTCAGCAGTAGGGAGTCGAGTTCTCTACTGTTGTACCACCCATCCTCTGTCCTTCAGTACCTCTCAGCAGTAAACTCCCAGCAGTAGGGAGTACTGTACTGTTATACCCTCCCCTGTTCATCAGCAGCCCTCTGCACTAAAAGGTGTGGGCCAAACCATTATGCCATCATAGCCCAGTCCTCTAATATCTGCCAACAGATTTCCTCAAACAGTAGATTCTTTCTTAGACCCATTTGTTGCAGGATTGCCTTAACCTCTTCATGTACAGGAAGTACGTGTTTTCCTATGGTGATTAGGACATATACACATATTTACCAGTTAACATGTGCCTGCACCATATTTTTAATGTGTTTTAATAAAGCACTAGAGCTTTTCTATTCCATCAAGGCACATGTTTATTTTCAACACCACTCTGTACACCAACCATAGCCAGCAAACGCCCTGAAGAAGACCTTAGTTGTAAGGTTGAAACTTGTGTCGGCAAGCCAGTAAAGAATGTACATACTGAAAATGGATTAGTGTTTTCCATTTTGTGGACATTATTTATTTTGTCTGAAAGTGAAACTTTCTAAAAAGGGTTGCGTCGTAAATGGTCGTTTTTTGGATTACGTGTTTAATTGAGTGACCTTGGGCTTGTGTCACTGCATATAACCAATGCTGACGAACTCATTACAATTGTAAAGATTACTTATAATGGTGAGAGTTTAGGTTTTCATATGAGAGGTAGAAAGCTAAATGAAGTGTTAGCACCTACTTTCAATTTCCACACTACGCAAGGGCATGGTTTTTGAGCGTTTTGTTCATTTTAGATAAAAAGACACAACTTTCACTTCATGTCAACTTTCAATTCATCATATGTCCAGAACCAGGTTATCAGCATTCTTGTCTACCCAATCCATATCGCCTTCCTAAAATCTATGTTGGCAAAGCTAGAAGCAATATCAGCGGGATAACATAATTGATCAGGATTTTGCCTTGCAATAGGTGCACATTGAAGAAGCATTAAATATCGATATTATAAACCATGGAGGTGCATGGGACATTTAAACACGAGATGCATCTGTTAGACAACAGAATCAGAACACACTTTACGGGCCTCATTCAGAGGTTGGCGCTATTCCCGCTGTAAATGCTGCTGAACCTGGTGACCTTAGCACCACCCAGACTGCTAGGGGAGTAATAGCCGAGTCAGTTCCCATGTTGTCCACAGGACTACATGGGAATTTCATAAGGAATATAGCACCAGAGTTAACTCTGTGGTGGTGATTTCCCCAAAGATGCATTCAATTGGAGGATTTAATTCCAGCACTTGGCTGAAGATAAGCCCCTCCACTTTACATCCAACTCAGAATTCAGCAGTGGGGTAACATTGGCTGTAATGTGTCATCACCAGAACTATCTCGCATCAGCAAAGCCATAGTACCTAGGGGCTCATTCCATTTCCGAAGAACAGAATTTTAGACTCATGGAAATGGCATGAGGAAAAATGTCAACTTTAAGAGTTATTCTGGATGGTACACCCAGATCTCAGTCAAACCAGGCAAAAATGAATACCTTTCACCAAAGCCTCTAGGATATGGATTGCTGAACTACCCGTCTAGGGGAGACTTCAATTCAGTGTCAGATGGCTTTCCACTACAGGACCAACCGGGCCAGGCAAGAAGCTAACTGGAGAGGGAGGCTCTCCATATGCTGAATGTTCACGCAGTCCTGAGCCATTTAGGCTAATCAACCAACTGGAAAGAGATCACTCCTTTTGCTAATTCCTCCGTAAGTAGTGGTTATGGGCAGGTTATCTAGTGGATTTCTAGAAATGTAGCGAGGGCACTGGGCTGGTGAAGACTGGGCACATGCCTTTGTCTGATCATGCCACCTTTGGTCTCACCGCCACCTTATAGTGAAAAACAGGCTGGGGACAAGAGATTTGTGCCACATCATTTTCATCATTTTGAAAGATTTCCAACTTGCGGAAGATAGAAAAAATTACAAATTATTTCATTCATGAAAGATTGGGTTGTTCAAGAATCCTTTCTTCAAGATGCAATCCATTTTCCTGCAGAAAAAAAACGAAGCTGGATGGAGCAGGTAAAATCGTTGGACTCAAAATGCAAAAACCAAAGTGGTTTCTATGTATTGCGTAAGGTCTCTGGGAAGGACGGCATGAAGCGGCACAGTGCTTCGGTGTAGGCTGAAGCATCTAGAGATCATTGAGCGGTGCTCACAACTCTATATGTTGATGGAAAAATAGAGCTCAATATGAAGGCATGGGCGACAGGTTGGTTCATTTTAAATATCGTCGAATGAGAAAAAGACATCATCATTAACTTGAACAAACCACTCCATCCCCCAGCAATTTCATCCAGGGGATAAGAAAACTATCAAAGCATTCCCGTGGTCAGGGCAGTGGAGAAAGTAATATGTTAAAGGGTAGAACGTCCCCAAAAGTAGACGGAATTGAACAGACTCTTCGTGAAACATTCGTGGGCAGTCCATTAGTATTTATAACCAACATTTTAATTGACATGCTCAAAAACGGCATCATTATAGTGAGCATTAAAGTGCCTAGAGCTACAGCAAAGCCCAAGACAGACCAGTTTAGGAACGCACAAAAAATAAAGACAACAGTTCTTCCCAATTACAAATGCTAAAATGTAGATTGCTGGTAAGATAGCTCAGCGGGTTGAACTCTCGCTGCTGCGATCTGTGCGTGACCTGCAGGTCGCAGGTTCGAATCCTGGCAGGTCCAACTCAGCCTTTCATCCTTGCGAGGTCGATAAGTGAGTACCAATTTCGGTTGGGTGATATTGTATGTAAATATGTGCTCTGTAAAAGCGCTTTGCAGTAAGGCGCTTTATAAATAACACATCATTATCATTGGATTGCCATCTGGTCTTGGGCCATTCTGAGTATTACCAAGAAAGTGCTAGGCAAATGGCATTAGAGGACAGAATGGCATAAACAACAACATTGAGCCGATTGGTATCCTCCGGGCGAGGCACAGTTATCTAGTATCACACGCTGCAATCAATAGGGATGCAGAAAAGCCTTTGACTGAATGCATTGGACCAATCCCTGGATACAGTACAAGTATACCAGCCATCCATATACAGGAACCTAAATGAATGTCAAATGGTGCAACGTTAGGAGATGCTGTGTTAAATCCATGTATAAAAGCACAGCTTTATCTGCCTTTGTAATTCAGAATGTTAACATGTCAGGGGTGCCTGCTATCACTCATTCACAACTGCTCTCTGGGACTCTTGGCATTGTTGTATAAACCTCCCCTCTACATCATGTTGTATAGTAACCATCTTCATTATTTCCACTACTAAAAGCACTTCTCTCAACAGTTACAGATAAACTTAATAATCGGTAAGAGACATTATACCATTTTCTCAGAAGTTATTTTAAAGGTAATATGTGACACATTAGACACAGTGTGGCCGCAATCCGGGGAAACCTACAATTGAAAAAATGCAATTAAATGCTGTTGAAATCTTGGTTAGACACAACATACTTTGTGCGAATCAGACATGGAAAACAACCATAGGGTTCCTTTTGCAGCTCCAAACAAGGAATGTAACCTCCCCGCCCCCGAATCAGGAATCAATGGTGTCACTAATATGAGCGGAGATATTCTCTCATCTTAAGCGGAGCTTGTCCTCTTAGATACATACTAAAGACATGAGAAATGAAATATGTACTATCAGAGGCTTGCATAACTTAGACGACAGTTCAGTGGGAAAAGCTGAACAATAAACCATCAAACATGGGAGGGCAGACAGGCACAATCACACTAGATGTAGACCCTCACAAATACATCAAAGGCTAAAAAATAGACTCCTGTGGGCGCCACAAAAGTCTAACAGACACGCTCTGCAACTCCGGGTTCACTCTCGGGTACATACAAACACATGGGTAAAGAACAACATCTCAGAAACAGGGAGGTCCCCCCCCCAGTCCTGGAGATCTTCCTGCCTTGGAAGAGTGCTAATTGACATCAATGATGGGAATGAGCGATGGAAAGTACATAACGTTGAAGAAAGACTACATAGCGATTTGAAAGATAACCATTTTCCCACAGCGGTGCGTGATGCACCACCTATCTAGAAGGAAGAAAGACCTAAAGACCGTCTTTGTTGGGAGGTTTTCTCTTTGCCCAGAGTTCAGGGTGTGAGAGACGCGGAACCACAGCTATGCTCCGGTGTTCTGCAAGCTTTCCCTGGCTCACATAGGAATTAATAAGATAGACAAACCAGCTTACATTTGGCGGAACAGATTCTGATGTTGCAGTACACACAATGTTGTGTATAAGCCCAACTGTAACGGTAGTGCAGCGATGTGGAATTACCCATGTGCCTCTCTGGAGGGTTGCGAATGCACAGGAATATCTTCTGGTGTTCCAGATTCTTGTATGGCTTGGATGTCATAAGTGGTAGTTCCCAACCCTTGGTGGTGAAGCACGAGTCTGGTAACGATGAAGATCTGTCTGCATACGAGGTGGTCGGTTTAAGAGCCAGTGGAGATGGTGCTGGATCCGACTGAAGGTGGACGGATAATGCTGCGAAGTGGTGCAGCTTGTCTCGCGGCACAGATTGCAGTTCCAATTACCGGAATATGCAGGTGGGACTCCAGCCGTTGCACTTTAGGTAGGATTAAGGATTTTCAGAGCCCCAGCACTATGTTCACAGACATTTGTTGCTTCTGTATGGACAGGCTTTGGGCTCCGCCTTGGACTGGTGCTTTACGTGCGTGTTGCTCATGCATTAGGTCCCCACACCAATCATCATCAAGGCTTTCATTGGTAGCAGAGGGAGCTGGAGGCTCATGACTTGACTGGGTCCACTGGGTATTTGCTTCCCTCTGGTGAATTGAGAAGTTCAGCATCCTCGGATAGCGGCAGAACCTCGACATCAGACCGGTCAGGGCAAGATGCAGTCAGGCAGAGCTTTTTCATGCTCCTTGGGTTCGGCATGGTCTTCCTGAAGGGACTCCTCTCCAAGCTGAACTTCCATTGTTTGAAAAATATCGATGCAGGCTTTCCAGTTAAATATGGAATCCACGAGTGGAGTCACAATCAGGAGGCTGCATTCTTTCAATCTTTTTTTGCCCACCAATTCACTGGGGGCCACCACCTGGAAATGTTCCAGGCATCTTCCCGACGTTCCCCCCAGGCGTTCGTTTCAGCAAGGAATCAAGGTGCCATTCAAATGCCGGGCAGGTCTGGCCTGGACTTTGCAAACCCTTTTCTTCTGAGGCAGGCGCTAGGTATGACCATGTATGGCAACATCTCTGCCCCATTCACTAGAGTTTGTGCAAGGGTTCCTAGCAGCGGTCGAACTGTACAAAAAAAAAAAAAGTTGTGAACTATGTTCCCTGCTGGCCTGAACCCACACCCCTCAAACTCCATCACCACACCCCCTCCCACGCGCCCTACAAACCCCAAAACAAATGCGCCTGCTGTTTCAGGGAATGTTCAGTGCAGTGCACAGAAGTGCAAGATTCACCTTCTTCCCACACATTATTATTTATTTATTGTTGTTTTTCAGTTAATAAAACTTTCACAACAAAATACTTACAAAAAACATCATCTACTTTATTTTAAAATAAAACCACTCTGAAACGGTTTCTTTTTAAAATAAAAGTATCGGAACAGTAAAATTGAATTTCAAAAAGTAGAGGAGCACTGCTACGGCCCACTTCGATCACTGGTTCCTAGTATGAATACACCTGGGATACAAAAGGCTGTGTCCCCTAAAGTTATTTAAAAAATACACTATGGCCAGCCGCCAATCAGTGGGGTCCACACAGATAAATGCGCCTGGGTTGTGTCTGTAACAAGACAAAGGAGTTCTCGCAAGAAGTGCAGTTTAATACGTTCAACCTCAAAGTCTGTTTGAAAGAGTGGCGCCCAATCAACGTGGATCCTACCCGCGAAATCCTACCAGTCTTATCAGGAACAGTGCACCCACTATATCACTATATACATTCTGTATAATGCCACTTAAACAAGTCTCGTGACATATGACAAGATGCGAGGCTCAGTGTGGGGCGTTCGAAGATAGGACACTCAGGTGATGCCATTGCAGCTGGAGTCAACATGCAACTGTGACAAGATGCCACTTAAGAAACAGACTATTGCGTGACTACACTGAATTGACAGAGGTAAAACCACCTGCAAACACAAATCAGAGGCCTTCTGTTTCAATTGCTTTCAGATCACTTATTACATGAATCGGATCCAAAACATAAGCTCTCTGGGAACACCACACTTCACATCTGCTCCTTCATAAGCTCTCTGGGAAAACCACACTTCACATCTGCTCCTTCTAAGAGCATTGGATGTATCAAAAAGAGACACACAATCTCTATTGTGGAACACCATGAAAGTGTCAGGGATGGGGAGCACACTTTGTCCCTAATCATTTAATCCTGTAGGGTCTACCAACAAAATGCACAGAATAACCAGCAACAAACAAGACAATGAAAAGAAAACTAGTCTTCCTCCTTTAAAAGGGAGTGGTGTTGAGGGACATCTGACTGAAGTTTCCTTGTTTGTTTGTTTATTTATATTGCGCACCAGACCCAAGGGTATTCAGGCGCAGAAGAAGGAAAACAGGGTCGTTCAGCTTCAGTTACATTGCTGTGCATTATAATACAAAGTATGGGTGAACATTGCAAGCTATAGCGTATAGATAAACAAATATTAAAGCATAAACAACAGTTATATACAATATATACAGTTATACACAATAGTGGGCAATGTGATGGAGATTTAAACATCATGCTCCTTGATCCATTGGATGAGGTTAGATCTGAAGCGAAGGAAAGGCATGTCTTCTCTTAAGGAAGGTGGGAGTGAGTTCCAGTTTTGTCCAGCTTTGACCGGGAAGCTGCTACCGCCAGACTTTATCCGTTTGTATCTGGGTACTTGAAGTAGGTTAGTATTTGCTATTCTGGAGGGGCAGTTGGAAGATTGTCTCTGGAATCTGGAGGTCAGGTATTGAGGGGTGGCCATATCTAGGCATTTATGAGTAAGGGAGGCTGATATGAGGAGGATTTTGTCTTTAATAGAGAGCCAGTTGTTAGATCTTCGCAAGTCAGATATGTGGACTTTCTTGGGAATGTTAAGAGCTGCTCTTAAAGCGTTGTTTTGTAGGATCTGGATCTTGTTGGTAATGTATTTGTTACAATCTATGTATAAGGCGTTACAATAATCCAGTTTAGATAGTACCAAGGCTCTTGCTAGAGTAAGGAAATTGTTGGGTGTAAGGAAAGGCTTGGCTGCTCTAATTAGCTTGCAGGTATAAGCAGTGGCTGAGGCCATGGAGTTGACTTGTTTTTTGAAAGGGAGGGTGGAGTCTAGGTAAAAGCCAAGGGTTTTCACTTCCTTGGCTACTGGGATGTCGTTATTATCTATGGTGAAGTTAGAGTATGGATGGCCTAATTTGTTGAGATTAGCCGTAGTGCCCAGAATGAGGAGTTCCGATTTGTCATCATTCAGGCATAGTCCATGAGAGGCCATCCATGCCTGGATGATGAGATATACATTGTTCACAAAGGCCAAATTCTTGTCGTAATCTCCTGTCAACGGGATGAGGATCTGTGTATTATCTGCATAATAAGTGTAGGTAATACCCAGGCCATCTAGATCATCAAAAGGGGCTTCGTGAAGATATTGTACAGAGTGGGCGAAACACATGAGCCCTGAGGCACACCGCAGGTGACGGGAATAGGGTCTGCAGCTGCTGCAGGTGCAAAGACCTGCATGGTTCTGTTATCTAAGAAAGATTGGATCCATCCTTTGGCTTCTTGTGAGAAGTGGGTGGCCGAGTCTAGGTGGTGGCAGAGGGTTTTATGAGCCACCAAATCAAACGCCGCTGAGAGGTGAAGCAGCAAAAGTAGTGCTGTGTTTCCATTGTCTCTCAGGGTGTCTATTTGTGCTTTGAGGTCAATCAGAGCCGTTTCAGTTCTGTGTTGTGGTCTAAAGCCTGACTGACATACGCCTAGGAGGTGGTTGCATTCCAAGTATTGTTGAATTTGGAGGTATGCTACCTTATCTAGAATTTTAAGCAAAAAAGGCACTGTCGTAATGGGCCGATAATTAGTAGGCACGGACGGGTCAAGTGATTGTTTTTTTAGTAGTGGGAGGACCCATGGCCATTTCAAATTTTTGGGAATGGTGCCGGTAGCGAATGAGGCATTTATAAGTTTGGTAATGAAAGGTGAGAGGTCCCTTGCAGCATCCTTTATGATTTGTGCAGGTCAAGGGTCGCTGTGGCAGTTCGAGGGTTTAAGAGTTAAGATGACTTTTTCAACTTCAAGAGTGGATACTTTCTTGAAATTGAAAACGGGTTTCGGTAGTTCGGGTGGCATAGGAGGCGAGGTGTTCAAGGGAACAAAGGCTGTGGTGTTGTTAGAGTTAGAAGCAAGGAGGAGAGATTTTTTTTGTTGCTGATTTTAGCCTGCAGGGTCGTTATTTTATTAGCTAGGGCACTCTGAATACTGGTGCACCAAGCTTTGTCCTTGAGGCAGGTGTCCGGGGCTTGGATAGGTGTTTCCAATTCTTTGACGATTGTGAAGAGTTCTTTTGTATTAGAGTTAGCTTGGGAAATGCGCAAATTATAGGATTCCTGTTTGGCTAAGATTATTTCATTTTTGTATAAAGAGGCTAATTTTGTGAGGTCGTTTTTGTTGGTGTCAGAAGGGTTTAATCTCCATGCCTGCTCACATTTTCGTTTCTCAAGTCTAATAGTTTTTAGGTGAGAAGAGAACCATGTGTTAAGGTGTTTTTTCTGTTTGTATTTTCTGATTTTCAAAAGGTGCTATTGTATCCAGACCGGATAACATTACTTTATTGTATTCTTCAACCAAGGTGAGTGGGTCTGCAGAGTCAGGAAGAGAGTTCAAGGTAGGGATGATCAGAGGAATCAGTTTGTCAGCAGTAATGTTCTTTTTATTCCTTGTGGGAATAGCAGGAGCTATGCTGACGATATGGTTGGGGGCTGTAACATGAAGGGAGAAAGAGATCAAATAGTGGTCGGACCAGGGCATAGGTGTTATGGCATTGATGGATGTTGCACACTGGTGTTCCGCTATCCAGTCAAGTGTTCTGCCCTTTTTATGGGTAGCACCTGTTACCTTTTGGGCGAGGCCTAATTCCTCTAAAGAGTTTTTGATCAGTGTGGCATTAGGATCTAAAGGGTCATTATATCCAAGATTAAGATCTCCTAGGAGAAGAGTATTTTTGAGGTTGTCTGCCAGGATATTTGTAAGATCTTCTTCAAAGGAGCCTAAAGGGCCTGGGGGTCTGTAGATAAGGTGGATGGATAAGATTTTCGTAGTAGAGATGGTTAATTTAGCAGTAAGGATTTCGCAGGAATCAATCTTAGGTGGGGGAGCAAATCTCAGAGGTAGGCTGGTTTTAGCGATTATGGCAAGGCCGCCGCCTCGAGAGGTAGTGCGGTCTATTCTTAAAAGAGTGTAATCCTCGGAAATGGTTAGCATAATTGCTGGGCCGGCTGCTGGATGCAGCCAGGATTCCGTGATGGCAAGGAGGTCTAGTTTTTCAAATTTTATAAGGTCTGCTATTTCTGTGGCATGCGCCACCAGAGACCGGGCGTTAATTAAGGCTCCTCTTATGCCTAGAAGTGTGGGCTCAGTGGGTGGAATCGCGATATTATGGAGGGCTTTAGGGCCAGTGGTAGGGACTCAGAAGAGTCGGCTGTTAAGTTGAAGTGGGTGCTGGGAATTAGTGCGGTTATGCAAAAAAGTTTTTGTGTTTAACTGGGCATTTTCTAAGTTGCCAGATAGGTTGTTAGTGAGGAGGTGTAAAGATTTAGCTGTGGGTTCATACATTTTGGGGAGTCTAGCGCGGAGACTCTTTGGGAGAGATTACATGGTCTGGTGATCATGTCATTTACGTATTTGGGCATGTCCGGGGAGTTGCAGATCCCATAGAGGGCAGGACATGAGGCATGTTAACATCTAGCATGATGAATAGGTGTAAGATAGTCCTCAGTAAGACTGTGTAAGTAGCTGGCAGATACATAGTTAAATAAAAGGTGGACTCACTAAAAAAAGCGCACTAGATGGTAGGCGGAAGCAGTGTAGTGGCAAGGATCACCTACATTCAAGTCACTAAGTATGCTAGAATGTAATGTGCAGATGGGTGGAACAAACAATTTAGCAGCTGGGTTCACCTAAATTCGAGATCACCGAGTATGCTAAAAATGCAGCGTGGCAGCAAGTAGGGATAGTTTCTATACTATTAAGCTATGGTACAATTATATAGAACACATGTAGGATGGTACTGACACTTTATAAAGTATCTAGGTTCAGATTGACAGTATATTGGGTGCATGCAAAATAAATACAGCAGTACTGCAAAGAAGCTGTGATGGATTGTGCCGTCATTGGCGGGTATGCTTAGTAGGTTGGACATGTGATCTAGTTTGAAGTTAGGGAAGGTAAACGTAAAGGTACATGCATGCCGTATAGACTTACTCACTATGTCAATGTCTCTCTAATGCAGATGAAGATCAGGCCAGAGCTGACTAGGGGGGTTAGAGTCTAGGCGGTAGTAGGTTGTCCAGTGTCTCTGAAAAAGGGTTCAGTTCTTGGCTGGCACCCATTTCATTTTGGGTCATCAACAGAAGTTGTGGCTTAGTCCATTAGTGAAAACGGATGCCCTTTCCCTTGGCATGGAGTGAGTGATTTGGCAGGTTACCAAAGTGGTTCCATGTGATAATGTCGCTGTGAACAAGTCGCCAGGTAGGCAACTTTATTTTCCTGACCCGTAAAATTCTTTTCCTGACTCGTAAAATTCTTTCCCCAAACATGCCAAGAGCGGTATAATTATATGTTATTACCTCCAATCCTATAATATTTGGGGAAAGTGTTTGATTGTCTGGAGGGCGCATTTTTAGGGAGATGTTGCCACCTGGTGGCCATTTGCATGACTACATTATCACTAGATAAGGCCAAAGCAGGGTCTTTACGCCATGCTGTATGAAGTCCTTTCCTGGCTGCCACATTTCTTCTCTCCTTTGGATAATTTCTGGGCTCAGGGCGCAATATTGCGACATTCTTCAACCTGCTGCATTTAACAGTGCCGTGGAAGACTCCCAATCACAACCACCACTCCCAAGCCTCCCAACCTGATGCTGCGTTAGTCCAGTTTTAAAAATCACACACAAAGCAGGTTTCAATACCTTTTATTGGACCAACTGAAAGAAGAGGCAGAACAATGCATATGCTTTCAGAGTCTCATAAAGTCTCCACCAGATGGCGCAGAGGGAAACGGGTGGCAAGGAAATACACACTGGACAGTTCATTCCCACAGAGAAAAAAGCAGGGATGACGAGCTGAGAAGACACCCCCTTAATTGCCTTCAAGCAACTGAGAAAACGGACATGGTCTCAGAACAGAAGTGCATTCCCACAAGGTCAACAACATAGAAGACCTTGCAATGTTAGCGGATGCAGAAGGTGACAAAACATCGGTGCCAAGTCTGCCGTCCCTACAACTGAATAATCCAATGTTGTGCATCACATCCAATGAAGGGCAAGACATGCCAGGAGCTGCGTGAAAGGATGAATCTACATAGACACACCATCTCGAACCAAAAAAACAGAAATAGCAGTCGCTCGCCAATTCAGACAAAATGGGCATGCACTACAGGGCCGACTGGTAATCATTTTGAAAGGCTGCCTCTCGAATACCAAGCACAGAAGAGCAGAGCGCTCAAGTATTTCAGGACGTTTAACCTAAAAGAGAGGTCTGAACATAGGTATAGGTTTCATGGCACCCTACGGTCGGTCCACTAAACCCAGGGCTAGAAAAGTAATCACATCAACAAAGCCAGAAGACAACCTTCCATTACACCTCTTCCCAACACCTGTTGCACACTAACTACGGTTCAGAAAACCCAATAGGTGAATACATGCGACACAGGCAACCATAATATTGGGTGTCCAAGCTCAAATGATTGTCCACTGTTTTAAAGCATGAGGCACCCTCAAGAAACAGTGGCTATGCACGAGTAAAAAAGGCCAACACATTTTAATGTTGCTACATTGTAGGCAAGCCATGGGCTAGTATACAGCTGGGGGAATACTGTGGTAACAGTAGACACGACACCACTACACCACTTGTACCTCACGTGCATATTTAGTAAGGGGCATTTTGTATACCAGCCACTTGACCATGGAAGCTTATTGAAATCACTGTTCCAGCCCCACAAAAAGGCTTCAAAACACATTTTAGACTCTGGAAAGCAAATGCAAAGCAATATGGTTTCTAGGAGAAAATGAATCTTTTTTTTTTTAACTTACTGAAACCTTCTGTAATTATATTCAGCAGTATGTGTGCATACGTTTTGCTTTCTTAAAATGCATCTTTCAGCATGGCTAGAAACGTGGACTGGTTTCAGTTGATATTGTTGTGCCTGTTCTCTGCTGCAGGTTTCATGGTCCAGCAGATAAGGCAGCTATCCAGAGTCTGCATTCCATGCGTATCCTTCCTACACCCATGTTGCCTGCTATGGCGACCGACTGTCCAGGGCGCATGTCTTTACTGCTCACTTCCCTCTGCACAGCTGAAGAAGGAAGGGACTTTGAAAGCATACTCACTGTTCCACCTCTGAAGAATACTTTCAGTTAGGGCAAGAACGATAACAAAAGGCAATTTTTGATGAGTACAAAGGAGTTTCTAAAATCTCACACTACGGCTGCAGGATTCGCATCTCCAATATGTTCACAACCTACCTAGGAAACACTTTCACGGGGCGCCAGGTCTTACCCCTCAGCGTGGGCTGCAAACGGGTGTGGCCTAAGGGAACCTGAAGGTCACTGGATTTTGTTGAATGGTTACCCTTGCCTTCTACTCGATCTCGAATGGTGTAAAGGAGCTCGAGTTGGACTCATCAGTGCATCATCTTGGGAGGATAGCTCAGGGGCAATGTGCTCGCCTTAGAACAAGATGACAAAGCGCAATGCGGGTTCGATCCCCGGGTCCGCGCTTAGAAACCTCTAGGTATTAAGCACGTTATAAATAACCGATCATATCATACCTCCAGTCCTCTTTTACTCACTGGCTTTCTCAAGGTAGTGCTTTGTGTCAGACAAAACCAGGTTTCCCCTCCATGGCCACACTCACCGGTTCAAACCGAGAGTTTCAAGAGGGCCCAGAGCCAGTCGGACACCGCTCCAAAGTACTCGCGCTCTTGCACCCCCAGACCTCGATTTCAAGAGCTAGGGTGGCTGGTAGGAACTGTACTGATCTCACATGTTCAGGGTGAGTGAAGGACCACCCCTGCAGTGCCATCAGAAGCTGGGGTTAACTGGTTGGCGTATTTTTTTTTTTAAATAAGTATGTATGATGCACACAATGATGTCACAAAGTAAACATGCAGCAAAAGGCAGCTGTGGTGCTGGAGGTAAAGGCATGAGAAGGAGAAGCAAAGTGCAGGCGAGTGATCCTCACTAAAAAGCCAAAAAGAGCCAATGTATTTAATGTAATAACTACCTGTAGACCAACCATTCTCATCCTGGCAAAACCACCTGGCGTACAACCACCCATAGCAGCAACCTTAACTGGCACATCATGGATAATGATGAAGCCAACAGCAGAGGAAGTAGGAGATGGACTGCTCACATTCCCAGTATGGCCACTTTCATGCGGTCACTATGAAAACAGAGCTACACAGCACATGCTGGAATCCTACACACAACACTAATGGACACCGCTCAACATACTATGACATCCCACTGCAGCCACTCTATGCATGCACCCTTGCCTCTGCCAAGTGACCTCGCAAGTGGTCCATCTAGCCTAGACGGACCTGACCAGCACTGAATCATCATGCAAAGGAAGCCCCTCCACAAAAGCTTGCCTTATAGCGCTTGTATAGTGCCTTAAACGAGAGCAGCTCTTTCCGTAGAGCGCTTCTGCAAGGCTGCACCGTGTCCATTTTCCAATGCATACTCGGATATGCAATGCATACATACAAATAAAATTATATATATATATATATATATATATATATATATATATATATATATATATTTATATTTATAAGGCGCCTATACACGATGGGCCTGATTCACAGAAGCCTTTTTATAATAACGCAATCCCATTGGGAAACTCTCTGTGAATCAGGGCCAATGTGTTTCCAGGTGCCACATATCAGGTCTGAAATATAAGTACAAAGTACAGTAAAACACTAATTTTGGCTTTTCTGTGGGCTTGCAAGAGGCTTATAGAACAGTCAAAACGTTTGGCTTTTCCAATGCTTGCTTTAAAACAGGAATTCAGTGCAAGGAACAGAGGCGAGGACACATCTATTGCTTATAAATGAAGGCACAGTTTTATTACAACAGGAGTTCGTTGATAGCTGCAATTAAACCATTCCCTTTATGAAAACTGCTCAGAAGTAACATTTGAATCCCCCAAAAAGATCACAGCTAGCCCAGAGAGATCCTTGGGTGGGGTGTGTGCTTTAGATGGGGAAGGGCAGGTAGTGGGCGGGAATGCTCGTAGGGACTATCGTGGCCATAGGCCGTCAATGGGTAGGTAAATTGCCAAAAAACAACCCACACAGGCTGTGTGTTCCTACTCACATTCCATCCCTCTCCTATCGTCACTTCCCACTCCAACAGTTTCCGCTAATAGGGAGAGTTTACAGCACCACCCAACAGCCAAAAGCAATTATTTCCATGATCTACCTTAAAATAGAAGGCTTCCAGATACAGGCAGCTGCCGTGTTTTTAGGCAGCCAAGCTCATCACATTGCTCAGCCAGAAAGCAAACTTTGTCAAATGTGTCAAGTTCAGCGCAAGCTCATCAGGAGCTCTAATTTGCGTTAATGCGTTTGTCTGCCACGTGCATTTTTGTGGATTTCTAATCCCGTTTTCTCGCCTGTGTCTGCTGGCGCAGAGCATTAGGTCACATCCTCTCGCGAGCAGGTCCCACACACCTCACCTATTCATTAGCACGCGGGCAGCCCAACCACGGCTGCGCAAATGGGCTTATGCCTGCGGTGGCGCGAAGGGGGAAAACACGCCAGAGGCTGCCTCCAGACAAGAGCGGAAGAATGTGCTGACTCCTCACAGAAAAAGAAGGAAAAAAATGTTAGCCAACAATCATTTTAATAGGATTAAACCACTCTTTCAATGAGCACAACCTTCACAGGGGGTCTGGGCTGGTGCCCAACAGATATTGTGTAGCACATAACACTGTCAGCGCTGTTACAATTGCGAGTAAGAACCAAGGGCGGCGTTGACGTTTCCCCGAAATGCGCGAGTGTAGAGTGTGATCTGTTTGCGCCGCAGTGGATTGCGTTTTCTCGCAGTGAGCGTTGAATGCGCGTTACGGGCCAACAGAGTGATTTTATTAGACCTGCCAATGTCAAAGCACACACGTCTATGTAAACAGCAGCACGGAATTACTGAAAAACGTCCAACTGCTCTGTTGCTTCTCGGGTGGGATGTCATATCTGAACACTTTTAAAAGAAAGGTTTGCCTGCAGCAACTGTGAAGCGCACACCTGTGCTGTCACTCAGAGAATCACGGTTCCTATGACAGCGTGCTTAGTCGCGCCTGGACCAATACCATGGGAATAATTGAAGCGGACGCTGCAGCCTTGGGTGGGAGTTCTGGGAGTGCTATCGATGCAAAAACGAATTGAGCCCACACCTTGGGAAGAGGGCGTGCTCTTATTTAAATGGGTGTTTTCCAAACAAAGCAGGTAATCGCCTTAGAACGGCCTCGTGCTTCCGTTGAGGGGGCACGATGCATCAGACCACCAGGAAACTAGATGCCCATGGAGGTGCAGTTGAGCATTCCCTCCCACCCCCCCAAACCCAGAGCAGATTTTGTGGTAGGTTATGAAGGGTCTCAAAGCCTCTACACCTCTGCACAGGGTCACCTCGTTCATAATGGGCCACGGGGCATCACCAAGCCAATCACTATGGACGAGCCAAATCAGCTCAGTGAAACGCAAAGCTCCGCCCCCAGCTGCCACAATCAGCCTTCCATGGATCACAATTATAATTGACTTTTTATACGCGCTTAATAGCGAAGAGGTTTCTAAGCACAACCCTGGATTCGAACCAGTGTTGCTCGAGCGTGTTGCCACTGAGCTCAGCTTCCTGTGCTGATTAAGGATGCAGGCTGGGGTACTGTAAGACTGACTGTGCGATGGGGGCTTTCTAGGGGGGCCAGCATTCTGCCCCAGAGCACCTGGACAGAGCTCTAATAGATGAGTTTCCTGCATCTGTAATGATTCTAGAGTTATATTTTTGTTGTGTTAAAATGCCATGTGCCACTAATGTTACTAAAAAAGTAGATGGGCAGGGGTGGGCGGTTTGGGGGCACCAATGAGACCGTATGGAATTGAACACATTGCATTTGGGGGGGAAATTAGCAAGACTTTTTTTTCGTGGCTCGCCCTTCCACTCTTGCAATGCTAGATACTCCCCTGCCCTCCTACTTGGGCTTCTCTCTCTGCAATGCTGCCTGTGCTCAGACCGCAGGGTACACAAACAGGGCCGCAATACACAGGGTCGCAATGCATCTACCGGGGGTTGGCTACGGGCACGGTAATGGCAGGGAAGAACGCACCATAAAGGTGCACACAGAACATTGGCACAGGGGGTGATGGGTCAGCAGTTGCTGTCCATGACTTGCCATTGCTACTGCATGTGTGGGCACGCATGTGCAGCTAGGTGAAAAGGCAAGCCCTGCCCCCTTGCCCTGCCTGAGGGAGTGAGGGCAAAGTGAAAAAAGATCCCAATTGAATTTCAGCACTCGGGCCAGCCGGGCCCCCGATTGTTGAAATTCAAATTGCCCCCGATTGTTGAAATTCAAATTGGGGTCTTGGCAGGTTGTTCACCCCCGACAAGGGGTTCCCAGCGAGACCGCAGCTTTGCGGAGGGAAGCAGGGGGCTCAGTGATCTAATCTGCTATTCGCCTTTCCCCAGCCATCACTTGCACGTTTGCAGGATTTTGCTCAGCCCGTTTTCTTTCTTCTGGCCTGAAAGGGACACACTGCCCTCGAGACATCAGAGTGGCTCCATGTCTGCAGAAGACACTGCTTTAAAGGATTATATCTTATCGCTGGTTGATTGCTGGTATAACGCTCACACGGACACACACTGTGATCCTCTAGTTCACATGCCCATCTGGAAATTCTCAGTGTTCTTGCTACATTTGCACTACAAAATGTCCACACAGAGACACTACAGACAAAAGAACCCACCACCCCAATTGCGATATATACAGACCTTTCGTAAAAGCACCAGCAGCCAGATTTCAGATACACAAAAATGCATTGCGAACCGTGGTTATTAATGTGACACTTGTGAAAGGCCCCCTACAGCAGATGCGATCGGGACACAATATGGACATTGTATCATTTCAAAGTGCATAAAATGGCAGGTGTCCATTACCAGCCAATGATCACAGGCAACATCTGAACAAATTGCCCACGAAGGCCCGAAACCAGAAGTGAACTTCACTGGTTCTGTGTTTGTGCTGGGCAATATATCGAGTTTTGGAGATATACAATATATATTTTCAATATCGTTAAAGTAAAGATCTATACAACGGAATTACTTGCTGTATTAATGCACGATTTTTACCTTCCCCAGGACACTTTGGACTTCTTTGCCTGGATCGATTTGGGAAAAGCACACACATTGCCCTTTTATAGGCAGCCAACATACTTTTCTCTGTGGACCCCTATGTGCCCCCCTAAATTTGATCCCTGGAGACGCCACTGCGAACAGCACTAGGTGATTGCGTTGGTTCCATGGAGGGGACCCAAGAGCACATTTGTTGCCCCTGCATGCAATTATGAATAGGACCCCCATAATGTCCACTACTCACATTTTTTGTAGACCCTGACCCTTTGCAGCAGGGATGCAACACAAATTGCTTTGCATTTAAAACACTTGCATTTTAAAAACTGCAATGATCAGCTATACTCATCGGGCAGCCATGCACCCACAAGCTCTTCTTCAGCAAGCATGCAAATGCATGGGGAACTTAGCGCAGCATGTGCCACTTAGCAGAGGACATTACACACATCACTAGGACATCACAACAGCGAGGGGCCCTCTGTAGATGGCTTTTACCCATTGCATGCAGGGTGTGTTCATTAGTGGCCTCTAATATGGTATTGGGCAATGGATGCATTGGGTTATGTCCCCCTCTTATTGTTTGGGTCTTTTGTGCTTGCAGTTGCCTGCCATCCCTTGCAGAATACAGCTTGTGGGTAGCAGCAGCACCTTGATTTTACTGTTACCGAGACCCTCCCACCAGAAATGTAGCCGACTGCTGGAAAGAGCTTCATGTTACTGTGTGCCACGGTGCAGGTGTTTAGTACGTGGGTCGTATAGGTTAATCTCTGAAAGCATCAGGTGCCATGTGATCCACTCTCTCTGTAGATCTGTGATTCCTTTAGATGGAAACGTGTAGCCTGGATAATCTCTTCTCATGATTAGGGTTTTACCGAACTTCAGCTTTGAGTAAGTATTCGGCTGAATTCCGGCTGAAAATAAGCTATTCGGCTCCGGCCGAATAGTTTCTTGCTATTCAGCTCTTGCCGAATACTTTGACATTCTCATTTGAATACAATGCAACAAGAACTCAAAAAGGCAAACATAGACTTCAGTTTGCAAAACTGAATAGAATTAGAACACGTAGTCACAAGACCAGACACATTGCCATCACACAGCTGCAAAATATCTTATATTGTAATCTGCTCTTTAGGGCATGTTTTGTTCCAGATACTTAGACATAAAAGGTGCTCATCTTTTATACTTAGCCTGCAACAATACAGAAACATCTTTTCTTTTGGTGAATGTTTATATGCAATGTGCACTTTTAACAGTTGGAAAAGACAAACTGAAAGAAATGTGCATATTTAACTTTAGGATACTTTCAGTTCCTGTCATGTCACTTCCCATTGCGTACCTCATAGTGCTCCCTTTTCTTTTTTAATGGACTTGAGTCCCGAGTTTAACATTATCTGATATTTTATCAGGAATTATAAGTTGAATATGTTTGTGTATTGGCGAGAAGGAGTGGCGAGGATACGTGGAAAGTGAGCCGCATTTGTTTGGGTGGTTTGAATAGTTTTGAGATGGAGTTACTCTTGACTTGTGTCCTGCATGAGCCGACATGAACCCTTTTATACATTTCTATCTGAGCTGCAAAGAAGTTTTGAAACTCAACCGCATAGACTTTGCAGCTGGATAGAGAATGCAATGCATCTGATTCACAAAGGGAGTTGCAAATTGCAGTGTCCATTTTGTTCATTGCAACCTAGTCCTTTTGCATTTGTGAAGCCTCCTACTTTAACCGGCACTGGTTTTCAATATGGAACAACCTTTTGTACATTTGGTCCCTTCATTTTGGTTAAATCTGCTTTTTTCCTGGCTTTTATACTTTAAATAAAGATGCTACATTAATTACAATGAAGAAAAATAAAACTATATGCATTTAAAATGGTGCTTCATTTGTTTTTTTAATTGTGTTTTATCAAGTTTGGAACATGATTTATTAAATAAAGCAACTATTCGTCTTCAGATTCGGCTTTGGACCAATACTAAATATGCTACTCGGCACAGCCCTACTCATGATGCAGAGGCGCGCAGTTACCCCCATCTTGGATTGTCTCACGCCTGCACAGTGTGTGCGCTGTATGCTGACAGGTGAAACTGCACCGCGCATCGCAGTTTGTAGGCCCAGGGTGACGTAGTTTTAGCGCTGCAGCTGCGGCTAGCTCGGCCTCACTTTTTTTTTTTACAATCCCTTACTTTTATCGTTTGGTTGTGTGACGCATTTGTCTGCATAATGTGCTTGCTAACAAATCGTACATTGCTTCATTGTTACACGATTTAGTTTCATACAATGTTTTGGCATTCCAATACATTCACAGCAGGCTTTGCACTATACAAATGGACATACAAGTCCGTGGCACAGATTGCCATAGCCCACGTTTTCACACACATCCAATGCTTTGTTCTTAACGTTTTATTTTCCGCCTATTTCCCAATGGAAACAACTCTTCTTTTCAACATTTGTAAAAGCATTTTCCTTGACAAGTTTGTCACTTAGGTTGTGAGCTACTTCTGGGTCCTTTAAGAGCAGTTGACATCAGGGGGTGAGACGAGGAAATGCAGTCTGCACAGTGCACACATCTTACAGTAAAAGGCTGCATTTTCCTTTAATGTACAGCGCCACATTCACAGCCTTGCTCTCCAATAGTAGTATTAGAGGTAGTAGTACTACCATTAATAACCATTACCATTGCCAACGGTGGTACCCCTACTACCAACAACAGTAATATTGCCATTGCCAACAGTAGTACAACTACAACCGACAACAGTAATATTGCCAACGCCAACAGTAGTACCCCTACTACCAATATTAATGTTGCCATTGTCAACAGTAGTACCACTACTACCAACAACAGTATTATTGCCAACAGTAGTACCCCTACCATGAACAGTAATATTGCCATTGTCAACAGTAGTACCACTACTGCCAACAACAGTAATATTACCAACAGTAGTACCAATCCTACCAACAAGAGTTATATTGCCATTGCCAACAGTAGTACCCCTACTACCAACAGTAATATTGCCATTGCAACAGTACTACCACTACTACCAACAATAATATTGCCATTGCCAACAGTAGTATCCCTACTGCCAACAACAGTAATATTGCAAGTTGAAAAAGTCCAGGATTCCTTGCACTTTTTTATTTTAAAGATGGATATCACTGCAGTGGTGTGGGTATAAAACCAAGTGGTTTTATTTAGGTAATGAACACATATAGTCTTGAATGGTCAGCCGAAATGTGTTTCGACCTCTAGGGCCCTTTTCAAGGCTAATGTTACTTGGTAATGCCGAATATGTTTCCTGGGCTGGTCATACTTCTATTTAGGCCGCGATAATGAATTGTCCACCCTTTGTAAGTCTGGGCTGGGTTGTAGTCCTATCAACAGTAATATTGCCATTGCCAAAAGTAGTACCACTACTACCAACAACAGTAATATTGCCAACGCCAATAATAGTACCACTACAACCAATAGTAGTATTGCCAACGCCAACAGTAGTACCACTATTAGAAATATTGCCATTGCCAACACTAGTACCACTACTACCAACAACAGTAATATTGCCATTGCCAACAGTAGTGCCACTACTACCAACAACAGTAATATTGACATTGCCAACATTTCATGATAGGCCATTGTACAATAGGAGAACGGATCTAGGGCTGCCATAAAGAATTACAGAAACAAGTCACGTGGGATGCTGTGGTCTGAATTACCAATGGGCGGGGGAGCAGCTGTGGACGAGGCCATGTGGCTTTCATGCCTGCGTATGTTCGCGCGGGGTGAGCAGGTGCCGGAAGGTCGTGGGCGAGGCCATGCGGCTTCCACAGAACGGCAGTTTCGAGCACCGTGGGATGGTGTGGGGTGAACTGCAAGCAGGTACAGGAATATCCGTGGCCGAGGCCCACGTGACCTCTCCCCTAAGCCGACCGTCTGCCTGACTCATCGGGATGACAGCCAGCTCCCTCGTCGGCGGGCCACCATAGAAAGAACCATCAATGATTGACACGTTTAAGCAAGGTACCGATACAATTCACATTTGCTTGGAACCCACGGACCCCCCATTTTCATTTCTATAAAAAGCTCCCCAAGAGTAGATTTTGTTTGATAGGTTGTTCATGCACGGAAAGCACATGGCCGTTACATTAGAGAACGGTCTGCTCCTGGCCACAGACACAATTCCAGGGCAAGTCTTCTCAAGTCACTTTGGACACAATTTGTTTTGGTGCTAAATTCTGAAACAACATTGCACAGCAGTCATGAGTGGTCCAAAGAAGAAAAGCACTGCCAGTGAAGGCACCACTGTGTTCCACCCGGCAGTTTACATTGTGGGTCAATATTGAAGCGTTGCATACTAAGGAGTAACAAACAACGCAACCACGTCCAGTGTGAAAAGAAGAAAGTCCGATGCTCGTGGACATTGATATTTTTGTGGTTAGATTGGCAGGGCCGAGGTGCTCATGGACAGCGTTCTATTGGCATTTCTGACCTCATGTGAGAATGTTTCAGCCCAGCCATTGCTCTTCTGGAGACTCATTATAGCATGGGCAGCCATTAGCCCAAACTTCAAATTCGGGAGCAGTGATTACATATTCAAAATCAATGGATTTACCCTTTTCAAACCCCTTGGTACCTGGAAAAGCAGCACATGCTCCGCCTATGCCAGGGCAGCCGGCCCGTTAGAGCATAGTGGCAGAGCCCTCAGTGCATAGTGTTAAGCTCAAAAGAGAAATGTCCATGAGCGGCTGAACAGCCGACTTGACCTCTCTCGCTCATGCAGGTTGCCACACTGTGCTGCTGTGGATGTGCGAGTTGGGGATGGCGGTCATCGCCAACCAAATGCACATGCACGCAGAGGCAAACAGTAGCCTGCAGGTGCCAAGATTCCACTGCCCAGAGCCAAAGCAAAATCTTGACACCTGCCACTATCCGTACCTCTCACACAACCCGAGGGTGGGTCCAGAACCATCACCTGCCTATCCAGAAGCAGGAAAGGGAGGAGTGATGGGAGCGAGTAATCCTGCACTAGGCCAGGGAAGAGGCAGAGAGTAGCGTATGTAACAGCATGCAGCCATCCTGCAGGTGCACTATGCAGGTAAGTAACCGCGGATCCATGGACGCGTGCAGAAAATATGAGGCAGAGATGCACAGAGTGGGGAGGAGGAGGGGCAGGGGAAATGGAACCAGGGAACGCAGAAGGAGAACAAATCTGGATTGGACAATGGCAATTCTAGTACATATGGTTGAGACAGGTGCCACCTTGAAGAGAGGGTCCCAGGAATGCCCTCCTGCATCTCCATGAACATGACGACCCAAAAAGTAAAGAACGCACAAAGCCACTCATCATTTGGGCAGCCCCCAGGAGCACCACTGACTAACACATATGCAGAGAGGTATTCCCTCAGACAGCCATTCCAACCGTATCCAGTAAATGTTTTTATGGCTAGAGGTGCCTCAACAGTGATCATGGAACCAAGCACCATAATGGACAGCATTGACTAAGTGCAGCGAAACCACTGTGCCAACATCATTAGTGACACCATGACATAGCTGGGTTAGCCATCAAGTACACTCGCGACCGTACGCCACTTTAAACAAACACACACTCGTATACATGAAGAACACTGTTACACAGGTCTGTAGATAGAGGACAGATATATATATATATATATATATATATATATATATATATATATATTTATACTGTCAAAAGCTTTTATTATTTTCTCATTAGCCAAGTGCAGAAATGCTGAACGCAAGACAATGAAGAGATGCAGAGCAAGCTTGCAGATGCTTATGGCAACTAACCCAATGGAACTACAGGACTTCATAAGGAGCCTAGCAGGACCAAATACGACTAACCTATAGGAAATAGAGCATGATACAAGTATGCAGAAATCATTATAAGTCTAATGAAAATCACAGAGGGCATCAAGCCACAGGACAAGGGACGAAGGGGAGCAGAACCGGGCTGCACTGAGCGGGAAGGTGGTGTGGATACCGGACACATTGGGAACACAGTCCTTTCACATCACTTTGAAGAGGTGCACCGAGGGATGAGAACCGAACTGGGTTCCAGGCCTGGGGAGACCAGTTCCAGCCAATCAGGGGACAGAAAACCAGGGGTGGATGGCAGGGGGGCAAGTGCCAATAGCAAGTCTGCAACCTTGCAATAATGTAACAGATAGTTACTTGGGGACGAGGCAGGCCAGCCACCTGATAAGGGAGGACCAGTGGAGTAAGATGTATACGGACCGTCTATAAGGTCTACCGCTCCAAGCACCCAGTCAAAGTGAGTGATAGGTTTTTGGGGGTGGGGTGCCCAGGTGCGGACACAATTTTACCTCAAAACGGGGTGACACATCTTGTGGGATTGGAGATTCTAGAGATCTGTGATGGTCCTGTATGATCCCCGTCGGTTTTTGTAATAAACAGTTGTAACTTGGCTTTGGCTGAGACCTCCGTTCATTCTGGCGAGAGGGTTGTTGAGCCCTTGAGAGCAGAGCGGGAGAGCTTGTAGCAATCCCCAGACCTCTGGTATACCGTGACCTCTCCAACAACCTATCAACAATATATACTGCATTAAGACTGCAGCATGCCTTTCCATTCTTCTTGTGCTCTTCTTTTGGTTTGGTCTCTGCTCAAAGAGAAGCAGGGCGCACACAGCATGAACATGCGTTTTGCAATTACAATGCTGGCAGATATTGCTGGGCAGTGGCAGCAGGAAAACGGTTTACTGGGCAACTCAGGCATATTTTGTTGACAGGCCTCATGATCGGTTTTTGGGCACAACCATGAATGCTGGCATATCCCGTTCAGACGATTCCGTCTAAAAAAAAAACAGCTCTTCAAAACACAGCACAAAATCGCACATAAAACCATGTGGTTTGTAGCACGCTATAACCCCCCTCGCCCCCCCAACATATTCTATGATGGCTATAAACAAACTCAAGTCTTAGAATATGTGGGGAAAATAAACACACTGTTCTCAGGAGCGATGGTTTGCAGATGCAGCGTTTTCAAATGTAATGGTTGACTTTTTGATAGGCAGCATAAAAAGTGCTGCCTAACGCTCCTGCGTACTGCTGCTGACCTGTTCCCTCTACAGACCGGCCTATACAATGAACAGTTTTACAATATATATTGGTTTAAGTAAAACGCACTGCTTTAGGCCATTGTTACAAAATAATCTTGGGGAAGGTCCCCTCTAACTTGGATCAGGCTCGCTCGCTTAGGCCAATTCATGTTAAATATTGACCTCATATGATATGATAGGTTATTTATAACGCGCTTAATGCCCAGAGGTTTCTAAGTACGGACCCAGGAATCGAACCTGTGGTGCTCCGCATGGCCTTGCTTCCAAAACCAGCACGTTGCCCCTGAGCAATACACATTTTTAAAGTTCACCAGCTGCCACTGTTGTAATCTCTTCCGGGTTAGTTTTACAAGATGACTCCATATCAATGTTGACACCTTATTCCAGTCCTGGGCTTTACTTTTACTTTAGTCTAAATTATTACATTGAATTTACGCAAAACTACAATACCCAGGATGCAGTTGGAGTAATGAAAGCAGCCATCAAGTAGCCACACACTGGAATGATCGCCTAAGCATACACAGAAATGTGACGGTGCTCACACTTCCACTACTAAATGGGAGAATTATATTGCAAAACCACTTGCAATTTCACATGGAGTATGTATATTGGGCTTGGGGTTAGATAACACACAGATTGGAAAAAGGAACAGCAGAGACATTTGCATTGCGTCAGAATTGTGCTTGCAGAAGTCCTGTTTTGTCAAAACACAAAGCATCCATGAAAACCACCCACACGCCAGTTGTGGTACCACACAGCGAGTAAAGTGAAAAATAAAAACAGCGGGTCTGGCAAAGGCTCTAGGGAGGGGGGGTGGGGCACGGAATTCAAAACAACGGCCCAAGTAACGAAATTAAGGTATTTCATTTCTGGAAAAGGAGGCAGATGTTGCAAGGGCAAATTGTCTGTGTGGGCTGATTAAAAGGAAAGATGGTTTTTAGTGCAGGTTGCATAGGGGTTGGGTCAAACAGCTGTCTACCAAATCTCCCACTCTGCTTTTAGAGATGGTGACCCAAAATAACATTCTGTGTGTCGGGGCAGACTTTTCGGGTCTTACGACCGCCATGCCAAGCAGCGCATCAATCTAAGCCAGCAGTCAGCATTGACAGTATCTTGAACGCGCCCGAGTGTTACGCAAAAGCTTGGAACGAGCCATGGCATCATTAGAGGTTTGGAGCAAGTGTGTGGGATTCGGCAATATCTTTGGGCAAACCGGTCCTTATCAAGAGATCAGAGTGGTTCTGGACATTGCCACACTCTGTTGGATTTGTGGCGAGATGGACATCGGGGTAGATTGAGAATGATTGGACTTGCATACCCTCCCACATTCCATGTGTTTTGGGTCACAGGGGGTCATTACGAGGTTGGAGGTAGCCATGGTGCTATTAGCACCATGGCTACCGCCTTACCGCATTCCGGGTTCCCGAAATAGGTACTTACCGGGTCATTCAAACTTTGGAGGACCTGGTAAGTCCCCATTCGGGGAACCATTCCCCATTCCCATTCGGGCCCCCATAGGGCTCAATGGGAATGGGGATGGAGCTAATAACGGTACCGCAATTTGCGGTACCGTATTAGCTCTGGAGTCCCTTAACGGGTCCCTTCCATAACGCCTGGTAAAACCAGGTGTTAAGGAAGGGACCCGCTAAGGGACCTTGGAATAGGGTGGTAAGGGATTACCGGCACCGGTGTCCTTACAGGTGCCGGTAATCCCTTACCTCCAACCTCATAATGACCCCCCATAGACTCTGGACTATAAGGCATGCATTGGTTTCTTGTCCTGTGGGAAAGGTCAGGAGTCCGTTAATGGGATTTCCTGTGATATTTTCAACACCTGGCATCTCATGATGTCATATCCCCTGATCTGCTAAAGGCCAGGAATCACATGGTGTAATTTTCTATGAGGTCATCACCAACATGACAAGCCATTTTGATGTGTGGAAAATGCAACCCCTTTGCCCCGCAAAGATAATGATGACATGTTTTTAAAGATCATGCCAGAGGCACAGGGAGAACGCCAAAGACCATAGGCAGCAGGCTGAGACTTCATCACAACACAGTTGCATTGAATCCCCGGCCATCACCAACGCCTGGCCTCCTTCCTCAGTGCTCACAGCGCTGCCAAGAATGACTTAAAGGATTGGAAATTCCTGTTCTCAGAACCCAGAAAGTACCCTGGCCGTTTCCAATGTAGGCATGCCATCGGCACATCAAAGTATTTGCCTGAGGTGATTTACTTCCTCTCTTTAGGGTTATTTCCACTCTGAATAGGAACAAACGCATTATGCGGAAAGATCTCAAGTTGTTGAATATATTTAATAAAAAATTAGAGTTCTGAAACGAAAGAAAGCAACAATGTCAAACAGGGAGTGGGGAGGGTAAGAAACACGATCATTAGAGAGAACCGACAAACCCAGCATGCCTGGGGGGTTGACGCAAAGCTAGAGGGTGGGGGTACGGTATTAGCATACTTGAACGAAAAACATTTGACCTTTTCGATTTGACCACATTTTTTGATCGTTTTTTCATTCAAATTATATTAAATAAATATATGGCGAGGGATAAGGGAAAAGGTTAAGGTGGGGGGGGGTGAGTGGGGAGTGGGTGCGCCCCCCCCCCTGAATTTTCAACCAATAAAAAGCCCAAAGAAATTAGGTCTAAAAATATTTTCGACCAAGTATACCTAAACGGGGGGTCCTGGGGTGGACAGGCCTGTAAGGAACTCTTGGGGTCTCCCGGTAGGCTTCTGCACCCTGGGCATCTTTTGTGTGTTAACCTATTTTATTTCCAACTTTCTCATACTTTAAAAGAGGCAAGAACAAGAATAAGGTGTGTAATTCTATCAGTGAAAAAGAAACGCATAGGGATAATTCGTGAAAAGGGCCAGTTCGAGGGACATGTGTAACATCTACTAACTAGGTCAATGTGATGTGAAATAAGGCCATACAATTGTAGGAAACTTCTAAGCAAGCCTACCTCGAGTAAAATATAGAATATCAAAGCGAGATATCAGTGAAAAAGCAATCTCACTACAGAATGTCACATCAAAAGCCGCCTACACCATCAGGCAGCAGCTTCTTTGTCTAATATCCATGTATATGAGGGACGCCGCCTCTTTGTTCCTGCAGTCTACTTTCCAGGTGAGCTTTTGGCACTGGACATTTCCAGGGAAACGCCATATTCTCTGATCCTTAAATACCAGAACCGGAGACCCACAATGGAAAACACTGATCCCAAAAGCACAGATCACACATATGCATACATTTCCTTTCATGATCCGACAAACGGGGAAAGTTGAAGGACGTATGTCAAAAGCACTAGCAGGTCCTTGGCCATTAGATTGGCAAGGCAGTGTAAATTCAAATTTACTGAGGAGCAAATGTGACAGAGCACCCATAAAATTCAGATGAGAAAGCGAGAAAATATGGAGAAGTGCTCATGGAGGCGTGCCTTGTTCAATATGTCACGTGGCTCAGATGAGGGCGAAGTAGAACTCTCTTTGCAAAGAAACATTGTCCCCAAAATTACCAACACCAGGAAACACACCGGGTACTGAAAAGTACCAGGGCCCATCTTTATCAGTGCCATTATAAGAAGCAGTTAGAGGTGTGAAACTGTGATCTTTGAAATCAACATTTCTGAATTAGGGGTGCTGTGCAGTAATCTTGGCCACACCATTTCATAGAATCGCAGTCAAGGCAAACAGGCTTGTCTGGTGGATGAGTGGGCCTAATACGCCAACTCACCAGATGACGGCAGGGGCAGTGGCGCAACGTCAAATCTGATGCATTCTGATAAAACCTAACACATGCATATTCGTGCTTGGCAACAGATCATGTTGTGTACATTTATAATTATACAGCACAGCTAAAGAGGGTGTGTATTTGTGAAAAATGTCCCCATCATATTGACTTACTAAGGAGCAAGGTCAATGTACAAACACTAAATATCCACACATGTCCCTGCCCCTATAAAAATAAAACCATAAAAAAAGTGGTATGAATGAAACTGTGTACCTTAAAATCATATTGTATTCAACAAATCAAATCTTCTTTGAATATCAAAGTCTACATAAAGATGCAAATGACCCAGACCTGCCCGTTTGGAGTGGTCCACTGTGTTTCAGATTAGTGCAGGGTCTGTAACCTTCAGCTTCCAAGATGTTTCTGACTCCAACTCCCATGAGCCCTTGCCAGCATAGCCCCAGGACGGATTATAAGAGCCAAGTACAAAGCATCAGGCGAGTCACAAGATGCTGGACCATGAGGGATGTACAAAATAACGAGTTTTGTCAAGTTTAATGTTTGGCATGTGGCAGGAAATGTGTCCCTGCCTGGGTTCCAGATGCCAACCCAGCAGCCCACTTGTCTATCTGTATCTGTTCAAGATTCAACAATACAGGAATGTATAAAAACCTGCCCTTCATACAACTGTCTGCTGCACTAATTGGACTTTTCCTCCATGTGTACAGTCACAAGACGTTAGATTCCCGAGTCTTGCTATTGCATGGATTCTTAGCCCTTGGGGATCCTGCGAGATTAAAAAGTGGGGATACTGGCGTGTAGCTGGGAACAGAGAAAGCAGAGCAGAGGTTGCTATTTTGTGGTTGAGGGCTGATTTCGGACGATTGCCCTCTTTTTTCATTTATGGTGGGGCTCTCCCATTCACCCCCTCACCCACTTATACACCACTAATCCAAACATATACACACGTGTATATGTATCTGGTCGCCACCATCAAAAAGTGGCAACCAAAGCAGAGGTTCATTTAACAATGGCGTACCGTGTGGGGTGGCAAAAGGGCACCTTCCCAGAGGCAACATAATACCTTCTACCCGCTATTAAAGGGACTGAATCTCATTGATCTGGGATCTTCCCATGGCAGCTGCGTCACTGGCATGGTTACGCTAGTCTCGTCAGTGGCACTGGAAATGACGGACGCCCATTCTTAGCTGGCTGTGTGTGAAATATTGGTTTAAGGGGCTCACTCCTGGACCTCCGGTTAGCAAAATGGAGCCAGGCAGATCCACTGCCTGCCTTTACTGCTTTGCCACATATGCTGCTTTGGGGGTGAGGGGGTTTCGGCACATCTACCCACCCTCTAAGGTTATCCAACTTGGGCCAATGGCCCCACAGTACGCTTTTTCGGTGCCGTAGATTTCAGATGACCACTTATTCATACGAGACTTGGGCCCTATGAAGCAGGCTATCAGTGCCCCAGTTCGAAGTGGTTGTCTGATTCGTTTGAGGGCTGGATGAAATTGAACACTTCACCCAAAAAAAATAATAATAATAAATACAGTATTTCATGATGGTGTCTGTAAGAGTTATACAGGGTCTTCACCTGTTGCCAACAGCGGGGCAGCTGCCATGCTGAAATGGCCAGAGTTAAAAATGTAGGCTTTAAAGCAAATGCTGTACTATATTTCCCAAACCCCTTTTCAAGCAGTAACGGCTGCTTGTTCCGTTCACTTGCACAGGATTAGAAAATCGTTCTGTTTACCAATGCAATCTGGCAGGCTCGCCATAGTCATTGCATGTGTGGAATTGCCATCTGGCAAGGGTGAAAAGCCCTGGATTTTTAAAATCTTTGTCAACAAAGGGAATGATGAGGCTAATTCTGTCTCAAAAAGGGACAATCAGCCAACCAGACTCCCCCTTTCCAATTGACTCCATGCCAAAGTGCACTAGCACCCTGCCGCATCTGTAGACTGATCCACGGCACCCACTCTACTCATGACACAGAGCAGGTTTGATGGTCACAAGATGTCCACTTGACAGCCAAGTCACTGCAGTGCAGAGGCAGCATTTAAGATATGCCACCCCCTGCACCCAAAATCATGATGATCATGAGTTGCTCCTGCTGGCGGCAGGGCAAACTCAACAAAATTAGGCATAGTGCATGGTGCTACTTATGATCATAGCTGCCACAGTCCAATTGATATCGCACATGTCTCAGCTCCTGTGAGTCAGTTCAGCTGTGGAAGGTGATCTGTATTCTGGCCAGCCGGGTGAAGCCTGTCAAATGGCAGAACGAGAACCTGGAGGACCAGGCCTCCTCTTTGATCTCTTTGTGAGGGCAGGTAACAACCTTTGCCATAGGCAGCCACATAGCAGGCAGCTGCCTTGGGCCTGGGAATCAAGGGAGCACACCCATTCAAAAGGAGTAGCCTCACACCAAGGTGCTGCATCTCTAAAGACCTTTATTCTCAGTGAGAAGTGTGAGGAATTCGTCCAATCCGCACGGTGGGTGTTCGCTCGCTTGGGCTTTTTTGAAATATTATATGAAATTGAATAATGGTGGATCAACCTCTGGGAAATGTGTGGGGCTAATCCTCACACATTTTCCTATGCTCACCACACGAAATGCACATAGACCTGTGTACTCTGGGTGGACACAGCCTTCAGGGACAGTCCTCCCGGTAATATTTAGCTGGGATCTGACAGGTGGATTACACAATGCATCTCAGATGGGGGAGGGCCAAAACCTTCCTCCCGCCATGGACAACCTAATTAACTATATCAGGCTCCATGGATCCAGCCTGTCCTTTTAGTTTAGTTTATTTATTTATAGAGCGCTCCCAGCCTCCAGGCAACTGGGCGCTAATCTTACAAGTTGCGCAAATACAAACAGTTTATTTTTTTGTAAGCACTGCAGATGGCGTCAGCAATTAACACACTAAGAGCATATGTCAAACAGGCCCACATGGGGCCTGGCTGCAGAGTGTAACAAAAGAGGTAGGAA
The DNA here is from genome assembly GCF_040938575.1 of Ambystoma mexicanum. NCBI lineage: Eukaryota > Metazoa > Chordata > Amphibia > Caudata > Ambystomatidae > Ambystoma > Ambystoma mexicanum. Next base: position 732,406,658 of record NC_090941.1, on the reverse strand, counting down.
ACCCCAACACCCTTTGATATGCACTGTGTCAACCAGAAGCCAGCCCTGCCTCTAAGAATCAAGGGCAGTGACCGGTCATGTCTGGGACTATGTATTTACAGTAGTCATCCCCACAGGGGTACCCCATTCAGAAGGTACGAATATGTGGTTTGGCGGCGACCAAAAGTCTGGTCTCGCCACAGCTTCAAGGGAAACCTGCCGCTTTAATCAGGAACCACAGAGAGATCAGTTAACCAAAGAGACCCTTTGATCCACAACAGGCAGTAAGATGGGTGGGACTTAGTATTACATGTTTTCACCCATTTACCTTTTCTGTTGCAAAGCACTCATGCATAAAGGAGATTGTTAGTGGGGCCCCAAGATTGGTTCATTAAGGTAGGTTTAGCCTTCACCAATCACTGTGGGCCATGAAGCTTTGAAAGAGGGCTGAGCCCCTCTTTTGGGCTGATCATGTGAAGACTTTGCAAGGAGTAACAAGAAGAACTAATTTGGACCCTGGCTGAAGGTACAGTCTGCCTTACAGCTTCCACCAGTGCAGCAAGGCCAGGATTTCCAAAGAGGTAAGCAAGATCCCTCCCCTAAACATCTACCGGGGGAACAGAGCGAGTTACTGAATCCACAGGACCCTCCAGCAGCTCCAGAACTGGTACCGAGCCAGCACACAGCGTGCCCTGCTAGGCTCTTTAAGCAAGCTTCCTAGGTGGGAAGTACAAGAGAGTCTCTGAACCAAACCAAGGACAAGACAGTTGCCTACAATACTCTCCTCAGCTTTGGGACATCTACCTAAAGTACAAAAAAAGCCTAGTGAAGAAGCTAGGAGGAGTGCATTGACAAGCATCCACTGACGTCCGCCTTAAAGGACATTTTTGACCCAGTCAAGGCCCTCGAGTTGCAACTGAATGCCCCACTGTCTGTTCTGTTGTCATGGCAGAGTTGCTAACGTCGTCTGAGGTGCCTCAACCAGTGCTTTAGACCAACAGCCAGCACTGAGACAACAATTCCTGACCCAAAGCCGCAGTATAGGCCAGCCTGCAGCTGTCCAGCCAGCCTCGCATGCCGAACTGCCTGCCGACTGAACCCCAAAGCTGTCTCACGTCTTGAACTCTGTCGCAAAATCTGCAAAGCACTCTGAAACTGACTCTGCACTGTCGAGCACTAAGAACTTCTACGAACACAAGGTACATTGTAGTTCTGCCCACTAGACCTTCTCTGAAAGCCCCTAGTGACATTTTAGGACCCATTGCTCCCTTTGTGATGAAACAAAGTATCCTTGAACTATTGCGATTAATTACTTTACCAACTACCCTCCTATCAGTATCCAGAGTGCATCCCTTTTCCTTCTTGAAATGGTCTGTCCTCTGCATTCCTTCACGGAGTGGGTTGCATTTTGTAGTGTGCTAGAACTGTCTGTTGTGATAATAATAAAGTAGATATTTTTATACCACCTTGACTCGACGGAATCCCTTTTATCATTGGGTAATAATAGTATTTTTGCTGTGTTGCAACTAACCAACGAGCCACGACCTTGAGGAGATAAGCCTGCCATTCCATCTACGTTACCAAAATTGAAGAATAAGGTTCATAATTTGCTTGCGTTTCCAATCTGTTCGGATCCCTTCTGGTGTACTAGAGGTGTGGAGCTGATTGATGGTTTAGAAACCGATATTCATTCCTGGACCACTGGTGCCCCAGAAGTTCTGACTGTTCCATGTACTTTGCCATTCTAGAACGAAGTCCAAGTACATAGTCCACCACATCTCATGTAGGGGACGAGGGGTTTCCTTCCCATCCCTCTAACTAGACTGAAGGGACCTTGTACAGGGTGTCCAAACAGAAGCTCAAAGGGGCTAAACCCTAGTCTGTTCTGTGGCACCGCCCCGTAGGCCAACAGAAGGTATGACAGGAGAATATCCCAGTTTCTCCTCAGGTGCTCTTCCAAGCCACCCATCGTGCCTTTCAGGGTCTTTTTGAACCACTCAACAAGCTCATTTGTTTGTGGATGGAAGGATGAATCATTGCACCTTTGACCAGCTCAACAGTGCATTAAGTCTCAGCCAAAGCATCTCAACTAGTGGCCTGAAATGACTGCTCAATGCCAGGGCCCGAACCGACTCACTGGAGAGTCACTCACTGACTGTAACAAGGGGTTACAACTGCGGCTTAGCACAGCTAGCCCTTGAAGTGCTGCCTCATTGATTGCACATCGACTCACCCAAGATCACGACTTTGATGGCCGTCGCCCGCCCATTCGAACCTCTGTAGTGTCTTTCATCGACCCCTCCCTGTGACTAAATCCTGATATGACCTGGCCATCTGCAATGAGTTCCTGGGACCGTTTGACCTGCATTCTTGGCCTGAAAAGACACTTTTTTATTTTTTGGGTACTTATAATGTGCCTATACACAAAGTGTTTCAAAGGACAACAAGACAAGAGGGTGGGGGAACATGGATGACAAAACAAGAAAACGATCCTACTAGGCCTTGTGACATTCGGATCGTGCAAGTGCAGTAAAGGAAAGTGCTGGGAAGAGGGGAGAGAAGGGGTGTGGGGGGGGGGGGGGAAGAGTACCGGTAAGGGCAGATGGACCCATGGGAAAAACGAATGCTGGGCGGAGGCCAAGTTGACAGAGTCAGGGGAAGGAAGGTCCACAAGCTAAGTGCGAAGTAAGGGGCTGGAGGCTACAAGGGTGCAGGCCCAGCCAGGTAGTGCAGGGGGAGGGGTCCAGAAGAGCAAGTGCAAGTTGGGGGGGGGTCAGAGGAGACCAAGTGCAACGGTAGACTGGACTAGGGAGGCCTGGTTTCCTGTAAAACTCTGAAGGAACTAGGCAGCCAGTCAAAAATCAGATAGGGGCCTTATCAGGGAAGGGAGAAGAGGGAGGGAAGAAGGGAAAGGGAAGGTCTTGAGAAGCTTCCAGAACTAAGGAGATCCGGCTCAAGTCTGAGAGGGGCATGGAGGCCATTCGAGAGGGAGGCACCTGTGGAGGAGAGAGAGATCTAACCCCCACACTTTTCTTGGAAAGGGTCTGATCTGCAGAGAGTTAGAGCTAGATGACCCAAGGGCTCTAGCAGGGAGGTATTTAGGGACAGAGAGTTGGATGTAGCAGGGTTCCAGGCCCCAGAAAGGCTTGTGAATGATGCAGAGGGTCTTGAACTTGATCCTCACAGGAAACGAGAGCCATTGGAGAGATTTTATGGCTGGATAGATTTGGTCCCTGGGCTTGAGGCCAAGGATAAGTCAGGCAGTCCTGTTCTGGATTAGTTGAAGGGGGCGAAGGGAGGAGTTAGGCAGATTGAGGAAGAGGCTGTTGCAGTAGTCCAACCTGGAGAGGACCAGAGCTCTGGAGAGATTGAGTTTCTAGGAGAAGGTGAGGAAAGGGAGAATGCCTCTGAGGAGGTGCAGCTGAAAGTGAGCCTTCTTGGCAAGATCCGCGATGTGAGGAGAGAAGGAGAGAGAGGGGTCGAAGATAACACCAATGTTTTTTGACTCAAAGGAAGATGAGGGGAGGGTGCCCAAGGAGAAAGATATCTGTCTTACTGGCATTAAGGCAGGGATCTTTAGCAGTGCACCAAGCCTGAATAGCAAATAGGCAATCAAGAATGAGAGAGGAAGAGGAGAAGGGAAGATTGAAGGATAGCTGTGTGTCATCTGCGTAACACTGGAAGTTAGGAGAGAAGATGGAGATGAAATGGGCTATAGGGGCCAGGTAGATGTTGAAAAGCCAAGGAAAGCAGAGAGCCCTGAGGGACACTGCAGTTGGAGGGAAAAGGGCCCAGTTGAACCTGGGAAGGTCGGTCAGAGAGGAAGGAGGTCAACCAGTCCAGAGACATGTTAGTGATGCCAAGGGTATCACAAAGCCAATTTATCAGGGTGGAATGATGATTGACCATATCAAAGGCAGAGAAAAGGTCAAGAAGGATGAATGGAGTGAGAGCTGGAATCGAGGTTAGAGAGCTAGTCTTCACAGGTGTTCAGGAGAGCAGTTTCCGTGCTTACAGCAGCTCTGAAGCCAGACTGGTTCCCATGGAGGCAACCTACAGATTTAGTGTGTTGGATAAGCTGGGAGATGGACAGCTTATCCAAGAGTTTGTCCAAGAAGGGGGTAATGGAGGGGATAGAACCAGTGGTGAAAGGAGTGACTGCAGAAATTGGCCAAGGCTGGAGCAAGGGAGATGATGTTGTCCTTGATAGTTCTGGAGGAGCAGGGGAGCACCTGTTTGGATGAGACTTTCATGGAGCTGACTTGTCTAGAAACCTCAAGTGTTATGGGAGAAGCAGAAGACTAGGAAGGGAGGGCAGAGGGGAGCCAAGCGTTGGAATGGATTTCTGAAATCTGCTCTTGTGAACAGATGTTCATGAGGCCACCCTTGTTTAGTGAAACAGGGAACACTTCTGCGAAGTTAGCCAGGACAATTCAAGGTGAGCTTGGAGAGCAGTGAGGGCTAAGTCTCAGGGGTAGTGGTGGTTATCTGAGGTCTTGGATGAGCACACACAGTAGGACAAGAATTACCCCTAGACAGTAGTATATCAAAAATATACAATTAGTCCTAGAACAAACATAGGAGAGTACTGCAGGACACAGTAATACTATTAAACACACACACTAGCAATGCGGTAAAGTGTCGATTCCCGCCAAAGCCTGTAAGGAGGGAAAGCAAGCAAACTTTATCACAATGGCCAACTCCAGAAATGGATAGCCCTAACATAAGAAGTCCAGCCCTACGAAGATTGGGATCTTGTGCTCAATGTTATGTTTGTGCGTAAAAGCGCTCGTTGATGTGTAAAGCTCAGAAGGGACAAACTTCAATGGGAAGGAAAAGTTAGAAGAGGACATTCGAGTGTGAGGAATTTGGTTCCAAGAGTTAGAAGCGAGTCTGATATCGAGAACAAAGGTGTCCCCAACTTTTGGACGACAATAGGAAGCAAGAGTAACCCAAGTCAAGGCAAGGACGACAAGGGATCCTTTGTGCGTAAGAGGTATGGATGAACTAGGGGCCACTGATAAGTGGTATGATTGCTCACTGTCCTTAGCCCACTCCGGGCTCAAACTTGGCAGGTTTGAAGAAGGTCCTCTGGACTACGAAATCCCCTCCTTGGTTCTGCTTCCAAATGCACAGGCGCTGCGGGTGCGGATCTGATTTACATCAGGAACTGGATCCCTCATCACGAATGTAGGACAAAGAAAGCACCGATGCAGCTGGTCTCGGGACATTTAAAGAAAGGCAGGAAAGTCACCAGCAGCGACTGCCACTGTGACGCAGGAGCAACCAAGTCTCGTGGACCAACAAACGCTTCTCTCGTGGCCCAAAGCAGCAGGGACAAAGATTTGATAAGAAGCTGCTTTGCAGTGCGAACTAGGCTTCTCCCAAAGCTCGAGCCATGACTCAATGTAGCAACGCTCCAGCACGGGTGCCAAGGTACAAGCTGGCCAGCCCACTGGATGGCCCTGGGTCACTTCCGAGAAGGCTCATTTGCAGGGCTCCAAGGAAACTTTGAGAGTGATTAGCCCCACCACTCACGAGGGTTGAAGCACCTTTGCAGGTCTCTGGAGATCGAGCGCAAAGCAGGGCTCTACAGGGACAACAGTGGGCTAAGTGTACCAAACCGTCTTTGTGCAGTTCCGGACAGTCCTTGGATCTGCTTCGCTTCTCATGGTGCTTTTCTCTGTCGTAGAGGTCAATTTGGACTTCAGGGTGATCTGTGGGTCTGCACTCAAGAGTCCCTCTTCATATAGTAAAGTCCAGTGAGTCCTCACACACATCTGGCCAATGAGATCTGCTCCACTCAGGCATGCCAGCAGTGGTCCAATCAGGAACCACTGTGGCTCTCATGCTCTCGTGCACACCAGACATCCTGGCACCAGAAGTGTGGATTGGGACCAGACATTCCCAGGCCACTTCCTGGGCCCACATACGGGACATGCATAGCCCGTGAAAGCACCAGCTTTTGCAGGAGAATGAATGCCCAAATACGGACTCCCCGGGTCACAAAGAGCAAGAGGAAGGCCAACTGACAAAATGGCCAAAGGAGAAGATAAAACACCTTGTGGCATGGCCATGACAGACACTTGCCACAGTCATGAGCCACGCACGCGCTATGGCACAGTGAAAGTTAAAAAATACATGTAAAAGCTTCTGCTCTACTCCTAGACACATTGTCCAGGTACCAAAAAACCCTTAAGGGATGTCTAGGGCCCAAAAACACAAGGACCCCAGTGCGTAGTACTGTAATGTACTTTGCACACTAAAATACAGTTGCCCAAACTGGCTACAAAGTCATTAGACTAAGGGAAACAATGTTTCCCAGAACTGACTGTCAGAAGGACAAGTCAGTTTCCCCAGAACAATGAGCGAAAGCACAGCAGAGCGTAGTTGAAGGCTGTGCTTGACTAGCAGAAAGTCAGGACAGGAGCCTGAAACAAAAGCAAAAAGTTGGGGGGACCACAAATAGAGGTAAAATAGCAGTAAATAAAATGTTACCCAACACCAAGGGAGGCCTGAGAACGGGTGAGGGAGAAGGATGTGGAGTAGAGGAGAGTGCTCTACTGCACAGATCACCTGCGTTCATCCCTACACGACACCCGTTTGCTGATGGGGCCTCCACGATCCTGCATGCCCGAACAGAGCCTGATCAGCTCGCATCGATGTCCGGCCCCTGGTCTGACTGTGTCAGCCCACCAGGAACTGAATCCAGGTACCGTTGACTCCTAATTGCACCCTCAGTCCACTTGGAACCTAGAGACTGGTTAGGTCACAATCGCTCCTGTTGTATACCAAGATATCTTTTTTATGGTTAGTACTTTTCCTATCACCCTTGGAACCACCCCAGAGTACTTCTTTCTCCAGTCTTTTGCATCTTCTCTGTTCTTCCTTCGGGGAGGGTTTTTGCATAGTGTTTTCCATTTCCTTCTACGTGCAGATGGTGTGTTTTTACTAAAGTGCTTATATTTTTTATACAACCTTGATTGGACATTCCCTTTTATTTTGGACTATCATACTGTCTTGTTTGGGTCAGTATTGGTTCACCTTCATATCCCCTCTTAAGAGCATGACCTTCCCTCTGCCCACTCTAGTGGGGCAATTGACTAGAAAGCAGGTGCCCCATTGCCTTCCCCAGAAAAAACAGAATTACAAAATCAGAAAGGACATACATTTGAAACTGCCCTTTAAATTCTCCTGGAAATGCAGCTGGCACAAAGAATAGTTTGTTTCGCTACACAAGTAAGGACAGATGAGGCATTAGCTTGTACAATTAGTGTGTTTCTAAATAGAATAGACTATGTGACAGGTAGGCGTGTACCCATATAGGGTCTCACTACACGTGTAGGGAAGCATGGCTATAATAGGTAGGGTCATGTTACAGCGTAACCATAGGTAGAAAATCATGTGCCAGGCATGCAGCGGCACTCAATAGATAGCAAATAAATGCAGCACAAATGTGTCCTGCAGAGGAACAGAAGTTGCCATTTTAAATTGCACCAGCAGCAGAGAAATGAGCTCTGCTGCTTTAAGAAAAGCCCAGTTAAGCACGATTGAACATATTAGGGAAAATGCTGTAGCCAGCTGGATAGTTTGTTTGTTTTGTTTGTTTGTTTTATTTGTATTTATATAGCGCACAACAGCCTGAAGACATTGTGGCACTTGTTACAGTACAAAGCTTAGTTACATGGTTATTAGCAATATATTTACAGGTTGCAATATAGTTACATTGTCATTAGCAGTATATATACAGGTTACAATATAGTTATATTACATTTGTGTTATATTACAATATACATGGCAGAAGTGAAGGAGGCAGACCTCCACTTGCTAGTTGAGGAGAGTGGCCTTGAGGTTGTTGTGGAAGACAGAGATGGAAGTTTCAGCTCTAAGGGTGGCAGGGAGTGAGTTCTAGAGTTTCGGTGCAATGTAGGAGAAGCCTAGACTTCCCGCTGTGGCTCTCTTTATGCGTGGTATGTGTAGCTGGTTGGTGTACTGAGCTATGGTGGGGCGAGTGGATGTGGTCCTTGATATTGCTTCTGATAGGTATGCTGGAGCGGTTTTGTTGATGCATCTGTGAGTGATGGTGAGGATTTTCAGAGTAATACGGTCTTTGACCTGGAGCCACCGAGCTTCACGTCTGGCGTGGGATATATGGTCTCTTCTAGGGATGCACATGGTGGCTCTGAGGGCATTGTTTTGTGTGGTTTGCAGTCTGTGAATGTTTTGGCGGAGGTGCCAGCTAGGAGGGCGTTGCAATAATAGAGTTTGGCTCCTATATTTGCTCTAGCTATGGCCAAGCAGTTGGGGGTGGATAAGTAGGGTTTAATGGCATTGATGAGTTTGGTGCTGAACGCTGATGCATCGACAGATTTGCATCAATGTGAACACCTAGAGTCTTGACAGAGGATGATACAGAGATGGTCGAGTTGTCTATGTTGAAGTTGTTGTATTGGGGGCTTAGTTTCGATAATGTGTTTGTCTGGCCCAGGATGGGAATTTCCATCTTCTCCCCATTAAGACAGAGGCCATTGATTGCCATCCAAGCTTGGCTAGTGGCATAGATGTTGTGAAGGGCCGTGGCGTCTTGGTGATAGAGTCCAGATAGGGGTAAAAGTACTTGAGTGTCGTCTGCATAGTTTGTATATGAAACACCCATGGAGTCAAGTAGGGGTGTCACGGTATTAGTTTTATGACGTTACGATAGCCTTCTTGCCAAATGACGGTATATCATGGTTATCGCAGTATAGCAGGTGGAGTTAACTAATCTTAACAAATATTTTCTAAAAGGTCGTACATACATTGTCAGATTTATCATCACAAACAAAACCAGGCACCCAGGGCCAGAATTGGGCTTTTCAACATACTTTCCACTGGAATGCCACCCATTGCTTCCACCAAACACAAACACACGTGTGGAGATGAGGAGGGGGGTGGGCGGAGGCCTGCTGCGATTGGCAAATCAAACTGAATAGCTTTTCATAAGTGGTCATTTAGGCTTTTAGCTCCCCCACTGGCTAATGATGAAGATGAACATGTTGCCGTCTTCATAACCTACATGCCACAGATCAATGGAGGCTGATGGTAGTATATGCTTGTCCGCATACACACACACACACACACACACACTCTCTCTCTTTATGTTACAGCCTTTAGTTTACTTGCGGGCCAAAAGGTGTTCAGTAATCACGGACATGATACCCTTTGGTATGGCAGCAGGGAATACCCACAGAGATTAGTGAATTTCGCAGTGTGACTTATTATATGTAAATTCAATGATATGACAATGGGGGATTTCCCTGGTTCTATGTTTAGAAAACATTATTCATTATAAAGATATAAAACCCAAAGCCGCCAACCCAAAGTAAACCCTTTTCCTTCTTGGCATGGTATTTATTCTTCCTATTGCTAACATATTGATTTTGTGTCAGGCACGTGTGGTATTTATGGAATGGCATTAAAAACTGCTCCAACTGAAACTACTTGTCAGATGGCACATCCAACAGTGCAAGACCAAAACTGTGCAGCACTTGCTTGCTGCAGCCTTTCCCAATCAGATTGAAAAGCACACTTAACGGTATGAACGCTATACCGGTATAAACAATGTGACGTTATTATTGGTCAATTAAGTGGTTCACGGTATCTTTAACGGTATACCGTAATACCATTACATTCTTAGAGTCAAGTAGGTCGAAGAGGGGTTTTGTGAAGAGGTTATAGAGGGTGGGGGCTGTACAAGATCCTTGGGGTGCAGCGCCGTTTATAGTGGTAGGATCAGCGTTAGCTGTGTCGGAGTAGACCTTCAAGGCTCTTCTTTCAAGGAAGGAAGTGATCCAGCATGCTGCTTGATTAGAGAAATGGGCTGCATGGGTGAGGTGGGTGGTGAGTGTTTGGTGATCTACCAGGTCAAAAGCAGCTGATAGATCGAGAAGGACGAGCAAGGCAGGTTTGCCTTTGTCCATGATCTGTGAGATTTTATTTTTTAGGTCTAATAAGGCGGATTCTGTTCCATGCCCAACACGGAAGCCAGATTGTCTTTTGCCTAGTATGGAGTTAGCTTCTATGTATGATTGGATCTGGATGTGAGCTGCTTTGTCCAGGATTTTTAGGAGGAACGGGACTGTCGTTATCGGTCTGTAGTTGTTGGGTTGCGCTGGGTCAAGTGTGGCCTTTTTTAGAAGTGGCCGCACCCAGGCTTCCTTGAGATTGTTTGGGACAGTTCCTGTTTGGAAAGATGTGTTAATGAAGGTAGTAATCAGGGGTGCTAGGTCATTGGCGCATTCCTTGATGATTTTGGGAGGGCAAATGTCTGCTTTGCAGAGGGATGGTTTGAGGTTTTTGATGAGATTAAGGACCTCAGGTTCAGTGACATCTCTGAAGAAGAATTGGGCGTGATTGAGATTACTACGCTTGTCTTGTGTAGGGCTTTGCAGTGGTTTTGGATTTTGTTCTGGAGGAGTTTTGTTTTTTTGAGCATGGCGGACAGAATGCTGGCACACCAGGCTTTGTCTTTAGTTATCTCGTCAGCGGTAGCCAGAGGAGTGACTCATTCATTAAAGATTGTGAATAGTTCTTTAGCTTGGGAGTTGGCCTTTGAGATCCTATCATTGAAGGAGTTGGATTTTGCTGCTAAAATGGCTTTTTTATATTGGAGGGCTATTTGTTTGAAGAGGTTCTTATTTAGATCACTCAGATCCATTTGCCAGTTTTCAAGCGACTGACTACTACGTTAAAAGCAATATCAACAGTCCAAGGCCTTGTAGAGGAGTATTGCATAGCGGAACAAGAAATTATTGTGTGCCGTCAGCTGTCAGATAAATTGAGTTGCGAAGACATGGCAAACCGTGTCAAGTGTATGGGACGAACTGGGAATCCCAGAAAGTTAGAATGAGTTGACAGATTAATGTTGCAGTCGGCTAGGCGTGACAGAAGGAACAAGAAGCGACTAAAGAAAAAACAGCTAATTACTGCGATAAGATCTTAGCAGGGTAAAAGCAGGATGACTCACAAAATAAAATATGTCAAGAGCAGGATGGCGATCACGGATTGCGAACAAGGCCTTGATCCTCGCCAACTCATGGCATGGGAGGTAACATGGGCCATTTGATTTAATTAAAATAAGGCGATGCACTTGTCTCTCTCGCTCTCTCACCTACATAAATGTGTCATCATGCAGCCAGTTCATGGATAGTGTGGCCACATTCTGACCGATGAGCACATGTTTCTTTTTTCATTGCAGGAGTAATTTAGGGCCTACTAATTAATTTCCAGTTATGCTGAGGTAGCACTTTTTAGGTGAAGGTCCATGCGTGGGATTTTAGATAATGAATGTCCAACCTGTAGTTGTACACACATAGGATTCCATATGTAGCTTAGTAGAGGGAGCCAATTACCAGGAGTAATAGGTTTTCATAACTGACATCACGATGACTCACTTGTACTATATAAACTCCTGTTTTCTGTTCAAACGTTGGAGACTGTTGGAGTGAGAGCTGGCCTTTTGATCTTGCTTTTTCCCCAGTCTATTGCAATAAACTGGCTACCTTGCATTTGGCATACCACAATCACACTGTGTTGTTTCTTTTTTGACAAATACCAGTTAGAGGGCTTTTTGGCTTTTGACCTCTGGTTTCATCACGTTACAACAAAAGGCAAAGGAGGTATATCTCTTAACTGTCCCTGTTTTACATTTACAATTGCATTGTATTTTGGTTTGTAGCAGTGTGAGGGCTGAGTGGGCTATTTTGCTCCGACTCATTCTTGTACACCCGCAGAGCAGAATCCAATTCGGCACACTGCATCCCTTCATTCAGGCTGAACTCTTGTGATAGGCAGATGAACCCACTGGGCTTTACCTCAGCAACCTAATGGCAGGTAAGTGTGGCTGGTGTGGGTACAGTGATAGATCACATCTCTCTGCCATTGCTGACACCTGAATTTACTCTCCACTTTTCAGTCTATACATTTCAAAGGTGTGTGCCAGGTGGACTGTGGGTACTAAGACATGGTTTCGGCCTTCACTGAGAACAACTTAAATGTCACCCCACGAGGCAATTATTAAGATTGGTCACTATTACCCAATTCCAATTCTGTATTTTTCCTCAAAGAAGGAGAGAGGTGGTGGGGGCTGAGCACCCACTGCCTTGGCCGCGTTTCTCCTGGACTTGCTTACACTCTTTCTTTAAGTTTCGGGAACACCATTTGACCATCCACAAATTACCGAAACACCCTTCTCCAGAAGAACCGGGTGGCCTTCCTGGTTTGAACCCCTTGCTAGGTCGAATTGCGAGTGCAAGAATCCACTGTTAGGTTGCACTTGCGCTTTACAAGTGCACTGTAAATGCATTGTGGCTTATATCAGAGCAAGTTACAGGACTCCTGCGGCAGTCAGTTAAATGAGCCCGCGGACAGTGGCACAAGAAATAGAACATGGCCCGTTTATGCTTGAAGGCAGAATATTGTCTGTGGTTGTATGTATGTGCACAGAATTGGCCAATAATATTCCAAGTGGATATTGAATTTAGAGCCTTAAGTGTATTCAGGTTATGTTAAAATAGCATGCATGAAATGGCGACTGGAACTAAAAATCCCACGGTACGCCCATTAACAGTTATATTCAAACCGAAGAGAAAATTCCAGCAGGCCAACTATCAGATCGTTCCTGCCGCCTGCGCAGTTGCATCTCTCATCCTCCCAACCTAGTAATGGGAGTCCCCACTAGCTGAAAGAGTCACCTAACTTGAACTATCCATTGAAATGTTCCTTGCCAGAAGAATATGGCAGTGGTATCCAAGATTTTTTAGGTTGAGCACTCACCCCGCCCCTTGCGAAAACATATTTCTGCCGGGCACATCAAAAATGCAGGAATTTATTTCTGTTAAAAGCAGTCACCGCCCTTCCATTTTTTAAATCACCTTGAGACCCTCGCTCTTCCCGCCCCGACATGTGCGTGTCCCTGGCTGGAGCAGCCTGCAAGTTGAAGGCCACAGGAGTGAAGTGAGGTGCTGCGGTGGACCCTTGTCAGTATTGGACTTGAAGTAGCATGTGATGCCGGCCATGATGCAACGAGTCCCACGCCCCCTCCCCCGAAGGGGAGATCCTGTAAACAGGCACAGCCTGTGTGAGCCGGGACGGGCTGAACTAGGAGACGAGATTGGCTTAAGGTAAAGCGACGGGGGGCATTGTTCTCGAGTTCAAGCGTCCTATGCTGACAGGAAGGGACAGCATGATGCGACTACTGAAGACATCATGGCCCCCGCCGGGGTCAGCGTGACACCACAATGTTAACGTGCCAGGGGGCGCTGCGTCACACCGCGCACCAGCCGCACCTCTGGAAAGGGATCAGCAGGCGTGAAACCTGACGATTCATCTTGTTGCCCACTCGACACCGTTCCCAAAGTGCAGCTGGGGGGGCGGGCGGAGTTGACTGTGTGGGCGAGGGGCGCCTGGGCCTGATATCAAGTTGTGAGACTCTCGGTGAAAACTGGACACTGGGCAGAAAAGCAGCTAGCATGTGTGATATTAAACCGGAAATGTATGGCGGGAAACCAAAAATGTCCCACCAGACTGTTCGGTGCAGTCCCGCGCTGCAGACGCCGTGCCTCGTGCAACCAAGCACACCTCCCCACGCTCTTCACGTGCAATTGGTGACAATAATAAGCACTGTGGCTGCGGGTCGCTCAGGCGGCATGTCACCACAGCGGAGGCCCGCGCACGGCAGCCACGCGCATACGCATGCACTGTGGCAGCGGCTCTGTTCCGCATCAGTGCGGTCTGTACTCCTATACACAGAAGCGGAGAGCCCACCCCACCGCTTCCCCATGGCTGCCCGCAGAGACTGATTTTGGAACAAGGGCATTGGCTCACGCACGAGCAGCTAAAATTCACCGTGGAGACCGAGGAGCATGGGGAGCGCACACGGGGAGGAATGGGGGGGGGGGCGTTTCTCTCAAAGGCTCGGGTGCACGCCCTCCCAGCCGAAAGCGCCCGATCCACGAACACATCTCATAGTGCGTGCACGCCCGCGGGCGTGTCCTTTCCGCTGATAACGAAATGACGTAGCCAGCTTGTGCAGGTTGCAGGGTGTCGCCCTGTGTCGTTATCTCTCCGCTTCCATTATCTCTAGCTCGATAATGAACGTCATCGGCGCGGGTGTCAGGAATGCTCTTGTGCCCACTGCCCGAGCGTTGCCTGGCACTGCGTGAAATGGCCGCATTCGCCGCCAACACCGGCTGCCCTTTCTTTGCCCGTCTGACTGGAACCAACCAGGGTTAATGGCAGCTCCCGCCATAGGGTCTTTGCCTGCAGGTATGCAGTCTCCAAGGTACCTGTGCTACCCACTGTATGCACCGCGTACTAGCAAATATACATAGCACGACTCATAAGAATATCACACACACACACATACAATCTACTCAAGACAGCACAACACGTGCACAACGCATAACAGCCAATGAACGCACACAATACACAAGAAATCGGCAGTAGGGACAATGCACGAAAACCACATAATACAAAACAGCTAGTTATGCACGTTGCACATGCAGGAGGGCTCGGGCACTCACACCGTGATCAGAACGCACTGAACCAATGCACACGTTCTGCCCAGAACACCCACCCTTCCCCGGTCGCCTCCCACTGGAAGTATTTCAGATGAAATGGCCGGTCACGAGCCGCCTTTCCTGACAGTTTGTCGATTTAGAAATCTCTCCCGCACCTGAGATTCACCCGCAAAGTCGCAGCCCAATTCCATGCAGCCACGAAGGACTTTAGTGCGAGGCAAGGAGCATTGCCAATGGACAGCACATATCATTCGCAAAGAAAGGCAAATAACCAAGACAGAGGGTGCCGTGCACCCCACGCAGGGCGCCCTAGAGCCGCAGGCAGAGCCGTTCCCCGCCGGCATGTGGTGCGCGCGAGGCGACGCACAGTATGCCCCACTTCACCCTCACACTGCCAGTGAAACCGGCACACCCGACTCAAACATGGCAGCAATTCCACCAATATATCACACACGATGAAGCTCCAGGCCCACGATCTACATATGCGCGAGCGATGCCGCAGCCCAGCCTGCCAAGGAATGACGTCACCAGCTTTAAGACAATGATGGCTGGCGTCTCGCGCACCCAATACTACAGTGACGCGGGGCACTTCAGACATGCTAAGGTGGTGAGGTGTCACAGCCGGCTTCTAACCCCGTGTATTGCCTACATTTTACCTTGAGATGGACCCCACGTGGAGCCTCTAGTCTAAGGATTGGAACTGGTGTGTATTTTTGCTAACGACCAATCAGGTATCTACGCGCCGGAGACTAAACGAAACAGAGGGCAGCGGCATTTTGATACATGTAGGAGGGGAGGATCCGGCGAAAAACAAAATTCACTGAAGAAAAAAAAAGTATTTTATTTTCTTCTAAATGAAAACAGGGAAATGACACTAAAAACCCACTGTGCCAACACGTGAGAGGAGAGGCCAGGCCCTTTTCTGCGTCTCTAACGAGGCACTGCAGCTAAACGCTGGTCTGTTGAATTGCAGTCCTGGGGTTTTGCTGCTGTAGGCACAGTGTCTTATTTCTCAGAGCACCCTGCCGGCCTGGTTGGCAGGCGATGGGCATCTTTACATGGCCTGCTCATCCTTTCTCCACTTTCATTTCATAGGAAATCCTAGTGCATGCAGTTAGGCCCAGCATAGCAGTGCATATACTTGCCAACATATTCTAAAGCAAGGATTCAGAGCTTCCGCGGTTGCGACGGGCAGGTTCTCGGCAGGTTCTCCTACTGGGCCTGAGCCACAGTACACTAAGAATCCCCGCTATGGAGACAGTGGGGTGCACGCCAACAAAAAGGCTCAAGGAGTATGTGTAAACAGCACAAACATGTAGGCTGCAGGCCCCACTCTCCCATCAAAGGAAAGTATAGAAAGGATGAGAAGGCCACGTTAAGGGGCCCCATCTCCTGCAAAGTAGGGGCTCTGCGAAGCGAGAGCGTGGGCCTACTACAAACACTCAGATCTCAGACACAGCACTACAAACCAATGCAGAGTGTAACAGACTGTGCCTGCTGCAACAAACCTGGGTGTATACATAACACCAGACATTAATGTAGAGTAACAGACCGGAGCTTGGGCACACTGCAACAATCTATAGCCCAGGCATAGCACCCACAACCTATAGTGTGGGCATCACAAGCAGGAAGGGCAGTCCTAACAGCAACAACCTGGCTCCCAAAAACGCCACCACACATTAATGCACAGTGTAACTAGCAGAAGTCAATGCCAACTGCAAAAACCCAGGGTTGAGGTCTAGAAACCCCACACTAGTCGGTACCCAATGAAATGATTACACCAAGCAAGAAACCACACCACCTGCAAGAACAAAGGTTTAATGTTAGGTGCCGCGTACAAGGCGCAAAGTTCTCCATTTGTGCGGCCACTTAGTGACACAAGCTTTCTTAGTGGGCGAGCAAGTGACCTTGGAGGGGAGTGGCCCACAGGGATAATCAGCCAGTGGCGATCGGCACGGATGCAATGGTGAATTCCAGTATCACCGGGCGAAGCACCAGAGGTAAAGCAACACTTGCCTCCCTCTGCCATTCCGACCACGGTGTGCAACTGACATTTCAGCCTCTCAGATTGCATGAAACTTTGGCCAGCCTGTAAGGCTAAGAATTAATTCAGTGCGATAGGCCCTAAAATATCAGCCAATTAGAAGGCTACACTATTCCCTTCGATTGACTGAAACGGTGTGCCCGCTCATCGGGGTAGGTGAAAAAGGCTGGTCTCCCCAAAAAATAGGGCAAACTTTTCAAGTGCCTGGCACTGACTGCAGAATGTTCTTCCCCTAGCGAGGAGTAGGGGCGCAGCTTCCCTGACACACTATATTGTTGGGGGTGTGGATGGAAGGGAGGGGTTAGTATGGTTGCTGGCTCAGGCTCTGCGATGCCTTCCACTACACCCAGTGGTCTTCAAACTTTGGGGCTGGTGTCCATAGGGGGGGCCGTGAGATATGTTGGGGGTGGAGGGGGGGAATCTTACAAAAAGGAAGACGGTGACCGTTTCTAATGTAAATGGGGGGTCCAAACATGATTTTATCCTCAATGGAGGACTCTGCATAAAAACCTATATACAATGAACCACTGCGGTGCAACCTAGGGTCAGCATTGCTGGGACTTGGCTTCCCAGAGTTGTCGGGGACAGCAAGATTCCACTTGACTGGAAGATGGAAGTGGCCGTGCCGTCCCAGGAATATTGGTCCTTGGAAAGCCTCAGGTGCCGAGTCGAGCATCACCTGATGCTTCTGGACCGGCACGTTTGGAGACCACCTCCGTCATGTCACTGCCTACCAGACACGCAGCCCTACTTAGACAATCCTACTCCCTGAGCCACAATCCCATCTTATCTTCCCAATGTGTTAGGGCATAGCCATTTCATATTCCTGCTGCTCCCCACCCACACCTTTGCCTTGTTTTTCTTTCCTCTTCCTCTGCCACATTAGGGTTTGGATTCTCTGTGGGGAGGTGGGTTCGGGGGGGTACAACACATTTTCTCAGGCTAGCATGCCCGCACCTATGCGAAACCTGAAGACTAGCACAGGCCACACATAGAATTTTAGACATTGGCCTGCGTCGCATCTAGATGGGATTGATTGAAGGATAGCAATCCCGTGCCTAGATGAAACTTGAATGTTGGCGTGTGCCACACTTGGAATTGTGAACACCAGTCTGCGTAGCATCCAGATAGGGTTGCGAATGATAGCATGCCCACACCTGGACAGATCTCTAGACGCTAGTTTGCGCCACATCGGGATGGGACTGTGAATGTTGGCTTGCCCACACCCGGATAGAGTTCTGAACATTGGCCCGCGCCGCATCCAGATAGAGTTGTGGGGGTCAACTAGCGCCACACTGGGACAGAACTACAAATGCTAGCATGCCAAAGGTCAGGTAACCCACTAACCAATATAAGCTCAAACTCTGCATACTTATCTCACTCAAAAAACTCACACAACCATTTCTCGCACAACAAGCCGCACGCACTTCACAACACAAGCCGGACCAACAGCACACGCGGCCTGTCACCGATCCAATACCCGCACCAAAGCTCAGCATCTGGTGTATACCGAGTTGAAGCTGCCAACAGAACACCTCTCCTCTCACTATCCTACTCCCTCTTCACCTACTAACCCACCCCACCCCATCATTTACAGATATGCCAGAGCACCTGGGGACCAATTCCGTTGGTGACGGAGCGCGGTACGAATACCTTTAACATTTAGGTATCAGTGCTGGAAGACAACTATGGCAGAGATCTATGCAGTATAACACGTTCATGGCATAACACCCGATTTCAGTATTGCAACGAGTTCATCTTTCATGGTCATATGGTTTTTCAATCGTCCATGATACTAGAATGTGCTCTTGTGTTAGGAGGTGTATGTTTCCCCCCTCTTGCAGCCCTGGTTCCCCAACACCCTACCGTGGTTGGTGGTTATCATGGGTCGTTGGATGAGACCTCAAATCAATCAAGAGACTGAACTCACTAAAAGGCAGCAATATAAACAAAGAGACAATGCCCAATTCAAGGACCGAACAAGAGACTACACAGCCCCGGGCTCAGACTAAAATTACCCAGTCGCCACTGCGAGGGGCCAACATACACGATATTGTGTCCATTGATTGTACAACCGCAAACAATGCAAAAGCAGTCACTCAGACGGGGCCAGCCAGATTGACAATTCGCTGCGAGATGCCAAGGCACAGATTGCGCCCACTGCAACGACGAGAGGCGGCGGTCACGACAAGAGCGCCCCCGAGCGAGCGCATGCATTCCGGTGGGATTCCGCCAGGGATCCCCATTCCCCCATCTCCCGGGTGACAATTCCCATTTGGCGCGGTCTTGCCGCGGGTGCGGTGTGTTTTATGTATAGCTGTGTTATGCCCTCGCAGCGTGTGACGTGCACTGGTGCCCTCGGAGCGGCTGTAAAGCAGGAGACTGGTGGCTGCAAGGGCAATACCATGCAATACACTGCACCCTTCCAAAGCAATGGATTGCATTTGCTGCCGGGGCAACGCAAACACGAGATTGTACTCAATTCAATTGAGACATATAGCAGGAGCCTGCGAGGCAGAAGGCAGCCTCGCAGTGCGAGGGATCACCCCACACCCCCTAGCGGACTCGCAGGTGGGGTCCGTTTGCCGCAGCTCCGGGCATGGGGGTAGCTGGCTCCCCGCCCCCTCCCTCACCTACAGTTGCGCATCGCACCTTACCCTCTTGCTTTCCGGCAGCCCCTGCACGTTGCAGTCCCCGTTGAGGGAGGCGGAGCGCGCCTGCTGCCCCATGCTGTCCTGCTGCGGAGACATCGCGTCCATGAAGAGAGGGTTCCCAAAATACCGAGTCCGGGAGTCACTGCAGAGACATGTCCAAGGGGTGCAGCCGCGGGAGAGAGCGCGACCCTGGGTGAAGCGCAGGAGAGGGGGAGAGCTTCATGCAGGAAGCGAGAGAGAGAGAGCTCCACACCGGCACAGACACACTGCAGCAATCCGAGACTGCAGCAAGCACACAACCAGCCCAGCCAATACTGCCGCTAATCTCAGCTCTGCCTGTGCTAGCTGCGTGAGGGGGAGGGCCCCGACCTGCAGGGGCGGGCCTGAGCCTCCAGGAGGCGGGGCCTGGACCTGTAGGGGGCGGGGCGCATAGACAGGGACCAGGAGGCGCTTCAAAAGCCCAAGCCCAAGAGGGCACGAGGAGAGGCCCCCACCACCGCTGCCGGGACTGGAGAGAGGTGTCCACCGACTGCAGGGGGACAAGGAGCGGCGTGAAAGTGCAGGAGGCGCGGGTGACGGGGAACACCACCTGCCAGTGAGCTGGAACAGGAAACTGCAGGAGGCAAAAGGAGACACAATCCAGGGTAGAGAGATGAGCGCCACATCCCAGGAGGAAACAGCAGCACGCACACTGCGGGCGGGCGACACATCGAAGAAAGCTACACAGACACACAATAAGGGGGAGACCTGTTCGATTAATATGGAGGTAAAGTGAAGTCGCAGCAGGGCAGGCGCCTGCACCCTGTCATGCAGCATTAACACACAGCCCTGAAGGGGAGGCACAGCAACGCTGCATATTCATCTCGCAGACCTGAAGGCAACGAGCGGCCGCACCTGCACAGCACACCCGAAGGAGGAGAGACACACGCAGGCCTTCAGCACGAATCTGCGGGCCCGCAGGTGGAGTGACAGAAAGGGCATTTTACCACAAATGTCACCCACCCAAGTCTCTTTTCTGCACTGGTGTGATTTCTGATGGCTTCACGTTGGCTCCTGTGAGCTGCGCTCCTGTACCTGTTGTCTGCCAACGCAAAGTCTCCGTGGACTGTTGACCTACAAGCAGTGGCTTCTGAAGTCCTCTTGCTTATTTCCTAACCTAGAACATTCTTTCTGGGGGACACAGTTAGATGTGCCATGTACAAGGCTACGGTGGAACGTTAAATTGGGATACCACGCTCAACATAGGGAGCCCCCCACCCCCCATTAAAAGAGACAACAACACACCGTTTTTTGGGACTCAACACATCCTATCTAGGAGGCACGAAGACCCCTCCCCCTGTGCCAACAATGAGCCAAGAAGCAGGCAGGGGTATAGGCAGAATATATATTCATTATTTATGTTCAATGAATCTTTAATGATGAGACACACCACCTTCTCTGGGGCACACAACCAAACTTCAACAATAAACAGGGAAATAATACTTCATAAAGTTTAGAGTGAAAACATAGCATAGTTTTAACATGAGACCATGTTACACATTGTGCAGGCCATACTTTGCTTAATTTCCTGCACACTTTAAAATGCTTGCTGTTTTGGAAACACAAATTTGGACAAATGCATGTGGCAAGTAGCACCCTGTTTCCCATTCACCCAAAAATAATTTAAAATCATTCCGCAATCAGGGTCACTTACTCTCAGGAGAGAGTGTCTATTGTTCAATGGAAATTACACTAGTTTAACTTTGCAAAACGCCTTTCCCCCGGCACCAAAGACCCAGGAATCAGGGATATGCAGCACCCCTCAGTTTATAGGCCAGGTCTAGGGTGTGGGGACAGTTTAGGAATTTCGTATGGGGCCAAGAGCACCCCTTTTGGGCTTACTGCACAAAACCCAGACTCGCTTAAAGTGGAAAAGGTCGCTTTAATGTGATAGGCCAAAGCTCACAATAATCACTAAACTGGCCCCTGACCTTACAGACTAAAATTAATTGCTTCAACAATTTGCCAAAACTTTAAATAAATAAATAACTCTTTATGCCCCCAACAAATAAATAAATAACCTCAACTTCCTCCCTACCTATCCCCAGGTCCTAAACATCTTCTCCAGCCTTCATTCCCGCTTTCTCACAACATCTCCCCGGGGCCATGCCCCTCCATCTTCAAGACCTGATCCCCTCTCCGTACCCCGGGGTAGCCCATTCGTGCAAACAGCACCACCCCCATCCTTACCCACGCTATTGCCCCATTGTGCTTGCCTCCCCTCTCATCCAAAGGGGCCATGCCCCCCTCCAACCCTTGGACTCAAGCCCCTTCAACTCCCCTCTACACCAAACTCCCCCTTCCTCAGACCCGCAGCCAGGGCTACCTGTCACATCAGCAACAAGAACCTTTGAACATAACCCACAACTAACGCCCCGACCTGTCACACGAAAACTACCAGCATACCTCAAGGACCTGTATCCTTAACCCAAATACGCAGAAACAACCTGATGGATGGGGGGAAAAAGAAAAAACTACCCGCTCACAAATCAACTACCCCATTTCTCTAACCCCAATGGACCTCACAAAAAATGGGGGGGGGGGGCGTGGACAAAAGCTTGCCCTCAACGGTCGCCTGCTCCTGAACCTTCCCTGCCCCCTTAAATACCCCCCCAGCGATGCGCTATGCGCAGGCCAGCACACTGGCCTGTGCAGTGCCCAAAACCACCCTGGGGGAACGCTTTGCGTTCCCCCCGGCACCCTCATTTGGGCTTACTGCACAAAAACCCAGACTCTCTTAAAGTGGAAAATGTCGCTTTAATGTGACAGGCCAAAGCTCACAATAAACGCTAACCTGGCCCCTGGCCTTACAGACTAAAATTAATTGCTTCAATAATTTGCCAAAACATTAAATAAATAAATAACTCTTTATGCCCCCAACAAATAAATAAATAACTCCAACTTCCTCCCTACCTATCCCCATGTCCTTACCATCTTCTCAAGCCTTCGTTCCCGCTTTCTCCCATCATCTCCCCGGGGCCATGCCCCTCCATCTTCATGACCTGACCCCCTCTCCGCACCCTGGGGTAGCCCATTTGTGCAAACAACACCACCCCATCATTACCCGCGCTATTCCCCCATTATGCTTGCCTCCCCCCTCATCCAAAGGTGCCATGCCCCCCAGCACCAGAAAAAAACCCTCCGCTGAGGTGTTCTTTTCTGCCCCACCACCCAATTTCCTACTACTTCCAACTCTTTACCATGTCCCCTACCTGCAACGTCAGATCCAAAAGATAGTAGCTATTTCCATAAACCGACAAATGAACCCCATCCTCCCTGAAAACCTCAACATTTTCATACACAATCACTTTGTGCTCCAGGACTTGCACTGCTGCTAAGCCACAAAACTTTATCATCTCTCTGTTTATTTTCTTTCTTGTCCGCTCCACCGCACCCTCGCTTACTGTGCCCCTCCACACTCTCCATGGTAGCAACCTGGTCCGTATCAAATGTACCTTTGGCCATATTTCTTTAAGCCATACCAGGCCCCTTTTCATTTTTCGCAACAGAGCTACTCCCATATCCCGAACCAGATCTTTCTCACCGGCGTGAATGATCAACCCATTCGGAAACCCAAAAAGCTCTTTCATCCCCACCAGCATGGGCAACAGTTGATCCCAGAGCAACCCTTAAACTCAGACCCCCTCACAATCGCCACTTTGTAACTGCAGCCCAATTGCGTGCCAAAAATCCTCTTCTCCGCCACTCTACCCGCCCACTTCACAATAGAATGCCCGACAATCCAGATTTGCATTATCTGCCCGGCCTCCTCGCCGTCTCTGAAAAAGAAAATAACATCGTCACTCTGTCAGTCTAGAAATACGGATACCTCTACTTTGAGACCGCAAACGCATTTTGGTGGCCGTGGACCAACCGTCTCATGCACGATACGACAGAATATAGGTTTTCGAGTTTGCCAATGAACGGCCATTTTGATGTAACAAGAACCGCCATTTTGTTTTCTAACCATTGCTCATTGCTTTCTGTTCCTATTGCTTCGCAGTATATTTTTCGCTTACACTGCTCAACTGTGTAACATTGTTATCTGTATGTGAAAAGGCCAAGGCCGCAGGGCCGTGAGGATAACAAGAGTTCGCTGAAACACAAACGTAGGCAGCGCCAGGAAGAATGCCCGGCTCCCTCCCAAATGTAGCCTTGAAGCAGAGCTGCAGGGCATTTAATCATTTCACAGCTGGCAGCCAGTCTCGTTATATGGTAGAATATGTTAGAATAATACCGCTAAAGGCTTGAATTATGCTGATCTAACGGCCCCTATTTGCTGAGCCAGCTAGAGC
Source organism: Ambystoma mexicanum (assembly GCF_040938575.1). NCBI lineage: Eukaryota > Metazoa > Chordata > Amphibia > Caudata > Ambystomatidae > Ambystoma > Ambystoma mexicanum. Next base: position 732,383,089 of record NC_090941.1, on the reverse strand, counting down.
ATGTCGGCTCCCAGGACGCGAATAGCACCTGATAGATAGCAAGGTCCGGAATGCAACTCCCCCCCCATATGTAGTTCGCTTCCAAGAAGAGAAGCGCCGTGTTCTATTCAATAACCGAAAGATGCCTTCGCACTCACAAATTGCAAATTGTTACTAGAATAGATGCTTGAAGGTGTCATAGTGGTCGGAGATGTCCATCATCACACCAAGTTCAAAGAAACCCAATAAAGGGGGGGTGTTAAACATGTCATAGCTGATTGTTTGATATGCATTTTGTATAAATGTAACTGATGTACGTAATTCACTCTCTTGCGTCCCTTGAAGTCTAGAGATACACGTCGCGGGGCGTGAGACCGGGTTGGCCAACTAAGACTTTTGCTTTGCAATAAAACCCTAGCTTTGGGAATACAACCTCGTGTCTGGCGTCTCTATCATGTGTGGTGACCCGCCTTGTTCCCATAGACATCAGGGTCCCCTAGGGGCCCCTTTCAAGATGGTGCCCGAATAGGGACCCTCCCCACTTGTTCCTTCGCGTAACGTTGTAATTGAGAAAGTGTAAGCGACTTCAATTCAACACTAGAGTTAAGTCAATGCCTAGTCTGTGATGCTGAGAGAAACCCTTATTGATGTATGTTTATGTCCAGTTCGTTTACTCTGGATGACAACCCTTATATAACACCCCTCTCTTAGAATCCCCCTGACCCCGCTGAGCCAAGAAGTAGGTTTGTTTTGCAAATTTAAAAGGTTTATTTGAAAATTAAACAATATATATCTATCACACTTTTATAGTAAATTAATATTTGATAGCACACTTGTGAAGATGATAGTGGTCAACAATGGATAATGATACAGTGGTACACTCTTTTGATGGCTTAGAAGTGATATAGAGAGGATAAAGTAGCTGAGAATGCTTTTATGGCTTCAAGGACAATGCAATGATGAATGAAAATACAGTACAGAAAATAAACCTGATATGACTTCAACAAAAGACAATGTAATCACTTTTCTTTGACAATTCACCCCCCCGCCCCCTTTATGCAAGGTAAAGAGATGGAGGGAAAGCACACAGTTCACAGGAATGCAATCAAATATAATTCAGTTCCCCCCTAGCAAGCTTAGAGGAAAACAGGTATGAGTTTTAAACACAGGCAATATACTTTGATGTGGTATGCAAAGAAGTGAAAAATATGCTAAAATGATTTTAATTCCCTCTAGAGATTCAGGGTGGGTGACAGCGACTTTGTATTAGTTCAGGATCACTTTAGCAATGCTCTATGAATGACTGTCAGGTTGCAAACGAATTTCAGCAAAGGAAAGCAAGGACAAATCTTTTTACACGTGGCTGAAATTAAGCAAAATGTCAAATCGCGGCAAATTTAGTCGCGTGCGTCGAGCGCAATTACGGAGGGAGTATGAGGAGTAGTCGGTTTAGAGCTTGTTGGAAAGCTTAGAATCTCAGCTTCAAAATAAAAGTTAAATCTCGCTTCTATCACAAACGGTTCCGGAGATACGGCCGATTTAGTAAAGGTAGTTTTTTGGATTTGAAATTTTAAAGCTCAGAATGACAGATGACAGTTTTTAGGTTTAAAGATGACAGAATGACACGATTCTAGGAGGCAGTTCTAATAGGCTAAAATAGTTTGGATTAGATTATTTTAAACTAAGAGATTGGTTTTGGTACAGTGCTGGCGGTACTCACACTATATTTTGGACAGGAATGCGACTTCTCCACGGATCGGGTCAGGATTGGACTGCGGTTCCCTCGCCACGGATGGTCTCGGCCTGGTTCTGCTCACTGGATAATTCTACCTTCTGGGTCAGCTCTGCTAGTGGCACTGCACAGTGGTCTGGATCTCTGGTTCTGACAAAAGTTCTCGGCACTGCGCGGCGGTCTGGTCTCTGGTTCTGACAAAAGTTCTTGGCAAAAATTCAAACAGCTCGCCCGGCTGTTGAATAGTTTGCAAATGATTTGGAGGCCTGCTGAAAAAGGATTCAGCTTGTGGATTCAGGCCTCTCTGCTACAAATTCTGGAGTTAATTTCTGGTCTCTGGAGATTGATGGATTTGAAGTCTGGATCTCTGGATGTGAAGTCTGAAGTCAAAATGCTCTGCAGAAAGTGAAAAAGAAAAGACCTATCTGGCTTCCAGTGGCTCTTTTTATGTGTTTAGAAAGTGGGTGGGTCGGTTAATTCTGCATGCCCAACCCTCTCAATTTATCATTGGCCAGTTCCTCCTCTCTTCCTTGATTGGGGGAAATGGGTTGGGAGTCAGAGTGATGAGGTAGGTTTATGGTCAGAGGATCCTCCCCTTGTCAAATTGCACACAAATCTATTTCTGATCAAATACATATTTATCTATGTACCATTTTTCTAATATTATACGTCCAGTTAACATATTTTCTGGAGCACCAAACCATCGGACCCCCGTATTTGTAAGATGTCGTGTCCACTTATGACAGAATTCTGCCCTTTTCATCCAGATCACGACCTCTAAACCTTTCCAGATTTTACACAAATGTGCACCAGGGATATGGGTTTCAGATGATAAAGTGTCAGATTTTTAACATGCATACATTTGGAGTAACAACCTTTTTTTTCGCTACTATCCCCAAGATTATACCACAGGGTCCTAACACCTCTTAAAATGTGCACAGGAAAATCACACGAATGATGATGTTATTTATATAATTTTTACAAGTCCGCACTATGAATTATCCATCTTTTTAAAATTATGCTCTGGCCCCAAAGGGGTGTGGTTTTCCAAAGCACATGGTGGAATTTCTGGTTTATCCACTTCCCCCAAGCTCAGCTTGCTCACAGATGCATTGCCCCTCCCGCTTCTCCTTCCAAGAGGAAGCCATTTTACGACCCCCCTAATATAACATTTGCCTGAGCCAGGGACAGTGCTTTGTTTAGTTTCCTGCAGTCCCCAGGTGCCACTCCCCTAATTCAATCAGAGAGGTGTCATCTCCTTTTGGCAGGGGCAGCAGGATGCAGCCAGACCTGGGAACACAGCTGCTGATCAACTTCAACTCCTGTCGGGGGTAGTTGTCAGGCAGAATCCAGTCTCATTAAGCCAGGCTTCAGCTAAATGTCACTTTTGTTTCAGTTTTCTACATCCAAATCAAACTTACAATTTTTACACATGCAGCTAGAATGCTGATTCCAAGTTCAAAACTTTGACATTTAACAGTTGCAAACTATGTGACACTCAACAGTAGGTCACTCATTTATTTTAAACATTTGGATTTTAGTTGCTTTAAGTCCCATTTAACTTAAGCTGCTGACAGCCACAGCTCAGCCAGTTTCCTTATGAACCTTATTTTAGGCTCTTCCTCTTTCCAGATTTTGTATGCACACAAGGCTTCATTCTGCCAGATGTCTGCTGGTGTTCAGTGAGATTTTTGAATATCTTGCAATGTTTGAAATGGGCATTTTGAGCTTGCATTCAGAGAAACAAAGGGTGGTTTTAAAGTGATTTTGAGCTAACAGGCACTGTTGTTTTTCCTTTGGCACCACATTTCACTCATGGCGCTTCTGACCCAACACACTTGCACTGGTGGGTGGCAGGTCAGGCGACTATTTTGGTGTGCGCACAACTGCGCGGTTCTCCTGGATTCTGGCGCAAATGTGGGCAGCGACAGCTCATCCCCACATCTACCCCGTCTAATAATTCAACATGGGTCAAAACCCTTGACAAAAAGCCAGAGAACGGCGAGGACGGGACGATCGAGCCAGGATCAAGAGGTGTTCGGGGCGCCCTGTAAAAGTGATGAGAGACTCCTTTGCAGATCTGCACACATCTGATCCCTGATCGACGTGCCTGGCTAGAGAACAAGGAGGCGAGGGTCCCGAAACGAGGCGGAAGCCAAGAAACGCAGACACGACGTCCTTTGGTGCGTCAGTATACAGACGACTTGATTTATCAGGTGAGTCATTCCCCGATTCAAAGCATCCTGATATTGGTTGAGAGTTGGCTTTGCAAAATCAAACGCCCTAGGTAAGGTTGATTAACCAGGGGGAAGGTTGAAACATGCCTGGGGTATTGTCCACCTTAGCAGGGTTTTTCCGCTGTGGTAGACAATCTTTGGAAGATGGCCAAATTGTACCACCTGGGGGAACGCCGACATATGAGATGTATGTGAAGTATGGAGTGGGTGCGATAATATTCTGTGAGACTTGTCATAGGCAAACCAGAAAGCAACAAGACCATCAGTGGCCGATTAATGGTAGTTTTGAGATGGCGAGGATAGATAACTTAGAAAGGGTGTTGATAAGAAAGAAAGCGCGTCCTGCAGCATTTGAGACTATTAAAGACTGGAGAAAGGAAGCAATGCTCCGATTTAAAACCAGAGCAAAGCATGAGCGCAGGCATAAATCAAAAGGTGAGGTAGCGGAAGAAAAAGAAGAGGAGGAGTGGACTGAGAGTCTAAGAAGGGCAGGCAGGCGTGACCAGTTGAATATAGAAAAGATATACCCACAGTGAGAATTACACATAGCAGATGAATTGATAGAAACTATATTGACCCATACAAAACAAGGCCCAAGATCAGAAGTAAGACCAGACACGTCAGTAGCTATTGCCCAGACCCCGCCCGTAGCCCAAGCTCCCCCTTCGGTAGCTCAAGCCCTCCCACAGCCACAGACTGCGCACGTAACACTTCCTACTAGCCAACCAGGCCCACAACAGACACTCGCTGTTCCCATTGTCCCATCTGCACCTCCTGCCTTAGACACAGACTCGGTACCGTCCGTTCCTCCCGGGGTTGAAGTTGAAACCGCAGGGGCAAGAGGTGGGACTGACCAATGGGAGTGCACGAGGGTAACCCGCAGCGCAATCAGCAAAGAAAGGAAGGTGGAATTGCAGCAACTGGCAGAGATGTATATAGACGGGAATGATGGGACGGTAACATTGGCTTCGATATATGACTTTCGTAGAAGCAACGAAAGACAGGTAGTGTTGGAATGCATGGGTAAATATTTGGTGGAGAAATGGAAACAGCTAATTGGGAAATTACCACCACAGCGATTGTTAGATTTGAATGCATTAGCACGCTGTAGGGAGAGGGATGAAGAAGTGAGAGAACATGTGTATAGACTTTTTGAGCTTAGAGATGAATTAGATAATAATTATGTCAAAACATTTACTGCACCTGTCAAAGTGTTTACTACACCTGCGTACAGGATTAGGGAAGTCGGGAGACCTGGGAAGGGGTCGCATAATAAACGGCAGCAGTTACCATCGCCGGGGCAGAAGGAGATGGTGAACGAATTATCGTTGCTAAAACAGGTGGGGGCAGACTTGAAGGAATGTCTAATTAGAACACAGGTATTAATGCAGCAAGTAGTAGAACATAATAGAGGGCGAGGGAACGCACAAGTAAGGAGTAGTTCGAATATGCATGGGGGAACAGTGGGGCCGAATAAGTGTGCATATTGTAAAGAGGAAGGACAGTGGCGAGCTCAATGCCCGCATCTACAGAATAGAAATGGGTCTGGTCAGAGGAGACAGCATAGAGGACACCCAGGAGCGAATGGACCAAATAGGAATAGTATGCAGCAGCACCATAATAACAGAGGTAATCAAAACCAAGGCCAAAACCAAAATGCCCCAAACCAGAGTCAGGGACAGCAAAATCAACAATATGGAAATCAGAGTGAGGGAAGAGTGGAAATGTTTTCGATACACAGCCAAACACGTATTACAGTAATAGTAATGATTACACATCGGACAATGTGTTATTTCCCCAATAGGACAGCCCAGGACAGGGGTCGAAACCAGTGTCTATTCCCGTGAATCAGAGAGGACCCTACGTAAAAATGAGAGTCGGGAATGAGGAGCACCGCTTTCTTGTAGATACAGGAGCACAGAAGTGTTCAATAGACCATCACTTGGTTCCGAATATACCACTGTCAGGGCAAAAGAATATTTCCGTAGGGTTCGCAGGTACACCAGTCATAAACCCAGTGTCCAAACCAGTCCCAGTTACCATAGGACCATTTACCGAACATTGTCCTTTCCTTCTAACAGAAAATTGTGGAGAAAATTTGTTGGGATTAAATTTGTGAAACAAACTAGGTTCTGTTATACATTGCACGGCAGATGGAGTGTTTCTAACAATATGGCCACACGATGCCCCTGTGTCAGAATTCATGTCCGAAGCGTTACCAGGGGAACTAAGTAAATTACCAACCTGTATATGGGCAATGCATGACAACGATGTGCGATGTTTAAAGATAGAGCCAGTAAAGATTATTTTAAAAGAAGGTGTTACCCTACCGCAAATACCTCAATACAAAATTTCGGTTGAAGGTGAGAAGGGATTGAAGAGTATTGTTACCGATTTGGTGAAATTAGGGGTAATAGAGGAAATCACAGACAGTACATGCAACAGCCCGATTCTTCCGGTTTATAAAAAAGGAGGTAATGAGGTACCATACCGTTTCATAATTGATCTACGCGCATTGAATAAGGTAGTAGATCCGCAATTTCCTCTAGTGCCAGACGTCACTACAATATTGACAATGATACCTGTTTCAGCAGAATATTTTAGTGTAATAGATTTGAAAAACGCATTCTTTAGTATTCCAGTGGACAAGGACAGTAGATATTTGTTCGCGTTCACATTAGGAGGATGATCATTTACATTTACGCGGATTCCGCAAGGTTATACGGAAAGTCCAAGTATTTACAGTAGAGCATTAAAAGAACAGCTAGACATGCTGGAATTACCCGTGGGTTGTGTACTTTTGCAATACATAGACGATTTATTGCTAGCTGCAGACACAGAGGAGATTTGTAAAGAAAGCACTGTATTACTACTGTCACACCTAGCGGCACATGGCCATAAAGCTAGTTTGAAGAAATTTCAGTATAATCGAAAGGAGGTGGCTTATTTGGGCTACCTACGTTCGAAAGGAGGGAGAAGATTAACGCCAGAACGCATAGAAAGTATTTCTTCTATGCCTATTCCAAAGACACAAAAAGGAGTCAGAGCCATAATAGGCATGGCTTCATATTGCTGACAATGGATTGGTCATTTTGCGTTAATTGTGAAACCATTAGTGAATTTGACTAGAAAAGATGCGGTTATGCCTTTGCAGTGGGATGAGGAATGTCAGAGAGCATTTGATGGATTGAAAACTGCATTATGCTTGGCTCCAGTTTTAGGTATGCCGAACTATGAGAACATTTTTAGACTATTAGTGTGTGAAAGTGAAGGATGTGCATTGGCGGTTTTGAAACAGGAACAAGGTGGAAGAAATAGGCTGTGCAGCTGGACCCTGCAGCGCGCGCACTACCACGATGTTTGCGATCTGTCGCGGCGGCTGCTGCGTCAGTGAAATAAACGGAAGGGATGGTATTGAGGCACACTTTAATTCTGATGGTGCCACATGCCATAGACATTCTATTAAATAGGACACAGACTCAACACCTCACCTCTGCTAGATTGACAAGATATGAGATTATTTTGTTTGCGCCCCATATCCAAATTATGAGGTGTAGCGCTTTGAATCCTGCAGAATTAATGCCACTAACCATAAAAGAAATTGGGAAGAATGAATCACCCCCCCACAATTGCTTAATGGTCACTGAGGAAGAAACCAAGGGAAGAGTTGATTTAAGTGATACCCCACAGAAAGAGCCGGATGGAGAGTTATTTTGTGACGGCTCATGTTTTAAATTACCAGATGGCACGACAACCGCCGCATACGCTATCACTACCCTAGAGAGTGTTGTAGAAAGTAAAAGAATCCCCTATAATTCAGCACAAGCGCAAAAATAATAGCAGTAACCAGAGCCTGCGAGATTTCTGAAAATTTGAATGTGAATATATATACTGATAGTACGCATTTGGAGTGGTTCATAACTTTGGTCGACTCTGGGCTGAGAGAGGGTTTCTGACATCACATGGTGCCAGAATTCAACATGGCCCTTTGATTGTACGATTGCTGTCTGCACTCACGTTTCCAAAGCGCCTAGCAATAGTAAAATGCGAGGCACATAAAAAAGTAACATGCAAAATAGGAGAGGGAAACGCGTTTGCAGACAGAATTGCGAAACAAACTGCCACTGATTTGAATACCAAGATGATGACGGTTCAGACAGAGGAAGTACCCTGTATGATAGATGGAGTTGCCACTGTCAAAGAAATGCAGGCCGAGGCTACGGCCGATGAAATACAGGGATGGGCAGAGGGATCTGCTGAGTTGGATTTGGAGGGTTGTTGGGTGGACAAGGAAACTAGAAGCTGGATGTTGCCAAATCCATATGTGACTGCAATGGTCACAATGGCCCACAGCCCTACGCACATCTGTGCAAAGAAAATGATACAGCACCTTTCTACAGTACGGCAGAATGTAAACATAAAAAAGAATGCAGAGAGGTTGGTGCAGAACTGTATCACGTGTTTACAACACAATGTAGGAAAGGGAACAGTGACACCAACAGGCAGTTTTGGCCCGCCCTCCATGCCGTTTGAGGTAGTTCATTTTGATTTTATAGAGATGGAGAGGTGCCAAAACTTAAAATACGTCTTGGTGGTAATCTGTGCATTCAGTAAGTGGGTAGATGCATTACCAATAGCACTATTATGCATGCGTACGTCTGTACAGGCTAAAACTGGGCTCTCCCCGTACGAAATAGTAATGGGGAGGCCGGCAAATGTTTGGTGCGCACCTCAGCCAAAACGACTTAGTGAGATAGAACATCCTGTGCTTAGTACTTATTGTGGCCTTTTAATGCAGAAATTGCGTTTGATTCATCAGCAGGTGCAGGAGGCATTACCAGAAAGGTATACCAGTCCGGGGCACGTGCTGGAGCCAGGAGACTGGGTGCTGCTAAAAAACATTGAAAGAAAGTCATCATTAGCACCCAGGTGGCGCGGGCCCCATCAACTACTTTTGGCGACGCAGACGGCAATACGGGTGGATGGAAGGAAGTCGTGGATCCATGCCACCCATGCCAAAAAGATTCCAACTGCACTGAAAGTCTTGCCTGACACTGCTGACCGGAAAGAGACAGCGGTCCCAGAAACTAAAGAAACTGTTGCCAGTGAGCAGCCACCTAATCTGCCAAAATGAGAAGTGAAACTCGAAACAAAGCCTGAGACGATTGCAAAAAGGGGGAGGGGGAAGGGCAAAGAGTGCCCCAACGTTGCCCAGCAGAATCGACATCACTGCTGACCGACGTGAAATCTGCCTTGCCGATACCAGCAAAACCAAATTGTGTACATCTTTGGCGCCCACCAGCATTTGCCAGCATGCCAAAAAACGGATCTGCATCATTGGCGCAGCGCACACCAGCACCTGCAGTAGCGCCACAGGCTGACTTCAAGCCTGAATCTGAAAGTGCACCGGCACTGTTCACGGATCATACGATACCAGGAGCAAGGCGATACAACCTGCGGCCTCGGAAGACAAAGTGATCTGCATTCTTTTTTTTCGGTGTTTATGTCAACCTCTGGTTCAGCTCATGGACGGAGAAGGAACCAGGGGTGTAGAGAAGAGAAGCGTGAGAATTGTGCAAATCGGACAATTCAAGACTCGCGGCTCCTCGGTGCGATCATAAAAAGTACATGTGTCCGGAACCAGAGCGGACAAGCTGGGCACACATGGTACTATGGCAAGTGAGATAATTGATTAACAGTACATGTGTCCGGAACCAGAGTGGACAAGCTAGGCACACATGATACTGAGACGATAACTGATCCAAGGTCCTCTGAGTAGTATAAGAAGGGACAAGTGATCTCGCCTAAAAATGAATAATCGAATCCAGGCTAAAAAGGACAGGCAAAACTGAACTGTGAGAATTCCATTGAAATAATAGACAGCAGAGCAAGCGCGACGAAGAGAGATATCCACAATGAACTGTGATAAGGAAGAAGAAGGACGACGAGAAACATGCCGGGACCGGTTCCAGCCTCCTCCTGCACCACCACCGCTGAGAATGAGTCAGTTATAAAGACTATAAGTTTAAGGAAAACGCATGGTAAAACAAATTGTATGCTGGCACTAACGATAATAATGTGCTTTATGAGTGTGGTAGCACCAATATCAACAGCGTTAATATTATGGTGGGTAGAAACAATACACCCATTAGAAATGTTTTTACCAATAATTAATATATCCACTACTGAAAGCCCAGTTCAAGTGATCACTTATACCCTACCCCCAATGGAAGAAAAACACAGGGAAGGTTTTGGAAATAACACCTTACTTCTGATAATGAACATGACACATGCAATCCTACAGAAAACAAACTGTTGGGTATGTGCCCATTTACCACAGCATGCCGGAAAAGGAATAGGGTGGTATGTGCAGCCATTACCGTTAAGTTCTGCATGTAGTGCATCTTTAGGTGCAATGTTCTATGGGAAATGGAATGAGAGTAATACGGGTCAATTAGACAGAACCAACATGAATGAGTTTGAGGAGATAATAATGAAGCCTGTGGGTTGTTCCATTTTCCATAAAGCACAAGTAATAGCCCCAGAGCCCACGAGGAAAAGTACACGGAAGATAACACGACAAAATAGACGAGATAGATTGTCCCCGCCAGAAAAACATCTGTAATGACGTTTTGTGTAAGAACAGAAGGGGACAAAGATGCAATTCCCCCATTTTACACGGTGAATTATAGCCCAAGACCTGTCCCTTTTTGTCTAAAAAGGAAAGGCTCTTTTTCAGTCGGAACATATACTGGTTGTATGAATACAGTGGTACTAAAATGGGAAATAGAACCAGTATACGTAGGTGATCCAGTTTATTTTATATGTGGAGAGAAAGCATACCCTTGGTTGCCCAGAAACTGGGGAGGTACATGTTACCTAGGTCTACTGTTCCTAGGAGTAATTCTCTTAGAAACAACAGCCATGGCCAGATTATCCAGAACTAGAGTCAAAAGGACTGACAAAGGTGTTTTAATAGCAACTGATGTAGCGAAATCATTCATTCCATTCTTAGGACAGATAGTGAACTCCTATAATATAAGGCAACTGTCCAGAATCCTAAAGAATACAATAACCACAACAACAGATATTTTATTTAACATGATGTTGGAAGAAAGAGGAATAAGGTTAATGACGCTGCAAAATAGAATGGCTCTCAATGTAATCCTGGTTGATCATGGGGGAATTTGCAAAATAGTGGAGAAGGGAGCTGGGGAATAGGATCTTGATTTTGGGGAATACTGCGATCTTGGGGATGGAAGTTGATCTCAATATTAGTAGTGGTGTTCGGAATATTCCTAACGTGCTGTTGTTGTATACATTGTTTACCCATAGTTTGCACATGATAACAAAGAAAAAAACAACCTCATGATCGAACTAGCCCAGACCCAAATGAGATGAGAGCAGTGAAAGAGTTGATGGCAATAGATATTGATGAAGACAATGATGTCCACGATAGCATGCAAGACTCAGACATAAGTACTTCAGATTCATCATCACTAGAGGAGGTTTCAATAAATAGATGAGACGTTTGGCATACGGCCAAAGGAGGGTTTGTCAGTCTAGAAATACGGATATCTCTACTTTGAGACCGCAAACGCATTTTGGTGGCCGTGGACCAACCGTCTCATGCACGATACGACAGAATATAGGTTTTCGAGTTTGCCAATGAACGGCCATTTTGATGTAACAAGAATCGCCATTTTGTTTTCTAACCATTGCTCCGCAGTATATTTTTCGCTTACACTGCTCGACTGTGGAACATTGTTGTCTGTATGTGAAAAGGACAAGGCAGCAGGGCCGTGAGGATAACAAGAGTTAGCTGAAACACAAACATAGGCAGCACCAGGAAGAATGCCCGGCTCCCTCCCGAATGTAGCCTTGAAGCAGAGCTGCAGGGCATTTAATCATTTCACAGCTGCCAGCCAGTCTCGTTATATGGTAGAATATGTTAGAATAATACCGCTAAAGGCTTGAATTATGCTGTTCTAACGGCCCCCCTTTGCTGAGCCCGCTAGAGCATGTCGGCTCCCAGGACGCGAATAGCACCTGATAGATAGCAAGGTCCGGAATGCAACTCCCCCCCGTATGTAGTTTGCTTCCAAGAAGAGATGCGCCGTGTTCTATTCAGTAACCGAAAGATGCCTTCGCACTCACAAATTGCAAATTGTTACTAGAATAGGTGTTTGAAGGTGTCATAGTAGTCGGAGATGTCCATCATCACACCAAGTTCAAAGAGACCCAATAAAGGGGGGGTGTTAAACATGTCATAGCTGATTGTTTGATATGCATTTTGTATAAATGTAACTGATGTACCTAATTCACTCTCTTGCGTAACTCAAGGTCTAGAGATACACGTCGCAGGGCGTGAGACTGAGTTGGCCAACTGAGACTTTTGATTTGCAATAAAACCCTAGCTTTGGGAATACAACCTCGTGTCTGGCGTCTCTATCGTGTGTGGCGACCCGCCTTGTTTCCATAGACGTCAGGGTCCCCTATGGGCCCCTTTCAACTCCACCATCCCTCACCCCTACAACCCCCGCCCTCCCCTCGAGCCCGCTACCCCCTCTCATCCAGAACCTTTCTTCAGCTCCCTAATATATCCCTTATACTTCGCCGACCTCCATCGACCCAAATCCTTAACCTTGTCCTCCGATAGCCCCAAACGTTTACCCTCAGATGCAGCACCCATCCCGAATGAATGAGTCCCAAACTCCTCCGGGTTCTCCCCTACCACCACCAATGCCTTCCTCAGCATGCCTAGCACCTATGCTGCTGACACCCCTGACCCATCTTCATGCTGGAACACCAGCCCCAACCAGCCCCCGGATAGATCCATCCATGCCAGACCGGCCCTGACCGGGCATAGCTCCCTACTTCCCCACCTCAGCGATACCCAGCAGCCCCTCCCTTTCTGATCTGTCTTTGATCTCCCAATCCTAATATCCACCCCAAATCTGAGAAATAGACATCTACCCACTGCAACCCACTTGCTCCTCCCTTTACCCCCACTAGCTCCGACACCCTGAATGCCCCAAAAAACAACCACGTAAAACAAACTTGAAACATAACTTCTTCCCTACCCGACCAACAGACCTCTTCCAAAGCCCGGCATAAACCGACCAACAGGGCCGCAGATACCGGCCTTCTGCTATCCTTCTCTCTCCCCTTTTTCCTCACCCAGACTTCTAACATCCTACTCGCCATCTCCCCACCACTCAGCTGGAAGCCCCAAAACCATTTGCCATAGAAGGCTATTCCCGCCAACTTCCCCGCTATAGTTGCCATTGACCAACCCTTATCCCTACACCACAGCAGGAAATTGACCACATCATCCCTTCTGAGCTCCTCCGCATCCTCCCTACCCCTCCAGCTACGGGCTCCCCCTTTTATAAATTCTTCTCATGCCTTCCTGTACTCCGCCCTAGACACTGGGGCCAAGGAGCCCTCCACTAACTACAGAGCTCTCAACTTCCTAGCTTCCATAGCTCCTTCGGGATCCACTGCCCAATCTGGTCCGCTCCTGGTACCAATCCATGGAATCTCTGCCATTGAAAACGAGATAATGCATCAGTGATGCCATTATCTTTACCCGGCACGTGCGTTGCCTTGAACAGCACATTCCAATCTATGCATCGCAACACAAACTCCCTCATTAACCTCGCCACCCTCTGGCTGTTGACCACATTAACCATGCACTCATTGTCCACATTGAAATACACTTTCTTTTTGAAAATTCCCTGCCCCACAATTCCAATGCCACCAACAAAGGGAAAAACTCAAGAAACGCTATACTTCTTCCCTCCTTTAGCCACCGCGGCGGCCACTTCTCTGCACACCATCTACCTTGCCAAAAAACTCCAAAACCCCCCGCACCTGCTGCATCCGAAAATATCTGCACCTCCCAATCTACGGGATCCCCTTGTAGCCACATGTACACCCCGTTAAAACCTTCCAAAAAGCACAGCCAAATCCTACAATCTTCCCGCACCACCCCTGAAACCCTTACCCGATGATGTGGGCACTTAGCTCCCGCCATGGCCCGCGACATGTTCCTACAAAAAGTACGTCCCGGGGCCACCACCCTACATGCAAAATTCAAATGCCCTACCACCCGCTGCATCTCCACCAATGTCATCTTCCGTGCCACTACCGCCTTCTCCAGTAAATCTATTAAACGACTCACCCTGTCATGCAGCAAGCGTGATGTCATGGCCACAGAGTCCAGTTCAATACCCAAAAAGGTCAAAACCACTGCCGGCCCCTCCATCTTGTCCTCTGCCAAAGGCACCTCCAAGTCCTGCATCAATGCCTGGAAATTCCCCAGCATATCCCTGCACTCTCCTTCGTCCTCCACCTCACTGATGAACAAAAAATCATCCAGGTAGTGTAGAACACCTTCTGCACCCGAACTATACGTAAAAGCCCAATGCAAGAATGAACTAAATTGTTCAAACAACGTGCAAGAGATCGCACAGCCCATCTATAGAGCCTTGTCCACATAAATACGGTCCTCAAATTGCATCCCCAGCAACCAAAAATCCCCCGGGTGCACCGGCAGCAACCTGAATGCTGCTTTGATATCACACTTCGCCAAAAATGCTCCGCGACCCGCCTTCTTTACCAATTCCACTGCCTGATCCACGCTCGCATATGACACCCCGCAGTCCTCTGGGGCAATGAAATCATTGACCGATAAGCCCTCTGGCCAAGATAAAGGATGTATCAATCTGAATTCCCCTGGCGCTTTCTTGGGCACTACCCCCAACAGGGATATCACCAAATCGCCCGGCAAATCTACAAATGGGCCTACCACCCTCCCTGCCGCCACTTCTTTGCGCAACTTCTCCCTAACCACCTCCCCATTTTCTCGAGCTGATTTCAAGTTCTCTGCCCATCTACGCACCCTTGGACCCCGGTACCCTAGCCTAAACCCTCCCGAAAACCGTCTCCCAAAATCTTTGCCCCTTCCCTGTTTGGGTAAAAACTGAGCCACCTTTCCAGGACCTGAACCTTAACTGGAGTAAAAGCCTTTCCCACAAACCCTCGGCCTGCTCCACGCCCCTGCCCTCGGTCCCTTTGCTGAATGCACTGTGTGACCGGGTGCCGCCCTGGACATCTAGTGCACTCATGTCTGAACCGGCACGCTGTCCTCGTGCAGCCATCCTTATTGAAGCTCCAGCACGCTGCCGACTGCTGTCCCCTGCCTCCTCCCCCTGCCCCCTCTGGGGTGGGGCAACCAAGAAAGGGCCGGTAAGGCACGGGTAAGCCACTCGCTGTGTGCACCGTCGGAGCAGGTCTTGTCGGCGCCATTCATTGTAACCAAAGGTCCATGTCTATCTCCACCCAAACCGCCTGGTTATCCTCTGCCAATCTTGCCCTAAATTCCTCCTCGTAGCGCACCCATGCGAAACCTCCAAAACTCGTGAAAGCTTTCCTGATCGCATCCATATATTTCAACAACGCTACACACCTCTCTGGATATTTTTCGCAATAAACACTAGCGTATATGATAAAAGCCGACGTCCAATTCTCTATTGTCACCGGTACCTTTGGACGCAACGCCAACTCCCTCTCCTCTTCCTTAGAACTCTCCTTAGCTCTGACCTCCCTGTGTAATAGCTTGAAAACATCCACAAATTCACCAGTCCAAATCATATCCTTTGTAGATGCCATGAAATATGCTCCCAAAGGTTTAGTGATGCCCATATATGGCAACTTCTTCTCTCTTCCTTTACCCCATGTGTCCTTTTCTTTTGACACCTGCACTTCATTTGCCCGGGCTCAATCACCCGCCCGTCTGCAACTCCACTGAAGACACCTTTCTCTCCACTTCCAAAGTCTCCACAGTCTGCAGGCCTATCTCCCTCCTTGCCCCTTTCACCGTTACCCCTTCCCCAATTGCCCCAACCTCGTGTCCCCCCTCTGCCACGCAGCCGACCACTCCTTTCCCTGCTCACCAAGTTCAGCCCTGCCACCGCCTGTCTGCAGCCTTGCCTCAACTCAGGACGCTCCTCATGTCCCTCCTCAATGGGCTCCTGCTGCGGGAAGAAAACATGTCAACATTCTCGCCCGACCAGGTATTCCCCCAACCTTTTAAGTACCGACCTCCTTGCCCCTCGTCATCACCTTCCCACCTTAACCCGTGCTCCCTCTCTCCTCCTCCTACCCACCCCATACCTCTCATCCTCCCATTGGCCCACATACTCTTTCACCCCTTCAACATCCCCAATGCCATACCAGGGCTGTTGCGAGCACATGCTCGGGCCGGGCATCTCCTCATCTGCTGAACTCAGGGCGTCTGCCCCACCGCTCCTTCTCCTTCTTGTCGGCGGGGCCGTGGAATCCCCTGCCTGTTCTTCTCCTCTTGGTTGAGGGGTCCTCGTCTCTACCCGTTGAACCTCCTTGCTAGAGGCCGTGCTGCGCCCTCTGGGCTGCTCCTTGGTATCCTGAAGAGGGGCCGTTCTGAAGCCCTCCCTTGTCTGCTCCTGAAGAACCGTGGGGGCCTCCCCAAGCCCTCCACCCGACACCCTCCTAAACGGGGAGGCCATTCCGCACCTCTCCCTCTCCTCACTACTCTCCGGTGACCACTCCCTCCTTCTACCCTTCACACTCTTCTGCAAATACTTACCTCCCCCACCTCTCCGCACCACCAACCTCTTCTGCACCCCAGCACCCCTACCCTCCTCCTCTGCCCAACCAGCACCCCTCTATTTATTCCTCTCTCCTGCTTCTTCGCCCACACCTGCCTCCCCAAACCCCTCCTAGAACCATCTCCCCCTCTCCCGGCCACCCTTGATGCTCTCCTGGGACTCTCCCTCCTGGATCTCCTACCCCTATTCTCCCAGGCTTCCCCTCTGCCCGCCGCCGGGCTACAAGCCACTACTGCGGCAAGCGCCCCATCCGCTGCGGCTCTCTGCTGTGGCCTCCCGCCGGCACCCTCCTTCCCACCCGTAACCTCCACCACAGCCCCCTCAAGCTGCTCCTTGGATGCCTTGCTAATGATTGCCAGGGCCTCCCTCAGCGCATTGGCATCAATGAGACCCTGCTTGCCACCCTTTCGGCCCACCATCTTACTGCCGCAGCGTTCCTGCGCTTGTGTACTGCCCTGCCAAGTTACACCCGCTAACGCTGCCCCCGAGCCACTGCCACCCCCACGAGTTGCTGACCAAGGGAAGAAACCTCCAAACAGAAGCTGGGCAAAGTTCCACGTGCACAGAGAGACCCTGACACCCTAAGTCACTGTAGGCAGCGCTCTGCTGCCAAGCTAACTGCAACCCCCTTTCAAAACTGCCCCTGGCGCTAACCGCCAACTCCACCAGCCACCCACCCTGTATTGCCCCCTGTAAGACTGCCGCAACTACCAGCTGCACGAGCCACAAACTGATTCTCCCCCTTTCCCTTTGACAATGGCCAAGTTTAGTATATATCCTTTTACCTTTTTTTATTATTATTTTTTTCATAAAGACCACTGTCTATGCCTAAAAAGATATAAGCTGCCTATTCCTTATTCAAATATTTGTATTCTTTGTTTATTTTTATTTTTTTATACCTAAACACCTCCCACCTGTCCCCCACCACCGATGAACACCCCCCCACCCTAATCTTCTAACCAGCTAGGGGCCCTGACCTGAAATAAGGCCCCCACCACGCGACTTCCCCCTATTCCATACCCTCAAAGCGGCCGACCACTACCGCAACCTGGAGGCGCGCACACAGCACCGCACTCGCAGGCCCCCTGCAGCCGAAGCTGCCGCTCCTCCGTACTCACCCGTGCGGCCCCTTTAAGGGCATCGCACTTACTCGCTCCCGCCCACACCCCGCGGCAAAGTTAGCCGCCGGCAGACCAGGACTCGCACGCCTCCCCAGCCACAAGCCCGCCAACAGCCCGGGCCAGCAACCCCCCAATCAGTCGCACGGAGCCGCGCACCTCCTCCCTCGCTCTGGCCGCCACTGACCATCCCTTTTCCACCGAAAGGAAAGCCCTGTGCCCCAGACGGGTTCCCGCTCAGCTCGACCAGCCCCAAGCCCCATGGGGCCCTAGAAGCACAAGGTACAGTTGGGGGTACCTTATCTAGGGTACCCCCGGCTAAGTTTATTATAATAGTTCTTTTTTTTTTTAATATACTATACCTACTTGCCCACCACTACATTTACGCCCCCAGGCCTTCCTCACTGCCTAGCCTGACCGCTAACGACCCCCATGCTGGGAAGGCTCGGGAGAAGGCAACCAGACAAAAGCTTGCCCTCAACGGTCGCCTGCTCCCGAACCTTCCCTTCCCCCTTAAATACCCCTCCAGCGACGCGAAATGCGCAGGCCAGCTCGCTGGCCTGTGCAGCGCCCAAGACCACCCCGGGGGGAAACGCTACGTGTTCCTCCCAGGGCCCCCCTTCTTTAAATACACTGTTTAAGGAGTGGTGACTAGGGGGAATTTCGTTTGGTGGCAAAAATCCCACCACAATTGGGATTTCTGCTTTGGGATAAGTATACCTTTTGTTTAAAAGCAAGTTTTGGGAAGGGGTATCAGTGGGGGATATCATTTTAGGGACAAGGACCTTTTTGTTTTAAAGGCAAGGTTTGGGGATGGAACTAACACTTTTTTGGTTTACAGGGAAGGGTTGGGAATGGAATAAACCCTTTTTTGTTTGAAAGGCAAGTTTTGGGAATGGTGACAATTACAAATTTCATTTTTTTTGTTGGTGGCCAGGAGATCCCAATTTTCTTCATGTGACTATATCATTATTCCCGCTAGAAGAGAGGGTGGACGTTTCAAACATTTTCAAGCTCCCCCCTGCGTCAATCTACTTGGGAGTTAATTAAATTAATATACAGCCATGTAGGCTACGGGGCTACACAATTTGCTCCCCAACCCACTATGAAGGGAAGATATTAAGGCAGACAGAACCCCCCACACATTTGGTTTCATATGGATCCCTTCTACTAACATGGGACCTCTGTTTGCGCTGCTCGAAGAAGGCAGCCAGGCCCTCTTTTGACAGCACAGGGCCTGGTCACTTCAGTCAGTGATTGTCACCAGCTTTCACCCCTCATCTGGCTTAAGAATCAGGGCCTAGTCAGCTGTTGGCTTCCCCCAGTTTCTCTCTCCCAGGCAAAGTTTAAGGCCTCACAATGTTAAGGCATCGCCACCCAAGATATCAGGCAGATGTCTCAGGATACCCCCAGGTAGATTAAGGGCAAGTCCTGGAAGATGATTGGCAGTTTTCCCTCAAAGATGTTTTTAGGCAGATTTTCTCCTTGCCTGATTACTGTCCTGGATAGAGCAAGTGCTTTTTAATGTATAAGTCACTCCTCTAATTATTACATTTAGAAGGTGCCAGTTTATTGGTGCTAACTTTTGCTTTGGAAGATCATTCTCTCTTCCTACTCCCCAGAGGCAACACTCTCTGCGGATAGGCTAGCAGAGTTCTCTGATTGAAGTGTATTGAAGAGGGACACACCTTCTATCATTTGTATTTTATTTTAACATGACCGCTTTTTTCCCTCAAAAAGTCCCTCTACATGGCACATTTTAGTAACTTTCTGATAAATGCCATTATATATATATATATATATATATATATATATATATATATATATATATATATATATATATATATATATTCACTAAAAAAAAAACTTTGTTAGAGGGACGTTATGGTAAAGTTGCACTACTAAAAACCTGTGAAATTCATTGAAAAACTTTATAAACGTGACATTATGGTTCAAAGTAAAATCGAAAAACCCCTGAAATTCGACAGTTATGTTAGGCTAAGCAACCATAACTGCCCGCACCACTGTGCACTGCTAACACTACCACCCAGGACATGAAAGATGGCATCACAAATTTCATTGATGACATCACTGATGACATCGCATGTGCATTTACTTTTCAGACGAGGGGTTGTGGATGTAATTTTAGCAAAAAAATATCAGGGATTATCGGGACATGTGTAATAAAGTACATACTTCATCACGCAATGTAGTGTTTTGAAGAAAATTCGATTGCAGTGTTCTTTCCAGTACAGGAACTTACTCATACAGAAATGTAGGTATTGGCTGCAGCAGACACCACAGAGGTGCTAAGTTTGTACCTTGCAAAGTTCTATAATAAAAAGGTGAATGTTTCTGTATCACACTTTTCTGGTCTGTGAAACATGTACTAAGTTGCTAATAATGCATCACTTACTACATATTTCTAGTAATACACACAAAACATAAATAGACTACAATGCATACAAAGATGGTGCTTATATGTGGAGAGTAAAGTAAGCATACAAGATGCAGTACCATTACCAACTGTGTATAAACTACATGATTATATTCACGCACAAAAATGGTTGCTGTGTTTCAGGCCTGCTTCTTCCCCTATATATGTATATCATAAGATACAGATAAATTCCAAGGAAAGTAGTGTAAGAACATGTGAGAATAGCAATATTTATAAATGTAATACCTTTTGAAAGTTAAGTTTCTGACTGTCAGTAAATAAACCCACCTGGCCTAGATATGGAAGTGAACAAAAACGAAGGGGCTACACATATGATGTCATCAGTGATGTTATCAATGACATTTGTGATGCCATCTTTCATGTCCTCAGTGGTAGTGTTAGCAGTGAACAGTGGTGCGGGCAGTTATGGTTGCTTAGCCTACCATAACTGTCGAATTTCAGGGGTTGTTCGATTTTACTTTGAACCATAATGTCACGTTTATAACATTTTTTTAATGAATTTCACAGGTTTTTAGTAGTGCAACTTAACCATAACGTCCCTCTACCAAAGTTTTTTTAGTGAATTTTATGGGTTTTTAGTAGGCAAACTTAACCATAACGTCCCTTTAACAAAGTTTTTTTTAGTGAATTGTACGAGTTTTTAGTAGGCGAACTTAACCATAACGTCCCTTTAACAAAGTTTTTTTACTCTATTTTACAGGTTTTCAGTAGAGCAACTTAACCATACCGTCCCTTTTGCAAAGTTTTTTTGCTAAAGATGATCGGTTTATAATAGTGCCACGTAACCACAATGTAAAGCAACTTCTGACTTATTTAAACACCTTGCGGAGAATACCACTTGACGATATGCTTGTGTACAGCACGGTAACGTGTTCCAGAATCCGTAAACACTTAACAGTAAGATGTTTGCTTCGTGGACAATGTGGAAACAGATTTTATATTGATGTAGGAACGTCCACCTGCAACATTTGCCTTGCACAGCGACAACACGTATTGGTAGTCAGCCATTAACAATGTAGTACACATTACATACTTTTAGCAAAAGTTTTAGTTATCTGAAAATGACATCAGCTAAGGCCATCCCTCCTCCCCAAGAAACAGCAGCACTACTGTAATGAAGGAGCATGACAAACACTGCCCCAACCTTAGAAATAACAAATGCACAATATTTTTGCACCGGTATATCACTGTTTTATGCGTCTTTCCTCATTTCCGTTCGCAAATGGCCTTATTAGCTGTCCTACCAAAAAAGAAAGCCATCCGTTAACCAAGTAAATGTTGGGTTAAGAACCACCTTTCACAGTGTAAATATATTAAAAAAAAATAATTGGATACACTCCATGTACTTTATATTTCTCAGTAAAGAACATAGACGCAATAAGATTTGTCAGTAATAGTATACATGTGCAAAGCATTAACGTGTGCTACGGAAAAATAGGATTTCTGGTTATAAAAATCCCTTTTCAAAATGGCCACCATCGAAAGGAAAGGCGGTTGTTCCATACATGGCCCCTCTTCGCTTTCCATGGCAGCAAGCAAAAAGCAAAAGTATGTGCCGAGACGCAGAACCTGTACATAAACATACAGCGATTACAAAACAAAATCCTTTTTCAAGATGGCCACCATAGAAAGGGAAAGCGGTTGTTACATACATTGCCCTCTTTGCTTTCCATGACAGCCTCCAAAAAGCAACAGTACGTGCCGTGACGCAGAACCTGCAATTAAACATACAGCGATGTACAACGTGGTACCTCACATTTCGAAAGATACACAGGATTTTAAAAGAAAACGTTAACATTTTAGAATTTGTAAAGTACTTTTATTTAACAAACAACTGTCAGAGACCAACAGACTAGTCCCATTTCCAATTAAATTGTTGCAATAGTTCTAATGGCGACATAGAAAATGTTCATGGTGAGACACACGCAGTTATTCTTACATACACAAAGTATGCGTTGCTGTTAAAGCACCCACTTTGTTTGCACAGGTATTTCCAAGACGGCACCATGACTGTTACCTTACAACACCATAAATGATGTTATGTCACTCCTGCTCGCTAGTTCAGCATAGGGACAGAGGGGGCCTGGCCGGTCATCCCATAACATTATAATGGACAGACAGCCGGTCACGAGCAGTTGCATTTGGCATTGAAAGAAGCCGTCACTCGGCATCTGGAAACCATGGCACGCACAGTACGGCAAGATGTAGCTAGGCGGAAAACGTAAGAGAAAATCTGTGTCAATACCCAACCTTTAGGAAAAAATTCCAAAACAGACACAAAGATTGTGGAAAGTAGTACGCAAATGGAAGTGGACAAACAAGACATTTTAAAGAAATATTAGCGTTGACCATGGGTACATATAGTGACACCCTACAAACGCTGAGAAACAGCAGTCGCCCTAAGGGTTAAAAAAAGGGCAACTACACAGTGAAATGGTAATTAAGTTATGAAGGCAGCATGAATGGACAAGCAAGAGATAAAAATTACATGTCTTGATGTTACACAAGACCAAAAGAACATGCAAAGTGATACACAAAGCTATGTTGGGCAAGCATAACATTTGAAAGAAAAATAAATAATGGTGAACAAGGGTGACTGTAGTCATAGGCCCTCATTCCGAGCTTGAAGGTAAGTACCGGGCTTTACCGGCATGGAGCAAAGAATGAGTCCGATCTGGTCACAGACCGCTAATTGTGGCGCATTATGACATCGCAGGCACAAGCTTTGCGCAAAAGGGCCCGTAAAACCCCCTACCAGCATGATGCGTGCCGTACTTAACAATACCGCCATGGAATCAGCGATGTCCGTAAATATTGTTGGCCGTAAATTACGGCTACCGTAAATTACGGCCACTGTTAAATAACGGAACCGGAAATATCGTCATCGCACAGGAACGAGACGGAGCGCGGCGGCCATCTTTAAAAACACAATCCATTGCCATCCTCATTAGGCAGCACCCTTGGGAGCATTCTGAACACTGGAAAAGGCCATCACACCCTGCAGGAATGCCAAAAGCCCCAAAGAAGACGGCAGACCGGCTCCGCAAGCAGCGATTTTAGCCCAGAGGAGTTGCAGGTGATGGTAGACACACTTGAGGAGCACGCTGACATCGTGTTCAGCGGGGACATGCGCCGAGAGCCGGTGCTCCGGAAAAAGAACATCTGGGCACTAGTCGCCCACAGGGTGAGCGCAGTTGGCACCACCCCTGTACTCCCAAGGGCTGCCGCAAGCGGTGGGATGACCTGCGGTTGATGGTGCGGAGCATCCTCTCCGCCAACCGCAGTCAGGCGATGACCGAAGGGGGCCCAAGTTCCCCCATGAAACTGATGGCATGGGAGGAGACATGTGCTGGACTGACTGGAACAGAATCCATAGAGGGCGTCTGCGAAATGGAGTGTGGGGCACCGTCGTCCGCTGATGGAGGTGAGTGTCCAAAGTCAACACTGCCAATGCCAATTACATGATATATACACTCCCACGGGCCGTCCAAGGCACCTTGCCATGGTGCCCACTCCCCCATCCAAATCATGCTGAACCAACTGCCACCCAAGCTAGGCCCAAGTGCAAGGTCATAACGCACATCTCACACAGTGCACAAACTGGCACATCCCATGATGCACACTGTGCAGCTGGGTGGCCAGTGTGCGAGTCAGACTGCACAGTACCAGGCCAGGATGAGTGACTCCCACACCTACGTACATATCATACACATGATTATAAAGTAGTGCTGTTGCATACCCAAAAGGCCACAAACCCCAAATGACTGAAATGTGAATGTAGCCATTAATGTCATTAGCGTCTCATACAATCACTCATGCTGTCCCTCTCTTCTACCCCCACAGGCAGTGACCATGAGAGCGAGGAGCCCGAGACCAGCCATCCCACCACCTCCAGGGGCAAAGGCAGGGTCCGCCGCATACCAGCCCGGAAGGACACAGCCACCCCAGCTCCTCAAAGGCCCATGGAGGGTGCACCACCCCCATCCCTCCCTGCATAGGCGCAAGGTACATTGACCAAGGTCAGAGGAGTCCAGCATCGCTGGGGAGGTGGCAGTCACGGCCCCCCTTGAAACCGTGCACAGCCCCTTGTCCATCTGTGGAGTGTCAGAGGAGGACTCTTACCCCACCGTCCACACTCCAGAGCCCAGCAATTACCCCCAGGTGTCGTGCAGCGACTCAGGGGAGCCTGACACACCTTGCCGATGTGCACGTGGTGAAGCACAGGAAGACACCAATCCCGTGCCCAGTCCCCCAGTCGAAGCCCTGTCAGGGCATGTAAGCCCAATCCCCTGCAGGGATGACACCACGTCAAATGATGCACGGCGTGCGGCACAGCTCACTGCCCTCATCACTGAGCTGATGGAAGACAACCGCCAGAGAAGGGTGGAGTGGATTGACGAACTAAGGGCTATGCGTCAGGTGGTGACGGACAGTACAAACCGCCTTTGCGAAGTCCTCGGACGCATTGCAGATGCCCTTGAGGCTGCATGTCCCACTCAGCCGGCTCAGTAAGAGGACACCCCCTCATCCAGTCGCTCAACCCCGGCAAGCCCACTGCGACGTTCTCTACGTTCACAGCGCCGCCGGGACATGCCTGCCCCGGGAGCATGGAGTAGTTAGCATAGCTGCCACATGTGGCCTTGATGGACACCATGGGACTACTGTTGGGGAGTTGGGGGGCAGGGGGGTGGTGGGTGAGAGTGTGTTGGGGAGTTGGGGGAGGGGGTGGTGGGTAAGGGTGTGTTGGGGAGTTAGGGGGGTGGGGGGTGCGGGTGTGTTGGGGAGTTAGGGGGGAGGGGGTGGTGGGTGAGGGTGTGTTGGGGAGTTGGGGGGTAGGGGGGTGGGGTGTGGGGTGGTGGAGGGTATGTTTACACTTATGCAGTTAAATTTTCAATACACAGTTTGTGTCGCAAAGCTGAACCTGTGTGGACATTCATCATTGAGCATGTGTATTATGATATCTGACAGTGCATGGTGTATAAGTATCCCCACACCCAGTGCCCTATGTGCCCATGTCATGCCACCCTCTGCTGACTTGTGTTTTGGTTTTGATGTCCAATCAATGTTTGCCACACGACATGTCCCTCCTGTGTACCGGCACCATGATGCTGTCCTGCCCCTTCCTCCTCCTACACTCCATCTTCATCTGGTGTTAGCAGTCCCATGTCAGGGGACAGGGCCACGTTCCAAGGGATGTACATTTTGTTCAGCATTACACATGACTTGGGGGTCTTGGACACCGACGCATTGCAGTAGATGGGTGCCCCACCCGACCAGTTTAGGCAACTCATATGTGCCTTCTACAAGTTAAGTGCCTGCTTCATCTCCACACATGCACGGGTATGGGCAGTATTGTAGGCCTCCACGGACCTGTTCTGTGGGTTCCTGACAGGGGTTCTGTACCATGGTGTCAAGGGACAGCCACCATTACCTGCATGTGTAGGCAATGAAGGTAAGTGTTTGGACTGTCATGGTGGAGAACTGAACTTGTTTTACATGGCAGCAGGTCGTTAATGGACACACACACATGTCCATGGATGCATTTATCCCAATCATGGCCCCGATATGTGTCCTGTGCAATGGAATGATGTAGGGGGGAGAGTCTTCGACATGGTCTATGAACTATGGCACGCACATCTTGTGGTACAAGCATCGTTTATGCATGCAGCAGTCTTGAGGTTAGATCCATGAAGTGCTGTGTACTGTGTGATTCCGTAGTTGGGTGTGTTGGCTGTAGTCAGTGGCATATTCATCATACTGCACTAATCCGTACTATGGTGACTTCCACCACTCCTATGGGTGTGCCGAACCGGAGATGCACTGTGGTATCCATGCTGGCCTCAGTTCAATCCACTCCCAGGGATGACTCTCCGGTGTTGTGATATGCTGGAGGCAGCTACATAGTGTATATGCAGTGTGTCTTCCTATATGTCCTTACGGTGTGTGATGGCTACCAATGAGTGGTGCATGTGTTGTGGGTTGTGGCCTTGTCACATGTTGGTCATGTAGAGTTAGGTGTGTGCCTTACTACATCAATGTGGGTATCTGTACTTATGTGCTGTTACACTGGCTCTGTGGCACAGTGTTTGGTGGGGTGCACATCGTGCACTGGTGTCAACATTTCATCCCGGTTTGCTTATGCAGGCACCAACCTCATGACACCGATGCACTGCATGACACAGTCAGACAACTCACCAAGCAGCCAGGCATGTCATCCTGCATGTCGCCCCATGTGGCAGGGTAGAGTGGGGTTCAGCTGGGCCAGTGAGTCATGAGTTGGTCCTGGATGTCGGGCCCACCCATGTGTGATGATCTAGCTTGCGTTGCATACCGTCTGCACGTTGGTGGAGTGGTATTGCTTGCGGTTGCGATATACCACCTCCATGCCATGCAGGTCTGCCTACTCCATGTGAGTGCAGTCAAGGGCACCTATGCAATTTGGCATGCCTGCCAATGCATGGGAGGCACATTTTGTGTCGTGTATCTCCTGGGTAGTCCATGGTAGGGATTTATAGTCCCTTGTGTGCTTGAGGAGGTAATCCAGCACTTGGTTCTGTGCCCGTGAAATGAACGGTTCTAATATGCCATGCTTGGGCCCCACTGTGTGCTGGTAGGTGCCTGTGGCATGGAGGTGGGGCACAGGCACCACCTTCAGTTGAGGGGGGATAGCGGTGTGCATTTCTATGATGCTCACTATCTCGTCATTTCTCAGACCAACTATGGTGGTGATGGTGTCACAGTCAAGCTGGTACAGGGTGTGGATTTGCTCAGGGGTTAGCTTGAGGGACCGGACCTGATGCGTGGGAATGGGGGCTGCTAGGGTGGTGACGGTGGCTGCACAGCTGCTGCATGCTGGGCCTATCTCACCCTCCTTCTCCACCTGTGTCTCCTCTGTGGTGGGGCATGGTGTTGTTGGTGTTGTTATTGTAGTTCTCCCCTTACAAACAGGGCCTCCTGCTTCATGTACTGCTACCACTATTGGTATCATCTTGATGTGGGAGGGGGTGTGGCGTGTGGGTGTCATCTGTGGCAGACTCCATTGGCTACACCTGTGCTGATTGTGTGGACCTGTGGCTCTGGGAACTACTGATCAGGGTTCTTTACACCTTCTCTGAGATGCCTGTATGTACTCCATGCCGGTAAGGTACTTAACAGGCTTGAGGAGGCCGTTATTTACGTGTGCGCGTTCCTTGTGATCAGCTCCGGTTTACGCCATGCCGCTAATATCAGCATGGTGTGTCGCGCGCGCGACCCAAGATCGCTATTTACTGCATCATACTTTACGGTGCCGTAAATAGCGGTCTGGTTAGTCGGAATAGGCCGTAGCGGTAAAGGATGCCGTTAATCACTTACCAGCATCCTTTTTCCCTTACCTCCAAGCTCGGAATGACCCCCATAGCCTGCAAACACGAACAATGTGCACTCTCTGTTATTGGAGGAAAATTACAACTGCTCAAAAAGATAATACTTCAGTTACATTGTCACAATTACTGTTTGGAAATATAAAATTAAAACACTGGTCGGTGTAGAGTCGTCAAAATTAAACTTACATCATCTTGACAGCCTCCATTGTTTTTGGCAAAGTTAGACAGCAAAGTGTTCGCATCAAAGAATCTTCGTGAACTAATATTTCATGTTCCTTACAAACGTTTTTAAAACAGAACCTTATCAAATGGTATTTTTTTTCCAAGCTTTCATTCCTTGCACAGCTTTTGAAGTTTCCCTTTTGCTCAAGGTCAAAAAACAATAGCCCCTTATGGATTGACTTGGATGCGTTGGCCTACTCAGCTCGCAACCAAAAAAAGCAAATCAACTGACCTTCATTCAAAAGGCAAATACATTCTCACTTTGCAACAACATATGAGCATCCAATGATGAGAACCGCTACTCCCATACGCCTCCAAAACCACTGTTTCCAACAAACACCCCAGTTGGTCGCCTCAGATTTGAAAACATAGGACGCCAGTCCGACTTCAATATTAATCTGAAAACATTACAACACAGACGCAGGCATTGGTCGCCGTACATTGAGCACCAACCTCTACTTTACCGTATGAATTTGGTGGCAAGAAAACACCACTTTTTGAGTTTGCGCTGCCACATTGCATCCCATCCTAATTAAAGCTCACCTTCGGAAACAGTATTTCATAAGTATAACAAGTGCATTGGTGTCTTGTTTTGTATGTGTTACCGGCGATGTCCGTGTACACCAAAACATGAACAAAAGATCGCGAAGGCTGCGAACAAATCTGACACACTTCACGCTGCTCCACAACCAATCAGTGAAAGCGCCACATGTCCGCGGACATGATGCTACAGATTAGCCAACCGATTTCTTGTCCGCGGAGCGAACAGGGAAGTGTGACCGCGGAGCGGACATAGATATCACTAATTTTTGCAGACCTACTTTTTGATCTTTTTAAAGAAAACTACTGGATGGATTTTCATCAAATTTATAAAAGCACTCTTTTGGGACCAAGTCGCTGCTCCTGCCACAAATATGGTGAAAATCTGTCCAGCGGTTTCGGCTGTAGGCTTGCGCAAAGTTTTTCCCACATTGAGTCTACGGGAAAAAAAGACGTTTTGGGACCCCCTCCCCCTATAACTTTCCCCCCCTGGACCAAACACCACCAATCTTTGCAGAACAAACTCAGAGCGGCCCATATACTTATTTTGCAAAGTTTGGTGAAGATTTGTCCAGGGGGAGCGAAGTTATAAGCCGCCCAAAAAGTGCTCTTCCTATGGAAATAGCAACTTAACCATAACTACACAGCCACTACCCATTATTTGAAAACTAACATAGTGTTGGGAATATGAAACTTTCTAGTCAGATATTTGGGTTCACAAGTCATCAGCTCCCCAACTTTCAGATCCAGGACATTTGCGGGACAGCTAGAAACACCTTTTTCTATGTAACAAAAAAACTCCAATCGCATCAAAATGAAAGTTGCAATAATACTGTAAAGACCGGTAGGGGGTGTCTGTACTTCTGCTCTCTATATGGTAGAGGAGAGGCACAGAAGACCCCAGCCAAGATTCTCTAATACGGTAGCAATGGACGAGGAATCAAGGCCTAGCTTCTCAGGAGGTGATGCAGGCTGGTTCTTAAGTACAGTGTATTCCCCAAGCCCCCACAAAGGAATGTCCACACACTGTATTACTGAAAACACAGTCTTTATATAATTAATTCAAAGGTTATGTACACTTATCCCAATAACGCACCTTGTGCTCAGGAAAATCAATAATGGTAAATATCTACAATTCTAAAGTGGTACCACTAGTATTAGACCTCATTAAAGTGCATCCACAAAAATGTCACACAGATCAATAAGTGAAACCAGCAATAGAGGGAAGAGAGAAAATAAGGGGGTTGAACAATAGGCAAAATACTGGCCCCTAACTCTAGACACAGTTCTGTGTGGAGATCCCCCACCTGGGCAACCTGTAAAAGAAAGAGATCTAACACAAGCCCAGTCCATAGGTTGTTCAATAGTCTTATTCTCTCCTACAATGTTTTTACCCCCCCAATGTACCTGGTGGAGTCGAGTCCTTCGAAGAGGCGTCGACGGATCCTTCTTGAGCGACCCCCTTTCAAGCGGGAGTCACGGATCGTCGAGAGGCGTCGAGAAACGTCGAAGAACTCGGGGTTTGGCGACGGGGAATCGACGGAAATTCTTGAATGCCTTCCCTTTCAAGCGGGAGGCACGGGGCGTCGAACGTCCGTCGACAAACGAGGTAGAACGATGTCGAAGAGGCGGCAGCTTCGTCCGAGCGGTGCTCGTCAGCGTCGGGGCGTCGGCGTCCTGCAAGGCGTAGGTGTGCGGGGCACCTCGATGACAATAGTTCTGGACCGCAAAGATTGTAGAGACGGGAGCCCAGCAAGGGCGTCGGGTCGTCCGAGTCTTTGAGGTCGTTGGGTGGCGGGAAACCCACCGGCAGGTTTCTCCTCGGCGCGTTGGTCGTCCTCGACTTTCTCTGGCAGGATAAGCGGTCGACGATGCGGTCGAGAGAGTCCTTCGATCGAATGTTCTTAGGCAAAGGAGCGGACAGCTCCGGTCGTCGGCGGCACGGCGTCAAGTGGTTCCCGCGGCTGGGCAACACAACTTCGACGGGCCTCCAGCGGTTACACAAACCTGCGAACCCTGGTCGACGGCAATGGACCTCGACGGCGTCGAAGTCCGGGTGCTTCACTTCGATCTCCTCGGCGGTCCCGTCTCGGGTCGACAGCCTTTCGAGGGTCTGTCTTCCAGGGCGCTTCAGCGAAGATGGAGCGGTGCTCGATGGTCCCTCGGAGCACGGGAAGAGAGCGCCTTACCAGGTCCTCTCTCGGGTCAGTCGTCGACGATTTCGACAGCCTTCGGATCGGTCGAAGCAAATGCCACAGCAAGTCTTCTTCTTCCAGCTGGACGTCGAGGATCAGCAGTTCCAGTTACTCTTAGAGTGGAGACTCAGCTCCAGGATGCTTCTGAACGTTCCTGAACGTTCCTGAACCCTGAACAGTGGTGAGAGGTCCCCAGATATACTATTCTGTCTCTCATCCACACTGCTGGCCTACACTCAGCAGCCAATCATACAGAGGGGCATTCATGCAGTCAGTCAGCCAATCAGGCACACAGTGCATTCAGGCCATACTCCTCCCTTTCAGACACTCACAACAAGGAATGTGGATTGGGACAAGTACCCAGCCATTCAACATTACACACTGCATTCAGGCCAGTTTCGGGCAGGGCTGTCTCAGTCTTTGTCTCACATGCCAGAAACCAGACAACCACAACAAGGAGTATATATTGGTCACACACTCCATTCACCCAGGTCCCACCCACAGGAGGTACCCACAACATACAGTCACTGGGAAGGCTCCAGTCAGTCTAGCTGGGCCTTCACAACAATACCATATATGGAACTTCCACCCAACAGCCAGTCAGGGGGAAGGGACAGAGTCAG
Organism: Ambystoma mexicanum; assembly: GCF_040938575.1. Lineage (NCBI taxonomy): Eukaryota > Metazoa > Chordata > Amphibia > Caudata > Ambystomatidae > Ambystoma > Ambystoma mexicanum. Next base: position 732,351,968 of record NC_090941.1, on the reverse strand, counting down.
GGCTTCCCAGGACTTTGGGAAAAACAAGATAACAGGCAATAGAAAGCAAGAGGCCACAGGGGCCATCTTGTTTCCTATCAGGAATCAACTGATTCCAATGGCAGGGCCTGGGTATCCCAAAATGGAGGACACCCAGAGCACCTGTCAAATTCAGCATGGAGCTGCCACCAGCCCATACCCTGCTCTGTGGGCCACCCACAGGTGCCCAAAAACATACACTAGGGGCACAGGGTTGTACCCCTACCCATGGGTGCCATAAGGGTATCCCAGGGGTCTGTTCACCAAACCAAAAGAGAGAGCTGCACTGCCTAGGAGTCCCAACTAGACTCCTGGGCAGAAAACATGACACACACGGTAAAAACAGAAAAAGGACAAGGATTCAGAGGCCCTGTCCCTCAGATGCATTTCCAGCATCACAGTCGCCCCCCCCAGACTGAGGTGGAGGGTGTCTAATCTCCCACGGGATAGACACCCTCATCCAGACGGTCAACATACCTTCTGGAAAGGCCATCTGCATTATCGTGACTCTTCCCTGGTCTGTGCTCTATGGTGAAGTCTAGCCCTTGCAGGCTAATGGACCACCTGAGCAATTTCGGATTCTCATCCTTCATCTGCATAAGCCACTTCAGGGGCTTATGATCTGTTTGGACCTTGAAGGTAGACCCCGTAAGGTAGGGCCTAAAACGCCTAAGGCTCCAAACTATGCTAAAACACTCCTTTTCAACAGTAGCCCACCTAAGTTCTCTACCCTTGAGTTGTCTACTGATGAATATGATAGGATGTTCTCTCCCTTTGTCATCTAACTGGGACAAGACAGCTCCAATTCCGGTGTCGCAGGCATCCGTCTGGACGATAAAGGGTCGGCTGTAGTCAGGTGCACACAACACAGGTGCCCTACACAGACTTTCTTTCAAGCCATCAAAGGCCCTCTGACAGTCTTTGGTCCAATTAACCTTCCTAGGCTGTTTGGGTGAAGTTAGAGCTGTCAGGGGTGCAGCTATGGTTCCATAGTCTGCCATGAAATTGCGATAGTACCCAGTGAGGCCCAAAAAGGCTCTCACCTGGGTTTGAGTAGTGGGAGTCTCCCAGTTCTGTACATCCTGTACTTTACTGGAGAGAGGTTGGATTTGACCCCCTCCTACCTCATGACCAAGATAGGTAACTTTCCCCTGAGCTATCTGGCACTTGGTGGCCTTGATAGTGAGGTTAGCCCTTTTCAAGGCCTGCAACACCTTATCCAGATGTGTCAAATGCTCTTCCCAGGTGGAACTGAAGACGGCAATGTCGTCTAAGTAAGCCACACAAAAGGCTTCCAGCCCACTGAGCGCATGGTTGACCAATCTCTGGAAGGTGGCAGGGGCATTCTTCAACCCAAAAGGCATGACCCTAAACTGGTAGAGTCCCTCAGGTGTTGAGAAAGCCGTCTTTTCCTTGGCATGGTCCGTCAGAGCTATTTGCCAATAGCCTGAGGTAAGGTCAAAGGTGCTCACAAATTTGGCAGCACCTATGGTGTCCACGAGCTCATCAGCCCTGGGCAATGGGTGTGCGTCAGTTTTGGTGACGGCATTGACTCCTCGGTAGTCCACACAGAACCTCCAATCCTTGGTACCCGCCTGGGAACTTGCCTTGGGGACAAGGACCACTGGACTGGACCAGGGACTGGTTGAGGGTTCAATAACACCCAGATCCAACATCTTGGCGACCTCAGCCTGGATGTGGTTTTTGACTGTATCTGACATACGATAGCACCTGCTTTTGACAGGCACACTGTCACCAGTGTCAATTTCGTGCTTACACCACGGTGTAAGGCCCGGTGTCAGTGAAAACAGAGAGGCATACTGCTGGAGCAAAGCCCTGCAGGCCCTCTGCTGCTCTGTTGTCAAATCTGGAGATAGACGTACTCCCTCCACTGAGCCATCCTGAGGGTTGCTGTGCAGCAAATCAGGAAGGGGCTCACTCTCATCCTCTTCTTGCCCTGAAGCTAGCAAGAGACATGAGACCTCTGCTCGCCTGTGGAAAGGCTTGAGCCTGTTGACATGGAACACCTGGGGGGCTACCCCAGAGGCTCCCATGTCAACCAGATAATTGACTTCGCCCATCTTGGAGATGATCCTGAAGGGTCCAGTCCACTTGTCTGCCAAAGCTCTAGGCTTGGTAGGCTCCATCACAAGGATTTCCTGTCCCGGAGTCCAATCCACTTGCGAAGCTTTAAGGTCATGCCAGTACTTATTCAATTCCTGGCTGGCCTTGAGATTTGCTGTTGCCTGACCCATCATTTGTGGCATCCTCCGCCTGAGGCCTAACACATAGTCCCCCACTTGCTTGGCGGGACCTGGAGGGGTGGCTTCCAAGCCTTCTCGGATCAAGGCGAGGGGCCCCCTCACGGGATGTCCAAAGAGTAACTCAAAGGGGCTGAAACCAACACCCTCTTGAGCTACCTCTCTGTAAGCAAACAGCAGGCATGGCAGGAGGAGATCCCATTTCCTCCTTAGGGGTTCTTCCAAAGCCCCTAGCATGCCCTTGAGAGTTTTATTAAATCTCTCAACCAGACCATTGGTCTGGGGGTGGTAAGAGGTGGAGAACTTGTAGGTTACCCCGCACTCTTTCCACATGGTTTTCATGTAACTAGACATGAAGTTGGATCCTCTGTCAGAGACAACCTCCTTGGGGAATCCAACACGGGTGAAAATGCCCAGGAGAGCCCTGGCAACCACCTTGGCAGTAACAGTCCGAAGGGTTATTGCCTCAGGGTACCTGGTGGCATGGTCTACCAAGACCAGGATGAACCGATGTCCACCTGAAGTGGGAGGGTCAAGGGGACCGACGATGTCGATGCCCACCCTCTCAAATGGTGTGCCAACCACTGGTAACGGCTGCAGTGGGGCAATGACCCTGCCTCCAGTCTTGCCAGACAACTGACAAGTGGGGCAGGTCCTGCAGTGGGACTCCACCTCTACTCCCATCCGTGGCCAGTAGAAATGGGCAGAGAGCCTCTGCTTAGTCTTCTTGGTCCCAAGATGACCAGCCAAGGGCACCTCATGCGCCAACTGCAGAAGGAAGGGCCTGTAAACCTGGGGTACCACCAACCTCTTGCGGGCACCAGGTTCAGGCTTAGTGGGCTCACCAACAAGGAGCTCACCCTCCCAATAAATCTGGAAATTCCTAGGCACTTCTCCTTGTGCCTGGGACAGGGCCTGTTTCCTCAGACCCTCGAGAGAGTGGCACTCTCTCTGTCCCTTACAGAAGTCCGCCCGGGAGGGTCCCCCTTCAGCTAACAAGCATTGAAGGTCGGGATGACCCTCCGGGTTGAGAACCTCTCCCACAGGAGAGTCTTCTGCCTCTTCTCCCAAAGGAGTTGAGTTTGGGTTTTCCACTGGACCCAGCCCGTCCGGAGCATGGATCCCAATGGGTGCAGCAGGAAGAGAAGGTGCTCCCTCCACAGAGGTGGCCTTCTTGGTCTTCCGCCTTCTTGCCTTAGGCCTCGCCTTTGGCTCGGGTATCTGACCCACAGCCAGACCCGGGGTCACCTGTGATCTAGTGACCGCAGCAGCAGTCATGGGAAGACCATCCGAGATCAACCCCAACTCTACTAGATCATTCCCTAACAAAATGTTAGCAGGGACATTGTCCTGAACCAGGACAGGAAGCTTCGCTGTCCTGTCTCCAATCATGAGTGTGACTAAGGCTACAGGTGATAATTTGGGAGGCCCACCAGCTAACCTGGTGGTTTGCAGAGGAGCACCTTCATAGTCCTCTGGCCTGAGCAGGGTCTTGTCCACCACTGTCATGCTTGCCCCAGTGTCTCTCAAACCAGTAGAAGGTTGGCCATTCAAGAGGACACTTCTCAAAAACCTACGGGTGTTCTGTGGGATAGTCGCCAGTACTTCCGCGTACTGGTCCCAGGCCCCAAGGGACACTAAGGAAATCTCTACCGGAGCACCAAATGTGATCCCGGTAGAGGAGGGGAGGACAGTGGCCTCCACCTCAGACACGGGGTAAGGGTAGGTCAGGCTGGCAGCCTGTACTCCAAGTGCCTTACCTTTACACTTGGAGTCACCCCTTTTGTGATCCAGAGCCCCACAGTCCCAACAAGCGCCAGGAGTGCGGGGTACGGTACTGGAACCATTGGGAGCCTGCTTTGCAGCAGGTGGACCACTACTCTTATTCCCACCCACAGATGACTTATCCCCACTAGATTTTTGGGTCTTAGGAGAGGAAGGTTTTGGTTTACCCGACTGTGATTGCTTGGGGGACTCCTCAGCTTTCTGAGAGGCCCCCTTCTCTTTGTCCTTGTCCTTCCCACTGGAGTCCTTAGGGGACACCCGGTGAGAGACCCACTTGTCAGCCAACCTAGCCAGCTTAAAGGGGTCCAAAATGTTCTGGTCAGCGACATACTGACGCAGCTCTGGTGAACAGGCTTCAGAAAAATGCTCAAAAAACAAGAGGTGGGACAATTCAACAAAAGTCTTAACCTTGTACCCATCGATCCACCCCATCATGTTCATGTGCGCAGCACTCACCCAGTCAACCCAAGACACATTCTCTCTTTTCTTAAAATCCCTGAACCTTCTAAGGTATTGGGTAGGTGTTTTGCCAAACTTGGCAATCAAAGCAGACTTCATACACTCATACTGACCCCTTTCTTCCACACTGAGCTTCAGAATACAGTCATATCCAGTTTGAGGCACTCTGCTTAACAAACACTTAGCCCAATCTCTTTTATCTACATCATGAATTGCACAAGCCATCTCAAACGCTTCAATCCATTGGAGGATATCTGAGCCCTCCACAAATACACCAACCAAATCTTTCATAAACTTGGTGGCTGGGGACCTGACACTCTCACTGGTGTTAGCTGAAGTCTCCACTCTAGCTTTCTCTAGCTGGATTCTCTGACATTCAGTGTCCTTGTCTTTGAGCGCAAGATCCCTATTCTTGAGTTCCACTTGCTGTGCCAGCTCCTCTTTCTTAAGCTCAGCTTCTATTTCCAACTTGCGATATTCAAAGGCCAATTTCATCCTTAATAACTCAAGTTCCATGGAATTGCTGGGGTTTGGAACAGAGGCAGCAGGAAGGGTGGCATTCCCAGAAACAGATTCAGTGACAACCCCAGGGGCAGAGTCCTCATTGGTTGCATCCCCCCCTTCATCAAGAGTTTCACCATCAGTCTGGTAGTCCACCAGGGCAGCTATCAGCTCAGCCCTAGACTTATCTACAAAGTCTAGCTCCCTGGCTTCACAAGCACTCTGGAGAGCCTCTAAGCTCATCCGAGTCAATTTACCATTTGCAATGGGCTCCATTGCTTGTAATGCAGTTATTTGGTACACACCCAAACCTTAATCTAATAAAGTGCGGATATTTTGTAAGTGGCACGGTTATACACTGATTCTTAAAACCATAAGCATCCCACCGCTGCCACCAGCTGTAAAGACCGGTAGGGGGTGTCTGTACTTCTGCTCTCTATATGGTAGAGGAGAGGCACAGAAGACCCCAGCCAAGATTCTCTAATACGGTAGCAATGGACGAGCAATCAAGGCCTAGCTTCTCAGGAGGTGATGCAGGCTGGTTCTTAAGTACAGTGTATTCCCCAGGCCCCCACAAAGGAATGTCCACACACTGTATTACTGAAAACACAGTCTTTATATAATTAATTCAAAGGTTATGTACACTTATCCCAATAACGCACCTTGTGCTCAGGAAAATCAATAATGGTAAATATCTACAATTCTAAAGTGGTACCACTAGTATTAGACCTCATTAAAGTGCATCCACAAAAATGTCACACAGATCAATAAGTGAAACCAGCAATAGAGGGAAGAGAGAAAATAAGGGGGTTGAACAATAGGCAAAATACTGGCCCCTAACTCTAGACACAGTTCTGTGTGGAGATCCCCCCACCTGGGCAACCTGTAAAAGAAAGAGATCTAACACAAACCCAGTCCATAGGTTGTTCAATAGTCTTATTCTCTCCTACAATGTTTTTACCCCCCCAATGTACCTGGTGGAGTCGAGTCCTTCGAAGAGGCGTCGACGGATCCTTCTTGAGCGACCCCCTTTCAAGCGGGAGTCACGGATCGTCGAGAGGCGTCGAGAAACGTCGAAGAACTCGGGGTTTGGCGACGGGGAATCGACGGCCCTTCTTGAATGCCTTCCCTTTCAAGCGGGAGGCACGGGGCGTCGAACGTCCGTCGACAAACGAGGTAGAACGATGTCGAAGAGGCGGCAGCTTCGTCCGAGCGGTGCTCGTCGGCGTCCTGCAAGGCGGAGGTGTGCGGGGCACCTCGATGACAATAGTTCTGGACTGCAAAGATTGTAGAGACGGGAGCCCAGCAAGGGCGTCGGGTCGTCCGAGTCTTTGAGGTCGTTGGGTGGCGGGAAACCCACCGGCAGGTTTCTCCTCGGCGCGTTGGTCGTCCTCGACTTTCTCCGGCAGGATAAGCGGTCGACGATGCGGTCGAGAGAGTCCTTCGATCGAATGTTCTTAGGCAAAGGAGCGGACAGCTCCGGTCGTCGGCGGCACGGCGTCAAGTGGTTCCCGCGGCTGGGCAACACAACTTCGACGGGCCTCCAGCGGTTACACAAACCTGCGAACCCTGGTCGACGGCAATGGACCTCGATGGCGTTGATGTCCGGGTGCTTCACTTCGATCTCCTCGGCGGTCCCGTCTCGGGTCGACAGCCTTTCGAGGGTCTGTCTTCCAGGGCACTTCGGCGAAGATGGAGCGGTGCTCGATGGTCCCTCGGAGCACGGGAAGAGGGCGCCTTACCAGGTCCTCTCTCGGGTCAGTCGTCGACGATTTCGACAGCCTTCGGATCGGTCGAAGCAAATGCCACAGCAAGTCTTCTTCTTCCAGCTGGACGTCGAGGATCAGCAGTTCCAGTTACTCTTAGAGTGGAGACTCAGCTCCAGGATGCTTCTGAACGTTCCTGAACCCTGAACAGTGGTGAGAGGTCCCCAGATATACTATTCTGTCTCTCATCCACACTGCTGGCCTACACTCAGCAGCCAATCATACAGAGGGGCATTCATGCAGTCAGTCAGCCAATCAGGCACACAGTGCATTCAGGCCATACTCCTCCCTTTCAGACACTCACAACAAGAAATGTGGATTGGGACAAGTACCCAGCCATTCAACACTACACACTGCATTCAGGCCAGTTTCGGGCAGGGCTGTCTCAGTCTTTGTCTCACATGCCAGAAACCAGACAACCACAACAAGGAGTGTATATTGGTCACACACTCCATTCACCCAGGTCCCACCCACAGGAGGTACCCACAACATACAGTCACTGGGAAGGCTCCAGTCAGTCTAGCTGGGCCTTCACAACAATACCATATATGGAACTTCCACCCAACATCCAGTCAGGGGGAAGGGACAGAGTCAGGGCTTCCCAGGACTTTGGGAAAAACAAGATAACAGGCAATAGAAAGCAAGAGGCCACAGGGGCCATCTTGTTTCCTATCAGGAATCAACTGATTCCAATGGCAGGGCCTGGGTATCCCAAAATGGAGGACACCCAGAGCACCTGTCAAATTCAGCATGGAGCTGCCACCAGCCCATACCCTGCTCTGTGGGCCACCCACAGGTGCCCAAAAACATACACTAGGGGCACAGGGTTGTACCCCTACCCATGGGTGCCATAAGGGTATCCCAGGGGTCTGTTCACCAAACCAAAAGAGAGAGCTGCACTGCCTAGGAGTCCCAACTAGACTCCTGGGCAGAAAACATGACACACACGGTAAAAACAGAAAAAGGACAAGGATTCAGAGGCCCTGTCCCTCAGATGCATTTCCAGCATCACAAATACCATCACCTGAAAATTAGCTTTACAATGAGATCTGCCTTAACCCTGTAAGTCTCTCGGTCTCAAAATTATTAAATAAAAAACGTTTGCTATGAAAGTAAATGACCACATAGTTAACATGGTCAAATGGTAGTTTCAGTTTTCCATTTCTATGAACCCACGTAGTTCAGGCCTGCAATAAAATGACCAATCACTCTTGTGGAGCCCAAATTCTGAACTACGGTATACAGCAAATATTGTATCTTCTCTTTAAAGCATGCCATCCCCCAGTGAAGCCAGGAATGAGTCCACAACATTTCTTCAATTTTGGGTATTTTTCAAAGTTCAGATTCTTTTATGCAGCCCGCCAATAAATATCTGTCACACTCTGGCTACATCCTTCTGCTTGGGATTGAACCGTCCAAAGCAATTGTTTATCAAATGGGGAAGCCTGAGCAAAGCCAGGAGTGGGGGGACGTTCGTCTTTAATCTCTCTGTTGAAGTCAGAACAACTGTCCATTAAAAATGTCATTTTGACTAACCCAGAGTCTTCTTTTGCTTTGCACACAGCAATTTTTTATCAATGTGGCAAACTTAAATTGAAGGGCTGCTGTTCAGTTTGGTCATTCACAAATGTATTTTTATTGACATGATGTCCGTTTTTGTGCTGAAAAGTGGGCCTTAACCACCTGAAATGAAAGATTCTAACATAGTTTTGAATTTGGCAAGCAAGGCCCACTTATTTACTTCATCACTGTGCAAAGCATTTCGATGTGTGGAAGTTTCAATGAAAATGCTGCATTTATCTCTCAGCCAACAATGTGCCTTTTCAATTTGCAATCTGTGTTTACTTTTCATCATACGCTATGTTTTAACTGCAAAAAGACACACATTTTCCTTAATACACTATTCCTTGTGTCATCTTCAGCAAGACACATATTTTCACTCACACAGCCCTTTCGCTGTGTTAAGGTTTGGGTTGGCATGTATATTTCATTGTATCTTGCTATTAGAACAATGTATTTCAAATCAGAGGCCTAGCCTGACCTTCCCGTTATGACATTCTGAGGCTGTCATTAAACCCCACAACAGATAAGCTCGGGGTCCCCTGTATGCCGCTTTAAGGGCTAGCATCATGGAGAGGATGGCACGGCCCAGCCACTAAGTACCTTGATCGAGGAAGAAACACAGCTGGCCCTCCAACTCCAACTAACCTGCTATTCGCAGGGGATGCAAGAAATCACACTATCACAGGCGTTGGACCGGTGTAATTTCTTTTTTTATTACAAATAAATTCAATGCTGACAGATCATTGTCAAATTCAAAACATTGAACCAATTTAATGTTGACAGCCCTCAACTGGGCATCAACATAATATGCCTGTCAAAGTTAACACCAGGAGTATGTCTAACATATTCAGCTAAATACATAGAAGAGTGCAGGATACCTAGAACATTGATAGAGAAAGTTGCATTTACAGCACAATAAGGCTTATCATGTCAAAGGCACCATTGTGTACTCAGTTACATAACCCTGCACTGCATTGTCTTTCTCTCTCCCTTCCTAGAATCTGGTAACGTGGACATATCTCGCATGTTCCTTCTCGGGTCAGGCAGGCTCATGTTTCTTTGATAAACTGTATTTTAAACAAAGCATTCCACATTTGCACAGAAAATCACTGTGTTTAATTGGATCCATTCCTCATGGGAATATCTGACAAGGGCAACAGATATTGGGCCCAATTCATAGAATCCAGCACAGAAGCAGCGCAAGCGTTGTGCGTAGTGTAGGAGCATGCTCCACGTGTGCGCCAGTTGTGGTGCAAAGCAGTAATTGTGTGCCACGTGTATTCATGGATTTCCCGAGCCATTACTAGCTGTGGTGCATTGAACATCCAGCAGCGCCAGTTACGCCCCCAACACACCCACATACCCTGCAGGCAGCCCACCCGGGACCATACCCTGTAGGCAGCCCACACCACAAGGGACCCCTCCATCACCCGTGACCATACCCGCAGGCAGTCCACACCACAAGGGACCCCCCCATCACCCCTGACCATACCCTGCAGGCAGCCCACCATGACCATACCCCACAGGCAGCCCACACCACAAGGGACCCCCTCCATCACCCATGACCATACCCGCAGTCAGCCCAGACCACAAGGGATCCCTCATCACCTGTGACCATACCCTGCAGGCGGCCCACCCGGGACCATACCCTGTAGGCAGCCCACACCACAAGGGACCCCCCCATCACCGTGACCATACCCGCAGGCAGTCCACACCACAAGGAACCCCCCATCACCCCTGACCATACCCTGCAGGCAGACCACGGTGACCATACCCCGCAGGCAGCCCACATCACAAGAGATCCCCCCATCACCTGTGACCATACCCTGCAGGCAGTCCACCCGGGACCATACCCTGTAGGCAGCCCACACCACAAGGGATCCCCCATCACACGTGACCATACCCGCAGGCAGTCCACACCACAAGGGACCCCCCATCACCCCAGACCATACCCTGCAGGCAGCCCACCATCACCATACCCGCATGCAGCCCACACCACAAGGGACACCCCATCACCCGTGACCATACCCGCAGGCAGCACACACCACAAGGGATCCCCTATCACCCCTGACCATACCCTGCAGGCAGCCCACCCATGACAATACCCTAAAGGTAGCCCACACCACAAGGGAACCCCCATCACCCATGACCATAACCGCAGGCGGCCCACACCACAGGGGACCCCGCATCACCCCTGACCATACCCCGCAGGCAGCCCACACCACAAGGGATCCCTCATCACCTGTGACCATACCCTGCAGGCGGCCCACCCGGGACCATACCCTGTAGGCAGCCCACACCACAAGGGACCCCCCCCATCACCCGTGACCATACCCGCAGGCAGTCCACACCACAAGGAACCCCCCATCACCCCTGACCATACCCTGCAGGCAGACCACGGTGACCATACCCCGCAGGCAGCCCACATCACAAGGGACACCCCATCACCCGTGACCATACCCGCAGGCAGCACACACCACAAGGGATCCCCTATCACCCCTGACCATACCCTGCAGGCAGCCCACCCATGACAATACCCTAAAGGTAGCCCACACCACAAGGGAACCCCCATCACCCATGACCATAACCGCAGGCGGCCCACACCACAGGGGACCCCGCATCACCCCTGACCATACCCCGCAGGCAGCCCACACCACAAGGGACCCCCCATCACCCTGACTTTACCCCGCAGGCAGCCCACACCCCAAGGGATCCCCCATCACCGTGACCCTACCCGCAGGCAGCCCACAACACAAGGGATCCCCCCATCACCAGTGACCATACCCTGCAGGCAGCCCACTTGTGACCATACCCCACAGGCAGCCCACACCACAAGGGACCCCCGCATCACCTGTGACTATACCCCGCAGGTAGCCCACACCACAAGGGACCCCCAACACCCGTGACCATACCCCGCAGGTGGCCTACTCCACAAGGGATCCCCCCATGACCCCTGACCATACCCCGCAGGCAGGCCCTGACTCATGCCCCCTCACCCCCACCAGTGACGACAACCTGCAGGCAGGCCCAGACTCATGTCCCCACACCCCCACTAGTGACGGCAACCTGCAGGAAGGCCCCGACTCATGTCCCCCCACATCTGTACACCATGCAATCATGTAGCATATGTCGACCCAAATCTCACCACACGCTGCCCCCACACGATGCAGCTCAACACTCATCCATTGTTCCTGCTCCCCATTACATGCCCCATGTTATGGGAATCACAAACTCACAAATGCATGCATGTTTGCACACACATGAACCACATTGCTCAACATCAGGGACACGTAATACAGACTAGGAACATTGAAAGATGCACCAAAACATTGAAAGCAGACAGCACTAACCAACGTATAAAAATGTATTAAATATCCAGAATCCAAATGAAACACATAAAAATGAAACCAGTGAAATAATGATCATACACAATGAAAATGAAAATCCATGAAAAAAAAAGAATGTGATGGGAAAATGAAAGGATCCAAATTGTGGTCCATGTCCATTGTACCATATGTAAACGCAAATACAAATCTGAATAAAACCATTGCTCCATGGTCAAAATAATTCCAGGAAAAATACAAGATCCAAACTATTTAAAAAGTTCATGGGTCCATGATCCCCAAAAAGTACAAGTACAAGAACATCCTAAAACTACTACAAAAATGAACTATATACAAGATGCGGAGCAAAGTCCAATGACTCCAAAATAAAAACAATAAAAAAGGAAACCTAACCATAATGAACTATTTACAAAGGTAGCGGGCTAGTCCTACGACTCAACATTTCCCCCAAGAGTTCTGACCAGGGCATCATCGAACTCTGCGTTAATTTCCCTGAGGTGGGCCTCTGCTCTACCCTCGAGGGCTCACAGGGACTCCATCGCGCGCCTCTCAAACTCCTTGTGAGTCTCCTCGAGGAACTCCGCCCGCCTCTCCATCCGACGCAGGGTGTTCTCCATCCTGGCCATGGTGAGTCATGCCTCCTATGACCGCTGTCGCTCTGCTCCGATTTGCTGGTCCATTCGCTGCAACACGGAACACATACATGTTCCAAGGTCCACGTTTCCCTCCTGCCCAATGGCTGATACCTGCCCCTGTTATGTTGAGGGCTCCGAGTCCTGTCGCCTCCTACGTCGAGCCTGTTGCTGCTGATGAGCCTCCTGGACTGCCTCTGAGAAGATGACAACCCGAGGGCAGTCGTGCACGTGTCCTGCTGCAAGGTGCCTGCACTACCTCCATTGCCATTGGTCCTGTTGCTGGGGTGACCACCTATGCTGATCCTCCTTCGACTCCCGACTGTGGCAGGGATGTGGTCTCCACCAGACTGGCCGCCGTGGTTGGGACAGGTCCACAGGGAGCCCTGGTGTTATCTGGGCCAGAAGACAGCAGGGAGGACTACTGGCGCACAGTGGTGGAAGAGGAGGATGGGATTGCAGCAGTGGCCAGCACACGTAGCACATTTGTGACCATGAACCGTGCTAGCCAGTTGATGAGGCAACAGACCTCATTGTGATGACATGCAAGCCCCCGATTGGAAGCTTGCACATCATCACGAATGCAGGCTGTACGCCTTGCAATACCGGCTAGCACAGGTTCAACCCTGTCACGAACTGCCTCATTCGCAGGTAGTGGGAGATCCGTTGCCGTGGATACTCCCGCCACCTGCCGATGGGTCCAGCCTGAGGCATGCCCGCAGGTGCACACTGGTGCAGTCGCAGTTCCAGGGACAGGAGCAGTCACAGGCCCCTCCACGGTGACCTTCACTGGCTCCGGCCCCTAACCCTGGACTGCACCAGGAACACCTACCCCATCACCCCCGCCGGGCCACATGTGCTGTGCTTATGTGGCCTCCTCCTCCTCCACCACCACCAACCTGGATGACTCCCCACTGTCTTCTGTATTGGATTGCCCTTGTGTGGTCTAACCTGCCCCTCCCACCTCACCCTCTTGGGCCTCCCCTCAGCAGCTGCTGCTGATGACTGACGCTGCACCAGGGTCCTCGCTCCCAGAAGATGACATAACTTGAGAGGATGACTGGGCCTTGCATCAGTGCCTGGTGGAGGCATCCCTGTGGCGGTGGTCCACAGTGCCACCTCCAGCCTCTTCCTACATCGTCACTGTGGATAGGGAGACATTGAACACAAGCATCAGTGTAACAAACAACTGTCTGCTTGGAACAAAGCAAATGCATATGAGTGGCACTGTCAAATGTCACAACGATCACCCTATCACCCCCCCAATAAACAGGTCAGTGCAAGCAACACACATGCACAATCATGCATGCCATGTGCAACAAACATTCACATCGATGTACAAGTCACTGTGAGCACCTCAGAGGAGGGGCTGACCCTCACATGCATCATGGTACATGCACATCACATACACACACACATCACCTGACAGCCATGCATCAGGTCATATAGACCTCCCGTCACAGTGCACTTGCGGACTACTGGGTCGCATGAGTCAAACACGCATTGAGGTGTTCATGTGTCATGCATCCATGGGGTTGGCCAGTCACATACTCATTACTCACACACACACACACATGTACACCATGCATGTCCATGATGGTGACATAAGCACCCATGTGCCGCATCTCTCGCATGTCCCAGTCCAGACAGAGGTATGCAAACATGTTCACCTCGTTACATGCCGGTGTGCATCACGCATTGCAACACAGACACCATTGAAGTGGGTCAGGCTTGAATGGACTCACATGCAGCACTGTCAGGGACATGCACACAGACACCTGTACAGGAGGCATGCCAGACATGAGGCCAAGGTGCATACTCCAGCCACACGTCAACATACACATGCACTATGGCGGACAAGAACACATGAACACTTACCCGTCGACTCCAAACGGAGCACCAAATCCAAGACCTGGGCATGCAGCGCTGGGTCGATGCACTCCAGGACCCGCATCTCATCAATTGTTAACCGGCCTTGCGCCTCGCTCCATCATCAGCAGCCTTGAGGAGGCGCCAGGCCTTGTTGAGGGTCCTGGACCTGCAGTCTTCCCAGCGCTTACGGACATGTCAGTATTCACGCGGTGCCACCCCCTCCGCGTTGATGGCACCCACGATGTACGCCCAGATCATACTCTTTCGTTCCTAGTTGACGCGTTATGGTCCAGGGAATAGGGCAGCTTAATGCCCCAGGACTTGCTCCACCAGGATGCCAACTTCTGCGGAGGAGAAGCTGACAGCCCTCTGCCTCTCTGCCGGGGGGTTGCCACTTGCTTCAGATGGAGATGGGTCAGACATAGCAACCCCCGAGGAAGGTGTGGGTGAGCAGGTGGTCCTGGGGTTGGGCTGTGGATCGAAGGAATGGCAGTCTGGAGTCTCCAGGAACAGCAGAGGTGGTCACAGCAACAGGATCACTGGCAATGGCTTCAGAGTAGGCACCAAAATGCGGGGCACATGGGCAGCAGGCACACAGAGTGGGCTGACAGCAGCAGATGGCTCTAGGAGGCAGCTCTGGGCAGTTGGAGGCAGGTAAATGGCCTTGTGGGCAGGAGCGTGGGTCTTCTGTGTGCTTTTGCGTGGCCAGTCGGATGCAGAGTGACTGCGCACATGCAGAAACAGCGCATTAGCGTGTAATCAGAGGAAAGGCCCTAAGCGTGTAAGTTATGTGACACGCGCCGGACCTTGGGCGTTGCTGTTCAGTATGGGTTAAAGGTCCACGAAGGACAACAGTGCAATGTACATGCTTTTCGTGGAGACTGGTGCGTGAGAGTCATATTTTTGTGGGTTCACACGCAAATTGATCACTACTGTGGCAGTGCATACTTCTTGTTTTGGTGGGGGAGTTGCCTACGCATGTGTTTTTCTTCATTTTTCCAGGCAGACGGTGAGTCGCGCATGCATTTTTCCCACTGTGGTTGCCTCTGTGTGTCGTGTACCCCATTTGTGAGGTCATAATAGCCTACGTGTTCCCCGCATATGCTTTTATTTTGTTCCTGGGTGCCACAGCGTACTGCGGGATGTTTTTTCATCTCACGTGGGCTACTGAGGGGTCACATGCACGTTTGTTTTTGTTTTTGGGGTGCCTGAGCGTTGTGTGACCCATTCTTTTTCATCAGGGTTCACATACAGCCTTGCAGGAGCACATCACGTACCCTGCCCCCTTCATCACAATTGCCCAGGACAGATGCAGCTGCTGCCGCCATCCCCAGCACCCGTCAGACCCAACAAGCAGTGCCATTTGCTGTCACGAGCAGGCAGGGTGTGGAAGCTACAGGGGCAGCTGCAGCTGACACCAACCCGGCTCAGGGTCAGCCAGCCCAGACTGGATTGGTCCCGGAACAGGCACAAGAAGACTCACAGGCTGATTTCCGTGTCAGGAAGGCCAAGGCACGTGTGGTGAAAGTTGCTGTCACCAGGTCACGTGGATCTGGGGCAGCAGTGTCATCTGCTGCCGCAAGCAGCCAGAGTCTGGAAGCTGCAGGGGCTGCTGCAGCTGACACCACTCCGGCTCTGAGTCACCCAGCCAGAACTGTGTTGGTCCCGTCCCTTGGCACCGAGGCAGGTGCGTCATGTCATTGCCTGCTTCCATTGGCCAGTCCACCTGTGCTTCAGCCCCTACTGACCAGAGCAGCACAAGCTACTCAGGGTCTGCACGACCTCCCAAGAGGAAGAAGCGTGCTCCAGCAGAACAGGCTGGGACACCAGACACGGCTCATCCCTCAAAGACATCAAGAAAGCAGAGTTTCTGTAATGAGGAACTGGACACACTTGTGGGCTACGTGTTTGAACACGGCCGCGACATGCTGGTGACGTCAGGGAGCAGACATACGCCTGCTCAGCGTAGGGTCCACTGGCAGTGTATCGCAGACGATATTAGTGCCTTGGGATATGAGAGGCGCACAGCAGATGATGTGATGAAGCGTTGGAATGACCTCTGACGCTGAACAAAAGACAAGCTGGCTGCAAAGTTCACCTCTACTCTGGTGACTGGCAGTGGGACACCATCAGAGGACTAGGAACTCACTGCACATGAGGAGATCACTGGTACTTTCATCGCAGTGGAGCAGGTCCAAGGCGTGGGAGGGCATGCCAAATTATGAGAGAATGCCTGGTGAGTGGTGATGCGTGTGGGTCCAGGCCATGTGTATGTTGCTTGGGTGATGTGTTATGATTGTCTGCCAGTTCAGGCTACATTGACATGACTGCCATGTGTGACCCATGTGATGTTGGACTGATACGTCCTTGTTGTCATGCAGACTGCATACGAACCATGTCCTGCATACACAGGCAATCCTCATCACCACACCTGCTCCCTCCTACCATCACAATCTCTGTGCAGCCTCTCTTGACCCTATTCTTGCTCCAACCTATGGTCGCGGATAGCCTGTGATGATCTTCCACTCAACACTCACCTTCTATCGTCACATGACTGACATCTCTGTGTGGACACCCTGCGAGCTGTTCCTCCTCAGAGGCATTCTTTCTTACCTCTCCATCCCCCAGCAGCTCACTGTCTCCATGTGACTGGTGATTCCGATGGCGGACTACTGCAATGGGCAGTAACCAAATTTCTGTGGATATACACTCTTCCCTCTGCATCTCTGCCAAACCTGGACTGTGTGGAATGTCCTTTGGCCTTGGTGCAGGCTATCTCACTCGGACTGTGCGGATGGCACAGGCTCACAGTGGCTATGAGTGTTCATTCATGGACCCTGTGCATTCCCAGCAAGTCCATATGGGTCCTGGGCAAGCAATTCATTCAACTCCATCTCCAGTATTTTCTTCCTTCTCATGGTATTTCATCATCCCTTTCCTGCTCACTCAGGGTCAGTTGCTCCTCATGGCCATTAGGTTGGGGTTCTCGTCTGTGTCGAGCGGAAGCCTCCCTCTGGTACAGCCTCCCTGCCTCTATGCAACTGCTGTTGCTGCTTCTCTGGGTCTGGGGCACTTCTGATGCTTCCTCATGTGTTCGGTTTACTGTCCTCTCCCCTGGTGTAGTCCCAGATGACTGAAAGAATGCAATTGACACCTGCCCACACTGTCTGCTACAACACTGTACTCTGAGCAACCATTTTGAGACATGCACTGCCTCCAAGCCATCCCCCTCCCTTGGTGGCGGGGTTTACTGTATCCCTACAACCCACTGCCAAACCCTTTACACAGAATGACTGCACTTGCCATTACACTGCCGTCAGTCCACAACATTCACATTACTGCCTCACATTACATTCTCCCCTTCCACATGCCTATTCACTTGCGTGATGTCAAAGTGACCTGCCATTGATAAATCCATGTGCCTTCCTTCACTGTATTTCAACACCCTAGCGTTGTTGTAGCCGGTGACACTTGTGTATTTTATCATAGTGATTTCAATTAAATGTCAAATGACATACATTGTACATGGCTCATAGACAGTAGTATTGAGCTTCCATCTGGGTCTTGTTGACAGTTCGGGCATGGCTATTCTACGTGCCATCTGTGTGTTGGCAACTGTCATGTTTGTGGAACGACTATGCCAGTCACAAGCTTGTGTGTGATGCAGGTGCTATGCACCATGCAGTACAAGTCTTATTTTGCCATTTGACAAACATCCATGTCTGCCTTCAGGGTCCCATTCCATTACATTGGCACTGCGTGCATGCCTGAGTTTGTGTCATGTGTGACATGGCTGCTTCATGTTTTGGCTGTAAACATTGTAATACCTATGTGTGTGGCCTATGCTATTAACATGTGTGCTCATGTCTTCTTTTGGTTTTGTGCTGGTGATGAGGCGCTGGAAGCAGTGGAGGAGGAGGAGATGGCGGAGGGGGTGGAGTATTCAGAGCCCCAACCCAGCACCAGTGGAGGCCGTGGTGTGGTAGCCCACAAAAATCCATTGGTGCTACAGACCATCCTGGCCAGGGGTGTCTCTGAGTGCACCTCTGAGGAACCCTATCCCTCCGGTGCGGAATCGGAAATTGAACCCTCTTTGCTGTTGCAGGTGAGTGATTCTGCTGTGGATGCTGTTCTGTCTGACACACCTTCAGTGGGGGAAGACCCCTCAAGGGGCCAGTCAGTGTTGGTACGTCGTTTGTGGTGTTTACAGATGCAGGTTCACGCTCCACACTACTTTCTACTGTTCCTGGGGCAGCTCAGCAAGGGAGGAATGCAGTCCTGCAGCCACAGGCAGCGCCAGCGTAGCAAGGGCCAGGTATCCTTGTGCCCGACAGGTGTGGTGTCCGGCAACGTAGTGGCCGTGTGCCACCCAGGAATACTGTGTGGGAGAATTCCATTTATGCCATTGCACAGCAACAGGGGGAATCATGTGAGATGATGGCTCAGGGAGTGGAAAGGGTGGCCAATTATATTCTCCCCCCCAAAAGGCAGATGGAGCTCCAGCAGCCGGCAGTGTGGCCCACATGCTGCTCGCACAGGCTGGACATGTTGGCCACCAACAGGGACCGACGGGCTGAACTGGGGGCTCTGCACACAGCCATGGCTGGAGAGGCACCGGCCTACAGGGATGCCTTTAGGGAAGAGAACTCCTCCCTCAGAACTACTCTGGCTGCCCTTGAGATGGGCCGCAGCAGACAGGCGGAACAGCAGATGGAACAGCTGACACACAACATCTCTACTGAACCCCATATAACCCGGGAAGAGATCCATGCATCATGTGAGGCCTGGCACGTGGAACTCCATGCAACCCGGGAGGAGATCTGTGCGTCACGTGAGGCCTTGCAGGCGGAACTCCATGCAACACGTGAGGTGCTGCATGGGGACCTCCGTACCGTAATCATTCAGAATTAGACCTTTCAGGCTCGCATGCTTGCTGCCATTGAGGAGCATACCAGGGATATTCGTGGTCAGCCTCCTTGCCACGTTCACCTTCTAATGTTACACCCGAGGGTGCCGACAGTGGCGAGAGCTCTCCCACTATAGGCTAGCCATTCTTTTATTCTCAACATCCACGCATGTGGGTGTTGTGGTGCACCCTGCACCTCCTCCCTCCTGGGCGGTCCCCCGTTCCACCATGGCCATTTATTTTATATTTTATGTTTTATTATTTTTTTGTCTATTGTGCATTCGTGTAACAGTGTGTTGCTTTGTGTGGCACCCGTAGGCATCCACTGTGTGTTCCTGCTGGGCCCATACAGGCTTGTCTCATGTTTGTGTTTGTGGCTTGGAGTCCAGACACATATGCCACTCCTGTTTCCCCTTTCCATGGGCTTGCACAGAGGGCAGCGTGTGACAGCAACTTACACAGAGGCATTGGGCTTCCATAATTTCTGTGGCCAGTCTGAAGTCCCACCTTTGTATACATCCCTTGTGGGGATTTATGGTTGTTTGACCAGTGCATGTTTATCATGCATTTTGCTTTGAATATTGGTAAATGTGTATTTTATGATGTTACATCTACATGTATTAACTTGCCTGTTGCCATCATTGATATCCTTCATGCTGTATGCGTTACCCTGACCCCTTTTGCTAGCAGAGACCCACTCAAGGGTTGAAGGGGTCCATGTGGTGGCTTTGTCACATTGATGCACTTGTGCTATTGTGATTGGTTACTGTCTGACTTTTTCGCTGTTGGGTCCTGTGTTTATGATATGTCATGTTGGTAAATGGATGTTCCTGTGTACGGTTTCATTTTGATGTGTCAGAGGGAATTGTTTCGGACATATTTCCATTTGTCAAAATGTACTTTGTGACAGTTGTGTCGTGTGTTGTGCATTTACTTTGAACTTTTTACATTGCATGCCATGGTGTGGTGTGTCGGCCCGATAACATGGGTTTTGGGAGGGTTTGGGTAACATACCAGTATTTGGATGTGCTGTTTTGCATGGGGCTAGTGGCATACTGCATCTTTAATGTGTGCCTTTTGGTCACACAGGATTGTGTTGGTTTAAGTAGCTAGGGATGCACACAATGTAGCACTTCCAAGGACACATTCTCAGGGTGGTGAGGTTGTGACAGTTGATTGTCCCTTTGTCATCATCGATTGTCACCTCAAATGTGCCAGGCCTGTGTGCACTCCGCAGGGGTGGAATTTTAGGTGAAATATTGTGCCACAAGCTAGGTATGGGCAGCCTTGCCACGTGCCCTTTGCACTCCCATGCGCAGTGGCCGTGCATGTGGTTGGGGATGTGGCGGCACCACCATGTCCACTGGTATGCATCGCTGTGTTGCAACGTTGTGCAGGACACATGCTGCCACTATGATCCCTCACACTACTGGTGGTGCATATAGTAGCTGGCCACCGGAGTGGTCAAGGGAGCGGAAGCGTGACTTGAGCACTCTGAATGTGGTGTGCTCTACTATGGCCCTGGTTGCAATATGGGCTGTGTTGTATCTTAACTGGGGTGATATGATATATGATATGATATTTTATTTGTATCGCGCTCGTACGCAAGTGTTTCAGAGCGCGACTAGGCAAGGGATGGGAACAGGGGAGAATACAACACAACAACAACAATGATCTTACTAGGCCCAGTGACATTGAGAATGCGCAAATTCATGGGAAAGGGAAAAGGGAAAAAGTGCATGGAAGGGGGAGAGTGGAAAGTGCGCAGCAGAGGAGAGCAGATAAATAATAATAAATAAAAATAAATAGAAAACTGAGGTAATAAACAATGGTAGTGCAGCCAGCAAGTGACAAGTGCTGTGTTTAAGGCAGCAGACTGGGTAAGTCTGATAAGTGCAGGAAAAGAAGAAAAATGGGGCGCTGTATGGGTACAGATACAGTCCCCAGTGCAAGGAGTGGCCAGGAGGCAGGCATGGTGAGCAGGTACCTGGGCCTGGGGGACAGAGGGTGGCTGGGTGCACAGTGCCAAGAGAGAGCAGATCAACAGGGGAGAGGGGGAGCGAAGGCAGAAGCAAAAAGGAAGGTCTTGAGGTTCTTCCAGAACCGGAGATGGTTCTCCTTAAGTTTTAGATTGGCAGGGAGGCTGTTCCAGAGGGAGGCCTCATCCGAAGATAGAGATCTACCCCCAGCTCGTTTCTTTGAAAAACAATTGACCCGGAGGGAGTTAGAGGGAGTTAGGGTGGTGTGGTGGGGTTCCGTATTGGCGTCATCATGTGGATGATCAGAGGGTAGGCACTGTTCCCTGGGGAGGTGAGAATGGTTTTCATTAGTTGGCTTTGTCTATTTGTCTGTGTGTGACATGCATGCATGTGCACAGGCACTTGTACTCACCAATGAGCCATGTGTTGCCATGCCTCCCAGCGTCCAGGTCCCGGATTAGGGGTGACATTATGAATATGAAACTATCATGGGTGGACCCTGGATAGTTTGCATATACAGAGGTGGTGATTCCCTTGGCATCGCATACAACCTGCACATTGATGGAATGCCAGTCCTTGCGATTGCGATAGATGTGCTCAGTGGCCCTAGGTGGACGTAGGGCCTCATCGGTGCAATCACTAACACCAAGCACTCTGGGGAAGTGTGCCACCCCCCGTAAAAGTCCTGGACCACGACCTGCCTTTCTGCGGGTGTTCTCGACATGTATATGTGCCTGCAGACTGAGGGGCGTGCAGTCATGATTGCCAACACCTGGTGTAGGCAGCGTGACTGCGTGGGCTGTGAGGCGCCCCCAACTATGGCAGTTGTCCGCTGAAATGACCTAGTGGCCAAAAAAAGCAGTACATTGAGCAGCTTTTGCAAGGGGCTCAGTGTTTGGGAGCACAGGGTGGGTGCTGTGAGGTCATCCTCCCACTCAGTGACCAGTTCTAAGATGATATGAAGTGGAAACCTATACCTGCCATAGACCTGGTCATCAGGCATCCCAAAAAAGCTTGGACCTGGGTAATAAAATCCAGGGCCTGGCTATCCTCCTCCTCCTCCTGCGGTGTCCCACAATCACTTCTGCGAGGAATGGTACATTCATCGTAGCTGTATACGCGCGTTTGTTGTTTGCGCGCATTTTTATGCCTTGGCTTTGGTGCACGAGGGTGCTTACGCCTGCTTTCGCGTGACATACATGTTTCCGGGTTTGCGCGTGCTTTGTTGCGTGCCGGTGAGCCCTGTTCGATTCCATGAATATGTGTTGTTAGCATGCATGTGGGCTTTGCAAGGATTTTACTGTGGTGCTTCTCCCGTAATGCCCACATTTTCGCATGTTGTTCCCCATTCCACGTGCTCCGCCCCCTTTTTGGGTGTGTGCGCTGGATGGTGTGCACTTTCGCTGGCCGTATCGCACAAGGCGTTTGGGGTGTCACAGTGACGTTTTGGACCCGTGCGGATCTGGCGCAGGTCACGGGTAAAACACGCGCAATGTGTTCCATTAATACGAAAACGGGCGCTTGCGCGCGAAAACGCACGCAAGCACCCGTTTTTCAGAGCACATTTTTTCCATGAATTACCCTGATTGTATATAAACACGCACAGCAAGCAGGCATTTTCTCCTTGTGAATAGGTTAACTTCTGTTTGTTGAGATTCATCCTCTTTATCTAAACAGTTGTACAAAATAACGTCTATCGTCTTAAGTTATAGTGTAAATTTAAGCTCTGAATAAAGCTTTTGATCTTATTTATCAATTGTATCACTTACAGGCTATCTTAACTTTCCTGAACCTTGATATTGTATAGTATGTAGGCCCATAATAACAGTTATTTGTTATTAATACAATCTAGTGCTTAAATGACAAGCATTGTTTTTATGATGATTCATTAATAATATTATCCTCTTTAATTTTTTTATTTCCTCTTCCATTTGTGTATTACTGATGCTCCAAAATATGATACATTTTATCTATACAATATATGTATCAAAATAAGATAAGTTATATCAGTTTTGTATTAGTGGCATCCTTAGTTGGGAGAAACACGTATTGGCAACCAACCTTTGCTTGACAAGCAACCTTTGATTGACAAGAAATTCATGCTTTGGAATTTATAATTTCTGTACGTAAATAAAATGTTGTAAGATAATCAATTAGGATCTCTATGAACATTAATTAACAGCAAAATTGATTTGATACAGAATTGCTAACATTCGATGATTAGAAGACATTTTTGAAGGATCATCGATAAATGGAATTCGCAAAGCTGCTGAATTTATAAATGATTTAACAAGAGAAATGAGTGCATAGTACCTCATAGTGCATAGTACCTCAAAGATTAACCTCTTCTATAATGCATTAGATGAAACTAAGCTTGAGTTCCATCACCATGTTTTGTTGTGCTAGTTCCAATATCCCGAGCTGACATTTTAGGTTATTTGGGCAAATTCATTAAGTTCAAACCATTTAACAATACTTACCCTAATATTTCTAAGTTGAGCTATGTCCAATCGTAGCCTCCTCCATGTGCCATGCTTTTCTCAGTCGATCTACACTTCAAATGTCAAGATCTTTGTTTTGGAAGCTTTTAATTCCACCAATCATAGTTCAACAGTGAAGTGATACTGGTGTTTCTTTACCTGATACTTTCAGAAGTAAGGGATTTTCCACTTCATTGATTTAATCGTAATCTGACCGGAAGTGAAGGAAGGGTAGAGGTGACAGTGGGCAACCTTGCCTTGCCCCCCCCTTTCAATGCCAAACCTTGATGTCATACCTGTGGCATACTGTGCAAAGCCACTGTGAGGGTTAGGAGACCCTCTGGGACTTGTGTCTTTCAAGATTTATGCCACAGGATTGATCTACATACGGACTCAAAATGTTTACTCAAATGCGTACAACAGGCATTTATTTTCCCTGTATACAGTCACCTTTTCTCAAACTCCATTGAGAATCCAGCATTTTGACCCCGCCATTGAGAAAAATGATGTTGGCAAAGGGAATACATACGTCAGGATGGGGGATATAAAAGTGAAATGGGGGTGTAGTTTAAAAGTGGCAAAAGGGAAGGGTGCTGAACATGTAATCTGGTGGGTATGCCGGTGAAACATTAAACTTGACATTTTTAACAAGGACAAAAATAATTTTCAAGAAGATAAATGTAATTAAAGGCAAATATGGCCTGTTCTAATTAAAGGCCAATTCGAATGTATGATATTTAAGCATGTTCCCTTCTTCATGCCATATTTATTTGCTGCCCTTATCTAGAGGAACTCATGGTCAATAGTGGTCAGACTGTGCTGGAAACCTACATGGATTTTTGGCATTACATGATGTTATTTGGCCTGCTCTTCCAGTTGCTATAGAAGCCATTTTGCACAATACTTTCAGTCAACCCCTTACATTTAGTGTGATTGACCGGTAAGCACTGTGATGAATCCTACGGATACCTCACTAAACCCCTGCCTAAAGTCTCCTCCCAGGTGGCCAGGGAAAGGCAGACACTTTCTGATCCTGCCCTTGGGTGTGGTGTTCTGCGGGAGGTTCACCTGGGAGGAGAAAAGGCCCAGGGGAGTGCAAGGAATCTGGGGAATGAAACAAAGTATTTGTCTTCCTCTGGGGAGGATGACTCTGCAATGCCTAAATATATTACGGCTTGTCGTATTAACCATCTTGCTGTTCCACAAGCTATACATAAAATAGGGGTAAACTCAATAGTACGCTCTTGAGACTAAGGAGAATTCAAAACCCTTCTAAAGTTCAGGAGATTGATTAAACTGAAAATCTCCTTAACACCAAAAGGGACAGTGAAAGGGCATTTGGGAAAAGCATCAGCGTAAAAGAATTGCCATCCATTATACAAACAAAGCTAATGACTAACTCTTCTGATGCCCCTTTTAAGCATGTTATAAAGATAAAACTGAGTTTTAAAAGTATAACAACATAAATGAGAAAACATGATTTTATTGTTAGGGCCTTTAAGTCCCATAATCCCCTAACTACTGGGATGAAAAAGAGGGCTGAAGAGGTACAATGTTGCAGGAGTGGCCAGTTAATTAGAGCAGATGACCCACCCCTAAGGGAGACTGAGAGGATTAAAAGGCACACTCAGGTGCCAACCATAGAGTTGGCGTTGTTGACGGAGCGTAGAAGAAGTCAGCAGCAGAAGCAGCATACACCGTGCTGGCAGCCCAGGCAGAAGCTGGAGGAGCTAGAAGATGCCAGTACTTTCGCTGGCCAGATATCAACTGCCAGTAGAGGTCGCTCAGCGGGAGGCATATCAGAGGAAATCCTTCCCCCTTGTGACCTGATCTGCAGAGGTGGCACCGCAGGAAGTGTGCAGGAGGCTGTCTCAGGTGGCTGGCATGCACCTGAAGGCCTCGAGGCTGTCTCCGGTGGCTGGAGTGCAACAGAGAGCCTCAGGGGTAGGAGACGCTCCAAGTGGATGTGGCGTGGATTAAGGCAGACCTACCAAAGTGGTTTGCCGGTTCGAGTGGACCCACAGCAGCTGTGGTCCTGTGATCAGTGAGGGGAACAGAGGCACGTGTCTGATCTGGTGAGTTCACCATGTGTTAGTGATCCCGGAGCACTCTGTCCCTGCTCGCATAGTGAAAGCAGGCACCCGGCAAGTGAACAGCACTCACGTTGAAGAAGAATTGGTAGAAAGAAGCTGAAGGAGCACCCGCGTGTGCCTGAAAGTAAGTCACATGTTACTGATACATATCAGACTATGGTAAAATAGCAGCTGCAGTATTCCCCAGTGTGCAGGCAGGGAGGTGTGGGTTTGGGCATTTGAGGCGGGAATAGAGTTGGCATGAAGGGAGGAAATTATTTAGAATCGCCTTAGGGTGGGTCATGCAGGGTTGGCAGGATGGAAGTGTATGATGGGTAGAGTTACTTCAGCGGCGTGTGAGGCTTGCGGGTGTCCGGAGACAGCGTCTCATTATATGTTGGATTGTGAGAGGTTTCATGTGCACGGTGAATCACTCAGAGTCAGGATGAGTGGCATTGGGGTGGTTGTACAGGGGTTATCTGATCTGTTCAGTTGGAAAAGATGGGTGATGATCAGTGTAGGTTCCTGCTTCAGTTTGTGTGGGAGACGGGGAAGTGGGACGAGATCTAGTGGACATGGTTGACTAATTGGTGCTTATTTTGGTGAACATCATCTAAATAGATGGAAATCGCCGGCTCTGGGTTTCTGAAGTCACCCTAACAAGAAGAAGAAGAAGTGATTCCCAAGTTGGTTTCAAACATCAAATCAAGGGAAAGCAGAAAAACCTTAGCAAACCTGAGCCAAATGACTATACGTTTAAAGATGTGAATCTGTGGAAAACCCAACAACCTCTGGGGGCGACTTTGTTAAGAGTTGATAAGCATTGCCAAATCGAAGAAAACCTGAAACTAAGAAAAATACCATTTAACCAATATTGCCAACAGCAGAAAGGGGCTAATGCCAAGTCTATAAACTGTGGGACTTGTTGCCCATTTTTACAACATTTGGTACAAGTTGGGATACACAGACAGTGCCAAACCCAGGATAGAGGTAGCAAGAGCCCCTATCTCTATCAGTGTTTGGTTGCTGGTGGAGCAGGGAACTAAGCGAGGAAACACGGCTACCCTTCTGGGGGTAGTTATCCAGAAGGAGAGGAGCCTCATTTGCAGAAAAGTATTGAAGAGCATCAATGTGAATCTTGGTTTCCCTGAAAAGGCGTTTAAAGCTTTGAAGCTGCAATTTGTTTAATACTGTGAAGTGTTTGGGGAGTATAGCCGGATTATCAACCTTTAGGCCGGCACAGTAGCAGGTCAAGTGTCGGGAGTGCTACAAGGTAGTCTTGATATTTCATGTTGTTTATGGAGTCACAGGAACTTTGATCACAAAAGCACTTGTAGTAGTAAAAGGATGTTTGAGCAGGGGAGTAAACCCGGATGGACAAGCTGTAGGCCTGACAGGGAAGCAGGTGAAGCGTGGGAGTGCTACAAGGTGGTCTTGATACTTCATTTTATTTGTGGAGTCGATGAAAGAGCCAAGCAAGGCTGTTATTGGGCTTCATTATAAGTTTGCCGGTCCAGAAAAAAAGGCTGCTGGTAAGCTCACTGGCACCCTTGTTTCCAGACCAGCAAACAACAAGTTTGCCTACC
Organism: Ambystoma mexicanum; assembly: GCF_040938575.1. Taxonomy (NCBI): domain Eukaryota; kingdom Metazoa; phylum Chordata; class Amphibia; order Caudata; family Ambystomatidae; genus Ambystoma; species Ambystoma mexicanum. Next base: position 732,324,744 of record NC_090941.1, on the reverse strand, counting down.
AGGGCCGATGTGCCCGACAGGTCTGACCCTGCCAGGTGCAGCGGTCACAGTAGGCAGACTTTTCACGGGACACCAGCACAGTTAGGAACGGTGCCGGTGCTCCTGTGTCCCCACTCCATACCAGCGCCTGACTTCCCAGCCGCCAGTCTTGGAATGAGCCGGGAGGTCAGGTGCCGGTAAATTATTCTGAGTCTGGCAGCAACCCACTTGTAGCACCGGCCGAGTTACCGCCGGACTCGGAATGAGGCACATTGCATTTCTTGAGTTGTTAAAGTGGCAAATCATCCTGACACAGTCAATCATTGTTGCTATTGAGGAACTCCAACCCTCTTTAAAGAATAACCTTATTTAATGTATATTTTGTTGTTCATTGTAAAGCACCTTGGATTAAGGCGCTATATAAAATAATAAATACAAATACAAATAGAAATACAAATAAGAAAAGATTTATATCTTCTGTGTTGGAACTTTCTGTTGACAAGTTGAATCAATACTGGACTGTGTTGGAAGTTTTGTTGCGAAAAGTTATTTCCTTATGAGAAGAGACTGTGCTTATATTTTGAATTCATTCATTATTGTTTTGAACTACCATATATTTCTTTGTTTATTTGTTGTGTGTATTAGTTTAAGGAACAGATAACCTTTGTTACAGTGTTTCCTTTAATTTATTTTAGTCAGGGAAATCTTCATCAGGTTAGGAATAGGAGGCGTTCATCCAACGTTATATTGAATTAAACTGGCATTTGTAGAGAAAACTTCACAACGTGGCCCTCACAGCACCTATGTCAGAATTCACTCACTATTGGAACAAGAAACTGATTATTACTTCCTTGCCGGCTCCCATTATCGGGAATGCTTCACAAATAAGTCCTGGCATGTGCCTGTTCCCACCATTTTACTGTGTCTTAAATCAAGTTGCCGTTGAAGTCATTAGTTCCAGCTGCTTTCCTGTGTGTTGGAACACATATGATTTGTCCTATATATTTCTTCAGCTTGTTTTCAGTTTGCACAGACTTCAGACACCATCTATTGATTGGGTTTCCCAATGAACAAGCTTCTTTGTATTTGTATTTGTATTTATTTGAAGAATGGGGATGTCAATTTCGATCATAAATGACTGTGCAATCGCATCTGGAGCGTTCCAAGTGCCGTATGGGATTACCAAATAAATGATCTCAGGCCCAAATAACCAGATAGACTCAAAGAATATGGCAAAATCCTACTTTATTATCAGGGAAACCTGGCGGACAGACAGATTGTAGCTCACACACTCTCATCGCATTTTCATTACACAAAAGGTACATATGACATCATCCTACATGGAAAACAGTAAAACCTATCAAGCAGAGGGATTGGTTAAGGGAACAAACATACCTATATTCATATATGAGTTAGTATCATCATTGGCTGCCCCTTATCTAGTAGGCACACCTTAAACATCCTCTAACTACATAAAATACAGATAATAGCATAATACCAGCAGCGGACAGGCTTCTGCAACAATGTATGGTTCACCATTACTTAGGCCCTCCTGATTGGTTGGTACTCTCTTCCAGCCTTGGACATTCGGCTCGTTAGCAGCACGTAAGAAATGAAACCCAGGTTCAGTGGAACAACGTCAGACAACTGCCTTTCTTAGCTAACTAGCCTAACATCTCTCATCAGTTATGCTCTAAGCCAAGACCTCTTGTTTGTAGGTGACTTTGCTGGCCGTTCTCTTCCTCTGAACTTTAAAGGGAGCGAAGGTGCATTGCTATCTTCGTCTTGAGCTTTATGAATAGGCTTTGTCTTCTGGTCTTACATCACACAGGAAGAGACAATGATTTTGTCCATTCTGTCCTTCTGTTTGATTCAATTATATTGGATGCTATTACTCCTCTTGGCCTCTGGAGACTTGGTTGCTCCATCCTGCATGCACTTTCTTCATCCTTGATTTGTTCAATACTTGGCACTCCGATTATTCACTCCTTTACTTAATCTGAAAGAAATATGTCTAACACACATGGCTTATCCTCCTTGACTTTTTTCATTCCTTGCAGTTGCTTCTTGGCTTCTTGCTGTCGCATCCTTGAGCCTGAGCCAAGCAAATGCCCTTTGTTCTTGCATGAAACTGTATTCCAGCGCCTGTCAGCTCTTCAGCCTTGGTCTTTGCCCCGAGATTTCTTGCTTACTATTATACAATACAGACATCCATTTTCTCAACATGGCTGCTTTACTTGCGTTATATTTCCTACATTAGCGAGAGGGCGCTAGAGTGCCATCCAAGATGGCAGCTCACTAGAGAGCTCTGTGTTAGACCCCCTGTAAAATCCTGAAAAATCAGCGCTCTTAGCACAGCCACTCGCTTTGAGCTGAAAGTGGAAGTGTGCTGGACCTCCAGGAGGCCCCCGGTGCCTGGCCACAGCAGTCAGTGAGCTTGTGTGCCCCGCCAGACATCTTGCAGAAGTGGCCCCGGCGGCGACGTCAGAGGGCACGCGGGCCGACCTCCTCGGCTGAACTTACCGCGGCACAACTTGACAGGTTTTCATCAAAGACAGCAACGGAAGGGCGCAGCAGGAGCGAGCCGTGAGGTCACCGGGTCTGGGCTGATAGACACCCAGCCGTGCGGAAGAACGGAGATGGCCAGTTGCGGCCAGGGCGAGTGCATGGCGGAGACAGTTAGGAGCCCGCCGGTACTGGTGGAGGAGTCGGCCGCCCGCCTGTGACAACGAAGACCGGGCGAGGGCTCCAGCGGACCGCGGGCGTGTGCGCCTCTGCTGTGGTGTGCTGTGGTTCCCCGGGAGAGCTGCGCGAGGACTGGGAAGGAGAGCGATCGGCTGCCGCAGAGCACCGCGGTGGGTCACAGCGGCGTTGCAGCCGACCGCGAGGCGCCCTGCTGCCCACCAGGTGAGAGCGTGCCCCGCGCTTCCTGCTGCCCTCCCCCGACCCTGCGAATCTCCACACAGAAGAAGCTCTGGTACAGCAGAGAAGCCGGGGCCCCCCAGGATGCTGACCACCACAACCTAGAACACAAGGACAGCCTCAGCGGACTGCAAGTTACAATACGCTCCCCCCAGGCCAGTGAGCACACACGCCTCCCGTGAGCCAGGAGACCTCAACCAGCCCACCCACCTGTACAGAACTAAATAAACCACTAAACAGCGCCTTGCAATATCCCGCCAGCAGCATACAAGTAACCACTACCCCATAAGGAGCCTGAATCTGCTACTTGCCAGAGGAGCTACACACTCCTAACGCATTTACCACAGCCTCGATATTCTGCAGTGTGCGGGGCCACGGTGCCAGAAGCCAGCCTCACCAGCCCTGTGTGGGCCTGGGTCCCGAGGAGGCTCGCCCATAGCCAGCACCCAGAACGGGGTGTGACAGCCAGCGTCTACCACAGCAGCCCCGGCTAACTGCGCCGCAACGCATTCACCAATACGTCCTATGTCCCCAACAATCGTCTACCCCTGCAGATCCCCAAGCCCTGAACGCCAGGCTTGGCCACAGAGTCCTCTGTGAAGGCATACAAATCCCAGGACGCAGCCGAGGAGGCAGAACTCCGGTCCCTCCTGTCTAACAGGCGGCTATCCCATAAGGACCTTCATTGTCGCTCCTGCCCCAATAACCAGATCCCACAGCAGCCGAACTGATTTACCCCTCTGCTGAAGCGCAGGATGGGCAAGACAGACAAATCACAACGGAGGTTGACATTTGGAACAGGCACAGTAGCTAAAAATCCAAAACAACTGCACCAAGCGACGACTCAACCCCCAGACATGGAGCAAACCGACGGACCCCTACAGCCACCAATATTTGACATCCGGGAAATCCTTCTTGACCTGAAGGTGTGTATTGGTAGCCTAGATTCCAAAATGGACGCCCTGCCGTCTAAAGTAAACCTTCTGCAACACCGCATGGACAAACAAGGTAAAAGACTCGACACAGTGTAGCAGAGGGTCTCAGACCTCGACGAAAACACCTCATCTCTATTGGCGAGGGTCACAACGCATGAGAAGAAAATGAAAGGTGTTGTTGACAAGAATGAAGATCTAGAAGGGCGCGCTCGCCGTAACAACATTCGGGTGGTGGGCATAAGAGAACATCAAACCACAACGCGGAACGAGAACCTTGTGGAGACACTGTGCAAAAACATCTTCAGAGAAGGTGCGTTCTCACAACTATTCATGGTGGAACGTGCACACAGGGTCCCTTCCAGCTGCCCGGTCCTGTGTGTGCCCCCCCGCCCCATCTTAGCAAAACTCCTGAATTTCAGAGATCCAGACACCATTCTCAAACTCGCCAGGGAAAAAGACGACCTACAATACAACGGCAACAAGGTCCAATTCTTTCCAGACTTCTCACCGGCAGTGCAGTCCTCACGGAGAGCCTTCGCAGGGGTGAAACGCCGTCTGCGGGATAGCCAGATTCAATACTCCATGTTTTTTCCTGCCAAACTCCGGATACTCCACGCAGAAAAGACCCAGTTCTTCACGTCCCCGGAGGATGCCAACAAGTTCCTAGACAGCATCGGCTGCGGCCCTCCTCGAGACATTCCCAGACCACAGAGGCGAGAAAGAGGAGGAAGAGATCCCCCGTGACACCTGGCATGCCTGGGGTGTCACATGCTCAGGGAAAATTGTAAACACAGTACGAGAGCATTCAATTGCTGAACTTCAACAGGGGCAATAGCTCTTGGAGGGCTCTGGCACCCCATGCTCTGCACAGTTCATGTTTGTTTTGTTTAAAGGGATGGGGATAACATCAGGCAAGTTGGGGGTGGCCCAGAAGGGAGGGACTCAAAGAAGTTGGGAAACAAGTTTAGAAGGTTGCAGCGGTCTCGAGACAGGCCGCCACCATCTGCTCACCCTCAGTCTGTCCTCAGCGGACACTCAGGAACCGACCCACACGACAGCAACAAGTCACGACTTAACAATATCTTGCCAAAATATCTCGCATCTGCAACCCATTCAGGGTAATCACCTGGAACATCAGAGGAGCTAATGCCCCTGCTAAAACCAGGAAGATCTCCCTCTACCTGAAGCGGCACAAAGTAGACATCACCCTCATCCAGGAGACCCACTTAACTCGCTCCTCTGAAAACCAGTGGGCCCCAATAGGGGGGTGCCACCGCTACTAGCCCTCCTATTCATCATATGCCAGAGGGGTTGCCATCCTGATCAACAGGAACATCTCCTTTAAACTGATCAAAGCCTCACGTGACACAGAAGGTAGGGCTCTGCTGGTACAGGGAATCCTGCCAGGGACCAACTTAGTCCTGGTCAACTCCTACGGCCCGAATGTGGACGGCACCAATTCTTATGACTGGGTGATGCAGCACCTGGCAGACACAGGACACGCCACGATCATATGGGGGGGACCTCAATACCGTACTAGATCCCGCACTGGGCAGATCCACCGCAAACAACAGGCAATGGTCCAAAGCTTCCTCCCAAATCAAAGAAATATGCAACATCTACGACCTGGTGGATGTTTGGAGACAATCACACCAAACCATACGCGATTACACGTTCCACTCCTGGGTACACAGGACGAGTTCCCGGCTCGACTGCCTGCTCGTGTCATGATCAGGACAGCTGCAATGGGACAAGTGTCAGATCCTACCCCGGATGCTCTCCGACTACTCCCCTGTCATCCTCGATGCCAATCCAGCAGGAGGTTACAGCCAGACCCGCTCTTGGAGATTCAAATCGGGGGCCCTTCAAGATACAGTGTTCGCTCAAGAACTGTCGGAAGAAATAACATATTTCCTGGAAGCAAACCAAGGATCAGCCCCTTCGCACGGTACCCTCTGGGAGACCCTGAAGTGCTACATGAGAGGAGTCTGTATCGCCAAGGAACTCGCGGTACTAAAGACAATCAGGAGAGACCTCCAAAAAAATGAATCCCACCTGAAAGACCTAGAACAATCATTTGACCTCACACAAGATCAGGCGACCCTGGCCCTCATTAAAGCAGAATTGAACGAATTCAGAAACAATGCAGAACGCGAGAGCCGCTTCCTATCAAGAAATCATTGAATACGCCAGTACGGGGAGGGCAGAAACCTGGGGCAATCCTGGCTAGAATGTTAGCGGCGGACAGAAAGCCACCGACTATCGACTGCGTCCGCAGCCAGCAAGATGTACTGGTCCATACGGAAAGCGAGATCATGGAGACCTTCAGGAGCTTCTATCAGGAACTGTACAGCGCTAGATCCACAGACAACACCGCAGCACTCCAAGAGTACCGGGATGACACCTAGCTGTTTTGGATATCAGACAAAATGAGAGATCACCTTAACAAAGAAATTACGGCCGAAGAAATCCAAACAGTCATACAAGAACTACCTGGATCAAAGGCACCGGGCCCTAACAGCCTAACAGGAGAGTTCTACAAGGCAATGGGACCCTTACTCACCCCGCTTTTCCAATCGGTCTTGGACGAGGCAGTTGTAGTCGGATACTTACCCCGCACTCTGAGCGAAGATAACCTCATTCTTTTGCATAAACCAGGAAGGCCCCCGGAGGACTGCGCCTCCTACAGGCCAATCTCACTGATAAACATGGACAATAAAACCCTAGCCAAACTCCTAACCAACAGACTCCTCCCTTTAATGCCAGGATTGGTGCTAGCTGACCAAGCTGGCTTTATTCCAGGTCAGAGTACAACCTTCGGCATTCGTCGCCTTTTCGGCATCATGGAAGCACTCGACCCATCGAGGCAAGCCATCGCAGTTCTCCCGGATGGAGAAAAGGCATTTGATTCCGTTGAATGGCCTTTCCTCTTCGCCGTCCTTCCTAAAATGGGCCTCGGCTCTTTCTTTATAAAGATGGTTGCACTCCTATATAAGAACCCCCGGACATACGTCACACTAGGGACCACAAAATATGACCCCATAGAGCTGAGGAGGGGCACTAGGCAAGGATGCCCCCTGTCGGCCCTTCTGTTCGCCTTGGCCATGGAACCCCTCGCAGCCAACCTGAGGAGCAAATTCATGGACAGAGGGATTTCCATTGGACCTCACAAACTGATTCTATCCCTCTATGCAGACGGTGTGGCTCTACTACTCAGCGACCTGGAGACCAATCTCAATCCAGTGATGCGCAAAGTCCTCAAATTCGGAACCTTTTCGGGCCTCAGAATGAACAATAGCAAATCAGTGATATTCCCACTAACCCCCAGCACATAAGAATTTGCAGACGACTTTCAGTTTCAATGGGAACAATCCGACGTCAGGTACCTGGGAATCATGATGTCCAGAGATCACAATGAGATCCTCCGTGACAACTATGGCAGGGTCATTGCATCGATTTCGGAAAAGATAACCCGTTGGAAACACTTACTATTAACACTCTGGGGGCGCGTCTCCATTGTTAAGATGGTGATTCTTCCAAAATTATTGTATCTATTGGTGAACATACCACTGCTACTACTGCATCGTTTCTTTCAACAACTGCGGGCACTCATCGTTGACCTGATATGGGCAGGCAAGCCAGTGAGAGTGGCGTACACCACACAGATTTAACCCATTGTGAAGGGCGGTCTTGCCCTACCGGACCTGGAACGCTATCACTGGGCAGCGCAGGCACAGTTTCTGAGCTATTGGTACACGACTCAATTCATCAGGTCACACGTTCAGATAGAAAGGGCCCTTGCTACCCCCAATGTCCTGAGAGTGGTGATCATAAGTGAACCCCCCGGTCCCGCTGAAAACCATGAATATAATGCTGATCACCTATGAGATCTGGAAAAGGATAGCCAAGCTGCAGGGCGTTACGTGCAATTACTCCCCACTCCTGCAGGCGAAGTTTATTCCAGGATTACCGATAACCACCGAAACGGTGCATCACCACCTAGTGGACAAACTCCAAATCACCACACTGGATGACTGGTTTGTCGATGACAGCTTTATGACACTCCAACAGGTTAAAGACTGCTGCACAGTCATGGCACTGGATATCTTTGTGTACTTCAGACTTTGTCACGCCTTCAGAGAGCAGTTCCCCATGTTTCCAGCATGTCCAACCATGTGGCGGCGACTGCATGAAACTATTCAAGCAAGCGGTGAAGGCAAACTGATCTCATCTATCTACAAAGAATTACTTGCCACGTCACACCAACCACTAACCTCTAAAGCGAGATGGGAAAACTCCCTGGCCCACACTATTGAAAATGCTCTATGGTCATCCAAAGGCAGACCAAAAAGATCGCGTTGAACTCGAGGCTAAAATTGATTCACTTCAATTTTCTCCATCAGACCTACCTCTCTCCAAGCAAACTCCATCGTTACCAGGAGTCTATTTCCACGGCATGTCAACAGTGTGGCAGCACACCTGCTAACTTCTTGCACCTAGCCTGGGAGTGCCCACCAGTCAGGCAATTCTGGGACAAAGTAATCACCATAACGTCGGAAATAGCTGGAGAACTGATCAACAGGGACCTGTTGGTGACCATGCCTGGATACACCCGTGAAATTCAACCAGCCGCCAGGAAACTAGTTAGCTTACTCCTAGTACTGGCAAAACGACAAATGGCCATGACATGGGGTAGAGGTCCACCTCCGACACAGTCTCAATGGCTTAGAGACGTGACATACAGTCACAATGTGGAATCAGACTTTATCAAAACCCTGCCGCTCCACGCCCGACCACCAGACATCTGGGACCCTTTTGTGCACTACCTACTAACACGCTTGGATAGCTCACCCGCACCAACAGACACACAGAACACAGTGAACGATACGAGCAACCCCAAAGTTCATAGGCACAAATTCCGGCCTCACCGCCGTGACCAAGCACAAGCTGCAGTGGGCGGGACACATACATTGGACCTTTGAGAGTGGGGATACAGGTGGGGAGGGAGGATGAACTGCAACTTTTTTTCTGTTTTTTTTAAATGCTTATGTTTGTTTGTTAAGTTGTAAAAAAGCTAAAAAATAAAAGTTAAAAAAGAATATTTCCTACATTAGCAAGCTTCTACGTTGTCTTCTCTACCTTGCGTTTCTGCGTATATACATCTACTGCATCTCTTGTCACTTGTCTTCTAAGTGTATATGTTTTTTTCATATTCACATATATGTTTACTTCGTTGCTTCAGTTACATCTTCATTCTTTGGACATCCGTAGATCAGGTTTAGTGCGCCCTATCGCCCTATGTATCTTCTGTCTGCATAAACTCACTTTGCACCTGCCACACTTTACTTATAGCTCCTCTATGTCCAGTGGTGTCTGCAGACTCATGTCTACCGCATCAGTTCAGGGATACATTTGATACGGTTGTCTGAGTGCATACCGTCATTCATACATTCTATGTGATATTGGGATGATAGCAGGCGTCATGCACACTGCTCCCTTGTAGTTCTTCCAATATGATAGAGCTGAGGGGTGGGCTCTGTAGATGACATGTACATCTGCCTTTCTATATTTCCTCTTCTGGTCAAGTCCTCAACCACATCCTCAATTTCTTCACCTTTTATTCAACCTTTGGTTTCTTTAGAATCCATAATTTCATCACTCCCCTCAGGCCACCTGCATTCTTTATATGTTCATCCACACTTCAAGTCATATGGAAACACTCCCCAGTCGGTTGACAAACCACCCAACATGCCACATAGTTGTTATCATCCTTGGGACAATAAAACTTTGTTCCTAGGGGTGCCAAGGTACTTCCTTTCAGGTGTTCACAGTGGTGTTTTCGGTCTGTGTATGCTTGTCAGTCACAGCATTTATATCGATCATTATCTTCATACCAATAGCTTCCTTTCTTGTCTTCTTCCGTTGTCCTATGATTACTCTTATGAGACAGAATCCCAGCAACACTAACACTAGTATTGCTCCCAATAGTTTGAAGGCATTTGCCATCCAGATTGGAACCCACGAGAATAGAGATGAAAACCAATCTTCATCTTCGGTCCCATCTTCTTCTTCCACCTTTTCCGTATGGATACAGGTCCTGCTTCATTTTCAACCCACGTTAGTAATTCCGAATACTTGGCTGATTCCTTAAGGCATTCATCATTCACTATCTATACTGCTGCTTTCGTCAATAAGTGCACTGCATGATAACATTCCTTCTACCCAGCCTGTACTAGGGGCTACTCATCAATATACCAATAGCTGATGTCACTATCGGCATCCTGGCGATCCTGCTGTTTCCCATGTGCCTGCACAATTCAGTCTCTTTTGTTCAACAATCCTCATCTGTTCTCCAGTCAGACCACTGAATAAGTACTGGAGCATTCTGTTTTCCAACCTGGGTCTTTTTCCATCTTCTGTGTCTTTATATAGGCATCTTCATTTGAGAAAGCTCCTTTCGACATCCATCGTAGGGTTGCCCCTTTTTCTTCAAATTGTACTTTTGTCATGCATGCTGCTAGATGTTTATGTATTTCTCTTGCTATACATGTACTAACTGTGCTTATGCCTAAGGGATGTGATAACATGCATAGTAGTTCTCATCTGATGCTCCTCTTCCCACTTCCTTTATGTGCTGATACCACATGTTATTTTTATATGGGCTCAAAAATCAAGGTATGTATTTATATCCTCATGATCTTCTTCAGCATCCCTCCTAAGTTGGATAATTTGCTTGGAAATATCGCTTGTGCTTTTGTTAGGGATATAAATAAATGTCTCATTGCTAAACACTACGTCTGTATCATAAATCATCATTTGGCGAAATGCTATAATAATAAGGAAATAAAGGGCCTCATTACACGGATGGCGGTAACCATGGCACTATTAGCGCCATGGTTGCCGCTGGTATTTTACCGACTCCGCCATGGTGAATGGCGGAATTACCGCCCTATTCAAAGGTGTGTGGGGGCGGTAATTCCCCATTCACCATGGCACTTCCCCATTCCCATTTTTGCCCCCATAGGGCTCAATGGGAATGGGGAAGGCGGTAATTACGGTACCGCAAATTGCGGTACCGTAATTACCTCCAAGGTCCCTTTGCGGGTACCGTCCTTAACGGCTGGTAAAACCAGTCGTTAAGGTAGGGTCCCACAAAGGGACCTCGTAGTAAGGCGGTAAGGGTCTACCGGCACTGGTACCCTTACCGGTACCGGTAAACCCTTACCGCCATCCATGTAATGAGGCTCAAAGACTACATATCGTAATAAAAGGTAGCCACAAGAAATACTGCAAAATAGTTCATACGTCTTACTGAATTTTGTGTATGCCAAATGATTAACAGGCCTTCTTTCTAGCAATGTGTCTTTCACAAACTGGAAAATTCCCATTCTCTTTTATCAACGTTTAGTTCTTGTAATTCTTTATGACAACCACACTTTTTTTTATGAAAGAAATTGTAATAGTATTGCAATGATGATCCTTTGAATAATGGAGGATGTCTTAGGATTTTCAGAAAAGGTGATCATGTCGACGTTTTGTCTCACAAAAGCTAGGTCAGATTGAAGTATATAAGTGAGCGCGGCATACAAGACTGTGTGTAACATTATGGGCAACATAAAGTGTTGTGTGCTCTTCATCTTTTTCTGTCTTATTGTCTCTTTAACCTATCAGAAATAGTTTTATGAACACTGCAAAGTTTGTTAATTTTCCTTTAAACTTGGGAACAATCGGAAGTTCAAATTGTTTTTACTTCATCTGTTCTTTGTTGGCTCTTGGTAGCCAATCTAGACTGCAATTGCTAAAGCTCTTTTATTGCTTCACTGTCAACAGGTGCCAGAGGGGTAAGGGTCTCTCCTTTGGAAGGCTTTACATCACTCAGATGCAGCCAGGCTCATTTTCCTTGGAGTTTCATGGCAGTGGGGGTGACCCCATCTACTAGGTACGGTCCTTCAAAGCGGGGCTTATTCCAAGTGCAAACAAAACTCTTGACAAGCACTTGGTCCTCTGGATACAAACTAGGTTGCTTTAACAGTGGCAGTACCTGACTGATTTGCATATGGCTGGACCCCTTTCGCAATGGCACAGACAGGCTAAAATAAAGTGGTGTGAAAGGTTGCCCAGAGCAATGCTAGTGATTCCGATTCATTCAAAACCTTCCACCCATCGCTTTTATGGTTATAGTTGGTCTCACTATGTGAGAGAGGGTATGCCCAGACGTGAGACCCTTGATCGCTGCGCCATAGGGAACCAAGCTGCACCTCACTGAGGAGGCCCAACAAGGCCAAAACATGCTTGGGGTTGCTTGTGTTTCCATGCAAAGGGGACTTGGCCTAGCAGTTGGGGCTGCACTGCCAGCCTTGGTGGCCGTGCCTGACTGATTTGCATATGGCTGGACCCCTTTTGCAAACCCCTTTTGCAATAACGCAAACAGGCTAAAAAAACAGTGGTGTGTGTTAGGAAAGATTTCTTAATTGTGGCTAATTGTCCTTCCATGTGGCAACCCCTAAACTTTTTGCTGTTGTTTTCACCGTGATCTAGACTTTGCCAGAGAAGTGCAGCCTTCTGCCGCACTCCTCTGGGCTTTCGCTCCATTTCACGGGGAAACTGACATGCCCTTAAAACAGTCAGTACCGGGAAACGCTGTTTTCCGTAGCTTCTTTATCTTGTTGCAGCTTTCGTGCAACATGGCACAAGAGGGCACTGTAAGCTAAGTTACTGCTCTCTTGGGTCTCTAGTCTTCTACAGGCCCTAGATACTCTCTTTGGATTGTAAATGAACGGTGCAAGTGAATCACGGACGGGATTGGTGGCAACAATCGTTTCTTGTCTTTTTGAGCTCCTTTTGGTGTTTTAAGCGTGTTTCTCACGCTTAGCCCAAAATGGTGGCCTGGCTCCCAAAATGGCCAGACCACGAGGCTCTTTATCCTGTCCGCTGACCGTCTTGTCCCCTTCACCTCCCCCAGGTCGAGCCGACCCGGGGCCTTCCTTATTTGGGCATGTACTTTCCCGCGAATCACAGATGCTTTCGCGGGCTTCTACAGGCCTGTGTGTGCCTCCAGGATGGGGGTTGGGATGTCTGGTCCCAATACCCATCCTGGGCGCCAGAGAGTCTAGGGTGGTGTGAATGCCTGGGACCCCCGTGGTCCGTGATGAGGTCCACAGATGGTGTGAGTGTTTTATGAGCGGATCTCCCATTGGGTCCCCTCCATTTTGGCACGAAGGGAACCGTGGATAAGAGGGGGCTGGAAACACCACTACCATGTCGATCTCCTGAGTTCTCACGAACAAAGGGATACAGGAGCCAAGTATCCTGCAACCACGAGGCTGAACAAAGGAATCACTGGTGACCCGCTGAAGGACTGCTCCTTTGCACTGCTGTCGCTTTGTGAAACCCTTTCAACCTCGGATCGAACGAGAAGGCCTGTACTGGTACTTCGACCCTTGGAATAGTGGGAACAACTATTCTCGGCATCTTCACCATCTCCTGCACGTAAGCCTTCGGAAGTGTCTCTGGGCCATCCAGCAGACTGACCAGCCTACCCAGGAGTCTGGCTCTGTAACCGCCGTCAGGTTGTGTTGTATTTCGAGTCCTTGTCACTCTCACACGATTCGTACACTTGGCATTCCCAGGTCTGAAGTGAGTAGTGTACATTTGGCTGAGATACACACGGCCGCTCCGTTGCCCTGCTGTGGTAACAAACTGTGCGGGTTCACTGTGTTGGGACGCCCTCAACTCAACTCTGCTGCTGCGGAATCTACACGACGACGAGACGTCCTCTGCTCCTATCTGAACCTGCCAGCACTGAAACGGACGCGGAGAAGCCTGGGTCTGCCTGCATCGGGGACCGGTGAGTAGCATAGCTAGGAACTAGTCGCCCTCCTGCAGTAGCCCATAGCCTATCCTCGCTGTGTCAAACAGCACGCCTTTCCGTACTCGCGCTCTGCTTCTGCCCACAGTGGAGGCTGGGCTTGAGTCGCAGAGCTCTGTTCATCTTCATTTGTTCACCGAACTGAACTGCCTGATTCCCTCGAAGAGACTCCCCTTTTTGCCCGTTGGCACCAGCGTGTGCAGGTACTTTTGAGCACAAGGCTCCACTCTTCGTAGGGCTTGGACTTCCTTTTAGTTAGGTGCCTCTGAAGGCGGACTGGGTCTGATTATTATTCGCACTGCCTGTTTTCCTCCCCATGTAGGTGGTCTACACATTTCGTGCGTCTAACGCGTTAGACTCGTTTGTATTTGTATATATATTGTATTGGTTTGGTATGTGTTGGTTTACTGGAGTTTTATTGTCATTTCTCGCTACGGTCAATGTTACAAAGGCCTTGTAATAAATGTGCCTATATTTTTAATATAACACGTGTTTGGAGTAATCTGTAAGTGTCCTTGCTGTGTGTGCTCATTGCGGGCTTTCAGTCACCCTCACCCCTCTTGAGACCTTGTCTTGACAGCCGCGATCGCTACCCTGATTGGTCTGGCTTGTCCAGAGGTTACCCTGTTCCAAGAAACTAGACTGGCCTTCTGAACCTCTGAGCCTCCAGGAGAGAGTTCAGAAATCCGTCTTAACAAATTGTTGTACAGCGGTGGGATACGACTGAAGGTATCCAGTGTTGCGCACGAGCGAAGGCATTTCAAGTTATTCCTACCAGGACAAGTAGTGAATTGTCGTAGTATAACTTTAAAAAGGCCATAGTCCTATCTAACAGTATGGAAACAAATACCTTGTTAACTTTAAATGCTTCTAAATCCGAAACATTGAAAAAGATGTGTGCGGAGAGAGGTGTCTCCTCTCAAGGCACCAAATTGGATATGATCCAAAGAATCGTGGTGTGGCAAGAAGCGCAGCTTGACGCTATAACTTCTGAGGACAGTGCGGCAGGAGGTGGGGCTGCTCTCACCGTTGGTAGAACCGACGGTTCTGCCGCTGCACTGATCCACCGCGACCACGAGGAAAGGGAGGATGAGATGTCTAATGTTTCCTCTGCCAGTGTCGATGGGGAGGCCATGCTTGAATTCAAGAAGCAAGAGCTACGGTTTAGGCAGAAGGAGCTTGAGTTCAACATAACCAAACTAAGAATCGAACAGGCCGAAAAACAGAAAGACAGGGATCACCAGTTGGAACTGGCCAAGCTTCAGGTTGCAAATGGATCCAAGGGTCCTGGACATGGGTCTGGGGCCTCCTCTCATCCACGGTTTCCAAAAGATCTGCTCAGTGTGTATGAGGAAAATAATGACATTATGGACTGGCTGAATACGTTTGAGTATGCATGTGAAGTTCAACAAGTTGACAATGCTGATAAGATTGCCTGGTTACTCAGCAGAGTGCCCCATTCTGGCTGTAGTGCCATTATGGAAATGTCGAAGGCTGAGCGAGCTGATTTCGCAATGTTAAAGCAAACTCTCATTTTAAAGTTTGGAAATACTCCTGCCCAATACTTAAAACGATTCTGAGAGTACAAGAAAAAAGAAGGTGGTACTTGGGTATCTTATGTAACCGAATCCTTAAAAAACTTGACTGGCTTGGTCAAAGGTTATAAGGTTTCTACCTTTGAAGGCATGATAATTCTTGTCATGCTGGAACACATTTTTGCATCTTCTTCCCCGGAGCTTAAGCAGCATTTGGCCGATTCGAAGGAGATAGATCCTAAGAAGGTGGCCATTGCAGCAGACTTATGGGTGTCACATCGAGTGTCCCATAAGGACAAAACTCATCCTGGTAAGCAGGAGGAAGGGAAAAAGTCCAAAGATAAGGAGGGTGGAGAATCTGATAAATCTTCTTCTCAAAAGGGCCATAAAAAGAAAAATAAGGGTAAGACACAAGAGAACTCACAGGGTAGTGGAGGTCAGCCTCCGAAACAGAACTCTGGTTACAATAAGCCTCCCTATGTAAACAGACCCAATGGATCTTGTTTTGCTTGTGGAGCAACTGACCACGTGAAGGGGGATCCCCAGTGTAAGGTTAAACCTTTGGGGGTCCACTCCGCTAATCTGGCCTTCTCCTCCTACGAGGAAGAAGAGATTACAGGAGCATCCTTCTCCTCAGACTCCTTCCCCAGCGGGATAGAAGCTGAGGTAGTTTTAGTTTCCCTGGGTTCCTGGGAGCCTAAAGTCGCAGAGGCCTATGCTAGGATTCCAGATAATACCAAGCACTACTTTTAAGACAGTGTGCGAATCAATGGAGTGGATACTCCAGCTCTTAGGGATAGTGGGTGCAGTCGAACTGTAGTGGATTCTACCTTGGTAGACTCAGAGGAAGTTGCCAGAGCTACTCTGATGCCCACTAAGTTAGCTGACGGCCCACCTTGCATGTTCCCAGTAATACCTGTCAATCTTACTTTAAATGGTACAGCAGTCAGGATTCCAGTGAGCATTCAGAGAAACGTCCCAGGAAAGGTCTTGTTAGGCAATGATCTCAGAGCTTTAGGGCTCATAGGAGACACTGCCGACAGACCCTGCACACTGTCTCAAACACGGGCAGCATTGGCCAAGACCAATACGCCGCTCCAGCCGAAGGGGAAACCCAAGGCGAAAGGAGTAAGCAAGTCAAGACGAGGGAAAGAGAGCATTCCCCCGAACTCGCCTACCACTGCGGTGGAGGAAGTTGGTCAATCGCATGGGCCTGACGAGGAGGTGGCGATGCCTGAAGTATTTGACCCCAACGACCATCCGGAACTAAAAGACTTGTTAGTAGAAGGTGGTCCTGACAGGGAAGAATTCAGTAAAGGCCAACGTGAGTGCCCATCTCTGGAAGGCCTAAGGAGACAGGCCTGCTCCCAGCTTGAGGGTGAACCTCCTGGGACGCATCGGATTTATTGGGAAGGTGGACTCCTGTATAGTGAGCCCACAGCGTCTACAGAAGGAGACCATAGGAGGTTGGTGGTTCCCTTTGCTGTAAGACCCTTCCTCCTGCAGTTGGCGCAAGAGGTGCCTCTTGCTGGTCACCTTGGTATTAAGAGGACCAAGCAAAGGTTATCCATGCACTTCTACTGGCCCAAGATGGGGTTGCAAGTAGAAAGTCACTGCAGGAAGTGTGCCTCCTGCCAGTTATCTGGTAAGGTTGGCTCGACAATCCAAGCTCCATTGGTACCACTCCCAGTTGTGGGAGTACCATTCGAAAGGGTAGGGATCGACATCATTGGTCCCCTTGACCCACAAACATCCTCAGGCAATAAGTTTATCCTGGTGCTGGTCAACCATGCAACCAGATATCCTGAGGCCATCACATTGAAAACTGTAACTGACAAGTCAGTTGCAAAAGCGTTACTTGGCATATTTACTAGGGTTGGCTTCCCTAAAGAAGTTGTGTCGGATCGTGGCAGCAACTTTATGTCGAAGTATATACAGGTTATGTGGAAAGAATGTGGGGTCACCTACAAGTTCTCTTCTGCATACCACCCCCAGACCAATGGTCTGGTGGAACGTTTCAACAGAACGTCAAAGAGCATGATTGGGGCTCTGGAAGAACCTCAGAGAAGAAGATGGGATCTTCTTTTACCATGCTAACTGTTTGCCTACCGAGAGGTACCACAGGAGGGTGTTGGCTTCAGCCCCTTCGAACTTCTGTTCGGTCATCTTGTACAGGGACCCTTAGCCATAGTCAAAGAGGGATGGGAGATGCCCACTCCCCCTGTTACTACCAACGTAGTAGATTATGTGCTGGGGCTCAGAAAACGGATGGTACTCCTGATGGGCTTGCTTAGTGATAAATTGAAGGCAGGACAAGCGCTGGTGAAACATTGGTACGACCAGAAAGCTTCCCTCATCAACTTTACACCTGGTCAGCAAGTCCTGATCATGAATCCCATAAGGCCTTGAGCTTTACAGGACAAATGGTCAGGCCCTTACACAGTGGTGGAGCCCCGGGGTGAGGTTAACTATTTAGTGGACCTTGTAAGGCCTGGACAGGCTCCAAA
This sequence comes from Ambystoma mexicanum, assembly GCF_040938575.1. Taxonomy (NCBI): domain Eukaryota; kingdom Metazoa; phylum Chordata; class Amphibia; order Caudata; family Ambystomatidae; genus Ambystoma; species Ambystoma mexicanum. The sequence continues at coordinate 732,306,998 of NC_090941.1, read as the reverse complement.
AGTGTTCCACGTAAATAGGCTGAAGGCTTTCGTCCCAAGAGTCGAAATCGCAGCACTGCTACTGGCTTCAGATGTTGAGGAAGAGGAGTCTGAACCTCTCCCCGACCTGTTCCAAAGCGGTCCTTCAGATAGCTCCTTTGAGGGTGTCCGAGTGGCCCCTCACCTGACTTCTAATCAGCAGGCTGAGGTGAAAAGTTTGCTTAGGCAGTTTTCCCCCCTGTTTTCACAGTCGCCTGGTTTGACACCTTGGTGCAAACATAACATAAACACAGGAGACAGTGTACCTACCAAAAGTAGGGGATACAGGATGTCAGACAAAGTACGGTTTTACATTAAGACCGAGGTCAACAAGATGTTAGACCTTGGGGTGATTGAACCCTCTAGTAGTCCTTGGTCCAGCCCTGTGGTTTTGGTTCCAAAGGCAGGCACTTCTGAATTGAGGTTCTGCGTGGATTACAGGGCTCTGAATACTGTCACCAAGACAGATGCACACCCCTTGCCTCGAACAAATGAGCTGGTGGATACTTTGGGTGCCTCCAAGTATCTCAGCACGTTTGACCTCACTGCTGGCTATTGGCAAATAGTTTAGCAGAACATGCCAAGGAGAAGACAGTGTTTTCTACTCCAGACGGCCTTAACCAATTCAGGGTAATGCCGTTCGGGTTGAAAAATGTACTTGCCACTTTCCAGAGGCTTGTGAATCAAGTGTTGAATGGGTTGGACAAATTCAGGCTTGCATATCTGGGCGATATAGCAGTTTTCAGTGCCACCTGGGAAGACCATGTGAAACACCTCGGGATTGTGCTCCAGGCTCTTCAGAAAGCACACTTGACCATAAAGGCTAGTAAATGCCAGATTGGACCAGGCTCAGTGGTTTACCTTGGACATGAAGTAGGTGGAGGGAGGATACAGCGTCTTCCCAGTAAAGTACAAGCAGTACAAGACTGGCCTACCCCCACTACACAGACCCACGTGAGAGCCTTCTTAGGACTCACAGGGTATTACCGCAACTTCGTGGCAGACTATGGCACCATAGCTGCCCCTCTGACTGCCCTCAACACTCCAAAGAAACCCAAGAAGGTAGCTTGGACCGACGAGTGTGAGAAGGCCTTCAATGGCTTAAAAGACTCCTTGTGCCAGGCCCCTGTCCTCAGGGCCCCTGATTATCAAAGACCTTTTATTGTGCAGACGGACGCCTCTGACACTGGGATAGGAGCTGTACTATCGCAAGTAGATGAGAAGGGTAAGGAACACCCTATTGGTTTTATTAGTCGCCAGCTTAAGGACAGAGAGCTCAGATGGTCCACAGTGGAGAAAGAATGTTTTTCTGTTGTGTGGGCCCTATGGAAGCTGAGGCCCTACCTCTATGGGACCCACTTCACTGTGTAAACTGACCACAAGCCCTTAAAGTGGCTAATGAACATAAAGGGAGAGAATCCAAAGTTACTTAGGTGGTCCATAAGTCTACAAGGCTTCGACTTCACTATTGAGCATAGGCCAGGTGTCCAACATAGCAATGCTGATGGGTTGTCCAGAATGTTTAACCGACCTGAACAAGAGACTCATCCAGGGGTGGATTACTTCCCCCTGTCCATAGTCTGGGAGGGGTGAGTTTTAGGAAAGATTTCTTAATTGTGGCTAATTTTCCTTCCATGTGGCAACCCCTAAACTTTTTGCTGTTGTTTTCACCATGATCTAGACTTTGCCAGAGAAGTGCAGCCTTCTGCCGCACTCCTCTGGGCTTTCGCTCCATTCTTACGGGGAAACTGACATGCCCTTAAGACAGTCAGTACCAGGAAACGCTGTTTTCCGTAGTTTCTTTATCATGTTGCAGCTTTCGTGCAACATGGCACAAGAGGGCACTGTAAGCTAAGTTACTGCTCTCTTGGGTCTCTAGTCTTCTACAGGCCCTAGATACTCTCTTTGGATTGTAAATGAACGGTGCAAGTGAATCACGGACGGGATTGGTGGCAACGATCGTTTCTTGTGTTTTTGAGCTCCTTTTGGCGTTTTAAGCGTGTTTCTCACACTTAGCCCAAAATGGTGGCCAGGCTCCCAAAATGGCCAGACCACGAGGCTCTTTGTCCTGTCCGCTGACCGTCTTGCCCCCTTTACCTCCCCCAGGTCAAGCCGACCCGGGGCCTTCCTTATTTGGGCATGTACTTTCCCGCGAAACACAGATGTTTTTGCGGGCTTGTACAGGCCTGTGTGTGCCTCCAGGATGGGGGCTGGGATGTCTGGTCCCAATACCCATCCTGGGCGCCAGAGAGTTTAGGGTGGTGTGGATGCCTGGGACCCCCGTGGTCCGTGATGAGGTCCACAGATGGTGTGAGTGTTTTATGAGCGGATCTCCCATTGGGTCCCTTCCGTTTTGGCGCGAAGGGAACCGTGGATAAGAGGAGGCTGGAAACGCCACTACCATGTCGATCTCCTGAGTTCTCATGAACAAAGGGATACAGGAGCCAAGTATCCTGCAACCACGAGGCTGAACCAAGGAATCGCTGGTGACCCGCTGAAGGACTGCTCCTTTGCACTGCTGTTGCTTTGTGAAACCCTTTCTACCTCGGATCGAACGAGAAGGCCTGTTCTGGTACTTCGACCCTTGGAATAGTGGGAACAACTATTCTCGGCATCTTCACCATCTCCTGCACGTAAGCCTTCGGAAGTGTCTCTGGGCCATCCAGCAGACTGACCAGCCTGCCCAGGAGTCTGGCTCTGTAACCGCCGTCAGGTTGTGTTGTATTTCGAGTCCTTGTTACTCTCACACTATTCGTACACTTGGCATTCCCAGGTCTGAAGTGAGTAGTGTACATTTGGCTGAGATACACACGGCCGCTCCGTTGCCCTGCTGTGGTAACAAACTGTGCGGGTTCACTGCGTTTGGGACGCCCTCAACTCAACTCTGATGCTGCGGAATCTACATGACGACGAGACGTCCCCTGCTCCTATCTGAACCTGCCAGCACTGAAACGAACATGGAGAAGCCTGGGTCTGCCTGCATCGGGGACCAGTGAGTAGCATAGCTAGGAACTGGTCGCCCTCCTGCAGTAGCCCATAGCCTATCCTCGCTGTGTCAAACAGCACGCCTTTCCGTACTCGCGCTCTGCTTCTGCCCACAGTGGAGGCTGTGCTTGAGTCACGGAGCTCTGTTCATTTTCATTTGTTCACCGAACTGAACTGCCTGATTCCCTCGAAGAGACTCCCCTTTTTGCCCGTTGGCACCAGCGTGTGCAGGTACTTTTGAGCACAAGGCTCCACTCTTCGTATGGCTTGAACTTCCTTTTAGTTAGGTGCCTCTGAAAGCGGACTGGGTCTGATTATTATTCGCACTGCCTGTTTTCCTCCCCATCTAGGTGGTCTACACATTTCGTGCGTCTAACGCGTTAGACTCGTTTGTATTTGTATATATATTGTATTGGTTTGGTATGTGTTGGTTTACTGGAGTTTTATTGTCATTTCTCGCTACGGTCAATGTTACAAAGGCCTTGTAATAAATGTGTCTATATTTTTAATATAACACCTGTTTGGAGTAATCTGTAAGTGTCCTTGCTGTGTGTGCTCATTGCGGCTTTCAGTCACCCTCACCCCTCTTGAGACCTAGTCTTGACCACCGCGATCGCTACCCTGATTGGTCTGGCTTGTCCAGAGGTTACCCTGTTCCAAGAAACTAGGCTGGCCTTCTGAACCTCTGCGCCTCCAGGACAGAGTTCAGAAATCCGTTTTAACAGTGTGGAAGTTTGCCCAGAGCAATGCCAGTGTTTCAGATTCATTCAAAACCTTCCACCCATCACTTTTGTGGTTATAACATGCATTAACAGTTCTACAGGATTGATTGTTTGGCTGTCTTCTTCAATCTTCTTAGATCCTCCCCTCCGATTTTTGATCTGTTGGGAAATAAAAGAAACACTAGCTGTCATATTTGTCAAATAAACGATGCATCTCATCCCCTAATGTTTTTGCTACACTATGGCCATCAGTTTTAATTTGAGTGGGAGGAGCAAGGGGTGCTCTCATGTGGTGACCAGTCACCAACTCATGAGGAGTCAGGGGGTGATCTCAGCCTGGTTGGTTTCTCAGCACATATAGAGAAAAGGGTAGGCAATGTAGCCATCTCTTCTTAAGAGTCATCTTAATTTTGGCTATCCTTTCTTTAAGGATTCTATTTAAATGCTCACAAATACCATTCACTTGTGGATGATAAGCAGATGAAAACATATGCTTTATGGCTAATGGAAGAGTAATCTGTTCAAACATCTCATTTACAAAATGCGGCCCATTATCAGACCGCAGGACTTCACATACACCCCATCTAGGAAACACCTCACGTACGAGAAACCTGGTACCACATATGGCATCGGGGTGTGTGCATGGACCTCCCTCAATCCATTGGGAAAAGCAACACAATACTACTAGCATGTATCTGTAGCAATTGCATGTTTCAAGGTATGTCCTGATGTGAATTTCTGGCAGACATTGCAGTTCACAATAAACTGTGCAACATGTTCCAATAAACTTGGTGAAAACCAGCCTTCTGCGATTGTGGCAGCAAGATTCTCTCTGATTGTATGCGCAGGATAGTGAAGCTGATGCAGTCCAACTCTGAATAATGCTAGACGCATAACTGGCTTTCCAGTACTATCTTGTCCCCATATAGTCTCTATCTGGTTCTTCCTGTGGGGCTCAACCTTGCAGCTCAATTAACTGTACAATGGATGACATATTAAAGCCTTCTTTCATCATTATGCAATGTTCTGACATTTGCTTAACACTTTCTACTTCAAAATTAGAAATATTTGGAAAATACGCTGCTCTTTTTGCTTCAATGTCTCCGGTTTTGTTAAAGTGAGAAATCATGTCTGCCCTCTTAGCATGGGCTGCGCACTTCCTAACGGCGATAGCCAATGGGAGCTTTAGAACTTTAATAGGTTCGTCCAATAGCGCTGCATGTTACACTGATGTGCCGTCTGCACAGAGGAAGCCCCTCCTTTTCCAGCGTGACAACCCTGAGTGAACGGTTGACGTCACATAGGCGGAGTCAGGGTACAATGTCACTTCCTCATCCTCATATCTCTGAAGTGCAGCGATAAGCACCTTTAATTCTGCAGCCTTTGCTGAACAATGTGAAGGCAATCTTGCACTCATCACTACTTCAAATTCACCCTTCTTTTTGACCTTTACTACTGCTGATCCTGTATGCCTTTTTCCTGGCGTTTGGTCAATTTTTGAAGAGCCATAAATAAATCAAATTTCCCCCCTCCTAGAACATTTTCGCTAACGTGGGGAATATTGTCATAAAACTCAGTGTAGAGGAGGAGCCAATTACCCCTACCAGAAGCTCCTCCCCCATGCTGTCTATATGTTGGGAACCAGAAATTGCGACATGCGCAGTACTGTGAGGATGCCTATACCACAGCAAATTCTTGAGACAAGGTATCCATTAAGAAAACCCTATATGCATTCACGAAGAAGTAATGGTCTTCCGGAAAAAGTCCCAGAAGAAGTATGAAAAGGAATGAGAAAAAGGACTGGTGATGTCAGGTGAAGCAGAACTGACGCACCTTGAAACGACACAAATGAAGAAGGAACATAAACATTCTGTAAGATCTGTAGAGGAGGTGTCTAAGTTAAGCAACATTTCGGGATCGAAATGAAGATACTCATGCGAAGAAACACTGAAGAAAATGCAAAGTCATTTTACACTTGTACAGATGCTGTAACTCAAGTAGACAAAATAATCCTGAGGCTGGCTACGCAGTGAATAGATTGCGGCGATGCGCCAATGTATAAACATAGGAATGTATAGAATCTGGATGTTCCACAATGCACTTTAGCAAACTTGAACACTGTGAATAGAAAGAGCTTGAAGTGTGGCACAGTTGGAAAATAGCTGATGGCGAAGGAGAATTCGAGAAAGGCTGGCTGGCCCAGCACCAAGAATCGAGGCCACCGTGAGCCTGGTTGTCTGTCAAGAAGCTACATGAACGTGAGAAACAAACCAACGTCTGTTTGAGGTGAAATGGAAAAACACTGAAGGTGTCAATTGTTCATCATTTAATAGTATTTTATGAAACAAAAAGCTCGAAAACCTGGTCTCCAGTCACATGGTCAGATGAAAATAGACTTCGGTTCGAGCTACACCGAAACCAGAAGATAAGACCATGCCACACTCTCTTTTTTTCTCAAGCACAGTGAGCTTCTACAAGGCCAAGTTTAAAGCCTAATTGAATGGCAGACCGCAGGAGTGATGATAGATGTTGGGCTAATTGGGTGGGGAGGAATAACCAGGCTGACCCTCCTAGTACCTGGAGTACCAGCTTGTGTGCTGCTAGCAAGTGGAATATTCCAGAAGGGTACTAGTGTGCCAATCAATTTTAGAGTGCCTCATATCAAAGAGCCCTATAGTTTGTGTAACCAATAGAGTGTTGAGTGTTAGTATGACACGGAAGATAACTTGCTCTTGGGATGGGCTTAGTTGTCCACCTGATTTTAGAGACCCAATCACAACCCCCTTTAGTATGGAACGTATACCTAGATGTTCCCGTTAAGCCTATCACATCCCCAAGTAGGTTTTCTTAGTTTGCCACGTAGTATGACATCAGTAGTGACACATTTTTAGTATAAATATGTGTTTTTTCATAAAATGCTTTGAGTGCGAGAAATCGAGTGAACGTCCGTTGATGTCCATTGTAACTCCCTGTTTTAGATAATTGTTAATAAAACAATACTACGTTTTGACAACTTCCTGAGTCGGTCTGATTATTGATGTATTAGTAATTTCTGCAACCCCATCTATCTGTAAGTATTGCTACCTCGTCTTAAAGGGCCCAGGTCACGGGGTTCATCAGGATATGTTGTGCAATCATGTACTTAATCCTCCTTTTCTTTTGTTTCTGCTCTAAATGTCACTGGATTCCCTACTCTACATCTAACAATTTTGATTGCTGGGTTTGAAATGATCACCTAATACCCTGATGTTCTTTGTGTAGTCAATGCACTTTTAGGTTCCTCCACAATGGCGAAAAAGGAATGCTCAACGAATAACGTAATTGAACACCCCATTGTAATACTTACAGCTTTTTTAATTTCAAGCTAATGGTTTATGTCCTAATGTTGTCTTCTGCATGAGGACTGCTGTCATTAACACTCAATTTGAATGCGAGAATAAGTAAAACTCCTCATTATAATCTGTAATCCCTAACACAGGGGTTGTCCAAATTGCCCTTTTCAACTCTTCAAAATTCTTGTGTCACCTCGTCTGTCCATGATATGTCATCTTTATCTTTCTGTGCTTCTTTAAGTCCTTTTAGAAGTGGTCTAATATATGTGCTGTAATCAAAAACCCAGGGCCTGCTATAATTACATAGGCCTACAATTGCTGCATTTCCTTCATGGTCTTAGGTCTTAGACTTTTCATGATTGTTCCTGCTGTCTCAGGTGTCACTTTTCTCCCCTCTTGAGAGATTAGCTGTCCGATCTACAGGACTTCTTCCTGACAATACTGGAATTTCTCTCTGTCCACTTTCTATCCTTTTTCTGCCTATACTATCATTAACTGGACTGAATCATCTGTGCATTTTTCTTCTGTCTTGCTGCACACTAATATGTCATCTATGTACTGAATTATTGTGCTGTCAAGTTGTACATTACCTAGGTCCTTCTGAAGGACCCTATTAAAGATTGATGGGGACTCAAAGTACCCCTGGGGTAATCTTTTATGTTTCCACTGCTGATTTCTATATAGAAATTAGGTCACATCTTGGGACTCCTCATGAAGGGGAATTGAAAGGAAAGCTTTCTTTAAATGTACTACTGTAAAATATTTAGCTGTAGCTGGAATATTACATGATATCGTCAGGGTCGGACTGGGACAAGAAATGGGCCCGGTCACCCAAAAACAAGTGGTCCACCCCTCGCCTATAAAAAGTGGCCCACCCCTCCCCTCATGACCCTTGACCTCTGATGACATCACCGGAAGTGATGTCATTTGACCCCACCCCAAAGTGACATCCCGGGAAGCGATGAAACACGACCTTTCACCCCTTGACAAAACAGGAAGTGGCATCAAATAGCATTGTTCCTAAGTACACTAAATTACTGTGAATCCAAGCAGACGTCCAAGGCCAAATGATAATATGTTATTGTATAGCACTTACGCTTAAGCTCTTTTTTATAGAATAAATATGCATAGAATATCACCCAACCTGTGTCGATATTCATTTATCGACTTAAGAAGGATGAAAGGATTTAAAAAAAAAAAAAAATGTGAAGAAAAAAAAACATGTTTTTAGGCATGGCCAGAAACCGGCCCCCACTCCCCAGGGACGATTTCGGCCCTGGATATCGTAGCTGGATTCGGAACCAGAGGAAACTCTGCTTCGACAATATTGAGTGCCAAGGATGAGTATGCTCATCCTTTTTGCACAGACTTCAATAATAGCCTGGCACTTAAGGGGTTAAGGGGAGTAGATCCTGAATAAATCCCCACAAACCCCCTGTTGATTTCTTTACTGAGTACACAGCCGTGTTACATGTGGAGCCTGATGGTACTAATATTCCGTGCTGTACCAAAGGGGAAATGGTTTCAAATATACCTTCATCTGCTTCTCTGGACATGGGGTACTGTTTTTCACGTGCAAAACCGCTCCTGGCTTAAGCTTGATTTGAACTGTTGCTGCTCCACTCAATACACCCACGCCATATGGACTGTTGGTCCATAGAATGCTTGCCACCTTTTCTAAATCTTCCTGGAAAAATTACGGCTTCTTTTTTACCAATGCCATTCTCTATGGTATTTCCCAATTCTCCATTTTTAACCAATAGGTAAGGCTTATGTAAAATACTAGTTCATCATCTGAATACTCGGCTCTGAACAACTCTTCATCTGTCAGGTCTGTTAGTCTATACCCTTCGTCAAGGGCTATTACTGTTCTCCTTGCTCTTCCTTCATCACCCATCCCATGAACAACCACCCTTTCCTCTCTTACTACTGCTGCCTTTAGTTCTATGGGAATAGCCTGTCCTTCCTCATCATCCATAAGTATTTTTTGCCTAAACAAACATTTGTCAGGTATTCTCAGCAATTTACTTATCAATCTAGGAAGCAAGGAAGCCATGTCAACAAAATGTTTACTCCATACAAAAATACGTCTGGGTCTAAAGCATGGGTGCACAACATACGGCCTGCGGGCCAGTTGTGGCCCGCCATGCCGTTTTGTCCGGCCCGCCAGCAACAAATACTTTCCTAATTAAGGGAGTCCCGCAAGCAGCATCAGCCGCCCTCCAATAGAAAAAGTCTTTGTTGTCTTCAAGGCCGGACAAAACACTGGCCCTCATTGGCTCAGGGCACACGAACCACGTAGCTCCTACGAGCCACGTAGTGCGTGTGTGCTGCACCAATGGAGGGCCAGCACTACGGCTGGCATGGCCAGTAAGGCTTGATGCCGGAAGGCATTTCAGCCTTGCCACGCCAGCCGTAGTACCGGACCTCGCCAGCATTCCAGCTAGCCTGCCTTCCAGCACGCCGTCCGGTAAGTACAGATTTTTTTTGGGAGGGGGGGATGTTTGTTTGTGTGTGTGTGTGTCTGTTCTTTGTGCTGCTTATATGTTGAGATGCGGGTGTGGGGTGTGTGTCGGGTCTGCCTGAATGTGTTTGTGTGCAAGTTCAGTGTATGTTTAGATGCGGGTGTGTGGTGTGTGTCGGGTCTGCCTGAATGTGTTTGTGTGCAAGTTCAGTGTATGTTGAGATGCGGGGGTGGGGTGTGTTTCGGGTCTGCCTGAATGTGTTTGTGTGCAAGTGCAGTGTGTGTTGAGATGCGGAGGGGAGGGGGTGTGTCGGGTCTGCCTAAATGTGTTTGTGTGCAAGTTCAGTGTATGTTGAGATGCAGAGGGGGGTGTGTGTGTGTTGGGTCTGCCTGAATGTGTTTGTGTGCAAGTTCAGTGTATGTTGAGATGCGGGGGGGGGTGTTGGGTCTGCCTAAATATGTTTGTGTGCAAGTGCAGTGTGTGTTGAGATGCGGGGCTGGGTTGTGTGTCGGGTCTGCCAGAATGTGTTTGTGTGCAAGTGCAGTGTGTGTTGAGATGCGGAGGGGGGGTGTGTGTCGGGTCTGCCTGAATGTGTTTGTGTGCAAGTTCAGTGTATGTTGAGATGCGGGGGTGGTTTGTGTGTCGGGTCTGCCTGAATGTGTTTGGGTGCAAGTTCAGTGTATGTTGAGATGTGGGAGTGGGGTGTGTGTCGGGTCTGCCTGAATGTGTTTGTGTGCAAGTTCAGTGTATGTTGAGATGCTGGGGGGGGTGTCGGGTCTGCCTGAATGTTTGTTGTTGTGTGAAAGTGCATGTTGAGATGCAGAGGGGGTGTGTGTGTAGGGTCTGCCTGAATGTGTTTGTGTGCAAGTGCAGTGTGTGTTGAGATGCGGGGGTGGGGTGTCGGGTCTATCTGAATGTGTTTGTGTGCAAGTGCAGTGTGTGTTGAGACGTGGAGGGGGTGTGTGTGTCTGGTCTGCCTGAATGTGTGCAAGTTCAGTGTATGTTGAGATGCAGGGGTGGGGTGTGTGTCGAGTCTGCCTGAATGGGTTTGTGTGCAAGTGCAGTGTGTTTTGAGATACGGAGGGGGGGGCGGTTTCGGGTCTACCTGAATGTGTTTGTGTGCAAGTGCAGTGTATGTTGAGATGCTGGTGGGGAGGGGGGTGTCGGGTCTGCCTGAATGTTTGTTGTTGTGTAAAAGTGCATGTTGAGATGCGGGTGTGGGGTGTGTGTCGGGTCTGCCTGAATGTTTGTTGTTGTGTGAAAGTGCATGTTGAGATGCGGGTGTGGGGTGAGTGTCGGGTCTGCCTGAATGTTTGTTGTTGTGTGAAAGTGCATGTTGAGATGCGGGTGTGGGGTGAGTGTCGGGTCTGCCGGAATGTTTGTTGTTGTGTGCAAGTGCAGTGTATGTTGAGATGCAGAGAGGGGGGGTGTCGGGTCTGCCTGAATGTGTTTGTGTGCAGGTGCAGTGTATGTTGAGATGCAGGGGGGCGGGGGGAGGTTGGGTGTGCCTGAATGTTTGTTGTTGTGTGCACGTTCAGTGTATGTTGAGATGCAGGGGTGGGGGGTTTGGGTCTGTATGGGTGCATGCTTGTGATTTTGTTTGGTGAGTTGGGGGTGGGGGTTCGGGTCTGTATGGGTGCATGGTGTATACTTGTGAGTTTGTGTGCTGAGTTGGAGGTGGGGGTTCGGGTCTGTATGGGTGCATGGCATATGCTTGTGAGTTTGTGTGCTGAGTTGGGGGGTGGGGGTTTGGGTCTGTATGGGTGCATAGTGTATTGGTGTATGCTTGTGAGTATGTGTGCTGAGTTGGGGGTCGAAGTTCGGGTCTGTATGGGTGCATAGTGTATTGGTGTATGCTTGTGAGTTTGTGTGCTGAGTTGGGGTGGGGGTTCGGGTCTCTATGGGTGCATGGTGTATGCTTGTGAGTTTGTGTGCTGAGTTGGGGGTGGGGGGTTCGGGTCTGTATGGGTGCATGGTGTATACTTGTTAGTTTGTGTGCTGAGTTGGGGGTGGGGGGTTCGGGTCTCTATGGGTGCATGGTGTATGCTTGTGAGTTTGTATGCTGAGTTGGGGGTGGGGGGTTTGGGTCTGTTTGTGTGCATGGCATATGCTTGTGAGTTTGTGTGCTGAGTTGGGGTTGGGGGTTTGGGTCTGTATGGGTGCATACTGTATTGGTGTATGCTTGTGAGTTTGTGTGCTGAGTTGGGGGTGGGAGTTCGGGTTTGTATGGGTGCATGGTGTGTGCTTGTGGGTTTGTGTACTGAGTTGGGGTGGGGGGTTCTGGTCTGTATGGGTGCATGGTGTATACTCGTTTGCATGCAGGGGTAGAGGGGTTGGGGTCTGTATGAGTATGTATGCATGGTGCATGCTTGGTGGCATGGGCCATGGTGTTTGGTTGAGGGGTGGGGCCATGGGGCATAGTGTTTGCTTGAGGGGTGGGGGCCATGGGGCATAGTGTTTGCTTGCGAGGTGGGTGTCATGGGGCATAGTGTTTGCTTGAGGGGTGGGGCCATGGGGGTTAGTATTTGCTTGCGGGGTGGGGGCCATGGGGCATAGTGTAAGGTTGGCGGTGGGGGCCATTGGACATAGCGTTTGCTTGAGGGGTGGGTGTCATGGGGCATAGTATTTGCTTTAGGGGTGGGGGCCATGGGGCTTAGTGTTTGGTTGAGGGGTGGGTGTCATGGGGCATAGTGTTTGCTTGAGGGGTGGGGACCATGGGGCATAGTGTTTGCTTGAGGGGTGGGGGCCATGGGGCATAGTGTTTGCTTGAGGGGTGGGGGCCATGGGGCATAGTGTTTGCTTGAGGGGTGGGTGTAATGGGGCATAGCGTTTGCTTGAGGGGTGGGGGCCATGGGGCATAGTATTTGGTTGGGGGTGGGGGCCATAGGGCCAAGTGTTTGCTTGAGGGGTGGGGGCCATGGGGCATAGTGTTTGGTTGGGGGTGGGGGCCATGGGGCATAGTGTTTGCTTGAGGGGTGGGGGCCATGGGGCATAGTGTTTGCTTGAGGGGTGGGTGTAATGGGGCATAGCGTTTGCTTGAGGGGTGGGTGTCATGGGGAATAGTATTTGCTTGAGGGGTGGGGGCCATGGGGCATAGTGTTTGGTTGGGGGCGGGAGCCATGGGGCATAGTGTTTGGTTGGGGGTGGGGGTCATGGGGCGTAGTGTTTGCTTGAGGGGTGGGGGCCAAGGGGCTTAGTGTTTGGTTGGGGGGTGGGGACCATGGGGCGTAGTGTTTGCTTGAGGGTTGGGGGCCAAGGGGCTTAGTGTTTGGTTGGGGGATGGGGACCATGGGGCATAGTGTCACACTCCAAGAGTAAACCCAAAATGAAAGCTAAAACAGGCACAGTTAGGAGATGTACATCCTTTGCTTTTTGTGGAAACCTGACTCAACGAAGGCCATACTCCTCTTTGGCAACCCAAACAGCAAAGTATAGCAGTCCAAAATAATGGAATGTCCAATCAAGGGTCAATAAAATATATATAATTTAATTAAACAGACGATATGCAATAACTAAATAGAAATAAATGATAACAATGCCTAATGTGTAGTACAAAATGTAAGTTCAAAGTACAAATAAAAATCATTACACCTCGAAAATGTATTCTTTTTCCATGTGTTTAATAAAAATTGGGGGTTGAAAAAGCCTCCTGCCACGCCACGACCCACCGCGCCTACCGCCCCACCCACATTTCATTTTCGGCCCACTATAGCCATCATGTACAGTACTTTCGGCCCTCTGTCAAAATCAGTTGTGCACCCGAGGGATACCTCGTAATGCTTTTTGGCCTGTAAATGTTAGTATGAACTCTCTTACATTCAAGTCATTTATCCCTGGAGTGGAACATATTATCCCTTTGTCGGTAAAAGATATCGTCATGTTAAGTTTGGTCATCAAGTCACTTCCTAATATGTTAACTGGGGCCTGTCGAGAATACAATAGTGGCATTGATTCATCATGTTCTCCTATTGAAATTGATAATTTGTCAGTAAAGGGAACTAAACTCATAGCCCCAGAGAATCCCTGTGCATTCGTAGGCAAAGCTAAACATTGGGTACTTTCCTTTCGAACACAGGAACGAGACACTCCAGCATCTACAAGAAACGAAAATGTCTTGCCTCCTAACCTTACCCTGAGTCTTGGTTCCTCTTCGGGGCCTCGTGTCACTGATAGTACTGAACACATCAGGTCACTCTGTGGGCTTTCCTATTGCGGACATAAATTCATCCCTGTACCCGAGAAATGATTTCCTCCCACCACCGTCACACTCCCTATCCTGGGTGTAGGTATTTGTGGGGCTCCTGTATTCGCATTCCATTGTGGCATCTTCACCTGTTTTGTCGGAGTGTACTGTTGGCTCTGTACTTATTGTGTTTGCGTAGGTGCTTGCTGTGGATGTCCTTGTGGCAACTGTGATTGCAGCGGAATTTGCTGTGTTTGCTGTATTTGTGGCGCACGTGTCTGATATTGCATGTGATGTTGGCCATAATACTCAATTGGCTCTGTACTATGGTTCCATGTAATAATGTCCCTGAAAAAATGTCACCAGTCAAAAATGTTGCTGTTTTTTACTGAGAATATTTTTACATTGAACAGGTGGGGGACACCCTCGCAGCCACCAAATTGTTATTTTCTTTTACCAGCGGAGCAGGGGACATCCCTGCAACCCAACCCCATACATAATGTCACCATATATAAGGTCGCCAATGGCCTTTCCCGGCGACATTATGTATGGGGACATTAATACCTGATACCTGTATTATACAGTGAAAAATAGTCCGTCCCCCCTCTTGGAGCTTGCCAGTTCTACTGCATACCCCCTCTACCTCTGCATGTGCGGGCCACACGTCCCATTGCTGCGATTGTTCTCCATTAAATCCTCCTCCTCCTTGAGGGTTTGGAAATATTCCTCCTCATCCTCCATGTCCATTCTCTCTACCACGTGGCCATAAATTGCACCTGCCCTGATCTACTGGGTACCCTACATTGATTGGCTGTGTAGGCTGTACTTTTTGTGTAATCAGTCCTTCACTGCTCGTCAGTACTGCTCCTTCTATGGCGAATTTTGACAATGTATTCTGAACTAACTTTGCTTCCTCAAGCTTCTTATACTCATTTTTTTTCTTATTCTTCTCTTGTAACAATCGACAATGATGTGCAATAGTCAACTGTATTTCTGCCCATGGTTTTGCTTCCATCCCTACCTGTTTTTTCATCTGCCTTTGCACTGGCTTGGGCAGTCCCATACATAAAATATGATAAAATAATGCTACTGTTTTATCCCACGATTCCCTCGCCTGAAGACACCAACGTTCTTGAATCTCCTGAATATAACCCATTTTCCTTGTCATTATCACGCCTATGTCTGACAAGTGCCCGCCATACGTCTGCTCTGCAATTATCAAATTGCGCTCCATCATGTGTCATGTTTTGTGCTGTTACACTTGCATATCCTGCTCGTCTCCAAATGTCGTCAGCTCTCTCCCCTACGATAGCTGCTAGTTTGCCTTTTATGTCACCCACTGCTAATGTCATTCCCGCTGTTATTCTTTCAAACTCATAAATACACCTACTTACTCCTGCAGTCAAACTAGGTAATTTGCATTTCAAATTATCTTGATCCATCTGTGGAAACGGTATATATTGTGGTCGTTCTCCTCCTTTCTCTAATAATGGGAATTTTGTAAACCCTGTTCTACAGTCATACCCACCTATGCTTTTTGTCTTCCAGGGTAGGGCTAGTATTGCCCGTTCGTCTTTGTCCTGGCAATGACCTCAATCTACTTACAGAAGGTGGGGATATTTCCGCTACAGTATGCAATCGTCCTTGTGGTCATTTGGGATATGATATAGGTTCTGGTGTTTTGGTTTCTGGTTCTTTTAAATCTGACCACTTTACAACTATTCCTACGTCTGGATGTATTGAAGAGCCATGCGCTCTCGTTTTCTTCCCTTTCTCCGCCTGACATCATTATACCCCAACTGGCATGGTTGTTACCCCATTCCTTATCCTCAAGATCTAGTCTTCCTAGGGACACCTTTCTATGCTTCTCCATCATTACGTCATCCGATCTATCTCTTGTTTCTCTCGGTGGAGATCCTTCGATACTCCCTCTGGTCTCATAACCATCTTTTCCCCTCATCTGTCTGTATAATTCCCCAATCCTTTTCCCTATACCTTCTGCCTCATGCTCATCAGCCCATGTCAGTGCTCTAGGGATGCCGTGCAGCTCCCTGTGGGGCTGTTGTGACCTTCTCTCTTCTTCTCAGCATTCTCATTCTCCAACTGGTATTACACATCTGTTAATCATGTGATCTATTTCATTTCCCCTTTGTCCTCTACTTATTCTCATTTCCTTTCGTTCTTTCTATTTTTGTCTTCTTTTCTCCCTCTTCTCTTCTTCCTCTTGTCTTCTTTGTAACCTTTGTTCTTTAAATCTCTGTGTTTCTATTTCCTCACGTTTCTTTTTCTACTCATCTTTTTTTGCTTTCTCTTTTATGTCCTCTTCATACCTTCTTCGTGCCTCCTTTCGCTTCCTCTCTTTTTCCTTCTCATCTTTGTATGCCTTTTCTCGTTCCTTTTGCTTTCTTTGGTGTTCCTCTCTTTCTTCTCTTTATTTAACTTTGTCAATACCCTTTCCGTCTAATTTGAGTAATATTTGTCCTCCCATCCACTCATTCTGTACAACTGCCATTTCACTATCTTTGTCTTTCTCTCCTTTTTGTCTCTTGGTCTCTTCTTCTATCTCTATCAACTATCTCTTCTCTTGTTACACGCCTCACTTTGACTACGTCTGGATATGTACTTGAGTTAGTCTTATTTCTTCCATACTATCTTCACTACTTTAAACGGGGGGCATATATCAGATTAATATACCCTGCTGCTGATTTTAACTCCATTAAAGGGTAGAATCCCTGGTTCTCATTGTCTACTCTTGTCCTCAGAAGGAGAAAGAGAGCAGAAGGTGCTTTGCCCTCTCCCTCATGCTGATTAACTATCCACTCCCTCTCGGTCAGGTTTTCTCTCTCGCTCTGATGCATTTTCCATAGCTCTAGAATAGCTAACCTTTTTTGTAACTTCTTCCCTGTGTACACATCATGTAAGTATGGTGTCATGTGCTGTAATACTGTTCTTGATAAGAAACCCTCTTGAGGCCAAGGCATGAACAGTTTGTCAGCCGTGCCTCTTACCCATTCTGCATTATATTTCCTAATCTTAGGTGTGTACCTCGTCCATTTTTTGCACAAATGTAGAAGAGGAGTGTCCTCCATGATAAGTCGTTTTCTAGCTGTCAATACTTACTAGACCTTTTATTCTGTTATTACTTTAATAAATTATATCACAACAATCAATTTGGCCAAGCACCATCAATCACCGCCCATTTCCCAAAAACTATTTTCTTAACAATTTTCAAGCCTACACAATAATACTCTCGTTATTCCTTTGTTTATATTTCTATTGATCTTCACTGACCTCCTGTTTTATTATTTACAACCTAAGAATTTTATTTTGCTCTATTTAATCCCTCAACCGTTATCCTTCTTTGATTGGTTGATTGACAACAATCACTTGTTTTTAAAGTCTGGTAAACAACTAGATTATGACTATCATTCTATGTTTCTAGTTAAACAACCTATTTTATCACAAATACACTAATATATTCATAACCAAAAAAGAATGTGCACAACAAATCCTACGATCGTCTTCCTTTACTTTCTCTAATGTATCTCATCTCCATTTTACCCCATTTTGGAGGGTTTAAGGCATTCTTCATATCAGCCTTGCCTCAGGAATCCCTAAAAATACCCCACTTAGAGTGTAATGCATTAACTTTTATCTCCTTCAGAATAGGAATCGAGGTAATCTCGCTCTCTTAAAACAAACCCAGTTCCCATTTTCTTACTATATATATTTACATTTTAAATACAGTCCCTGCCCTTTTATTTGCTACTTTAGATATGTCTGCTTACATTCGTTGTTCAGTTCGAGCCCTTCGGTATTGACTCCTGCCCAATTGACCAGTTCACCTTCAGTCCGTGGGGCACCCATGGGGACCGGACAGGAATTTCTTCAAAGAGGCTGTAGTAAAGCAATGTCCATACTTGAGTTAGGTTGCTTATAAGTAAGTTTACTTCCAGTTCTTCAGTTACTTGTCACAGGACATAAAGACATAAGATAGATCACCGGCACCCATCACCCAGGGAGGGAGGGACCAACTGACCATAAACAGAACACTCAGCACAGCCTTCTCTCACTCATACATCAACATTCCACTTGGTACATGCATGACATCACAATACCAAGTGGCTAGCTCAGCTGGCTCAGGCATGCCTGAAGAGTGTGACATAACACATCTCCCTCCTTACCGAAACGTCTACACAAACAATAAGCACTTTACATATAGGCAAGTCACATCACCATCCACCATACAGCTTCACAAGAAATCCCACAGCTATGCAATTCCAAACTTCACCTACATATCCAGGTCACCCTCAATACAAACACAAATCACCTTCTGTCTATCCCTGCCACGGACAAACTCTAGACTCTCACCCTAGACACATGCCAGCCTATACACCAGGCTAAAGCTACCCCACAAACCAAACACTCACTAACATAACATATATCCTTCCGCCCGCCCCTGCCACAGGCGAGCCTCCAGGCTGCCACCCTGAAGCATGGCTTGTGATCCTGGTGCAATACTAGACATCCAGGAAAACAACAGAATCACCATACCTATTGAGAGAATTCATAAAACCGCTAACCACTGCTGAAATATCACCACTATGCCTACATCACGAATATACAAACAAATACATCAAAAGGACTAGGCCAGAAAAGCCCAACTCAACCACACCAAGATAAACAGATCCTACAACAACTCGAAGATACTGACCAGGCATCTCCAAGAACACCAACAAAACAGTAGGTTGGACTAAACGCTCAACTCAATGGCAGCACTGATGAGTCCCATAATCCTGACCTTGGGGTACCTTGGCCTGGATTTACATATAACACAAAAAGAAAACAACTACAAGACAACTCTTCATCTTTGACAACATATTTCCGTTTAGCCACTGTTACCACCAGAGGGCGTTCCCAACCAGTACAACAGCTAATTCTAAGATAACCACTACCACATCTTCATCCAACAAAACCACCTGTCCATTTCAGATGAGAGTTGACTTCATCTAACAGTGCACTACTACCGTTCCTAAGAACTTCCTAAAATCACCCGACCACAACTCCCACTCACCTTAGTGCACTTCTCCACTTACTCACTCCTGGACCTGAAAGGGCGCTACCCCCAGGATTGACCTCACACATCCCCATAACCAAAAGAGGACTTTACTCACCATGTTTAAGTAAACAAAGGCGCTACCTCCGTATACAATGTACCAAAATCAACAACTACTGTGGATCCTACCTCCCAGCAACACTTAGGGCCTCATTACACGGATGGCGGTAGGGATTTACCGGTACCGGTAAAATACCGGTACCGGTAAATCCCTACCGCCTTACTACGAGGTCCCTTTGCGGATTGGGGGATTTAACGCCTGCTTTTAGCCGGCGTTAAAATCCAACCCGCTAAGGGACCTCGGAGCTAATTACGGCACCGCAAAATTGCGGTGCCGTAATTAGCGCCTTCCCCATTCCCATAGAGCTCTATGGGGCAGAAATGGGAATGGGGAAGGGCAATGGCGGAAAGGGGATTTACCGCCCCTCCAACCTTGGAATGGGGCGGTAAATCCCCTTTCCGCCAAGGCGGTGCCGGTATTTTACTGGCATGAGCCATGGCGCTAACAGCGCCATGGCTCACCGCCTACCAGGTAATGAGGCCCAAAGGGCCTCATTACACGGATGGCGGTAGGGATTTAACTGCACCGGCAAAATACCGGTACCGGTAAATCCCTACCGCCTTACTACGAGGTCCCTTTGCGGGTTGGGGGATTTAACGCCTGCTTTTAGCAGGCGTTAAAATCCAACCCGCTTAGGGACCTCGGAGCTAATTACGGCACCGCAAAATTGCGGTGCCGTAATTAGCACCTTCCCCATTCCCATAGAGCCCTATGGGGCAGAAATGGGAATGGGGAAGGGCAATGGCGGAAAGGGGATTTACCGCCCCTCCAACCTTGGAATGGGGCGGTAAATCCCTTTTCCGCCAAGGCGGTGCCGGTATTTTACCGGCATGAGCCATGGCGCTAATAGCGCCATGGCTCACCGCCTACCGGGTAATGAGGCCCAAAAGGCCTCATTACATGGATGGCGGTAGGGATTTACCGGTACCGGTAAAATACCTGTACCGGTAAATCCCTACCGCCTTACTACGAGGTCCCTTTGCGGGTTGGGGGATTTAACGCCTGCTTTTAGCAGGCGTTATAATCCAACCCGCTAAGGGACCTCGGAGCTAATTACAGCACCGCAAAATTGTGGTGCCGTAATTAGCGCCTTCCCCATTCCCATAGAGCCCTATGGGGCAGAAATGGGAATGGGGAAGGGCAATGGCGGAAAGGGGATTTACCGCCCCTCCAACCTTGGAATGGGGCGGTAAATCCCCTTTCCGCCAAGGCGGTGCCGGTATTTTACCGGCATGAGCCATGGCGCTAATAGCGCCATGGCTCACCGCCTACCGGGTAATGAGGCCCTTAGTCATCTTAAAACAAGTGTCCATTGCCAACCAATTGACAACTAAATGAGGCGCTACCTCAATACCGTCAATTTAAATAAAAGCGCTTCCTCCATCTCATGGGACGCTACCTAATACACATATTTAAGCAAAAGCGATACCCCATCTCAACACAGATGGACGGTAATCCTAACTGTCCTAACTCCTAACCTACCATACAGATTAATGACCCAAAGTCATTTGAACATGAACTAAGATCACATCATTCATAACCAGATACATATCCATCAGGTTTACTTATTCACAGTCAACCTTATGTACAATGTATGAACCACAAATGACATTTCTTTAGGCTTGGTGATTTAACATAAACATTTCCTACATAGTTCTTTTGCTTATCCATGTTTTGCATTAATCCTAAATGCAGAATATTTCCTACATAGTTCTTTTGCTCATCCATGTCCTGCATTAATTCTAAATGTCTAAAAGTCCAAAAGTCTATAAAACTCTTTGAACCTAAAAATCCTCAATAAGTTATACTAGCTCATTCACACACAAAGAGCTCCACACCGTATCACATTGCATTTAATTATGCACCTTTCAGTAAACTGTGTAAAAAGTCCATAAACCTGCAAATATTAAAGGAATGGTTAAATTCTAACTGCAGTGACTTAACCCATTCCATACACACTCTCACCAGACCAGCATTTCTCATACAACAGTTTTCACCAAAGCCCACACTAATACTCAGTACAACAACAACCAACATTGCATTAATTAAGTTCTTAACATAAATCCTAAATGCAAAACAAAATGAACTCCATCTCAACATGCATTTAAGCATTATACAGTCTCATACAAGTAGCGTTGTACAGCAATTCTACCAACATGTTGGCCGCTGCATAGCGCCTCGATAATGAGGCGGAGCGGCGTTACCTGCACCCGGCCTCATGAGCGAAGGATGCCTTCCACGGTACTTCGCCACCTTGCCCGCTACATCACGCCCCTAAATGGAGGAGGTTTGCGGCACTGACCAATCCATCGTTTCGTCGCCGCACAGTAGAATGGGGCGCATTACTGAAACCCGGGATCGTTACCTCCTTCCTGGTCTCCGTACCATTCAATACGATTTGAAAGAGAACAGAGCATCTTCCGGATCACTGGACACGACGTTGCGTCAAGAACGTAAGGTCCCTTACTCAGATGGTACGTTCTTCCTCTACACTTACAATGGGCGGTGATCCCTTCCTTCATGAAGTTCAATGAAGCATTAAATAAGAACTAAACAAACGGAACGTTCGACCGCACCGCCAACTCCCAGTTACAGGTCACTGACGTCATCACATTCAAATAGGGAGTAGAGGATAGAGAAACTCCTGCGTTCTCTAATGGACCAACGGTCCCTTGGGTTCCTGTGATCTCCAATGCGGCGCTGTTTACACGCTATACTCGGACTCCTGTTTATGCGTGCACTAAACAGTCCCAGGAACCATACTTCATGCATATATATCACGTCCATTTAAGTCCGATATGAAGGGTATAAAGAAACGTTTATCCTTTCTTTACTTCAATAATTTAAAGAAACCCTTCCATCATATTGAGGAGCCTTTCACCACTCCTGCAGTCCCATTATGTTCCTTATGGCTACAGACACATCACTCCTGTAGAAAACAGGCTGCTGGTCTGTTCATATAAGTCCAGAGGCACTTTTCTTAAATGGACCACCTCTTCTTTTGTCCCACAATCCACCATTCTAGGGCCACCCTTGTTGCATGGGCCCCTTAAGCTTCTCATGCCCCGGGACCCTTCACTCCCAAGGCAATGGGCTGCAGGACCAGCACTCCCAAAGCAACGGGCTGCTGATCCAATCTGCTATGGTCCTCGCTATGGTCCTCCTCCTCCTCCCTTGTCCGCCCTGGGTGATGGGTATGCTTACTTGGGGGAAGTGATGTCTTCTTCTTTCCTTGGTCCTGTTGGTTTCTGCACACCCCGCAGCAGGTCTCTGCAGTCACCTTTCCAGCTTTCCTTTCTCCAGGGTTCCTCTTCCAGAGATCCTCGTCGCCATTGTAGTAAAGCAATGTCCATACTTGAGTTAGGTTGCTTATAAGTAAGTTTACTTCCAGTTCTTCAGTTACATGTCACAGGACATAAAGACATAAGATAGATCACCGGCACCCATCACCCAGGGAGGGAGGGACCAACTGACCATAAACAGAACACTCAGCACAGCCTTCTCTCACTCATACATCAACATTCCACTTGGTACTTGCATGACATCACAGTACCAAGTGGCTAGCTCAGCTGGCTCAGGCAGTGCCTGAACTGAAGAGTGTGACATAACAGAGGCACCTGCGGAAAGTCTCGTATAACACGTGCGATCTTCTCTGTTATGGTGGAAGACATGAAAAATCCAAGAGTCTGAATCTGTACCATCCGCACTGCTACCAAAATGTGCAATAGCAACTGGAGCATTCCAAGTGCCGAATGGGATAACCAAATAAATGATCTCAGGCCCAAATAGCCAGACATACTCAATGAATATGGCAACATACTACTTTATTATCAGTTCAATAAAGTAGGGAAACCTGGTGAGCATATTCTATTTTACACACTTGCATCGCATTTCCATTAAACAAAAGGCTTTATACCTCGATGTACGTCAGCTATGATGTCATCCTATGTGGCAAACTGTAAAACCTATCGGGCGGAGAAATTGGTTAAGGGAACAAACATACCTATATTCATATAGGGGTTAGTATCATCATTGGCTCTCCCTTATCTAGTAGGCGTGCCTTAAACACCCTCTAACTATGTAAAATACAGATAAAAGCTTAAAGGATAGTTCCGGGACATTTTTTTTATTGTCCCTACGGTTCGGCCATGTGTTTTTAAGCATAAATCGGTAGATCGTAGAAAACTTTCCTATGGACCTTACCCGACTTTTCGTCCATTAACGCACTCGAAATCAGCCGCCATTTTGTCATAATCCTATCATTTCCCCCCATCGACCTGGCTCACCTGCGTTTGCGGCACTAAATCAAATCCCCCGCCCCTGAGCCTGACATCAGCAGACGCGTACCGCCCATTTCCCAACGCCAAAGCACGTTTCGTGTCAACAATCGCTGCGCCTCAGCTAATGAAGTGTCGCCATGGAAATGGCAGGACGCCTCTTTCCTCAATAAGTATAAGCACACCGTTTCACAACACACAGCAGCAGATTTTCGATTCCATTACTCTCTCTGTGTTACTTTGAGTATTCTGTGACTCGTTTCTGTGCTCTGGTCAGCTACCTTCGCCGCTTCTAGGCCTTGTGAACACCTGTACCATCTCTGTAAATTATTTTACTTTCTTTACCACACAATGGCTACAATAATGCCGTATATGTACGAGCCCGAGTACACCGAGGAGGAACTACTGGAAAGGCAAGCACGCGAAAACGATGGGGATTCGGACGGCAGTTGGGAGGACCAGTCAACGGATGAAGAGCCTGGACCATGTCGCATGGACGGTGTCTCCACCTGGTTCACGTGCAATCGGTGCGAGCTAATGCCAACTGAGGAGGAGAACTGCTGCTGCCGTGAAAATTCCGGGTGCTTGGCCTGCATTTCGGAAGGCGAGCCAAGTCCGCAATGCATCACCGAGCTGCCAGAGTTCAGGGAAGCCTGCCTCTCACGGACCGTGTTGAGGATGATGATGGTGCTTATGCACGAACTTCGCGGCACTGTTCATCCGCGTAATCCGAGTAACGAGTAAGTATACTCTGGTTGTGATGTCAGTGATGCCACTACTATTTCATGGTCGTCTACCACATATAAAATTACATCTACATATCATTAGAACGCATGTAAATTGGTTCCATATTGTGCATTTTCTAGATATCACGCTGGCCGCCCACCTTCAATCCACATAACCGTTGAACCCATATGCAGCAGACATACATATGTTATTTTGCGGGTTGGCATTAAGCCTCCCGGCCTTGCCTCCTCCCCCAAAAATACTTACCACACCACTTTGTTCAAGCGTTGGCAATAAAAGGCCGTTGGATTTTATTGATACAAAACATGGTTATAGGTAAATAATCAATATGGTTGATCATAATAAATCATCCTTTTGGGCACCGGGTACAGAGATGACCCCCTCTGGCCCGTGCCGCCTTGCCACCACAGGCCAGCCTGCTGCTGACTAACTGCCTAGGCATCCAGGGTCTCCAGGGTGAACTGCACCCATATATTCTCCTGGGAGGGTGAGGTATTTATAAACTCACCCCCCTGCCTTCCAAGTATTAGATCCTGCAGCCTGCCTCTTACATGCAGTTAGATGGCCTCTCCTTGGTGAGGCCCTGCGGCAAATGAGTCTTGTCTGCACGACCACCGCCCCAATCCACCCCCCGCCCTATCAAAGGCAGTTCGCACCGGGGTACTTGCGCTGGCAAGTTGAGCTGTCAGGGAGCGATAAAGGCCAAGAGGTGCCAAAGACCATGTACACTTCAAAGTGGTCTATAGAGCATGGGTTGTTGTTCCCATGTCTACCTCCAGACCCCGTGTCTCCTGCCAAGCATCCCCCCTCACGCTGGACGCCCCCCTGCAATCCACATAAGTGTGTCTCCATTCACGAGTCTTCCTGTGTCTTGTCTGCACGACCACCGCCCCAATCCACCCCCCCGCCCTATCAAAGGCAGTTCGCACCGGGGTACTTGTGCTGGCAAGTGGAGCTGTCAGGGAGCGATAAAGGCCAAGAGGTGCCAAAGACCATGTACACTTCAAAGTGTTCTGTAGAGCATGGGTTGTTGTTCCCATGTCTACCTCCACACCCCGTGTCTCCTGCCAAGCATCCCCCCTCACGCTGGACGCCCCCCTGCAAACCGCATAATGCCACGACATATACACGTCATTCATTCACAAACACACCCCTGTTTCGAATTCTTTATAACCCACTTCATATTTCTAATGAGAACTTCTTTGCGCTTTGCTAGTCAACCCGTGAAGGTGCTGGTTATCTGCTCTTCGTCTCTGTGAACTTCCGTGACCACTTCGAGCAAACTCGTCAGTTTGCAACCTGTGAACTGCTCCCTGTTCTACGACAAGAAACTACTCTGATCCCTGCATCTAACTGTTTGTTCGTCAAGGTAAGGCCATGTACCATAATCATTTTGCGTCCAATATTTTAATTTATATCTATTTGCTAGTAGTCATCAAATTGCATCCATGTTTTCTTTTCGTTCAAGACAGTACATGCAAGGAACTAGTCACATGTTCTGAGTTTAGTCAAATTATTTTTCTATTTTTTAAAACTTATTCAAATACTTATCCGCATGTGAATAACGTGTATAGTTCCAAGAACCAAAACGAACCTTGCATTGAACCTTTTATGTGTCATTTAATTTTTTAACACATTGGTATTCATAGAGAATTGTTGATCTTTACTTTTCAGAACTTTCCACAATGCCTGCCTGTTCCATTGGCGGTTGCCCTTCGAAGACCCATAAAAAATCTGAAGGTACTATAATGCATGTTTTCCCTAAAACAATACATCAGATAAGAGAATGGGTCCGATATTGCGGATATCCACCGTCTGAGCTTGAAAGTAGAGTCCTAGAAGTCTTTGCGGACAAGAGGGGTGATCGATACCGCATCTGCAGCAGGCACTTTAGCTCAGACATGTACTCCACATCATTGCTAATAAAGAAGAACACACCGCGAGCGAAGCAAAAATTGCTCTCAACCGCTATTCCCACTCTATTCGTCCACATCCCTCCACTGGTGAGTCAAGTTTACGGATTTAGCTCTCGGCCTTGCGGTAGTGTGTAGCATTAGCTAACAATAATTTCCCCATTTATGTATCCACTCAATATGAAGGCGGAAGATTCTCCATCCGTGTCGTTATTGCAGTCATCAGCCACTTCAAGCGCCTATCGGGTAATCTTACTTAGCTATTCTGCCACTGACTTGTTTTAGGCATGTAAATCAATAGTTTTAATTTATCGTGTAATTATTTTACCTAATGGTACACCCTAGTACTCGTCCTCTAGTCTTTGTTTTCAGTTATAATTATTGTTATCCAAAATAATGCAAGTACTGTCTTTCAGGGCGATGCTGAGGAGTCCAACGCACTGACGACAACCGTTGATGTCACTCAGATGCTCGAGGTACGTTTCCGGACAGTTCCATCGATGGAGATCATCAGATCTTGCATTCTTGTAGCGTGATTGTTACACACAATGTTTCTTTCGTTTTTAGCCATTGATATGTCCTTCTGTCGTCCCCCTCCTATGTGTCTTCTTTTTTCAATATTGTGTTCATTACTAATGAAAGTCCTATGTTTCAGGGAGTCGATGGAGCATTAGTCCAAGAAGAAGGGGGAGCATGCAGTTACGGGTCGGCGCAACAGCTTGCAGAAGTGTGCACCGCAGTTACAGCGTCCCTTGATGTTCTTATGCATTTCGAGGTATGGATACTGACAGTTCGATCAAGCGAGATCATATGACGTGATTACATCCGCTATACTCCCTTATTTATTAACGCAAGTACTATGTTTCAGGGAGATGACGGAGCTTCTTCTACAAGAACATCACCCCTAGTAGTTGATGCAGATCTCTGGGTGGTGACACTTCCAACGATCCAGCAAATCGAATCATATTTAGATATCCATTATTTATTTTAGACAACTGATCATTTGTGCAGGTCTATTTAGATGAGCCGTTGACGCCTGCACAAAGTTTATGTTCTTTTTAACAAAATAGAAAACCATACTAATGCAATTACTGTTTCAGGGAGTTGATGAAGCGTCATCTTCAATAATTTCATCAATGGAAGTCTATGCGGAGCCCGAGGTATGGATCTTGACAGTTCCATCTAACTAGATCAACAATGCGTGAATAATTGTCGTTTGAATGTTCTACACAATGCGTTCATTCGTGTTTTGCTATTGAGATGTACGTGGGTATTGGTCCCCAAGTACATTTTGTGTTTTCAATATTATTATACATACTAATGAAAGTTCTATGTTTCAGGGAGTCGATGGAGCGTCAGTGCGTGATGGATGTGCTTATCATGGAAATATAGTCGTTGCTGCGCAAGAGGAAGTGGAGACATGCACACACGAGTTGGAGCAACGACGTCCAGATGTTGAAGTTCGAGGCAAGAAAGTTTCAAAGAAAAGAAAGCAAAAGAAGGTTAGTGTCCTGGTCACTATATTATGTTGTTTTTCACTGTTAATAGTTCAATACTGTAAGTTGTGTTTAAACTGAACATCCCTTTTCCAATCTGTCCTCTAGTTACGAGTGGGTGTACGAACTAGATCTACACAGACAGTGAAGCGAACGAGAGATGTTGCTTGTCAAACCTTTTGGCAGGGACTTGAGACTGGAGATGCATCGTGCCAATGGGAAGAATATGAAGTGATTGACAATGGAGCTATACCACCACCAGCCATTGATAGTGAATGTCCTCCTGGTAGTTCGGATGCAGTCGGAGATCAATTCACAGAATCCACACCCGCAAAAACTAAGACCGCGAGAAAGTTGAAGAAATTGTTTTATTCACCCATCGCCGGAGAAGGAACAGATGTTGCAATGGAAGAGAATGAAGTGGACGACAATGAAACACCATCAATATCACTGAACATAGCGGAAGACGATATCAGAGATTCTACCTTTCATGTGAGTGACATGTCCTCAACGTTACAGGCCGAACCAGCTGGGATGCAGAGTGACAGTATAAGGAAAGAGGCCAAATTCATTGTATTCGATAGTTGTTTGATTGATATTATTATTAGGATGAAATGTGGGCATTCGGTTGGTGGGGAAGTATGTGGGGAGCCATTGATTAATGTGACTCGTGCAATTCGAGGCACTAACCTTAAAATACATGCCACCTGTACAAAATATCATCCTTTCTCATGGTCTGCACAACCCATGCTGGGGCAACTGCCAGCAGGCAATCTACTTTGTGCAGCGGCCACACTTTTTAGTGGTTCAAGTTTTAAAAAGTTAGAGTATTTCTTTCAGTTTGTGGGAATCCATTTCATTGCGAAAACTCAGTTCTACAAATACCAAACCAATTATCTATTTCCAGCCATTAGCGAAGCTTGGAGAATGGAAAAAATGTCTATTGATAGTACATTCGCGGGCAAACGGTTCAGGCTAGCCAGTGATGGACAGTGCGACAGCCCAGGATTTTCAGCCAAGTACTGCACCTACCACTTTCAGGACATGGAAAGTAAGAAAATTGTGAGTTCGGTGGTCGTGCAGGTGTCACAAAGTACATCCTCAGTGGCCATGGAGAAAGTTGGCTTTGTAGCATCATTGCAAGAACTACAATCGCGGGGAATGGTGATCGACCTGATAGCCACGGACAGACACGTTTCAATTGCCAAGACAATGAGAGAAGAGTACAAAAATATAAATCACCAATTTGACGTATGGCATCTTGCAAAAACAATCAATAAAAAAATGTCGGCTGCAGGTAAAAAAAAAGATATGCAAGGTATTTCACAGTGGTCCAAGTCAATCAGCAACCATCTTTGGTGGAGCTCAAAAACATGTGGAGGTTCGTTGGAAATTCTACTGGAAAAATGGCGGTCAGTAATGCTACACTGTAGCAACGTTCACCGCTGGACCACAAACCAACATTTCCACAATTGTGAACATGGCCATTTGTCCACAGAGGAGGCACGGAAGAAGAAGTGGTTGATTCCTTCATCACCCACTCACAAAGCCATTGAAAAGATTGTATTTGATAAAACTATAACAAGAGATTTGAGGGGACTCACGGAATTCTGCCACACAGGAGATTTGGAGGTGTTCCACAATATGTGCCTAAAGTACAGGCCAAAACAATTGCATTTTGGCATGGAGGGCATGATAAATCGGACTCTTCTAGCGGTCTTGGCACATAACCATAATGTTGGCCGTCAACAAAGTAGGACGACCGGAACTTTAGGGACGCTTCGCTACAATAAGGCCTTCACTAAAAGAAGTAAACAATGGGTGATCAAACCAGTGTTTGAGGATATGCAATATGAGTTTATTGAGAGACTTATTGTTGATGTCCTAGATAGGCACATACATGGAGTTGTGAAAGAACCTGTGCAGGGGACAACTGCATTGCCACCCAACATTGCCTCTGTTCCATGTCCACCTAAAGCAGAGCTCATTGAGAAATACACATCACGGTTTAAATGATTGTAATTTGATTGTCTGTTCTCTCGAGTCTCCTCATGTTGCAGGCCCATTGAATATGTGTATCTATGTAATGTGTAAATAAAAGTGATTGCTCAGTGTACATGCAATGTGTCTCTCCACCCTTGCCCCTCCCTTCACCGTGCAGTAGTGCGAACCACCCGGGTGTCACCTGTGACTTTGCTCTGGAGTCTCCTCATGTCGCAGGCCCATTGAATATGTGTAGCTATGTATTGTGTAAATAAAAGTGATTGCTCAGTGTACATGCAATGTGTCTATCCAACCTTGTTAATTTGCGCATTAAATTAAACCAAACAGTAATATAAATCATTTTTCAAAAAATATAGAATGTCTCCGTATTTATGGTTCTCTGGGGCTGCAAATGCACGCAGACAAAATGCAAATATGGAGTGTAAATTTCAAGTCCTGTGAGATGGCCTTACACTAAATGTAGCTAACTAGGAATGTGTGCTCGTTCAAAGTGAAGGTCAGCTGCTTTGATTTTTTGCTCGGGTGCCGGAATGGCCCACGACTCAGTATAAGGTTCTATTGTTATTTGACCTTGACAGGCCGGGACCATCCCGAAAGACTTCTTTTTGGGGGTGTGGTGCAATAACGTAAGAAACGATAATGAATATAATTTCAGAAACGAAAGCCATTTAATGTTCGTTCATTAGAAGAAATAACGTCGGCATAGAAGGACTGGTATTTCGGGGCTGCCCTACGCACAGACACAATGGAAAATGCAAATATAATGTAAGTAACTCTTTAGATGAGTTTATACCGCAATTTAATTACTATACAGTAGCTTTAAAGACGGGTTAAGTTGTACTTGTTCGTTCTATGTGGCATATTGTTTTGTACCGCGCACTATCTTGAAGAGAACCATCTCCTTTTACGGAAGCACCTCAAAACCTTCCTCTTTGCTTCTGGTTTCTCTCTCCCTCTCCCCAGCTACAACTGGTCCACTGTCTGCGACCTCGGTCCTGGGCCCATCCACTCTCCACCTGCACTGCCTCCCTGTCAACCCCTGCACTGGGGGACTGTCTCAGTATCCTACAGCCCCCCCTTCCCAGCACTTGTTCTGCACTTACCTTGCACTCGCCACCAGCTGGCCCTATGTATTTATTATTTTATGCTACTTACCTTGTACTCCACTTCCCTCCTCCCCTTCCCCTTGCACTTTTACCTTCCCCCTACCCCTGCACTTGCGCGATCTGAATGACACCTGGCCTAGTAGGATCGTTGTCTGTCTTCTCCTTGTTCCCCCCCCTCCCTGCCTCGCCACGCCTTGAAACACTTGTGTATAGGCGCGTTGCAAATGCCATATTATATCATATCAGTGACGAAGTGGTCCACTGGCGCTCAGGCGGCTCTGAAAAAGGCGGAGGAGAGGGGGTGGGTTACTGGAAATGACGTATAATACCCAGTTGCACTGTCCTAGCTATGAAATAATTTCCCGACCTAATATAAAAAATGAATAATTTTAATAAAGATCTGATGGTGAGACTAATTTCATTTTTTATGTTTTTAAAACAGGTACATCTTTCATTATTGTATGTGTCACGAGTACCAGACACCGGCGGATGGCTTTTACAACCGCCAGTTGCTTCTCCGCGTGAACAACGTTACCACCCTGACCATTTTATGGGACGATCGCCAAGTACAAGTATGCCTTTACGCGGTACTAATGGCTAGATGCAACATACATACCGTTGTGGTGGCCTAGTGCCTCGTTGTTGGAACAGCCATGCGATTATCAGTGCGACCGAAGAGCTTATTTTATCGTAAACCAACACCCTGTGTACTGCACACGAACATCGCTTGCCTCAAGACGAAGTATTTTGGATCGAGAGCAAAGAAAAATGCAAATCGCTGAATATTCTCTAAACATTTGATGTCAAATAAATGTACTTTACCAAATTTACAATCTTGCGGTTTGATTTAAAAGTACAGTTTCATATTCCGAATTGTGGCGCGCTGTGTTGTGAGCTGATCTGTGTTAGTTTCCGGGTTCTGTGTGGAGTCGCGTAGAAGACGCCTGGGCGCGTTTGCCTACGCAGCACAGTCACGTCACGGATAGAGGCGGGGAATATGAATGTTTTGATAAAGTCTGTTTCAGGGGCGGGGGATTTGATTTAGTGCCGCAAACGCAGGTGAGCCAGGTCGATGGGGGGAAATGATAGGATTATGACAAAATGGCAGCTGATTTCGAGTGCGTTAATGGACGAAAAGTCAGGTAAGGTCCATAGGAAAGTTTTCTACGATCTACCGATTTATGCTTAAAAACACATGGCCGAACCGTAGGGACAATAAAAAAAAACTCCCGGAACTATCCTTTAACGCTAGCAGTGAATAGGCTTCTGCAACAATGTAAGGTTCACCATTAGTTAGGCCCTCATGATCGGTTGGCAATCTCTTCCAACCTTGGACATTCGGCTCGTTAGCAGCACATAGGCAGCAAAACCCAGGTCAAGGGAACCACTTCAGACAACAGCCTTTCTCAGCTTATTAGCTTACTGTATCTCATCAGTTAGGCCCTAAGCCCAGTCTACTTCTTCGTAGTTGACCTTGCTGGCCATTCCTTTCCTCTGAACTTTAAAGGGAGTGAAGGTACATTGCTATCTTCATTTGGAGTTTTATGAAATGGCCTTGCCTTCTGGTCTTACACCAGGTGTGAAGAGACCATGATTTTGTCCATTCTGTCCTTCTATGTAATGCTATTTGATTCAATTATATTGGGTGCTATTACTCCTCTTGGCCTCTGGATACTTGGTTGCTCCGTCCTGCATGCTCTTTCTGCATCCTTGATTTGTTCAATACTTGGCAGTCATAATTATTCAGTCCTTTACTTAATCTGAGAGAAATATATTTTACGCACATGGCTTATCCTCTTTGACTCCTTTCGTTCCTTGCAGTTGCTTCTTCCTGTGACATCCTTGATCCTGAGATGAGCAAATACCCTTTGCTCTTGCATGAAGCTGTATTCCAGCACCTGTCATCTCTTCAGCCTTGGTTTTTCTCCTCGTGATTTCGTGCTTACTATTATAGAATGCTGACCTCCATTTTCTCAACATGGCTGCTTTATTCGCGTTATATTTCCTACATTAGCAACCTTCTACTTTGTCTTATCTACCTTGTGGTTCTGTTAAAATCCATCTACTGCATATCTTTTCACTTGTCTTCTAAGTTTATATGGTTTTCTTCATATTAGCATATATGTTTACTTGCATGCTTCAGTTACATCTTCATTCTTTGGACATCCGTACATCAGGTTTAGTGCATCTATTTATCTTCTCTCTTCATGACATCACTTTGCACCTGTCAGACGTTACTTATAGCTCTTCTATGTCCAGTGGTGTCTGCAGACTCATGTCTACCGCATCCGTTTGGGGATACATTCAATACGGTTATCTGAGCACATAACGTCTTTCATATCTTCGATGTGGTATTGGGATGATACCAGGTGTCACGCACAGTGCTCTCTTGCTGTTCTTCCAATATGACGGAGGTGAGGGGGTGGGCTGTGTAGATGACGTGTACATCTGCCCCTCTACATGACTAACAATAACACATGTATAGATATCGAAAGCATTCTCACAAAGGTCAACTGTACAATGGCATAAATATTAGAACAAATAGTGAGCCGGTTTATGAGAGTGTAAAACATTACAACATATACCAGGGACAAAACAAAACAAAGAGAAATTCACTTATATAAGAAAACAGTTCACGTTCAAAGATAATGGGCCTCATTATGACCCAGGCGCTAATGGGTTAACGGCGCAGTAAAAGGCTGCAGCGCCGTTAACCTATTAGCGCCTAATTACGAGGTCCCTTTGCGGGACCCGACTTTAAAGGCTGGTGTAGACCAGCCGATAAAGTAGGGACCCGCAAAGGGACCTTGGTGCTAATTACGGTGCCGCAATTTGCGGCACCGTACTTAGCGCCTTCCCCATTCCCATTGAGCCCTATGGGTCAAAAATGGGAATGGGGAAGGGCCATGGAGGAAGGGGGAATTACCGCCCCGCCAACCTTGTAATGGGGTGGTAATTCCCCCTTTCTCCATGGCGGAGTCGGTAACTTACCGGCATGGAACATGGTGCTAATAGCACCATGGTCTTCCGCCATGGTCGTAATGAGGCCCAATATTACCCTAAGGGGACAAGTGCTCAAACTAAAGAGGAACACTAATTAAATATACAAAAGTACATTATTAAGCATCACTGGAGGCAGTGGTAAGGTCAGGTAGGGAGGATCGTGGAAGAAGCAGGGAAAGCTCCCTCTTTAGCAAGTAAGTGAGGGTTAAGCTAAGCTTTGAAGAGGTCCACAGTTGGGCTGGGCTTTATTGTTCTGGGTAGCAGGATCCATGAAGCGGACTGAGTTGGTAGACACAGCAGAACTGAGAGAAGGTACAGGGAGGGTATGGGATGGTGCAGTTGACCGCAGAAGAGGATCGGAGGGAACGCGATGGTAAATAAATTGAGATACAATCAAACAGGTACTGGGGAGCAAGACCATTGATAGCTTTGTAGACTAGGAGAAGACTAGGCGAATGAACTTGAAAAGAGAGCGGTTGTGCAGGGGCAGTCAACCAACATGCGGTTCGTAGGTAAAAGTGGGGGAGGATCTGGGTAGGTTGTAAAGAGTGTGGCTAGTAAAATTATGGACTTTATCTAGAGGGAGGAGTAAAGAGGAAGGACAATGAGTATGCTTGACCAGTAGTCCACTTTGCAGAGAGTGGAGATTAGAGTTTTTGTAGAGTGGTTAGTATGGAAAGGACACATTTTCAGAATGTTGAAGTTAATACGAGCAGCTGAGGCAGTGATAGTGATGAATGTTTGCAGTCATAGGTCACTATCAAAGAGGACCCTAAGATTTTGAGCCTTGGGTGAGGGACCAAGAAAGACAGAATGAATGGAGATATGTGAGGAGGAGGGATTACACTGGAAGCTGGGAAAAAGATGACTTCCGTTTTTGAAGATTTCAGCATGAGGCAGCAAAGAGTCATCCAGTTATACATTTCAGTGAGACAATTTA
Organism: Ambystoma mexicanum; assembly: GCF_040938575.1. Classification (NCBI taxonomy): domain Eukaryota; kingdom Metazoa; phylum Chordata; class Amphibia; order Caudata; family Ambystomatidae; genus Ambystoma; species Ambystoma mexicanum. The sequence continues at coordinate 732,272,630 of NC_090941.1, read as the reverse complement.
TAATCTGTTCTGGGATGGCTGGCATTAAGGGGGAAAAGGAGCAACATATGTGAGTCCCATCAGCAAAGAAGTGATGGTGAAAGCCAAAGGATGAGATAAGTCCTTCTAGGGCAGAGGTATAGAGGGTGAAGAGCAGGCATTCAAGGACTGATCCTAGGGGGACGCTGACAGGAAGAGGAGAGGGGATCGCAGGTTTGTGAGTTCCAAGAGATTTTAAAGGATCGACCGTCTAGGTGGGAGCTGATTCAGGCAAGAGCAGATTTGCAAAAGCCAATGTACTGGATAGTGAGGAGGAAAGGAGAGTAGTCAACAGTGTCTAAAGCATCAGAAAGGTCCAATAGGATGAGTATAGAGGAGAGTTGGGAGTGGTGAGCATTAGAGAGAAAGTTGGAGACATACATGAGTACAGCGTCTGTGAAGTGGTTACTCCAGAAGCCAGATTTAAGTGGATCTCCAGGGTTATTATCCTCAAGGTACTGTGGTGAACCCAAAGAAGGACTCGGACCACCAACTGACATATTTACAAAGGTCTTTATTTAAAAGTAAAAGAGAACTCCTAACTTGCCTTATATCTATGAGAAAAGTTCCCTACTGCGGCAGGTCAGAAAAAGGAGTTGGACACTGGAAGGACATTTTAGTGTTTTTTTTAATGAAATTATATAGATGAAGTCTAACTTTCCCTATTGCTAAAGGTTCACCCCACCTATCTAAAAGAAGTAAGGGTGCTCATCAATCGGCAGGAAGTCCTAAAATAAAAATGGCCTTGGTCGAAAACAAACTCTACCTGACCCTACCACTAAGATAAACAACTTAGACTCATTCAAGAGAAAATCCGTATTCTCTTGGGTTGGTGATTTCTTCAATAGTATCTGGATGAAATGTCTCTGTTTCACCTATTTATAATCTTCTTCAATAAAGCCTGCTATCTCCTACAGGGGCTCTTTTAATTCTTGGAAAACACTCCTGGGTTGTGTGCTTTCCACATTGCCAGGTAAACAACTTTAATCTTCATGTCTCTTCTTTGGGACGAGGACGAGTTACATTCTTCATGCATGTTATTCCGCTCACAGGATTGCTGGTTATTGGCTTGAGACACCCTACACATTGGTAATTAAACAACTGCATTCCTCTTGACTCGTCTTTATGATTACGATGAGTTTTACTCTTCGTGTGTTCCTTCTTCTGCTGCCTCCCACTTATCCTGTGTTCCCCAGTACTTTCAGATGAGTGTGGGAACCTTGCAAGGCTCAGCACTCGCTTGGATGTTCTTCTCGGTAGTCAGTGTCCTCCCGCTCGGTTTTCGTTGGCGCTGAGCTCGGCTTCCCCTCGAGCTGCCGCCTTCTTTGCACATGGACGACAGGGAGCGCTGCTCGCTCCCAGCAGTGATGGTCTCGGCATAGTTGTGCAGGCACTTTACCCACCATGATTCGCTCATGGTCACGCCACCATCAGGTCCTGGACACCTCTTCTGTCTCTCGGGCAGCATTTTCCCTGGTGCCTTGCTCGCCGGTCTCCCAGTGTCTCGCGATGGCGAACCTCGCTTGTCTGAAAGTTGCGGGCTCCACGGCTAGTCTTGACTCCACCACTTCTTGGTGCATTCACATCAGGAGGCTTCCCCTGCATCCAATACTCTCCTTAATCCTCTCCTCTCCTCTACTCAGTTAAGTGCAAGACTCTTAAAAGGACATCATTTGCGTTCACTGATGGTTTTGCTTCAGCATTGCCTACAGCCACATATTAGGATGTTGCATTCTTCTTCCCAGTAGGCAGTCCTATAAATGCTGATAGTGTGGCTGATCCAGGGAGTTTCTCACAGGAACGGGAGTCCTTGTCCTCTAAGGGGGAGAAAGGATAATTAATGTCTATTCATCACCCTACCTAAAACTAATGGTGCTTGTCAAAGAAAACAGTCTTTGGTCCAAAATCCTATCAACTACTCTGGCCTTACCACATAAGAAAAAATGTACTGGAGAGGCTGGAGCAATGACCTCTTTCTACGGCTTCTGCCTGGCCCACTCATTGGGGTGCCCTGCCGACAGTTCGAACTTCATTATTACCAAACAATTAAGTGCACAGTTGTCTTGCAGACTTTGTTCTTACAAATTAAAAGTTCCTTCTCCCACAGGAAAACAGTTTAGTTTCTCAAGAGCTCTCCAGGGTCCCTTTTGCCACAGTTCTCTTTATAACAGTTTTCATGTCTCTGGGACTCCCCAAAATCCTATGGCATTCTCATAAACATCTATTCTTACAATTCACGTAATTCACACAGGACGCTAGTCAAACTCTGCCGTGATAGGTGGCTTGTCAGCAATATCAATGTCTACCTCCCCTTCCTCGTCACCTGTTTCTTCTGATGAGATCTCTCGCCGGGTGAGCTTCTTCTTTGACTTCTTCTTCTTTGAGAAGAGAAACGGTCTTCCACGGAAGGAAGCCACCCTGATTCCCTGCTAGACAGGGAAGCAGTGGACCCCCTTCCTGCAGAGACCAATTAGAGAGGAAAAAAGCAGCCGCTTTAAAAAAACCTCTCCGAGTATGTTGCTGCAGTAGACTGCCGAGTTGTTTAGAGCTGTCCAGGACTTGATGGATGAAAATCCGGAGCTCTACTGGTGCGGACGTCCTGAAGTGTTATGCAGCGGTGTCGTATGTAGTCCAGGGCTTGATGGCAGGAGATCCGAAGCAGAAACAAGGCAGGCACCCGGAATGGATGTCGGCAGGAGTAGGAGCTGAGAGAAGCACTCAGGTAAGGAGTACGTTAAATAACGTAGCATGGGGAGAGCCCAGAATCAGGAACGAAGGAGCAACTGGGGCAGGATAGCAGCGAAGGCACTCCGAAGGATTGAATCAGCAGCCCGGAAAAGAAATGGTAAAGGGGAAAAATTGGGAAAGGAGCAACACAGAAAAGGAAGGTTAACAGCTCCGAGCAGCGGAGCTGTGCGGTAGACTATTTAGAGGGAGAGCACAAAGGAAGGCAGAAAAAGAAACGAGTAGCGAAATACTCGAGCACTGGGAAGGAAGAAACAGAAGGCAAGGAAGGCAAGACGCGAAGCGAAACACAGGAGCACAGCAACAGAGCGTAAGAGACAAAGTTGCAACGTGCAGAGCCCAGAGAGGGGCGTGGATAAATACGGAAATGGAGCGACAAAACAAAAAAGAATAGACCAGAAAAACCAGGAAGTAAAAGAGGAAACCTGGAACAACCTAATGGCGCCGCCAACGCCAAGCGTTCCAAAGCCACCAATGGCAGCCGGGAGTCGGCGGCGTGACAGCGCTTGCCCACTCAGGATACCTCAGGCTTCCACAACCTCTTTGGTTTTCCTAACCTTGACACACAATGTTCATATCTATTTCACTCTGGTTTACATAGCGAGCTTGCCTGCTCAGGTTTCTCAGGTTCCTGTAACCTCGTTGGTGCTCTCAGCCTAGATATGAAGTGCTCAGACCTCTTTCATTCTGAGGCAGATGAGTCACTTGCTCACTCTGGTTTCTCAGGTTCTTGTAACCTCGTTGGCTTCCCCAGCCTGGATTTGCAATATTCATATTTCTATAATTTTGGAGCACATGGAACGTGTGCCTGTTAAGGCTTGTCATGTTACTGTAACCTCATCGGCTCTTCCAGCCTGGATTTGTAGTATTCGTACCTTGTAATGGTAATCTTTCCATGGGATCCTTTGTCTCCTTGTTGCTGCTTGCCGCTGCAACTAACGCCCTTGAGGTGTCGAGCTCAGGGATTTGAGCTCCACCCCAGTGAGCTGTCTCAGCATTGGTTACTGGGCCCAGAGCCCACCACGGCCTGTCCGTGGTCACTCCAACAGAAGAAATGTGTGCCTCTCTGCTTCCACCTCCTTCCCCAACTGGGACTTCACAGTCGTGTAAAACGCCAGCCATATGGCCAGCGGTGGCCTCACTCTCCATGCTGCAGGGGGCTCCTGCAGGGGGCTCCACAGCCCAGCATGGCCCCACCCCTTCAGGACATCTATCCATTCACAGTTCCTCTCCTCTTTAAATGCGTCATCACAAACAACAAAGGTGTGTCCTTCTTCCGTGTCTGGTGCTTGGATGAAATCCAGCAGGAAGGGTCTTGCAGAGCGGGCTCGCCTCCCTAGCCTCACAAGGGGTGGATTCACTCTAGGCAGAAGGGACAAATTAACAAAATCTGTCTCAGTACTTAGTGATTTGGTCGAAAATTGTAACTCAAGGACTTTTGAACAATGGTAAAGAGGAGGAACTGGGAAATAATTTTCTGGGATGTTTGGGTCAGCAGAGGGTTTCGTCAATAGGGGAAAGAAAATGGCAGATTTGAAGGAAGCTGGGAAGAGTCCAGCAGAGAGAAGGAGGTTAAAGGGTTCAGAAAGATAAGGGCAAGTGATTGAGACTAAGGGCCTCATTACGAGTTTGGAGGTAGCCATGCCCTTAATAAGGGCATGGATTGCCTCCAAACTCGGGTCCAGGTCCAGGATCCCTGAATGGGGAAATACCGGGCCATTCCGACTTTGGAGGGCCCAGTATTTCCTCCTTCAGGGAACCCGGACCCAGACCTTCCCCATTCCCATTCGAGCCCCCGTAGGGCTCAATGGAAATGGGGAGGGAGCTAACAACGGGCCCACTAGTAACAGGCCCGTTGTTAGCTCCCTGGTCCCCTTGCAGGACCCGCAATGGACGTCTGGTCTGACCAGACATCCAGAGCGGGTCCCGCAAGGGAACCTCGTAATAGGGCCGAATGTGATTAATGGCACCAGCACCATTATTGGTGCCATTAAACCCATTCCGCCCACCTCGTAATGAGGCCCTACGTCTTTGACCATTTGGGGAGCAAAAGGGTTGATAGGAGCACAAAATGGGTTGGCACTGCAAAGGATGGTGCTACTTCAACAGGAGAGATGGGGAGAGTTAGACAAGAATAGAAGAGGCAGGGGGAGAGGTGGCAGACAGAAGGAGAATTGGGGAGGGAGAGGCGGGCTGTGCAAGTGTCACAAATAGAGATTTTAGGGGAAGAGTCAGGGGAGTTGCTAGGTCTGGAAAAGACCCGGGGATACGCCGATGTTGGAACTGTTGGGACTGGGGGCTAGCTAGTCTTTTGGCTGTAGCTCCTGAGATTCTATCCGGGGCTACAACCAAAAGATCAGGGGCTATAGCCCCTTTAGCCCCCCCCTAACAACGCCCCTGGGAAGAGTAGTGAACAAAGTCATTTGCAGAAAGGGAGGAGTTGATGAATATTGGGCTTGGGAGGAGTGAGAAAATATTGGAGAGTAGATGAAAGTTTGTGGGGCTGATTGCAAAGGAAGAAAATGAGGTTTGTGAATATGAGGATTTGCCAGAGTCTAGTGCAGAGGTTGGGGCAGCAAAGTACTGTTTGTGGGCTAGGCGTAGGAAAGGTGTCCGTAATTTACACCAGTGTTGTAGGTCACGGCGAATGTTTGTTTTGGGGATATGAATTTCAAAGGTGATACAAGGCTAAAGATGGGAACGTGAAGGTGTGAATGTGTGAGCAGGGTAGTGTTGGTCAAATGGAGTCATAGATGCATAGTGAACGTCAGAGAAAGCACAGTAAATGGAATAGGAATGAATGGGGAAAGAGACGGGAGGGGGCCCTCAGATTATCACGGTAAGGGGTAAGAGAGTCCTGCCTGAATTTCCTCTGTCATTGAAGAGAGAGGGGAGATGAGGAGTGCAACGTGGCGGTAACGAGATGTTAAATTTAACAATGCAGTGATCTGAGGCAGAGGGGTCGAAGGAGAGGCCAGAGGAGGAGATTGAATTAGAGAGAAAGACTAGTTCAAGAGAGTTCCCATCAGAGTGGCTAGGCTAGTCATGGAGGGAGTAGAGGGAGTGGGCAGATAAGAGGGATTCAAGTTCAAGGCAGGTGGCTGCAGAGGACATGGGAAGGTTTAAGTCCCCCAGTATGACAATGGGGATGTCAGTTGAAAGTGAATCGAGTAGAAGAGTCAGATCAGTAGTTGAGAGAACAAGGGTGTCAATAGAAGTCCAGAACAGTGAGAGGGAGGAGTTGAATAGTGGCATATTCAAAAGAGGAAGAGTTGCTGTCAGAGGGTAAGAAGGGCATTGTTGAGGGCCTCATTGATAAAGAACCCCACACTGCCGCCCTTCCCAACAGATGTGGAATAGTGGGAGATGGTAGCTGTGTCAGTGTGGAGAGCTGCTAGTGTAGCAGAGTCATGAGGGGAGACAGGGGCGTTGCTAGGGGGGGCTAAAGGGGCCATAGCCCCTGATCTTTTGGTTGTACCCGCGGATAGAATCTCAGAAGCTACAGCCAAAAGACTAGCTAGCCCCCAGTTCCAACAGTTCCGACACCAGCTTAGCCCTGGGTCTTTTTCAGACCCAGCAACTCCCCTGAGGGGAGATCCATTTTTCTGTGACAGCAAGAAGTGAAAGTTCAGGGTGATAAGAGCCGAAGTGGACTTGTTGCAGCAGGATTGTGCATTCCAGCCTCTTTCGACTGTTCACAACTTGGTGACAAAGGATTGCTTCTGGTCCGAACATAATTACTCCAGAAATCTACAAATACTTGAGTGATTTGTGGGCACTGATATTAGCAGCTTTGCTCGCAAACCAGACCACATTATACACAACGATAAGTCTGATAGCTATTGTCTGCATGATCTTCACGGGTATAGATTTAAATGCAGTAAACGCCTGGGTGGAGGAAAACTCAATACTCAACCCAGATGGGCTGTCAACTGTTGATCAGATTTTAGTATTACAGTACAGGTCCATATGTATTGTACAGAGGAGCAGGGTTTTCACTGATGGGCCCATAGATCAGTGCACACCCTCTAGTACCTGTAAGACAAGATAGCTGCACCATGTGAGGACTGGGGGTGCAGGATTCACTTGCTCCAACACGACTCAATAATGAGGACTCAGTAATTTGCAAAGGGAAGTCCGTTTAATGATAAGTACATCAAACAGAGAAACAAATGGAAATCAGCAGCATTGCGATCACCTGTCTCGCTCCAACTTCCTCGAACTTCAGTCAAACAGCCATTGTTTTAGGCAAAACTCGTCATTACTGACGTCTAACTCTACGAATTCGTCATGCAATATAATTGGTTAGGAAAGGTAACTTAAGTGTAGGTGTTATATCTGTATATGGTAACAGAGCATGTAGATTGGATAACTCGTATCGCGTGGGCGCCGGCGCTCAACCCTCTACATCACGTGTGAAAGACGTCACTACAACTACGACGTCCTATTGGTTACAGTGTCTATAGGACCCTAGATTACATGGTCCATTGTGATTGGGCCAGTTACACCCCTAAACATAAATCTCCACTTTAATTAGCAGCATGCAGAATAGACACCCAGGTGCCTAGTGCCCCAGGATTCACCCTGCCTCCTTTCCATCAATCAGTGTTTTAGGGCGATGTCTCAATTAGTTGGCTGAAGATGGCCTCGAAACTGTAGTCTCTTATCAGGAAAAGTTATGGCATCCTGGGTTCTGGATGACATCAGGTGGTGGTACTTCTTCTCGCCTGGCTGGTCACGTGTTAGTTCACCATGAATCTGCTTCAGTTTCCAGCTTTTAGTGTATTTAATTCTCCTTTTGGCCCCACCACCTGCCTGGGCCTTCTTAACTTGACCTTCACAGGGCAGGCTGGTATGCTCTGAAGTTTCAATTCTTCTTTGCTGAAGCTCTCCTCCCTTTCTTAGGTTGACCTCGATTTCCCAGGCATAAACTGCCCTTTGTTAAGTTTCGATTCCGCTCTTTCTCCAGGTTGGCTGGGATGTGAAACTTAGCCTGTTAGGCCTCAGCCGCCTTGGCGTACTTCTGTTTTTACAAAATGGAGTAGCACTTGTATAGCGTGCCTTATTGAGGTAGATATATGATTGTCGCTTTGCGCTCTATTCTTCTACTAAGCATTGCAAGCAGTATTGATTTCTTAGCTTCTTGCGTTCCAAGCCTATTTACACACATTAGCTGGTTCGATTCTTCCATCTGGTTTCACAGCTATGTTTCTTTTATGGTTCAGCATAATTTTGTCCTTCGTGTCTCTTGTATTTATTTTTAATGGCTGCTTGCGCTGGCGTGTTACCTTTGTCCATGTGCGAGTCTGTCCAGGCCCGTGTTTCGTTACCATTTGCCTTCCATCAGGGCTCTTCGTGTTTCCTTATGGACAGTCTGCAAATACTCATCGTTTTGTATCAATGGCTGGTACGGTTGTCTGATGGGGTACCGTGCTGCCCAGGGCTGTCTGGTTATGGGCGCTTCAACAGGTACAGCTCTTCTAATGTACACTGGGCAAAGTCCCAGTGCAGCTCTTTGTTGGTTCATCTGCTCTTCATACGTCACATACCTCAGTGAGTACATTTCTGGTACCTCGAAATGAGGGTCAGGGGTGCAGGCCATGTCTGGGACCTCCTCTACACTCCCCCCTCTGGTCGGTTCATCGACCACTTCTGCTTCCTCTTTTGTATTTATTTTCTTTGATTCTTCAGTGTCTTGTTCATCGTCTTCTGGGTTTGTACAAGATGGTGTGAATGTGTGCATCTTTGGAGTCCATATTTTTATCACACCTTTCAAACTTCCTGCAGTTTTTACATGCTCATCTTTGTTCCAGATCATTAGCTGGCGTGGTCCATTTGGGCCGCAATAAATCCATTTTCCTTCATACTTTATTCGTTTCTTAGGATATGTGAACTTTGTTCCTTCTGGTGCAAATTCACTGGCTTTCACAAAGTCTCTTGTTTCCTCATCTGTCAGGTTTCTGGGCTTCCAGCCTGGCTCAACATCGACCATAATTTTCATCCCAATGGCTTTCTTCGCAGTTTTCTGGCACTGTGTAATGATTATCTTGATAACACAGAAACCTAGTAGTATCATTGCTAGCAGGGCTCCCAGAAACTTGAATATATCAGCCATCCATTGTGGGACCCATGAGAACAGGTTCCCAAACAAGCTGTCATTGTCTACTTAATCCGTTTCATCGATCATCTGGTTCTTTAGATTTGTCAACATGCTTATGGCCTCAGTTAGGGTTCCATTTTCTTCATCGTGTGATTATAAATGTAAAACACGATTCTTTGATTTTTGCGCAAACACCTCCATCCATCGCTGTGATCATATCAAGCACATATCTGTTCTGGAGGGTCATCAGCCGGACTGCTCTTAGTTCTTCTTTAATCGCGTTGAATCCTTTTATGGGGGTGTTGATGGTCTGCAATAGCTCCCATCTGGTTATCTGCAACCATTTAGTATTTGCACCAACTTGGATGTGCGGCAAGAGTATTGTTGTGAATACTGATGAGGTTAGGCTGAACAGCCTGTGTTCATAGGGGATCGTGTAAAATGCTTCCTCTGATTTGGCAGAAAAGTAATTTTCTCTCTTCATCCTTGAAATCAGTTCCACAGATCTCCTTTTCCTTAGATGTGCATCTGCTTTCGGGAAACTGTCCAAATTCAGGTCATTTTTGGAGATCACTAGTGCAGGAACATGGACGTTCACTAGTGTGCATATGCCTCCCATATTCTTCGGTAGTCTTATGTATGCCTTGGACCCACACGCCCAGTAATGGTCCATTATGACTGCGGTTCCTTGTGTCATTCCTGGGGCTTCATATATTCGTCCGCAGTTTTGATTCTCTCCCATCTTTCATGTACCATTACTTCTGAAGCATAGTTTCAGGCTTTCCAGGGGTACTATTTGGCGTACTTGCAGGGGTCCTCCTCTGTCTCCGACCCACATTAACAGTTTTACCAATTTTGGCCATAGAGGTTTGCATAACCTCTGTGAATTTTTTATTGCTTCTTGGCAGGCTCCAAGGACCATCCAAGTTCGGCAGATTACTACTCCGTCTTCCCATCCATTTGGGGAGACCACTGACCCCCAGATCTGCATTTGGCCTCTGTTCTTCCAGATTTGAGCCTCTTCCGCAGTTTTTCCTTGGACGTTCAGCCTCAGGTTTATTTCCCATCTTATTCCTGATCCTTTGACGTAAGGGTTCTCATATCTGATCACATGATTCTCGGTGTGCGCCCTGTTTCTTGTTTTAATGTCCTGGACGAAGCCATCTTCATCTGGGTAATCCTTTTCATTGGCCCATATCAGTGAGGCGTCTCTTCCCATAAATTGTCCTCTGGTGTTGCACATTGCTATGTGTGATATACAGTGTGCTGTGGGAACATCAATTTCTACTGCTACAAAGATCTTGGATTTTCCCATGCTGTACGGTAGGAGCACACAGACGAAGCATTCTCCTTCTGATTGCCTTCGTCCTGCTTCCTTCATGTGTTGGTACCAGATATTATTTCTGAGATGGGCTGTACTGTCCAGGTAATCGATTAGTTCATTGTCAGTTTCAGGCGGGCTTCTCTTGATCCTTAATGTTTTTACTGTAATTTGCTATGACTATGGGCCTCATTACGACCCCAGCGCTAAACCATGGTGCTATTAGCACCATGGTCCATGCCGGGGTCCGCCCTGGTGAATGGCGGAATTACCGCCCCATTCCAAGGTTGGCGGGGTGGTAATTCCCCATTCACCATGGGCCCTTCCCCATTCCCATTTTTGCCCCATAGGGCTCAATGGGAATGGGGAAGGCGCTAAGTACGGTGCCGCAAATTGCGGCACCGTACTTAGCACCAAGGTCCCTTTGCGGCACCCTACTTTAACGCCTGCTAAAAGCAGGCGTTAAGGTCGGGTCCCGCAAAGGGAACTCGTAATGAGGCGTTAAGGGTTTAACGGCGCTGACACCTTTTATGGTGCCGTTAAACCCTTAACGCCAGGGTCGTAATGAGGCCCTATGTCTCTAAATGCGTCTGTGCTGCTTTTCCGGTCTGGCAGTTTCTCAGGTACGGTCTTCAGTGGAGCAGGTTTCATTACCTGTACCGAGGTAGTAGGAGAAGGATTTGTGTTTCTTTTCGTTCCCTCATACAATCTTTTGTAGACTTCCTCCAACCACCATTGGCTCACCATCTTCCCAACGTGTGGCTGTGTCGTGGGCCTGGTACTTTCTCCTTGCCTTGGAGCTGGCATGCCCGTTATTACAGTCTCTGTGGCTTTATTGTTCAGCTCCTCATGTAGCATCTTTGCTCTAACTACGAGTGGGAACAAATAAATACACGCGTCACTACAAGTGGGAACAAACAATCAACTAGCGTTTGTGTTTTCTCTGTGAGTTCCTTCGTGGCTTCTTCTGTTCTTTTGAGGGATTTTGCTATGCCCTCTCTTTTTGGTTTCTCGCTTGGCTCCTCTTGGTTACTTCCACTATTTTCTAGAGCTGTTCGTTCTGTAGGCAGTTTCTCTTTTGCTGTTGTTTTAGTTTGAGGCCCTGTAGCCATTGACACTTGCCCTTGTTCGTGTGCACTCAGTGTGTGGGTGCGTGCCTTGGTCAGTGCTACATTATCACTCATTCCGTGCTGACCCTGTCTCCAGCTTTTCTCTCCATTCATTACCTCAAGTGTGTATGAATCACTGCTAATTACATTTAGTTTTAGCTCGTTTGTTTACCATCAGCCTTTCTGGTAACTGTAATCACTATATAGGGTCTGGGTGCTTTTGTAGTCCCCAGACGTTCATTATCTGGTGGGTGCACTGAGATTGGGACGCTTCGTGCACCAATAAAGAATGCAGTTCTGATAGTCAAGGACAAAAACACAATGATAATTACTATGCATATACACATTATAGTCTTGTAAGACAAATGGCAGCACTTCCTCCCAGGGAAGCGGGGGCGCCCGTCTGCTGGTGGTAAAACTAAGTTACTGTTTGGGCCCCCATTTCGACCAAATCCATAATCAATGGTTTATTTATTTTCTTATTCGGATCTCGCAGCTGAAGAATTTATTAATACTTAAAGTGACGCGTGCATTTCAAGTGTCCCCCCTCTTGCGGGTGATGTGGGTAGTCTCTAGGTAGGGAGTACAGTTACTTTGCTAGACTATGGAAAAAGGTTAGACTAGCAACTTTAGTACATCACATTCATTATGCATATCTATAGTAGGTGAAGTCCCAATGCACTCCTCGAATTTGCTTTGGTCCTGAGGACATGCTGGAACCTGTTCAATGCGAAGGAATGAAAAGATGGAACTGCTAAAAATTACACAAAAATAGAATGCTGTAAAAATAAAAACAAAAATAAAAATAAAAGTAAACATGGAAAAATAAGAAAAAATAAGAAAAAAATAGGAAAAACCAAGAAGAAAAATAAGATGGTGTGGTTCTCGTTTCTGCTCTTCTCGATCTGTCTTTCGGTGAAAAATAAAGCATTATGGGCCTCATTACACGGATGGCGGTAAGGGTTTACCGGTACCGGTAAGGGCACCGGTACCGGTAAACCCTTACCGCCTTACTACGAGGTCCCTTTGCGGGTTGGTACTTTAACACCTGCTGTTTAGCAGGCGTTAAAAACCAACCTGCAAAGGGACCAGAGTGCTAATTACGGTACCGCAATTTGCGGCACCGTAATTAGCACCTTCCCCATTCCCATAGAGCCCTATGGGGCAAAAATGGGAATGGGGAAGGGCAATGGGGGAAGAGGGAATTACCGCCCTGCCAACCTTGGAGTAGGGCGGTAATTCCCCTTTCCTCCAAGGCGGTGACGGTATTTTACCGGCATGGACCAAGGTGCTAATAGAACCTTGGTCCTCCGCCTACCGTGTAATGAGGCCCTATGTCTCTTTCTCTCGGTCTTTCCCACGGTAGAAAGTTGAAGAACTGTGTCTTTGTCTCCTCGATCTGTCCCACAGCGGAAAGTTGAAGAACTGTGTCTTTGTCTCCTTGATCTGTCCCACGGCGGAAAGTTGAAGAACTGTGTCTTTGTCTCCTCGATCTGTCCCACGGCGGAAAGTTGAAGAACTGTGTCTTTGTCTCCTCGATCTGTCCCATGGCTGAAAGTCTCACTGGAACCTCCTTAGGTATTCTCGCTGGAAGTTAGATAGCTCTACCTGGAGCATAATATCGTGGAGAAGTGTGACCATTGGAGCAAGGTTGGCTGGATCTCTAAGGAAGGCGATGACGTCAACATCTGCAGGCCTTCCCACCATTTCTGGATAGTCTGTGACTGGTCTAAATAAGACATTATGCACCAGCTGGGTGTCCTCGGGCGACAGGGACATTTGTCTTGTTTTGCTGGGTCCTGATCACAAGCTTCTCTTTTGATTCGAACAGTCTCTGAACTGGCCTGCTGCGTGGATTGCCACCAGATAGTGTAGTTTGGTCCACAGTTGGTTTAATCGTTCGATATTTCTTGGGTCTCTGATGAATGTGTGGGTATCAATCGTTCTTCCAACGAGTCCTGGGCAACTTTCAATTATTCGAAACAATGTGAAGGTGAGTTCTTCAACGTCTGGAAGCATTTGTGTCTTTTTCACTATGCTCGGGTAACTCGGCGAAGACCTCTGCGATGACAGTCAGCAGTCGCCTGATTACTTTTTTGGTAGCTGGATCTTGAATAAAGTCTGTGACACTGGCTTCTCTCCCTATGAGTGACGGATAAAATAACACCACGAGTTGAAAATAGGTGAGTACATCCTACTTGAGACTTCTGCTGGAATGTACCATAAATCCTGTGAACAAAGTCTCGATACTGGTTGCTTCAGGATACTGTGTTGGGTTCTAAGAAATGTCTTGTCTGTAGTTTATCAGAGTCTTCGTTTTGTCTTTTCTTTTTTTCTGCTTATGACTTGATTCAAAAGGACGTATTATCAATGTTTTTGTGGCTTCGGATGCTTCTCTTTACCCTGCAACTAGGATGCACAGAGTGTCCAATTTTGTCCTTTATCACCTTTTCTGACTTTTCCTTTCCTCGAGGGAAATGTCCAGTCTTGAAACCCTAATTCTAAAACAACATTCTTTTGTCTTGAATTTTGCTGCTCATGCGTCCTTCTTCCTCACCATAGATCTTGTCTGCACGTGCTCAGGTTCTTCCCCGTTGTCTATGGTTTTTTCGCAGGTGGATGCAGCAGGAGGGCTCTCCCCTATATAAGGTTTAATGTCATTTATGAAGATCCATGCCCTTCTGCCCTGGAGCTTGACGGCGGAAGGGGTGCAGTCCTGTACGATGAAAGGGCCATTGAATCGTGGCTCATCCCACCTCTTCCTAGTTAAGTTCCTTACGAGCACATTGTCACCAGGGAAGAAGAGGGGCGCGTGTAGACTTTGCGTGGTGTCTGCTTCAGCACTTCCTGATCTGTTTTATGTTGCGCTGACCCCTTTTTGCCATTGCTTCAGCTGGCCTGAATTGACAGAGCCTCTGGATGTCATACAGTTAAGGGACTGCTGCATCTGTGTTCCCAGAACCTCTCTAATCGGCTGGGCATCACATCTAGCTCTATCTCAGGGGGTAAGAGGGGTCCTTATCCTTCTGCCTGTAACTATCTCGTGCAGCGTGAGATGATGGTCGGAGGCGGGTTGGTTCCGAAGTGCATACAATGCCAGTGGTAGACAGTGCAGTGATCCCTTTTTTAATGTGAGCTTCAACTTGGCTATCCTCTCTTTTAGTAAGCCGTTGATCCTTTCACATTTGCCGTTCCCCTCAGGATGATACGCCGACGAGAACTTATGCTTTATACCAAGCAACAAGCTAATCTGTTCAAAAACTGAATTTACAAAGTGGGCCCCATTATCTGATCTCATTACCTCGCACACCCCCCATCTAGGGAACACTTCCATCACCAGGAACATGGCAGCACAGGTGGCATCGGGGTGTATACAGGGACCTGCTTCTATCCATCTAGAGAATGGACACACCACCACAATTAAAGGAATGGTTCGGTCAAAAATGTTTATTGCCCCTATGGGGCGGCCATGTGTTTTTAAGCCTAAGTCGCTCGATTTTAGAAAAATTTCCTATGGACCTTACCCGAGTTTTCGTCCATTAAACGCATGCGAAAACAGGCACCAGGGAGCTGCCATTTTGTGATAATCCTATCATTTCCCCCATCGCCCTGGCTGACCTGCTTTTGTGGCACTAAATCATATCCCCCGCCCCTGAGCCTGACATTATCAAAACATTCATATTCCCTGCCTCTCTCCGTGACGTTTCTGTGCTGCATAGGCAAACGCGCCCAGTCGTCTTCTACGCAACTTCACACAGAACCCGGAAACCAACACAGATCAGCTCACAACACAGCGCGCCACAATTCGGAATATGAAACTGTACTTTAAAATCAAACAGCAACACGGTAAATTTGGTAAAGTACATTTATTTTATACTCCGAAAGTCATTTATTTTCTTTTATCTCTATCCGCAAATCCTTGAAATTTTATCGTGAGTCACGCGCTGTTCCTTTATGGTACACGGGGTGTTGGTTTTCGTTCAAAGAGGCACTTTTGTCACACGTTGAACCGCAAGACTGTTCCATCAAGTAGGCACTAGGCCAGCTTAAAGGTTGATATGTTGCTTCTAGCCGCTAGTACCGCGTAAGGGCACATGGGCCCTTGGCGATCGTCCCATAAGATCATCAGAATGGTGCAGTTGTTTACATTAAGCTGCAGCTGGCGGCTGAAGAAACCGTCTGCCGGTGTCTGAAACTGGTGACAGTGGCAAAATGGGAGTATAAACCTATTTTGAAAACATAAATTTATAATTAGTCTCGCCAGCCGATCTTTATTAATATTCATTTTATTTATTACGGCCGAGCTGAAACTATTTGCTTTCAAGTATAGTGCAATGGAGTATGTTCGGCTCTAAAATCAATGCGAAAACTAACTAAATAAATCGAGGTTGGTACACAATGAGAAACAAATTTTTGTCTACATGCGTGTGGAATGTAGACCTGCATGCCCATGTGCCCGCTACAAGGACGATCCCACAAACCTTTTCAAAGCTCTTCATTCATTCATTTATTCATGCATTCATTAATTAATTCTTCATTCCGGTATAAAAGCATCTAAAGAGTTACTTACATTATATTTGCAATTTCCATTGTGTCTCTGCGTAATGCAGTCCGTAAATCCCACTGTGCTCTTGACAACGATTTTTCGTATACTGAACTAACATGAAACTCAGTCTAGTTTAAGAATGTTCTGCCTTATCGTCTCAAACGTTATTGCACTCCCCAAACCCCCCTTCAAATGAAGTTCTTTCTGCATGGTCCCTGTCTCTCAAGGTCAAAAAACAATAGAACCTTATACTGCCAGTGCGAGTTGTGGGCCTCTTCAGGGCGCGAGCTGAAAATCAAAGCCGCTGACCTTCACTAGAAATTAGCATACATTCTTTCTTTGCAACATCCCGTAGTAAAGCCATCTGTGAGAACTTGAAGTTTCAAATCCATCTATGTAGTGCGCCTCAATGTGCAAATGCGAACTGGCTTCTCTCTCATCTGCAACGGCTCACGTGGCGCGTTCTAAGGCCCCAATTCTGTCCTCGTTGTCTGCGAGCTTTGAAGCCCCAAAGAACCATAACTGTTGAGACTTTTAATTTTTTGGGGAAGGTCAGGTGAAAGTATAAATTACCCGAGCAGTTGATTTGAAAGTGAGATTTATTGTTTGTTTGTTTTATTATTTGCAATACGCAAGCCTCCCCTCAGTTAACAGTGCCCAGCATTTATAAGAGATTGTGAAAATTAGTTACATCAACAAAAATATATACATACACATATAGACAAGGTCAGCAATATGAGGTGAATAGAGAGAGAATTCAAAGATGACACCCAGGTAGTTCGGCACCCAGGATGGTGAAGGTAGGGGTTAGGGTTAGCGTACTTTGTATGCACACTGTACAATAAAATTTATTTACAAAAAGACAATCGTATTACAATTATTTAAACCGGGATTTGTACTTCACAACCAGCTCTACTTTGGGTGGACATGGCACAGTGGCAATGTTGGGTGGCAATGGATCAGTGCTCTGCACAGAAACGTTCAAAATTCCATATCTGTGCTTCTCTAATACAGCAACAATAAGGCTTTTGACAAAGTCGAACTCCATATCCTCATAGACTGGTTTGATCACCCATTGCTTACTTCTTTTTGAAAAGGCCTTAGTGTAGCGAGGCATCCTTACATTACCCTTAGTCCTAGATTGTTCACGGCCGAGATTCTCGATATGGGCCAAGACGGCAAGTAGAGTCCTATGTCTCATGCCCTGTATGCTGAAATGCAAGCGCTTTGGCCTGTACTTCAGGCACATATTGTGGAACACCTCCAAACCTCCTGTGTGACAGAATTCTGTCAGTCCCCTCAAATCTATTGATAGAGTTTTATCGAAAACAATCTTCTCAATGGCTTTGTGTGTCGGTGAAGATGGATTCAACCACTTCTTCTTCCGTGCCTCCACTTGGGATAAAGGGCCATGTTCACATTGGTGGAAATGTAGGTTTTCTGACCAGCGGTGCACGTTGGTACAGTGGTGCATCAGTGACCGCCATTTTTCAAGTAGTATTTCCACTGACCCTTCACAAGTTTTGGAGCTCCACCAAAGATGGTTGCTGATAGACTGGGATCACTCTGAAATACTTTCCAAACCTTTTTTTTCCCTGCAGCCGAGATTTTCTTATTGATTGATTTAGCAAGATGCCATACGTCAAATTGATGTTTAATATGTGGGAACGGCTCTCTCATTGGGCCTCATTACGACCCAGGCGGTAAGTTACCGCCTGGGCCGTGACTTTACCACCATGGCGTAAACTACGTTTACGCCATGGTGGTTGGCGGACTTACCGCCCCATTCCGAGGTTGGCGGGGCGGTAAGTCCCCAATCCCCATTTACCCTTCCCCATTCCCATTTTTGCCCCATAGGGCATAATGGGAGTGGGGAAGGCGTTAATTACGCCACCGTAAATTACGGTGGCGTAATTAACTCCATGGTCCCTTAGCGCCATGGATTTTAACACCTGCTAAAAGCAGGTGTTAAGTCCGCCATGGCGCTAAGGGACCTCGTACTCAGGCGGTAAGGGTCGGCGCTGTTAACGCCGCCGTAAAACCCTTACCGCCTGAGTCGTAATGAGGCCCATTGTCTTGGCAATTGAAACGTGTCTGTCCATGGCTATGAGGTCGATGTGCATTCCCCTCGATTGTAGATATTCCACTGATTTTATAAATCCTAGTTTCTCCATGGCCACTGAGGATGTACTTTGTGTTACCTGCACGACCACCGAACTCACAATTTTATTACTATCCATGTCCTGAAAGTGGTAGGTGCAGTACTTGGCATAAAATCCAGGGCTGTTGCATTGTCCATCGCCAGCTAGCCTGAATCGTTTGCCTTCGAATGTACTTGCTAGAGACAATTGTTCAATTTTCCAGGCATCACTAATGGCCAGAAACAGATAATCATGTTGGTATTTATAGTACTGCGTTTTTGAAATGAAATGGAGTCCCACAAACTGAAAGAAAGACTCTAACTTTCTAAAACTGGAGCCACTAAAAAGTGATGCAGCTGCACACAGTAGATTGCCTGCTGGCAGTTTCCCCAGCATCGGTTGTGCAGACCATGAGAACGTATGATGTAATCTACAGGCGGCATGTATTGCGACGTTCAGTGCCTTAAGTGGCACTACAAATCGAGCCGGGGCCCATCGAGGGGGCGTGGCCTAACAACGGGATCTTGATGGGCCGTTAGGCCACGCCCCCTTGACGAGCCCCGGCTCAATGGGCTACTGGCACCCCTGCCAGGCAGCCTTTTGTAGAGATTAGCACCCTCTCCCCTATGGGGGAGAGGGTGCTGATCTCCGCATTTATTTTGTATAGGCTTGCCTGGCAGGGGACAGCGCCTCGCCTATTCAGCCTTAATGGTGGTGCTGCCCCTCGCCAGCTGGGGAGGGGCAGCCTCACCATTAAGGCTGAAAGGGTGAGGCCACTGGAAGCAGAGGCCTTTTTCCTAAAGACAAACTCCCGCGAATCCGCGGGAGCTTCAGTATTAAGAAAGCAAGGCCTCTGCTTCCAGCGGCCTCACGTTTCTCCATAATGGTGGCGCCGGCCCACGTGCATCCCTTGATTAAAGGGATGCCTCGCAGGTGCGGCGCCACCATTATAGCTGAAAGGCATTTTTTTCTGAAGCCTGAAGCTCTCGCACACGAGCGAGAGCTTCAGGCTGTAGAAAAAAATGCCTTTTCGTGTAGTGGCCGGGGCTGCCCGGGGAGATTAGTGGGCCCCGGCAGGGCCCCGCCTCAAAACGAAATTTCGGAGCCTGCCGGGGCCCAGCCCCGGCAGGCCCCGGCCCACTTAAAGCCCTGGCGACGTTACTGCCTTGTTTTTAACAAGTCACATGAATCAATGGCTTCCCACATACTTTCCCTCTGACGGAATGCCCACATTTCAGCATACTTATAATATCCATCAAACAACTGTCGAATACTATGTATTTGCCCTCTTTCATTAGACTGTCATCCTGCGTCAAAGTTGATTCGGCCTGTGACGTTGAGGACATATCACCACATTTGAAAGAAATATCGCTGCTATCAAGTTCTGATACGTCGGTGAATGCTGCTGCTGGTTCATTCTCTGTCATTTCAACATCTGCTACCTCAACATTGATGGGCGAACACAACAATGTCGACAGCTTTTTTGGTGGCAATTTATTGGCGGGTGTAGATTGTGTGAATTGATCTGCGACTACTTCAGAGCTATCTTCAATACTTCCAGTATCATGTTGTTGCGGCAGGTGCGGTCGTACTGTAGCAATGGTCCAATAAAACTTTGCTGGATTCTCCGGACACATTCATTTCATGTTCTGGCCATTGGACATGAGCATCCTGAGTCTCAACATGCTGCGTCTGAATTAATAGTTCCTCCATAGTGTAAATGGTCTGGCAAGCAACATCTCTCATTCGCTTCACTGTCTGTGTATGTATAGTTCATAGACCCACGGGTAACTAGAGGACAGATTGGAAAAGGGATGTTCAGTTTAAACACAAGATAAAGTAT
Source organism: Ambystoma mexicanum (assembly GCF_040938575.1). Classification (NCBI taxonomy): domain Eukaryota; kingdom Metazoa; phylum Chordata; class Amphibia; order Caudata; family Ambystomatidae; genus Ambystoma; species Ambystoma mexicanum. The sequence continues at coordinate 732,252,807 of NC_090941.1, read as the reverse complement.
AGTACAATTGACTGGAAAAAAACATAAAATAGTCCCCAGCACAAAAAAAATTCTAAAGTTATGAACTGTTTGTAACTAACCTTATTTTGGTTTCTTTTCTTTACAACTTTTTTGACTCGACCTTCAACATCTGCACGCTGTTGCTCTGATACGTATCTGCATGTCTCCCCTTCCTCTTGCTCTGCAACAACTATATTTTCTGTATCCGCATAGACAGCATGGAATGAGGCTCCATTGACTCCCTGAAACATAGCATTTTCATTACTGTGTATCAAAATATTGTTAGCGTAAAACGCACGTGAGGATGAACACACATGTACATCTCAATAGCCAAACACGATTTAAACATTGTGTGGAACAATCAAACGACAAGTATTCGAGCTCTGATGACCTAGTTCGATGGAGATGTCAGTATCCATTCCTCTGGCTCTACATGGACTGCCACGAATGATTGTATTGAAGAGGAGGCATCAGCAACTCCCTGAAACACAGTACTTGCGTTAGTATGGTTTTCAATATCGTAAACATAACACACACTTGGGGTCGACGGCACAGGTACATATAAAGAGATAACCACAAATGTTGCATTGTCTAAAAGAATCAAGGAATATTTAAAAATGATCAGATTTAATCGACTTATTTCTCCAATTTCTTTACATCTGCATCATCTAAATGGGATCTTGTGATTGTAGTGGAAGCTCCATCATCTCCCTGAAACACAGTACTTGCGTTAATAGGGAAGAAAGTATAGCAAATGGAATCACGTTATATGATCACGCTCGATAGAGCAGTCAGTATCCATACCTCATGCTGCTGAAGAATATCTAGGGCTGTTGTCAATGTGGTGCGCACTTCCGAAAGCTGTTGCGCCGATTCGTATCCGCATGGTCCCGCTTCCACCGGAATTACTTGAATGTCAGGCTCCGCATCAAGTGCGTGGGATGACGATTCAACAACAGCCTGAAACATAGTATTTGCATTAGTAAGGATTACAATATTGAAAACACAACACACGCTTGGGGTCGACCGCACAGGTACATATCAACGGCTAACCACAAATGAAACATGGTGCAGAACAATCAAACGACAAGTGTTCCAGACCTGATGATCACGGTCAGTTGAGCTGTCAGTATCCATACCTCGGGCTGCTGAAGAACATCTAGGGCTGTTGTCAATGTGGTGGACGCTTCAGCATCTCCCTGAAAGACAGTACTTGCATTAGTATGGATAACACTAATTATAACTGAAAACAAACACCAGGGGACGACAACTAAGGTGTATATCAATTGGAAAGCACTAACCAAACAATTGGTAAAATAATCACACGACACATACAAACTATTACTTGACATGCATAAAACAAGTCTGTAGCGGAATAGCCAAGTATGATTACCTGATACGCGCTAGAAGTGGTTGATAACTGCGAGCACGTGACGGAAGTCGAATGTTCTTGCTTCAGATTCAAGGAATAGTCAAGAAGTTGTAAAGGTAAGTTATTGTTTGATAATGAAATGCCAATATTTGAAATTGCCATGTAAGGAGACAGAATACTTGAGTAATGCGCAATATAGCATAGTTCCCTGGGCCCACGTATAGATTTCGTTTGTGGGTTATGAAATCTAAAAATAATATATTGATAAATGTCATTATTCAAAAAGCTATACACTCATATCAATGTCGAAAGTATTACAAATTGGAAACAACACCTAAAATATCAATGAATCCATTCGGCTACCTACACACTACTGCAAGGCCTAAAGCTAAAAACGGACACTTGACTCACCAGTGGCGGATTGTGGATGAATAGAGTGGGAATAGCGTTTGCGTGCAATTTTCGTGTCGATCGCTTTTTGTTCTTCTTTGTTACCCAAGATGTGGTGTACATGTTCGAGTGAAAGTGCCGGCTGCAGATGCGGTATCGATCACCCCTCTTGTCCTCAAAGACTTGTTGGACTCTACTTTCCAGCTCATCCAGTGGATATCCGCAATGTCTGACCCATTCTCTTATTCGATCAACAGTTTGCGGGAATACATGCATTGTAGCGCCTTCAGATTTAGCATGGGTCTTCGAAGGGCAACCGCTTATCGAACAGGCAGGCATTGTTGAAAATTCTGAAAAGTAAATAACAAGATTATTATAAAACCTTGATGAATAAAAATGTCATAAAAAAGTTAATGAACCATACCATGCTCAATTCAAGGTTTGTTTTGGTCGCCGGAACTATACCAGTTCATCATGTGCGGCTTAGTATTTGCACAAGTTACAGAAATTTCTGTTTTGTCTTGCACGAAAAGGAACCATGCTTACATTATAGTCTGGACCCCCGAAGGATGCAATTCGATGACAATTGACACAGATGAAAATAAATAGATCTATTGATAGCATAACAATTGAAACTCAAGTCAATAGCAATGAGACCAATGACCATAGCTCTATTGGGTACTTTAATAGCAAATAGATTGAAATGTAAAAATGACCGAAATATGACTAGGATACATGGCCTTAACTTGACGAACAAACAGTTGGATTCAGCAGGCCGAGCAGTATGTTGCAGTAGAACAGGTAGATGGCCACAGGTAGCACACTGACGAGTTTGCTCGAAGCGGTCACAGATAGCACGGCGACAAGCAGATCAGCATAGATCTCTGTGCTTCTCGGGTAGAAGGTTCAGGAGTTGACTTGCAAAGCACAAAGATGTTCTCATGAGACATATCAAGTGGTTTATAAAGTATTAGAAACAGGGGTGTGTTTGTGAATGAATGACGTGTGTATGTCATGGTATTATGTTTATTGCAGGGGGGCGGCCTGCTCAGGGGAGGCCTGCCTGGAGACACGGGGTCTGAGGAGGCCATGTGAGCGATGGCCCCTGGGTGTGGGATACCTTTTGAAGTGTACATGCTGTTTGACACCTTGGCCGTTTGCGCCCGTTACAGCCCCCCATGCCAGCGCTCATCCCCGGTTGCGAACCGCCTTTGATAGAGGGGTTGGGATGGATGGGCCTGGGGCGTGCAGATAAGGCACAGGAAGACTGCTGAATGGAGACACACTTATGTGGATTGCAGGGGGGCGGCCTGCCTCAGGGGAGGCCTGCCTGGAGACACGGGGTCTGAGGAGGCCATGTGAGCGATGGCCCCTGGGCGTGGGATACCTTTTGAAGTGTACATGCTGTTTGGCACCTTGGCCGTTTGCGCCCGTCGCAGCCCCCCATGCCAGCGCTCATCCCCGGGTGCGAACCGCCTTTGATAGAGGGGGTGGGATGGATGGGCCTGGGGCGTGCAGATAAGGCACAGGAAGACTGCTGAATGGAGACACACTTATGTGGATTGCAGGGGGGCGGCCTGCCTCAGGGGAGGCCTGCCTGGAGACACGGGGTCTGAGGAGGCCATGTGAGCGATGGCCCCTGGGCATGGGATACCTTTTAAAGTGTACATGCTGTTTGGCACCTTGGTCGTTTACGCCCGTCACAGCCTCCCATGCCAGCGCTCATCCCTGGGTGCAAACCGCCTTTGATAGAGGGGGTGGGATGGATGGGCCTGGGGCGTGCAGGTAAGGCACAGGAAGACTGCTGAATGGAGACACACTTATGTGGATTGCAGGGGGGCGGCCTGCCTCAGGGGAGGCCTGCCTGGAGACAAGGGGTCTGAGGAGGCCATGTGAGCGATGGCCGCTGGGCGTGGGATACCTTTTGAAGTGTACATGCTGTTTGGCACCTTGGCCGTTTGCGCCCGTCCCTTGCCCTTATGTGATGTTAAAGGACACGGGGCATCCATTTTTGTACCCCCTTTCCCCTCCATTTTGGTGACCAGGCCTCACCGCGATAGTACAGCGCGCAGAGCACATGGCCCACAGCCTCGTTCCCACTCTGACTGGAAAACTCCAGAGTTATTTGCAACAGCTAATAAATGTAACGCATCACTCTCTGAGATCACGGTCCTGCATGTGAACCGGCTTCAACCATGCACATGGCTCGTTCATCTCCACAAACGTGTCCTTGCCTACGCACCCTCGCCAGTGGAAAGTAACTGCCATTCTGACCCTGTGTCCCTGAAAGGTATTCTCTTCATGTGCCAGACCACTGACCATGCCATGATGGCCATCTAGCAGATCCCCAACTAACATTAGACCCCTACTGCAGTATACCGTTGCCTATCAATAACAAATGTCACATATCGGAGATTCTTGTGAGCACAGACCCACACTTCAAACACTGTATTATAGTGGTCAAGACCCTTGACCTATGGCCTGTATAATCCAATGTTCATTGATAGTATTGATATATGTGTGACTTTTATAGAGACATAACCGACTGAAAGACTTTGAACAAGTGTTATTTAGTGCATGCATTATTGATAATATATTTGGTTAGCTCAGATAGTGACCACCCCGCTTCACAGCGACCTGAACTTCACCCATTCCGAGCACAGGTGTCTGACGTCCATCCTTGAATGGAGACACACTTGATTGATTTAAAAAAATCGAAACAACCGTTGTTAAAATATATGTGGTGTTTTATTTTGTAGCTTATTTTGATGACACAAAAATCCAAAAGTTTACACATTGTACAGTTCAGGTTGCAGCACAGCGAGAGAAAATCCCCTGTACTGACCGCTGTCACTCGGGAATGGCACGAACGGCACAGGCGGGTATCACTCTTCGAACGCGGTGTCCAAGCCTCCCGTGAAGCCACCATGTAAAGGAACTATAGGCCACCAGCCTGTACCACCTGTGAAAAGGAATGAAACAAACTGTTTTTAAATGACCAAGATAATTTTAATAAACGTTTGTTGTCAATGACAATTCTTGTAACTAATGGCATTCTGCTCAGACAAATGCTATCTAGACACTCCACACTATTGAACGACTTTCATGCGTTACAATGATATGTATATGTAATTTTGGATATAGTAGAAGACCATGAAATAGGAGTGGCATGACAAACAGAGTATACTTACTCGTTACTCGGATTACGAGGACAAACAGTTGCGCGAAGTTCGTGCATAAGCACCATCATTATCCGCAACACGGACTGGGTGAGACAGGCTGCCCTGAAGTCTGGCAGCTCGGTGATGCATTGCGGTCGTGGCTCGCCTTCCGAAATGTAGGCCACGCATCCCGAGTTTTCACAGCAGCAGCAGTTCTCCTCCTCGGTCGGCATTAGCTTGCACCGATTGCATGTGCACCAGGTGGAAACACCGTCCATGCGACTAGGTCCAGTGTCTTCATCCATTGATTCGTCCTGCCTACTGCTGTCCGAAGCCCCATCGTTTTCGCGTGTTTCCCTTTCCAGTAGTTCCTCCTCGGTATACTCGGGCTCGTACATGTAGGGCATTATTGTATCCATTGTGTGTTGCACAAACTAAAATAATTGATAGCGGTGGTACTGGTATCTGTCCACACGGGCTACAAGCAACGAAGGTAGCTGACCAGAGCACAGAAACGAGTCACAGAATACTCAAAGTAACACAGAGAGAGGAATGGAATCGAAAATCTGCTGCTGTGTGTTGTGAAACGGTCTGTTTATACTTATTGAGGAGAGAGGCGTCCTGCCATTTCCATGGCGACACGTCATTAGCTGAAGCGCAGCGAATGTTGACACGAGACGTGCTTTAGAGTTGTGAAATGTGCGGTACGCGTCTGCTGATGACAGGCTCAGGGGCGGGGGATATGATTTAGTGCCGCAAAAGCAGGTCAGCCAGGGCGATGGGGGAAATGATAGGATGATCACAAAATGGCAGCTCCCTGGTGCCTGTTTTCGTGTACGTTTAATGGACGAAAACTCGAGTAAGGTCCATAGGAAATTTTTCTAAAATCGAGCGTCTTAGGCTTAAAAACACATGGCCGACCCATAGGGGCAATACAATTTTTTGACCGAACCATTCCTTTAAATACCTGTACCCATTGCACACTTGAATCATATCGACATAATCGATGTGTAAGAGCTGAAATGGTCCATTTGGCCTGGGGATAACTCCTCTCACTACTTTTAATGTGTGCCCAGCGGTGAATTGCTGGCAGATTATGCAGTTCACCATGAAAAATGCAATGTGCTCCGCTAAATTCGGCGTAAACCAGTCTTCTGCGAGCGTTGCAGCTAGATTTTCTTTTGACATGTGGATGGGGTAGTGCAGTTCTTCTAATGCTACCTTTAGCAGGGTGACAGGCATTACAGGTTTACCAGTGCTGTCTTGCCTCCACAACCCATCAGAGGGGTTTAAAGAACACCCTCGACGCTTCCACAAATTCTTCTCCTCTTGAGGTGCCTCCCCTTGGAGTTCCATTAACTGAGTCTGCCCCATGTTACTATAGGCCTCAGGTGTGGCTCGTGCCACCATCATCCTCTCATGGGTACTTGCCACCTCCACATCCATGGTTGTTTCATTCTTGGTTGCCATACGCTTGGCTTCCGTGTCCGCTTCATGGTTTCTGCGTGACACGAAATCTGTCCCTTTGGAATGGGCGGCGCATTTCACGACCGCTATGCCTACTGGGAGCTGTAGTGCTTATATCAACCTGTCCAATAAGGCTGCCTGCTGCACTGGCGTGCCGTCCGCTCGGAGGTAGCCCCTCCTTTTCCAGCGTGCTAGGCCTGCGTGCACGGTAGATGTCACATAGGCAGAGTCACTGTACACCATTACTTCCTGATCTGCATGATTCTCAATGGCAAGTATCAGCGCCACTAGTTCTGCAGCTTGAGCTGAATAGTGAGATGGTATTCGCGCACTGACGAGTACCTGAAACTCCCCATTCACCAGGTGTTTCACTACGGCCACGCCTGTGTATCTTTTTTCCGTCCTCTTGGTCGATTCTTGATGAACCGTCAATGAACACGATTTCACCACCCGCCAAGGCATTTTTCTTTACCCTGGGGATTTCATCATAGAATTCCTCATAATTCGCACAGTCGTGTATAGGTTCTCCTTCTGTGACTGGCTCAGCTATGAAGGTAGCAGGATTTACAGTTTTACATCGAACTATTTTGATCGATGGGTTGGAGATAATCACCTCATAGGCAGATGCTCTCTGTGATGTCAGCGTGCCCTTTGGCTTCTCTAGTATGGCGAACAGTGAATGCTCAACGTACAATGTCATGGAGCACCCCATCACAATGGATGACGCCTTCTCGATGGTGAACGCACTGGCAGCTAGATTTTGTTCACATGGGAAGTGGCCCCTCATGACCGGGTCCAGACTCCCGCTGTAATACGCTAGCGCCTTGTACCCCAGTGATGTTCGTTGAGCGAGTACTGCCGTCATAAAGTTGCCATTGGTATGTGAGAACAAGTAGAATTCCTCTGCATAATTAGGAATCCCGAGAACTGGGGCCTTAACAATCACCCCTTTGAGTTCCGCAAACCCCTTTTCCATCTCCTCAGTCCATTCAATTTTCTCTTTAGTCGCCTGGGCTTTCTCTAAGGCCTGGAGCAAGGGCTTGGTATACGAGCTGTAATCGAAGACCCATGCTCTAACACAGGGGTGCACAACTGATTTTGACAGAGGGCCGAAGTACCTTACATGAGGGCTATAGTGGGCCGAAAAGTAAATGTGGGCGGGGCTGTAGGCGGGGCGTGGCAGGAGGCTTTTTAAACCCCCAATTTCTACTAAACAAATGGAAAAATAATGTTTTTGAGGGGTAACGATTTTTATTTGCATTTCAAACTTACATTTTGTACTACACATTTTCCATTGTTATAATTTATTTTTATTTAGTTATTGTATCTCGCATGTTTAGTTAACTTATATATATTTTATTGACCCTAGATTGGACATGCCATAATTTTGGACTGCTACAGTTTGCTATTTGGGTTGCCCAAGAGGTAGTAAGGCCTTCATTGAGTCAGGTTTCCTCAAAAAGCCAAAGATGAACATCTCCCAACTGTGCCTGTTTTAGCTTTATTATTGGGTTCACTCTTGGAGTGCAACACTATGCCCCATGTCCCTCACCCCCAACCAAACACTATGCCCCATGGCCCCCTCACCCCCAACCAAACATTATGCCCCATGTCCCTCACCCCCAATCAAACACTATGCTCCATGGCTCTCACCCCCAACCAAACACTATGCCCCATGGCCCCCTCACCCCCAACCAAACACTATGCCCCATGGCCCCCTCACCCCCAACCAAACACTATGCTCCATGGCCCCCTCACCCCCAACCAAACACTATGCCCCATGGCACCCTCACCCCAACCAAACACTATGCCCCATGTCCCTCACCCCCAACCAACCATTATGCCCCATGGCTCCCTCACCCCCAACCAAACATTATGCCCCATGGCACCCTCACCCCCAACCAAACACTATGCACCATGTCCCTCACCCCCCAACAAACACTATGCCCCATGGCCCCCTCACCCCCAACCAAACATTATGCCCCATGTCCCTCACCCCCAACCAAACACTATGCTCCATGGCCCTCACCCCCAACCAAACACTATGCCCCATGGCCCCCTCACCCCCAACCAAACACTATGCCCCATGGCCCCCTCACCCCCAACCAAACACTATGCCCCATGTCCCTCACCCCCAACCAAACATTATGCCCCATGGCCCCCTCACCCCCAACCAAACATTATGCCCCATGGCCCCCTCACCCCCAACCAAACATTATGCCCCATGGCACCCTCACCCCCAACCAAACACTATGCCCCATGACCCTCACCCCCAACCAAACACTATGCCCATGGCCCCCTCACATCCAACCAAACACTATGCCCCGTGTCCCTCACCCCCAACCAAACACTATGCTCCATGGCACCCTCACCCCCAACTCAGCACACTCTCAAACATGCACCCATACAGAACCGAACCCCCACCACCCCCCAACTCCAAACCCCCACCCCCCAAATCAGCACACACAAGCACCCAACCAGACCCGAACCCCCACCCCCCAACTCAGCACACTCTCAAACATGCACCCATACAGACCCGAACCCCTCACCCCCCCAACTCCAAACCCCCAACCCCCAACTCAGCACACTCTCAAACATGCACCCATACAGACCCGAACCCCCCACCCCCCCCAACTCCAAACCTCCACCCCCCAAATCAGCACACACACAAACAGGCACCCATACAGACCTGAACCCCCCACCCCCCCAACTCCAAACCCCCACCCCCAAATCAGAGCACACACACACACAAGCACCCAACCAGAACCGAACCCCCACCCCCCAACTCAGCACACTCTCAAACATGCACCCATACAGACCCGAACCCCCCACCCCCCCAACTCCAAACCCCCACCCCCCAAATCAGCACACACACACGCACCCAACCAGACCCGAACTCCCACCCCCCAATTCAGCACAAACATGCAAACATACAGACCCAAACCCCCACCCCCAACTCAGCACACAGACCCGAACCCCCACCCCCCCAACTCAGCACACACACAAACATGCACCCATACAGACCCGAACCCCCCAACCCCCCCAACTCCAAACCCCCACCCCCCAAATCAGCACACACACACAAGCACCCAACCAGACCCGAACCCCCACCCCCCAACTCAGCACACTCTCAAACATGCAAACATACAGACCCAAACCCCCACCCCCCACACACATCCAACACCCCCCCACCCCCGCATCTCAACATACACACAAAATACATTCAAATCCAAACATCCGACACACATCCAACACCCCCCCACCCCCGCATCTCAACATACACATAAAATACATTCAGATCCAAACATCCGACACACATCCAACACCCCCTCAGCCCAACATACACACAAAAAACATTAAAATCCAAACATCCGACACACATCCAACACCCCCCCACCCCCGCATCTCAACATACACACAAAATACATTTAAATCCAAACATCCGACACACATCCAACACCCCCCCACCCCCACATCTCAACATACACACAAAATACATTCAGATCCAAACATCCGACACACATCCAACACCCCCCCACCCCCACATCTCAACATACACACAAAATACATTCAGATCCAAACATCCGACACACATCCGACACCCCTCCACCCCCGCATCTCAACATACACACAAAATACATTCAGATCCAAACATCCGACACACATCCGACACCCCCTCGCAACATACACACACAAACAAAGCAAAACAGACCCGACACACAAACACAAACAGACCACTTACCGGAGACGTGCTGGAAGGCAGGCAGGTAAGCGGCAGGTAAGCAGGAACGCTGGACTCGTACTACGGCTGGCGTGGTCCAAGGCTGAAATGCCTTCCGGCATCAAGCCTTATGGACCACGCCAGCCGTAGTGCTGGCCCTCCATTGGTGCAGCACACACGCATTACGTGGCTCGTAGGAGCGACGTGATGCGTGTGTTTGCTGAGCCAATGAGGGCCAGTGTTTTGTCCGGCCCGGAAGACAACAAAGACTTTCCTAATGGAGGGCGGCGCGGGCCGCCCTCCATTAGGAAAGTCTTTGTGCCTCGCGGGCCGGACAAAAGAGCATGGCGGGCCGCAACTGGCCCGCGGGCCGTATGTTGTGCACCCATGCTCTAACATAATTGCACAGGCCTAAGAAGCTTTGCATTTGTTTTATCGTGAGTGGCTTAGCCGTGTTCATGATAGCTTCAGCCCTCTCTGGGGTTACCTTTTTCCCTTCATGAGAGATTAGTTGCCCTATGTACAACACTTCCCGTAGACAGTACTGCAACTTTTCCTTATCAACTTTGTATCCCTTCTCAGCCAGTATAGTTAGTAGCTGCACAGAGTCGTGCCTGCATTGCTCTTCAATGGTGCTGCAGATCAGAATGTAATCTACATACTGCAAAACAACACTGTCCACTGCAATATTGCTTAGGTCCATTTGCAGGACTCTGTTAAAAATGGATGGAGACTCACAATACCCCTGTGCCAATCTTGTGCTTTTCAGGCACATTTGTCTGAAAGTAAATTATGTCAGATCTTGCGAGTCACGGTGCAACGGGATTGAGAAGAATGCATTTTTCAAATCGATCACCATAAAATATTTTGCCTCAGTGGGTATATTGCATAGAATTGTAGATGGGTTAGGGACTAGAGGGAACTCGGCTTCAACAATATCGTTTAATGCCCTTAAATCTTGGATTAAACACCAAGACCCTCCCTTCGATTTCTTGACAGGGTAGATCACCATGTTACAGGGTGATTCTGACGTCACTAAGATGCCCTGCTCCATCATGGCGGAAATTGTCTTCGCGATCCCTTCATCTGCTTCTCTGGAAATGGGATTTTGTCGCCGCGCTTTTGGTAGAATTGCTCCTGGTTTTAGCTTGATTTTCACTTCTCCTGCTCCTTTCAGGAGTCCTACGTCATAAGGTCCTGTAGTCCATACTGTGACAGGCACACGGCCATGTCATCCTCAAAGTATTCAGGACGTACCAGCGCCAACATCATTTTCTGTGGTACTTGTCGTTTGATCATTTTGACCCAGAATATGAGGCTTACTTCCACCCTCGTCTCTTCTAAGTTAGAGCGTTCTTCGAACAGATCGTCATCGGTGACGTCAGTCACTTGATACCCTTCCTCAATGGCGATAATCGTGCACCATTGTCTACCTTCGTCATCGTATCCTACTACCAATACCACTTTCCCTCGCACTGCGGCAGATTGTATCATCAAGGGAAATACTTGTCCCTCTTCTTCATGCATAGGTATTTTAGGTCTAAATAGGAACTCATCAGGTGTCCTCATGGTTCTATCTGCGAGGCCTGGCAATCCTGCCATAAGCACACGCACGCCATATGCAAAGACATCTGGCTCTAACGGTATAGCTCTCATGGCTATACGTCCTGGTTATGTTCTGATCATTTCACACACATTCGAATAATGCATTCCTGGAGTGGAACACTGTGATGCTGGAAATGCATCGGAAGGACAGGGCCTCCGTATCCTTGTCCTTTACTGCCTTTTTATTGTGGGTTCTGTCATATTTTCCGCACAGGAGTTCATGTGGGACTCCTGGCGGTGCAGCTCTCTCTCTTTTGGTTTGGTGAACAGACCCGTGGGATACCCTCACGGCACCCATGGGTGGGGGTACAACCCTGTGCCCCTAGTGTATGTTTTTGGGCACCTGTGGTTGGCCCGCAGAGCAGGGTATGGGCTGGTGGCAGCTCCATGCTGACTTTGACAGGTGCGCTGAGTATCCTCCATTTTGGGGATCCCCAGGCCCTGCCATTGGAATCAGTTGATTCCTGATGGAAAACAAGATGGCCCCTGTGGCCTCCTGCTTTCTATTACCTATTACCTTGTTTCCCAAAGTCCTGGGAAGCCCTGACTCTGTCCCTTCCCCCTGACTGGCTGTTGGGTGGAAGTTCCATATATGGGGCCTCATTATGTGGTATGCCTGTAAGGGAAAAACGATGCCGGTATGCATCATTTACCGTTCCGTAGCATTCCGACCCGCAAACCCGGTATTAGCGGCATACCAAACAACGGTGCCGCTAATAGCGGCATAGGCGCATACACGCGCACCTTCAGGGAGCAAATACCGGCATGCCGGTAATAGGGGGTAATTCCAACCCACGCATACATGCAAATACCGGCATTGCGAAGCCAGTAATCACGGCCTGCACGATGCCGGCCATACAGGCATCCCAGACCACCCGCAAACAGCAAGCAAGATACAAGGCAGCTGCCACAGGTGCACACAATCCCCACAGGTGGAGTCAAAGGAGGCTGTGCCAGTATGAACTGAGCACACCCACACACCACAACCACCCCCCCCGTGTAGGCAATGCAGAGTTGCCCAGTACAAAAGGAGCACAACTAAACACCACACCCCTTCCTACACCAAAATGCCACCACTAGCATTTGCAAACATGGCGCAGGAGTACCTGCCTATACTGATACAACTACAGCAACAACTGCAACAACAACAACAGCAGCAAGAACAGGCAGCACAGAGGAGACACAGGAGGTGAAGGAGGTTGAGACAGGCCCATCCATTACCACCAGCGCAGCCACCAGAGCCTCGTAGGCAGCCAGCAATACATCGCACCAGACCCAGCCCATTCAACCCTACCCCTGAGCAAATCCACACCCTGTACCGGTTGGACCATGACACCATCACCACCATAGTGCACATGATACAGAACGACATTGCCAGCCACATACAAATATGCACTGCCATCCCCCCACTACTAAAGGTGGTGTCTGTGCCACACTTCCTGGCCACACGCACCTACCAACACACAGTGGGCCAGCTGCATGGCATTTCACAACCACTATTTTCACGCATGCTGAACCAAGTGCTGGATGCCCTCCTGAAGCACACAAGAACCCACATATCCCTACCACGGACTGGCCAGGAGATAGCCGAAACCAAAGTAGGCTCCGAGGCACTGGCAGGCATGCCCAATTGTGTCCGTGCCATCGACTGCACCCATGTGGAATTGATAGTCCCCCATGTCATAGAGGCTGTGTACCGCAATTGCAAACAACACCACTCCATCAATGTGCAAATGGTATGTGACTCCGGGAAGATCATCACCCATTGCTGCGCCCGATTTCCTGGATCAACACATGATGCCATGTTACTGGGTAAATCCACGGTACCCCATCAAATGGAGCGACATGCCGGACCACATGCCTGGCTGCTTGGTGAGTTGCACAACCGTCCCATGGCAGTGCTTTGGGGTACTGACGTGTGGGGATGCATGAGGAGGAGCAATACTGCACCTGGGTCGGAATAGCCGGTGATTGGAGAATGCATGCAGAGCCAAACACTCCTGACCTGAACCAGTCAAACGGTACATGACACTTCACTGGGCCACAGATCACAAATAATGCATATCAATGAGAACAAGTAAGAGGCACAACCAGGCCACCATGGTGATGGCAAGCAATGCATGAATGAACAGGACGGCAAGTGTGGCTATGTGGGCAGTGTGACCATGCATAGTAAATAATGAACAGCATGAATTGGAGTCAAAACATTGTTGCACTACCACAGCATATCTGCCTCAGCATGCATGATTACACCCTGCATCATCTATTGAATGCCAACCAGACTACCACTCCTCATGACAGTACAGATTGCACCTAGATAACATTTTTTCATGCTAACAGGGACATGTGCATGGCCACACCAAATAACTGGCGGCATTACTGTGCTCCCTGAATTACGGGAGTTCAGAGTGACACACACCTATTTGAATCTGCTTGCTGGTGATGGAGGATATCCCTTGAGGCCGTGGCTACACACCCCTGTGCCTAACCCGCAGAATGGCCATGAGGAGGAGTATAATCGTGTGCACCCGTGTTGTCATTGAGTAGACCTTTGGCCTGTCGAAGTGGCGGTTCCGCTGCCTCAGCAGGTCTGGTGGGGCACTCCTATATAGGTCTGAGAAGCTGGCAAAGATCACCATGGCCTGTGTCATGCTGCACGACATGTGCGTCCGGAGAAATGTACCATTGTCACCTGACATTGACATGCATGGGCCGGGTGAGGATGATGAGGATGGAGACGGAGGTGAAGTAGCCCCACTGCCAGTACGTGATGCACGGGATGGCCATGCCGTACGGCAAGCACGAATTCAAGTATACTTCTGAAACACAGGGACTATAAAAGACTTGTGTCAGTCAGACACTGGGCCAATATGAACATGCACACAGGGAATGTTGGGAGTTGGGCACTGAACACCATAACACATTAAATAACACATTAAATAACAATGTCCAGCCATGGATTTTTCTTCGCACAACTTGTGTATTATTCAAAAATGCAAAAATGTGCCCACTACCCCCTCCCAGACCACCCCAACAAACTCCCTCACCCACCCCACAAACACCAGAAAATACCCCAACAAACTCCCTCACCCACCCTCACAAACCCCAGAATATACCCCAACAAACTCCCTCACCAACCCCACAAACCCCAGAAAATACCCCAACAAACTCCCTCACCCACCCCACAAACCCCAGAAAATACCCCAACAAACTCCCTCACCCACCCCACAGATCCCAAATGTCCCCATGTGTGCAACAAACAGTGTTCCCTTCACCAATGTAGTTCTTCAATTGTCATTGCTCATACAGTTATTTCCTCAAGACTTTTGGGTCTGGGCGTGCCATGGCCAAGCGCTGTGCGCTCCTGCGCGTTAACCGCACAGGGCTCGATTGCACCGAGGTGGAAGGGGTTGTTGTAGTGGAGGTGTCTATTGTCATTCCCATGGCTGGGCCGAGGTGTTGACGCTGCATTTGCGGGATGTTGGCAAGAAGGGCCTGTGTCAGTGACCCCATGCACTTCCTGAATGCACACGTAGATGCCTCCACGGCAGCTGTATTGGCTGCAATGGCCGTGGCTATGGCCCTCATGGCCTCATTCCCAGCGTCTACCTGTCGATGCATGATTTGCAGCATTGACTCTTGGCGGGCCTCTACCCTTGCCAGGCGAACCTCGAAGGAGGTGTCAGCCGCAGGTGTACTGGTGCCTGGCAGGGTGGTGGCTGGCAGGGTGGTGGCTGGCAGGGTGGTGGCTAGCAGGGTGGTGGAAGGCACCTGCGTGGGTTCCTCATCCTGGGCACTGTCCTCCTGGAAGATCCCAATGTCTGATTCTCCAAGGTCAGAGTCATGGAGACACGGATCGTCCAGGCTCTCAGACTCCGCAGGTGGGTGGGGGATGGCAATGGGGCTTGGGGTGGGTATTCCAGACATGATTCCAGCCTCATCATCCACCTCTGTGGACACAACGTCCGTGGTGGCTGGTGGAACGGCTCCCACTGTTGTGGGTGCCTGCTGCGGTTCTGTCGCTGCAGGTACCCCCTGCAGGGTTGATGCCTTGCGTGGCACACTGGTTGTTGCTGCAGGCATTTTCTTGGACGGGGGGGTGGCGGTGGCCCTGGTCCTTTTGAGTGCACTGGAAGTACTTGCACCCCTGTCCTGTGTTCCACCTTCCTCATCGGTGCCTGGGAGATAGAAGAGATGCAGGTCATCAGTGATGTTGTCAAATGGCAGCTATGATGTATTGCGGTGTAATATGTTCATACATTCTGGCATCATTTCATTTCTGGTGTGTGGCATTTGGTGTACTGAGGGGACATGTTGGCAATCAATGCATGGCTGGTGGCATAGCATTGGTTTGGTGTGTGTGTGGTGGGTCCCATGGACATGGTTGGGTCATGTTGCACCTCTGTTGGGATTGGGATTTTAACTCAGCATGCGTGTGGTGCAGGGTGTGGCACTCATTATTCTATGGATGTGTTGATGTAGCTTTGGAACATGCATTGCCTTTCACATCACTTGTGCCACATCATGTTTTGGTATACGTGGATGTGATGGTTCACTCACCTTCCTCTGTGGTAGTTGCAGCGCCGAACTCCTGGTCTCCTATTCTCTCTATGGATTCCGGGTCAATGAATGCACTTGCGGTCTCCTCCCATGCGGTGAGCTTCACAGGGGAGTGTGGGCCATGGCCTGTCGCCATTGCGGCCCTCCTGTTCTCTGCAAGGATCTTCCTGACCCGGAGGCGGAGGTCGTCCCAGCGCTTCCAGCAGTCACGTACACACCTTGGGGTGCTCCCCACTGCCGACACCCTCTGAGCGACCTCCTGCCAGACCTGTTTTTTTTTTGGTTTGTGCCGCATGCTTGAGGTCTGTGCTTCTGATTGTGTCTGCATGCTGTTCGAGGGTGTTAGCAAGCATAGTCAGTTCAGCATCAGAAAACCGCTGCTTCCTCTTCCTTTGGGAGGATTTACTGGTGGCCTTTGACATCCTGCTTCAGTTGTGGCACACAACAACACGAGTGGAGTGGTGGTTATGGAGGATGGCAATGGATTGTGTTTTTAAAGATGGCCGCCGGCTCATTTCCCGTTCCGACGCAATGACATAATTTCCGGGTCCTTTTTTGCGATCACGGTAATACCGTTCCAGTATTACCGTGCCGGTGTTTAGTGGTTGTTATGATGCGGTTATAGAATGGGCGGTACCCGCAATGCCGGTATAGGGGTGTTGGTGGCCCGTTACCGGCATAGCGGTTTTGCCACAACTGGCATGGGGTAACGCGCGTGCTCGCGCACTCGTAATCACCCGCTATTAGCGGGTTCATACGAGCATGGACCCGCTCATTCCGGCATGCCGGTAATGAACCCAGTTTTACCGGGCAACTCGTAATGAGGCCCATGGTGTTGTTGTGAAGGCCCGGCCAGACTAGCTGGAGCCTTCCCGGTGACTGTATGTTTTGGGTACCTCCTGTGGGTGGGACCTGGGTGAATGGAGTGTGTGACCAATATGCACTTCTTATTGTGGTTGTCTGGTTTCTGGTATGAGAGACAAAGACTGAGACAGCCCTGCCCGAAACTGGCCTGAATGCACTGTGTAGTGTTGAATGGCTGAGTACTTGTCCCAATCCACATTCCTTGTTGTGAGTGTCTGAGAGGGAGGAGGATGGCCTGAATGCACCGTGTGCCTGATTGGCTGACTGACTGCATGAATGCCCTTCTGTATGATTGGCTGCTGAGAGTGACCCAGCAGTGTGGATGAGAGACAAGATAGTATATCTGGGGACCTCCCACCACTAGAAATTGTTCAGAAGCTGTGTCTACACTTTAAGAGTAACTGGAACTGCTGATCCTCGATGCCCAGCTGGAAGATGAAGACTTGCTGTTGCATTTGCTTCGACCTGATATGAAAGCTGCCGAACTCGTTAAGGACTGATCCGAGAGAGGACCTGGTAAGGTGCCCTCTTCCCATGCTCCGAGGGACCATCAAGCATAGCTAACCTTCTCCGAAGCTCCCTGGAAGTCAAACCCTCGAAAGGCTGCCGACCCGAGACGGGACTGCTGAGGAGAACGAAGCAAAGCACCCGGACTTTGCCACTGTCGAAGTCCATTGCCGTCAATCAGGGTTCGCAGGTTTGTGAAACCGCTGGAGGCTTGTCAAAGTTGTGTTGCCCAGCCTTGGGGACCACTTGACGCTGTGCCGCTGACCACCGGATCCACCTGCCTAAGAACATTTGAATCCAAGGACTCCCTTGTCCGCAGCGTCGACCGCTTTGTCCCGCCGGAGAAAGTCGAGGAGAATCTGCCAGTGGGTTTCCCACCACCCAGAGACCACAAAGACTTTGACGACTCGACGCCCTTGCTGGGCCACAGTTCTTCCGAAACTCTTTGCGGTCCTGAACAATCTATCGCCGAGGTGCCCCGCACACCTCATCCTCGCAGGACGTCGCTGATGAGCACCGCCTGGATCGACATCGGGGTCTCGGCACCCTTGAACTTCTCATTGCCGCCGTCAACGACAAGTTCACCATCTTCAACGCCTCTCGACGATCCGTGGCTCCTGCTTTAAAGGGAGTCACTCAAGAAGGATCCTTCAACGTGTCTTCGAAGAACTCTACTCCACCAGGTACATTGGGGGGTTAAACCATTATAGGAGGAAATAAGGCTATTGAACAATATATGGACTGGGCTTGTGCTATATATCTTTATTTTACAGGTTGCCCAGGTGGGGGGATCTCCACACAGAACTGTGTCTCTCGATAGGGGCCAGTATTCTGCCTATTGTTTCAACCATCTTACGTTCCCTCCTATCTCTATTGCTGGTTTCCTTGTTATTGATCTGTGTGACATTTTAACCATACAGTTGATGCACTTTAATGTGATTTCATAACATTGGTGGTACCACTTTAGAATTGTATATATTTATCATTGTTGATTTCCGAGTACAAAGTGCGTTATTGTGATCGTGTACATACCTTTGAATATTAATTATATAAAGACTGTGTTTTCAGTAATACAGTGTGTGGACATTCCTTTTTGGGGGTTCGGGGACTACACTGTACTTAAGAACCAGCCTGCATCACCTCCCGGGAAGCTAGGCCTTGATTGCTCGTCCATTGCTACCATTTGAGAATCTTGGCTGGGGTCCTCTGTACCTCTCCTCTACCATATAGAGAACGGAAGTACAGGCACCCCCCACCAGTATCTTCACAAGCACACTATACCATACTCGGTAAATGAGATTGTCATATTCAATTTTGTCATCAAGTCCCGACCCAGGATGTTTACTGGGGTCTGACGTGAATACAATAAGGGTACATTCATTTCGCACTCTCCTACAGAGACTGGCATCGCGTCTGTAAAGGGAACTCTACTGTGAGCTCCTGTGAAACTCTGAGTATCTATGGCCTCGCCGGATAAAGAAAACTCGCCTTCTCGTATGCACGAGCGCGTCCCACCCGTGTTAACTAAGAAGGAATATTCTTTACCCCCTATGACGACATTCACCCTAGGTTCCCTGTTAGGGTCTGGTGTCACTGATAGGATAGAGCACATCAGAGTTCCCCGTGAGCTGTCCTATTTTATATATAGGTTCGGCCCACTGTACGCTTGTGGAGTACCCCCATTCCCAGGGTTGACTTCCCCTCCAGTGTTTGTTCCCTGGGGCATTGGCGGCGATGCCTGTTGGGGTTGCCCCTGTTGCAAGTTCCCCATGTTTGAGGGTTGACCCCTTGCTGTGCACCTTACTGCAAGCCTGTCGCCTGCTGCTGCACTATGTAACCCTGTGCACCGCCTTGTTGTGGGGCGGCAGGCTGATTCACCATACCTGCTCCCACTCCTTGGCCATTTTGCCACATACCTTGGTTTCTGCACATGCGCGCCACATGTCCTGTCATTCCACACAACCAACATACTGGCGGAGGTCGGACCATCTGCCCATCTGTCATGGCTGGACTGGCCATCTGTACATTTTGAAATCCATCTTGGTTACTCTGAAAACCTCCCTGGTTGCTCTGAAAACCTCCCTGGTTACTCTGCCATCCCCTTCCTCTAAATCCTCTACCCCTCGGGTACAATCCCGCATTACTCTGGTTATTCTGCAATGGATTATTCGCTTGCTGCGCGCTTGGTTCAGCTGGACTGGTTCAGCTGGACTGGTCAGCATGGCTCCCTCGAGGGTATACTTCGAGAGCTTCTTTTGCACCAGCTTCGCTTCCGCCCCCTTACGAGTTGCCTCCTTTTTTCGGTTCTTTTCTTGTAACAATCTGCAGTAGTGTGCAATTGTCAATTGGATTTCGGCCCACAGTTTGGCTTCTATTCCCACCAATTTATTGAGCTGTTTTTGCACTGGCTCAGGCAACCATTGGCACAATATGTGGTAGAATACTGGGATAGACTTTGACCAAGACGCATGCATTTCGAGCACCCATGCGTCTTGAAAATTCTGGATATAAATCAACGGATACTCAGATTCTTTCATTTTCCGAGTCATTATAGCTCCCATATCGGAAGTGTCTGGGTACAGCGTTCGTAGCACTTTCCACACTGCTGCTCTACAATTATTCAATGGCACTCCGTCATGGGTGGTGTTAGTTATGGTTACCCTCGGGTACCCAGCCCGCTTCCATACATCGTCAGCCCTTTCACCAAGTATGGCGATCAGGAGGCCTTTAATATCCCCTATAGCTAAGGTGATTCCCCCGTCATTTTCTCTAACTCGTGTATCCACTTCCCAGCTCCCGATGTCAGCATTGGAAGCTTGTTTTTCAAGTTTTCTCGGTCCATGAGTGGCCATGGAATATATTGTGGTCTTGCGCCCCCCTTTTCTAGTAGCGGGAATTGAAACGTACAGGGCCTCATTACGAGTTATGACGGTAAGGGAAAAATGATGCCGGTATGTAAATGTCATGATCTCTGCTTCCAAAAGGTCAGGGTTTTCCCAACTCCCTTGGAAGCAGATTCATAACCCAGGTTCCGAGTGCCAACCAGTCCCAATTGGGACCTTTTGGACCCAGTCCTGGCGCCAGTGGCACCAGGCTCATAAATATGCCCAGTCCTAGCGCTGGAAGCGCCGGGCTCATAATGCTTGGGTGGACTTACCTGCAGCAGACCATGCTGCTTACTTGCCTGCCAGTTGAGCCTCTGATCCTCTTCTGTTTGGAACTACTTTTCCTGTTGGGTGGGGCAGGAGCCACTCCCTAGGTTCAGAACACTGGAACTCTTCTGGAAAGCAGGAACTCTTTTCTTACCTAGGCGTGGCTGTGGAAGGAGACACTAAGCACTACAGGAGGCTATTTAAACCACACCCGATGGATGAATCTTGCTTTGCGTTATTCTGCATCCTCTGCAGCAGAACGCTCATCGTGTCTTCTGCATCTGATCCTGGGCCTAAGGAAAAAGGCTTACCATCCTGAATCCAGTCTTCAGCAACACCTATAAAGACAAGAAAGAACAGGTTAGCATTACGGTCTTCAGTGACAGCTCTTCACTTACCTGGGCCATCGGCTGTCACCAACGCCTCGCGCTGCATTCTGAAAGACAAAGGCTTACCTATTCTTCGTGCGCTCCGGAGGTCTTCACACTGCATTCCGGCATCTGAAAGACAAAAGCTTACCAACTCTTCGGACGCTCCGGAGGCCTTCGGCGCTGCATCCCGCATCTGAAAGACAAAACACGGTGCGTTTAAAGACATTGGGGAACTTTAATACTCACGTGCCATTACTCCTTTCCACATCTAACCCAGTGGGTATTCCAGCACCCTGCAGCCGCTCCGAACTTGTACCTGCAAAATAAAAAGACAGTTAGAGCGCATCGTGAAGCAGGCAACAAGCGCTTACTTACATGCTTCCAGGCGCTTCTATTCATCACACGGGCTCCATCTTCAACTCACTTCAGCCCGTCATCCACCATCGCCGGAACCCTGCAAAACAAGAGACATCATTACTAAAGACTTTAAAGACATTAGAATTACTCGAAACTTACCGTTCGTGCAGTAAACGACGGACAGCAGTCCTCTGAAGTCAAGAGGCCTGCTCCCCTTATCCAGTGAAGAAACTGGTTACAGCACCCTGCCCCGAGGCAGATGGAGAGCACAGCGTTCACTTACCTAAGGTGAGAGCGTTAACCTTCGGGGTTCTACAGGAGAAGAGAAAGGGAAGAAGAGAGAGACATTCAATAACCCAGTTCATTAATCCCATATTTTCTATCTGCAGACATCTTACCCTTCGAGTCAAACATACAGTGCACAGAGGTCCAGCCCAAAGAGCCAGCCGTGTGTTACACATCACCTTTGAAGATACGGTATACGCCCAGTCAAGACCGGTGCCTCTACGGGCATCAGGTGAGCGTTACAGTAAATACCGGCATCATTTAACGTTCCGTAGCATTCTGACCCGCAAACCTGGTATGAACGGCACCGTTATTTACGGTGCCGCTAATAGCGGCATAGGCGCGTACATGCGCCTCTTCAGGTAGTAAATACCGGCATGCCGGTAATAGGGGGCAATCACAACCCACGCAAACATGCAAATACCGGCATCGCGAACACGGTAACAACGGGCTGCATGATGTCGGAAAAACAGGCATCGCGGACCCCCCGCAAACAGCAACCAAGATACAAGGCAGCTGCCACAGGTGCACACAATCCCCACAGGTGGAGTCGAAGGAGGCTGCACCAGTATGAACTGAGCACACCCACACACCACAACCCCCCCCACAGGTGTAGGCAATGCAGAGTGGGCCAGTACAAAAGGAGCACACCTACACACCACACCCCTTCCTACACCAAAATGCTACCTCTAGCATTTGCAATCATGGCGCAGGAGGACATGCCTATACTGCTACAACTACAGCAACAACAGCAACAACAACAACAACAACAACAGCAGCAAGAACAGGCAGCACAGAGGAGACGCAGGAGGAGAAGGAGGGTGAGACAGGCCCAGCAATTACCACCAGCGCAGCCACCAGCGCCTCGTAGGCAGCCACCAATCCCTCGCACCAGACCCAGCCCATTCAACCTAACCCCTGAGCAGATCCACACCCTGCACCGGTTGGACCATGACACCATCACCACCATAGTGGACATGATACAGAACGACATTGCCAGCCACATACAAATACGCACTGCCATCCCCCCACTACTGAAGGTGGTGTCTCTGCTGCACTTCCTGGCCACAGGCACCTACCAACACACAGTGGGCCAGCTGCATGGCATTTCACAACCACTATTTTCACGCATGTTGAACCAAGTGCTGGATGCCCTCCTGAAGCACGCAAGCACCCACATATCCCTACCACGGACTGGCCAGTAGATAGCCAAAACCAAAGTAGGCTTCCATGCACTGGCAGGCATGCCCAATTGTGTCGGTGCCATCGACTGCACCGATGTGGAATTGGTAGTCCCCCATGCCATAGAGGCGGTGTACCGCAATCGCAAGCAATACCACTCCATTAATGTGCAAATGGTATGTGACTCCAGCAAGATCATCACCCATTGCTGCGCCCGATTTCCTGGATCCACACAAGATGCCATGGTACTGCGCAACTCCACGCTACCCCGTCACATGGAGCGACATGCTGGACCACGTGCCTGGCTGCTCGGTGAGTTGCACAACAGGCCCATGACCATGCTGTGGGGTACTCATGTGTGCGGATGCAGAAGGGGGGGATAGTACACCTCGGTGGGAAAGGGGGGATAGTTTACCAGGGTGGGAAAGGGGGGGGATAGTTTACCTGGGTGGGAAATGGCGGGGATAGTTTACCAGGGTGGGAAAGGGGGGGGTAGTTTACCAGGGTGGGAAAGGGGGGGTTAAAAGTACACCTGGGTGGCAATAGCCAGTGAGTGGAGAATGAATGCAGAGCTAAACACTCCTCACCTGACACAGCCAAACTGAAAATGACACATCACTGGGCCACATATCACAAATAATGCAAATGGATGACAACAAGTAAGAGGCACAACCAGGGCATCATGGTGATGGCAAGCAATGCATGACTGAATAGGATGGCAACTGTGCCAATGCGGCCGGTGTGACCATGCATAGCAAAGAGTATACAGCATGAATTGGAGGCTAAACATTGTCGCGCTGCCACAGCACATCTGCCTCAGCATGCATGCTTACACCCTGCATCATCTATTCAACCCCATCCAGTGTTCCACACGTCTTTACAGTATACATTCCATATAGGTGACTATTTGGTACACGTACAGGGACATGTGCATGCTCACACCTAATAGCTGCTGCCATGACCGTGCTCCCTGAAGGTGTCAGTTCAGAGTGACACACACCTATTTGTATCTGCTTGCAGGTGATGGAGGATATCCCTTGAGGCCGCGGCTACTTACCCCTGTGCGGAACCCGCAGAACAGCCATGAAGAGTAGTACAATCGTGTGCACACTCGTACCCGTGTTGTGATTGAGCAGACCTTTGGCCTGTTGAAGGCGCGGTTCCGCTGCCTAAGCAGGTCTGGTGGGGCACTCCTATATAGGCCTGAGAAGGTGGCAAAGATGACCATGGCCTGTGTCATGCTGCACAACATGTGCGTCCGAAGGAATGTACCACTGCCACCTGACATTGACATGCATGGCCCGGGTGAGGATGAAGGGGATGGAGACGGAGGCGAAGGAGCCCCCCTGCCACTACGTGATGCACGGGACGGCCATGCTGTACGCCAAGCACTAATTGACGAATACTTTTAAGACACAGGGACCATGAATGACTTTTGTCAGTCAGACACTGGGCCAATGTGAACATGCACAAAGGGAATGTTGTAATTTGGACACTGAGCACCGTAACAAATTAAATGGATGCACACCAAAAATAACAATGTCCAGCCAGGGATTGTTCTCCAGAAAACTTGTGTATTATATGAAAGTGCAAAACTGTGCCCACTCCCCCCTCCCACAATCCCCCAACAAACTCCTTCACCCACCCCACAGATCCCAAATGTCCCCATGTGCGCAACAAACAGTGTTGCCTTCAACAATGTTACTCCTCACATTTTTTCCATTTTTCTGAAAGTCACTTTTTGGCAGCTTTTGGGTCTGGGGGTTCCATGGCCATGCGCCGTGCGCTCCTGCGCGTTAAGCGCACAGGGCTTGATTGAACAGAGGTGGAAGGTGTTGACGTGGTGGATGTGTCAATTGTCAATCCTCTTGCAGACCTATGGTGTGGCTGCTGCACTTGCCTGATGTTGGCTAGTAGGGCCTCGGTCAGTGACCCCATGCACTGCCTGAATGCAGACGTGGACGCCTCCACGGCAGCTGTATTTGCAACAATGGCCGTGGCTATGGCCTTCATGGCCTCATTACCGGCAACGACTTGTTGCCGCATAATCTGCAGCATCTCGTCTTGGCGGGCCTCCACCCTTGACAGACGGACTTCAAAGAGGGTTTCTGTCGCAGGTGTACCGGTGGCTGATGGGGTGGTGGAAGGCAGGGTGGTGGAAGGCAGGGTGGTGGAAGGCTGGGTGGTGGCAGGCACCTGCGTGGGGCCCTCGTCCTGGGCACTGTCGTCCGCGAAAATGCTGATGTCCAAATCTCCTAGGTCGGAGTCATGGAGACATGGGTCATCCAGGCTCTCTGTCTCCGCAGGGAGGGAGGGGGGTTGCCAATGGGTGTTGGGCTGGGCGATCCCAAAGATTCTTCGGCCTCTTCGACCACCTCTGTGGACACGACGTCCGTGGTGGCCGGTGGTACAGCTGGCACTATCGCAGCAGGTGCACCCTGCAGAGATGATGCCTTGTGTGGCACACTGGGAGTGGTCGCAGGCAATTTGTTGGAGGAGGGGGTTGCGGTGGCCCTGGTCCCCTTGCGTGCACTGGATGTGCTTGCCCCCCTGTCCTGGGTTCCACCTTCCTCATCGGTGCCTGGGGGATAGAAGAGATGCAGGTCATCAGTGAGATTGCCAAATGGCAGCTGTGATTTGTTGCAGTGCAATATCTTGATACATTCAGGCATGATTTAATTTCTGTTGTGTGGCATTTGGTGTACTGAGGGGACATGTTGGCAATGATTGCATGGCTGGTGGCAATGGATTGTCTAGGTGTGGGGGGGGGCATGGGCATGGATGGGTCATGTTGCACCTCTGTTGGGTTTACATATTTCACGCAGCATGCATGTGGTGCAGGGGGTGGCAATCAGTATTCTGTTGTTGATGTTGCCTTCGGTAAAAGAATTGCCTTGCCTAATCGGACACCCACCTCACTTGTGTCACATCATGTTTTGTTATTGGTGGATGTGATGGTTCACTCACCTTCCTATGTTGTAGTAGCTGCCCCGATCTCCTGCTCTCCGATCCCCTCTATGGATTCTGGGTCGATGAATCCACTTGCAATCTCCTCGCATGTGGTGAGCTTAACAGGGGAGTGTGTGCCACCGCCTGTCGCCATTGCGGCCCTCCGGCTCTCCGCAAGGATCTAACGGACACGGAGGCGGAGGTCGTCCCAGCGCTTTCTGCAATCCCGGGCACTCCTTGGGGTGCTCCCCACTGCTGTTACCCTCTGCGCAACCTCCTTCCACACCTGTTTTTTACGCGTTTGGGCTGCATGCTTCAGGTCCGTGCTTCGGATTATGTCAGCATGCTGTTGTAGGGTGTCCGCTAACATTGTCAATTCAGCATCTGAAAAGCGCTGCTTCCTCTTCCTTTGTGAGCTTTTTCCAGAGGCCTTTGACATCCTGGTTGTGTTTTGGCACTCAACAACACGGGTGTAGCGGTAGTAATGGAGGATGGCAATGGATTGTGTTTTTAAAGATGGCCGTCGGCCCATTTCCCATTCCTGCGCGATGATGTAATTTCCGGGTCAGTTTTTTGCGAACACGGTAATAACATGCCGGTATTACCGTGCCGGTATTTACGGGTTAGTGTGAGGCGGTAGCGCAATGGGCGGGCCCCGCGATGCCGGCATAGGGGGCTTGGAGGCCCTTTGCCGGCATGGCGGTATTGCCACTACCGGCATGGGGGAACACGCGTGCTCGCGCACTCGTAATGACCCGCTATTAGCAGGTTCAAACGTGCACGGACCCGCTCATTCCGGCATGCCAGTAATGAACCCGGTTTTACCGGGCAACTCGTAATGAGGCCCACAGTCTTCCTTTTCTCTTACCATAGCTCTCCTGTCTATCGCTGGTGTAACATTCTTGCATCGCCGTCTCCCCGGCAATGCCTTTAATTTGTCAGCATAGGTAGGTGCTGGTTCCCCCCGTTGACCGTGGGGAGTCCGTTCATGTTGGCCATGTGTCGCGGCAGGCTTCGATGTCCTGTGCTCAGATATGCTAGCCTCGGACCATCGTACCCCTTGGCCCCTTGGGAGAGGCTTTTCGCACCGCCTCCCTTCTTCATGTGCCTCGTCCTCCGTTTCCCCACCGGAGTCGGATTCTGAATGCTCCCAGTTTACGCAGCTCCTTGCATCTTCTTCGTTCTGCCTGATCTCCAGCCTGTCTAGGGACAGTCCCCTACTCCCACTACTTTGGGTGACATCCTCAGTGTCATATAGCTGAGTGCTTTCTAAGCGCTCGTCTTCCCTTCCCCCTTGGGAAATTTGTTCTATCCCCATCTCATCATATATTTTATCAATCGTTTACCTGATGCTTCTGGTGTCGAAGTCATCTTCAATATTTGTCCCGCTTGTACCTGCTACCACATCACTTGCAGGAAAGAATTCTTCTATGTCTTCCCATTCTACTGTAGGATTGGGTTTTATGACTTCCCGCTCCAAATATTCAAGATCTTGTGCCCTTTGTCTGCGTTTACGTTCTATTTCCTCATCTATTTCCTTGCCCTTCCTTGCTTCTTCTCTAGCCTTATCGACTTCCCTCATCCGTTCATTTTACGTTCCTTTGCCCTTCTAATCTCTTCATCTTCTTTCCTCTTCACTCTCTTCTCACGTACCCTTTGCTCTTCTTCGAACCTTTGCTTATTCTGTTTGTACTGGTTATAGGCCGCCTTCTGTTTGCGCTCGAGCTGTTTTTCCTGCTCTTCGCGATACAGTTGTTCTCGCCTCAGCCTATCCTTTCTTCTCATACTACTGTATGTAGGTGACTCATATGCGGGGTTGCTATACCCCGTGGCTGCCTTAAGTTCTCTTAGTGGGTAAAGACCCTCTGACTTACTTCCCTCAATCACTGGCTCAGGCGGGGCTGGTGGCGCGGTAGGCGTCTCACCACCCTCTGTACATACATTTACTATCCAGTCTGCGGGTGGTTCTTCTTCCTTCGTCTGCTTGAACATTTTCCAAAGTTTGAGTACACTTCGAGGCGTTTCTCTAACTTCTTGCCGGTATATGTGGATGTAGGAAAGTCGTCAAATGCTGTAAAACGGCTTTAGAAAGGGACCCATTCTGTGGCCAAGGCATAAACATCTTGTGGGCGGTACCCTTAACCCACTCTGTACTATACTTCTTGAGTTTTGGTGCATGCTTGGGTAGCTGCTTGCACAAATGTGCAAGTGGAGTAACTTCCTCCATTCTTGATTTCATCACCAACAATATTTATACAGTTTTTTATCCTTCCAATAGTATGAGCGAGCACCAAATGCGCAAGCTCCAATCCAATCTTTTCCCGCCAAAATAAATACTATCAATTTGCTCAGAAAACCATCAATTTGTTGGCGATTCCCTCTTAGTTACAGAATCACGTAAGGCCAAATTACATTTCAAACAATCAATAATACAATTATTTTACATTCGACGTACAACAGAACACATATGACAGACACTTGACAGACTAGACGGACACCAGCTGGTCATACATATACCTGCCTTCTAATCAATACCTGTCATGGAGTTTAAACAAACTCCCTTAGAGCCGTCTTTAAACGTCACCGTAGTCTAACTGTCCCCCCTTTGTGGGCTCTGAGTTCACGTTTCGTCTGACCGCTGTATTAAAACGCAGGAATAAGGCAAATCCTTACGTTTTTATCTCAGGTGCCCCCCTGGTATCCTCTCGTTTTTTTCTCGGGTGTCCCCCCCCCGGTAATCCTTCATTTTTATCTCTGGATATCCCCCCCGCTGTAATCCTTCGTTTTATCTCGGGTTCCCTCCAGTAATCATTTTTTATCTTATACTCGAGTCATTAACCCCTTATATATATACAGTGCCCTATCAGAACGTCCGCTCCCTGGTAGTCTCCTGGCTGAAATTGGAGACCCACTAGGACAACGAAGTGCCCAGTGCTACCTGCACAAACTGTAACCACGTGTGCCTTTTTGCGTACCTGTATATAATGGCCTGTTGGCCTTCTACTGATTTGTATATAACATTGGTGTACCTTATTCTTGTATTATGCATACTCTGTGTACTGTAACTAAGCCTCGAAAATTCTTGTAAATGCTGCGACCTGATACCCCCGGGTACACTCGCGCATTATAAATAATAAAACAAACAAACAAACAGTCTTCTCTACTTCTATTTTATTTTTCTCCGCCACCCTCCGTTACCTTTCCCTTAATTTCTCTAATGCCTACAAGACATTTGCCAAAGTAACGAGTTTATTGTTTTACTCACCGCTCGCATCTTTTCCTCTCTGGAACTTCGGGATCACCGCCCCTTCCTCTTCCAGCCTTTTAAGGTTTTTTTGTCCGATTGGCTGCCCGTGGGAATGAGAAGGGTTATGCTTGGAAGGCAGGTTCCTTCAGACCCACCGCAGTTTTTGAAGTTTTACTCTATCATTGTCCACGGGAAGCTTCTCAGTCTACTCAGCCGAAGGCCTAGAGTTACTTTGTGCCGTCGGTCTAAAGGTGTCTTAGTATTATATAATCAATAATCAATGGCCGAAACCATCCTCTGCTACCAAGTGTACAGAGGAGCGGGGTTTTCACTGACGGGCCCATAGATCAGTGCGCACTCTCTAGTACCTGTAAAACAAGATAGCTGCACCATGTGAGGACTGGGGGTGCAGGATTCACTTACTCTAACACGACTCAATAATGAGGACTCAGTAATTTGGCAAAGGGAAGTCTGTTTAATGACAAGTACATCAAACAGAGAAACAAATGGAAATCAGCAGCATTGCGATCACCTGTCTCGCTCCAACTTCCTCGAACTTCAGTCAAACAGCCATTGTTATGGGCAAAACTCGTCATTACTGATGTCTAACTCTACACATTCGTCATGCAATATAATTGGTTAGGAAAGGTAACTTAAGTATAGGTGTTATATCTGTATACGGTAATAGAGCATGCAGATTGGATAACTCTTATTGAGTGGGCGCCTGTGCCCAACCCTCTACATCACGCATGAAAGACGTCACTACAACTACAACGTCCTATTGATTACAGTGTCTATAGGACCCTAGATTACATGGTCCATTGTGATTGGGCAAGTTACACCCCTAAACATATATCTCCAGTTTAATTAGCAGCATGCAAAATGGACACCTAGGTGCCTAGTGCCCCAGGATTCACCCTGCCTCCTTTCCATCAATCAGTGTTTTAGGGCGATGTGTCAATTAGTTGGCTGAAGATGGCCTCGAAACTGTAGTCTCTTATCGGGAAAAGTTATGGCATCCTGGATTCTGGATGACATCAGGCGGTGGTACTTCTTCGCGACTGGCTGGTCACGTGTTAGTTCACCATGAATCTGCTTCAATTTCCAGCTTTTAGTGAATTTAATTCTCCTTTTGGCCCCCCCACCTGCCTGGGCCTCTTTATCTTGACCTTCACGGGGCAAGCTGGTATGCTCTGAAAGTTTCAATTCTTCTTCGCTGAGGCTCTCCTCCCTTTCTTAGGTTGACCTCGATTTCCCAGGCATAGGCTGCCCTTTGTTGAGTTTCGATTTGCTCTTTCTCCAGGCTGGCTGGGATGTGAAACCTAGCCTGTTAGGCCTCACCCGCCTGGGCGTACTTCTGCTTTTACAAAATGGAGTCGCACTTGTATAGCGTGCCTTATTGAGGTAGATATATGATTGGCGCTTACTGCTCTATTCTTCTACTAAGCATTGCAAGCAGTATCGATTTCTTAGCTTCTTGCGTTCCAAGCCTATTTACACACATTAGCTGGTTCAATTCTTCCATCTGGTTTCAGAGCTATGTTTCTTTTATGGTTCAGCATTGTTTTGTCCTTCGTGTCACTTGTATTCATTTTTAATGGCTGCTCGCGCTGGCGTGTTACCTTTGTCCATGTGTGAGTCTGTCCAGGCCCGTGTTTTGTTACCATTTGCCTTCCATCAGGGCTCTTTGTGTTTCCTCATGGACAGTCTGCAAATACTCATCGTTTCGTATCAACGGCTGGTATGGTTGTCTGATGGGGTTCCGTGCTGCCCAGGGCTGTCTGGTTATGGGCGCTTCAACAGGTAAAGCTCTTCTAATGTACACTAGGCAAAGTCCCAGTGCAGCTCTTTGTTGGTTCATCTGCTCCTCATACGTCACATACGTCAGCGAGTACTTTCCTGGTACCTCGAAATGAGGGGCAGGGGTGCAGGCCATGTCTGGGACCTCCTCTACACTATGCTAATGCAAAACGGTGTCTCTTTATGCCACTTTTCTCGATTTGTTTTCCAGGCTTTCAATCTAATAGATAGATCCAATCTCTGGGCCAAATTATCAAGGTTGGGGATAGACGTGAAACTCTTGAAAACTGTTAGGGATCTGGATGCAAACACCTCAACTTCACGCTGTTTTGGCTGAGCTGGGATATTTTCACTGGAATTTATGAGAACCCGGGGAGTGATAGAAGGGTGCCTCTTGGTATTTGCAATATTTTGCCTTTTTAAAACTTTTTTTTTACATCAATCCATAAAAAGGTAACATAAAAAAGGTCATTATACATATGAAAATAATTATAACAAAACCTCATACAAATATAACTAAGTACATGTTATAAACCGACCCCTTAAAACCTCACGTGTTCGGTAAATAGACTGTAAATAAAAAGAGCCCATTCCTATTATTAAAACATCAGCCATGCAATCTCATTCTCATTTGCAAACCTACATATCACAATTAACATAGGTTAGCTTGTGTGGCTAGATTATTCCACTGTTGCACTTCCTTATCCTACTAACGCTTCCTGTATAAAGGACATGGGACTATGGTTACATGATTGTTGTTCCCATTTCAAACCCTGTGCCAAAACTGATTGGCTAGCATAGAGTTGGGATTATGGACGTGTTCAAAAAACACTTTATTCTTATACATAATAGATTATGGTATTCTACAAATAGGTGTTTAAGAGTTTCTACTGCTCTAACTATATTAATAATAATAGATACTGGAGCACACAGGGGTAAGTGGAAGAGTCATCAGCACAATTTACCTCCTACAAACGACCATGCACAATCTGGTTCTTTAAATTCATCCCCATAAACAGCACAGCACAGGAATAACCTTTTCTTTATGAAATTGAATAGTGGGGATTTGTGACAAATTGGATTCTGCCCCACAGGAGTACACGAGTGAGCAGGGACAAAATGGCTGGCTTAGCTCTCACACTTCTACAAACCAAAACACAACGCAATCATAAAGGTAAAACAGGGACAGTTAAGAGATATAACCAGCTACCTCGTGGAGAAACTATGCATTTCCGTTGGACAGCGCACCACCAGAAGCCAGGACACATGCAGACTTGAAATTGGTCACTGCAAAAAGGAAAGGACCAGCAAACAAGCCTTCTCTGCCTACGCCCCAAGACTATGGAACCTCCTCCCCGTCAGCATCAGACTCACCCCCCACGCTCCTACAATTCAGAAAAGAAATCAAGACTCACCTCTTCACAGTCTCTCCTCAACACCTAGGCCACCACATCACCCCTCTCTCCACCTGACTCGTTAGATGCTGCCCGCCCCTCTCCTCACCACCACCCGGTACAGCTGTACCTCTCCTCTGCCCCCCTCTGTATCCTATCCCTTGCTGTATATCTGTTCTGTTGTTACCACTGAAAAGCGCTCTGTTATGCATTTATAATGTTGTACACCTCTGTGAAGTGCTCCGTTATGTATCTGTATTGATGTATACCTCTGTAAATTGCTCAGTATCTTCTCAAAGCAAGGTCAACGCTCAATAAATACCATAATATTAATAATAATAATAATATACCTCCCTCGCCTTTTGAACTAACACAGGCCATGGGTAGGCTATACTCCGAAGAGGGATGTGAAGGTGAACCAGTAGTGACCCAAACAATACAGTATCGCAGGTCAAAATAAAGGGAATGTCCAATCAAGGTTCTATAAAAATATAAACACTTTAATAAAATACACAGTCTGAAAGCAGAATGAAAAGAGATTACTGTACAAAAACCCACCCTCGAGGAAAGATGTTAGAGACTGGAGAAAGTAGCACTTTATGTTTAGTTCCAGGGGTGGTAGGTAAGGTACTACCAAAAAGGATATCTTGGTGATGACACAGACGTTCACCAGGGCCGTCCCTCTCATTCAGGATACGGAGAACACAGAGTGACTAGTTCCTCATGATTCCTGTGAGTCCTTCCCAAAGGACTCGAGGATAGTATTATCCACTTCAGGGTCTGCTCTTCTGGCACAGAAGATCCATTGCAGATTGGTTGGTCGGGTTCTGGCCCACAGAACTGGTCACTCCCGAAAGCCATTGGGATTGGTTAGGTGAGAGATCTTCCTTCTGTCTTGGACGGCTCCTTCTTCAACTCCAGCGTAGTATTTTGGACAGTGCAACTGTCCCAAAGGAAGTCCAGGTCAGAGTCCTCAGAACGTCTCTTCAGCCTTAAAGGATCGTCGAGGAACTGTAGGTATTCTGTTGAAGGGATGCGAGACTCCTTTACACGGCATAAGTCCCCAGGTGATTGGTCTCAAACTAGCCTGCTTTTAAGGGACCAATCCCTCCTCCTGGTGGGAGTGGACTTTTCCTTCTTGATCTTGCACCAAAAGTGCTTAGCTCCAAGGGAAGCAGAGGAGACAGGAAAGGGAAAGAGAGACAGCATGAAACAAAATGTTAGAAGACGTCTTCCATTTGTACAGAGCACTCCTGCCTATCCAACTGGTGCCCTGTTATCTCCTGCTGACAACAAAAGACCATTAGATATGCAGCCCGCCGGTGTGAGGCCACTGCTGCTGAATGAGTGCGCGCCTTGATATCAGGGTCCCAGGCCGCTGCCTGCTGTGTGGCGGTCTCTGGGGTAGGGTGTTAGCGGTCTTCACAAAAAGAATCAAAGAGAAGCTGGAACCTCTGGGTTTCTGTCCTGCTCGGTGGCAATATCGGCCAGTCTGACCCTAATACAAATTCCTTTCCACAGCAGAGCTGACTCACAGGAGCTAACACATGTGCAATATTAATTGGTTTGTGGTGGCCACGATCATAACTATCACCATGCACGATGCCTAAACATAGACTTTACTTATTCTTAGAGTTTACCCTACCACCAGCATGGGGTACTCATGGTCATTGTAGTTTTGGTATATGAGGTATATCTTACATGTTGACCCTGCACGGCAGTGACTTTGCTGTCACCACTACGGTTGAGGGGGCATCTTGTGACCTTTGAACCTGCTCTGCGCCACAAGCTGAGCAGGTGCTGCGGATCAGGCTACTGATGCAGCAGGCCACAAGTGCACTATGCTTTTGGCATGGAGTTGTGACAAAGGGGCATCTGGTCAGTAGATTACCCCTTTGGAGAAGGAATCACCTGCATCATTTTAGGTACAGTTGGCAATTTTTCACACACCCCACATCCAAAAAGCTTGAGACTCATCCTTCTGGCTCATCCTCCTGGCAAAAGTACCTACTGAGACAACAATATAATAGATGGGTACCCCCTACGTCGCTGGCAAGCGGGGAAGCAACTAGCAACATAGCACAAGAATTAAGCCAGCAGATATACAAGCAAGTACACTGAAAGGAGCACAATCCCACCAGCGGAGTCGGGAACGGACCCTCAATCAACCCCTCAGATCACTGCACATGAATCACAACAGTATTATTTAAATACATTTCTTTATTAGATTAGAAACAAACATTAAAATGATTATTAAATAAGTTAGAGCTCGTACATGAATAAGAGTAAATATATGACATACAATTATAAACACAAATAAAGTGCATAATGTGAAGCAAATACTAATTTCCAAAAAAGACTGCTAAGAACCCAATGCCAAATCACAAATTGGAGAGCGATCAGAAGCATCCCCAAATATATCTGGATCAGTGCCAGTGAATTGGACACACTCGGGAGACGGGAATCTCTCGAGTGAAAAATTCTGGTCAACTGAACAAGTCTGAATGGTTTAGAAATACATTCATATGCTGGTTAAATCCTAAAAATGGCAGGAAAGAGGATTCGTTATTTCCAAATGTGGCAGTTCAATAATAGAACAAACAGGAAACTGAAAAGCATCACAAATTTAAACCCATACTCTAAAAATTCTAACATGAGATGCAATACGTCAACTACTGCGGTGACATGCAAATTAGAACACAAATACATGAAAATAATATAGTAAACATGGCACCATAAAACAAGTAGTTTCGATGGAAAGCACATCTAGCTGAATTGCAGATGATGTCCATCTTCGTCAGGACGTGGCATTCCCGTGTATACATTCTTGAAAATTCATCTGTGTCTTTAATACACCTACACAAAAGTTACACATTAAAAAACACCCTTTCTACTGGAATTTTTTATCTTAAAACAAATATGAAGATAATAAAACCTAAATTGAAGAAGAACATACATGTAAACAATACATTCATTCATACATCATTCTTATATATAAAAAAACAAGTGATCTGAAGATCCCGAAAGAGGACCGTTCCCTCAACACTAGGTGAGGACATGCAAAGTGACTAGGGGGAGAAAATCTAATTACCGTGATCTCAAACCCTTCGGGGGTGGGCCCAGGAGCCTGCCAAGAAGTCCAGGAAGTAACAATCCGGCCACACCGAAGACAAATTTCAAATTAATTTGATCTGTAATAATAACGTAAGCACAAGTCCAGAATTAGGACTCGCAATTTTTCTTCACCTCTAGTTGTTCACTTTGTCGAACATCAACATGACTGTGAAAATTTACGTTGGTGGTGCTTAGAAAAAGTCATGGGACCAGACCATTGTGCCATTGCCACAAAATTATCACAAAGGGAACAGTGGTGGATATTCAACACATAAAGTCATATACTGGGCCTGAATGCCCAGGAAGAATGGCATGCGCTATCTCAATAGAACCCTGATGCCAAGGTAGTTCTCGGACCCGTAGCTTGAGAGCGAGCTTTTTGGCCCTTTAGCCCTTTGGCTATCTTTGTGGTTTTCTGCCTTGCAACTATTGTCTTGGTTTGGGCACTCCACCGTGCCAATTTAGGGACAGTATGTGTTTCTGGTCGAAAACCGTGGCAATGCGCTTTGTGAACACTGTCTACCACACTCTCCTAATTTAATACAAGTGCTTTTTTGAGCTTGTTTATATTGGACCACGTGTTATGTCACGTGATTCATGTGTATTGGTGCTCTGCAAGCCCCAGCCTTGCGTTTTGGTTTGTTTTATTTTACGATTCATCGTGTCACTTTAAACGTGTTTTTCGGTGCATTGGATAATTTCGGGTCGTTTCGCTTGAGACGGCAGACCCGCTATGCCCCTAAGGCTGTAATGCATTGCTCAGCTTCCTTTACCGCGTAGGACGCGTGGTGTCATATTAGACACGCCCTGCCGCGCGTAGGGCTCATTCGAGTTGAGACGCTCGTGATGCCAGCTTTGACACTCCCTTTGGCGTATTTTACTCCAGTTGAACACAAACGCGGGCAGTTCAGTTTCCGACTTCCTGCACTGGCGTTTATGGCATTTTTTGTAGAGGTGAGTGTTCCACAACCACTAGCTAGACAGAATTTTCTTTGCTTCTGGCCTTGGACTAGGCTCATTTGGGTATTTTACGATCTCCTTTGACCACGCAATTCTTATTATTTCCTTAGACATCCTGGCGATGCTATTTTTATGTTATGTTATTGGCGGAGGAAACTGATTTGGATTAGTTAGCCGGACTGACTTTCTTTCTCTCCTTTTTCTCATGTAGTCGGTTTACATGTACAAAGTAAGTTTATGTACAATCACATTTGGGGCACATTAAATGACTTACCAGCTCTTTGTGTCTGCCATTATTCCATAGACTTTGTTTAGTCCTGAATGACATTGTGAGGTTCACCTCTTTTGGGAACCTACAGAAATCCTGAACTGCTCGTGCATTTGAGGCCGTACCACAGACCAAGGAAAGACCAATTGATGGTACTCGATTGACAGATGTAACTTTGATTATAGGTGAGCACAATGATGTTTCATGTGACTTGTGCATGAGTATACCGAGAACATTTCGGATGCTGTTTATGTACTATTCTCATCTGTTTCTGGAGTCTAGGGTTTTCTCTCTTCTTTATCACTTATTCCTAATACTGGTGATTTATTTCCATCACACTGGTGGTCTCATTTTGGGTTTCAAATGTCTGTTTAATTTGGAGCTAAGTTTTACCCTTTCTTTGGGCGCCTTTTATCTCACTAGAGCTCTTCTACAGAGAAATTTCATAACCACACGTGGTCATTCTTCTTTTTTATTATATTATTACAGATCAAATTCATTTGAGATTTGTCTTCGGTGTGGCCGGATTGTTACTTACTGGACTTCTTGTCAGGCTCCTGGGCCCACCCCCGAAGGGTTTGAGATCACGGTAATTAGATTTTCTCCCCCTAGTCACTTTGCAAGTCCTAACCTAGCGTTGAGGGACCGGTCCTCTTTCGGGATCTTCAGATCACTTGTTTTTTTTATATATAAGAATGATGTATGAATGATTGTATTGTTTACATGTATGTTCTTCTTCAATTTAGGTTTTATTATCTTCAGATTTTTTTTAAGATAAAAAATGCCAGTAGAAAGAGTGTTTTTTAATGTGTAACTTTTGTGTAGGTGTATTAAAGACACAGATGAATTTTCAAGAATGTATACACAGGAATGCCACATCCTGACGAAGATGGACATCATCTGCAATTCAGCTAGATGTGCTTTCCATCGAAACTACTTGTTTTATGGTGCCATGCTTACTATATTGTTTTCATGTATTTGTGTTCTAATTTGCATGTCACCGCAGTAGTTGACGTATTGCATCCCATGTTAGAATTTTTAGAGTATGGGTTTAAATTTGTGATGCTTTTCAGTTTCCTGTTTGTTCTATTATTGAACTGCCACATTTGGAAATAACGAATCCTCTTTCCTGCCATGTTTAGGATTTAACCAGCCTATGAATGTATTTCTAAATCATTCAGACTTGTTCAGTTGACCAGAATTTTTCACTCAAGAGATTCCCGTCTCCCGAGTGTGTCCAATTCACTGGCACTGATCCAGATTTTTTTGGGGATGATTGAGATCGCTCTCCAATTTGTGATTTGGCATTGGGTTCTTAGCAGTCTTTTTTGGAAATTAGTATTTGCTTCACATTATGCACTTTATTTGTGTTTATAATTGTATGTCATATATTTACTCTTATTCATGTATGAGCTCTAACTTATTTAATAATCATTTTAATGTTTCTAATCTAATAAAGAAATGTATTAAATAATACTGTTGTGATTCATGTGCAGTGATCTGAGGGGTTGATTGAGGGTCTGTTCCCGACTCCGCTGGTGGGATTGTGCTCCTTTCAGTGTACTTGCTTGTATATCCGCTGGCTTGATTCTTGTGCTTTGTTAAAAGTACCTACTGAGGCCATCTGCATTGGAGTGCTGTGTCCCACGTTATGCTGTCCATATCCAATCCCTGTAGAGATATGGCTCAACTCAGTAATTTGGAGTTCTTTTTCTGCATGGATATAAGCCGCTTCAGAGGTCTGTGGTCAGTTTGACAGAAGTGCGACCCAAAGATGTAGGGTTTCAGCTAGCCTACTGCCCAAACTACCGCAAATGCCTCCTTTTCAATGGTGGCCCAGTTGCGCTCTCGCTTGGTCAAGCACCTACTCGGATACGCACAAGGTTGTTCTACCTCCTTGGAGTTCAGTTGTGCTAACATTGCACTGATGCCAAATTCGCAAGCGTCTGTCTTTTTGATAAATTCTTTGCCAAAATCCAGGATCTTCAGAACAGGAGCCTGACACAGGCCATCCTTCAATCTCTGGAAGGATAACTGACAGGGAGGAGTCCAAGTGACCTTATTCGGCAGCTTCTTGGTAGTTATGTCATTCAGCGGAAGGGAAAGAGTCCCATACATGGTTTAGATAGAATTTCATGTTTATCCTATTTGTTATTTTGTATGTATTTCATATAATTGTATTTATGACTTATGTTTCTTTAGACCTTTGGAAATAAATCAGTGTGTGTTATGTAGTATATACGTATATAAACACACTATATACTGAGAAACAACAATTTGCGGTTCAGGTTCTTGTTAATGGATAGGAGAGATTTTAATTATCCATAACCAGATCAGCACACACCACACTTTTGATGCTGCTTATGAATGTTTTGTGACAACGTCAATTGTGCATGCATGTGACTGGTGTCAGGATGGGTCGGTCTTGATCTCCTCTCACTCACCATGTTTTATCGCCAACATTTTGAGTGAGCGTCCACCAGTTATGTCCTATTAGTGTTCTGGGACCCCAGGACTTTGCACTTCCCCCAGCAGCGTCATACAAATACAAAAGAAATGTGTGAGTTCCTTCCAGCTATGCCACCTTAGAGATACAGGACACCAGCAGTTTCACTTTCTCCACCAATCTATTGTCAGTGACATAATGCTCCAAAGATGTTTTTGGGGTTGTAGTGCCGGAGGGTACATTTTAAAAACATATTTGGATTATTTGATTGTTGAACCTAAAATAGGTATTGGAAACAACTGTAAGCTTCTCCCTCCTATGCCCAATGTTAGGGGACTCGGGAAGTGCAGAAGCATATCTCTGTACTTTATTGCCTCACTTGGAGCAACCTCATTCAAATATTGTTTTTTTTAACCTTTTTTGCATTGAAGACAACCAATTATGTTGACCCTCTATAAAACATTCAAGTTCATAACATTGTATGAACAATATAAAAATATCAAAGTCCCCTCAGTACAATTACACTGAGATCATCAAAGAGTTTAAGAGAACTGTGTTTCCTCAAAATCCCTGCTGCAAGTTTTCAAATGTTTGAAAGTTTGTTAACCAGTGCGCAAATACTTAATTTCTAACTGTTTTGATGACAATGTGTTAACAATCAGCTTTAAACATTGTACCATAGATAAGAAATCTACAACTTATTTGAAGTGTTACTGTGTTTTTAAAACTGCCCTTATTTTGGTGTTCTTTCTTAAACCTAATGTAACACATATGTTTACAGCGGTTTAACCTTTTATAACTTGACTCTATAGAAGTACGGATTGGGTTGTATCTGTAGCAAAGTCCCTAAGGGGTCCCCTGTGCCCGCTGGATTTTGTGCGTCTCCTACGCCTTGCATACTAGTCAAGGGATTCGATGGTCTAACACAACGCCCACTGTAGCAAAGTCCCTAAGGGGTCCCCTGTGCCCGCTGGATTTTGTGCGTCTCCTACGCCTTGCATACTAGTCAAGGGATTCGATGGTCTAACACAACGCCCACTGGCTATTGTGGAGCTCAGTTGGAGGGGGTAAACCTCTCAACTCCACATCACTGTCAAGGATGTCATTCTGGTAGACTGTCCGTCAGGGAACAATAAACCTGATGGCAAAATTATCGCCATGGTCACGTGATGGAAGGCTAAGTAAAAAGTTTAGGTAACAACCCCGACGGCAATGGGTCGAGGGGCTCTTCCGGCTGATGATGGCATCAGACCGGCTCCACCGGTACTACCCAGTCCAGATCCGGAGTCGACAGAGATGCCTGCTCCTGCTGGAGAGGGTCTAGTGGCCGCTGAAGAGTCTGCTGTACTGGTACATGACTTAGTGGCCTCAGGGTTGCCTACAGATTTAGAACTCAACCCGGAGGTGGATGACACCGTAGCTTCAGACCTCACGGGTCTACACCCGAGCTAAGTGACTGTCGGATGCCAACTTTAGCAGATCTGCGTGAGCAGGCACAGGAGCAAGCTCAGGGGAAGCCCCAGGGATGTTCAAGGTATACTTGGAGAACAGACTCCTGTACAGTGAGCACAAGACATCTGAGGTGGGCGCCTAGCCAGTGTTTGGTAGGTCACCTTGGGACAGGCTGTTGGCTCCTTTCTACTGGCCCCAGATGGCCCCAGATGGCATCAAAAATAAAAGCATTTGTCCGGTCCGGCCAAATATCCAGCAAGGCGGACAGAGATATCAAGGCCCCCTTAATTCCACTGCTTGTGTTGGGCAGCCTGTTCAAGAGAATAGGTATGGGCAATGTGGGTCCTTTTGATCCTCAAACCTCCTACGGAAACTAGAATATCTTGGTCATAGTTGATCATGCCATCCAGTTACTGGAGGCTTTCACACTGAGGAGCATCAAGCCCCCCGTGGTCATCGGGATATTCTCTCAATTCTCTAAATCTGGTGCAGGAAGGATGGGAGGGCAATATCCATACTCCTTCCTAGTGGAATATGTGCTCAGCCTCTGATCCTGGCTGTTCAAGTACAGGGAACAGAGCACCCAGAACCTGAAAGCCAGCCAGGAAGCACTGGCATGACCACACAATGACCATGACAGAATATGCACCGGCCAGCTAATCTGGATCATGAAACCTGACCAGCTCACTGCCTTGCAGTAAAAGTGGACTGGGCCCTATGTGGTGCTTGAAAGGATCAATGAGGTTAACTACCTCATTTATATGAAGACTCCGAAGCAGATGCATTGGGTCTTTCACGTCCACCGGCTGGAACACCATTACAGCCGGGATGGCTCTGGTTATGGATAACGAGACAGGAGGAGACATATCCCCTCTTTCACCTGTTGCATGCAGAGCCCACCAATGG
Organism: Ambystoma mexicanum; assembly: GCF_040938575.1. Lineage (NCBI taxonomy): Eukaryota > Metazoa > Chordata > Amphibia > Caudata > Ambystomatidae > Ambystoma > Ambystoma mexicanum. The sequence goes on along the minus strand of NC_090941.1, from coordinate 732,211,277 downwards.
GTCTCTAAAGGGAGTTCAACTCTAGCCATACCTCACAGAGCAACAGAGACAAGATTGCCAGTAGTTGCTGGATCAGTACACCGGCCGGTTCTCCTTGACTCCTGGGAAGATCGATTGGTGTGTTCATGACATCGACACAGGAGCCAGTAAGCGGGTGAAGAGTATTACTAACCGGTGTCAGACAAGGTCAAAGGCACCATCAAGGAGGAGATGTGTGCCTTGGGGGCTATCAAGCCTTCCTGCAGCCCCTGGCCTAGCCCAGTGGTACTTGTCCCTAAATGGTCCATATACGGGAAAACTGATGTCTGCCTTTGCTTGGATTATTGGGTGCTCAACTGTCACAAATACAGATGCACACCCCATCCTTTGGGCAGACAAGCAAATCGACTGGTTAGGCGCTGCCCAGTTCATGAGTACCTTCGACCTCATGGATGGATACTCGGAGGTTGGTCTGACCAATCCTCCAAAAGAGAGGTCTGCATTCTCAACATCAGACAGGCATTATCAGTTCACTATTATGCCGTTCAGGCTAAAGAATGCCACTGCCACCTTCCAGAAGATAGTAAACCAAGTCCTAACGGGGATGGAAGACTTCAGCATCGCCTACCTCAACAATGTTGCCGTATTCAGCAACAACTGGGAAGATCATCTTTGTCATGTGGAAGGCTGGCTTGACTATCACAGTGTCCTAATGTCAGATAGTGCAGTCTACTGTAACTTAGCTCAGACACCAGGTTGGTGGTGGTAAGAAACAGCTTCTCCAGGCCAAAGTCCAGGCCTCCACCAGACTCAAACAACAGACCTTCCTGGAACTCACAGGCTATTACTGGCCTTTTATTAAGGTGTATGGCCATGCACCGAAGAGTCTGGCCACTGGTTGCAATAACTATAATAGTATGTGTACAGCGGTGGACAGAGCCTCAGGCGGCTAGCGTATGTGTGTGGGTTGTGGCCACTGGCCAGGTTCTTGGGAGCATGGCTATATTATGCTGTGTTGGTTGTGGCCAGCCACTAGACTCTTGGGTGCATGGCAAGAGGCCATGCACCCAACAGTCTGGCTACTGGTTGCAAAACTGCAATAGTATGTGTACAGAAGTGGACAGGGCCTCGGGCAGCAGGATTATGTGTGTGGGTTTCGGTCACTAGCCAGATTCTTGGGTGCATGGGTGTATTATGCTGTGATGGTTGTTGCCTATTCCTAGGCTTTTGGGTGGATGAGGGTCTGCCTACTGGTTGCAAGAACTGTAGTAGTATGTGTACAGACGTGGACAGGGCCTCTGGCGGCTGGCTTATGTATGTGGGTTGTGGGCACTGACTAGATCGTAGGTGCATGTCTGTATTATGATGTGATGGTTGTGGCCTGCTCCTAGACTTTTGGGTACCTGACAGTTTTCCCTCTGGTTGCAAGAAGAGTAATAGTATGTGGACAGGGCCTTGGGTGCCTGGATTATATGTGTGGGTTGTGGCCACTAACCAGGTTCTTGGGTGCATGGCCGTATTATGCTGTGGTGGTTGTGCCCAGCCCCTAGACTCGTGGGTGCATGGACAGAGGCCATAGGCCATACACCCAAGGGTCTAGGGGCTGACCACAACCACCACAGCGTAATACGGCCATGCACCCAAGAATGTGGACACTGGCATAAGCATTGCACAAACATGTGTATAGAAATGCAATTTGTCCATTACAAAGAAGCATATACTCACTGTACATATTAGTGAGGCACTGCATACTTTTGGAAGACGGTGACAGAATACCATTGAAATGAAATAGCACATTTCACACATTTTCTTTGTTGCATGTGGAAATGCAGGAGACATTTGTGTTTCATTGGTGGTAATAAAAAAAAAAACATGTTAGGGAAGGTACTTCATAATGTCGTATTGTACACAATTTCAGACATTCATGTACTTTGTGTACTTTGTGTACCCTCATAATTAGTACATTACAAGTACTATGCTTCAGACAAGTGTACCGTGTAATGTGCTCAGTTCCTGTGTTTGGTTGCATAATCATTGGGTGTGTTGGAAAAAAATCCATGCAGGATAAAAAAAACCTAGTACATTTATTTGATGTTACGCGGCACACTATGTTTCATTGAAGTGTGCAGTACTTGCAGGAATGTTCAAGGTGCACATCTATGTGGTTTTGCTGTTAAAATCACTGTTGCAGTAGGAGGAATTTAAATGGTGTATGTGTTTTGCTTTTCGGAAGTGGTGGTGGTATGGTTGCAGTTAGATACCAGTTGGCGTATACTAACTGTTTATCCGTTTCCACTTTTTAACAGTATCTGCTATGTAGTTTGAATGCTTTTGGTGTTTTCTAAATACTGTACTATTGAATATTGCAGTATTGTGGGGCAGTTAGATACCTGTTGGCGTATTCTAACTGTTGGTAGTTTCACAGTTCTTGACAGTATCTTTTGAAGCAGTTTAATTGTTGAAGGTGGATGTTAGCAGTTTGACTGCTGGAAGTAACATTGTAGTACTGTGGGTGTTCTGAGATACCAGTTGGTGTATTCTGCATGCTGATACTTTATGAGTCTTGAAGCGCATCTCCAGAAGAACTTTCATTTTTGTAGGTGGATTTTAACTTTTGTAGTAATGGGAAGTAATATTGCAGTATTATGGTTGCAGTTAGATACCAGTTGGCGTATTCTAACTCTTCAGTTTCATAGTTTTGCATGGATGTTTTGAAGCACCTTCATTCCGGTTGGTGGATTTAAGTTTTCCACTATTCATAAGTGACATTTTAGTATTATGGGTGCAGTTAGATGGCAGTTGCCATATTCATTGCACTGGTATGGGCACAGTTAGAGAACAGTTGGTTTATTGTAACAGTTGATAGTGTTACAGGTTAGTGAGGACAGTTTGTAGACCCTCATATGCAGTACTTTTTAAGTACTATACACGTTGTGCGGTAAAATCCTCAAATTACCGGCATGGCGCCCTTAACGTGTCTGCCCTCGCAGGAGGGTGCTAATAGCGTACCATTACGAGTACGCGAACATGAGCATTGCGCCATGCCGGTAATGCCCCTGCTGCCTTGCTGCTAAACTCCCCCAAAAGTCACTTACCGTCTTCCTCGACAGTGCAGATAGCAACTCCGCCTTGACGCAGCATGCAAATAGCGGTCACCGCTAATAGCGGTGACCGTTAAATACCGGAACCGGAAAAAGCATCATCGCACAGGAACGGGAAAGAGCATGGCATCCATCTTTAAAAACACAATCCATTGCCATCCTCTGCCCCCTGGACCTGTTTGTGTTACCTTGCTGTCTGAGATCCATTGCAACACCGTTACCATGCCCAATGCACTTAAAAAAAACACAGACCGCCAGCGGAAGGAAAAGTTCTCTACTGAGGAGTTACTCATGCTGACTCAGACCTTATCGGACAATGCTGCAGTGGTCTTCGCAAATGACATGTGGCGGGAGACCCTACTGAAGAAAAAGGCTATCTGGGACGAAGTGGCAATGAAAGTGAGTGCTATGGGCAGCAGCACGCGCACTGTTCGTGAGTGCAGGAAAAGATGGGATGACCTGAGACTCCGGGTCAGAATGATCCTGGCAGAGAATCATAAGACTGCCACCGCTGGCAGATCTGGGTCGCCAATCAAGTTAATGTATTGAGGGAGTTGGGAGGATGGAGCATGGCGTGGCAGACACTTCTGATGGAGGTAAGTGCACTGATGCAAGCATGCAATGTGAATGTACAGGTCCCCACAAATGTCAGCCCTGGATCACCTCATTGATGGCCAAACATCCACACATGCATCCCACCCTGCCCATGTCAGTGCCAGACCCAAACACACACACATGCACACTTCAACAGAGCCAAGTGCCACACACAACACTGCATGGATGAGCCACTGAAATGACACATCACCTGCATCCTTCACAATGAAGTCCAAACGGCCCCAACTGAAATCATGATTTAGCCTGCATTGAGTACATTGAACCATAACCAATGACACCCCCCTTCCTGTCCCTGACAGGGTCACATACAGACAGCAAGGAAGCATCCAAGGCACCCCCTGTGCAGAATAAAAAAAGTCCAAAGCCCAGCGAGGACGCCCCAACGGCATCAAGGGGAAAAGGCTCAAGGCTCCATTTGCAGCGTTCAAAACATCGTTTGAGCGCCACTGCCAGTGCCACGCCAAACCCTACTGCCCTGCCTCTGGAGGTTCACTCCCCCCAATAACAGCCACCGAGGGTCCACCCTCAGCTGCAGCCAGTTCGGCAGGAGAGGCGGCAGCCATTGCCCCATTGTCTGATGTGGATGAGCCTACAGATCTCGACCTGGCCATGCACACCCCAAGCCCTGCTCGAATCCCAGAGCCATCACCCCAACACACACCTGTCTCCAACCTCACTGTTGACGAGACCATGGAGACCTTCGGTAGCCCCCCGGAGCCTACATCTGTACACCGGCCAGCATCAGAGCGTGCAGCAGCCACACCCCCACAGCCCGACACTGCCCTTGACCTGGCCAGCATCATCCAGCGGCAACAGGGTCTCACTGTGCTGGTTGGTCAGCATGTCGAGGAGGCTGCCCATCTCAGGGCGGAGCTCGGGGAGACATCCAGGCACTCCAGGGAAGGGATGGAGTCGTGCACAGACAGGCTGTGTGGAGAGCTCATACGCCTCCGGGAGGTGCTCACACGCATTGCGGATGCAATGGACCGCCAATTCCCACCACCACCAGCACCAGGACAGTCTGCCACCTCTTCGTCCACCAGTTCGCGGCAGACAAGCCCACTCAGACACTCTGCACGCACCACCAGGCGCACCTCCAGCCAGCCCCCAAATGCTGGTCCTGCCAATGACCAATAGGGTGTGAATGTTCATTCCCCTGTGTGCATGCCTGGACGCAAACATTGTTGGAGACTCATGAGGGACAGTTGTGGGGAGTGGGGGGAGGGGTGTGATGGGACAGTTGTGGGGGGTAGGGGAAGGGTGTGATGGGACAGTTGTGGGGGGTGGGGGGAAGGGTGGTGGGATGATTGGGGACTTGCACATTTTTCTGTGTCAGTTCATAAATACACTGTTGTTTGAGCAAAACACAGCCCTGGACTCCTTCTTTGTGTCTGTGCAATTTATTGACACCAAGGTCCATTGTGAGCTAGCAAACAGACACCAGTGCATCACCAGCCATATAGAGGTGACAGTACGAGTACATGGTACTCAGAAGATTTGGTTGATCAAATGCTGTCTCACAGCACGTCCCTCCTGGCCATCCCCTCTTGCATGACCTGCATCCCCTTCACCTCCATCCTCATCCCTATCATCATCCTCATCAGGTGCCTCCATTTCAACGTCAGGGGGAAGTGGCACATTCCGTCTGATACACATATTGTGCAGCATGACACATGCCATGGTGATCTTTGCCACCTTATCATGGCCATACAGGAGAGCGCCACCAGACCTGCTAATGCACCTAAACCGTAACTTCAAAAGTCCAAAAGTCTGCTCGATCACGAGGCGGGTACGGGTAGGTGCACGATTGTATTCTTCGTGCCTGTTCTGTGGGTTCCGTACAGGTGTGAGGAGCCACCTCTTCAGGGGATAGCCGGCATCACCTACATGGGGGAAGGAATGGGGTCCTGTTACTTTTCAACACAAGTGTGGCCTGTTCATAACACATACTTTGACCTATCATTGGGATTCATGTACACAATCAACTGCATGAATGAAAATGGTCTGTGTAACTGCTTTGTGCAAAGGTGAGCGCAAGCCTGCAAGTAGACATGCCCCATTGATGCCTCCAACAGTAATTGACATGTTCTGGGTGAGGCCAGGTCATAGGTGTCCCTGTGGCCAGGCACATTTGGTACCACACTGGTGGTGTACTGTCCTTCCAACATTGCTGTTGCCATGCTGAGAGGCATCACTTCAGTGGTGACATGGGTTCGTGGTGCATTGCCATGGCTAGGGGGTATCCCTTTGCATGCATCGAAGGGCACAATGCATTGTTGATGTTGTGCTGTAGGAATGCTGCATGACTATGTTGACGGCATGGATGACATTTGTGTATTTCGTGGCGTGGAGTGTCGTGCAATGTGGATGAGGATTGATGTTTGATGTTACTAGAATTGGATTGTCAGCTGTGTTGCTTAGCATGTACTTGCATGTCCGTTCATCTCAAGTACATTGCTGCCCTCCCAGATGGACATTTGCGTACATCTGTATGTGCATTTGGGCGACAGACTACAGGCTACACCCAGTTGGAGTATCTATCTATCCCCCCCAATGCATCCCCAGTTGGAGTATCTATTTATCCCCCCCCCCAATCACACTGCCATGTGCTTGGCCTGCAACTCACCAAGTAGCCTTGAACGTTGTCCCATTTGCCGCTCCATGTAGCGGGGGATAGTTGAGTTCCGCAAGACCATGGAATCATGGGTAGATCCTGGAAATCGGGCACAGCAATGTGTGATTATCTTGTTGGTGTCACATACCATTTGGACATTGATGGAGTGGAATTGCTTCCTGTTTCGGTACACTACTTCATTGTGATGTGGGACGACCAATTCCACATGTGTACAGTCAATGGCCCCAGTGCAACTTGGGATGCCTGCCATTGAATAGAAGCCAACTTTGGTGTTTGCAATCTCCTGGGCAGTCCGTGACATGGATATGTGTTCGGGTGCATGCTTCAGGAGGGCATCGAGTACCTGGTTCAGTATGCGTGAGAATACTGGTTGGGAGATGCCATGCATCTGCCCCACTGTATGCTGGTAGGTTCCTGTGGCCAGGAAGTTGAGCACTATCACCACCTTGAGTAGAGGGGGGATGGCAGTTCCGATGTCTATGAGGCTCACTATGTCGTTGTGTATCATACCCACGATGCTGGTGATGGTGTCCCGGTCCAGACGGTACAGGGTGTGTATCTGCTCAGGTGTTAGGTTAAATGGACTGGCTCTGATCTGGGGAATTGGTGGGTGCCTCTGTGGTATGATTAGGTGGCGTTGTGGTGCTTGCTGTGCCTGTCTAGCCCTCCTCCTCCTCCTGTCTCTCCTCTGTGCTGCCTGTTGTTGTAGCAGCAGCGCTGCAATCAGGTCCTTCAGGCCATGTAATGCTGCCAGTATTGGAACCATCTTGGTGTGGGAAGGGGTGTGGGAAGGGGTGTGGCGTGATTCTTTTGAGCAGCCACAGTCTCCATTGCCTCCACCTGTGCTGATTTTGGCCACCTGTGGCAGGTGTTAACACTGCCTAGTTCTTTTAACGGGTTGTTCGCGGTGGCGGTATTAGCGCCATGCCGGTAAGGGGTTTTGGGGGATTTACCACCTTGGTCCATGCCGGTAAAATACACCGCCTTGGTGGAAAGGGGAATTACCACCCCATTCCAAGGTTGGTGGGGCGGTAATTCCCCCTTCCACCACTGCCCTTCCCCATTCCCATTTTTGCCCCAGAGGGCATAATGGGAATGGGGAAGGTGCTAATTACGGCACCGCAATTTTGCGGTGCCGTAATTAGCACCAAGATCCCTTAGCGGGTTGGTTTTTAACGCCTGCAAAAAGCAGGCGTTAAAGCACCAACCCGCTAAGGGACCTCGTAGTAAGGCGGTAATGGTTAACGGTCACCGTTACCATTAACAGTGACCGTTAACCATTACCGCCATCCGTGTAATGAGGCCCTATGCCTACTGTTGTGAAGGTTTTCTTGCCAAACGATACTTGCATGTGTGTGAAGTTAGTAAGCTTGCAGTTGTTTTTGGTACCATCTGCGTTGTATCTTAAAAGCATTATTATGACGTATTGTTTATGTGAGTTTATGTGTAAGGTGGAATGATTGTTTGAATTGCAAACATTGCATAATATGCCATGATTTGCATTTTACAGCAGCTGCTGAAATGGAATGGATTCACAATTGGGTATAGATAAATACACAAAGCACTCATTAGCGACTTGCTCCTGCACCATATGGCTGCAGAGAGTGCATGTATGTTTCCACATATATGAAATCTGGAAGATTTCATTTATATGATATGATAGGTTATTTATAACACGCTTAATACCCAGAGGTTTCTAAGCGCGGACCCGGGAATTGAACCTGTGTTGCTCTGTGTCGCCTTGCTTCCAAGGCGAGCACGTTGCCACTGAGCTATCCTCCCTTGTAGGTATGTTTTTACTTTTGAGCACTTGTAATAAGTACCTTGTGGATCTTCTTGTGTGTTTATGGTGAATCTCACCATTCACAGTAGTCCAATTCCTGCCTTATTTGTGAGACACTGTCTCAGGATTGTTTGTTGCATTTCTATGAAGGAGTAACTTTTGCAAACACAACTGGTCTGCGCCGTTCAAGTAAATGTTTTCTACAATTGGTGGCAATTGCAACAGAATATTGATTGCTATATTCGGATAGCAATTTATACCAGTTGTGTTGGAAAATTTGAATGGACCTGACAGTTCTTTGTCTGAGTCATTTGCTGGAGCTCCACTTGTTTTTTTTTAAGACATACTTCTCTTTGGTTGTACTGTTGAGTGTGCATTTGCATTTTCACTAGATCGTTTTGTGGTTGTGCTATTTGATGGAGTAGTAGCTGTTTTCAATTTCTTTGTTGGGAGATCATTTTCTCTTTTGCTTTCACATACTGAATGAGGAATTGCCGTAAAGATTTGAAGGATTGTTTTCGTACATTACACATTGAGGTGCACAGCATTTGTAGATGGGACAGATTGGTTTGGTGCAATGGAGAATTGATTGTAAGTTTGTTGGGGATATTCTTTCAATGAGCTTTTCCTCTGCCATAATGGTGTTGTCTACCCTTTCATACCCTTGGCAACTGATATATATTGATATTGGGTTTCCTTTCTCTTGTTTTTATGTCTATTCATTGAAATATGGCTCTGTGCTGGTTGTGTGAAAGCACTCACCTGCACAGAAGTTTGCAAAGGTATATATGTTGATATTGTGTATGTTGCGAAGTACTTTCTGTAGTTTACTAATTAATTGAATTAATATAAACAATTTCCTTTTGAGGAGCATTGCACTTTCTAGGAGACCTCCCAGGATCAGTTTTCTGCGGTAAGTTTTAAGGTTGAGCATGATTTCTCCCCTGTTTTTAAAAGGTTCTGAAGGACTCTATAGTGGGACATTATTTGTAAAATACATTTTTTGGAATGCTTATCTGTGGCTACTTTAACATTGGTAGATGCAGTGTTAGCACTTATGGTAGTTGCATTATTCTTAATACATTTCTATTTAGTTTTACATTTGGGAAAAGGGGTCACACTTTCGTTCCTGCTAGCTGGTTCAGTTTTGCTCAGTGACTGTATTAGCTGTTTTTTTGAACTTTTCATACACACTCTGCTAGAGGTGGATGGCTATTTTGCATTCTTTTAGTTTTATCTGCTCTATTTCTGTGTTGTTTTCTATTGAGTTGCTTTTTAGTAGGCATTCCCTTGTGTGTGTTGGAGAAAAAAGTAAAGTGTGGGTTTGGAAGTTGTGCAATGTATTTGTGTGCACTGTGCATGCGTATCTGAATTTGAGGGTAGGCATACATAGAGGGGTGTGTGATTGTGGAATCGGCTGTTACTTCTAGGTGGGAAGGTAGTACTCGTATATGTGTGTGTGTGTTGATGTGTGAAATGTTTGTACTGGTGTTCAGATGACAATACAAAGAGTGGATCTGCTGCGGTGTTATGAGTAAGAGTGAAGCAAGTGCTGTTGGGTTGGGTGGAATTTTGTAGGCTACAATACAACAACACTGCACTGTCTGAGTAGCAGGCAGAACACTACTACAGTACTGCATTTACTTTGTTCGATGTGAAGAGTAGGTTTCTTCTGGGTTTTATCTTCCAGTAGATACATTAGTGGCTTTCGGGAGGCTGTTCTTCTCTGCAATTGCGAAAGAAGGAAGTTAGTGCATATGTGTGTAAATGGCACAGTAATTGCAATGGGAGAACACATTATTTTAAATTGTAGGAGGATTTTATGGCAGGAAGAGTTAGTGTGTGTGTCCAATTGTGCAGCACTGCATAGGAATGGGGACTTGGGAACATTAGTATCATTGCTATGGGGGCCAGTGGTCTAGTGATAGGTGTGCCCTATGGGGCTGCACTTTTGCAAGTGTGTGAGTTGCTGTTGCACTACTTGCTTTGGAAATGGATTAGTGCATGTCCTAGTAGGATGAGAAAAAGGCCAGAAAGATGTACAGAAAGACGAATGTTACTATGTGTGGAATTTTATCAACTTTCCCACAAATATGCTTGCTACATGAGTGTAGACATTGTTTCCTGTTCTTTCACTTATTTATCCACATTTACAGATAGCACTGTTGCCAATGGACATGTGCATTTCTTTGCGTTCCTTCCAATGGTGCATTTTGGTAATTTAGCAATTTATGTACTTGCCAAGCTTTGCAAACATACATGCAGTTTCCCTTTTCTGTGTGCATTCTCGGCATTTTACATAGGATCTGGCACTTGGACTTGCTGTGCAAATGTTCCCAATGTGGTTTTCTTTTTTCTGTTTTACAAAAACATCAGAGAGAGTGCTGATGAAGTGGAAATATGTGGTTTGCAGCTCTTATGCAAGTGGGCATTGAAAGACAACTTTGAAAGCACACAGCATTGTAAGTAACTGCCACTTGATGTCAGGAGATGGGACAAATGAGAATACAACTATTCAGTAGGTTATGCATGGTAAGTGGCAAGCAGCCTGTTCCAATGCATTTGTAACAGAGTTGCAAATGTACTCTACAAAATAATGCATACCTGTAGTTCGTGTTGATGGATGCAGAGGTGGATGAATCTGGAAGCAGACATGTTGGAGAGTTTTGCAGTACCTTTTGATGGAGGTGCTTTGGTATTACAGATATGTACTCTGAGTGTTCAACAGTACATCTAAAGTGTTGAACTGTGATGACAGAGTTGGATGTAGAGTTCTTGGCTGTGATTGGTGGATGGGTGTGTGACTGCTTAACATTATTCAATGAGGAAGTACTGAAGAGAGTGAAGTGGAAAGGGGAGAAGGGCTGCCCCTGTGTTACGGGGTCCGCAGTCAGCGCGGTAGTCTGCAGACAGGGCGTGCCACATGCAGGGATCCTCAGCATGCCTGGATTGGAAATGGGACTGTGGTGATTAGCCAACCAGGTGTTCAGGTTGTGCTTTACAGGAAGGGAGAGTAATACTCTTTTCATTGCTGTGTTGGTTGTGTAGTGAAGATGGCTGGTGTTGGAGAGAGGCAGAGACTTAGTGTATGGATAGTTGGAGATTGCTTTGTGTATGGTTGGGAGATGTATGGGAGGCAGGAAGCGTTTCTGGTGATCTTGGATTTCCAGGCCTGCAGGCTTTGTTGTACATTGTGCCTGGCCGCAATTTGCAGGGACTGCTTGCACTTTGTAGAGACATGGCTACTTTTGGTACTCTTGATCTTCTGGTGGTGCACTGTGGAGGAGAAGATTTGGGCTACATCAGTGCTCCAAGTTTGGTGTCTGTACTGAAGTTGTTGGTGGATGAACTGATGCAGCTTCTCCCTTCTGCAAAGGTGGTTTTTCCCAAATGCCACGTAGAGCGCAATGGAATAACCCTAATGTCATTTGTCCCAAGCAAAATGATGAAAAGTGCCCTGTTAATAGAGGCATGGGTGTATGTTTGTGACATGCTCAGATGTTAGTTTTCCCTAATGAGAACATTGATTCCCTTAGACTGCACTATTTCACCCCAGATGGCATTTCATTTTCTATTCCTGGAAATGTTCTTTTTTCCTGTAATTTAAGGGATGCTTTACAGAGGTTGATGTAAGGGAGTACGGAGGAAAAGAAGAGAAACCCCTGTCCAAAAAATAGAAAACAAAAGGTGTTTGTATACTAGAACCAAAAAAATAATTAAAAAAAAATGTTCTTTTCAGAACCGCCACTACAGAGGAAATCTCCTACCCTGGGTTACATTTCTCTCCCACCCCCTTGAATGGCCCGATTTATCCGCAAACACTGCAGTAGTTCGCGGATTGCACGTGCCACATCCTGGACGTTTGAGGATGGCAGGCATGGAAATGGGACTGTGGAGGCCAGGGGATTGGCAAATAAGGTTTCCTGAATCTGGTACGCAAGGAAAGAGTGTGACAGAGGCTCTGTTTGCTGAGAGGAGTTCAGATGGCTATTGCTATGGCTGTGTGTTTTATGAGGCAGAGTGTCTGGATTTTGAGGGACTCCTGGATACATTGCTTGCAGGTGTATGCAGTGCACTGTGGAGTGGCTGAACATCTTGGATTCCATCATGTGGATGTGCACTGGTATGGAGTGCATGGCATGAAGTGGCTGGATTTGGATCCCCTTTGTGCCACTTTGGTGATGCACCATCATCCAGCCATTATTAATGTTCATTGTGGAGGGAACAGTTTAGACCACGTTGCCGAAATCTCACTGCAGTTTGTAATGAAGGAGGCACTTGGGAAAGTCATGGACATGTTTCCAAACTCCAGAGTAATATTTTCTCGAATTGTACTGAAACAGATGTGGTTGCGTTCTTCTTCATTTGTTCTGCAAATGGAGAAAGCGAGGCACAATGTCAACAAGGCTGTTTGCACATTTTTGCGAGATGTTGGCATGTCGTCCTTCCACAATGAAAACATTACATTTCGTAGCACCAACATTTTCCGCTGATATGGAGTCCATCTTACTGATGCTGTCAATCAGCTTTTTTTGTGATATATCCAACATGCTTTGCAGCCCTTTTTGCACAAATAGCATGCACTTCTTAGTAGGTGTTGTCTACTTTATCTGAAAATGTTGAAAAAAAAACATTCCAAAAACAAAAAGCCAGAGCCACCACTTTCTCCCTGAAAACAGAGCAATGTTTTTGATGATGCCACCACCTACATTTTTTTAGAATTCCGCGGACTACTGTGCTGTCTGCGAACTTTGTAGCCTGCGCCCGGGCCTGCACCATTTCTTTGATAGTTCTATTTTTAAATTGTAAAAGGTGGCTCTGGAAAGAGCCCTTTTTTGTTTTTTGTTGTTCTATAATTGTTTTGTTGTTTTTTCACATGACACATAAGGAAGGGAAGGGAAGGAAGGATAGGCAAGAGACACCAACCACAGGGATGAAGGGGCAGGTTGAGAGAGGAACCAACCACAGGGATGAAGGGGCAGGTTGAGAGAGGAAGATGTTGGGTGGGCCTCATGGAGGTAGGGGGCACTTTCCCTTGTGCTTCTGGACCATAGCCTCAAAAGCACTCTGGAATTGCTCACCCCTGCAGAGTAGCGCATCGCAGTACATGCACAATACAGTGACCTTTGAAGGGTAAGGGTCTGCTGCGGTGCGCATGGCCTGTGAGGCTGGCTCAGGGATCTGCTGCCCCACAGGAGTGTCCCTTGTGGTGACAGGAGCAAATGTGGAGGATGCTGCAGAGGAACTCAACCTGCTACCCTGTTCTAAGGGGACAACCCTCCGAACTGCTGCCTTGTGGTTTGACTTCAGGTGTTGCCACATGGAGGTGGTTCTGTAGCTGTACAGCCCAGGCTTGTGCGAAAAACCTTGGCCATTGGCCATGTGTCCCTTGGCTACCCCCCGACTGTGGTAAAAAGCCTCCACACCCAAGACTCACATTGGCAGCTGGTAGCAGGGAATTCCACTACCTCATCCTCTTCTTGTTCCCCCTCTGCATCACCATGCCTGTTCCCCTCCCCAGGCCCTCCAGAAGATGGCGATGGTGGTGGTGGGGGTGGTGCCGAGGAGCCAGCAGCAGCAGAAGCAGCAATGGATGCCATGATAAATAAATTTGGCAATTCAGCAAATGAGAAAACCAGCAAGCAGCAATCTGCTGCAAGCAGCAATCTGGCTTAGTGCTCTGTCCTGGGTATCCAAAAACTGAATGAGGAGCAGCACTAGGGTTTGGACTTTTATAGGGGTGCTGGGGAGCGCTCTGCGAACAGTTGCACGTTCTGTGAACACTTCAAACTCAAACCTGGGCTCGAAAAAAAAAGTTCCAAAAAGTCTATATATGGACCATGGCATGGTCTAGGACCTCTGCAAGGGTGAAGTTTCAGCTCAAAATACCTTGGATTGCTCAAAAAAGCATGTTTTTGGTATCTGGGGGCCCGGACAGTGTTTGTGAATAAGGACCGACGCTCAGCGTGGGTTCGGTAAAATGATGACGTTGCGAACGTTCGCGAATGGGACGGGTGTCCATAGGACACCTATTACATAGGATGTGGTGTGCACATGCGCCTAGATGTCCATAGACCTGGATCCCCGAACTAATTAAAAGTGCACCATTTACAGCCGACAGATTCGGACAGGCACAGTGTTAGGAGGGTGCAGGGGATCAGATACACATGCGCCCAAGTGTTAGTAGGACAGGGTAGGGATCCCCGAACTAATGAAACTATGTCACGCTTCTGCAGACACATGCGGTCAGGGGCGTTGTCTGCAGGGCACTGGGGAATAGATGCTCATGCGCCCAGGTGTCCGTAGGACAGGTGCAGGATCCCCAAATTAATTAAAAGTGTGACACAACTTTACAAACATATGCGGACAGGCACGGTGTTCGGAGGGCACAGGGGATTGGATGCGCATGTGACCAGGTGTCCGCAGGACAGGTCATGGGCCCCAGAATCATATAAAAATGCGCCTCCATTTGGATTGCGGACAGCCCGGACAGGTGTGGTGTCCGCAGGACACTCCCATATTGATTACGGACAGGCCGGACAGTCAAGCGCTCCGCAAAAAAAAAACATACACACACAACAACAGTAAACACATACACAAATGTATTAAGACATATCAAAAACATTCAATTAAGAAATGGAAGGGGTAGCAGAGTGGGAAACATACAAATATGAAGTGGGGATTTGCACAGGCTGGTTATGAGGGGAGGAAGGAAGGAGATCTCATCATAGCGTCTCTGAGTGCAGGAAATTTGTGGGGATGTTTGGCTGGGACAGGGGGAAGGAGTACAGGTGCAAGTGGGGCAGTGGTACTTTATATTTTCCATTATATATCTCTCTACAAATACGTTTAAATCGGAAAAACTGTTGTTCAATTGGTCCATTTTTGCCCCCAGGCTCACTAGTTTATTTCCCACAATGTCAGTTTGGGTTTATATGTGCCCATTCAGTTGTGGAGCAGCTGCTGCTTCCGGGCCATTCCCTTCATTTGCAGTATGTACTGTTAATAAAAACCATATTTCAGTTACATGTGAAGCAATGTGCATTCATTTTCCTACTTTTCAAATTGCACTGTGTACCATTACAGATACTATCGTCACTCATTTCATCAAGAGGGAAATTCCCCTCAAGCCACTCCAGGGTGCTTGCCGTTTCTATGTTAATAAAATTAAAATGCTTTTTACTGGTCATGTAAACAGAACAAACTGCACAGTTACAGGAAGAAATATAGTGTACCACTTTCTAGTATGGTCCTGCTGTTACTACGTTGCACTTCTCCCGTTGGCAGTTGCTTCTCAGTGTGTATGCAAAGCAGCACTGAGGTAATACTGTTGGATGCACAGGTTATTTTCCTGCTTGGTGTATTCCATTATGTTGCACACTCTATGTAATTGCGCTGCTGCTTTTAAAAGTACAGAGTTTGTAGACCTACTTCATTTTTCCTTATAATACACATATGTGTTGCTCTTTAAACATCTTCAGTGTCTTTGCTACACGCTACAACAATATAAGACACCCTGAGCTTTTGGGCAGTGTGGATGCTGCCGAAAGTCCACGGACAGTCGCATAGTCCACAGACTCTGTGGCTATCACATTGGGCTTGGACGGTCACTATGTTGTATGGTACATGTACACAAATTAAGGGTATCCTGCTAAAATCTGTGAAATTCAGTGAAAAAACGTTGTTAAAGGTACATTATGGTTACTTTGCACTAATAAAAACCTATCCAAACCAGTGGATAAAGTGTGTTGGAAGGATATTATGGTTACAAGTAAAATCGAAAACCCCCAGAAATCCGTGAGTTATGGTAAACTAAGCAACCATAACTCGCGCCACCACCATGCACTGCTAAGACTAACAACCATGACATGAAATATCACATCACAAATCTCATTGATGACGCCCCTTCTTTTCTGTTCACTGACACATCTAGGCCAGGTGGTTTTCTTCACTGACAGTCAGAAACTGAAAATTCAAAAGGTACTATATTTGTAGACATTACCCTTCTCATATGTTTTTACAGTACTTTCCCTAGGGTCCAGTCGCATCATATGATGCATATACATAGGGGAAGAAGCAGGCCTGAAACACAACAATCATTTCTGTGCATGAAGAGAATCATTTAGGTTATGAACAGTTTCTGATGATGCTGCTTCTTTTTTTCTTACTTTACTTTCCCTGTATATGCCCCATATTTGTATTCATTGTGGTATCTTTATGTTTTGTGTGCAGTGTTACAAGTATGTAGTAAGTGATGCATGGTTAGCTAGTTATTACATGTTTCACAGTACGCAAAAGTCTGATACGGAAGCATTACTCATCATTTTACTATCATTTTACTATAATCCAAGATTATAAATATTGCACCTCTATGTTGCATGCTGTAGCCAATGCCTATGTTTCTGTTTGAGTAGATCGTAAAGTAGGACAATCTGGCGAACAACAAACTGTAAAACCTGTTGAAGGGAGGGGTTGGTTAAAGGAACATGTGTACCTATATATTATATAAGTATTAGTAATGTTTCTGGATGCCCCTTATCTGGTGGACATGCCTTGAACTACCTCTAAATATGTATAATACAGATTATTGCAGAATAACAGCAGCAAGTTGGCCTTTGCAACATTGTATAGCATGTTGCTACATAGACCCTCTGATTGATTGGCATTCTCTCTCAACATTGGACATTTGGATCATTAGCAGCATAGAAGCAAAACAAAACTCAAGTGCAGGGAGCAACGTCGGACTTCTACCCACTTTCCCAACTAGGCCATCTTCTCTCATCGGTCAGTCCCCAAGCCAAGGCTTCTTCTTTATAGTTTGCCTTTCAGCCTGTTCTAGGACTTTCAAGGGAGTCTAGGTACACCATTATCTTCGTCTAGAGCTTAATGAACAGCCCTTGTTTTCGAATTCTGAATCACGTGTGAGGAGACCACAAATTTCTCAATTTTGACCTTTTATTTCCTGCTATTTGATTTAATTTAGTTGGGTGTTATTACTCCTCTTGGCCTCTGGAGACTTGCTCACTCCACCTTGCATAGGCTTTTCAAATCCTTGATTGTCTAATACTTGGCTCTTGCAGATGCTTTCTTCTTTGCTTAATCTAGGTGAAATATGTCTTATGTACATGCCCTATCCTCTTGACTCCCTTTGTGCCATGCAATTATTCCTTGACGTGGCATCCTTGATTCCAGGCCAATAGACTACTCTTTATTCCTCACACAAAGCTGTTTTTTCCAACGTCTCCTGATTCTGCAGACCTGGTCTGTCTCTGAGGTAGCTTAATTGGTTTCAAAACTAATCTGACGTCCATCTTTCCATCCTGGCCACCTTAGCCACGTTATGCTTTCTTCTGCATCAAGCCTCTATATGTTTGATCTACCTTGCGTTTCTACATATGTACATTCACTTTGTCTCTACTCACTAATTCTCTGGTGCACATTATTTCTTTGTGTTCAATTATATGTTTCTCGTGTTACTTCCAGTTGCATTTCATTATTTAAGTACTTGCATATCATTTTAGTTCATCTTCATTTCGTTCATATCTTGCCCTTCATGATGTCGCTCTGCCCATGTCCGATTTCACTTATAGCTCTTCAATGTCCAATGGTGTCTGCAGACATCCTTCCACCCTTTCAGTGTGAGGGCACATTCAATACGGTTATCTCAGTGCTTATCGTCTCTCATACACTCAATGAGGTATTGGGACAATACCTGGTGTCCCACACAGGATTCTTCTCCTACTATTCCAGTATGTTGGAGGTGAGGGGTGGAAGCTCGGAATGACGTGTCTACCTGCTCTGCTACAAATGATTTATAGGTTTTGATCTCACATTCTCTCTTTTCCTCTCAGTGGTTCTGATATGCTTTCATCACATTTCCAACTTGTTCAAGGGGGAACACACTTCCCTTGACTCTCACAGTTCTCTTACATAATAACACAATTGTCATGATTCCTGCCCCTCATGTCCGCAGCCCTCCAAGATGTCAGGCTGGAGCCCGGCCACAATCACCTACATGGCCCTCAACGGCCTCTCCATCCCTCCAAAGACCCACTTGGAGTCAGACTTGGCGCTTGTGGCACCAGACTCACTCACTCCCATAGGATAACATTGGGGATTGGACTTGCAGTGCATTGATGGGGACAAGATGGATGCCCCCACATATTTCGGTTCCCAGAACTGCATGTGCGGTCTAGTCTTTTGGGATACCCAGGGACTATTTAAGCCACACCCAGGCTCAGAAACATGCTTTGCGTTTTCTGCACCTGCAGCGTGACACTCACCGTGTTCGGATCCGTCTCCAGTAGGCCTGCATCTTTCTTCTGCGCTCAGCTCCTGCAGGAACAAGAACACTATTAGGAACAGCCTTACCTTGCGGTGCTTCTGCCCATCATTCATCGCTCCTTCTGTTCTACGGGCATCTTCGGCAGTGTCATTCCCATCCCGGCACGTCGCTTCCTAAGGAAAAGGGAAAGAACAGAAAAAAGGCATTAGTGTGCATTCTGCAAATCTTCGCTTCTTTTTAAATACTGTACGAGCTTCAAACGCTTACCTGAATCTCAGCCGCTCTGGGGAACTCTGTCTCTGGAACTTCTCATCCATCTGCAAGAGGAAAAAAACACTCCAGGTTAGCGTGGAAACATCTAGAGGCACCACATACCGCGCGTACCCACCGCATTTGTTCTTCATAACCGGCATCCACGCTGAAAACGTTGCGGCACCTAAAAGACACAGAAAAAGAACTCAGTTGAATGCAAATACGAAAGGGGTGCATCGCGCATCGCGCTCTCACTCACCTTCAACGCTACTCATCTCAGCAGCATGCCGCCATCCCCGGACGCCGGCCATCATCTAAGAAAGGAAAGGAACGAAGTTAGAGAACTGTTCAAAAGACTCATTATACTTAGCTGTCGGACTCTTGCCAGTGAAGTAACTAGGCAGCAACAAGCCTGCATCAATCAACGTGCCCCTGTGCTGAAAGCAGGATGGAGAGCACACTATCCAAGAAAACAAGGTGAGCTGTGGATCAAAGGGAAGGGTTGGACCCCAGGGAAGAAGGGGTTCAAGCACACAGAGACAATAGGGAGTTAAACTCTACCAATCCTGTGTTTCAGGCCCAGTCTCCAGTCGAATAGCCTCCAGGGAAGGGTTCGAGGTCATAAGAGGTCAGAACAGGCTGAGTGACGTCCCCGTGAATACCAGGTGAGCGTTACAACATACAACAGTTCACTTGAATAACAACACAGTTCCAACTTGCTCAAGGTGGAACTCTCTTCTCTTGAAGATCCTCAATAGTATACAATTCTCTTAAATCCAAACACAGTTCTTTTGAATCACAGCGTAGTTCACAACAGAGTTCTCTTGCATCCTTTAAGAGGGATGAGTCTTCCCTTTTCTGATGCATAGTATCATATATGGGGGTTTTGATCCCTGCCCTTTTTCAGTCTGTCTACCTTTCCCTGGTATACTCACCTGCCAGGGTATTTTATCTTTGTCTTCAAAAAGGGGTA
This sequence comes from Ambystoma mexicanum, assembly GCF_040938575.1. Lineage (NCBI taxonomy): Eukaryota > Metazoa > Chordata > Amphibia > Caudata > Ambystomatidae > Ambystoma > Ambystoma mexicanum. The sequence goes on along the minus strand of NC_090941.1, from coordinate 732,191,654 downwards.
TTGACCTTCCCTTCTTATTGCTATTTCTTCTTATCCCTGGTTTCCTCGCCTGCCATGGTATTGTCACTTTCTTATCACTTTCTTGCTTGGGTGTGAGTCCCAGACTCACTTTGCTTGGTTCACTAACCTGCCAGGGCTTCTCTTCTCTTTGTTCACTTTCTCTTTTATCCAGGTTACAACACTTCTCAAGTATAGGGTCAGTGACCCTTTCTTATTAAATCCACTGCCTTTCTTTGGGCTCTTGCTCTCAATAATATCTGTATCATTGCCTTTACTTAGGCACTTTCTCTAATAATGTTCGTAATGATTGCACAGCCTTTACAGAAGCTTTTTCACGGAGTACGCGGTACATGGCATTCGCCCAGAAGCGCCCCGGTAACCCGGTGTCTGTGCTCATGGTCCATTGACTGGCAGTGCGCCTTTCAAGTGTTCACTTTCCGCTTTGCCTTCCTCTGTGGTTGGCAGCTGCGACTGCCTGTTGCAGAAAAGCAGTGAAATTCTCTTGACCTGGTTCCTCAGTACACCGTGTCCATTGGCCTCTGCACTTCGCTCTGCAGTCTGCTGGGTCTCTGCATCCTTCACAGCATCTGAACCAGTCAGGTGCCTCTCCAGTCTCTCGCTCTCTCATTTCTCATTTGGTTCCCCTGTGTTCCTTTTAAATGTCCCAGGCTTTCTCTGCAGCTTCCAGTGTCTAGTTATTCTCATTACTCAATCCCACTTCCATGTTTCAGTACAAAAAGAGGGGGGAGTAAATTAGATTCTGGGCTGTAAAAACCTGGAAAGTTAGTTTCTTTATCATAATCCATGTAAGAGTGTTGCAAAAGCACAAGGCTATCACTGAAGGGTTGTCCTGACTCAGTCTCTTTATTTCTCCATGGAGCTTTTCCTCTCCCACATGGTGTTCCTGCGGATTGCCACGCCCAAGGGTTGGTGTCAGGTAGCTTCTGCTCTTCTCTGGCCATGTAAGAGAGGCTTCCTTCCAGGGATTCAGTGACAAAGTCGTCTGATTCGTAACAGGGTGCAATGGCATCCAGCAGTGCACCCACGCACCCTCTACTCCACCAGGATAATGACCTTAACAGGCAATTCAAAGGAAGAAAAGCTTGGCCTGTTTACATTTTGAGCACTTGCAAAAAGATGGCTATGCTTCTCAATTGGACACAATAAACAGCCTTTCTTTTCACTTGCTCAAGATATTATGGGGAAATAAATCATAATGTATCCCCGACCCTAAAATTGTTGGGGGGATTTATCCCCCATCTCCCCACCATTTTCTACGTCCAAGCCTGCCCCCCTTTTTTGGGTTCTTGATCTTGTAGGCAATGGAAGGGATCTTATCAGTGATCTCATATGATCCCTTCCAGCTAGCAAGGAACTTGCGCTCATTGGACTGGTTTTGTTGGAAATTATAAAGGTAAACTTTATCACCATCAGGGCCAATATTGCCTCGATAGAGGAGCCCATGTTTTTAGAAAAGAATGGTCCCCCTTTTAATCGTCCTTCTTCCTCTGATATTATATGTTGAAAAAGCTTTCCTTTGAGCAAAGGCTAGGTTGGGCATGACTTCAACCTCCACGCCGGGTACTTTGGGTTTTGTAGTCTCAGATGTTAATGGGGAAAGTACATCTGCCTCCCCAAAACCTTTACTTCTTCCAGTTTGGGCAATAAATAGCTTTCTAAGATTCCCATGGCCATTTTCTCTCCCTTCTTGACTTGGTATGCCTCTTTCCCACTATTTTGGAGCAACATTTTTACATCACAATCAGGGTCTATGACATCGGCTTGCACGTCCAGGCCATATTGCCAAGCCAGACCAATATTAGAGTTTAACCTTTATATAGGTACCGGGAGTGGGTAATAGAGCCAAGATAGTGGGAGTTAACATTCTTTCCCCTGGTGATATCAATTCCTCCCTACTGCTGCAAAGGTCCAACCCAATGGACTTTTCTGTAGCTACGGATGGATCGGTGGCTCAGATGCTAAGCTTCTCAAAACTAAGGGTTCCCCAGTTTGTATAAACTAAGCCTGATCCCACTCCTGACTGACACCATATGTGAGGAGCCAGAAATGAGACGCAGACACAGAGGAGACATATTTATGGCTACAAACATTTATTAAAACACATGGGGGTTGGAAAATTCCTCAGTATCCCTAATCTATAAGAAACTTCTCTACCTCAATCAAACTAATGGGTCTGTCCTGTGTCAATATTTCCAAACAAAAGCTCGTTCTATGTCCGTACCTCCCATATTCTGGCTCTCACATTCTAAAATAACTCCAAGGTGTAAATGGTATTGTTTCTTGATTTCTCACAGTATTCAAGTGATCCAGTTCAACACAAAAAATAAAATCCCCCAAAAGGTTTCCAAAATGGAAAATGCTTACAGTTCCAGGGAATAGCTTCCTTCCCCAGACTCCTTGTATCAAAGCAAACCATTTCAAAATAAATAATCAAGTTTCCCAGAGGATTACTCTCTCCCCTTGAGGTATTCACTTCTTTTGGGGAACTAGCTCCCTTCCCCAAGCTTTCTTTTCACTTCAAAATCTCAAGGGTATTTTTCTTCCAAAGGACTCTCATTTCCTTTGTACATTTATAACAGTTCACAAACTTGAGATCCTTCTATCAATGGTTCACACAATAGTTCATACTGTCAAGAGCATGATCCTTCCTTGAGACACACTACAATATGCACCTATATTTATCTTCACCTGGTATACTCTCCTGCCAGGACTTTGTAGTTCAAACCTTTAACTTAACTTCACTTGGTATACTCCCCTGCCAGGACTTTATTACACAAACACTTAACTTCACCTGGTATACTTCATTGCTAGGACTTTTTTCCACACAACACTTTAGCTGGTTCTACAAATACTTTCATTTCTTTAATGACTTTACTTTTGGTCTCTTGTTGTGTTTTTATGAAGTGACACTCTCAGTTAGACAACCTGGTAACCCATTTGCTTTCTTTGGATTTACCAGTCTTTTCTGGCTTTCACTCCCATTGGTTCCTTTCACTCTGTGTTATTCTTTCAAAGTGGCCCGCTTGTGTTCCCTGGGCTTACCAGTTGCCTCCAGAGTTCCTTCGCTTCCTTCTGCTTCAGCTTATTGGCTCTGCATGCACCCTGTTAAACACTGCCCTTTCACTGTGTCTTCTCTTTCGGTGCATGGTTCCCACTACTCTATTTCCTCGAGTGTGGAACTGTTTGCACCTTGGCTTCTTCCTAGATTCAGGTTTGCCTTCACGTCACCTGCTGCTGCATGTTTCCCTCCAGCGTGATGTTTGGCTTTGTTACAGGTCACGAGGCAGACGAGCATCTGCAGCTCTCTCCTCTCCTTCTCATTGCCAGCTGTTCCCGGGTGGTAGTTAAACTTCCCAGCTTGATTATACCTTTTTCAGCAACTAGACCACTGTGATCTTCATTACTCTGTTGTTCTTACTCGTGTCAGTGATTATGGGATCATTTCTTGAATGGGTTTGCTGAAGTGGAAAATGAACCTTATAGGGAGTAATCCTCACTGCTCACTGCTTCTTCCCCGTCACATTTGTCAATATATTATCCCTAATGGGAGTTTGGGGAGTAGTCAAAATAGAATTACCAAGAGGTTAGGGAAGAGTGTGGCAATATGCCATTAAAGTATGGGGAATAAAGGAAACATCCCTGGAAGGGAATGGAGGGCATGTGACTTTCCCCAATGATGTCAACTTATCTCCACGAGGGTCACTTCCCCCAGGCACCCTTCCTTCTTATAGTTGGCCCAAGTTTCAGGATCAGGTAGCGGCTGCCATCCCCTGGTCACATAAGGGGAGGTTATCTCAGGGAAATGAGTGATGACATCATCAGAAACATCACCTTGGTCAGGTGCGGAAAACCTTTCATAATATGAGTTAGCAGATAATTCCAATTTAATTTGTTGAATATTTGGGATTTCATAAACTTTACCTTGAGCAACCCCCTCAGAGGCAGCACTCTCCTTGTGGTAAAGGGCTCTCTAGGAACAAAATAACAGTTTCAGATTATGTAAGGGCTGGTGATTTCTCCCTTTTCTGTGGGTTCCAGGCCACTGCTACTGTGTGGATTGTGATGCCTTGAAACACCTAAAGCGGGAGGAATATCGGTGTGTTTTGTTTCTTTTCATTCAGGTTCTTTGTCAGATTTCTTTTTACTTGGATTCTCTGTTCTTTTGTCTTTTGGAGGAGATATTGCATCTGGGAAAGAAGCACCACTTGGTTTCCTCGCCACAAAGTTATTTTCTTTGTCAACAGTAATGGTTATATTTCTAATTATAAATGTTCTTTTATAACGTGCTTAATAACGGAGACCAGTCTCTGAGTGTGAGCTTGGATTCGAACCTGTGTTGCTGTGCATTGTCTTGCTTCCAAGACAAACGTGTTGCCCCTGAGATATCCTCCTGGCCTCCTGGTTACATTTTTCTCTACACTAAATTTCAATTTCTTATTTTTTTGGTATTATTTCAAGGAATACAGAGGGATCGTCATTGGCCTTTGCAAATTTCACTGCAAACTCAGGGATATGCTTGCGGTAGTTAAAGAAGCTTTTTCTATGGTTTGACATCTCTTTCCTGTCACCTGCCCTGTTTCATCTTCTCCTTGTGTATTTTGAACTTGAACAATTTCCTCTTGTCATTGTCCACTCTGTCTTGTCAATTCATTCTGCCCAGTGTTTCTTTGAGCATTAGAATCAAGATTACCCGATTGGGACCTCATGAATTGGCTAATGCTCTCTGTCAGTTGCTTGACCTGTCGCTCCAGCTGGGAGAATCTCTCTCTACTTTCTGGACTACATGGTCTCTTCTAGGGGAATAGTTTTGGTATTGCTGGGAACAATTGTATGCATTTGTTGAAGCTCTACTCACCCTGGTACTGCAGTCTTTTATCCTGGAACCTAGGAGAAGGTGGAGGGTAATTTAGTTGGTTATTACTCCTAGAAGGGTGTGATTGGCTTCTCTCCCTGGAAAAAGTTGGATTCAAGTTTTTTGCGAATTTTTCCTGGGTTCTGAGTATTTCTCTCGGTAGGAGGAACATACTTCTATCCTAGAATAGGTATTATGCCTAAATACTGAGGGCTTACATATGTTTCTGGTTTTGTAGGGTCAGTATTTTGTATGCCAGGTGGAGGATTAGTCGACTGGCTTTTAGCAGAGGGTTTTTGCTGTCTGATAATATTTTGTTGTTATTGTTAAGGTATTTATTGAGCGCAGACCTAGCTTTGGGAAGCAAAAGAGCATGTTACAATCATAGGGGGAAGAAGGTTAGAGGGCATAGTTGCAAGGCATTGGGGATCTAACAGGGCAAGGAGGACAATAGTCAGAAATGGATTTACAAGTAACCAGGGGAGGAAACTGTGGTGATCAGATCACCCAGTCTGAGGTATGGTGGGGAGTGGTTAGGTTATTAAACATAAGAAGAATATGTCTCCCCCCCTGAAGTCCAACTGAGGAGTACTCTTCACCTCAGATATCTTAATGGTGGTTGGAGCAGACGTTTGCTAGGGGATCTTTTCCTTGTTTTCGGATGTAGTTGGGTTCCGTACTTAATCAATCCTCATAGCTGCATGATTATCCTCTCAAGAGTATGCGAGTCATCCAAATCATACACCAACAGAGTCACTCTGTATTTTGGAAGGGCATGAAAGAATGTGGTTTTGAATTCTTGACTTTCGGTATCAGCATGTCGAGAAATCTGGGCAACCGCGCTCTTGAGTTCTTGCAAAAACTCTGTAGGATATTGATCGACAGCACACTTTAAGTTGTAGGCTGCCATGCAGGCTTCTTGTAGATTTTTATAAATGGAACAATATTTCAAAATGGCACCTTGCAAGAGGACCATTTGTAATAATCTTGATTTTTCAGCCCTTCAAAGAAACTAGAACGCTTGGGTGAGAATGTTCATTTTACAAAATCCATGTTATTTTGATAATTCTTCAAATGAAAGGATGCCATCATCCGTTCATACATTTCTACATGTTCCCAAACAGAATATTTCGCATTTTTATGATAAAGGGTCATAAGGGTTTTATGGCCTTAATCTGTTTGATTGGGACTTTCACTGACTGTGATTGTTGTTCACCTCTCCCCTGGATTTCTATCTGTTCCTCTCTATCAGACAGGGAAATTAGGTCTTCCTCTGTATCTGGGTGAGTTTGAGAATAAACAAGAGTGTGTCTGGCCCCCCCTTTTTGTATATGTCTAGGCATGAAGACTCTGAGAAGCTTTTGACAATGGAGAGATTTTCTCAGGGATTGCTGAACATCTTCCCTCTTCCATGAAACTGATCTGTCTGCAAGTATTAGACTGTCAGTCCAAAGTTACATCAACATCTTTAATTTATTGCCTCAGTCGGGCATTGTGATACATTTCAATTATGATTTGCTGTTTTCTTTGTACTAGCTGTTCCCTAGATTCATTCCCACTTGCCTGACTAGTGTCAGATGTCCTGAGTTTTGGAAGCTAGTTCTTATTTCACATTTTGTATTTCCTTCTGCAGCAAGTTTATTTCTTGCTGATAGATTGTGTTTCCTCTGATGATTCTTGATTGATACTGCGGTAGCTGTTTAATTCTTTCTTCAGGTGTTCAATCTCTGACTTTGCGTCATCAAGATTTTTCCAGTAGTATATCAAGGTTTTCTTTCAAGGGTACATTGGGGGTCATTACAAGTATACCAGTATCCTGTCAGTAAAACCGGTGGGATACTGGAAAATGGAAATAGCATTCCAGCCACCTGATATCCCAGTATTTCCAGGATATTACAAGTGGCAGGAATGACTGTAACTCCTCCATACATGGAGTCCCATAAAACTCCATTGGAGAAAATACCTGAATTACCGGGTAATTCTGGCAGTTTTCTGCCGTTGGGTGCCTGATTTTCCTCCAGCTCTTGGCTAGAGGTAAATTAGGTAATCCACACCGGCAAACCTGTAGTTTGGCAGGGCGGTAAAAGTGCTGGTAACCGATTTACAAATATGTGAGCCCTTGTATACTATCATCTGTGACATCGCTGACTTAAATATTTCAAAATCCTGTGCCTGCCATTGACCTTAGTGACGGATAGCATAAATGAAGCACAGAGTCTTACTCCTATTTCAGGGTTTTTTATTTAGCACACAGTAGCTATGGGGTGGTTCTTCACATTTCAATGGGACTGCAGAACAGACAGCCAATGATGGCAACACAAATGATGTACTGAGTGAAAACGGGGTTTGGGAAGGTGGCGCTAGGACTGTCCCTCTCTCTCTCTCTCAACTCCCCTGGGATACTCGCCTTGGCCCAGGTGTCCGTAGTACTGGTTAGTTTCTACAGAACTGTAATCTCTACTTGCTAACTTGTTCTAAGTGCAAGGGTCTGAGCCTCTGGGTATCTATCTCCCTCAGGGACTTCATACCTACTTTTACACTACAGATGTTAATTCTAGAGGGTGGTGTATGTGTGCCTCCTGATCTTATCAACCCTAATCCATACTACTATACTCCTCCCCTTACTGTCATCTGTCTTACCAATTTCGCCTACCTTCTATTTCCCACAACTCTTAGATATCAATACCTTTTCTCCCTATCAATCTCTCCTCTTCTCTCCATTTCTCTGCACTACGAGTATTCCTGCTCTGCTCCTATTCCAACTACTTCCTATATTATTACTACTATCATTCTAATTACCACTACCAAGGTCTCAGCTACCACTGCCATGCTACTACTATTTCCACGGCTCTTCTGTTCACAAAACACAGGGATATGATGCTTTGCTCACCCCTTCACTATGCTATATTTAGGAAACTCAGGGATATGGTGCCCTGCTCATCCCTTCACTATACTCTTTTCAGGAAACCCACGGATGTGGTGCCTTCGCACCCCAATTCTACACCTTCTCTACTAGCCTCAATCTCTATCTCCTACACTATGTTCATAGGTCTGGGGGGCCCAGTCCTCACCCATCAGGATGAAGGCTAGGCCGGGGCTTGCAGCGTGAGACGGAAGTGCTGAATAGGGGTTGGAGAACATGTCTTATGGAGACCTGGGGGGTCATTACGAGTATGGAGGTATCCATGGTGCTATTAGTGCCATGGCTACCCCCATACTGCATACCGGATCTGGGTTCCCTGAATGGGGAAATACCGGGCCATTCCAACCTTGGAGGACCCGGTATTTCCCATTCAGGGAACCCATCCCCATCCCCATTCGAGCCCCCATACGGCTCAATGGGAATGGGGAGGGAGCTAACAACGGGCCCGTTAACAAAGGGCTTGTTATTAGCTCCCTGGTCCTATAGCGGCTCCCAATAAGGGCGCCTGGTAAAACCAGCGCCCTCAGCGTGACCCGCTAAAGGACCTCGTAATGCGGCGGTAAGGGGTTAACGGTACCGGCACCCTTACCGGCCCCATTAACCCCTTACCGCCATCCTCGGAATGAGGCCCCTGGAGTCAAAAAAAGAAGAGGGAAGAGCAGGTTCTAATTCTATAGGGCTTGTTTAAGTGAAGTAAGCAAAATGGGAATGCAGGGAACAACAGAAGACACAAAAAAAGGTGTAACTTAAAAATTGATCTATGTGATTTCATCAAGGTTTTTTTTAGGATGTTTTGATACATTTTATCTTTTAGATACATTTGACCACACGTAAATGCGGGGGATACCCCCTGCAGCCTCTCCAAATCCATCCACTGTGATTATTACCCTAACCCAACCACCTGCATATATTTACGGTGAAATGTGTTAAAACAATTCAATCAAATCGTCCTCGATAAAATCTACTATGATGTGATCAATGCATACCCTTACAAACATGGTCAAAGTGAAGGCCACTAGGTTCCAATGCGGTACAGTGGTCTGCTAGCCTATATCGAGGAGGGAGGGATGGTGTAAATAAAGACTGATGAGGATGCTACAGGATGTACGCAAACACTGATGGTAATGGACGATGATGTCAGGGCATGATGACATCATCACAGTGTGATGGCACATCACAGATGTGATCATGTCAGTTTAAATTAATGATTGATCAGATGAAAACAAAAGGATGGAAGCAACTATTTCCTATGTGTGTGATGAGTGTTGAAGATAAAGAGACTCCATGGAAAGTTGTAGAGGTAATCTTCACCGTGGAAGTTAAGAAAGGTTTCTCCTTGTGTGGGTAGAAAAAAGGAGTGTAAGGTGGTGTCAGAACGGTCGAGACGATTCCTACCCTCCCGAACCTTCTCCTCACCTGATGATTCAGAAGAGCTATATCTGTGTTTCGGTGTTCTCCTGGAGATGGTCTTCTTAGGATCCTGGGGCTTCCTTTCCTTGGCTTTCCTTTCTTTCTTGTTGTGCAAAAAAGGTCTGGCTCCCTCAGAGGCCACTTTGGCAGGATAGGGAACCTGTCCTCGGTGGACCCAGAGGAGCCAAACCTCAAACCAGGGAAAAAGCCAATGGCACAAAAAACCCTGGGTTTGCAGATGGTCTGTTCTTGGTAGGAGGATCGCAAGTAGTACAGTCTAAGGCCCCACTCGAAGGTATGCTGGGATGGTAGTGGCTTCTGGGAGGTGTAGTTTCCAGACCAGGTGGCCTCGAGAAGTAAGCGAGACAGGCGATCACCGGAGTCAGTGCAGAAGGAGGCACACTGCAGCACTAATGAGGCTTTGGACTGATGCGGAGTAGAGGAGAGGAAAGAGTACTCAATAGGAAATAACGGCAGAGCAAAGAGAAGAAAGAGGAAGAACTCCTGAAGAAGCGAGGAGCGGCGCAGAACGAGGTAGGTTTAGAAAGGTAAAAGGACTGTCAGAGTTCCAATGAGAAATAGATAGGCAAGAGAAGAACAGAGAGCATAAGAAATCGAGTTAGAAAGGAAGAGGAGAATGCTGCGGTAGTTACCACAATAATGGCTACTGCACAAAGGAATAGAAAAAGACTCACCGGTTGTGTCCACAGTCCTTAAAAAGGAACCGGGGAGAACAGAAAGGCACCAAAAGCCCCAAAGTCAAGGAAAATAAGGTTGGCTGGCTCACCGGAGGACAAACAAGAGCCAACCAACAGCGTGAGCGTCCACGGTGCACAGAATACACCAACACCCGGAAAAGGGGAGGTCTGAGCTAGCGAGCGCTAACCAGGGCGAGAGGAGGCAAAGTAAATCAAGGAGGCGAGGAAATAACACTCCAAAGAAGGACTAACTGTAAGCGACACAGCAGCATTAGAAAGTCAGAATGACGGATACAACGCGCTGTTCCGGGGGCGTGGCACACTATGTATCCATGGCGGCCATGTTAGGGGAACACTAGAACGCTGAAATGATGCCGAAGTGCTCTAATGCTTCCACATCTGCCAGAGCTTCCAAGGACGGGTTCTGACAGGTGGCCATCTTCGCAAACATGCTGTAGGGAAACTAAAAGAGTGGAAATATTAGCTAAATGAAAAAAATGTAAAACATTTGAAAGCCTTATTTGCCCATGATGAGTATAGAAACTAAGATAACACCCCTGGACCTTATTCAGAAAGGTTACTGAATATCTTCATTCAGGCCTGAGACATGTGTTCGGAGCCGATTAATTCAACGTGCATCTTTGTACAGTAGGGCTTGTTCTGTGTTAGTGCTGTTAAAGACTCTTTCAAGGACCCAACAGGTCAAATCCAGAGATGAATGGTTCATTTAATTATAGTGATGTACAAGGGGTGTAATTTTTTTTTTTGCATCTGATTTGTGACCTGTGTTCCAAGATTTGTATGTTGATGGATTTCATAGTCTGACACACATATCTCTTTTTGCAAGGGCATTCGATGCAGTACACTACTTTCTGGCTCTTGTAGTTTGCCATTTCATTGAGAGTCCATTCCCTATCTCTGATGGTAAAGTGTACAATTATTTTAGTAAATAAGCAAACTGAGTAATTCACACAAGGGTAATGTCCCACAAGATGTCCCATATCCCACGTAGTCAAAGGTTTGTTCTTAGTTCTATATAAGGAATGGACCAAACTGTCCTGAGGTTTCTTTATCTCTTGAGTCCAAAGAAAGGTGCTTCTACCTGAGGAAGACTGAGTTTGAACAGATGCCAATGATTACGGATGTTATTCTTTAAATCCAATGTTTTGGGGCAAAAAGTAGTCACACGTGTTATTCTGTTGTTGTCATGTGCTTTAGCTGTGGGTGTCATCAGGGGTTCCTCAAGGGTGTATCTAGCCCTTTTACGGGACTGACTGACTAATTTCCTGGGGTGACCCCTCTCTAGCAGGCGAGTGTCTAATATTCCTGCATTGAGTTCGAAATAATCCAAGGATGTGCAGTTCTTGCAAATTCGTAAATATTGGCTTAGCGGGAGATTATATCAGTTATAATGCAGCAAAGTGATCTTGTCAGTAGGTTCTCGGAACAAGGTGCAGGCCAATTTGCCATCCATGTGTTTGATTGTCAAGTCAAGAAAGTTGATAGTGCAGCTGTTGAACGCCATAGAGAACTTGATGTTAATGTTACAAAGATTTAGCCAGTTGAGGAAGTGCTCCAAGTGGGGATAGCACCATGCCAGATTAACAGGATATCATTGATTATATCTCATCCACATCCTAATGTTGGTGGCATATGGATTGGTGGGCAAAAAAATAAATTCATTCTCAAACTGTGCCATGCATAAAATTACCTTGTTGGGTGCAAAGGTCACACCCATAGCAGTGCCACATATCTGCAGAAGGAAATTGTCATCAAATTGAAAATAGTTGCTCTTGAGAGCAATTGACCTAAGTTCAACTATGAATTCAGGGGAAGTTGTACGTGTTGTTTCACTCTTAGAGAGGCAATGTCTAATGCAGTGAATGGTCTCCTGTTGAGAGATGCTAGTATATAGTGATTGAATGTCCATGGTGACAAGTAATTCATGGTTGACATCTAAGTCCATATCCTCAAACTGTAAAATAACTGCAGTGTATCTCTCAGATAAGATCTTGTAGATTGACTGAGTGGTTTGAGGAAGGAATCCACACATTTACAGAAGGGTTCTAGAATCGAGTCACAGTCTGATACTATATGTCCACTGGGGGGATCAGAGCTAAGTCATATTCATTATGAGAGATCCAGTCTCTACTCAGGGCAAGTAGGGTAGCTTAGGAAATGGTTTCTTTGATTTCAACTTTAGGATTGTGATTGAGGATCATGTCGTTTTTGTCATTGTGGAGGAGATTGAAGACCATTTTGATATGGTGTTCCCTATCCGTGACTGCAATCCCCCCACCTTTATCAGCCAACCTGATTACCTAATCCTTATTCATACTGAGTTCCTTTAATGGCGACCTTTCGTCAATAGACAGATTGTGGCTTAGATTGTCTTTTTTACTTGAAAGGCAGGCAAGATCTTTCAGTACACATGTTGCAAAGGTGATTATTCACTGAGCAATACATTGTCTTGAGGTGTGAATGTGGACTTAGGATAAAGGCCTGTGTCATCCAAATCAGAAGATTCATTTTCATTCCTTAAAAAAAGCCTTAGGTCTTACTGTATGTAGGAATTGTCTTACTTCAGTGTTTAAAGTGAATCAGTCCATATTGTTGGTAGATACGGATGATGGGCCCTTCTGGAGGACTGAAAGATTGGTGGCAGCGATCTTCTGTTTAGAGAGATCAAAAACCACCTCTTCTTGCTCTATTGTCATCGGTGAAAGGCTTTCTGACGTTTTTCGAAGATACCTGGAGATCCCTGATTGGTTAATTCTGCATATTGGGAGTCTCTGCGGTGGCCTCTCAGGTTCCCTCTACCTAATAAAGATCTTTGCTGGGGAGCTCCTCTTGCGGTTGGGAAATCTTCTGGGGCAGAGGTGCTGCTAGACATGTCAGATCACATAACCCATTTACGTCTAGGGTATCCACGTCCTCTATTGTTAGTGTAGCACTTACACTCTGTTCCATTTGCAGTTATCTAGGTAATATTCAGATAGGTGGGGATAGATAGTCTCAGCCTTACAATCTCTGATGTCTTTGGCTAATTTATTGGTCCTCAAATTGTTTGTTAATGTATGCCAGTTTTTCACAGGCATTCATGATAGCAGGGTTGTTCAAGAATCCTTTCTCTGATTCATTCAGTTCTTGTTCAAGTTTGAGACTTAGACTTAGGCGTTGGGCAGTGACACCTTGTTTTGTGTCCTCTCTTGGGCCAGTTACCGACTAACACGACGCGACGACGAGACCCAGATCTAATCGGGCTGCATTTTACTAGAAGTCACACCAGCAGCTGATTAATTATGCTGTCTTGATGTTTGACCTCTCAACGACATACCTGATGGGATGGTACAATATGGCAACTGTTGAGCCATTTGTATAAGCGCAGTAGAGTGACTTACAACGCCTTTTAATCTAAGAGAGGTGATAGAGGACTTTTGAATCTGCACAGATTTTCACCCCACATTGCTGTCGGTTGTAGTCCTTTATAAACAAATGCAAGGTGCCACGCGTCCATTCCTTACGGGAGGACAGTTTGAATTCCATTTTAACCTCAAGAAACTAAATGTTTTGTAACGGACAAACTTTTACAGTTTATTTGTAAAGTGCATGGATCCAGGTGTTGCCACTGAAGCCAGTTTTTTACGCAATTTCCAATATGCAGAATGTGGCTTAATAAGTGTGATACATCAATCGTCCACCCTGAACCATCAAGGTTGCGGAGCGTTAACCACAGCTCTGTTGCATAAAACGACCAACCGAGACACATCGTGCTTTTTAAGTATATACCCCTGATGAATTTCCCCTGACTGTGTGTGTATGAAATGAGTGAGGAATGAAACATGTCGGGTTAAATGGGAGAGTAGTTGTGTGGTAGTCATTAGTTACTTCAGCTGTATGTTATATATTTTCTTTTTTCTAAATCTTATCACCGTGGTTAGGCCTTTTAGCAACATATTGATTTAGACCTTTTGTGCTTTCTGTACTCCTGGATTGTGCGGTTGTTAGGTTTACACGCACTTCTCTGTCTCCCGGTGTACTTACACTGCCACTGATGCGTTATGGTTGTTTTTCTTGCTTTTTAGTTCATTTTGTACTTAAAAATTTTTTCTTTTTTTTAAGGATTATGCTAATTTTTGTATTTAATAATGTATGATGCCATGTTGGCATTTTTATGATGCTTTTTGCCATTGAAGGTTAATAAAATTTATAAACTGTATATTTTCTTCTCTACTTTTCCGTTTATTATTATTAATGACGAGTACTTGTCTAAAGTTATGTTAAGTGGGAAGTACTTATTCCTTTCCTTGCCTCCCTATTAATGAGGTTGGACGTGTGACACCTTGTTACTTTACTGTGGACCATTTTTTAGTTTATATTTTTTAGGAGTTCCTAAAATTAGGGGGAGTTTTGGTCCTCAGTTTAATCCCCCCACCTCCTTAGTGTACAGTGCTCTCTTGGTCCCTGCCATTCCCATTTTGCTTACTTGACTTAAGCAGGCCCTACCTAATTAGAACCTTGACTCCTTCTCTCTTCTTTTTTTTTTACTCCTCTATAGGTCTCCATGAGACATTTATTGTCTCTGTTACTAATTCACACAACTTCGAGGTATGTGCATATATTTCGTGACACTCCTGCTCAGTCAAAGTACATTGCTGATTATTTGATGTCGAGATATAACTGTAGCTTCCATATTCTGTCACTCATAGGATTCCTGTGCTGTAAAATTATTGGCCTACACCGCTGCTTTACTATGAATTATCTTGGCTTGCAACTACCACACCATTGAGGTATATGCACACCCCTTTCCAGCACTCAGCCTTTTACATGTGTATGTTGACTTAACTTATGTCCAGCTCTGACATTGTTTCTTTAACTTTTTCTCTACACAAATTCCTTTTGAACCTTGTTCATTGTGTACAGATGGAGTACGACCGTTCCAGGTGAGCCCTGTTATATTTATACCCTTTTTTAAATTGTACACTTCTGTCAGCTCTCTGACATCCATATATCTTCTTACCCAATTCTATTATTTGCTTACACAGGGTCCACATCATTAGAATCCTGGTCCTGTGGTGGAGTTTAGTAGGTTGGTGCCGAAAACATCAATGACGTGAAGGGGGTTAGTTAACTGCTGCCTTAACGTCAATAACATCAACCGTGCCCCTAAATTACACCAGCAAAGCTTAATCTACCTGTTTCCTTACAATTAGATTTTGGAGGAATTCTCCTCTTCTAGGTGCTAGCCATGTCTGAGTTTTGAGATTAATTTCTATATTTCCAAAATGCCTTAAAATGGCTTATGGCAGATGAAAGATGAAAACCCAAAACTGCTCAGGTGGTCCATTATCCTACAAGGGCTAGACTTCACTATTGAGCATAGACCAGGGAAGAGTCATGATAATGAGGATGGCTTTTCCAGAAGGTATGTTGACCGTCTGGATGAGGTTGTGTAACTCTCGTGGGAGATTAGACCACCCTAACCTCAGTCTGGGTGGGGGACGACTGTGATGATGGAAATGCATTGGAGGGACAGGGCCTCCATGTCCTTGTCCTGTACTCCCTTACCATGTGTGTTTTGTGTTGTTTTCTGCACAGGAGTCCATGTGTGTTGACTTCTGGTAGTGCAGATCTTCCTCTTTTGGTTATGGTAAACAGACCTTTGGGATACCCTTATGACACCCATGGGTGGGGTGTACAACCCTTAGTGTATGTTTTTGGGCACCTGTGTGTGGCCCACAGAACAGGGTATGGGCTGGTGGCAGCTCCATGCTGAATTTGACAGGTGCTCTGAGTATCCTCCATTTTGGGATATGCAGGCCCTGCCATAGGAATCAGTGGATTCCTGATAGGAGACAAGATGGCCCCGGTGGCCTCTTGGTTTCTATTACCTGTTACCTTGTTTTCCCAAAGTCCAGGGAAGCCCTGACTCTGTCCCTTCCCCTGACTGGCTGTTGGCTGGAAGAACCATATATGGTATTGTGGGAAGTCCAGGCCAGACTGGCTGGAGCCTCCCCAGTTACTGTATGTTGTGGGTACGCCCATGGGATGGGTCCTGGGTGAATGGAGTGTGTGACCAATATGCACTTCATGTTATGGGTGTCTGGTATCTGTGTGCGGGACACAGAGAATGAGACAGCTCTCCCCGAAACTGACATGAATGCAGTGTGGTGTGCTGAAAGGCTGGGTGCTTGCTTCAATCCACATTCTTTGTTATGGGTGTCTGGATGAAAGAGAATGGCCTGAATGCACTGTGAGCCTGATTGGCTGCCTGCCTGCATGAATGCCCTTCTGAATGATTGGCTGTCTGAGCTTGGCTCAGCAGTATGAATGAGAGACAGAACAGGATATCTGGGGACCTCTCGCTTACCAGAATTGTTCAGAAGCTGAAATCGAAACTTGATGCTTAACCTTGAAGCCCAGCTAGAAGAAGAAGGTTGTGCTGCTGCATTCCTTCAACGCAATCTGAAGCTGTTGTGTCTCCAAGAACTGATCCAAGAAAGGACTTGGCCAGCAGACCTTTCCCGAGCTATGAGGGAACATCATGCAGAAAGCTGATCTTCGTCAAGGTGCCCTGGAAGTCAGTCCTCGAAAGGCTACCGACTGGAGACAGGGTCCGCCAAGAACCTGAAGTGAAGCACCTGGATATCAAAGTCCATCATCGTCGATCAGGGTACGGAGTACCGCCGTAACTGCTGGAAGCCCATCGAGTCATGTTGCCCAGAAGTGGGGACAGCGTGATGCTGTGATGCTGATGACTGGAGCCGCACTGCTCCAACTTTGCCTAAGACACTTTGAAATCAATCACTGCCTTGCTATCACCGTCAACTGCTTTGTCCCGCTGGAGAAAGTCGAGGTCGTCGACGAACCGAGAGAATCCGCTGGTGGGTTTCCAACCACCCGAAGTCCACAAAGACACAGACCAAAGAAGATTTGAAAGCCATCCGTGGTCGAGTCCCGATTGTCGATGCCAGCGCTGATGAACTGACGCCCTTGCTGTGCCTTTGTTCTTCATTAATCTGCTTTGCAGCAACAAACCCTTGTCATCGAGGTGAACCGCACGCCTCATCTTCACAGGACGTCCACGACCGATCGTCAACGAGCACCGCGAAGGTGGAAGCTGTTCCCTCGACAACAATGTTTACATTTCTTCGTAGGAATCTCCACAACCCGTGGGTCCTGCTTTAAAGGGAGAACTCTGCTAAACTCAGGTACATTGGGGTAGTAGAACATTTTAGCAGGAAACAAGACTATTTTGAACATATATGCACTGGGCTTGTTGATGCCCTTTATTTACAGGTTGCCAATGTGGGGGCATCCTCACACAGAACTGCTTCATGGTAGTAGGGCAAAGCATTCTGCCATTGTTTAACCTAACTTGTCTTCCTTCCTATGTCTGATGCTGATACACATTACTGTTTGATTTGTATGCCATTTCAACTGTGTCAGCAGTTGGTGCATTTTTAAGGAGACAAAAGTGAACTCTGGTACCACATAGACATTGTACATATTTATTATATTAGTATTGCCAAAGCACAAAGTGTGTTATTGATTATGTATATATATTGAACCTTATTTATATAAAAAATGGTGTTATCACCTAACATAGTGTGTGGACATTCCTTTGTGGGGGCTTGAGGACTACACTGCACTTAAGAACCAGCCACATCACCTCCTGAGAGCTTAAGACTTGATTGCTCGTCCATTGCTACCACATAGGGAATCTTGGCTGGGGTGCTCTGTGCTTCTACTCTTCCGTATAGAGGGCAGGAGTACAGAAACCCCCCCACCTGTCTTTACAATGAGTCTAGAGGAATTGGAAACTGTTCTCTACCAGGAGACCAACAGTAAGATGAATCCGGTCACCTTCGCCACCCAAGGCCTGTATGTGGTGGAAAAGAACTACCCAGTCCACAAATTGGTATTTTTGGCATTGAAGAGGGCCATTACAGAGAATTCCCAGGATTACCTATACAGCACCACCTTCACAGTGAGGAAGGACAACAACCCCCTTATGTATGTGTTGAAGTCAGCAAAGCTGGATGCTGCCAGACACTGATGGCTCGCTGCACTGTCCACATACAATTTCAGTCTACAATACAGTCCTGGGCACACTAACATCAATGCCAATGCCCTTTCTCGAAGACCTTGTGCTCAGCTGGATGATACAGCTGGATCCACCTGTGGAAGGAGTTGTCTTCAGCAGATGTCAGAGCAATGTGCCAGTCTCCAAGTCAGCAGGAGCCAGATAGAGCCAGCAGCGTGGATTGCTTGGGATCCTAGGCTGTGGTGGTACTCTCCGTCTGCTGCATCATCACCACTCTGGAGATATCTGAGTTACCACGTCAGACCTGAGAAGGGATCCGTATGTCACAGATGGCGGATCCTGGAATCGCTCCATTCCTGAAAGTCAAGACCACAGGAGTGGATGTGTCCAAAGACATCTCTAATGACCCCGAGCAAGCTGCGATGCTGAAGGAGTAGAAGATGCTTGTGCAGAAGGTGGAATCCTCCACAAGGAAAGCAAAGTGGAGATCTGCTACTACAATGCCTGGTTTTGCTGCATAGATTCCGCCGAGCTGTACTGTATGCACTCCACAACCAGCACAGGCAGTGAAAGAAACTTCGAGTCAGTCTGCTGAAGGTTTTTCTGGTCCAGACTAGTGACAGATGTCGAATATTATTGCCAGCCCTCCGCCAGGTATGTCACCAGGAAGACTGCGGCTCGTCCTGCAGACTATCTTCATCATCTGCAGGGTTGCAGGCCCTTCCTGTGTTTTGCATTTCACCTACCTGCAACTGTGAGTCTAGAAAATACCCTACCATAGATGTTATATTATGTTGGCCGAAAGCCAATCGCATCATATGCCCAGCATCGCCAATTACAGAATCGTCAGCAAAAGCATAGAGCGTCCATTTTGTTCCCGCAGGATCCGCCATTTGCTTTCTCTTGCTTTTCTGTTCAAACGCTTTGCCAAAAGGTATTTAGTTCTGTTCTGCTCTTGCACAAAGCAAGGCCACAAGTTACATGTTGAGAGACCAGCCTAGACAGAAATGCCCAAGCAGTACAGAAATACATTGTTTTCCTCCCTCACAAGTTCTTGAAGGCGAGCCGAGAGGCATTTAATCACCTAGCCAGGTGCCAGCTGGTCTCGCTGAAGCTGTAGAAACAGGCCGTTAAAGGCATGAATTATACTCTCCTTACGGCCCCCCTTTTTGGGCCCTCTTAGATCAGACTGACCCCTAGTTCACGAATAGAAACTAGAAGATAGCATGCGTTGGAATGTGTCTCTACCACGAACACGGTTTGTTCACTAAACAAGTGCATTATGTTCTCCGTAACAAAGAATCCTGTCTGTGTCTTGCAAACTGCAACTGTTGCTAAATCAAGTAATATAGATTAACAAAGAAACATCTCAGAAGGTGTCATATCCGTCATAATTGTCAATCACCAAACCCTAGCTCAAGAAGATACATTATGGGCGGTTTTGATCTGTCACAAACTGATAGTATGATTGCCCTTTTGTATATATGACACTGTTGTAGAATGTGCGCTCTCTTGCATCTCACGAGGTCTGGGTGACACACGTTGCGAGATGTGAGATCCAGTCGACCGACTGAGACTATTTGCTTTGCAATAAACCCTAGATTTTGGGAATTGAACCTCATGGCTGTTGTATCAGTTCATGTATGGTGATTGTGCCTTGTTTCCATGCGCGAAGGTCTTCAGGGCCTAGCAAAAAATGGCGCCCGAATAGGGACCCTCCCCCATTTGCTCCATCATGTACTTTGAATTTGAAGAAGGCGAGAAAAAAAAAACGAATCGAGGACGAGGCCGTCGAGCCGGGATCGAGAGGTGTTTGAGGCGCCCTTGTGAAAGTGATGAGAGACTCCTTTGCAGATCTGTACACAACCGGTCCCTGATCGACACGTCTGGCCAGAGAGCAAGAAGGCGAGGGTCCCGAAACGAGGCAGATTGAGCCAGATACGCAGTCACGACGATCCTTGTTTGCGTCTGTGTACGGACAAATTGCATCTTGAGAGATGAGCTGATTGATCAGATGAGTCATGCCCTGATTCTTAACAGCCCTGATATTGGTTAAGGGTTGCTCTTGCAAGATCAAACACCCAGGGTAAGGTTCGCGTAAGATCAAACATGCGTGGGAAATTGTCTTCCTGTCTAGTGGGATTTTTCCACTGCGGTAGACAATCTTTGGAAACTGGCCAGGATGCGCCACCTGTAGGGTCGCCAACGTTCGAGATGCATGTGAAGTATGGGATAGGAGCGATCCTTTTTAATGAAACTTGGCATAGGCAAACCAGACATGTAGAAGATTTGCAACGGCCGAAAGATGGTAGTTTTGAGATGCCTCGAATAGAACATTTGGAATCAGTACTGCTGCGCAAGAAAGCACGCCCTGCGACATTTGACGTCATTAGAGACTGGAGGAAGGAAGCTAACCTCCGTTTAAGAAGTAGAGAGAAACATGCGCATAGGCACAAGTCTAATGCAGACAGAGCGCTAGAACTGGAAGCGAAGCAATGGGATGAGGATATCAGAAGGGCAGATATGAGTCTTCAATTAGGCATACAAAAAATATATCCACAACAAGAGTTACATGCATCAGATGAACTAACAAATAAGATTTTGATTGAAAAAAGACAAGAACACCCTAAAAGTAAAATTGACACAATTACGCCAGTGCCCATTGCTCAACCTCAGTTGCCACCCCCCCCTTCCAGTTGTTCCATCTGCACCAGCTCCCCCTGAACACGTGATCCCATTGCCCCCTCCACCTACAGAGCTTGAATTAGTAGCTATCAGAGAAGGCAGCTTTGCAGAGGTGGGGCCTGCACAGAGAGGAAGCACTAGAGTAACCCGTAATACGGTTAGCAGGGAGAAGAAGAGATAACTGAAAGAACAGGCAGAAATGTACATTGAAAGCAATGACGAGGGAAAGAAGCTGAGTTTGATGTATGACTACACGAAGCTCGGTGAAAAACAGGTACTGTTGGAATGCATGGGAGAGTATCTTATGGATAGATGGAAGCAATTAATGGTAGCGCCGCAGAAGTTGCGAGATCTGAATGCATTCTCATGTACGAGGGAAAGTGAGGCAGAAATAAAAGAGCACATAGACAGGCTATTTGAGTTTAAAGATGAGCTTGATGAATTATATTCATAGATGTTTTCTGTTCCTGGGTTTCGGCACAGAGAGGTAAAAAGAGGGAGACAAGAGGTGACATCATATGTCGTGCAGCGATTTTTTCCGCCGTCAAAACCTGTTAGTGAAGAAATAAAAATATGTACACGGGAGGCGCTTAGATGAATTACGGATGCTAGTATTCCTATAATGGAGGTGTATGATACATTTGAACAGTATACGATAGAAATGCAAAGGAAAGTATTGCAAGTAACGGTTGAATATTTGCAAGATAAATATGTTGAGAGAAATGATTGCTGTCCATCTGAATTAATGGCAGTGTACAAGAGAGCATGTTTAACTGAGACGGGAAAGACTGCTCTATCCCTTGATCTAGCATTAGTGCTTAATAAGAGAGAGAAAGAAGGAAGGGCCAGCGCGATATTTCCCATAAGTGAAGTCCCTCCCACTTTTGTACCGAAAGTAGAAATTCCTGGTATTAATGGACAACCAGTACAGGTAACAGAAGCACATTATACAGCACCATATATACATGTCCCTTTTTCTAGACAAGAGATGAATAATATAAAACAAACAATCCCTGATTTGAGAATGAATCCGGCAGGATTCCCCGGATCTGGGAAATATCTGGGAAATAGAGTCATATTTGAAGTCGTCCATTTTTACAATGAGTGATATTGACCTATTGCTTCCTGTAATTCTCCCAGCAGATATATGGAAGCAAATTAGGAATGTAGATGATAGCGAAATGCTGGGTGATACATGGGAACATTTGATAAAAGAGGATACCGATAGAAAGGTTGGCGAGAAGCCATAGTCAAATATGTTAGCATTACCAGCATGAATAGTACAGAAATTGAAGATTTTGGTACCTGAAAGGAGAATTATCTGGGACAAATTAACTGCATGCGTGCAAGGAAAGGATGCATTTGCTACTGACTATTTCAATAGATTTGAAGAAGTGTTTGCAGATTTCAATGGCCAAGATTTGAGCACTGAACCGGGGAAAAGACTATTTGTTGACAAATATGTGAGAGGGTTGCTGCCGAAAATTCAAAATTTAATAATGACGTCTGAGAGTGCATGGCAAGCAAAGTCATGGAGTGAAGTATTACACATGACACAATATTATGAGAATAGAATAAATTCAGAGAAAGAGAAAGAGGTGAGGGATAGAGTGAATCTAAAAACAAGAGTGTTACTGCAACAGGTAGCAAATAATAATAGGGGCGGAGGCAATACACAGACGAGAGGGAATTACTCGAACATGCAAAGAGTTCCAATTGGACTGAATCAATGTGCATATTGTAAGGAAGAAGGTCATTGGAGAACACAGTGCCCACATTTACAGAATAGAAATGGGAATGCCCCAAGAAGATAAAATAGAGGTGGCCCGGAAACACAAGGGCAACATAGAAACACTAGAATGCCACAAAATCAGAATAACCTAGGAAATAACAACCAGAATCAGAACCAAAATCAACATCAGCAGAATGGTGCAGGAGAAGGAAATGTTTTTGACACTCAGTCCAATGCATACTATTCCGGTGACTTCACATCAGATGATATATTGTTCCACTAGGACAGCCCAAGATAGAGGTTGGAGCCAGTGTCTATTCCCATTGATCA
Organism: Ambystoma mexicanum; assembly: GCF_040938575.1. Lineage (NCBI taxonomy): Eukaryota > Metazoa > Chordata > Amphibia > Caudata > Ambystomatidae > Ambystoma > Ambystoma mexicanum. The sequence continues at coordinate 732,168,956 of NC_090941.1, read as the reverse complement.
GAAAGGACCCTGCGTTGAAATGAAAATTGGGAATAAGGATCACACTTTTCTAGTGGACACAGGTGCACAGAAGTGCTCAATAGACCATCTCTTGGTTCCAGAGATACCACTGTCAGGGCAAAAGAATGTTTCAGTAGGGTTCGCAGGCACCCCAGTAATTAGTCCAGTCTCACAGTCAGTACCCATAACACTAGGTCCATTCACTGAGTCTTGCCTGTTCCTTTTGACACAAAACTGCGGCAAGAGTTTATTGGGGTTAAATTTGTTGAAAAAATTAAGTGCGGTTATTCATTGTTCTCCTGATGGAGTGTTTTTGACAATTGCACCACAAGAAATGCCAGTATCACAATTTTTGTCTAAGCCATTACCAACTGAATTAAGCAAGGTACCGACTTGTATATGGGCAATGAATGACAGCGATGTTGGTTGTTTGAGAATTGAACCAGTGAGAATTGTTTTGAAAGAAGGAGTCACATTGACACGTATCCCACAGTATTAAATTTCATTGGAAGGTGAGAAAGCATTAAAATGCATTGTTTCTGATTTGGTTAAAAGAAACGTGATTGAAGAAATTACTGGTAACACTTGCAATAGTCCGATTCTTCCAGTTTATAAGAAAGGAGGTAATGAAATACTGTATCGTTTCATAATTGATTTGCGCGCATTGAATAAAGTAGTTGATCCCCAATTTCCATTGGTCCCAGATGTCAATACCATTTTGACAATGATTCCAGCCTCTGCTTCACATTTTAGTGCTGTAGATCTTAAGAATGCATTTTTTAGCATCTCAGTACATTCAGATAGCAGACATTTATTTGCTTTTACGTTAGGAGGGCGTTCTTTTACATTCACACAAATTCCACAAGGTTACACTGAGAGCCCGAGTATTTATAGCAGAGCATTAAAAGAACAACTAGTCATGCTAGAATTACCAACGGGTTGTGTACTATTGCAGTACATCGATGACCTGTTAATTGCTGCCGACACAGAACACATATGCAAAGAGAGTACGGTTAAGTTATTGACACATTTGGCATCACATGGACATAAATCGGCATTAAAAAAATTCCAGTATTGTCGAAAGGAAGTGGCCTATTTGGGCTACCTCCTTTCGAAAGAGGGAAGGAGACTGACACCAGAAAGAGTAGAAAGTATATCTGGTATGCCTATTCCAAAGACACAGAAAGAAGTTAGAGCCATAATAGGCATGGTTTCATATTGCAGGCAGTGGATAGCCAATTTTGCTATGATTGTGAAACCAATGGTGGCATTGACAAAGAAGGATGTTGCTTTTCCTTTATCATGGAGTGAGGAATGTAAGAGAGCATTTGATCTGCTCAAAGTTGCGTTGTGCTCAGCTCCAGTTTTGGGCACACCAAATAATGAAAAGGATTTTGAGTTATTTGTGCATGAAAATGATGGTTGTACGCTGGCTGTTTTGACTCAGGAACAAGGAGGAAGAAATAGACCATGCGGTTATTTTTCTTCTGCGCTGGATCCTGTTGCATGAGCTTTGCCGTGCTGTTTGCGAGCTGTCGCTGTGGCTACCACATCAGTAAAACAAACCGAGGGAATGGTTTTGGGTCACGCCTTAACCTTAATGGCGCCTCACACAGTAGATGTTCTTTTAAATAGAACACAGACACAAAATATTACATCAGCTAGACTGACTAGATACGAAATTGTCCTTTTTGCGCCACATATCCAAAGTCAGAGATATTGCACTTTGAATTCTGCAGAGTTAATGTCCCCTCCCAATGAAGATACGGGTGAGAAAAAATCGCCATCCCATGATTGTATAATGGCTACTGAACAAGAAACGAAAGGGAGAATTGACCTAACAGACACCCCACAGAAAGAGCCATACAGAGAACTGTTTTGTGACGGTTCCTGTTTTAAATTGCCCGATGGCACGTCAACTGCTTCCTATGCCGTCTCGACCCTGAAGAGTATTGTAGAAAGCAAAAGAATTCCATACAATTCAGCGCGGGCTGTGGGGATAATAGCATTGACAAGAGCATGTGAAATTTCTGAAAATTTGAATGTAAACATATATACTGACATTTAGTACGTATTTGGGGTGGTACACAATTATGGTCAACTCTGGGCTGAGAGGGGTTTCCTAACATTACATGGAATTAAAATTCAACATGGCCCCTTGTTAGCACGATTGTTGTCTGCACTCACGTGTACAAAGCGGCTAGCAATAATGAAATGTGAGGCGCATAAGAAAGTAACAGGTAACGTTGGAAAAGGAAACGCATTTGCAGGCAAAATTGCGAAACAAACTGCCACTGATTTGCACACGAAAATGTTGATTGAAAGGGTAGAAGAAGTGCCCTCTATGATAGAAAATGGGATTGCCACAGTCAAAGAGATGCAGGCGGAAGCAACTGCAGATGAAATAAAAGGGTGGGCTGAGGGCTCCACAGAGTTAGACGTAGAAGGTTGCATTTGGCTACAGTATGGCAGAACCCACACATTAGAAAAACTGCTGAAAGGATAGTCAAGAATTGTATGACTTGTTTGCAACATAATATTGGAAAAGGAACAGCTACTCCGATAGATAGTTTTGGCCCCCCCTCTATGCCCTTTGAAGTCATCCATTTTGATTTCATAGAAATGGAAAGATGTCAGAACCTAAGATACATCTTGGTGGTAGTATGTGCATTCACTAAATGGGTGGAAGCATACCCGCTTAAGGACTGCACAGCAATAAGCACAGCAAAAGTGATGCTAAAGGAATATTTCTCTAGATTTGGCCTGCCACGGGTCATATGGTCAGACAACAGCCCACATTTCGTTGACGCCATGATATTACAGATTTGTGCAGGCCTCCAGATTGATAAACGATTCCATTCCGCCAGACAACCTATGAGTGCCGGTTTTGTTGAGCGCCAGAACGGCATCTTAAAGAATAAGATAAGTAAGATCTGTTCAGGGAGTCAATTAAAATGGACAGACGCTCTGCCCTTAGCTTTCTTGTGCATGCGCACGTCTGTGCAAGCGAGGACTGGACTCTCCCCAAACGAGATTGTCATGGGGAGACCTGCAAATGTTTGGTGCGCACCACAGCATAGGCGCCTGAGTGAAGTTGAATACCCTGTGCTTAGTACATATTGTGACGTGTTAATGCAGAAACTCTGTTTCATTCATCAGCAGGTGCAGGAGGCTCTTCTTGTCAGATATACAGGCCCGAGGCATTGTCTGAAGCCAGGTGAGTGGGTCCTGGTGAAGAAATTCCAAAGAAAGTCCTCACTCGCACCAAGGTGGCAGGGCCCTATCAAATTCTCCTGGCAACGCAGACTGCAGTCCGTGTGGATGGTCGTAAGGCGTGGATCCATGTCACCCACACGAAAAGAATTCCATCGCCATTGAAAGAACTGCTTGATCCAGACAACAAGAAAGAAATAGCTGCCCTTGACTCGAAAGACACGATTGCCAGTTCCCTGCCACCAATTCTGCCTGAGCCTGAGAGAAAGCCTGAAAAGATTGCTAAAGAGGAGAAAGAGCTAAATATGCCCCAACTTTGCCCAGCTGAATCTACATCATATAACGCCTGCAGCATCACTTGCTGCATCACAGGCTGACACTGAGCCTGCATCTGGAAGTGCATCTGCACTGTTCATTGATCAAACAGTACCTGGAGCGATAAGGTACAACCTACGTTCTAAAAAATAAAAAGTGATCTGATCTTCGTGTTTTGTTTCTGCCTCTAGTCCCATCACGGATGGATTGGGAATCGGAAGCCTAGGGAAGTGTAGCATGGGGGCTGCACCAATCTGCATCAATTTGGGAGCTCTGGAATGTGGCTTCCTGGTTCTATCTTTGAAAAAATCCATTTGTTGATCACCCCATGCGAACGAGCGGGGCGCAGATGGTACAAGGGCAATTGATGTTCGCTCTGGAGTCTTTTGAGCAATGTGCGGAGGCACGATAAATCTTGCCACATGTTTAGCAATCGAGGCTGCCGAGAACTGGCCTAGACACTTTGCTGATCTCTTCAAACATATTGGTGTTTCAACGGGCACTGCAGTAAGAATTATTCACAACGAACATTGTTGGAGAAGAAGAATTGCACACAATGCCCATACTTGCTTCTGTTCCCTCCTGCACCAACGCTGATGATGTAATAGATATAGAGACTATAAAAAATTCTAGAAAACGTTGCTGTAAGAAATTAATGCTGATGATTACAATACTTCTGTGTATTCTGTGTATCATTATCCCAGTATTATGTTATTTGGAGAGCGTGCATCCATTGAGTTCTCTTTTACATGCCACAAAAGCACCTGTCACAGACCATGTACTCTCTTATACTCTCCCTCCAATAGAAGAAAGACATAGAGAAGGTTATGGTAATAATATGTTGCTTTTGATCATGAATATGACTCACTCAATCCTGAACAAAACTAACTGCCCGGTTTGCACCCATTTACCCCAGCATGGTGGAAAAGGAATGGGTTGGTATGTACAGCCATTACCCCTTAATGCAGCATGCTATGCATCGCTAAGTCCACTCTTTTATGGGAAGTAGAATAAGAGTGATACAGGTAAGTTAGATAGAACAAACATAGATGAGTTTGAGAAAGTGGTTATGAAACCTGTAGGTTGTTCCATATTTAACAAAGCAAGAGTGATAAAACCAGTAGTAACGCCAGTAGACAAACTGTATGTGCCTTATAAGTCATCTGTTATCACGTTTCACATGAACCCAGTAGGGAATAAGGATGTAGTGCCCCCCTCATATACAATAAATTACAATCCTCGCACTGTTCAATTTTGTTTACGGAAGAAAGGTTCCTATTCAGTAGGGACATTGGATAGATGCATGAATATTGCAGTACTCGAGAGAGAAGAAGAACCAAAATATGTAGGTGGCCCCGTTTATTTTGCATGTGGAGAAAAAGCTTATCCCTGGTTACCTAGAAATTGGGGTGGGACGTGTTACTTAGGGATCCTTTTCCCCGGGGTATTCCTTTCCCGAACATCAGATATATCGTAATTATCCAGGTCAAGGCCCCAGCGGGATGATGAAGCAGGATTTATTGCAAGAGACATAGCAAAATCATTTATACCCTATTGGGGCCAAGCAATAAACTCCTGGAATATAAGAAGATTGTCCAGAATTTTAGAAAAAACGATAAATGGAACGACCGATATATTGTACAATATGACCCTAGAAGATAAGGCAATTAGATTAATGACACTTCAGAATAGAATGGCTCTTGATATAGTTTTGGCCGACCGTGGAGGTTTTTGCAAAATTGTGGGGTCAGCGTGAGACCATTTGCTTTGCAATAAACCCTAGATTTTGGGAAGTGAACCTCGTGTCTGTCGTATCAGTTTGTTTATGGTGATTGTGCCTTGTTTCCATGCGCGACCGTCTTTCGGGCCTAGCACAACTACCAATTGACTCTGAAACCTTTTGTGCTTTGGTTTCACCTACATGCAACAAACATTTGACTTTGAATCCTTGGTGTGCTGTGAATTTCCCCTACCTGCAACCACTGATTGACTTTAAAACCTTGTGTGTTTTGCATTTGACCTTCCTGCAACCGCTGTTTTGACTTCTCACAGCCTGTGCTGTGTTTTCATCGTTTACCTTCTGGTGATACTTGATACAGCCCCTGCACCATGAGGTGAGTCTTTCCCAAGATGTTTACCCATTCTTCACTCGAGCCTTGCGCTGTTTACATTTGCTTCAAATTCACCTGCAGCCTCACGATGCTAGATTCACTTATGTACTGAATCACTGCTCTACCTGACTGTGCTCATATTCAACTTCTGTACACCTGATGTAGCCCCTCGCTCCATGAGGTGCAGCTTTTCCAGTCTGCATTCATTCATTCCTGCCTAGTCATAACTGCTTGTCTGCTTGCCTGATGCAGCCCCTCATGCCATGAGGTGCAATCATTCAGACCTGTTACAATTGCATGTCTGTTTTTTCCAAAATGCAGCTTACCTACTTCCACTTGAATTTTGTTCAACTTGTACTGCATTCAAACCTCTCTCCTTCCTCCCCTGAATTGCCTTCACTTCCCTTTATCCCCCTCTCCCCTTTTATCATGTGTCAACACTTGCATGATCCAAATAACTTCACGGCCTAGCAGGAATGGTTTTTGTTGTTTTTCAATCCTTCCTCCCCTTCCTGCACTTCCCTCCTCCCCCTTACCCCTGCTCTCATTCTATAGCACCTGCATGTTGCGAAAGTTTGAAGACCTTTTATGGACGTTTTTGTTGTATTCCTTTTCCTCTTGCCAACTCTCCACCTTGTCTTGATGCACCTTGAAACACAATTTTTTCTGTATAATGTGCATTACAAATAACCAACAAATGAAATAAATGGACCTTGTCTGCAATGACTTCTTCAAGCTGGAGATGGACAGAGGAGGAGTACAGGACATCCTGGTGGTGACACACCACTTCACTAGGTACGAGCAGGCGTGTCTCTCCAAAGATCAGCAAGCCGCTGCCATTGTCCGCATGTTGTGGGAAAAATACTTTGTGCACTATGGCTGTCCAGCCAGGAATCATTCCGACGAGGGACTGGATTTTGACTCGACGCTCATCAAGCAGATGCTGTCGCTGGTTGGTATCAAGAAGACATGTACAGCTCCATTTCATCCTCAGGGGGATACCCAAATGGAGTGGTTTAATACAACCCTTTTTCGCCATGCTGGCCACCCTGAGGCCAGAGGAGAAGAACAGATGGTGTCAGCATGTGGCCAACCTGACCAATACTTACAACTGTACAAAGAATGATACTGCCACTGGGTGTACACTATTTCTTTGTGTTTGGAAGGGACGCACGGTTGTCTGCAGACCTGTGTTTTGGAGTGTCCACAGATGTAACAGGCAGTGTGAACTATGTCAGCCATGTAAAACAGTTCAAGCATCAATGGGAGCAATCATATCAGCTTGCCCAGGCTGCCACGGAGAAGACATCAGAAGAAAACAAACACCACTATGACACCATGGTCCAGGTTTATGCACTTAAACCAGGTGATCGTGTACTGATCCGCATTCTGGGAAAGTGAGGATGCAACAAGCTAGGCGACAAGTGGGTGACTCAGCCTTTCATTATGGAGCATCAGCTGGGAGAGCTCCCTGTCTCCCGTCTGTGAGAGGAAGGACGGCCAAGGAATATTAATAACTTGCACTGGAACCACCTGCTCCCTGTCGGGGATGAGGTTGAGCTGACACTAGAGGTTGGCTAGAGGTGACTTAGGAAGAAGCAGCATAGGGCCAGTAACAAGACATCAGTGACTCTGTGCCAAAAGGCCAGAAGAATATTCTTTGAAGGCTCAATCCCTAGATTTTTCTCCAGCTTCCGAGGTCATGAGATTATCGGAAGGCCAGCCGGACGCCAGTGAAGACCCTGATGCCAAGGGCGATCAGTTTGGCGTCTACCCATACCAATAGTTTAATCAAAACTAGTGTGGGTCCCTTTACCCATAGAGCCAGAGCTCACTCCTAGTGAACCTGAGCCCAATCCTGAGAGTATTCCTTCAGAGGTTGGTCTCTATCCTGCTCCAATCGCCCCTTTTATGCTGGGCATGGTAGAGGAACACTTACTTGTTCCTCCACTGGATGATTATGTCCCTAACTTGCCACAATGCTGGGTCAGGAAAAAAACCTGGATGAGGCCCCGGCTGCTCTCCATCGTACCACCAGGGAGAGCAGACCTGTTATGAAGTTAACCTATGATTCACCAGGGTCCAGTGTGAGGTTCCCATTGCCTGTTCTTCTCAGTCTTTTGTTTTGCCTTTTCTAGAACAGGTTACTGGGAGTTCATGCGTACTGTGGGAGGTGCCTGAGATTCATGGTTCTGGGTGGTGTGATGTGGTGTAGTAAGGAGTCAGACAAAGGGGTGGTATGTTTCAACAAGGTTTTATTAAGAAACTGCCTCGCCCTCTCACTAAAGGGTAATCCCTACCTAAACAAATATCAACACGGGTGCTCATCGTCAGGATTTTTGTCCAAATAAAAAGTGTCTGTCCTCTGTCCAAAAACCTACTCTAAGCACTGATCTACAAAAACGTTCAGCATCCAAATGAAAATATTACCAGGAGAATGACTCCATTTGCCTGGTGGACTGGCTAGGTCCTTATCTCTTTTCCAACAATTCTTTCCACTAGCTTCTGATTCAACAAAAAGAGTATGGTCAGGAGAAAGACTCCCTTCTCCTGACCCACCTTGCACAGCCTTGAGGGCTGTCTTGGGATAGTCTTTGGCAATATTCCTCAAAAGTCTCTTCACTTCTTCCCAAGAGCTCTGTAAAGCTTGTTTTACAGTTCCAGCAATTCATCCCTGTTGTATTACGTTCTAAGATCACCTTCAGACAGCTCTTGTTGTTTAGTATCCTCTTTAATCCTACCTGGATTATCGCTTTGACTAAGAGGAATCCTCCTAATGCACTCTTGACTCTTAGATCTTTGGATATCACTACTGTGACAAAGGAGATTACTCCAGAGGCTCTCTTGACTCTTGGTTCTCTGGGTATCATTACTGTGATGATGGAGATTACTCCAGAGGTTCTCTTGACCCTCGATTTCTGGGTGTCACTACTGTGGCAAGGGAGATTACACCAGAAACTCTCTACTCTTTTGCTGTCCAAAACTCCTACCGTTATCTGTAGCATGTTGGGACTGGGTCGCCAGTTCTTCCTGGGGTAATGGGCTGACTTGCATTGCTTCAGCATCATCTACTGCTTCCTTCATTCCGCTCCCCGCTTTGTCCTTGCAGCTCTGCAGAGACTAGGGCCACATGGTTCTTGAGCAGTTGCCTGACCACACGGTCAACCTCCCCAAGATCACACCACAGCTGGCTTCTTTCCCACTCTTCCACTAGTCAGGAGGTTGGCTTCCACTGCAGTACTCCTCCGAACTTCCTGGATGTCCCTGCCGCTGGGGATCAGTATTCTTACAGCTTTGCGTTCCCAGGTCCAAACTTCCCTGCTGGCCTGGCTTCAAGCTGACTGCTCTTCTCAGTACTTTCTCGCTTTTTATTTCCTGTGGCTGAATCCTCCCCAGGGTAAGGTCAAAGTCCTTTTTTACTCTTGATGAGATAATCTTTATTCCTCCATGGGGCCAACTCTTCTCAATACTATGGTAAGGCAACCTGTTACTACTCTGCAGGTTTCTTTTTCTCTTCTTCGTCTGGTTCATATTACTTTGTGGATCAAAGACTGAAGAGACATTACCATAACAGACAGTAGTGTTATCAGGGATTTCTGACAGAGACTTTGTCCCAAGGGAAAAGGGGTTAGGGTGTTCCTTAATGGAACAGGACTCCATGCCCCCATGAGGGGAGTCTCTCCATGTGAGGTCCCGCTTTCCACCACCCCTATGGGGGCTATTGGGTAGTGGGCTCACCTCCCTAGCCTCACAGGGAAGCCCCCACACCCGTAGGGATAAGTGAGAAGATCCTATGAATCATCATATTGGCAACCAGTAGCCTGATAAATTCATAGGTTTACCATGCACGCATGTAGGTACAAGAGTCCTGAAAAACTGGACTCAACCTATAATAAATATATACAAAAATAATATTTTTATTCAGAGATCACCATAAAAAAAAGGTAAGGTGATTTAAAATACCAACATTAAAACATCAATACGTGACTTTGCAACAATATAAAATACAAAGTATAAAACACACTGCAAGATGACAAAGCTAATACTGTTGCTTCAGCTGAGTACACTTCTTAAATGCCCTACATGCACATGTTTCTGTCCAGATGGCCCACACAGTGCTGGACATTCATTAGGGGCTATGCTAATGGGATTATATTTGGTGGATGAACTAATACGGATTAAACTTTATCAGTGTCTTCAATATCTTCCTGAAATGTCCTGGAATACTTTTCTGTGGTCACCATCAGCTATGATTGCTGGTCTCAGATCACCATTAATTAATGTCCTGAGTATTTTCTCCAAAATACTGCTACTCTAGGCAAGGATACTCCTACAACTCCTACACTTTTGGGGGTTATTACTGTTCCCTCTCTTCCTGTATCTCCTAAAGATACCTTCACTCACTAATGTACTGTCTTGGTTAGATTTGATGCATAGACTATCAAGGTCTTTGACACGGTCACCCCTGCTGAAGAGGAAGTGTCAAGTATCGCCCCCACTCTAGTAGCCCCCCTCGTAGTGCCCGGTACTTTCACACCAAAATATGTGACGTATGCTGAATGGATAAACCAGCAGAGAGCAGCACATGGTCTCTGCCCAGTACCTATCATAATAACAGCCCCTATTGAAGTACTGACACCATGGACAGTAAGGTATCCATTGAGAAAGCCATATTCAAAGTCGAGACAATATGACGGTTGTCAGACGGGAATACCCGAAGAAGCCAAGAAGATAATGAAGGAAGATGAATGGTGACGTCATGAGAAATTGGACTGACACACATATAGAAGAGATAATGACGTGAGAATGCTGACAAAAGACAAAAGACTATGAATGAATGACATCTTGAGCTTGCGATGAAGAAGTTAATGTCAAAATGAAGATACTCATGCCACATGATGAAGATATTCAGTCAGTTTAAACATGTACAGATGCAAATAACGGCAAGAAGCAAAGAAATCGTGAAGCTTGCTTATGCTTAATAGTAAATAGACTGCGGCAAGTGCCAACATGTACAAGTATATACCTCCAAAGTACTTTATTTATAAATATTATTCCAGTACGCGCATGAACAGAACTGCACAAAAGGTTACTAAAGGCCCCAAAAGGAGTGTGTCGTAGTTAGAAAATCAAGAATCGAGGCAGCACGAAACCCAGCTGAAGATGATCATGCCAAGAAGCTGAGGTCTTATCTGGCTGGAAAAAGCCGACATTGGATACTATTAAGGAGAAAAGAACAGAAGATCCTGTTCAGAAAAGTCAAGATAAGCCACAGATGGCGAAGAACTGGTAGAATTAAATCAAATGTACAAAAAGACACAGAGAAAAAGCCAATTTCACGGTATCCAGTCACGGGCCAAGGCAGACTGGAAGAGTGAGACTTTCACACTTACGCATGGATCTCCGCCATGCCCATACTCCTTAAAGGTTCTCAAGACCACAGAGCAGACTCAAGGCCAAAATACAAAGCAGTCATTGACACATGGTTACTGAAGTGATGATTGATTGTAACATAATTGATGGGGAACTGGGTTGAAGGCAAGCTCCTCTGCACCTGGATGTTCTTTCTGCGTGCTGCTAGACGTAGATGGAAAAGTATGAGTGGGGTTGATGCCAACCCAATCATAGTGGACCATGTAATTTAGGGTCCTTTAATGAGTAGAACTAATGGGACGTTGTACATTTCAGTGACATTCATAGTGGCTATTTTGAAGGGAGGGCTTAGTTGCCCACCTGACATTGAGTATCCAATCCCCTTTCCCTGTTACCACATACAGATATAGCACCTATGTTAAAGTTACCTTCCTATAATCAATCATGTTCCATGTTAGGTTTTTACGAATTGCCACGTAGAATGATCTCAGCAATGATTAATTATTGCTATAAATACTGTGTTTTTTCTAAAAGTGAAGAGAGCGAGAAGATCGAGCGGTTGCTGATGTTCGTTGTACTCCCCGTTTTATGAACTTATCATTAAACGGATTCCCTTTGCCAAACTATTGATTTGTCATAGTTATTTGATGCATGAGTATGAATCTGCATCCCCATCTCTCTCGAGCGTACTGCTACTCATCTTAAAGGGCTGTTTGAGAGATCATCCAGTTCACTTGGTAGCAGAGATTGATGGTTCGATTAGATAAGATGCCCATCGGCCATCGACATAAGTAACTTCGGGTCCTTGCCAATATCACGAGTCCATGGCCATCTGGCTGATAGAACGAGAAGCTCACCATAGATAGTGGTTAGATTAATTGAAAACCCTGCAGGTTAGGTGCTTTCTCCCAAAGACCCCTCCCACATCTACGAGTAGCAGATCAGACGAGCAGCACGGAGAGGCTGTAGCAAAGGCGGTGATCCCGATTGTCCATAGATGAAAAACATGGGAACGGTGAGTAAAAAAGACTAACAGGCTGATTCATGGAATTATGTGCGCTGAAAAACAGGCTTTGTGCGCCATTCTGCTCGCAAATCCCCATTTGTGAAACAGGGATTTGCGGGCAGAATGGCACACAAAGCCTGTTTTTTGGAGCACATGATTCCATGAATCAGCCCTTAAATGTTTTGGCAAAGCTTGCATGCCTTAAAAAACAAGTAAAGGGAAGGTAACGGAGGGAGGTGGGACAAAATATAACAACAAAGTAAGAGTGTAACGTAATATATAAAGGGGAAAAATATTGACTCAAGCTTGGCCGAGAAATATAAAGAGCTATCGTGAGTGTGCCCGCTATAAGAGTATACGCCCAGTGCCTAGGTTTTAAAGAGCACTAGCAGAAGCCTTCAACTAAGGTCCCGTAAACGGGATGACGTAGGAGACCGGAATTGATTAAAGACGATCCAAAAGAGATGGACTTAAATTCAATTTGGAATAAATATAGGAGCAAGATGCATCTGAGGAAGCAGACGGCATAAAATTTGTGTGGCCGGCCAGAGTCTGTCTGTTTGTTTTATGTATTTAAGTCAACTCGGGACGTCACAATTGAAAACTGTTTTTGTGGGGAAAAAAGAGCATGAAAATTGCACGATTGTAAAGGGAAAATGTTGCATGGCTTGGATTGATGGTTGTTTTTTAGCAAGATTAAAATGAAAATATTGTCGAAATAACGGGATTGGATGCTTGCTCATACTGTTGATTTTTTAAATGCAAATATAATAAAGTGATATATAAAGAGGGGGTTAACAGGTTAAACATGGAAGACATTACTCCGCTGATAGACTTGTGCTAACAACACTTAAACAGTACAGTGCTGAATGGGTTAAAGTGACCGCAGACAAAATGTTTATGCCATGGCCCCAAGGTGGATCGCTATCTAAAATGGTCCTGCAGCACATGAAAACATATTTACATGCTACATACACTGGTAAAATGTTAGACAAGTGCCTGGCTAGTTTAGAACTTTGGAAGATGTACCAAGAAGAAAAGTAGGAGGAGCCAGAGGGGAGTGTCTCCACCACCATATGTAAGCAGGTTAAGGACATTGCCAGGTAGACCGCAATGTGGGAATGTTACCCCTGCGGTAGACAGAAAAATGATGAGAGAAGAAAAAGAGTTTAGTGTGTCACAGTTCCCCTTATTAGAGAAAGGAGGAACGAGGCCACAATATATACCTTGGCCACAGATGGATAGGGAAAACCTAAAAGACAAGCTCCCAATGTTGACACCTCGAGCCGGAAAATGGATACACGAGTTAGAAAACATGACGGGAGGAAACATGTTGGCTATAGGGGATGTTAAGGGTCTTTTGAGCGCCATACTTGGTGATAGAGCTGATGATGTTTGGACACGGGCAGGTTACCCTGGTGTGACTACAGTTAATACTGCACATGACAGAGCACCGCGGTATGGAAAGCACTTTGAGTGCTATACCCGGACAATTCTGATATGGGAGCTATAATGACACGCAAGATGAAGGAGGGAGATGATCCGTTGCTTTACATTCAGAATTTCCAAGACACATTGGTGCTTGAAACACGAGAAATCTTGGGGGAAATCTATACCAGTGTTTTACCATATATTATGTAAAGGGCTGCAAGAACAGGTGCAGAAGCAGCTCAAGTAAGTGGTAGGAATCGAAGCTAAACCCTGGTCAGAAATACTGGCTACATGCCGCATCCGGCCCTTCATTGTCCCTTGCCCTTCCACCCGGCTTCAGCATAATGAGATGTAACCGTACCTCTGCCTCCCACTCTAGAGGTGGTGGCCTAGCCATCAGCCACAAAATCACTCTGGATTTAAGAGAATTGACCAACACTAAACTTGAGTCCGCTGAACTATTATCAGTCAAACTGGCACTAACACCCAATCAAACAGCCACCCTCCACCTAATCTACAGGCCCCCAGGCCCCACACCCTCCTTTGTCGGTGAAATATCCACCCTCCTCCTTGACAATGCAAAAACTAACTGACAAATTATCATCCTTGGAGACCTCAACCTGGGACTTGGCGACCCCAAAGATCCTATTGCACTAGATTTGGAAACGCCCTCTCTAACTCTGGCTTCACCTTGCACATCCAAGAGCCCACGCATTCTAAAGGCAGGACCCTCGACTGGCTAGCCAGCTCTTACTGCAATATCAATGTCCTGGCCATTACCCCTTTCCTATGGTCAGACCACCACATTATCACCTTTAATATTGAAGCTCCCCCCCGTATCCCGACCTTGATAGCGCCTGCTCTCCCGACCAGAAACAAAAAGGACATAACCAAGGAGAAACTTCTCCCTCTGATACTCCCAACGCTTAAAACGGCCACTGACTCTTGTAATGAACCCACCACCTTTGCTGACATCTATAACTGCAGCATGCTTACAGCTATAGACTCTATGGCCCCCATCAAACAGAGGAAGGCCAAATCACGGGCACATCTGAACTCTTGGTTCACTCGCCAGTTAAGAGTACTCCACAAAACTAAACGCTGTGCCGAGAACCGTTGGAAAAGCCACCCTTCTGACGCGCACAAAGATGACTTCTTCCTGGCATCGCTTATCTACAAAGCAGCCATTATAGAGGCGAAAAAAGAGTCCATTAACAAGCTGACTCCAACTCTAAGGAACACTTTAAGATCCTAAAAGAGCTCAAAACTCCCGTTAACCGTCCCGCCCCCGACACCTGCATTAAAGATAGCAAATGGTGTGCTAACATTCAGGCAGTGTTACTGAATAAAATCACCATGCTTCAATGTAAAATCACAGCTAAACAAGACAGCATGAAACTGGGCAATCGCCCTCCTACCCCAGCTGGGGCCCTCTCCCCTGACTTGCCCAGCCTCAAACAGTTTGCCTTCTCACCGCTCACCACTGCAGAGGTGGAAAACATTATCCTGAGGATCAAATCGTCCAACTGCTAGGGTGATCCTTGCCCTGCCCCAATTATCAAGGAATCTGCCCACCATTTGGCCCCATTTATCACATCCTTTATCAACGCCTCCTTTAAAACAGGAATTGTCCCTGACAACCTTAAAGATGCATGGGTGATCCCCCCGCTCAAAAAACCCTCCCTTGACCCAAGCATACTTACCAACTACCGACCCACTACTACTGTCCCGTTCTTGTTAAAGATGTTAGACCGTGCAGCATACCTGCAATTCCAAGAGTTCTTGGAAGTCAATAATCTTCTAGGCCTTAGACAATCCGGTTTCCGCCCCAGACAAGGAACAGAGACAGCTCTACTTGACTTAAAAACTCAAATTGAAGTTCTAAAGGACAACGGCAAACTTGCCTTGTTACTTCTACTTGACCTCTCTGAGGCTTTCGATTTGCTCAATCACCAAATCTTATGCAAGCATCTTCACTCTGCCACCCATTTCTTGCCATCAGCCACAGCCTGGATCAAATCATTCTTGAGTAATAGATCTATGCGGGTCTTTTCTCAATCCGCAGCTGCAGATCCTTCCCCTATTCACTGTGGCGTCCCCCAGGGCTCTTGTGTGTCGCCAACACTCTACAATGTTTTTACAAAACCGCTCTTTGATGTACTTGACTATCTGGGTGTCTCCTATATGAATTACGCCGACGACACTCAGATACTCATTCCCATCACTGGAGACTACTTGGCTGACACTAAGGCCCTGAACGATGTCTACCTGGTCATCCAAGCTTGGATGGCACAACACCAGTTATGCCTCAACGATGACAAGACAGAGCTCCTCATCTTGGGCACTACGCAACGCCTTAGTAAACTTGAGCCGTCCGACGAATTGTTTATCATTGATGGCAACACCATCCAAGTTTTGAAAGACACCAAAACTTTAGGCGTCTACCTTGACGCCACCATATCCCTATCCTGACAAACTATTGCCTCAGCATACACCTGCAAACTCATTGCAGCTTGCAGGCCATTTCTGCCCACCCCAAATATGGTCACATTGGCCAGAACTCTCATCATGGCCAGAATCGACTATGGGAGCGCCCTCTACCTAGGAACCAGCCAAGAGAATGTGAACAAATTGCAAATCGCCCAGAATAACGCCGGCAGAACGGCCTTAAACATCCCGCGAAACCACCACATCTCGGAATCTAGATCCAATCTACACTGGCTACCGGTCAAACAGAGAATTTCACTGAAAGCCTTAGGCCTTACCCACAAATGCCTAGCCAACCAAGCCCCCCCGTACCTCTGCAGCCGGCTATCCCGCCACGCACCTTCCCGCCCTCAAAAAACCACCCAGACCCACTGTCTAACCATCCCTAGGATCAAACTACAAAAAGCGGGTGGATCTAGCTTCCCCGTCCTAGCTTCCAAGCTCTGGAATGCCCTCCCCCTCACCATCAGATCTGAAGAATGCTTTAGTGCCTTCAAATCCAAAACGAAATCCTGGCTCTTCAACCAGCCTTGAAACCCGGACCTCTTATGCTCCTGGGAGCCTGTCCCAGGAATACGCCTGCCCTAATCTCTACTTTGTAAATATGTATATTGCTGTATGCTCTGAATACTTTGCACTATTTTAAAGTTTGAATATATGTATGCTTATGTAACCATGTCTAAAGTTGCGCCCGGATGCCTCCGGGCCTGAAGTTGCGCGTTACAAATAAAACAAATACAAATACAAATACAACTGACCATTGTGCATTATTGCAGGCTGCTGCAAGAGAAAAATCACAAAAAGGATGCTGTAAGAAAGGGTGAAGAGGCTAAATTAGTGCAGAAACAATTATCAGGAAATACCACTGGTGATGGAGGAAATCCATTCACTAATTGTGGGATGAGATTATATATGGATTAGGACAGCTCACTGGGAGACCTGATGTGTTCCATCCTATCAGTGACACCGAACCCTCACGAGGAACCAAGGGTAGATGTCTCTACAGGGCGTAAAGAATATTTGTTTTTAGTCGACACGGGTGCGGACATGCTCGTGTATATGTGAAGGCAAGTTTTCTTTGTCCGGCGACGCTGTGAATACTCGGGGCTTTACAGGAGCAACACGCTCTGTTCCTTTCACAAAAGAACTTCCAGTTTCTATTGGAGAGTGGGACATGAAAGTGCCACTGTGGTGTTCGAGACAGACTCCTGTATATATATTGTGACGAGACTTGATGACAAAGTTAAATATGACGATCTTGTTCACGGAGAAGATCATAGTATGTTCAACTCCAGGAATGCATTATTTAAACGCATGCTAAATGATTAGAGCATACGCAGGACGAATGGCTATGAGATCTATTCCATTGGAACCTGAGATATTCTCATATGGAGTGCGCATATTAATATCAGGGCTACCAGGCCTTGCAGACAAGAATAATTAGAACACCAGGTGAGTTTCTGTTCAGACCAAGAATACCTATGCATGAGGAAAAGGGACGAGTGTTTCCCATAGCAATACAAGCAGTCATAGTGTGAGGTGAAATGATGAAAAGAGAGGTGTCTCAGAGAATGATGCTGGCACAAAAACGTTCAGAATATTTTGATGATGACATGGCAAAGGTGCCTGTCTCAGTATTAACTAGAGGCCCATATGACATAGGCTTACTGAAAGGAGTCAGAAAAGTGAAGATCAAATTGAAACCAGGAGCAATTTTACTAAAAGCACAACAGTATCCCATGTCTAGTGAGGCAGATGAAGGGATTTTTATGACAATTTCTGCCATGATGGATCAAGGCATCTTAGTGACGTCGGAATCGTCATGTAATACTGTGGTTTATCCAATTAAAAAATTAAAGGGAGGGTCTTGGCGTTTCATACAGGATTTAAGGCCAATAAACCAGATAGTCGAGGCTGAGTTCCCTCTAGTCCCTAATCCGTCTACAATTCTATGTAACATACCTGTTGAGGCACGGTATTTTACAGTGATTGATTTGAAAAATTGTTTTTGTCTCAATCCCATTGCACAAAGAGTTGCAGGATTTAACATCATTTACGTTCAGACAAGTTTGTCTGAAAAGTACAAGACTGCCTCAAGGATATTGTGAGTCCCCTTCAATTTTCAATAGGGTCCTGCAGATGGACTTAGAAAGTGTTGTCTTGCAATATGTGGAGGACATTCTGATTTGCAGCACAACAGAGGAAGAGTGCAGACACAAGTCCATTCAGCTATTGATGATACTTGCTGAGAAAGGACATAAAGTTGACAAGGAAAAGTTACAGTGTTGTCAATAAGAAGTGTTGTACATAGGCCAACTGATTTGACATGAAGGGAAAAAGGTCACCCCTGCAAGAGCTGAAGCTATTTTGAAAACAGCTAAGCCACACACAATAAAACTAATCCAGAGTTTTCTAGGGTTATGTATTTATTTCAGGGAATGGGTCTTTGACTACAGCTCTTATAGCAGGCCCTTATTACAAGCCTTAAAGAAAGCACAGGCAACGAAAGAGAAAATCGTGTGGACTAAGGCCATGGAGGAAGGGTTTGATGAACTAAAAAAGGCCATTTGCATGGCACCAGTCTTAGGGATTCCCAATTATACAGAGGAATTCTACCTGTTTTCAGACACGGATGGTACTGTTATGACAGGAGTCCTTACACAGGAAACTATGTTAGGGTACAAGCCCCTAGCATACTACAGTGGGATTCTAGATCCAGTGATGAGAGGTCATTTCTCATGTGAACAAAGTTTGGCAACTGCAGTGTTCGCCATAGAGAAAGCTACAACCATTGTAATGGGGTGCCCAATGACGTTATTCATCAAGCACGCATTATTTGCTATTTTAGAGAAGCCAAAAGGCACCTTGACATCACAAAGAGCTTCTGCTTATGAGGTGGTCATATCAAACCCAACAATTAAAATAGTTTAATGCAGAATAGTGAACCCAGCTATGTTTATAGCAGAGCCAGTCACTGAAGGAGAGCCAACACACGATTGAGCAAACTATGAAGAATTCTATGATGAGATCCCCAGAGTAAAAGAAAATGCATTGGCAGAAGGAGAAATCGTCTTCATTGACGGTTCCTCTAGAATCGATCAAAATGATGGAAAAAGATACACAGGCGCCCCTGTAATGAAACACACAGCAAATGGGAATTTCAAGTACTTATCAGTGCATGTATACCCTCTCATTATTCAGCACAGGCTGCAGAATTATTGGCGCTGATACTTGTGCTCGAGAATCACACAAACCAGGAAGTAACGGTATACAGTGACTCTGCCTATGTGATGTCGACAGTACACGCAGGCTTAGCGCGCTGGAAAAGGAGGGACTATCTCTGAGCGGACGGTACCCCAGTGCAGCATGCCCCCTTATTGGACAGGCTCATTAAGGCACTACAACTCCTAATGGTCATAGCAGTCGTGAAGTGCGCAGCCCACACGAAAGGGATGGATTTTATCTCACGTGGAAATGAAGCAGCAGATGCTGAAGCCAAGCGTGTGGCAACTGAAGACGAAATAATGATGGATGCGGAAGTGCCTGATGTGTATGAGAAAATGATTGTTGTAAGAAGTGAGCCGGAAAGCAACAGCAATATGCCAAATACTCAGTTAATGGAGCTCCAAGGAGAGGCACTGCAGGAAGAAAAGAACCTTTGGAAGCGAAGAGGGTGTTCTTTAAACCCCTCCGAAGCTTTGTGGCAAAAAGACAGCGCTGGTAAACCAGTAATGCCTATAGCCTTATTGAAGATAGCACTGGAACAGTTGCACTATCCAGCGCACATAACAAGAGAGAATCTAGCAGCAACAATTGCTGAAGACTGGTTTATACCGAACTTGGCAGAACATGTTGCATTTTTCATGATAAATTGCATAATCTGTCAGAAATTCACGGCTGGGCATACACTACGTGTAATCAGGGGAGTCATCCCAAGCCCTAATGGGCCTTTTCAGCACTTGCATATCGATTATGTCGATATGATTCAAGTATGTAATGGGTACAGGTACTTAATTGTTGTGGTGTGTCCATTCTCTGTATGGATAGAAGCAGGTCCATGTACACACCCAGACTCTACCTCTGCGGCCAAATTCCTGGTGAGGGAGGTGTTTCCCAGATGGGGAGTGTGTGAAGAAATGAGGTCAGACAATGGTCCTCATTTTGTTAATGCAGTATTTGAACAGATCAGCTTGCTGCTTGGTATAAAGCACATGTTTTCGTCGGTGTATCATCCACAAGGGAATGGAATATGCGAGAAGCTCAACGGCTTTTTAAAGGAAAGGATAGCCAAGTTGAAGCTTACTCTGAAGAAGGGATGGTGGCACTGTCTTCCACTGGCATTGTATGCACTCAGAAACCGGCCTGGTTCTGATCACCATCTTACGCTGCACAAAATCATGACAGGCAGAAGGATGTGGATGCCTTTAACACCTCAAACTAGAGCTAGATGTGATGCTCAGCCAACAGGAAAAGTGTTAGGATTGGAAAGACAAAACTATCTGAACTGTATGACTTTCAGTCTTTCTGTAATTTCAGGACAGCTGCAGCAATGACAATAAGGGTGTAGGGCAGTACAGAACACAGAAGGAGATAAAGTTCTAGAATTATGCATACCTCAACTATTCCCTGGGGACGCTGTCCTAGTTTGAATCACACAAGGAAAAAGTGGGACAAGCCAAGGTTCCACAGCCCGTTTATAGTGAAGGATATCACACCATCTGCAGTCAAGTTACAGGGAAGAAGAGCTTGGATCTTCCTTGGAGATATCAAGCTATATATCAGAGAGACCCCTCTGCCTGCACCCCACCGCAAAGAGACTATAGACAACAGGGAAGAACCACAGCATGTGCAGACGAGATCTATGACAAGGAAAAAGGATGCAAGACCAGTCAAGAAACAAGCAAAGAACCTTTGTGTTAGGTTGTGGCTTAGTTCTGGACATTTCCTTTGAGGACAATAAGGGAAAAGGGACTCAAATAGGAACACTCTGTGCATCCTAGTTGCAGGGTGAAATAAGGAGAACTACGTGCATAAGCCACAAATAGCTGTTGACTTTGGACTAAGGCACACTGAAGCCTTGATAAGAAAAGCTATGCCAAATTTTGATCGAAGATATATAAACTGGAAAAGAATACAGTATCCTGAGTCCTTCAACACAGAATCTTTGTTTGGACTTACTTATGGTGTTACACAATAGTGACCTCACCAAAGACATACTGATCTATTTCGAATTGGAATTGAGGTCCTACCTGTCGTTGTTGGGCAGGCTCACAAGCATAACAGAGTTTCTTCAAGATCCTGATTACAAAAAGACGATAAAGAGGCTGCTCATGGTGATTACAGAACAGTTTCTCTTACTTCCGGAGTACAGCGAGGTGTGGGATGTTCTACCCATGCATACAAGCCCTACCATAAAACTGTGCAGTACTGGCATGGAAAACATCATGATGGCCAGAACTCCCCAGAGAGTGCACAGGGAAAACATGAAGAATAGGCTGCCACCGATTTTTGCCTATGTTGTGAGCACAGGAGGGCACTGCCTAAAACCACCTTTGGGCTACACACACAGTAGCCTGAAACCATTGGGAATGGCAATGCTGATTGCCAAAAGCAACCCAGAACTGTGGGGAATTCATTTTCTTAATCCCAAAAATGGTTGCATTACCAGTACTCACCACTATCAGAAAGCCGGTGTTTTAAAACCACCAGACTTTTGTGTACAACTGAACAAATGAAACAAAACCAGACAAATGAAAGACTTGCTAAGAGGTGGATACAATGTAAAACTATATTCTGAAATGACTTGAAGGAAGTAATTATTTAATGTATATCTAAAAATTGTAAGAGATTTAAACTGGGAACAAAAAGTGACATTTAGCTGAAACCTGGCTTAATGAAACTGGATTCTGCCTGACAACTACCCCCGACAGGAGTTGAAACCTGCTCAGCCGCTCTTCCCCTTGCCAAAAGGAGTTGTCACCTCTCTGATTAGATTAGGGGTGGAGCAGCTGGGGACTACAGGGAGTTGAACAAAGGCCTGTCCTGGACTCAGACAAATGTTATATTGGGGGCGCCGTAAAGTGGCTTCCTCTTAGGGGAAACTGGGAGGGGCAGTGCCTCTGCAAGCCAGCTGAGCTTGGGGGAAGTGGATGAACCAGTTATTCCACCTGTGATGTGGGAAGCCACACCCCTTTTTGACCAGGGCATAATTTTAAAAAGATAGATAACTCATAGTGCGGACTTGTCAGAATTATATAAGTAATATCATTATTTTTGTGATTGTTCTGTGAACATTTTGAGAGGCGTTAGGAGCCTGTGGTGTATTCTGGGGGGCTGCTAGCGGAAAATAGGTTCTCACTCCAAATGTCTGGATGTTAAAAATCTGACACTTCATCAATTAATGTCCATACTCCTTGCGCACATGTGTGTAATTTTGGGTAAAAGTCCGATATTGCAAAACCAGTTAAAAAGCGCAAAATGTTGTCATTTTTGAATGCAAGCCCCCAGGAAGATCAGAGGTGGACAAGCATGGACCATAAGGAATATATAATGTGCACATGTAATTTCAACAAATTGTATATCTGGGAAAGATGTATTTGAATCAAATATAGATTTGTGGGCAAACTGACCAGGGGAGGATCCTCTGACCCATAAACAGACCTCATCATGATGACAATCCATTTCCTTCCCCAATCATGGGAGAGGGGAGAATTGGGCCAATGACAAGTAGAGAGGGGCAGGCTTAGCTAGGCCCAGGCAAACACCCATTTTCAAAACACATAAAAAGAGACTGCTGGGACAGGTAGAGACATTAAATTCCATTTGCTGCGGAGCATGCTGACCGACGACTTCACATCCAGAGATCCAGACTTCAAATCCATCAATCTCCAAAGACCAGAACTTTACTTCAGAACTTAAAGCAAGGGCCTAAACCCACAAACTGAGAACTCTTCTCAGCAGGCCTCAGCAACCTTAAAATCATTTGCAAACTCTTCCACAGCCGGGCGGGCGAGCTGTTTGAATTCTTTTGCCAAGAACAATTGCCAGAGACCAGACCAGAGATCCAGAGTGACCCAGACCGCTGTGAGCAGAACCAGAGAGCTGACCCAGATAACTGTGAAGTACCGAGACCAGAACCGGAGTCCAGTCCAAAACCTGACCAGATCCGTGGCGAGGCCTATTTCAAATTTATATTGTGAGTACCTAGCAGAACTGTGCAGAACCAATCTCTTAGTTAAAATAATCTAATCCAAACTATTTTAACCTAAGTAGAACAGCCTCCTAGAAATCGTGTCATCTGTAATTTTTAAAGCTGCACGACTGTCACCTGTCAATTCTGCAGCTGCAAGCTGTCAACCTGTCATTTTGAGTTTACTTTAAATCCGAAAAACTACCTTTATTTAATCGTCTGTATCTGTCTTTCATCTGAAAGCTTAGAATCTAGGCTTTCCAACGAACCTAGAACCGACTTCCTACTCCCTATACTTTTTCCGCAATCGCGAGGCACGCACTCGCGAAATTTACCTCGATTTGCGATTTTAGCTCAATTTCTCCATTTGTCAAAATAGCAGCTCCATTCTTTCTTTTGTTAAAATCCGTTTGCAAATTGGTAATAACTCATACAGCATTGCTAACGTGAACCTGAACTAATACCAACACGCATCTCCCACTCACCCTGAATCTCTAGAGGTAATTAAAATCATTGGCACATTTTCCCATCCATTGCCATCACATTTAAAAAGCATTTTGGGCCTGTGTTTCAAACTCCTACCTGTTTCCTCTAAGCTTGCTGGGGGGAACTGAATTTCGTATTGTATTTGATTGCATTCCTGAGAACTGTGTGCTCCTCTTTCCATCTCCTTCCATTTCTTACATTGCATAGGGGAGGGGGGTGAATTGCCAGAGAAAAAGTGATTATCTTATCTTTTGCTAAAATCATATCACGTATTTCTGTACTGCATTTTATTCCTCATTGCTTTTCCCTTGAAACCATAAAAGTATTTTTGCTACTTTATCCATCCTATACTAACTCCTCATTGATTGTAAAGAAGTGTGCTAGTGCCAGATTACCCATTGTTGATCAACATCATATGTCTAATTGTACTATCAGATATTAATTTATTATAAAGTGTGATACATATATATATTGTTTAAATTCTCAAATAAACCTTTTAATTTGCAAAACAAACCTACTTCTTGGCTCAGCAGGGTCAGGGGGATTCTAAGAGGGGGTGTTATACAAGGGTGGTCATCCAGAGTACTGAACCAGACATAAAAATACATTAATAAGGGTTTTCCTCAGCATCCCAGACTAGGCATTGACTTGGCTGTAGTGTTGAATTGAATCCTCTTACAGAGGACAAGACAAATGTCCCTATCTCAAGAGAATCATAGACTAGCAAATGCAGTGTTCTTTCGCTTAATTGAAGACTTTCCAGAGCTTGTGGATAAGACATGCTAATGTTGAAGTCCTCACTTTCATCCGAGACCCAGCTAACACTACGCATCCGAGTATGCTTTTGCACAGTATTGTGATACAGGTTGCACTTTCTGATCACCATCAAAATCACAGAAGAGTGTAGAAACCTGCATTCAAGGGACAGATCGTGAAGGTGTTGCCAAAGTCTTCACTTTTGTTCATGCTGACAAGGAAGCAACATGTCATCTACAGTGAAGCAGATTCAAGGCATTGACTGGGAATTAGTCTACATGGAGTATGTAGTATAAGACTTACTGAACTTTGCCTCTTTTGGAACTTTCGTTTGTGGAAACGGAACTGTTTCCAGAGACAAGAGATAGTCTAATATTGAGATCAAGACCACAATTGGTCCAGCACTATTGATCTACGAGCAGAGACAGCAGAGTCCAGAAGAGGTGATAATGATAAAAATGTATTAAAAAACAGTTTTTGCTTCCTTAGATGATCGAGATGGGAAGCCAGAACAGCAGCATCATTCTCCCCCATGAGGAGAGACATTCATATTGCCAAAGAACAAATGCTGTAAACTCACCTGCAAGTGTATAATTTATACCTGCATTGTATTCATTATCATACTGTTGTCATTAACGATTAGAACTGCATTTTTAATAGGTGCACAAAGTGTTCAGACCCATGTGCATCCACTAAGGATATGAGCATAACATCTACAAAGGTGCCCAGACCTTACATAGTCATTCCTGTTCCTAGAAAGAATGATAGAGTGACTGAGCTTGAGATGGATGTGATAAGCAATAATACACATACGACACTTGTGTTAACAAATGAGTTTAAATGTCGGAGACAGGGTCGGCAAAGCAAATCAGATAAGGGATTGATGAAAGTTACACCTACACAAAGAGTGAGTGAAACCACACCTGGCCCAGTATCAATGATTTCAGAATCACATTTCTGAGAATGGGGTAAGCCTCGACAAACAACAATGAGACGTTTTACGCCAAAAGAAGTTGAGAGGCAAAAGACGAAAACTAAACTTTTAAAGAGTCAAAAGGCTGTAGAGAGTGAACAATCAAAGATGACACCTGCAAGCAAACCTGATCCTGTGAGACATGATATCAGGATAGTGCCTGGGAAGACACAAGCAGAAATTATGAGAGACATTTTCATGCCAGATATGTATGTTGAAAGGATGAGGCTTATTGCACTTTCTCCTACTCAAATAATACAGATGAAAATGCCCAGATCAGTAATGGAGATGCCTGAGAATCCTCCAGCAAGAAGAAGCTATGCAGAAGTATTATGTGATATGCTGGTGAAAGCTCATATCAAAAGGATAAGAGCCAGAAGGAGCACACAAGAAGACAATAACGAACTGAATGATTACCTGGATAGCACAGCACATTTGGGAAACAACATATATTACCAACCACGGAAGTTGGAAGGCGAACCTCAGATGAAGAATCTTTCGTTTGTGCACTCCTACCGTACAGCATGGGGAAGTCAAAAATCTTCGTAGCTGTTGAAATAGATGTTAAGACAGCACACTGTCTATCAGAGACAGCAATGTGCACGACCAGAGGTCAGTTTATGGGAAGTGTTTCTTCGCTCAAATGGGCGATGAAAGCAACTGATCCAAATGAAGATGATTATGTCCAACACATAAAAACGAGAAATAACGGCAAAACTAAGAATACTTTGAGCAGATACGAGAAGCCTAGAGTAAAAGGAGCAGAGATCAGAAGAGAAGCAAACAAAAAACTGGACATCAAAGGAAAAACTACAGAAGATGCTTGCAGATGGAAGAACAGAGGACAAATGCAAATCTGGGGAACAATATTGTCGCCAGACAGTTGGGAGAAAGGAGTGGTGATCTGCAGAGCATGGATGATCATTGGATACCACAAAGAAACAATCAAAAATGTGCAAATGATATGCAAGCCATTATGGCCGAAGCTTGCCAGACTGCTAACATGGGTCGAAGACAGAGGAGGACCCTTCCAGATAGTGCCATTGGATAATTCCAAGCTAAGCTTCAGAAACAATGGTACAAGAAAAATGGGAGATAATCAGAACTTTGGACGAATATTCGATGCAACAGGACTGATACATGGAACTGCAGTGATCATGGATCACTATTGGGCATGTGGAGCCAAAGCATATATCAGATTGCCAAAGAATTGGGGAGGCATATGTACATTGGTGAACGTCCATGGACCAGCGTTGGTGATTCCAAAGAGTGATCTGAATATTGACAACTTCCCGAAAGCAGATGCTCACCTGAGAAAGAAGAGATCTGTGGAACTGATAAGCCGAATGAAGAGAGAAAACTTCTTGTCTGCCAAATCGATAAAAGCCTTTGATGCAATCCCACATGAACCTAGTTGGTTTTCACAACAATCCTGATGCCAAGGATTCAGGTTGGAGCAAATACTAAATGGTTGCAGATAACCAGATTGGAGTTACTGCAGACCATCAACACGACCATAAAATGATTCAATGCAATCAGAGAAGAGTTGAGAGCAATCTGATGATGACACTCCAGAACAGATATGTCTTAGACATGATCACAGCTATGGATGGAGGTGTTTGAGCAAAAATCAGAGAATCATGTTGCACTTTTATACCTTCACATGACGACGAGAATGGAACCTTAACAGAAGACATAGGCATACTGACAAAACTACAGAATGAGATGATAGATGAAGTTGACGAAGTTAACGATGAGAGTTGGTTTGGAGTACTGTTTTCATGTGTTCAACAATGGATGGCAGATGCATTCAAGTTTTTAGGAGCCCTGATGGTGATGATATTACTTGGATTCTGTGTGATCAAGCTAATAATCTGTCACTGCCAGACGACTGCAAAGAAAGCCATAGTGATGAAGATTACGATTGATGTTGAGTCAGGATGGAAGCCCAAGGACCTGACTGATGAAGAAATAAGAGACTTTGTGAAGGCCAGCATTTATGCACCAGAACGAACAAAGTTCCTGTATCCCAGAAATCATAGAAAATATGTGGGAAGATGGAGAACGTCAACTGATGACATGGAACCAAGATGAGCATGTAAGAGCAGCAGGATGCTTGAAGGGAGTCATAAAGATATGGACCCCAAAGAAGCATTTCTTTAGACCAAAATGTCTGGATCCAGAAGGATGAAGTAAAAGTAGATACAACGAAAGAAGTGAGAGTGGTCAATGAATCGCCCCGAGAGGGGGGAGTGAAGAGGAAGTGCCAAGTATCGCCCCCACTATAGTTGCCCCCCTTGTAGTGCACGGTACTTTCACACCGAAATATGTGATGTATGATGAACAGATAAACCAGCAGAGAGCAGCACATGGGCTCTGCCCAGTACCTATCAGAATAACAGCACCTACTGAAGTACCGACACCTAAGAAAACATGGACAGTAAGGTATCCATTGAGAAAGCCATATTGACAGTCGAGACAATATGCAGTTGTCAGAAGGGAATACCCGAAGAAGCCAAGAAGATAATGAAGGAAGATGAATGGTGACGTCATGTGAAATTGGACTGACACACATATAGAAGAGATAATGACCTGAGAATGCTGACAAAAGACGAGAGATTATGGATGAATGACATCATGAGCCCGCGATGAAGAAGTTGATGTCAAAATGAAGAAACTCATGCCACATAGATGATGAAGATATTCAGTCAGTTTAAACGTGTACAGATGCAAATAACCACAAGAAGCAAAGACATTGTGAAGCTTGCTCATGCTTAATAGAAAATATACTGCGGCAAGCACCAACATATACAAGTATATACCCCAAAAGCCCTTTATGTATAAATATAATTCCAGTATGCACATGAACAGAATTGCACAAAAGGTTACTAAAGGCCCCAAAAGGAGTGTATCGCAGTAAGAAAATCAAGAATTGAGGCAGCACGAAACCCAGCTGAAGATGATCATGCCAAGAAGCTGACGTCTTATCTGGCTGGAAAAGGTCGACATTGGATACAATTAAAGAGAAAAGAACAGAAGTTCCTGTTCAGAAAGGTCAAGATAAGCTACAGATGGCGGAGAACTGGTAGAATTAAATCAATTATACAAAAAGACACAGATAAAAAGCCAATTTCACAGTGTCCGGTCACGTGACAAGGCAGGCCTGAAGAGTGAGACTTTCACACCTGCGCATGGACCTCCGCCATGCCCATACTCCTTAAAAGTTCTCAAGACCACAGAGCAGATTCAAGGCCAAAATACAAAGCAGTAATTGACACATGACAAAGCAGTAATTGACACATGGCTACTGAAGTGATGATTGATTGTAACATAATTGGTGGGGAGCTGGGGTGAAGGCGATCTCCTCTGCACCTGGATGTTCTTTCTGCGTGCTGCTAGACGTAGATGGAAAAGTATGAGTGGGGTTGATGCCAACCCAATCATAGTGGACCATGTAATCTAGGGTCCTATGGTGAGTAGGGCCAATGGGACATTGTACTTTTAGTGACGTTCATAGTGGCCATTTTGAAGGGAGGGATTAGTTGCCCCACCTGACATTGAGGATCCAATCCCCTTTCCCTGTTAGCACATACAGATAAAGCACCTATGTTAAAGTTACCTTCCTATAACCAATCACGTTGCATGTTAGGTTTTTACAAATTGCCACGTAGAATGATGTCAGAAATGACAAATTATTGTTATAAATACTGTGTTTCTTCTAAAAGTGAAGAGAGCGAGGAGATCGAGCGGTTGCTGATGTTCGTTGTACTCGCCATTTTATGAACTGGTCATTAAACTGATTCCTTTTGCCAAACTATTGAGTTGTCATAGTTATTTCATGCATGCGTATGAATCTGCATCCCCATGTATCTTGAGGGTACCGCTACTCGTCTTAAAGGGCTGTTTGAGAGATCATCCAGTTCACTGCTGTTAAAGCCAAAGTTCGGGCCTATAACCATACCTGGTAAACCCAATCACTTTTTTAGTAACCCAATTTTTTTTAGTAACCTTCCTTTCTAATATAAACAAATGATTCATATCCCACTGAGTAGGAAGGTAAATGTATCCTTGTGATGGGACTACCGTGTTTAGTAAAGACTGATACATTCATACAACAGGCCAAGGCTGTCCCCAGGGCCAAGGATAGTTCAAAGGGGGTGGGGGGCATGTAAAGTCAGTGCATGGAATTTAAAAAATGGAAGGATACCTGGCATGTGAAGCCATACCAGGTATCACGAAACAAAAGGGAATAGCATTGCGCACGATCATGCAAGTGTTCCTTTACACTTAAAAAAGCACCACGGCAAGACATTTGAATCCCTCCAAGGGTTTACAAGTGATCCACTCTGCGCAGCTCCACCACCCCAGCCCGGTCCTTCATAGAGGCGCTCCCCTGAAAAGCAGGGGAGCACCATGCTCACTTAAACCCCCCTATACTCCCAGGGGCCCCAGCCACATTGAATTACCAGCGATCCCCACCGCTGGGGAGCGCCCTATGTTTTCAGTCCTCCTGGGCTGAATATAATATAAAGGGGCAACCCCCTGTCAGGTGGCCCACCAGGGCTCCCTGGACTACTCCTGGCAGACATGACGCAGGTGGAATTGAGTTGTATGTGGCTCTCCATGCTGCATCTAATTGCTGGGCTGCACCTTGCCTACACAGCCCAGCCCAAGTAAAGATGCTGGAGCCCACACATTGCTGCTGCTGTTGCCTGCTGTCTGCTTGCTGCCAGGACCATCTAGAGAAAACAAAAGGGCGTGATCAGACCAGAGAACATAAAGAGAGCAGCAGCAAAGATCTTCAGACAGCCCTGGCCAGGTTGTTTCTGAAATAAGGTACTTATAGATCTTTTTTGATACAGTGCACTGTATGGACTTTGCATATATTTTTTGAAGAAGTTTATATTTTTAATATTTAAAATTATATTTTTTTTTTAAGGATTAGATTAATTTGTATATAGTGCCTGGGGTTTTCTCTTTTTGTAAAAAACTTTCAAAACCCTCCCGATGTACCGGAAGTGAAAATTCTAAGTGAACACATTACAACTAATAGAGCCTTACACCACCATTCCTTTTTCTGCCTTTCCTCTTGTGTGCTAGTTACTTTAATCATGTGTCTTTTTCCTTGGCGATTTTTGGGATCCTGGCCCAAACTTCTGACTTTTACTACCTTCACCCCATTCACAGCTGGGCTCGCCGCTGTGAAGTTGAATCCAGGAAAGCAGGGTTTGGAGACGGGTAAGAGGCGGGTCAGGTTATAAGTTAAGGTTACCTCTCTCTTTCTCTCTCATACTCTCTCATCTTCTTCCCCATTCTTCTGCCACTTACATTAATGAAGCAATGTTTTCTGCATACAACCTGGGCTCATTATGTTATGTTCCTCTGTGGTACTTGTCTATACCGTGCAACCGAGACAATGCCAATTGCATTGCTTTTCTCCCTCAATTCCCTCTCAATGTGGAATTGGCCTTTTCAGCATGTGTTCTGCTATGTGGTGATGTGCTCAAATATTCTAACATATTGTAATATTATACTATGATTTTCACTATCAGAGTGCCTGCCTCCAAAAACAGTACACTGCCTGCACCATTAAGTATGGAGATAAGATAAATGGTACAGTACATTCTACCTTCTGTATGTTCCATTACTGCAGAGTATGTTACTGCACCTTATGCTGCACACAGCTCTCACTCTCTACAGTACCTCTCTCTCTCTATCTCTCTCTCTCTATCGCTCTCTCTTTCTCTCTCTCTCTCTCTCCCTCCTTCTCTCCCTCCCACCCTTTGTCTTCCTTTCTCCTGTAACTTTCTGCATTGTCTTTAGCTAAAGTATGTAGGGTGATATGTCTGAATACTCTATCTGTAGTTTGCTTTACAGAAGCCCCTGAAGTTGTTCTGTAGTTTGAGAAGGAGGAAGGGAATGAGAAACAGTACTGCATGAAGGCATGCGAGGGCCACTCACCCAAACTGACAAGTCGACCAAGGACTCGACTTTGCCACCCACAATCCTGACACAGAGCAATTTTAGAGCAGCAGATGTTCTCTGAGCTGGAGGTTCAAAATAGGTTTTTGAAACATCTTGTCCATAGAGTGTGCAATGTGCAAAATCAGTGGCAATTGGGGGCATGCTGGTGGAAAGCAAGGTGGGGGTGCCTGTTCCTATCTTTGAAATAGAAAGTGTATAGGCGAGTCAGGATGGTGATGTTGGACCCCCTATCCTGTATTCCCTGGCTTCTTTTTATCCACTTGCCTTCACCTCACTCACACTTACCCTCAAAGGCCCTGCCTTCTTCTCACCCACACCCACCCCTTCAGTTAATGCCTTATTCTTACACAAACTCATGCTTGCAGACCATGCCTTATCGTCCCCCACAGGTCCCACTGGCTCCATCTGTACCATTGTCTTCAACCCTTTTTCCAGCTTGATGCCGCACATGCCACGAATCTTCTGCCCCAACCTTGTAGCTCTGTGAAAGCAGAATGTTGGTGCCTGGTTTCCCAATTAACCCCTAAAACCACTTCCGGAGAGGATGAGCAAGTGGTTAGGAATAATTGTAGGCACTGCCTGGGCGATGTTGCATACATACTGTTCAACCTTTTCCTCACTTTTGAATAACATGAGCAGTGATGCAAGAGAGTGAACTTTGATAGATGGTTCACACGATGGGCCTTCCTGTTTTTCAGAGAACCTCCATCCCTGCCCTTGTTTATACAAGGTTTGGGGTTGACCACATCCAGCTTGGTAAGAGTAAAATAAATTAATCCATATAGATGCAAATGCTGAACCTGTGGCCCCTTGGCACCAGCCCTGCCCTTCCCTACAATTTCCACTCTTGCCTTCTGTCAACCTTTCCCCTCTACCCTGCTCACCAGTCCTCCCCTTGGCCCGTAACACAAGTGACAACAGTACACTAACCCTTATCCCCTGTCTGCCACTCCTTCCCTTAGGCCCTGTTACTAGTGGATGGCATCAACCTGCCTCCTCTGCTGACTCTCACTGTCCCTTCTAATTCTCCAACTTCAGTTACACTGAGAAGGCATCTATGCTTTAACTCAACGCTTTACCATACTGTGCTATGCTTGTGTTCTTGCTTCTTCAATAAACATGTTCACAACAGTTCTAGTACTGTAGCTTGTAGGTGCCTCTTTAGTGTACTGCATTACTGGGTCAATGAAGCTGTACACAATGTTAGTAGATGAGAAGCAGAACATAATTGTACAAGCATTCAGAAGGGGAAATACAGCACAATTGGTCGCTGGTTTATCATCCATGCACAGGTATTTGGGGTGAGGACCTTGTAAATAAAAATTAAGTTACCCTTGTAGAGTTCTTCCTTGTTGATAGGCTCATACACACACTTGAAGGGTACCCTTTAAGTTGTACCCAGATCAACTTAATTGCATTTAGCTCAAGAAATTCAGGGGAGTTTTTTTGAACCCAAGTGAACCCGTATTGCACCATAAATCCGGCTGCAGAAGAGTGATCAAGGTCATTGCATGCACAATGCATAATTTGTGGCAGCCATCCAGTTAATGTTCCCTTTCATGAGGAAATATTCCTTTCACAATTAAGATCTTTTTAAAGAAGGTTGCGTCCATTATGCCCTCAAAATAAATCAGGGGCCCTGTGCTGTTCTTGTTGATGCCGTCCCAGACATTTACTTTGATCGGAAGCTTTCGGTGTGGGCGTACTTGTAAAGTGTCATTTTCTCTTGAATGCCATCTTTTTTTTATCTTTCTAGGGTGACAGTAATTTTGTCTGAACATGACATCCCTGATCTCTTCCATCATCTCTAGCCATATCTTCACATGGGCCACCTGCCTTGCCTTATTGAAGTGTATCATAGGGCAGAGCCTGTGGAGTGTGAACAAGGCATGGCTGTAATAAACAAAATGTATAATGTGCGGTGAGTGAGTGGGGTGCAGTAGACTGAGTGAGGTGCAGTGGGGTATGGGAGAGTGGGGCCAGGTAGAATGGGTGAGTGGGGAGAGCTAGAGTTGGCACAAGATGAGTGGAGTGAGGTAGAGTGGGTGAGGGGGGTGAGGCAAATTTTCTGAGGTATTGTGAGGTGGGGTAAACTGGATGATGTACAGTGAGGATAAAGTAGAGTACGGTGAGGTCGAGTGAGGTGAGGTAGAGTGGGGGGAAGTAGAATGGGATGGGGTTTAGCGGGTGAGGACAAATTGGATGAAGTAGAGCAGGGAGGGTTAGAATGGCAGGGTGGTGTGAGGTAGAGTGGGATGAGGTGCACTGGTAGAGATTGTTTGGGTTGAGTAAATCTAATTCGAGTAAGGTGCGTGGGGGTGGGTGAGTGAATAGAGGTAGAGTGAGGTGAGGTCCAGTGGGGTGAGGTAGAATGGGATGAAGTAGAGTGGGGTGAGGTGTAGTGGGTGAGGGAGAGTGGGGTGAAGTAGAACAGGGAGAGGTAGAATGGAAGAGTAGGAGACTGGGTTGGGATTAAGTAGGCTTAGGTACAGTGGGTGAGGTGGGGTTGGATGAGGTGCACTGGTTGAGATAATGTGTGAAAGGGTTGACCAAGACAAATTAGAGTATGGTGAGATGGAGTTGGTGATTGGGTAGAGGTAGAGTGGGGTGAATACAAGTGGGGAAACGTGGTGATATGTTGTGGGGTAAGGTAGAGTAGGTGAGTATTGAGGTGTGGGGTTTCGTAGACTGGGTTGAGGTAGAGTGGAGAGTGGGGAGAGGTAGAGTGGGATGATGCACAGTGGGGTGGAGAGTGGGGAGAGGTAGAGTGGGATGATGCACAGTGAGTGAGTTAGAGTGGGCTGGTGCAAAGTGGGTGAACACAGTGATGTATAGTGGGTTGAGCTAGAGTGAAGAAGTAGGTAGATGTAGAGGTGAGGTGTAGCAGATGAGGAAACGTGGCTTGAGGTAGAGCAAGGTGGGGTAGAATGGTAGAGTAAGGTGAGGTGGAGTGGGTGAGGTAGATATAAGGTAAAGAAAGGCAAAGTAGTGTAGGATTAGGTGGAGTGGGCGAGTCGATAGAGGTAGAGTGAGGTGAGGTTGAACAGGTAAATTTGATGACATGTATTGGGCTGAGATAGAGTAGTTGAGTAGATAGATGTAGCGTGGGGTGTGCTAGAGTGGAGAGGTAGAGTTGGGCAAGTTCAGAGACGTACATAGAGTGAGTTTGAGTGGAATCATTTAGAGTGGGTGAGGTACAGTATGTTGATCTAATGTGGGTTAGGTACAATGGGTGAAATATGTGAGGTATAGTGTGGTGGGGTTGGGTGGGTGAGTAGGGAGAGGTAGAGCGGGGTGAGGTAGGGTGGGGTGTGGTAGACTGCACTGAGGGAGAGTGGAGAATGTTTGGCATTGGTAGAGTGGGCGAGGGGGGTAGAGTGGAGTGAGGTACAGTAGAGCGAGGTAGAGTGGGGGATGGGGTAGAGTGAGGTCGAGTTAGGTCAGGTAGAAAGAGGAAAGGTAGAGTGGGGTGACTTAGGGTAGGGTGAGGTAGAGTGCGGTGAGGGAGAGTGGATGAGTGGGCTGAGGTACTACCGAGTGGTAAGAGATAGAGTGGGGGATGTAGAGTGAGTGAGGCAGTGAATGGTGGAGTAACTGACCTTGCAGTCCTTCACTGCCAGGAAGGCACAGCAGATAACACCTCTGCTGACAATGATTCCTTCATCAGACAACAAGTTTGCCTTTAACTGCCAAACTGTCCTCATTGTCTTGTTGGAGCAGCCTATGATCTTGCACAGATACCTAAAGCGAAGCATAGAACAAGGGAATATATGTACATTACTGTAGCCTTTGACTAAGAACATCTGGGGCATGCTGTTTTGCAATGGTCATGCTTATAGAGTTCTATAAGGGGTGGTTAGTGGTTGCCTGCAGTGTTATTCCTCTTATGGGCGGAGGGGGCAGTTGGTGGTCATTTAGATGTATAATATCAGCAAATATTTGTATGCATAGTCCTATTTTACTTTAAAGCACAGAGCGTACTCTAGCTGTATCTTGTGGAATTCTGTCCTCACAGCTGGCTAAAATGGAAATCACACTCACATTCTGCAACCTATTTGTCTTGTCACAAAAACTATTTTCAAAGACTCCATCGAAAAGAGATTTGTTGAAAAATAGAGATCCACTAGTTTGCTTAAAAAGGGAAGCAATTTGTTCGTGTTTAATTTAAAGTGTCCGGAAAAGTTCCCCAAATTTGCTTTGTGGCTAAATAGCACATTTAGAGGATTTCCCCCTGCTTTGCAATTTGTTCTTCACTGAGGAAATGTTTGTCTCAGCCATCCCTATAACTGTCAGGTTTCAACTTGATCTGTGCACTTGCCAGCGATGAGGGTGTTTGTTTTGCTGAGATTTTTGCCTGCCCATCTTGCTGTTCTTTGCACACCACCTTTTCTAATTGGTGAGGTGGGGACTTCATGAAGTGGCACATTTTAAATCAATCTTTCTCTGGAGGCACTGAATGGATATGGAGCTGTCTCCACCCAGAACTATGCTGTGCTTTGTCCCTCTTGATTCTCAATAAGAGCTCAAATCTCAGGTTTTCAAAACATACCACACACATGGGACTTAACACTGTATACTCCACCAACCTGAATCCATGGGAGCTGCAACCCATAACTGACTGATTGCAGTTTATGCACACATGAAGTTCTGTGCCACCAATCAGTCGCACATTTTTACCAAAATAGTAATATGAATATTGTCTTCTTATTGAGCACTTCATGACAGGCTCCTCCAGCTTCTAAGAGATGCGATAACAAGTGTTATTTGAAAGGCTAAGTCAGTACTGCCAGCGGGTTCACACTTGATAATGGCACAATGCTCTCATGACGGAGGCCAACTCTTTACCCGTGTAGCTACTGTGGTAGGTCAGGATAGGGAGATGGACACGAAGGCATGATTTTCAAAAAAAGGTTTATTTCCCCTACTAGGTCAACATACCTAATCTTTCCCTGTTTCTGTGATACTATGCCCTACTCTATACAAATGTAGGTAAAAGGGGTGCTCCTCAGTGTTTCAAGATGGTGAAAAATAATGAAATCCTCTGTCCAGAAATCCTATTGTAACATATTTTTCCATACTGCGCCCAAAGAAATATATAACAAACAAGAAATATTGTGGGATTTGCCCAAGGGAAAGGGATGGCTGCTGGCTTCTGACACCAACGTTGTGTTTCTTAACTATAGGCCCTTGACTATTGTTAAGATTGATGTCCAGGCATGAGTAAGTTCATAAGTCTTTAATAAGTAGAAGATACAAAGACAGCTTGCACCCCCTTTAGAGGCAGGCTCCAACTGACCACTCTGGAATGTAATGTAGAATCAAAACACTCTAAACAGAATTGCATGACATTACAATATCTCTACTCTGCTAACTCTTAGTCTAATGCATGTATGACCGATTAATGAAGTATACAAGAAAATACACCAGAACAACTATGTTCACAGCCCAAAACATATAGTTTGTGGATGACTGCAGTGAAGTTCCTGGATTCCACTCAGGTCTCTCTGGTTCTCCTTGAAACTTGTGTGTCTCAGAGTCCTTCTCCCTTCAGGGAGAATTTTGTATTTCCCCTTCCCATAGTCTGGGGTTGTTTTAGTCTCTTCCACCCCCATTCCGGTGTTCACTCTTGCTCATTCCCCACTCTGGGCTCTTCAGCTTCTCTTGGTCCTGTTTCCCCACAGCAGTGCTTCTTACTGTTTCTCTCCCCACACTGGGGCTTCTCAGCTTTTTGGTTTCCCTCCTCATTTTGGGGCTTCTCTGTTCTTTCCCCACTTTGGGGTTCTTATGGTTTCTCTTCCCACTCTGGGGTTTCTCTGTTTTTTTCCCACACCGGTTTCTCTTTCTCTGGCCATGTCTCCCGCCTACCTTTCCTCGAAAAGCCACCACGTTCTCTATATGATGAGCAGTGCTTCCTGAGAGAGATATTTAGGCCGACTGCATCTCGCATCGCTGCTGTGCCACTTACGTGACTCCACAATTGGACTCCAGAGCAGTGGGCATCTCCTCCTGGGTCCCGCTATTGGGCGATTCCTCCTTTGTGCCCGGCCTCGGCCCAGTGTAGTTCTCTATTCTCGGTTGGGCTGCCACACCCCACGGCTGCAGTTTCTCACCCTGCTGCACTCTCCTAGTGCGACCTCTGGGCGCGACGCTGCATCTGGCATTCTGTCTTTCCGAACGTCTCTCTCCGCAATGTGCTCTGCTGCATATTTAAATTACACAGGCTGTGTGGATACTCGTCCTGATCGGTTCATTGCCTAACGTGACTTTAGGAGGCTGGTTTTCTGATCATTCTACTGTTTTCCCTAAAGAGGATGAAAAGAAGTTTGGGTCAGAAGCTGAGCCAGCCATTGTTAAAGGGTTCTTAAACATCTTAGTTCCTGCATACCCCAAACAGGTGCTAGTCTCTGGGGGGGGAAGGGTTGGTGGCTTAAATCTCCCTCTAGGTTTTCCCTGTCCCCTATGGGGTGTTAAGTGTAGCAGGTTCACCGCCCTAGTCCCAAAGGGGGTGGCTCCCCTTGGGATTAGCGAACTTCCTGGATTAGTCAAACTGCCCACGCTCAGACCATACCTTCAGCTTCCTTTGTCTGATTCCTTCCTTTCTACTGAATATTTCGCAAACATATAAATAATTAAGCACACAATAACTTTCTAAAGTGTTACAATAATGCATTGAATGTATATTTATAGCTAAATAACCACATTAATTGCATATGACTCAGACAGAATTGAATACATTTGAAAATAAAGCAATACAATAGCAGACAGATTATACAAACAAGGAGGATCATAATCTTAAAGGTAACCTTCATATCACTCACATTCATTATATACATTCATTATATACATTCATGCATTATAAATATTTATAAGAGAGTCTTATAATCACATATCATTGAAATTGATCTGATGAAATTACAATAAATGTGGAAACTGGTGGGGAACTCATCCTCCAGGCACAGTTGCTAAACTCAAAAGACTATTTAGCTCTCATGTTTTTCTGGGAAATATCCAATGTGACATGTTTCAAACACCTTCATGTGCTTAGTATTCTTTGCATGTGGTCGTCTTCAGGGAGTAAATTCATCGTGATCTATACAATTGTATCACTATTGTGTAGAGAGAAGAGGATAGTGTATTAAATACAGTGAGGCTCTTTCAATATTATTGTTAAAGAAGTTCCTATTAGTAAAGGACTATGAAGCATCAACAATAATTATTCTTCCCTTTTGCAATTTCCCATGTTCAAGACCTGAAAGAAATTCTGAAAGAAATTCTGTTTTATATGTATTATCAACTACTTTATCAAAACCTAATTTTCATATGGGAACTGTTATCATGAGTTGTCGTGAGATGATTTCACTCATTTTTATCTTCCTTTATCATTTTGTCAAAGTATAACAATATTTGGTATTTTTCAGCACACATCTACAGCATATTTCACACAAATTGAATAGTCACAGTAAGTCTTGCTGTTAAGCATTGTATGGCAAGAATGAGTATTTAAAGGCCATATTTGCATCGCTTCCAATAATAACTTATTTATACACCTCTTGTGATGATTCCTTCCTGTTGGTGTCCACGTTTAGGGTAATGTGGTGCTATTTTGAGAAGCTTTTATCTCATGGTCATGTCGTTGTTGAACAGTAGCCATTTTAGAATGGTTTTATACAAATCAATTAATGTTTACTCTATGGGCTTCATTAAGAGATTGGTGATAACCCGCTGGTGCCTCGTAGCACTGTTTCCGCCGACTGATCTCCCGGTGCCACCGGGATATTACAAGTCCCAGTGGGCTGGGATGTCAGGCGGTGGGAACTGTAAGTCCCATTCCTGTGGAGTCCCACATGACTCCACGGGAATGGGGAAATGGAAGCACCGGCACCATTGCTAACGGTGCCAGTGCTTCTGTGAAAACCATGCCTGCAGGGTCCGGTGCTCCTTGCACGTCAGACCTGCTGGGAGCACCAGACATTGCAGGTATTCTCGTAGTCTGGCGGTCTGGAAAGGGTGCCGATACATTACTACCAGAACCCTTATTTCCAGACCGCCAGACCTGTAACGAGGCTTTATGGCTTGATCCTATTCTAAAATTGTACTGTTGCTTATTGTGAGAAACCTGAAGGTGTCTCCCTGTCCAGTCCCCTGGGATCTGTCATCCAGGTGGCCAGGGCATGGCCATCACTTTTGCATCCAGCTCCTGGGGGTGGACCAGTGCGCATGAACATTTTCGCACAACACGAAAGACAATGGACTAACACTAGAGCTGTCTACCTGACATGTCCCAATACGAGGGTTTGGCACAGTCAGGCAATTGACCAGAATCACACACACCTGGCGGCCCTTTCCCTTCCCCACAGGGATAAAAGGTGGAGGACAAGCGTACAGGATGAGCAAGGCAAGACCACACAACGTAAGAGCTAACTCAGTCTGGCAGTTCAAGACAAGGCGAAAGATGGCACGAGTCGAGAGGCTATAAGGGAAGGAGTGACCTTGCCCTTATCGGCAGAGACTTGTGAAGTCTTGAGAGAAGGAATTGTATGGACAGGAACAATAGCCTGTGTGTGCTGCAGCTGATGTCCACAGTACCCGGCCACCTCCTCCCCTGACATCCAAGCCGGGGAGAGACACATGGCCCAATGGTAATGGCCTTGACTCTACAGACAAGAAAGCAAAGCTGTTCATCACAATCAGTGAGTCAAGGGGAGAGCAGATAAAGAAACCAAATTGTATTGAACGAAAGTACCAAAAGGCTAATTGAACTTTGAATGAGAAAAAGACCATTATTATATGAAAGGGGAAAACCAGCAGCAGAGGAGTCTGGCACCACATGGGTGTTCACTCAAGAAACTCTGGGCAATTACCCGAAGGTAGAAAAACTATGATAACCAAAAGGCGTCGAAAGAAGGTGAAAGGAGGGTTAAATGGCTCTATGGGTGGAACATTTTGCTAATAAACCCACACCGAATCAACCTTGCTCCCTCCACATCAGAAACAAGAGATTAGGATCAAGAATTTGTCGCTTTAGTAGTCGTACCAACAATACCGATCACACTGGGCCTCATTACGAGGTTGGAGGTAACCATGGAGCTATTGGCTCCATGGCTGCCTCCAAAACCCTACTGACTCCTCCCTGGTGAATGGACCAATTACCGGTCCATTCCAAGGTTGGCGGGACCAGTAATTCCCCATTCACCAGGGCCTTCCCCATTCCCATTGAGCCCCCAGAGGGCTCAATGGGAATGGGGAAGGTGCTAATAACGGTACCGTTAATTACGGTACCGTTATTAGCTCCAAAGTCCCTTTGCGGCTCCCACTAAGGCCGCCTGGCAAAACCAGGCAGCCTTAGCGGGACCCGCAAAGGGAACTCATAGTAGGGCGGTAAGGCATTACTGGCACCGGTGCCCTTACCGGTGCCGGTAATCCCTTACCGGCCACCTTGTAATGAGACCCACTATGTCCAAACCCCCCTCTCCAAGCCTCAGCCCTCAAGTACCGTGCTCTTCCATTCCTAACACCAATCTCAAAACTTCAGTCTCAGTAGCCAAAGCTTCACAGATCAAGGGCGCCCTTATCAACGTCAGATCGCTTCCTGCCCATGCAAGAGACACTGCTGACCTTATCACGACCAAAGAGCTTGACTTTATTGCAATATCTGAGACATGGTTACATGCGGCTTCTGGACCCGCACTGTCCTTGGCCATACCTCCAGATTACGCCATCACTCGATGCGATCGCAACACTGCCCAATCTAGAGGGGGTGGAGTTGCCTTCATTCATAAAAATTCACTTTGCCTGAGAGCTGTACCTAATGCCAACATTGAGTCTGCGGAACTACTCTCGGTCAAGTTACCACTATCGCCTAATAAAATGGCCACCCTACACCTTACCCATAGACCACCTGGCCCAGCATCTTCCTTGAGATCTCTTCCTTATTACTAGATCAATCCAAAGATAACTCGCAAATCATTCTCCTAGGGGACTTCAATTTGGGACTACTTGACCCAAATGACCCCACTGCTACTGACCTTGCCAATACCTTAACTGACCTCGGATTCACCCATCACATCCGAGAACCTACCCATATTAAAGGGAGGACACTTGACTGGTTAGCTGATGCTAACTGTAACAATAGCGTACTCTCTAATGCACCTTGCTTATGGTCGGACCACCATATCATTACCTTTAACATTGAAGCAGCCCTTTGCCTTCCCCCAACTATTGCACCAGCCCTCCCCACCAGAAATAAAAGAGACAAAACTAGAGAGAAATTACTCCCTCTCTTACTCACCACCCTCAACAAAGTCACACACTCTTGCTCTGATCCCACAATCCTAGCGGACACTTATAACCACGCTATGCTCTCAGGTCTAAACTTAATTGCCCCCATTAAACTCAAGAATCCTAAACCACAATCGCATTTTAACTCATGGTTTACACCTCAGCTAAGAGTGCTCCGCAAAGCCAAACGCTGCACTGAAACTAGATGGAAAAGTCATCCATCGGATGCTCACAAGGACAGTCTTATCTTAGCCTCCCTTAACTACAAAGAAGCCATCTTCCAGGCTAAAAAGGAGTCATATAACAATCGCATCATGTAAGCAGACTCAAACACTAAAGAATTATTCAAGATCCTAAAGGAACTTGAATCACCTGCCACGCCTCCCGACACCTGTATTAAAGACAGTAAATGTGTGCAAATATTGAGACAGCATTACTGAACAACATTTCATCCCTTCAATACAAAATCAAAGACGACCAAAACTGCCTGCAGTTGGACAATCGTCAGACCACCCCATTAAGGGCTGCTCCCTTGGTCTCACCTAATCTCAAACCTTTTGCCTTCTCTCCACTCGCCATTGCTGAAGTGGAAGATGTTATCAACAGAATCAAACCTTCTAACTGTCAAGACGATTCTTGGCCTGCTCGCATTATTAAGGAATCCGCTCATGACCTTGCCCCTTTTATCACAGCCTTTATTACCTCTTCCTTTAAAACAGGTATTGTTCCAGACAATCTTAAGGAGGCATGGGTTATCCCACTGCTCAAAAAACCATATTTAGACCCGAGTATACCAACTAACTACAGACCTATCACCACCGTCCCTTTCATGCTCAAAATACTAGACTGTGCAGCCTACCTGCAGATTCAGGACTATCTGGAATCTAACATCCTCCTCGAACTAAGACAATCTGGCTTCCGTCCCAGGAATGGGACTGAAACGGCTTTGATAGATCTTAAAACACAAATCAAAGTCTTGAAAGACAATGGGAAATCAGCCCTGTTATTACTTCTAGACCTTTCCGCTGCCTTTGATTTGGTCAATCACCAAATCTTGTGCCAGCACCTCTTATCTGCCACCCACTTCTCTGACTCAGCCACTGCGTGGATCAGTTCCTTTCTAAGTAATAGATCCATGAGGGTCTTCCCCCCATCAGCCAGTGCTGACCCCGCTCCAATTCACTGTGGCGTCCCTTAAGGCTCCTGTGTGTCACCTACACTTTACAATGTGTTCACTAAACCACTCTTTGATGTCACAGGTGACCACACAGTTGACACCAAAGCACTGAATGACGTATATCTGGTCATCCAGGCTTGGATGGCCCAACATGAACTTTGCCTCAATAATGACAAGACTGAGCTCCTTATCTTGGGTTCCACCCAATGTCTTAATAAACTAGATCATTCCTATCAGTCTTTCATCATTGACAGCAACGTAATTAATGTCTCCAAGGATACTAAAATATTAGGTATCTATCTCAACTCTACACTATCCTTGACGAGACAAAATAACGCAGTCAGGTCAGTGTTGGCACACACCTGTAAACTTATTTCAGCTTGTAGACGTTTTCTGACCCCCCCCCCCCAATAATATCACTTTGGCCACACCCCTCATCATGTCTAAGATATACTATTGTACTATTGTAGTGCCCTTTACTTGGGGACTAGCCAGTCCAACTTCAACAAATTGCAAATTACTCAGAATAATGCCATCAGAGCGGCATTAAACATTACCAGAAACCAACATATTTCCGAATTCAGAACCAATCTACATTGGCTCCATGTCAAGCAGAGAATCTCACTGAAAATACTTGCCTTGACTCACAAGTGCCTGGCCAACAAGGCCCCTCTTTACCTATCCAACCACCTTTCTCTCCACACACCACCTGGCCGCAAAGAACAGCTCAAACACATAGCTTATCTCTGCCCAGATTCAAATTTCAAAAAGCTGGGGGTGTGTGCTTCCCTGTCTTGGCTTCTAAGCTCTGGAACTCACTCCCCAATTCCATC
Organism: Ambystoma mexicanum; assembly: GCF_040938575.1. Taxonomy (NCBI): domain Eukaryota; kingdom Metazoa; phylum Chordata; class Amphibia; order Caudata; family Ambystomatidae; genus Ambystoma; species Ambystoma mexicanum. Next base: position 732,125,343 of record NC_090941.1, on the reverse strand, counting down.
AAATCTGAGCCGTCCTTCAACTCCTTCAAGCAGAAAACCAAATCTTGGCTTTTCACTCAAATCTGATTCACTCTCTTGATCTCTGTCATGACCTTAGAGCTGTCTGCCGCTAGCCAGAGTTCACTGGCTTTACTGTCCTATTGTAAATTATGCCTTGTTTAACTTATGCTGCCCGAACCATAATTCGCTCAAGATTGTATGATTTGCAACCCTTTGATCCAAATTCACTTACTACTGTGTGTACCTGCAACTGTTTACAGCTTGATCCAAGCTCATGTTCTATTGTATGTTTATGTAACTGTGCTTTGTACGTTTTCGTGCCCTGATGCCTCTGGGCCTGGCGCATGCTATAAATAAATAAAATACAAATACAAGTGGTCATACAGGGGTCTTGCAAAATCCTCTGTACCGTCGAAAGTCTTTGACCGACAGATGTTTGTAATACAAAAAGAAAGTCATCCCACCTGGTGAAATGAGCGCATGAACAGTGTGGTAAAAGGGGTTAATCATGAAAACCCTGGAGATTGGTTTAAAAAGACATTAAGATTTATGAAACAAGGAGAATTGCAAGACGAAAAGAAATTAACTGTCCCGCTTGCCATTTGGGATCCAAGCTCAGCCGAAGGAGATCCAGGGGTGAAAAGCCATCACCCTTAGTTTATTTAGAATGGAACTGTTTGAGTAGTCAAGTAAGACTGTGAAAGGTCTGTGCCCGGAAGAGGGGGGCCCAAGCATGTAGTCATCACCCAAAACATACATGGAATATAACTTTGTGTTTGTCTGTTAAGAGTATCAGGGATCGAAGGCAAGAGACTTTTATTGAAAGAGACTTAACCATCAGAGAACCTGATAGCTGGATTGGAACTGTCGGCTCATGCTGCAGAAAGCTCAAGTGTGTGCTGTGCTCAGGAGACCCACCTTGTCCAGTGCTGAAATCGTGGGGAAGGGAGACCCCTGGCAATCACATCCTGACTTATTATTTGTGAATACTTCTTTGTTTATTGAAACCCAATCCCACACTCTTCTGTATTTAGCGTAAGGATTGGCAATAGGGTTTTCTTAGTATAGGCCCTTTTATTTTGACACAATGGCACTAGGACTGCCTTATTTTCATTTGATGTTCGACGCTTGCTCCCATCTTAGATTTAGGTTTAGTTTAGGCATTTTTCCACCCTGTTTAATAAACACCCTTGAACACCAATCACTTTACTGTTGCCAGCATGAGTTTCTTGCATATGCACACATTGTTTAATGCTTTTTGAGTGTTGTTTGGAAACAAGCGCTACATTGTGAAAAGCTTATTAAAGGAATGGTTCGCCCCAAATTTTTTATTTCAAAAATAGATAGGCAATATAAAAAAATTCGAAGTCCCTATGTAAAATTTTGAGCAATTCAAGCTCAAAGATAGCACATGGGGGCATCCATTTTGTGAAATGGATGCCCGCCGCTGTGTTCGCTTTGGCTTTTGCGGCACTAATGAAGGAAAAGCCAGCCAGCTGTAGCAAACAAAAGCTACCACTGGGTGGCTTTTCCTTCATTGGTGCTGTACGCGGAGGACGGGGACCGGAGACTACAGGCAGAAAAGCTGCAGCTGCATCTCGGTAAGTGCTATTTCTTTATAAAAATAAACACTAGCTGTGGTTTTTTTTCTAAGTTCTCCGGCCTGGAGGAGCCCAGAAAACTTAGAAATAAAACAGCACCTTTAAAAACGTTGTATTTATGTTTGCGGTCGCTTTTGAAGCGACCGCAAACATAAATACAACGTTATTGTGTTTGAAAACGCTGCGGTTTTTCTTTCTAAGTTTCTCAGGCTCCTCCGGCTTGGAGGAGCCTGAGGAACTCAGAAAGAAAAACTGCAGCGTTTTCAAACACAAGCGCGTTGTGTTTCTGCCTGCCGTGGCTATCACTTTGGGTCTCCGGTGCTCCCCCAGGGGAGCACCGGAGACCCAAAGTGAAAGCCAAGGCAGGCGGAAACACAACACAGTTGTGTTTACATGCCGCAGTGTTTCTGCCTACAGCTGATTTCCCATTTGGGGCTCTCGGGCCCCCCATGTGGATCCCTAAAGCCCCAAATGGGAAAGCAGATTTAGGCAGAAACACAACGCAGTTGTGTTTGAAAAACCGCAGCATTTTCAAACACAACCGCATTGTGTTTCTGCCTGCCGTGGCTATCACTTTGGGTCTCCGGTGCTCCCCCAGGAGAGCACCGGAGACCCAAAGTGAAAGCAAAGACAGGCAGGCAGAAACACAACACGGTTGTGTTTACCTGCCCCGGTGTTTCTGCCTAAATCTGCTTTCGCATTTGCCCCAAATGGGAAAACAGATTTAGGCAGAAACACTACGCGGTTGTTTTCCGCAATGCTAAATGCTGCAGTGTTTCTGCCTAAATCTGCTTTCCCATTTGGGGCTCTAGGGCTCCCCATGGGGAGCCCTAAAGCCCCAAATGGGAAAGCAGATTTAGGCAGAAACACAACGCGGTTGTGTTTGAAAACGCTGCGGTTTTTCTTTCTAAGTTTCTCAGGCTCGGAGGAGCCTGAGAAACTTAGAAAGAAAAACCGCAGCGTTTTCAAACAAAATAACGTTGTATTTATGTTTGCGGTCACTTCAAAAGCTACCGCAAACATAAATACAATGTTTTTAAAGCTGCGGTTTTAAACTTAGAAAAAAAACCGCAGCTAGTGCTTATTTTTAAAAATAAATAAATAGCACTTACCGAGATTCAGCTGCAGCTTTTCTGCCTGTAGTCTCCGGTCCGCCTCCTCCGAGTCCCGGCACCAATGAAGGAAAAGCCACCCAGTGGTAGCTTTTGTTTACTACAGCTGGCTGGCTTTTCCTTCATTAGTGCCGCGAAAGCAAAAGCCAGCACAGGCGGGCATCCATTTCACAAAATGGATGCGCCCATGTGCTTGCTTTTGCACATTTTTGAGCTTGAATTGCTCAAAAGTTTATATAGGGACTTCGAGAAAAAAAAATGGCAATCGTTTTTTTTTATATTGCCTATCTATTTTTTAAATAAAATTTTTTGGGTGAACCATTCCTTTAATTAATGAAAGCTTATACATTTTCGCAGTCACGTGATTATGCAACAGGGCCCATTTTGGTCTCGTTGTATTGATGCAAACTGTAATATGTGTAAGATCAATTACTATCTATCCAGTGTTCTGGTCATATTCTAAAATAGTCCTATTGATTATGCACAAATCATTTATTACCTCATGATGTTTTACAAGCGATGTTTATAAAAACAGGCGCTATGGGTTTAATTACGAAAGACTCATAATGTTTGTGATTAGGTCCCATTTTGTAGAAGAGAACCGTGATATGCATTGGCTCTGTTTATGTGGGAGCTATCTTCTAACTTTTTTTAATAATCTTAACATTAACCTTGGGTACGTATTTAAATGATTTTCCCATCGTAATGTTGCGCATGTCATCTGTTCATTTAATCCTCTCTCATGAGATTTCAAGTGTAATATCAATTTCTGTTCTATTCTATTTAAGATTTTCTCAGTACTGTGTGAATAGTTTGTGTTCTTAACAATGTCTATGATAGTCCAAGTAATTGTATCTTCTTTGTGTCCTTTTTCCAAATAATGTTTCACCAAAGGTGCTTGAATGTTTTTTAATTCCATTTTGGGTTCAGCAAATCTGACGTTAAATGAACGTGCTGACCTTTGTGGCATGTATATTCTTAAAAGACACAAGAGATGTCATCAATCTGGTTGAAACGTTATGATTTTGTTCTAATACAAACATATTAGTAACGATGGATATAAAATCACTTCACACCAACATATCCCAAGAAGAAGCAATATTGGTGATCGCATGCTGGCTGCACCAATTTCTGTAAGTATTTTCACATAAGAAAATATTAATGTTTGACTTGCACATAATGCAAGTAATGATTGTGTAAGAAGACATACCCATGCAGGTTCTACCTATATATATATATCACATACAGCATTAATTTGCTTATTTACACGGACATCCATAGACTAAGCATTCGCTCATTCACATGTGATCCGATCATCATACACTCACTGAGTCATTACACAAGCATACAGGAATACATACACAAACATAAACCTTAAATTAAATCTTACCTTCTGCCTGGTTCTGATGCTCCTCTCTGTTTGCCAGTAGCAACATGGAAGCCCTCCAGCTACCTGGCAGTATGAACAGGAACCAGAAAGCAAAGAGTGCTTTGTAATACAGTGGGAGGGGAACTATTAGCATTTTCCCCGTCTATGTGCAAGAGGAACTGGGCCCTGGAAATCCCCTGCCCCAGGAACGGGAGACCCAGCCATAGGATAACGTTTACTGTCTTTATTAACAATTAAATTGACAGGGATCGCAATATGAACAATGCAAAATTCCCCAAGCAGCTCACTCTGCAGGTGCCTGTCATTCCATTTTGTTGACTAGTGACTTCACAAAACAAGGTTACATTCCAAAAACCTAGCACGGGAAGGGATTAATTAGGTGAACTATATATGTAATCTATAAAGCATTAGTATGATCGTCAGGTAAGGCATATCTGGCGGCTCATGCTTAGACCACCTCTATGTATAACTAATACAAAGGTACATGCTAGTATAAAGGTGATTGGCTGGTGTAACATAGTGTATGGTTAGCGTGGAAGGTGGTGAGGGATCGGACTGAAAGGGTCTTCTCAGCCTTGGATCTTTGAACAGTTACCAGGCTAAGTGCAACTATTCAATGTAGTGGTAACAACCCCGAAGTTGCTGCATGTTGCCAATAAGTTACCATCTCCGATCTCCTAGGCCCTGAGACAGAACATTTGGCATTGAACCTGCTTAACAGTCATATCCTTCTGTCTTTAGTTCAATGGCAACAGCCTTTCTCCACCTTGAATGAAAAGGCTCTGTCTCATAGGTTCAGGTAACATGTGTAAGGACCCCAAAATTGAGCTCTTTTGCTTGCAATTAAGAGGCTTTTTGACTGTGTCTCTTGCAGATGCCCTATCTCCTTTGTTAACTGGAAATGTTCATTTCCTACTTATCCTTAGCGCGGCTATGCACAGTGTCTGTGCTGGAAGCTTTGTCTGCATGCTTCAGCAGGATCGGTCTGCCAGCCTTTCTGTGTATTCTGAAGCTTGTCTTGCTTTTTCCATTCACTCCAATGTACCTATAGCTTCATCTTTATTCGCATGGAAGTCCATTTTAGTTGCAATTAAGCATAGGCAAGCCATTCATATGTATTCCTAGGTGTCTTGCAGTTTCTGCGGAGCAAAGAGTATATGTGTGTCAGTCCTCTAACTATGTGAGCTATAAGCATTCCATTTGTGTCTATTAGCAATAAACTAAAGTGTTCATGTAGCTTTGTGCGGGGATGACTATGTACTTCATGTCTAACGTACCTATGTCATTATGTCAGTCGTGACGCCATTGGCATTCTTTGAGGTTGCAGTCAGTTGACTTGTTTGATTGATTACAGCTGTGTCTCTTCAATACTGTCATCTGGATATGGTCTGAATGGATGACTGAGTGAGTAGCGCTTTTCACACCTGTGATACATCAACTTTGGTGTGCAAGGGCCCAGAGCTATGTACATCTCTTGTTCTCTGTCACCGGGCCGAGAGTGGGATGGGTGCAATGAGGGCCAGGTTTGGGTCTCCCTCTTCATTCCCCCCTCTGGCCGACAAGTTGACCACACTCCCTAGAAAACCCTCTCTTTTCACATACGGTCTTGGGTCCCAGACCTTTGTCACTCCCACCAGATATCCATAGTACTTCACATGATTGTCTCAGCTCCAGATCATATAGCTGCAATATACATCATGGTTGCACATACCCGTTTACCCCAATGGTTGTGTGAATCTGGTGTGGAAAAGGGAACGCTGTACCTGCCAGGAACAGAGGGTACTGAGTCAAGTGTGATTTCAACAAGTAAAGAATCGGCGTCTCTCCATCAATAATATTTTCATCCCTATTGTCTTTTCAGTAGTCTTCTTGCACTGTGCTATAGCTACTCTGATAATGCAGGAGCCAAATAATACTAGCACTAAGGCTGCTTTCAGCACCTTCAGTCCAGTAGCCATCCATGATGGTATCCAGGAATTGATATATGTTTGGGTCACTGTCTCGATTCTAGCGTGCAGGTCTGATCATTGCATTATTGCCTCTGTCAGTGCCAATTTTGATGCAAACGCCGACTTCCATAGCTGTAGGAAGATCCAGGATGTATATGTTCTGTAAATTCATCAATCTGACAGCTCTCAACTCTTCTTTGATGGTGTTGAACCCCTTGATGGTCGTGTTTATTGTCTTCAACAGTTCCCACTGGTCTGGATTGCTGGAACTATTGACGCAAAGAACATCTCTGTCCTGCTGAATAATCTGTGTTCTAGTGGTATCGTGTCTAGTGCATCCTCCATTTTTGATGACACGTTGTATCCGATCTTCACTGTTGTCAGCTCTACAGATCTCCTCTTTCTCTGGTGTGTTTCCATTTTGGAGAATCCCTCTACTTGTATGTCTTTTTGAGGCACTACTAATGCTGGTGTGTTCTGCTGTACTAGAGAGCATATCCTTCCCCAGTTTGGCTGCAATTGCATGTATGCCATGGATCTGCAGCCCCAGTAGTGATCCATTAGCACTGTGGTACCAATCTTCATGCCTGGTATCTTCAATATTCACTTGCATCCTTTATTCTCCCCAACCTTCACTGGACCATCATTCTGGATAAACACAAGGAAGCATTCTCGAGTGGTATTATTGGCATGGGACCTGCTTCCTTTTCCACCCCTGTGAGAAGTTTTGCATTTGCTGCCCACTCCTTGAGGCAATTGTCATTTTTCATCTGTACCACTTCTACTGCAACTGTCAAAAGTACATGTGCTTCAATTCCTACCATCCCTTCCTTCCATCCTTCTCCTGTGAATATCTGCCCATATACTAGTAACTGAGGTCTTTCCCAGCATCCTGACGTTCCTCCTATCTCTTTTTGTCCTGTCTTTGGGCATTGCAACTCCTTCTGTGTCGCTATTCTACCTTCTCCTTTGTTTCGCCCCTCAGGGACGTACCCTATTGTCTTGTCAGTGCTCCAATAGTCATCTATCATTTCTGAGTTTTATATTGTTGTCTTCTTACGGGAACGTCTTCTATGACATCCATCTAAGTGTAGCCCATCTGCCTTGGAATCGGCCTCTTATTCTGCAGAGCGACAGGTGCATAAGGCATTATGTTCTGCCTTTTGGGATTTCTGTAGCTATGAATGTGCTGGACACACTCATTGAATAGGGGATGGAAGAACACACATAGCAGCTCTCCTTTGTCTCTCTCCCCACCTTGGTCATGTGCTTGTACCACAAGTTGTTGGACTTGCGTGCTGAATCAGTTAGGTATGAATTTACTTGTTCTAAATCTATATCTGCGCTGCACCTGAATATTTTTACTTCTTGGGAGGCGTTGGCCATCCGCCTAGATAGATAAGAGCAGGAATAGGGGTTGTGTTAACGGGAACCAAAGCATGTGCATGCGACAATACAACCTTTTGTAGTGCAAAGAGGGTAAAGATGTAGAGACAGTGGAATGCAAAACAATATCAGCACAATAGATCTTTTCACAGCTTCCATTTTTTGTACGACCGGATGTCTTTTATATTGCCCATAGAGTCCATGAGACCATTTTAAAAAGTCTTTAGAATGCATCATTACTGTTTTAGTGTGTTAGTCAAACTCTTCTGTTGTGATATTGAGCAAGTGCAGCAAAAAACAATCACTCCCAAAAAAGTCACACCTTGGCAATATTAAGCAGTGTGATGATAGGTGGGTCAGCACAAGTCAAAATGGGATAAGTGTGTGCCACATAAAGAAGAAAAGCTTAAAAGAGCACTTTAGGAGGTATCATATGTTCACATGTAGCTGCAAGTTTGGAAAAAGTGCTTCTCAAAGTATGTGCAGGTATACAATCATTAATCAAAATCAGTCCAAACTTTCATAACGATAACTAGTGTGAGGAAAAGATAATGAGCCTAATGTAGCTTTTCATTTTGTTCTTGTCTAGCTTTAGTCGCTGTTCACATCTGCATTCGCTGAGATGTTTCTTCTTGTTGTTGTTCTTCTTGCATCAAATTATCTGCGTGTTGGGCAGAGGAAGTCTTATCTCTGCAGGGCTTGACATCTCCAAGGTAATTCTAGACCTTTTTTCCCCACAAGTTTAACTGCTGTATCGGTGGATTGTTCAACAGAATAGGGGCCCTAAAACCTGTTCTTGTGATCTCTTGGATAAAGAGGTGGTTGTTTCAGCAGTTCAGAGTCTGTTATTGATGCAGTATTTTCCTCATCCTTCTTCGACCTCCCCTGCCGGTACTGGAGCTGTCGAGAGATAAAAGAAGCACTAATCATCATTGAAGCGATGTATTTGTGCATTTCATCACCTAGGAAAGAGACTGTACTTTAGGCATCTGTTAACGCTCTAGAGGGAGGAGCAAGTGGGAGTCGCATGCGTTGTCCTGTCACCACCTCATGAGGAGTTAAATGGTCATCGGATCTAGGTTGATTGTGCAATGCAAACAAGACTACGGGTCGGCAATGTAGCCAACCCTTTTATAGTGTTGCTTTTATTTTTGCTATTTTTTCCTTCAGCAAGCCATTGAGATGTTCACAAATTCATTTGCCTGCGGGTGATAAGGCAGAAAAAAGGTCTGTGATGTGCTTGAAGGTTTCATTTACAAAGTGAGGCCATTGTCTGAGTGCAGGATCTTGCCCAACCCCCATCATGGGAACACCCCTCTGATGAGTAATTTCACTGCACTGAGGGGATTGGGTGTGAGCATGGACCAGCTTCGATCCCGCGAGAAAAAGGACATACAACCACAATCATATAGCGGTACCCTTGGCAAATTTGGATCATTTCTACATAATATAAGTGGAGATGTTGGAAAGGACCAACAGGGCATGGTTTTGCTCCTCGCACCACGTGCAGCATGTGACCTGCATTGTATTTTTACAGACTATGCGATTATCCCTAAACACAGTGATATACTCCACCGGATTGTGACAGAACCAATCTTGATATGAAATTATATGATATTTTATTTATATCGTGCCTATAAACCACTGTTTCAAGGCACGATGAGGCAAGGGAGGGGAACAAAGGGGGACAAGATAACAAACTTACTAGGCCCAGTGACATTGAGATCATGAACGTGCCCCAATATGTGCAGCAAGAACATCCTTACTTAGGCGAGTGGGATAATGCAGCTGCGTGAGCGCAATCTGAAATAATGTTGCCAGAATTACTGGCTTTTCTGTGCTCTCCTGTCACCATAATGCATCTGTAGGGGATATTGAATATCCTCTCTTTACCCATAACTATTTTTCTTTTAGTGGTGCTCTGCGCTGAAACTCTATTATTTGGTTAGCAGGCAATGAACTATAACCTTCTCTCAGTATCATGTTACGCACCCGTATGCGTGTGTTAGATGGGGTACCAAACTAATTTATTTCTGTAAAATATGCTGTATCCCTGGAAGCCATGCTAACAGTACTTCCATTCCATTTTGGAATAACTCAGGGTTCACTGCCCCCACTCTGTACAGTCTGCCTTCAATATGCCTGAATGAGTTCTCGCACGTTCATGCAGTGAATTGCAGGGTTGAGCATACTATCCCGGATCTGTGAATGAGATGGTCATGTTAAGTTGGCTCATCATGTTCCTATCCATTATGTTGACTGGTGTCTGTCGGGATAATAACAATGGCATGGTCTGGTCATGTTCCCCAATGGAAATCATACATTTGTCAAAAAAATGAACCAAGTCTGTAGCCCCAGAGAATCCCTGTGCATTCATGGCAATGCCTGACATTGGGTATCTCCCTTCCCTACTACAGGAACTGGTCACCCTGTATATACGAGAAAAGAGAATGTCTTGTCACCTATTGTCACACCTACATGTGGTTCCTCATTCGGGTGGGGTGTAACAGATTGAATTGAAGACATCAGGTCTATCTGTGGGCTGTCCTATTGTGATTATAGAGTCATCCCCATCCCTGTGAAGGGATTACCTATCACCACGGTTGCTCCCCCTATTTTGCATATGGGTGTCTGCACCATAGAGTCAGTGTGTCTCATGGCTACAACATTCTGCTCTGCTAGTGCTTGCTCCGCTGGTTGTGATGAGGTCTGATTATTCCTGTGCTTGCGGTGGGTATACCATGGGTTGATGTGACTGTACTGGTGTCCCTTGTGCAAGTGCTGGTTGTGGCGCATGTGTCTGCATCTGCGCATGATCTTGGGCATAAAAGTCTGGTTGTTCCATCTGATACACTGACTGGTATGTCACTTCTCCATTCTGCTGTACTCAACCCCTGCTTCTACACAGTCATGATATCTGCCCCCTTCTACCACATGTCCAGTATTGTGGTTGACCCCCATCAATCTACGTTGTCCTTCATTAAACCTGTCTCCACCCTGCTGCATTTGGTGTCAGAATCCTCCTCCCTGGGGCACTCCTCCCCATCCTCGTGGCCAGTAATTGGCATCAACTCTTCCTGCAAAAATGGACCCCTGCTACATGTGTTCGATTTAGCGCCTTCTGGGTAATTACTCCCTCTGCTGATCAACATCGCCCCTTCCATTGTATACTTCGATAGCTTCTTCTGCATTAATTTAGCTTCTTCCTGCTTCCTCTCCTCACGCTTTTTACTCACGTTCTGCCTGCTGCATTAATAAGCAATATTTTACTATAGTTCGCTGATTTTTTCACCATGGCTTTGCTTCCACCCCCCCTGATTTCTTTAGTTGCTTCTGTACCTGCTCTGGTAGCCCTTGGCTTAATATGTGATAAAATGACCCTAAGGTTTTATCCCATGGCTCTCTCATCTGAATATACTGAAATAAATACCTCCCTTCACGAGCCCTTCACTCCTCTACTTCTAACTCCCTCACGGGCAGTCGTTTTTCAAAGAAATGAGCTGGGGGTTGATCTCTGTCTTCGGCTGGGGCCTCCCTTTGGAACAGCATCCCTGCCACCTTGAAACTTGAGGAGAACCCTCTCTGGTTCCGGAAGCACCTCAAGATCTTCCTCTTCGCTTCTGCCTTTGCCCATCTTCTCCCCTGCTGATCTGCTTTCTCATTCAGCACTGTGCCTCGGGCTCTGTCCTTTGGGCCCAGGTACCTGCTCACCCTGACACCCTCCTGCACTCACTCCGGGCTGCCCCTTGCACTGGGGTCTGTATCTGTACCCCTAGAGTCCTCCACCCACTTTTCTTCTGCACGTATCAGATACACCCTCTGACTAACCTAGCACTTTGCCACTTGCTGGCTGCACTACCACTGTTTAGCACCTTTATTTATTCATTTTATTGTATTTCATTTATTATTATTTATTATGTTTTCTCCACTGCTCTGCATTTTCCACCTCTCCCCCTTTCATGCACTTTCCCCTTTTCCCTTCACCATGCACTTGCGCGTTCTCAGTGTCACTGGGCCTAGTAAGATTGTTGTTTTTGTTCTCCCCTGTTCCCCTCCCTTTGCCTGGTCACGCTCTGAAACACTTGTGTATGAGCGTGATATAAATAAAATATCATATCATATAAGTGGGTCTTCACCGTCACACGTTTTGCATGCCATAATCGTGCTTATGTCAGATGTGTCTGGGTACTCTACTCTCAGAGCCTGCCATACAGCTGCTCTGCAGTCATTAAATGGTGCGCCATTGTGCGCTGAATTATGTGCGGTTGCTCCTGGATACCCTGCCCATTTCCAAACATCGCCAGCTACCTCCCCAAGAATGGCTGAGAGTAAGCTCTTCATGTCCCCCATTGCCAAAGACGTCCCATGCCGTCAGTCTCTCTAACTCATAAATCCATTTCCCTGCTCCTGCAGTCAACAAGGGTAACTTACCCCTCAAATTAGCCTTGTCCATCTGTTGCCACGGGTATGCAGTGATATCAACAAATTTACAACAACAAATAACTTTTATAATGAAAGAAAAATAACAAAAACAAGTAAGTATATATGCGGGTGGGGTAAGGGATTAAAACAGGTGGGGAGGGTGTTGGGGTGGGGTAATAAGCTGGGAAAATGGGGGGCTTGTGGGCAAGGGCCCAAATAAATAAAAAATATTAAACATTTTTTGTATAATAATTTCGTTATAAAGTATTCGTTATTGTTTTTGTCATTAATATCACATGGAACCATTGTCACAATATATATTGTCATCATGTGCCACCCTTTTCTAATAATGGATACTGTTTCAACTGTATTGCCCTGTCATGTCTTCCTATGTCTTTGGAAGTTGTAAATGCTCTCATCATACTTACTCTTTTCCATCCCTGCAAGGCTCTGAGCCTCGGTGCATATGGAGTAAATGTGTCTGTGCTATTCGACCTATCTTTGGGAAACTCATTGTGTCCTTAGGGTTCTCCCTTATTTTCCTTAGTGTATTCCTCTCCTGCCTGCAATGTTCGGGTTCTCCCTTATTTTCCTCAGTGTATTCCTCTTCTCCCTGCAGTGTCTCTCTTTCAGGGCTGATTTCCCAGTAGGGGCATAAAGGCCTCCTTCCTTCATCATCATCACTTTCCCCTAGGTCCTCATCTGACCCCATGGTCCTGATACTGCCATTGCTGTCCTCTTTTCCCTCATCTTCAAAAGTAGGTCTCCTTAACGTGCGTTTCCCCTGTCATTTCCCCATCACTTTTTCCAATGAATTGTCCCCCCCCCCCACTGGGAGTACAATCCTGCTATACTCCTGCTTCTCTTTGGGGCAGATACACTATCCCTCCTGTTTACAAACAGTAACCCTATTCCCCTTCGTATACCCTCTTCCTCATCATCATTTAGACATGTCAGTCCTGTCATAATGTCTGCTATCTCCCTGAGACAACCCTCTACTTCTGTCTCTTTCCCAATCCTGTCTCCTATCCCTCTCTTCTTCCTCTCTGCGTCAAAGCTCTTTAACAAGGCTTTCCATTTCTAACTTTTTCTTCTCTCTCTTCACTTGCAATTGCTTCTTTTTCTTCCTCTGCTTTTCTCGTCACCTTTTCCTCTGTCTCCTTATGCATTTTCCTCTCTTTCCTCTGTTTCCTTTTCTTCCACCTTTTCTTTTTCCCTTTACCCGCCATGCTTCTCTTTCAGTTCCCTCTCTCTTCTCTCCACTTCCTCCATTATCTGTCTTCTTTTTCCTTCCCCTTACACACCAGCGCTTCCTCTCATGTACGTCTATGCCCATCTGCAGTCCTTCCATCCAATTTGAGCAATATATGTCCCCCTCCCTACTTGTTTGTTGCGACTGCCATTTCGTTATCCCCACTGCATCCCAATATATCTTTGTCACCTCCCTTTAGTTTCACTTCCAGGTCACTGAGCTCCTTGCGTTTGTCATTTATAGCCTCTATTTTCTTATGTGCCTGCTTCGTGCCGCTAAGTGTGTCCTTGCTGCTATACGCGGGTGGTGCATTAACAGGGTTGGTTTATCCTGCTGCTGCTTTTAATTCCTTCAAAGGGTAACATCTCTGGCTTTCTCTTGTGGGGTCTGTGGTTTGAGGAGGAGGAACCATGCATGATTGGCCTCCCACATTGTGTTGGCTCAGCATCCCCTCTTTCTTGGGTGGGTCCTCTTCCCGATCCTGAAACATTTTCCATAGCTCCAATATAGCTAATCTGTTACTCACTTTCTTCCCTTTATAGGCAGCATGTAAGTACGTGGTCATGTGTTGCAGCATATATTTGGAAAGACTACCGTACCGACATGGCCATGGCTTTGCCATTTTGCGCTCTGTATTGCGAGTCCATTCCACGCTATACTTGCATATTTTGTCCTTATATCGCGGAAGGGACTTGCACAAATGTTGAAGGGGTGTATCCCCCACAGTGGCATGTCACTTTCTGACTGCTGATACTTACTTGACCTCAAATCTAGATTTTTGACACGTTTGAATACTTTATCAATTTGAATATTTCACAATTATCGTCAATTTTCAGTTAGATTCTACAAACCATGACAGTTCTCAAACCATTACACAAACCTCTCTGGCTCACCTCCATCAAAAGAGCAAGCTCCTCACACCGCCTAAACTGTATTCTCTGCCCTTAAAGGCCAGATCTCAATTTCTTCATATGCTCTTCAAACCCAGCCCAAATGCCTTAACACTCCTCAATAATGTGAAATGAGCAGGTCACCTTATTCTCAAAGGTGACTACACATTTCAGGATGGGCTGGAGATTAGAACAGAGATGAGCTGTCCAGCTCCCTTGCATACCGGGCCCTGAATTTCTTGCCTTGTTTGGGGGATGGAAATGCAAGTATGACAGCTGTGGTGTAAATCATGGCTGCAAACTTAAAGAAAAAATCATGACAGGGTCAGAAAATACCCTGTCATGATTTGCACCTCCCTCTGTGCCTGCTCCCAACAGGTGTAGGGGGCTGCCCCTCTTTTCTGTGCTTTTAAACGTGCATTCCGCTTGTGAATTTGGGACGAGATTTTAAATGTGCAGAAATGCCCCCTTACCTGTGCAAAAGTGCAAAGGTGTGAAAAGGGCATCTACGATTCACTCATTCTGCTCCCGTTTTTGCGCTTTCACTTGGACCCCAAAAACCTTTGAGAATCTGGACCTTAGTGTTTCAGCTCCATGCTGGCTGCCTGAACCGTGATAATCTTCAGCTATTAACCTGCTATTATTCTTTTGACATCATTATTTATTTAAGTATCCCACCAGCCCTGACACATCTTCAGCTGGCCCTGGCTGCAGGGAAAGGGCGCCCTTGCGGATGGATCCTCATTTGTACCTAAATCAGAGGTGTGGCTGATACACTGCCATCTCTGGCATGTGTCACACTGCATGTGTCTCTGCACTCGCAGCTTCTACATATACCCTGTACTGCACACACCACTTCCTTCTGAAACTCGTCAGTTTGAAACAGCACACAAAGTTCTCAACAGAAGTCATTCTTTTGGATCATTCCTGGAGTTCTTTTGTTGTAACACGACTTCACATTGTGGCTACAACAACGGTTGGCAAAGGCCAGGATTAATGGGGAGAAGCAACCGGAAGGTCTTACTGAAAAAGGGATCCAATAGGATGCAGAGCTCTTTAGGATTCCCTCACACCGCGGAGCAACGTGTGGCTCTTTCCAAAAGGAAATGCTGCCACTGTTGGGAAACTCGATATAGTAGACCAAAATAAGAGACTGCAAAACCAGTTCGTGTCATCCTGAAAATACTGAAGCGCAATGCCCCGGTGGTGGTGGGTCTTTTGCGCGTGTGTGAGCCATGGCGGGCATTGGCACTGCTTTGCTGTCCACATACCACAGTACATTAGTTTAATGTTACATTGTAATAATTTGGGTTGCAGCAGTCCTCCGCTTACAGTCACCCACTGTCCAATGCCTCGCAGTGGTTGATGCGATACACTCAACACCACAGAATCTTTCAGTAAATGGGGGCAATAACTACCTCTAAGCGAAAGTGAAGGAAGCTACACAGACACTGCACAGCACACACCATGGCAGGCGCACGGGTGGCATGGAATCCTTCAAGCTAGACAATCCTGTGCTAAACTAATAGCTGACCTTGGCCGCGAGTCATTCCTCTGAACGAGAAGATGCAGTGGAAGAACACATTGTATTTATTGGAGGAACATGCCACGAATGTCGGTAATGAGATTACTCGGTGCCAGGAAAGTGAGCAGGAGAGCTCAATGCCAACCCTGGGAAGGCAGTTACTGGGAACATCAATAGAACAGTGTACGCTAAAGAGAATCCTCATCCTTCCGCAGACAGGAATGGGCACGAGGCAACCTTCCCATGCCCATGAAGAAGCGGGCACTGGAGGATTTCACTGGAGGGCCAAGCAGGCTGCCCCCCTCAGTGGAGAGAAGCTTTACGGAAGTTAATATTTCTTTTTCACACAATCTAATGAAGTCACAACGAACGCAAGATACGAGGTGCATGCTATTAACAGCCTCAATAGAGTATGTGGACGAAAAAGTCAAATCAATTGAAATACCCGACTCAACAAACACAGCCAACATAGACAGTAAAATGCGCTTTACAGACCAACCACCATTTCGACAAATTCACAACAATAGCTCCGCCCTGATTGAAATGCCAGCATCCCACCATTTTCAAATCTTGAGAAGTGAAGCAGTGCCACTGTTCCTGCTGGTTTTCTTGCCGAAGATTGTGTTTGAGAGTTGTCCCCCTGTCGCTCCACCTACAGTATTCTGTGTGCCTTGATTATTACTGTTGCAAACAAAGAGAAGGACTTGGTTGGTACACAGACCTGCGACTCCAAGAAGGAACAAGGGCGCCATTTTGGTCACCTGACGATAGCATTCATGCACAGGGGGACCGACAAACCGGAATCCTAAGCATGTGTCTCCTAACGCTGGACTACCATTCGTCTAGCCAGATCTCATGCATGGCCCTGCATGACCACACATGTCCCTCCACCTGCCCATTCAATGCGTGCAAGGGTACAGGGACACCCCCCAACAAACAAACACAAGCCAAGCCCTGTCGTGTACCACGCACACGCACGCGCGCACACACAGGCATACAAAGACATACACACGTGCGTTATTACCTGGGCTGCTACTCTTGAATGTTGGGCTCGAGGTGCTTATTTAGACCACTCCCTGCAAATAAACAACCACGGAATGCTAACCTTTACATCACACTGAAACACATATAATAACTCTAGCACACATCTGTGCCACACCAACAACAAAACAAGTGTGAGCTGCACTATTGCAGGATGCTGTCTCGAATGTAGCCGTGTCTCCGTGGACTGCATTCAGGTGACCAATGAAAGCAGCCTCTACACATCTTTCATTGTTCATGATTGAACGTTTGCTTTTGAGGTGACAGGAGTCTTGGATGTCTCTCCCCTTTCATTGGCCATTGCTAGCCAGATGAAACCATGAGGGGGGGGGCGCCTATGTTGCAGCACCCCCTTGGACACTCCCATAGACCTGTTCAGAGGGCTTTCTGCCTATTGAAACGTTCAGTGTACTGGCACCCTTTATCACTGGCCATAGGATTCATGCAACAGCAAAGGTTTCATGCAGCATTTGATGTTGTTGCATGCACAACGTTGCAGTTAAAAGACACATCTCGCCCTCTGCAAACCCAAAGAGCCTGGAGATGCCCATTACTGTGAATACGATGAGCTGAAAGAAGCCCACGCGACTGGAGGAAGAGAACACGAGACAGGAACCTTTGCTTGCCAACCTTGCCAGTAAGACTTTGAAGGTAAAGTGCATGTCGGGCGCGCGCTCCTTCGTGTGTGTGTGCATACTTATTTAAGGGGTCACTTGGCCATGACATTAATTTATAAAATAATCCGTGCGTAAGAAACAATTCAAGTTTAAAGTGTTTGCATTCTTTTCTAAATTAAAATACATTGTTGCCCAGGTGTGTGCGGTGTCTGCATGCAGAGATGAACTCTGCATTCTTTTGTTTAATACTTCTTTTTTAGTAAGCAATGCAATGTGATATAAAGTGCTTCTATCTCGCACGCTTCTCCCATTTCTGTTAGCCTCGCTATGCGTGGCTATGTACGAACAACTGTGCTTAATTTGCATATAAATAAGCGCCAGGGCCCTAATATTTCCTAGCAGGCCTGCGCCACTCCGAGGCAGAAGCTCACCTGCGCCCAGAGCTGCCCCTCTGAGTGCCAATATATTTGGGGTTACAAGTGCAACCCCCCTTGGTTCATTGGGGTGATGTGAGCACCGCCCAGGGCAGATATGCGATTTACAAATGCCAATCAAAATAACCTAACAGCGTTGTGTCTTGACGTGAAACAGCAAACGTGTAAGTGCTGTTTTGTACACACCACCCTCGTCACCAATGTCTGATTCCATAGACGGCAAGTGGACTATTTTGACCGTCTGTCCACAGAAACAAGGGGGACCGTGATATCTCCCATTGCCATGCCTCTCTGGTGGCGCTGTTGCTCTCTGCATGCCAGGTTCCCCTTTGCCTGACCAATGGCGCTGGTGACTGTGTGGCCCGCATCTCAGTCATGTGCCCGCACGTGATTAAAGGTCAGTGAGTGGGTGGCCTGGCATGTACATTGCAGATAATTCCATAATAGTGACGCTACTTTGACGTCTTTTGGTGCCAGTACATATCAGGGAGCATCACCAGAAAGGAAATGGAGAACTGACATTTGAGTCAAGGTTGATCATTCGAATGGGAAACATGTTCAATACCCGATGGAATACCGTTGTAGCTCATTTTTGCAAATGGTTTAAACAAAAACACATTGCTTTTCTATCTTTTGAGTCTGAATTGTTAGTGTTTATGAATTTGCGGATATTACGCCCACTTGAGCTGGACTAGTTGATGAATTATCCTTCAACAGAATTTAAAACTCTTTCGATTCATTTTGGAATATTTGCTGCTGTTTCTGCCTTGCGGTTTGGCTCGTGAAGTCCTCACGAATTTGCACATTATTTATATTTGTGAGGGTTTGTAAATGAGTTGCAGTTGCACTTTAGCTCTTAATTTTTATGTCGTGAATGACAATAGCAGCGTTTTCTGTTCCTGTTTGTTATCATGCTGCAAGGGTGCCAAACCGATAGAAATTGTGATGTTCTTTAAACCGACCTCCGATACAACTTGGGAGGTCGGATGGCATTTGTGCACTCGCTCACATCCACAACACGCAGCACACAGGAAGACACGTCTTAGCCAGCGGAGGTGTACTGACTTAGCGGTCTTTATTTCCTCCCTGTCACATGGCGCGGGTCTCCCCTCGCTCTCAGAGGGGAAGGAGACTCATAAAATCTGGGGGGGGCAGGGGACACCTTGGGGACTTTTTTTTATTTTATTTATTTGTTGTGTTTTAGTCAAAGAACTCGACTTTTCACAAAATTAAAACAGCACGTATTAAATTACATTTATCATCACTGTATAAAACAAGAGAAAAGAAGGAAAGAAAACCGAAGAAAATTAAGAAAAAGAAAAGCAGTTCAGAGTATAGAATCCTCCCAACGATGGACCTTTAGAGAGATCTTTTATAATACGCTCACCTGCGCTTTAAGTGCAGGTGCTTTATGGAGTTTCACCACCCTTCCTATTCCACTTGAACCCTCAATGATGGAACATGAGTGTGCTCCTTCACAGCAGTGTATGGGCTGCAATCATACCTCGGCACCAGGGTATTCACTGGATTTACATGGATAGCGAAACAAGCACTGTTTTGAATCTCGAGGCTCTGCTTTATTTTTTTATTTTATTCTGGGCCACCCAGATGGCTTATGGTGGCCTCTATTAAAACTTGTCTACAAATCATTATTCAGCTGGTGGTGGGTACCAAAAATGCAGTTGCACCCCTATTTTAAAACCAGCATTGGCAACAGCAACTGTTTGAGCTTTAATGTAGGCATGGAAAAGGTCCTTACCAAGCATCGCCATAGTGGTATTAGGTACCCACTGATGGTAGCAACTGCAAAATGGTGCAAGTACCTGAACATTTAATAGCAGTGCCTGGCAAATGCCCAAAAGGTATAGACAAGCAAACACTTGCCATTGCTGTTTTTTAGCAGGACTTCGGTGAAGGAAATGCATAGACTGATTGATTCATTTTTGTTTGATTGATTGTTTATTTGTATAGCGCCTATGCACAATGTGTTTCAAAGCGCTTCAAGGGGGGTGGGAGCATGGGAGAAATACAGTTACATTCCTCCAGGTCCTTGAAACAATTAAGAATGTGAAGAATAACTATCATAATCAGCCTGATGACATTTCAGATAGTGCAAGTGCAATGAACAATTGAGGAGAAAAGGCGTGGATGAAGGCACCCCTGGATAACACATTTGTATTACACCAGTAGTATATTCCCAGCTCCAATTAAGTTATTCACTAAACAGGGCTTTGTAGTAAACATCCCTAAGTAAAGGGCTTTATCTAAACCAGAACTGGCACTTTACATGCCCTTTATAGATCATTCTAGTGTTTTTTTTTAAAGGAATAAGTTATGGCGTAAAATGAGTCGGCGGCCGCGTGGCATCCATCCACCAAAGACCCATGAAAGTTTCTAAGATAGCCCTAACAACATGATGCTGTGTCGTAACGCAAGATGCCACGCACCCTGGCACCAGCTCCCACTACAGGACAGGTCAGAGGTGAATATATACCTCATTTAAGGTTAGTCCTGACTTCAGACCTAGGCTGCAGGTAGGATTGAGTGAAAAGGGAGTTGATGCAGGAAGAGCCTGCTGTGACTGTCCTTTCCTGGAGAGGAACCAGACAGCAGTGCAGATGACACTAGGGCAGTGGGAGAGCGCCAAGTCTGAGCTCCCACGTTCCCTCTAATAAATCCTCCCCATGCCAACCTGCACCTGGGAGAGGGGGGCCACTTTGTGTATTATCAGACCCAAACAGTGTGCAGACAGATATGGTTTAGTGTATATATCTGCAATTATTTCAACAAACGACTTCTAATCGTCCTCGTGCATGCCTCGTGAGCATGTATCAAGCGTTAGAAGAAGACACATTCGTGACTGCACCCTTTATCTGGGAACATGAGGTGAGGCACCATTCTTCCTTGTACAAACCTACCCTCTGTACCCTTCTCTACTCCACATTCTTGTCTGATGTACACCCTTTTCTCCCAAGTCCCTTCCCTGCACCCCACACCAAGTCACTCCTCTGACACACTGCCATCTGCACTTTTTCACTTGTCTGTACTTCTCCCTCATTTGCAAAACCTGAAGCACCTCCTATGCCATTTCTGCCCTACACCACTCTACCTGTGTTCTGGTCTTTCATGCACCCCTCTCTCCCCTGCACACACTGGTCACCCCGTGCTGCAAACCATCCATATCTTTCATCTGCACTCCGTTCTTGTTCCCATCTCTCCCTTCCCTTGCTCCTCTGTTTTTCTGTCCTCTGAACCCTTTGTACAATTTTTCACTTTGTAGTCCCACACTCTACTGCACCCCAGTCCCTCACTTCCCATTCTCCCATGGCCAGCACCCCACAACTCTTATCTACACTTACTCAGCACTTTCTCCTCAGTCTTCTGAGCACCCTCGATATCCTGGCTTACATTTCACAGGTTTTCTCTTCCACGCCTTGCATGACCAACCACTCCATTTAGCTTCTCAGAATAAGCTGAAACAGGCATGCCAGATCCATGACCTTAAAAGGGCCCATTTATACCTGCAAGCATTAACTCTCAAGAAATAGTCAGGTGCATGGATATTTGGAGGGGGGACAGACACAGAAGTCACTAAATCCACGTACTGCCGAGGCTCTACCCCCAAAATCTGATCGCACTGCGACCACTCAAGTACTCTGACAAACATCCAGGCTGAATAAAACAGCATGAAGCTTAGCCAAGACCTACAGAAGATTAGCGCTTGATTTCTATTAAGAGATGCGCAGGATAGGCACCAACAAATGGTTTATTTTGGGCAGGGACAGAGTTCAGGTCTGTGCTGGTAATAGTTTGCTTTATGGAATACAATAACACTTTGGTCATAGCGCTTCATGCTAGATGCTTTCAGCTTCTAGGCAATGAAATAACAGGTATTATTACCCTCATTTGAACAACACTGAAGTTATGAAAGGTTAAGTGGAGCCTGATGCAGGGTTTGAACTATCGAAATGCAGGTAGCCCTCATGTCACAGACCAAGCTTTAGGTGTGGTACCATCCAAACCTCAAGAAGGTGTGAGTTGGTGGGAAGATGTGGAGGGGTGTGCCTTAAGTGAGGACTACTGATATTAGAGTATACATGAAGTGTTTTCCCTTTCCTACCTTAGACATTACTATGGAAAAGAGCCCACATCCCACGTAGCAGTCCTTCTTGAGATTGACTCATCCCCATTTTACGTTATATGTTTTCATGAGGATTTCGTATACGATGTCAGGCTGATATCTCAGGCAATGTCTCCACTTTGCAAGCCAGGCTTGGGGTACAGGGACATCTGGAACAAAATTCAGTCTTCGCCAGATTGTGTGATCCTGGGTGAATCTTGTGACCCCCCCCACTGTGCATTATTTTCTATATATGTTTACTTGGGATCACCTAGAAGTGACTCAGTTGGCAGTGTACACTATAACGAAATGCCTCAATCGTAAATGTTCTAACAGAGTTTCTTGTTGCTCCATGTATGCTAAGCATGTTGAGTGAGTGTGAAGAAGGAGAAAGTGTCACAACAATAGATGTCACCTCCAGCTGGGGGACTGGGTCTCATTTTGAGAAGCAGTTATAGATACATAGAATTTGTAATGTTTTTTGCAGAGAAACGTATAAAGTGCAGTCAACGTGACCCAACTCTAAGAAAATAAACTAGAAACAATCTCAAAGTAACCTGACGGTTTAGGGGCAGTAGTATAGTGTAAGCAGCAAAAATAATCGCCAGTGCCTCTCCTTAAAAAAGGCAATACAAAATATATTAAACTGTGTTGTGGCATTTGTATAGAAACTGCATGTACATGTCAATATATACCAGCTCCTATAGTGCACCCTTGATCCTCTGCTGTATAGGTTAATGGCCTCCGTATTTTTTTGTGCGGCCATGCAAGCCTGTGTTGGCCAATGCTTGGAGCTTAAATGTGAGCCCTGGCTGTCCATCAGTAATTAACGAACAAAGTGCTGTTCCAAATCAGATGTTCCTCTTTGGCAGGGGCTTTGGCACACTTTCATGAATTAAAAAACATGAGGGCGGCACTGGCAGGGCCTCTGGTTTTTCAATTCATGACAGTGTCCCACTGCCAACGTCAGATATACAGTCTAATAACATGCACGGAATCTTGCAAACTGATCAGGGAATCCTGGCCTCTTAATGTTTAATTCAAACAGGATTCCCTGATCAGATTTGCAATGCACCGCGCGTGTTTAGAAACTGTATATCTGACATTGGCACATTGAATTCACCCCAAATAAATCCACTGCCAACGTCAGATATACAGTTTATAAAAATGTGCAGCGCATTGCAAACTGATCTGGGAATCCTGGCCTCTTAATGTTTCATTGAAACATTAAGAGGCCAGGATTCCCTAATCAGTTTTGCAATGCGCTGCGCGTGTTTAGAAACTATATCTGACATTGGCACAGCCACACATTCCCTCCAATAAATCCTCCCCATGCCACCCTGCACCTCAGAGAAGAGGTGGGGCACTTGACTGACTTACCTTACGGTAACTGCTGCCTGCTCAGCCTGTTCTCACTCTGTCTCCCTCAATAACACACACGCTGTCATGAGCACAGAGTCACTGCAGCACGCGTCACTGCCTGGCTTCTCCTTCGTTCTGAAAACCGAAGGCTGAGGCTGTGCAGCAGTGCACTGCGCAGGCAGGGCACATGCAGTTTGTTTGTTCCCCGGCCTGGGCACATTCATTATGCGCAGGCGCGGGGCAGCAGAAGAAGTTTTAGACAGTCTACTATAAGCTTGCATGTAGTGGCGTAACACTACCTTTGGGGGCCCCCCTTCAAGCCAGGCTGAGGGGGCCCCCTCCAGTTCAGCAACAAATCATGGGTCGCGCCACACTCTGGGCTGGCGTAGATCACCACGCTTGCGCAATAGGCACGAGCGTGCTGCTTCAAGGGTACGCTGCACACTGTGCTTGGAGCAGCATGCATACGTGTGTGTTTTAATGCATTAAACAACACACTTTCTGAGAAAAATTGACTAAAAAGCCAGAGCGTTTGCAATTGTTTTGTAGGGTAACACCAGTCCAAAAATCCAATAAATGCATGTCACCAACAGTGCACAGGAACATTAATCCTTTCATTCATGGAATGCTTTGCTATTACAAATGACATGCCAAAATGAAAACATGTCCAACTGGCTGTACAATGCAGACCAGTCTAGACACGCAAAAACATATTACAGTAAAGCATGGCAGGCAACATTTAGAGATACCTAGACTGGTTGCACCAAAATGGCAGTCAAAGCAATAACTCTTATCATGGTTATTTTATCACAGATGCCCAGAAAAATATACAATGCCACAGTTAGAAACGGCTAGACTGGCAGCAACCAAAAGCCAGTCTAGCCAGGTAATAACACTTAGCAGAACTGCTTAATCAGCGATGCCCAGTTAAAGAAAGTCAAGCCAAACTAAGAACTGACTAGACTGGCTGCACCAAAATGCCTCTCTAGCCACTAACACCACATATCATGCCTGCTTAGCCTGGAGATGGATTGCCTTTACGATTTATCCCACAATCCCTGCCCCCCACACATCCCCCTCCCTCCAACCACCTGCTCCAACCCCCCAAATCAGCACATCAGCCCAGAATTACCTCCACATCCCTCTTCCTTGTCCCAGTGCTGACATATGAGGCACCTTCCTTCAAAGATAAGTACAAGGACGAGGAAGAGTGGGGCTAGAAGTAATGAAGATTACAGGTAACTAAGCCAGGCATTACCCCTCCATGTCCCGCTACCTCATCCCAGTACTTGTGTGTGAGGCAAAGTGCCTCACACAAGTACTGGGATGAGGAAGAATGGAGATACGAAGATTATCAATAAGTAATAATGGCATTAAGCACAAGCAGTGGCACAACACCTTTTATCTGATTGGGCTTTAGGCCCGTTCCCCCACCGACTGACATTTTGGGCTATGTTGACTCGACCTGGCTGACCTACAAATCCGTTGCTGGACAGAACAGGACACAGATGTTAAACGGCACCTATGTTTGTTCCTAAAGGCCCAGCAAATACTAACGTAAAGCATTTCACTGTTCATTTTTAGGCAGTTGAAATCCTGATATGGGTTTAATACTTGCATGCCAGGGGAGTGATTGGAAGGGTAGAGAGGGGCCAGAAGACCGCTCATTCTCACAGCAGTCCATAAGTGGGTGATTTCAGACTTAAAGGAGAGAGGTAACTGCTTGTAACATTGAAGCTGCACTCGACTAGTCTCATTAGAATGCGTAAAGAAGTTAGATGACCCACACAAATCAATGTGCCACTCACCCACCGCTCGTGAAGTTAGCACCTCTGCCAACATTTGAAGGGTTAGCGGTCTCCCGAAATTTAGGTTTTGCTGAGCCCCTGAACACAAGCACACACACCATTCACCATACACATACACGTACACACACGCACACCCAGCCACCCATACATTTAAGTGTGTACCCTTTCACCATACAGGCAAACCCAGGCAGCTACCCGTACATTTAAGTGTGCACCCTTTCACCATACTGGCATTCCCAGGCAGCCACCCATATATTTAAGTGTGTACCTTTTCACTGTACACTAACACACGCACACCTAGCCACCCATACATTTGAGTGTGAACACTTTTACCATACACCCACACAGGCTTATCCAGGCCACATCATGCACTCACCCATTAATGCACATTACATTATATACATACATATACACACACTTACATGCATGCACACACATTTAAAGAAAATACATTTTCTTACCTTTACCCCGTTGGTCCAGGGAACAAGACCTCAGCTCCCTGAGGTAGCCAGGAATCCTTGTTCCCGTCATCTGCAGAGGATCAGGAGGCCCCCGTGTCATGGAGTGAAGGGGAGTCTCATTACTTAAAAAAAAATGGTTTCACTCTGACTTCATAAAAAAAATATTTCCGTTTAAGGACCAAACCGGAACAGAAATAATTTTGTTATGAAGGCAGAGTTACTGAAAACATAAACTATGGGCCTCATTATAAGTGTGGCGGTCCAGAAACAAGGATGCTGGTAAGCTTTCTGGCACACTTGTTTCCGGACCGCCACACACAGAGTATGCCTGCTGGAACCGCTGCACCCGACAAGTCTGACCCTGGCAGGCGCAGCGGCCCCATTAAGCAGACTCATCACAGAAGCACAGGCATCATTAGCGCCAGTGCCGGTGCTTTCGTGAACCCATGGGGACTAACATTTTCCGGCACCTAACTTTGCAGTCCGCCAGGACTTGTAGTGTCCAGTAGCACCGGGAAGCACGGTGTCGGAAATGGTATTACGAGGTCATGGCAACCCGCCAGTCACACCGGCGGTTTACCGCCGACCTCGTTATGAGGCCCTATTTCTTTTTGAAGTCAGAGGGCTCCCGCCCCATGCCTTGGAGGCCACTAGCCTTTAGGCTTCTACGTCATGAGGTGGGGGAGCCCTCGGACTTCATAAAGAAATAGAATATTTTTTTTAGTCACTCTGCCTTCATAAAGAACTTATTTATGTAAAATAATTATCTTTATGAACGCAGAGTGATTTCGAAAAGAAACGTTATTTTTTCTGTTTTCATTTTTTTTGGTAAAAATTATTGGAAAAAAAAGTTTTTGGTCTGAGGGGGCCCTACCAGGACAGTGCGAGGGCCCCAGTTATGCCAGTGCTTACATGACAACTGCCACCTGCAGTGCAGGCTGCAGTCGTAGTTTACGGCAGTGACACAAATAATCTGGGGCGGACAAAAGCTATTATATCCCCCCCACTTAAAATTGTGGGGGGGATTTGTCCCTCCCATCCCTCTATGTCCTACGCCCATGCTCGCTCTGACCAAGGTCACATCGCATACACTACAGAAATGAGGTTATTACCTTTGTTAAAAGCTCTATGGTTGTTGTAGTGTTAAATCCCTGCCAAGATGGCACCGCTATTAGAGATATAGAATGCTGTGGATTTTCTGGTCACTTATCAGGTGATCTATCTAACAGGAAGGCAGGACGCTGTACTTTAAATGTTGAGCTTTAACTACTTGCATCTAACAACACCTGACGAAGTCCTGTGTAGGACGGAACGCGTGGCGTTTTTTTAAAAACCGTTTTTCACAGGTTTCTCTCTTTCTTTGACCATGAAAATTTAAAGCCATTGGATGGACTTCAGGAATTTTATTGAATACAACTGCACCATTGCACTTTAACAGTTTGTGTGCCTGGGTTTTCCTTTGTATCTTGAAACGGTACCAGGTTTTAATTTTTTTTTTTAACTTGTTTATTTAAATCGGTTGCACAAAAGTAAATATCACATAGGTACAGAGAACATGAATTGCTGGTACATCACAGCTAGGCACGACAGAGTAAACATTGTCCGTTTCCTTAATTCCCCCCATCTCTTCCCCTCCCCCCTTCCCTAGCTCATGCCTCCCTTTGGTCCAGTGGGGCAAGATCCCCTGAGGTCCGTTCGGAGTCAAGTTGTAGGGCCAATCAGGCAGGTCGGGGTTTGTGCGTTTACGCCGGAAAGTTTCGGTCATAGTCTATGAGTGGGGCCCAAATATCTGTCAACCGCTGTAGGAGGCCTGCCCTAGCTGCCATGACCTTTTCAGCCACCAAGATGTCCCAGAGTTTGGTTAACCAGAGGATCATTGAGGGGCCTTTGGTGGTCTTCCAGGAGTGGGCAATGGTGATTTTTCCCGCTAGTAGCAGTTTCATAAGAAGGTTAGCAGTTCTCCCCATCCTTGGGTAGGCCCCCGGGGTGGTGGCTCCTAATAAGATGACTTCCGGTTCTTTGGGAAGTGTCACTTGAGTAATGTCTTTTATAGTAGCGATACATTGGTCCCAGAATGTTTGTACGGTGGGACAAGTCCACCACATATGCAGATACAAACTGAGCTTTCCACATTTGCACCAGCATAGGGGGTGAAGGGACTGGTTGAAGTGTTGGAGGCGAGTTGGCGGATAGTACCAGCTTAAAAGCAGTTCATGGGCACACTCTATTGCTGATGCAGAAGGAGAAGGAATGGGTTCTAGTCCCAACATCCACCCATGTCTGGTCTTCCAGAGGGTGACTCAGATCAGTCTCCCCTTGAGTCATGTATGGTGGTCTAGTGTAGAGCGAGTCTTATTGCAATAGCTTGTAAAGACTGGAGGTCTTTCCCCATAGTAGCAGCTCTCGGAGGGTAAGTTCAAGGGGGCTGAATTATTGTGTAGCTTCTTGTCAGACTTGAGGGTTAGAACACAAGTGCCGGAGTTGCGAGTAATAGAACCTGTTTCAGATAATTGAAAGGTCTAATTTGCAGAGTTCAAATGTGCGGGGCTGGCCATTTTCAAATAGTTGCCGTAGGGTCTTCAGCCCCCCGCAACCCAATTTTTAAAGTTAGAAGAGTGCGATCTCGGAGAGAAGGCCGGGTTATGAAGGACCAGGGAGAGAGGACCAAGGCCACATGGGATACCCTTATATTTCAACACCCAGTCCCATATATTAAGGGTGTTTTTGGTGGATGCTAATATCCCTGCCCAGGATTTCCGTAACAGGGGTGAGATGTGTGGGACAAAGCAGAGTGATGGTGGGAGACGGGACTGCTCCAGCTCCACCCATTTCAGGGGCCTTGTGGTCGAGCCCCAAGCCTGGACACGTGCCAATTGTGATGCCACTTCATATTTAAGTAGATTGGGGACCACTAATCCTCCCAATCAGGAACCGCTCATCATTACTTTCTGAGATATTCTCGCCTTCCTATCCTTCCATATAAAGCAAAGCATTTTCCTCTGCATGTGGAGAGGGGGGCAGTGGGATCATAGTGGGCAAGAAGGAACAGTCGTAAAGGAAATGTGGATGGAGATTCATTTTGCAGGCGGTAATACGCCCGATGACAGAGATTTCCTGTGAGGTCCAACGTTCCAAGTCCCTCCAATTCTTTAAAGGGTGGGGGGAAGTTCAGTATATAAACCTCTTTCAGACGGGCCGAGATCTGGACCCCTAAGTAGGGTATGGATTTCCCGCTCCATTGAGTCGGGCATAAGGGTTTGAGGCTCTCCCATTCCCTCGGCTCCAGACCCACCGCCAGGGCTGCCGATTTCCCAAAGTTGATGGTGAATCCCGAGACACTGCCAAACCTGTGGAGCTCTTGCAGGGAGGATATCAGAGAGGTACGGATATCTGTAATAGATAGTAGTTCGTCATCCACACGAAGCGAGATTTTATGTTGAGGTGCTCCGACTGGTAGCCCTCTGATGTTTGGATCCATGTGAATCCGCTGAGCGAGGGGCTCCATCACCAAGGCAAACAAAAGGGGGGATAGGGGACATCCTTGCCTAGTCACACAGGTTAGGGGGATGGGGTCTGATAGATTGTGGTTAACACGGAGCAGAGACTTTGGGGAGAGGTAATTGGCCAGCACCATGTTACAGCTTATTGGGCCGAAGTGAAAAGCTTCTAGGGTGAGCCGTAGGAACATCCAATCCACTTTATCGAAGGCCTGAGTGGTGTCTAAGGCCAACAGGACCAATTTGTGTTAATCTTGGATTGCTATGTCTACTAGATTCAGGGCCCTCCGAATGGTATCCCCGGTGGACCTGTTCAATATAAAACCCATTTGATCTGGGTCGATCAGGCAGGGCAAAATGGCCACCAGGCAGTTTGCCAGAAATTTCGAATAGATGTTAGCGTCAATGTTTAGTAAAGATATGGGTCTGAATGAGCCTTTTCTCTGGGGTCTTTATCAGGTTTGAGCAGGAGAACAGTTATAGATTCTTGCATAGATGGGGTAATGGAGCCTAAGGCAGCAAAATAGTGGAAGAGGGCTGTCAGTGGGGCTACCAGTTGTAGACGAAATACTTTATAAAACATTGTTGTGAACCCATCTGGGACCGGGGCTCTAGGCTTTAGGGACTTGATGGCCGCCTCACCTCCTCACCTGTGATTGGGGCATCTAGACTCTCTCTATCGGGTTCTTCAAGGCGTGGTGAGGTGGCATCCTGCAGATAGTTCATCTGTTCTGCCTTGTAACGGGGGGATGCTGACATCATTTTGGATAGATGGGTAGCTACCAGTTGTAGCTTTTCCCGGTCCGTGTAATGGACCTTGCCCTGTGGATCTCGCAGGCCGACTATGGTGTTCCTTCTTTTCGTCTTGGCCAATTTCTCTACCAGAAATTTGTTCGCTTTGTTATTCTTAGCATAGTAACCTTGTTTGGATTTGGTCAACAGGTAGGCCGTTTCCTCTGCATAGTGGGCCTCCAGCTTCTTCTGGGCTGTCTGTAGGGCCAATGGATCTTTGGGGTCCAACCATTTTTATGGTGGGCCTCAGCTTTTTGGATTTCTTCTTCTAAGTTTGTGCGGATCCGTTGTTTGTGTTTTTGGTATGCCGCCCCATGAGCAATTAATTCTCCTTGCACTACTGCTTTCATGGCATCCCAGGTACTAGCTGGGGATGTGTCTCCTACTTCGTTTTCCCGAAAGAAGTTCTGGATCACCATGGCAATCTCATCCCTCAGTGGCATGTCATTTAAGATGAGGTCGTACAGGTTCCAGTGGTGTCAGGGAGGTTGTTCCGGATTGTGTGCTCGGATGGTTAGTGTAATCGGGAAGTGATCTCAGAGTACTTTTGTCCCTATGGTTACGTCGTCTACAAAGGCGAAGATTTGTGGGGTGTTCAGCAGATGGTCTATCCGGCAGGATTTTCTGTGAGTGTGGGAGAAAAAGGAAATATCTTTTTCGCCTGGGTGTAGCACCCTCTAAGAATCCACAACCCCCAGTGTACGGAACATGTGAAGGAGGCCTGTGGTGATTTTGAAATCTCTGGGGAATCGAGGATGTGATTTATCCCATTGGGGGTCTGGGCCAGAGTTGTGTAGAATGCTT
Organism: Ambystoma mexicanum; assembly: GCF_040938575.1. Taxonomy (NCBI): domain Eukaryota; kingdom Metazoa; phylum Chordata; class Amphibia; order Caudata; family Ambystomatidae; genus Ambystoma; species Ambystoma mexicanum. The sequence continues at coordinate 732,094,880 of NC_090941.1, read as the reverse complement.
TGTGCCCCTTGTTAGGGGCATAGACCGAGATGAGAGAGTAGAGCTGTCGTATATAAAGTCTTTGACTGCTGTGTATCGGCCCCCTGGGCAAAGTAGTGTTCCTAGTGCCCTGAACTGAAGTCCTCTGGAAAAGAGTATGGCAGTTCCTCCTTTCTTTGTCCCATTAGATGCTAAGTATTGGAGCGGGAACTACCTAGTCCTGAGACATGTGTTGTCCGACGGCAGCAAGTGCGTTTCCTGTAAGAAGACCACTGAGCCTTCCATATCTTGAAGCCGTCTTAGAGTCGATTTCCGTTTCGCGGGAGAGTTCAGGCCCTTTATGTTTAGTGAAATGATGTTCAATTTCTGGTGAGGTGGGATTCTCCCAAGGTGCTCCCATCCTGTGGGTAGGGGGTGAGGGTCGAGTGCAACTCAGTCGCCATCTCGGTCCTCTGCATTCATGGTACCCAAGTTTTAACTGAAGCTTCCAAGGTGAAGCCATAACAACAAACTTGTAGGACACCGGCCATTCATAGTCGGCACTGTCCTTAGTCAACTGAAACAAAACTGTCTGTGATTCACTCCAAGGGTTTTCAGGTGCCATCCACCTTGGAGTCAGGCATGGGCCGCATGAAGCCCACTGCAGCCGTCGTGTTGCATGGTAATCGGTATTGTTTTCGCATTCGCAGGACCAGCTGTCCGAGCCCGCAAAAATGGAGAGATGCTGGCAGTCAAAGTGATAGCGGATCCTCGCTTTCCGGATCGCTCGGCTGTGGGGCCCAGTCACCTCATTTTCTGACCTTTCTGGACCTTTGACCAAGTTGTCTGCCTTGGTTTAGGGGGGAGGTCATCAGTGTCGCTTTTGAGGGAGCTAGGGGGGTGCCGTCCTTGCTTGCCGGCAAGTTGGGGTGCAGGATCATCGCCGCGTCCTCCAGGTGTCCGATAGTGCAGAGAACCTCCTTGTATGAGAATTGAAGCGTGGTTTGAAACATCCAAAGATTCCTGATATTTTGGTCCCGAGGAAATTGGGTTAGGGGCTTCAGGGCCCTCCACTTCTGCAAAGTTACCAGCGCCAAGTCTTGAAAAATTTGGATGGGGGACCCTTGGAAGCATAGTTCATCTCGGGAGTGACCAATTTCCATGATCGCCTCTTTGGTTGTGTAGAAAGGAACCCGGGTTATTACATCGGGGCGGGAGTCAGTTTCTACTCCCCGTCGAGGACATAGTCTGTGGGTGCAGTCTAGCAAAAGTAGAGGCTTCTCCATGTGTGGCAGGAGGGACTGGAATAGGTCACCTACATACTCTGTGAGATTCTGGTCCGAGATCGATGAGGGGACACCCCTCATGCGTAGGTTGTTCCGTCGGGCCCTGTTTTCCAGGTCCTCTTCTTTGTATTCTAGGATCTCATTCTTGTCGCTTGGGGCCTGGATTTTGCGTTGCACTTCCAGAAGCGTTGCTGAGTGTTCCTGGGTCAAGTCCTTGATTTCCCCCTACCCTCTGTTCCACCTCCAATACCCTCTGCTCCGTCTTTTCAAGTTTAGAAGTGAGCTCCGACATGCAGGAACGGAATTCTGATTTAATGTCGAGCATCGAAGGCTTGAATGTCTCCTTGGGTCGCCAGTTGACCAGCACCTTCCGGTGTAGCTTGAGGTGGAGATTTAGATGTTTCTGACTTCTTCCCCTTCTCTGCTGGAAGTAGCATGGTAGCGATTTCAGCACTTTTGGGAGGTTTCAGGTGTTTCCCCATTTTGTGAGGTCCTGGAATACTTGGGTGTGCCCTTTTTGGGATGGGATGGAAGAAGGCTGCCTGGGATCTCCTCAGGATAGGGGTGTCTGTATCTCCTAACCCCTATAGTGTAGGTTGCCTCCTGGAGGAGCAGCAAGGGCAGAGCAGGTGGTGGCCTGGGCCCACGCTCAAAACCCCCACCCCCACAATGGGTGTCTCATTCCAGTGCAGTGATGGTGCCCCCTAGCGTGGGTGGGGGAGGGAGACAGGCTCCTCTCTTTCGGTGCTGCACTGTGTAGTGTCCCACTGTGCTTCTGAGGTCACTTCCACTGTATGTCGGTGGAGAGGGGGAGAGTGGGAAGGTAGGTGATGCTCTGGGGTTCCAGGCTTGTTCATCTGTGACTGTCCTCTCAGTTGGGGGCCACAGCTGTTTCACATGCTTATTATCCTGTTTGCCACCATGCCATTAGGGTGTGGCTGGGTGGCTGGGTCTTCCTTGTTGGCAGGGATGAGCAGTTTAACAAGGCGCCGGGTCTGGAAAGTGATTAGGAGATGTCCCCACTACATGTTATGCCTGGAGGTCAGGGGCCATACCTGTGTATGGTGTGGGGTATCACAGGGCGTCTCTCGCTCCACTGTTTGCTGGATGTGCCCTGTCTGGGATGGGATAGAAGAAGGCCGTGTGGGATCTCTGCAGGATAGGGGTGTCTGTATTTCCCAACCCCTATAGTTTAGGTTGTTTCCTGCAGGTGTAGCAAGGGCAGAGCAGGTGATGGCATGGGCCCACGCTCAACCCCCCCTCCATGAGGGGCGTCTTTATCCAGTGCAGTGATGTTGCCCCCTAGCATGGGTGGGGGAGGAAGACAGGCTCCCCTCTTTCAGTGCCGCACTGTGTAATGTCCCACTGTGCTTCTGAGGTCACTTCCACTGTATGATGGTGGAGAGGAGGAGAGTGGGAATGTAGGTGATTCTCCTGGGCTCCAGGCTTGTTCATTCGGTGACTGTCCTCCCAATTGGGGGCCGCAGTTGTTTCACATGCTTTTTATCCTGTTTCGCCACCATACCATTAGGGTGTGACTGGGTGGTTGTGTCTACCTTGTCGGCAGGGATGAGCAGTTTAGCAAGGCGCCGGGTCCGGAAAGTGATTAGCAGATGTTCCCACTACATGTTATGCCTGGAGGTCAGGGTCCATAGCTGTGTATGGTGTGGGGTCTCACGGGGTGCGCCCCTCGCTCCACTGTTGCTAGATGGAGATTCGGTGGAGTTACGAAGGAAGTCGTTTCTTCGTGGGTAATGGAGCTCGTGGTTTTCCTGAAGATGTCCTTTGTCCAATGAAGTGCCGGGTCCCAGCGGTGCTCAGATGATCTTAATCTCAGCTATTTGTCACGTCCGGGAGCCGCAGGGTTCCCCCCGAGTCGCATGGGAATCGGAGAGATCACCTCACGTGTCTAAAGCTGTAGATCAGTCACTGTAGCAGTGGGTGATCAGTTGTGTTGGTCTGCTACCGTGTCAGGACCTGAGACGCCGGCAGAGCTTCTTTCCCCTCGGTCATCCGGGTCCTCTCTGGGCGAATTAGTCGGCTACAGAGAGAGTACATCTATTTTCTCCTCACGTCGTAAGGTCTGACCGCCATCTTGGCATTTTCTGCAGCCGGATACTGTCGTCACAGGCGGCGGAGAAGGTCAGCGAAAGAGCGTTGGGAGTTCAAACTTCAGCAAACGATGCACTAGGGATTCCGGTCACTGGGGATGGTATCTTCTGCCAGCTTAGTAGACGGAAACTGCATCATTTTCCGTCGTGATCGCGGGCTTCATGCAGAGGCCATTAAAGGAGCAGCCTCTGCGCTGCGCTCCAGGGCATGCCCCTTGGTACCAGGTACATTTTGGTGCTTGGTTGTGGACTTGTTCTGTGCTGCTGTATTGAAGATTTGCTTTAGCTCCCATCCAGAGGCACCCACTACATTATATTGAGACTGGGTGCTCTTTACATGGAAGCAAGGGAGAGAAAAAAAACATATATATGTTAAGTAAAAAAAACAATAGTTAAGGGAGAGTTAAGGTGATCGTATTTAATGCAACAAAACCCCTGAAATTCAGCACTCCCATTTCAAAAATATGTACCCCCTGTTGTGCAGCGTATGACCACAATGATGACACTGCAGACATCATCACTGATGACACCACTGGTGACATCACTAATTACACATACATTACATCACTGATGACATAACTGCTGGTGTCACTAATAACATCATAAATGACATCACTGTTTAGATCAATAATTACATCATATTTGACATTGTTTTTATAAGTTAGAATATTTTCATTCACCTCTTTTCATACATATTTTATATTATTACACTTAAACAATAAAAACCACATGACATGGAACATTGCGTCATACACAAGTACCATATAATTACGCGTGGAACATTCATTTATAATACTTATCAACATATAAAATAAAAATAAAACTATGCATTGTTAAACACATGGTTTTAATTTCAGGTATTGGTAAGCAATTACAATACGTAATAGCATGGCACGTATCTGATTCAGGTACATCTATTTCAAACATAATATAATATGTAAATGTGGTAGTAAAAAAAAATAGAAGTAGGAACATGTTAAATAAGGAGTGTTATGAACATAGGAATTGTGCGCATTCACATTTTCCGATTCTCCTTTTTTAAATAACTTTACATGAACACATTATTTTCTAAATGACAATCTTTATTAAAAAATTACCACATTTAAAAGAAAGTAAGTGCATGTGTACATTGTGATGTTATAGAATCTAAGAATTACATATTTTTAAATATACAAACAAATAATTTAATTATATTACATTTATAGAAAAGAAATTAAGATTAGAAAGTAAATATTTAATGACAGACATGGCAATTGTATTGCAAATATTTTTAGTCCTTTCTTTTGAAAATAAATTGTGAATTTTTATTCGAATATAACAGATTACCTTCCAAAGTATATAAGAGTTTATATATTATTATTCATTGTAATAATGTCTGTGTATATTTATAAGTGTGCACTGTACACTACATTTAAAGAAACATGGGCTTAATAAAATGTACAGTGTAAATATGAAATGTAATTAATCATACCAGTGATATCAGTGATGTAATGTATGATGGAATTAGTGATGTCACCAGTGATGTCATATGTGATGTCATCATTGTGGTCATATGCTGAGCACCAGGGGGTGCATCGTTAATATGGACTTCCTTGAAATGGGAGTGGTGTATTTCAGGGGTTTTGTTGCATTAAATCTGATCACCTTAACTCTCTCTTAACTAATGTTTTTTCACTGAATTTCAAGGGTTGTCACTGTACATGTTGCACCAATACCTGTCTTTCGAGCCCACTAGCCATGGTCTTCGGCTGTGACTTCTGTACATGGTGCATGAATAAGTTTCCTTGGTGTCGACTAGCCAGAACCTTAAGCCATGGCCACTGCACATTTTGGACCAATAGATTCCTTTGGGTCCCACTAGCTATGGCTTTCAGCCATGGCTAGTGGCCATGGCCTTCTGGCATGGCCACTGTACTTGTTGCACCAACACATTTCTTTGGGGTCCAAAAGCCATGGCTTTTGGCTGTCGTCATGGTACATGATGCACCAATAAGTTTCTTTGTGGCTCACTAGCCATGCCCTTTGGCCATGACCAGTGGCGGCTGTGGCCACTGTGCATGTTGTAACACGCTGGACTGGGTTCTATCTAAGAACCAAAAGTTATCTCCTATACCTGTATATGAATGTATCTGGTCTGATTATTATTCTCGATCCTTTGAGGTACATCTTAACTGCTTCTCTAATGGAAAACACCGGCCTACTAAATTGACTGGTCTTATAAGGAATTGTCAGAATGTGACTCGTGAGGCCTTTAAGGCACTTGTTATTCCCCTTCTTGAAGAAAACATTCCTCTTGAAGAATTTAGATCCCTCTTTAGGCAGGCTACGATCCATACCTTTCATATACTGGCACCTCTAAAGCCCGCACATTAGAAGAAGTTGATTGGCTCTAGTACATGGATTACTTCTGAGGTTATTGATGCCAAAATGGCCAAATGCAAATTGGAACGTATCTGGTGCAAACATCCCTCTGACCTCAATCTTTTTGCATACAAACAGGCAGTTAAAACTTTCAAAACCTCAATCTTCAAAGCAAAAGAAACCAATCTGAATGCCAGAATTATATCGGCTAAATCAAGACCTAAGAAATTGTTTTCTATTTTACCAGAGCTAAAGTGGAGCACCTCTGCTCCCTCTTTGACTAATGACAATGATTTGTGTCAGCACATTCATGATGGATTCTCATAAAAAATGTAAAACACAAGAAACAGATACTAGATCAAATAAAAATAATTGAATAATGCTGGCGATACCCTATTTTGATAATAGATTTGACTCAGAGACCATGTTGTTTACATTCAAAGAAGTTTCGGAAGAGGTTGTTTTGGATGTGGTGCGTAAACTAAAGCCAAATTCATGTAAGTGGGACACCTTACCAGCCTCATTATTAAAGGACTTTATCTCGACCTTAGCACCTTGGGATACCACATTTGTTAATCGATCCTTTCAGGAAGCTTTCATCCCAGATAATATTAAGGAGGCATGGGTCACACCATTACTGAAAATAGAGAACCTGGATCCCACAGAGGTGGGCAACTATAGGTCCATTACAAATGTTCCATTTGTACTAAAAATCCTGGACAAAAGTGCATACAATCAATATCAAATGTTTGTAGAGCACCAGGACATTCTTGTGGTAGAGCAGTCTGGTTTTCTGTCCTAATCACAGGGAAGAGACAGCATTATCGAGGATGGACATGTGGCACTACTTCTGCTTTTAGGTCTTTCAGCCGCATTCGGTTTAGTGGATCATCGCCTTTATGCAGATAGATTGACCAAGGTTGGCAAATGCACCTCCTTTGCCACCCCCTGGTTTAAATAATTTCTTGGTCCCAGAACCATGAATGTGGTTAAAGGCAGTGCTCAATCCTCTCGGACCTCCCTCAATTTCTGGTGAGGTGGGATTCTCCCAAGGTGCTCCCATCCTGTGGGTAGGGGGTGAGGGTCGAGTGCAACTCAGTCGCCATCTCGGTCCTCTGCATTCATGGTACCCAAGTTTTAACTGAAGCTTCCAAGGTGAAGCCATAACAACAAACTTGTAGGACACCGGCCATTCATAGTCGGCACTGTCCTTAGTCAACTGAAACAAAACTGTCTGTGATTCACTCCAAGGGTTTTCAGGTGCCATCCACCTTGGAGTCAGGCATGGGCCGCATGAAGCCCACTGCAGCCGTCGTGTTGCATGGTAATCGGTATTGTTTTCGCATTCGCAGGACCAGCTGTCCGAGCCCGCAAAAATGGAGAGATGCTGGCAGTCAAAGTGATAGCGGATCCTCGCTTTCCGGATCGCTCGGCTGTGGGGCCCAGTCACCTCATTTTCTGACCTTTCTGGACCTTTGACCAAGTTGTCTGCCTTGGTTTAGGGGGGAGGTCATCAGTGTCGCTTTTGAGGGAGCTAGGGGGGTGCCGTCCTTGCTTGCCGGCAAGTTGGGGTGCAGGATCATCGCCGCGTCCTCCAGGTGTCCGATAGTGCAGAGAACCTCCTTGTATGAGAATTGAAGCGTGGTTTGAAACATCCAAAGATTCCTGATATTTTGGTCCCGAGGAAATTGGGTTAGGGGCTTCAGGGCCCTCCACTTCTGCAAAGTTACCAGCGCCAAGTCTTGAAAAATTTGGATGGGGGACCCTTGGAAGCATAGTTCATCTCGGGAGTGACCAATTTCCATGATCGCCTCTTTGGTTGTGTAGAAAGGAACCCGGGTTATTACATCGGGGCGGGAGTCAGTTTCTACTCCCCGTCGAGGACATAGTCTGTGGGTGCAGTCTAGCAAAAGTAGAGGCTTCTCCATGTGTGGCAGGAGGGACTGGAATAGGTCACCTACATACTCTGTGAGATTCTGGTCCGAGATCGATGAGGGGACACCCCTCATGCGTAGGTTGTTCCGTCGGGCCCTGTTTTCCAGGTCCTCTTCTTTGTATTCTAGGATCTCATTCTTGTCGCTTGGGGCCTGGATTTTGCGTTGCACTTCCAGAAGCGTTGCTGAGTGTTCCTGGGTCAAGTCCTTGATTTCCCCCTACCCTCTGTTCCACCTCCAATACCCTCTGCTCCGTCTTTTCAAGTTTAGAAGTGAGCTCCGACATGCAGGAACGGAATTCTGATTTAATGTCGAGCATCGAAGGCTTGAATGTCTCCTTGGGTCGCCAGTTGACCAGCACCTTCCGGTGTAGCTTGAGGTGGAGATTTAGATGTTTCTGACTTCTTCCCCTTCTCTGCTGGAAGTAGCATGGTAGCGATTTCAGCACTTTTGGGAGGTTTCAGGTGTTTCCCCATTTTGTGAGGTCCTGGAATACTTGGGTGTGCCCTTTTTGGGATGGGATGGAAGAAGGCTGCCTGGGATCTCCTCAGGATAGGGGTGTCTGTATCTCCTAACCCCTATAGTGTAGGTTGCCTCCTGGAGGAGCAGCAAGGGCAGAGCAGGTGGTGGCCTGGGCCCACGCTCAAAACCCCCACCCCCACAATGGGTGTCTCATTCCAGTGCAGTGATGGTGCCCCCTAGCGTGGGTGGGGGAGGGAGACAGGCTCCTCTCTTTCGGTGCTGCACTGTGTAGTGTCCCACTGTGCTTCTGAGGTCACTTCCACTGTATGTCGGTGGAGAGGGGGAGAGTGGGAAGGTAGGTGATGCTCTGGGGTTCCAGGCTTGTTCATCTGTGACTGTCCTCTCAGTTGGGGGCCACAGCTGTTTCACATGCTTATTATCCTGTTTGCCACCATGCCATTAGGGTGTGGCTGGGTGGCTGGGTCTTCCTTGTTGGCAGGGATGAGCAGTTTAACAAGGCGCCGGGTCTGGAAAGTGATTAGGAGATGTCCCCACTACATGTTATGCCTGGAGGTCAGGGGCCATACCTGTGTATGGTGTGGGGTATCACAGGGCGTCTCTCGCTCCACTGTTTGCTGGATGTGCCCTGTCTGGGATGGGATAGAAGAAGGCCGTGTGGGATCTCTGCAGGATAGGGGTGTCTGTATTTCCCAACCCCTATAGTTTAGGTTGTTTCCTGCAGGTGTAGCAAGGGCAGAGCAGGTGATGGCATGGGCCCACGCTCAACCCCCCCTCCATGAGGGGCGTCTTTATCCAGTGCAGTGATGTTGCCCCCTAGCATGGGTGGGGGAGGAAGACAGGCTCCCCTCTTTCAGTGCCGCACTGTGTAATGTCCCACTGTGCTTCTGAGGTCACTTCCACTGTATGATGGTGGAGAGGAGGAGAGTGGGAATGTAGGTGATTCTCCTGGGCTCCAGGCTTGTTCATTCGGTGACTGTCCTCCCAATTGGGGGCCGCAGTTGTTTCACATGCTTTTTATCCTGTTTCGCCACCATACCATTAGGGTGTGACTGGGTGGTTGTGTCTACCTTGTCGGCAGGGATGAGCAGTTTAGCAAGGCGCCGGGTCCGGAAAGTGATTAGCAGATGTTCCCACTACATGTTATGCCTGGAGGTCAGGGTCCATAGCTGTGTATGGTGTGGGGTCTCACGGGGTGCGCCCCTCGCTCCACTGTTGCTAGATGGAGATTCGGTGGAGTTACGAAGGAAGTCGTTTCTTCGTGGGTAATGGAGCTCGTGGTTTTCCTGAAGATGTCCTTTGTCCAATGAAGTGCCGGGTCCCAGCGGTGCTCAGATGATCTTAATCTCAGCTATTTGTCACGTCCGGGAGCCGCAGGGTTCCCCCCGAGTCGCATGGGAATCGGAGAGATCACCTCACGTGTCTAAAGCTGTAGATCAGTCACTGTAGCAGTGGGTGATCAGTTGTGTTGGTCTGCTACCGTGTCAGGACCTGAGACGCCGGCAGAGCTTCTTTCCCCTCGGTCATCCGGGTCCTCTCTGGGCGAATTAGTCGGCTACAGAGAGAGTACATCTATTTTCTCCTCACGTCGTAAGGTCTGACCGCCATCTTGGCATTTTCTGCAGCCGGATACTGTCGTCACAGGCGGCGGAGAAGGTCAGCGAAAGAGCGTTGGGAGTTCAAACTTCAGCAAACGATGCACTAGGGATTCCGGTCACTGGGGATGGTATCTTCTGCCAGCTTAGTAGACGGAAACTGCATCATTTTCCGTCGTGATCGCGGGCTTCATGCAGAGGCCATTAAAGGAGCAGCCTCTGCGCTGCGCTCCAGGGCATGCCCCTTGGTACCAGGTACATTTTGGTGCTTGGTTGTGGACTTGTTCTGTGCTGCTGTATTGAAGATTTGCTTTAGCTCCCATCCAGAGGCACCCACTACATTATATTGAGACTGGGTGCTCTTTACATGGAAGCAAGGGAGAGAAAAAAAACATATATATGTTAAGTAAAAAAAACAATAGTTAAGGGAGAGTTAAGGTGATCGTATTTAATGCAACAAAACCCCTGAAATTCAGCACTCCCATTTCAAAAATATGTACCCCCTGTTGTGCAGCGTATGACCACAATGATGACACTGCAGACATCATCACTGATGACACCACTGGTGACATCACTAATTACACATACATTACATCACTGATGACATAACTGCTGGTGTCACTAATAACATCATAAATGACATCACTGTTTAGATCAATAATTACATCATATTTGACATTGTTTTTATAAGTTAGAATATTTTCATTCACCTCTTTTCATACATATTTTATATTATTACACTTAAACAATAAAAACCACATGACATGGAACATTGCGTCATACACAAGTACCATATAATTACGCGTGGAACATTCATTTATAATACTTATCAACATATAAAATAAAAATAAAACTATGCATTGTTAAACACATGGTTTTAATTTCAGGTATTGGTAAGCAATTACAATACGTAATAGCATGGCACGTATCTGATTCAGGTACATCTATTTCAAACATAATATAATATGTAAATGTGGTAGTAAAAAAAAATAGAAGTAGGAACATGTTAAATAAGGAGTGTTATGAACATAGGAATTGTGCGCATTCACATTTTCCGATTCTCCTTTTTTAAATAACTTTACATGAACACATTATTTTCTAAATGACAATCTTTATTAAAAAATTACCACATTTAAAAGAAAGTAAGTGCATGTGTACATTGTGATGTTATAGAATCTAAGAATTACATATTTTTAAATATACAAACAAATAATTTAATTATATTACATTTATAGAAAAGAAATTAAGATTAGAAAGTAAATATTTAATGACAGACATGGCAATTGTATTGCAAATATTTTTAGTCCTTTCTTTTGAAAATAAATTGTGAATTTTTATTCGAATATAACAGATTACCTTCCAAAGTATATAAGAGTTTATATATTATTATTCATTGTAATAATGTCTGTGTATATTTATAAGTGTGCACTGTACACTACATTTAAAGAAACATGGGCTTAATAAAATGTACAGTGTAAATATGAAATGTAATTAATCATACCAGTGATATCAGTGATGTAATGTATGATGGAATTAGTGATGTCACCAGTGATGTCATATGTGATGTCATCATTGTGGTCATATGCTGAGCACCAGGGGGTGCATCGTTAATATGGACTTCCTTGAAATGGGAGTGGTGTATTTCAGGGGTTTTGTTGCATTAAATCTGATCACCTTAACTCTCTCTTAACTAATGTTTTTTCACTGAATTTCAAGGGTTGTCACTGTACATGTTGCACCAATACCTGTCTTTCGAGCCCACTAGCCATGGTCTTCGGCTGTGACTTCTGTACATGGTGCATGAATAAGTTTCCTTGGTGTCGACTAGCCAGAACCTTAAGCCATGGCCACTGCACATTTTGGACCAATAGATTCCTTTGGGTCCCACTAGCTATGGCTTTCAGCCATGGCTAGTGGCCATGGCCTTCTGGCATGGCCACTGTACTTGTTGCACCAACACATTTCTTTGGGGTCCAAAAGCCATGGCTTTTGGCTGTCGTCATGGTACATGATGCACCAATAAGTTTCTTTGTGGCTCACTAGCCATGCCCTTTGGCCATGACCAGTGGCGGCTGTGGCCACTGTGCATGTTGTAACACGCTGGACTGGGTTCTATCTAAGAACCAAAAGTTATCTCCTATACCTGTATATGAATGTATCTGGTCTGATTATTATTCTCGATCCTTTGAGGTACATCTTAACTGCTTCTCTAATGGAAAACACCGGCCTACTAAATTGACTGGTCTTATAAGGAATTGTCAGAATGTGACTCGTGAGGCCTTTAAGGCACTTGTTATTCCCCTTCTTGAAGAAAACATTCCTCTTGAAGAATTTAGATCCCTCTTTAGGCAGGCTACGATCCATACCTTTCATATACTGGCACCTCTAAAGCCCGCACATTAGAAGAAGTTGATTGGCTCTAGTACATGGATTACTTCTGAGGTTATTGATGCCAAAATGGCCAAATGCAAATTGGAACGTATCTGGTGCAAACATCCCTCTGACCTCAATCTTTTTGCATACAAACAGGCAGTTAAAACTTTCAAAACCTCAATCTTCAAAGCAAAAGAAACCAATCTGAATGCCAGAATTATATCGGCTAAATCAAGACCTAAGAAATTGTTTTCTATTTTACCAGAGCTAAAGTGGAGCACCTCTGCTCCCTCTTTGACTAATGACAATGATTTGTGTCAGCACATTCATGATGGATTCTCATAAAAAATGTAAAACACAAGAAACAGATACTAGATCAAATAAAAATAATTGAATAATGCTGGCGATACCCTATTTTGATAATAGATTTGACTCAGAGACCATGTTGTTTACATTCAAAGAAGTTTCGGAAGAGGTTGTTTTGGATGTGGTGCGTAAACTAAAGCCAAATTCATGTAAGTGGGACACCTTACCAGCCTCATTATTAAAGGACTTTATCTCGACCTTAGCACCTTGGGATACCACATTTGTTAATCGATCCTTTCAGGAAGCTTTCATCCCAGATAATATTAAGGAGGCATGGGTCACACCATTACTGAAAATAGAGAACCTGGATCCCACAGAGGTGGGCAACTATAGGTCCATTACAAATGTTCCATTTGTACTAAAAATCCTGGACAAAAGTGCATACAATCAATATCAAATGTTTGTAGAGCACCAGGACATTCTTGTGGTAGAGCAGTCTGGTTTTCTGTCCTAATCACAGGGAAGAGACAGCATTATCGAGGATGGACATGTGGCACTACTTCTGCTTTTAGGTCTTTCAGCCGCATTCGGTTTAGTGGATCATCGCCTTTATGCAGATAGATTGACCAAGGTTGGCAAATGCACCTCCTTTGCCACCCCCTGGTTTAAATAATTTCTTGGTCCCAGAACCATGAATGTGGTTAAAGGCAGTGCTCAATCCTCTCGGACCTCCCTTACATGTGGAGTCCCTCAGGGATCCTGTTTGCTGCCTTTGCTCTTTAACATTTACTTGAGACACCTATGTAATCTCCTGTCTGTTTTGGGGGTGCAGTTCGCAAACTACGCAGACAACACCCAGATTGTGTTGAAGCTATCTGATTCATATGTTGATTACTCTGAGAAAATTAACAAGATCCTTTCAGCCATACAATCATGGATGGCTCTGAATTCCTTGGCTCTGAAAAACGGAGCTACTTATCCGGACCCTAGGTACAAGAGCTTTACTATTGTAGACCATGTTATCCTAGTCTCCAAATTTGTTAAGACATCAGGAGTCTTTTTTGACTCCCAGCTATTATTTAAGAAGCAGGTCAGGTCAAATCATCCTGCTCTTATTATGTCAATTTGTTATGGCAGATTCGCCCCGTCTGATCTGAGGCAAACCGAGCAATGATTGCTGCTGCAATCATAAATATAAAACCTGACTTTTGCGATAGTCTGTTGGTAGGAACCTCCCGGACAAACAATCAAGAATTGCAGGTAATTCAGAATATCGCTGTACGCGCAGTCTGTGCGCTAAAACGTCTTGCCCATGTCACTGAGGCCTGGAGGCGGTTGCACTGGCTTCCGGTCCAACACAGGATTCAGTTCAAGGGCCTAGTTATGGTCTTTAAATGCCTCCGAGATGAGGCGCCACCCTATCTGACTACAAGAATAAATAGGCCCTTTTTAGTCATTCTCTACGCTCTAACACCACTAGACTTACCCACCAAAATTGGTCCAGCAAGTTTTAATTTATGGGCCCAAGCTCTGTGGAGCACATTTACCTTGGTTCCTATAGAGAGTGCCTCAATTACCCTCTTTAAAAAGTACTTGAAGACCTTCCTTTTTGACAAAGAACTTGGCTAATGTGCTTTAGTTCCGTCCATGTATCTGTTTCCTGTTGTTCTTTTGATGTTCTGTCTCTGTGAGCGCCCTGAGGCCTTCGGGTTAGTGGCGCTATACAAAAATAATATAGATAGACAGGTAGACAATAGGTTTCTTTGGGGCATTCTAGTCACAGCCTTCAGCAGTGGCCAGTGTACATGCTGCGACAATAGGTTTCTTTGGGACCAACTAGCCATGGCCTTCTCCCAGGGCCACTGTAAATGTTGCACCAATATGTTTCTTTGGGGCCAACTAACTATGCCCTTCGCCGTGGCCAGTGTACATGTTGCACCAGTCGGTTTCTTTGGGGTCCACTAGGCCTGCCTTCGACCATCACCAGTGGCTATGGCTGGGCCCACTAGCCATGACCTTCCCTAACTTCTTTTCCTCCATATTCCTCTCCCATAAAGTTCTATCTCTCATCACTTTGTGTGATGCATACTCTTTTTGGGGTTGCTGCAGTAAACTCTCAAGATTCCTGCAGTCTTCTCCAGATAAACTGAACATTTTCTGCCTGTAACTGGCTCTCTGAGCCAGCCCCAAATTCCTAACTTCACATGGTATCTTCTTTCCCATTCTTGACCTCTAGCCTGATGTGATTGCATGCTTTTTCCTCCTCAAATACCATTTTGTGCACTTTTCATTTTGGGCTTCCCCAGTATTATCGTCGGAATCACTACTATCAAGGAAAATAAATCATAGGTTTTCATTTCTGAAAAGCCTTTCAGCCTCTCTGTTGCAAAGTTCCAAGGTTGATATATAAACATTTTAAGCAGCATAGTGCAGCCCCTTCTCTGCTGAATATTCTAAAAACTGTTGGGTGGATTTACCCAAAACCAGCTAAGGGAATTAAGTCAACAATTTGTGCCCAAATTGTTTCTTCATTGGCCCAAATCCACCCAGCGGTATTCGTGCTATGACTGTTCAGAAATTGCACCTTTTCTATATTGGAAAATGAATGGGAGCAGGCTGAAAACTGCATTTTTTTGTTTTCTTTCAAAACAAATCTTTCCCAAAATGTCCAGTTCGGAGTGGCCTGTGACAAACTTCATTTCTGGACGATTCTATCCAAATGTTATTAGCAATGGAACTTTGTGGAAAAAAAATGATTTTCATTTCTGAATAGCCTCTCAGCCTCTGCTACAAAGCACCATGGGATAGACAGAAATGTTTTTGGGAGCAGGGTGCAACCCCGTCTCTGTCAAATATTTTTAAAACTACTGGATGGATTTACTCCAAAACTGTCAAGGAAATTAAGTCAACACTTTGTGCCCAAGTTGTTTCATATTTCATACAAATCTGACCAGCTGTTATTGCGCTACTGCTTACCACGAAATTGACTTTTTCTCTGTGGGAAAATGAAGGCAAATAGGCCGAAAACAGTGTTTCATTTTTCTTAATAACTTCTTTCATTTTTTAACAAATAATTTCCAAAATGTCCAGTTTGAGGAGAGGGGGCAGTGACAATCTTTGTTTTGAAAAATGTCATCCAAAGCCTTCCAGAGAGTCAAATGTTATTAGCAGTGGAATTTTTGGGAAGAATTACAGGTTTTCATTTCTGAAAAGCCTCTCTGATGCAAAACACGCTGGGAGATATATAAACGTTTTTGGGAGTGGGGTGCAGCCCCTTTTCTATTTGGATATTAAAAAAATTAATGGATGGATTCACCCCAAATCAGTTGAGGAAATTAAGTCAACGCTTTGGGACCAAGGTGTTTCTTATTTGGTCCAAACCAATCTGGTGTTGTTTGCGCTATGGCTTCCCATACATTTCACTTTTTCTCCCTGGAAAATAGAGGGTCACATAACAAGCTTCTTTATTGGAAAATTTCATCCAGATCCATCGAGTGAGTCAAATATTATTAGCAAAGGAATTTTGGGAAAGAATGGCAGTTTTTCATTTCTGAAAAGTCTCTGAGCCTCTCTGCTGCAAAGTGAAAATGAAGACCCTTAGTATTTCAGCTTCACTTTCAGCACACTCACTAAAAGTGAGTTCTGCGAGACACTCTGCTTCCACCTTCCTTTTGCCAGTGTGCAACAGCTCCAGCTGCTGTTGTCAGAGATGTGGCAAACTTCTCCCAATTTTGCTTCTCTGCACACCTCTGCCCTCTGCATGGTGGTTCACAGTCTGCTCTTTCCCGGCCATCTGAACGGTGTCAAAACTAGTCAGCTGCAGCGTTTGCCAGTTTTGCTGCTTCTCTGCCGGCTTCTCTCTCTCTTGCTGTTCACCTGTGACCATTTTAAATGTCCTGGTCTTCATTGCCTTGTTGGTTTACAGCTTCTGGTCATCCAAATCACTCCATATCTCTTCCTCCTCTCAGTACTTGCAAATGGGGGGACAGGCAAAAAGTGTTGTTGGGTAGAAAAGCATGGGAATTCACCATCCACATATTGTAATATTGCCTAAACTTTATGAATAAGTCATTGCACTTGCCACTTTATACGGTGTGGCTAGCAGTTTCAAAAGCTTTTTAGTAAGTGATTTTTCATGTGTGAATACATTTTATATTTGTGTTTTGATAATGAATGGGTTGATATACTACTGATTGGTTTTGTATCTTTTAATGATGTGTTTGCACCCAATGTGACTATTCAGATTATTTATGTGATTTGATGATGTTTATAGTGGGTAGGAATTTCTTTTCAGGTGAAATGTTTATTTTAAACTAGCCACATACAATTTAAATAAAAAAAGAATAAAAGGGGGCAATACTTTGAGGAGGTTACTCCTCCAGGAGGGTACCCTTGAGAAAATGGGTGAAAACTAGTCGTCGTTCTGTGCCCCACCTCCTTTCTCATGGTGGTTCACAGAATGTGCAGTGCATTTATTGCTTGTGTAATGCTTCCATTTCCTGCATCATTTGAAGGTGTGTAAGTGCAGCAAGAAGTGCTCATCTTTGCACAGAGGCCCCTCCATGGCATTCATAAGGTCTTGGACATACTGGTTATGTAATGTAGTTATCCTTGTGGCTCTAATTTCTTCCTTGACAGCATTCAGATGTTTTCTGTATCATTGGCCAGTTGAATTAATTCTCACCTGCTGATCAGCAGCCATTTGGCCTTTGCTGCTGCTTTCACGCCAGGAGTGAGAAGTTTGACAAAAAGAAATTCTGTCTTGCTAAATAGTCAATATTCTTGCGCTATCATGTTTAGCTTATCCATTGACTCTTGACACAGGTCATTCCTGCAGCATTGTCGATGCAGGCTTAGAGATTGGTGGAGCCGTTGGTGCAGTAGGTGCATATTCTTAGTCATTGGATGCTTGTGGATGGTGGTAAGGTTGTCATAAGGTACCATCAATACGAAAGCTTGCAACATGGCCATCGAGCGCAGCCCTCCCCATCCCGGGTGAGGTTGGGTGTAGGCGAGTCCTCCACACACCCAATAAATGTCCATCAGTGCTGCAGTGCCTTCTCGAAGGTAAGGAAGGTAGTCAGTCTTGTTGCAATTGGTATTAGCTTCCACAAAAATGCTACCATTGCCTCTGAAACTTAAGGAAAAGCATGATTCTTATCAGTGGTTCCTGCTGATTTATCCATGTTAAACATTTTGCTTAACTGCCCCAGGAAGGAAAACAAGTTGTATTTATCTTTTGCAGGCACGTTATTGCTGAACAACCTTCCTTTACTGCAGCCAGTTTTCCCTGTGACCCATCTGTCTTTGTAGTACGGCCCCTTGCACCTGCAACCCATGTCTATTCCAAACAATGAGATTGGTGCAGCCCTGTGTCATTTAACCATAAGACTTCAGGTGATGTTGTTAGAAAGAACCCACACTTCCTGGCACTTCCACACTTCCTGACAAACATTTCCCATTCCTCAGTTATCTGTGCATACCCCCTCATTGAAAACATTTGTATACAATTACTCAACACATTTCCTTCTGTGATAATGTCCTCCTGTACATAATTGTTATCATATGCTGTTGTATTAACTGTGCACCAGCGAATGTAGACCTTGTTTGCCTAGACAGTGCCTTGCACCCTGCATAAAACCAGGTAAACTAAGCATATTGCCTCACTTATTGGCAACTCCTGGGGTAAAAACAACTGAGCTGGTGCTGTTGCATAGGGGATCAATGAACAAACAAAACTGGGGTCACTCAATTTCTCTCTTCCTACTGCCTGCACACACACACACACACATTTACTCTTCTGTGTGGTGATGCGCATAGTTAGATTTGTCTGAAATAAAATTTGTATTCACAATATCCCTATTCATTTCTGTTATAGAAACATTCATATTTGCTGATGCTTTTTCATTGTTAGTACCATTATAAACCCTCCCCTCCCTTTCCATATATTAGGGGAAAACATCAGATGCACAAAAGAATGGCAAAATAAGGCATATACTATCTAAGTTCAGGGGCTTTTATCTGGTCTCATGGAGACATGTCTAGTTGCCCAAATGGACTTATGTCAATTAGGACTTTACTTCCCTTGTCATTCCCCCCTCCTCTTCCTCCTGCTGTTGGAGAGGGGTGATTGAACTCTTGTTCTTCCTGACATCGCTGAGATGAATCTATTGTTTGCAGCCTGCTACTTTGACGGCTGTGGGAGTAGCGTGGATCACTTTTTAAGGTTCAAGAAATGTCTGCTCCTTCCATGTGCATATGAAATTCAGCACAAAGACAAAGAAATCTGTTGCAGCTGTGCTTGTGATGAGTCTTGTTGCTGCTGTAATGAAGCATCAGGCAGTTGCTGAGCTAGCTCGCGGCATAGAAGCCCAATCTGGTGAGATATAAACCTGACAGATTTGCTTAATTCCCTAAGATATCCCTGAACCTCTTGAACTAAAATGTGTGCAGACATTGTGTATCAGAGGCTGTGGGGCGGGTTTAAGAGGTGTGTGCAGTTTCCTTTCTGTTATAATGTTGTGTGGAGGAAGGTGATGATCTGACCCTGGCTCCTTGCACAGCGCAAATAGAGAATGGCAAACAATGGAACCAAGACTTTTCAATGTGTCATACACTTTAGAAAGTCTTTGTTTGAGGAGGCCATTCATTTGCTCACCCATTCCTTTGACCTGGAGGTGGTAAAATGAACACAGCATGCGTTAACTAACATACCTAACAAAACACACTTTTCTTTAAACATTTCATTAAAGCAGTGGGTCCCGTTGTCATACATGATGATGTCACCTATCCCTCTTCAGGGATATACTTTGCATGACAAAAATCTGGCCACACATTTAGCATCAGAGCTAACACAGGGACCCGCCTCGATCCATTGTGAAAAAGGCCAAACTACAACAATAAGGTAATGGCAGTTACTGTACCTATTAACCATGTCTATGTAGTTGATGTACAAACGCCGAAATGGCCCTGAAAGGTGAGGCAAGGTGGCTTTTAATGTCTTAATAATGTGACCAGTAGTATACCCTCCAACAACCTCCTGTGCCCCCAATCACCTTCCAGCATGGGTTGCGGTGGAACTGTGTCCTGACACATACCTCCCTCTACAAGTCCCACAACTCTGGTGACTGGCCCTTGCCCGCAGGAAACCCCCTCTGTGGGAGGCAACTGGCATCCGGGAGCTGTGACATTTTATAATTAAGACTGACAGAACAATCGTAATGTCTTCTGGCTTCCCTTGTTAGCCCTTACACAAAGCATCTATTAAGTATAACTGCAGTACTAAGCGCTGCGGCAAAACGTACTGCTAATCATTGTAAGCTATCTAATATGCCTCTCTCCTCTCCTCATGGCCCCAAATTACATCCATGTAATACATCTGTCATAGGCATGTCACTGCAGCACACTGCTAAACAATGCAATGCATACACTCTGTCTTGTGTCTAGTCTCATGGCTCTGTGACACACTGCAATGTTGTTCAATTCTGCCCCTTATTCATGCTACTTTCAGCCTACCGACTTGAATTCACTCGTTCCTTGCATTCTAGATTAACATTCTAATATGTAATTTACCTGTTGTTACCGCACCATGCCTCCTAGTGCTGCCACTCATGCTTACCTTCTCTACAGAGGCAGCCCCCTGTACTGGCGCAGCTTTTCCAGATGGTGCACAACACCATAATAAAATCAAACTTAGCTGTCCTTAGATTTGTACAACCACTTTTGTTTTTGTGCTTAGTATGCCATGTGTAAAATAAATTGAACTTAGGTGTCCTTAGATCTGTGCAACCACTTTTCGTTTTTGTGCGTAGTGTGCCTTGTGTGAAAATGTTTACTTAGGTGTTCTTAGATCTGTGCAACCACTTTTGTTTCTGTAAGGTTTGTTTGCAAACATTTACTCCATTTCTAGGCAGGTTTTTTTTATTAGTCTGTTTTTGGGTTCCTTGTCGCTTGATTAAAAATACACTGTTGTGTTTGCCCAACAGTAATTTATTCAAAAGAAGAGTAGATCTTTGTAATTCATGTGCTAAGGATAAGAGAGATATTAAAATTTCCATTTTTATATTTATTCTTTTATGCAAAAATCTCAACACATGTTTCACCACTTACATGGATCTTCAGGAGGTAAGTACTGTTTTTGTTAAACAATTTGTTCTAAAATAAAGCAAAACAATATATATAACAACATGTATACACGTTCAAAAAATGAAAATCAAAAGCTTTATGTCAGTATTGATAGACTTACCCTACTTATGGCCCCAGTGCTCAGATTGATGGTTGGTGAACTGCCAATGAAGAACACCTCTCCTTCTTTGAGTGTTGTTTGCCTGTACTGGCTGGATGAACTGCATGGCACCTAACAGTGTGAATAGAAGAGTTCGACAGAATCACTTCATACCCTGATGCTTGTTTGGTGGTGAGTGCGGATTATGATTTTTCGAGGATTGCAAAAACTGCATGTTCCACAAAAAGGGTTACAGGGCATCCCATAGTGATCGTGGATATGATATGATAGGTCATTTATAGCGTGACTGTACACAAGTGTTTCTAGGCGTGATGATTTCTGCATTACGAAGGCAGCTGCTGCCAGAGCCTGTGTAATAAGCCAGAGGCTTATGTCCCATTGAGGTTTTCTGGGTGAAAACAGCGCCATCACCTGACCATTACAGTGTGATAACAAAAACAATTGTTTTTTTTAATCTGGTGTGGCCAGAACTGGGGCACTGCTGATCACTTCTTTAAGCTACTTAAATGATTCGCTCATCAGATCTGTCCAGACAATGGGCCTTTTTGCTTTCTGGACTTCCTTTAACCCTTACAATAGCGGCTTGGGTTATGTGGAATTGCCAAATATCCATGCTCGACAATTGTTACATAAACCAAAGAATTGCTGCTTCTGTTTGTCCGTGGTAGGTTGTGGTGTGTTCTGCACTGCTTTGGCCCTCTCTGGCTTTGTTTTTCTGCTACTGATGATATTATATGTCCTATATACACAACCTTTTGCTGACAAAACTGCAATTTATCCTTGACCACTTTGTAGCCCTTTTCTGCCATTAAGGTCAACCGTTTTACAGAGTCCTCCCTACATAGCTCTTCTGTCGTGCTGCAGACAAGGAGGTCGTCTACATACTGAATCACTGTGCTCTGTGATTATAAGGTCCCCAGATCCATTTGAAATACTCTGTTAAAAATATTGGAGGATTCACAATACCCCTGGGGCAAACAAGAGTGTTGGAATGTTTGGACTGTTAAGGACTTTAAAGGGGCATCACACTCCAGACCAGGACTCTTTATACTGGCCAGGGATGCAGCGCACAATCAAAATGCTTTAAATGTATGAATTTGGATTCAGCTTTGAGAAGGCAGCCAACCCGTTTCACATCCCCCTTAGCGTTCACCCCGTGTCACAATGCACCATGGACCAGGCCGGTGTGAAATAATAGAATATTTATTTATTTTAATTTTGAATAAAAATCAAACACATTGAATATAGGACAGCAATCACCAGTGTGGCGATAATTACACTGTAAAATGATAGGATACACTTGGTTTGACCTTCTTACATAAGATATAAAATGCACAATTGAAATAAAGCAAGATTACCTTTCTGGTAGGATTTTCAGATAGCAAAACAGTTAGTATTTCCCCCTGCAACGCTCCTTCAAACCCCTGTTAACCTAATGTTGTGTGGATAGAAAGGAGAAGCAAGGGATTAGGTACACTATGCAAAAATTGGATTGAAAATCCAACCTCCACCCCTGAATGGGAGACAAAAATTGTATTGAGCTCACTTGAAAAATGAGTAAAAATGGCGCTCGGAATTACTTAGACAATTGTTTTATATGTGCGGTTGAATTAATACGAAAACAATGTGTATGGTAGTATCAAAGAAGCAAGAAAATGCGCAAACTACAAGTCAATGTACTAAACCATGGGCATACAGTTTAGAAAATCAACTTTAGAAGGAAACACAGTGCAGCAAATCACACATGGCATGATTGCAATTTCTTGACTTTTACGGGTTTAAAATAGCAAAACGGCTTGGAAATTGAGCTAAACAGACAAAATTGGAATGCGTTTTTAATGCTAAGGTACAAAGGCACATCACAGGTATGATATGAAAGTGAAAGTGTAACTCTGGGTGGATGACAGTATAGTATTCTTAAAGGGGAAGGAAAAATCGGCCTTTTAAAATGGAAGCAGCTGCACAGGGACAATTGGTTTTAAAAGGAAAATGACAAGTTTCACTGATACTATATTTTAGTGGCTAGAAAAGAGGAATGCCTTCTGCGACAAATGTTAATATGCAATTTTCAACCCCTTCCCGCCACGTGTCTCTTAGTAGGGGAATTAATTTATTTATTCCAAATAGTACTAAGGATTTATACAACGGACTAAAAAGATTGGGAAAGAATGGCGCTAACACATGGAGAAGACTATGGATTTTCCTAAGGACAGGACACACAGAGGATTCTGACAATTTTAAGGATTTTGTTAGGGCAGTTATAGGATTTCTATAAGATTGCACATAATACAAGGTAACCAAGCAAGGGATGCAGTTTTTTGGTCCTGGGGAAGGGTGATACTTACAAAGAGCCTTGAATGGGGTAGTTTGGACAGCGAACCAGGTTTCTGGGCAGCGAGGCAAGATATGGTCACTGCACAGCGGCAGGCTCTCCTGGAAGGGGACAGCTGGGCCTTGTCTGGTTACTGGATAGCATGGGCATCAGCTGGGCTCTGCTTGAATTATTGGGATTTTGTAGGGTTTTAATTCTGGGCCAGTGGTTCTGCCTGGATCTGCTATCAGCTATTCCTGGCCTGGCACTGGAATCTGGAATCTTGCAGGCTGAATGTGGAATGCCTGGATCTATGGATGTTGATTTATGAATGCTGGATTTTCTTGAATGGATCAAACATCCTGCAAATGGATATATATATATACATATAAGCCTAGCAGTACCAGAGACGTTTGCATTTAAGTTCCAAAACTGTACCATGTACGCTTTTCCCAGAAATGACATTTTACTGGCATTTGCGTCTCCAACATGTCAGAGAAACCTACAATGTCTTATTTTAATGGCGCCAATAATTACTTTAAAACCATCTTAATTTCCCATTACTGCACCTTTAGGTTACTGAAAACAATACTTTAATGTGAATAGTCTCTGGAATCAAATGGGCTGGCTTTATTTCCAAATATGGGCAGTCTTTCCAACCCCCAGCCAAATGTCAGGCTCTGGTCAGCTTAGCCCAGGGTTGCCATGGATTCACCTTTGATCTTAGGCAGTTGAAGCTGAGGAGAGGTGTAAGAGGATTTCACACCTCTGTGCCAGGCAGTCCATCGCCACATGCTGCCTCAATGCCACCACCTTGGCCCCTTTCGTGTGCCCTTGGGGGCTGGTCCACTTGGGGAAGGTAATTCCAGGGGCCTGCAAAACCTGTTCTCCTGGCCTCAAAGTAATTTTATTTCTTTATTTCCATTTCTTTAAACACAAAGCAAGTCTTTTGGGAATACATATCATATATATATATATTTAGAGCAAACCCCTGTCTGCCATCACCTTTTTGTTCAAGCACAGACAGGCATTTTACTTTTTCACTTTCAAACAGGCCTTTCCTTGCTTGGCAAAAGCACCATTTTACACGTGGGTTAATTTTCCTTGAATGTCACTTTACAAATGCAGTTTTTTCTCACATCTTTATCCTGAACATTTCCATGTCCCTAGTCAATTTCTTACACAGGAATCTTTGAAACTAACATAAGCAGAGAGAGCGAGAGAGAGAGGGCTTCTTGTGAAGAGTTTGCCTGTGTTATTTTGTTGCATAAAAAAGTAAAATGCTTGCCATATGGCCTGGAGTGAAGTTCTCTGCTCTTTTACAGATTTTGCCTGACACAACATGCCATTCAGTGAGGAATGCCCCCATTTGCTGGTGTACCACCTGAATATGGATGAACATGGATGTGTCTTACTGGAACCAAACTGTGTAATGATGAAAAGATGGAAAGGGCATCAGTGCGCAGTCATTTTAAATGCAAAACATTTTCTTTTTCAGTGGGAAGGTTTGAGCTGGCAGCATAGCAGCGCTGCCTCTGAATTCTTTTCTTTGGTGCACATGAAGAAAACACTTGCAGCCATTCTCGGGGTGTTTCAGGTTCCATCTCTCCCCATATGTGCTCGGCCAAGACAGCGCAGCCATTATTTTTGTAACTGCTGAAAATGCAGGTTGGTGGTGCAGGGGAGTTCTTCTGGGTTGGTAAATGTACCCCACAGGACCCTATAGGTAAATGCTGTAAGGGGCTGAGATTCTGGGTGTAATGGATTGGAGAAAAACGTATTCACACCCCATTCACACCCCTGCAAGGGTGCCCAGCCAATTAGGTGGCTGGAACGGGGGCAATATTTAGACAATCATCGCCCATTGTCCCAGCCACCTGAGGCCACCTGAGGCCCTTCCCCGGGTGGCATTTTTATTTTATTTCTCCCATTGCAGAGAGGCAAAAGGGAGCCCCTCTCTGTTGCCTTTGCCCCAAAATGTCCTGCTTTCCCTCCCACCCTCTCTACTTACCTGCACACTCTGGGCCCCAACCCCTCCATCTGGCCACCCCCATAAACATGGAAAAGGGATTTAGTCCTTTTTCCATAAAGAGGTGGCCATCTCTTCTTGTTTTGTTTGTTTTTCCTTTTACATCAGGAGATTGGCTGCGCAAGCAGTGCAGATCTCATGATGCAAAACTTTGAAAGCCATTTGCACCCTGGATGAACCCTGGGGTGCCAATTGCTTTCCTGCCATGCCTGTCGAGCAGGCACAGCCTTTAAAGTCTGCACACTGTTAAACAACTTAAGGTGAATATTTATATGTCTCTATTAGAACATGTAGGCATTAATGAGGATGAATGAGTGTGACTGTTTATATCATTTGAAATTAATATAGTGGCTTGTATGTAGATTCCATACCCCACTGATAGTTTGAAATGCATCTCTGAATTTCATCCTTTCTCCTCCTGCTCCTGATTCTGGTGTTCTTTCTACCCAGGCTGCCCCCAACTTGGACAATATTTTCTCCTTCAAAATGTCCTTATAGCATTCATCGATTGCTTCTTCTCCTTCCTCTTCTCCCCCTATTGCCTCTCCTCCCTCCTCCATGCTAATGTCTCCATTTCATCCTCTTTCTGATTCTGATCTCTCTACCATTCTTTCTAAGGCCAATCCCACTTCTGCACCTGTTGACCCTCTTCCCTCATCCCTTGTTCCACTAGTTTACCACCTTCTCATTCCCTTTCTCACTGCTTTAACTCCTTCCTTTCTCATGTCATTTTTCCTTTTTCTTTCAAACATTCGATTCTTCCTATTTAAAAACACCCTCTTGGGCCCTTCCTCTCTTGCAAATTTCCAACCCATCTCTCTATTGCCTTTTATATCATAACTTCTTGAATGCATATTATACTCCCAGATCTTACCTCTTGTTATCTCTAATGCTCGCTTTTCCCCTCATCAATCTGGATTTTGACCCTCACACTCTACGGAACCGATATCCTTGCGGTCACTTCTGACAGCTGGATATTCTAAACATTCCTCATTCCTTGTTCTTCTTGACCGGTATTCGACACAGTGGATCACTCTATTCTGCTTCAGTCTTTTCACAATCTTGATTTTCGTGGCACAGTCTTCAACTGGTTTACTTCTTATCTGTCATCCCATACTGTCTCTGTTTCTCGGCTCAACCAATCTTCCCCTATCCACCCACTCACCTATGGTGTGCCACATGGTTCTGTTATTGGTCCTCTATTGTTCTCTCTAGATACCAGCCCTCTTGGTGCTATTATTACTTTCTTTGGATTCTCCCATCACTTATATGCCGACGGCACCCAGATCTTTCTTTCCTTTTCTTCGTTTTCTGCTGAAATGCATTCAAACCTTTTTTCCTTTTCTACTTGCCATTCAGTCCTATATGGTCTCTCACTTTCTTCATCTTAATTCCCCAAAAACTGAGGTGACTGCCCTTCCTCCCTTCGCCATACCACTCCCGCTTCCTCCTCCTGATGTTTTCTTACCTCTCTCTTCTTCTATTGCTGCCTCTTCTAGTGCCTGCAATTTGGGCATTATTTTCGACTCCTGTCTCTCCTTTGCTTCCCAAATATCTTATGTCTCTCATTCATGCCGCCACCAGATGTAAAATATACAGAAGGCTTGCCCTTTTCTTAGCACACATTCTATTAAACTACAGCTCTCCTTGCTAGTCTTTTCTCGCTTATTCTATTGCTCTTCTATTCTCTTTGGCTTTCCTGTGTACAAACGTGCCCCTTTACACCCTATTTATAATTCCTCTTTATGTCTCCTTTTCTTTCTATCTCCACTTGAGTCAATTTGCCTTGCTCTCCTTTCCTTATGTAGGCTGTCATTTGATTCCTGTTTACTTTTTCATTTTCTTTATGTAGTTTTTAAATGCCTTAATCAACTTTCCCCCATAATTTACAATTTACATCTCTTGTCTCTTTTTCGTTTCAAATCGTACTCTCCGGTCTCAATCGCAATTTCTCTTGTCTGCTCAAACTCACCATGCGTGCCCTCCTGTTTTCGATCATTCTCTGTTCTCACTCCAAAATGTTGGAATACTCTCCCTCTCTCTATTCGCTCTATTTGTACCTTGCTTCTTTTCAAAAGCTAGTATAAAGACTATCTTCTATCCTCTTGATTAGATTCTTCTTTTTGATTGCATTTCATTTTTGTACCGCATCATGGTGTTTTTCTGTCCATCCCTTTGGTGTAGTGTACTATAGATTCAAAATAAATGAAATCAAATAAATCAAATAATTAGAAATGATTAGTTCATCAATAAATATTTGAATGGTGGACAAGTGTGGCAAGTGAACTTGACTGCAGACTGCTCACTACTTGGTGTCTCGGGCTGCGTGCTTGACGCTGTGAATACTCTGATCGTTGGGGGCATGCACCTGAAGGAAAGAAGAATAGATGCAAACAAGTGCAGGAAGTGCAGTTGGCTGCAATTGAGAGCAGTTGGAGTTTTCAATTGAGGTTAGCCTTTCATGTTAAGTGAACTTTCAATTGAGGAGCCATCATCAGTATGTACAATTCATGAAGCAAAAGTGCTGTAGTAGGCAATACTGGGATTTCAGATTAACTGATAGGGCCTATGGCAAACTCACCAACAGTCGGCCCCTCTGTACTCCTAACTGTTATTGATGGCACTCCTCTTGTTATTAATGACACTGCTGCATCTTCTCCCCCTGTCCTCCTGTGCCACTTGCCAAGCTCCCAACCTCACCCTTTTACCCCCAAAGGAGCTCTCTTCGACTATATTGGCTCTCTTAAAAGCGTTTTCTCTGGCCATATACCCAAGTACTAGCGCCTCCGCAAACATGGCCGCTTGATGCAGGAAAAAGATAACAGACTTTTTTAATGGGAAAAACATTAACGCTGTTGAGCAAGTCTTACCCCCTAATGAACTAAGCACTCAACTGATTTTACGGGAAGACAGTGACACACTTTAAGTGAAACAGATGTAATACTCAAAAGTGAATCTAATTTGGAGCCTGAATCTCAGGACTTCGGGGCTAGATCCGCAAACACCAAAACACACATTTCATATGGATCTTTATCAATCACACCTCCCATTTTCACTGAACATTCAACTAAGTCATCTTTGGACTCTTCATATGTATCATCGTCTCCAAAAAGCAATCAGCTACTGCTCAGTCGTGGCTATCCAGGGATACTCACAAATCTCAATGCTGCTTCCACATCTGCCTCAAATATGGTCTTCACTAATATGATTGATTTGTATGCAAACATTCATATGGAGCCAAAACAGCATACTGCCCTCCTGCAGACCATACATCAGTTTTTCTATTCCTGGGATTCCTGACTAGCTATGCGGGCTCCAGCTTCTTCAGGGGCCCAAGTTTCCATCTCTCAGGGGCCTCCTGAGCAAGGGTCACTTTCTCTGTTAATAGAAGAAATCGCTGAAAGGAAGGATGCCCCCATCTCAATGATTTCCCGATTTTCTCTGGAAATCTAATGCCCTTGAATGCCATCCTTGAAGTCTTGAGTCAAAATCCCAAAGGTTGTGCAAATAGGAAAACTATAAGCAGGAAAAAACAAACGAAAACTGGATTTCTTCCCATGGATTCTTAAGGACTCTGAGTGCACACCTAGAGAAGGTGCAGGCCCTGACCTCTAAACCAATGATCCAGACAAATAGGACAGATTCCAAAATGACTAAGTCGAAAAAGAATAAGGGGAGGCTTAACTCACTGCAAGAATGCAAGTCCTCCGGATCAGATATCAGAGCTTTCAGTACAGTTTTGCTTACATCTGACAATGATCATTCTATCCGTTTCTTGAAGAAGGTGGTGCAGAGGAGCAGGTAAATGCTTTCTCATTAGTCCCCTTGCCTCACCACCAACATACTGGAACAGCAGGAGAAGAGCAGTAAATGAGACCCCCTGTATTGTTCTCATACCACATCAAGTGAATGAGAGCCATTATGCACTCATACAGCCATACAGAATGTACCATCACACTGAAAGCATGTAAGGAGGCAGTGTGGAAGGATGCCACAAGGAAGGATGTTGAATGCACCTATGGACATCATGGCCATGCGTTAAGTGAAATCCGCTGAGGACAGAGTGATGTTATAAAGGAGATATATGAACCTATGATGAAACAATATGAAAATACAAAAGAGTAATGATGTAACTGAAGCAGCAAGAGAAACATATATCTGCAGCTACAGTAATCATGGATTTAAAGAAATGAAGTAACTTACTGACCAATAACTGTAAATACGTAGTAACACAAGGTAGAAAGGAAACGTATAGAAGCTTGCTATAGAGGAATATATAACGTGGCAAGGACAGCAATAGTAGGCAATGGACGCTGGCTCAAGTTGAACTTAACCAAGCTACCTCAGAGACAGGCTGAAGCTGTAGAATCAGAAGACGCAGAAAAACAGCTCTGTGTGCAGACCCGACGATGAGTCAAGGTTGGCCCCGAATTAAGGATGCTATTTTTAAAGGATAAGCACAGATCACAAATGGAGTACATGGATAAGCTCTGAATGTGTGACATCCTTCATAGATGAAGGAAGAAGAAAACATCTGTGAGAGCAAAACTGCTGGTCAATTAAAAGCATACAAAGTTCATATGAGATAGAGTGAGCAAGTCTTTAGAGGCCTAGAGGACCAACAGCACCCTGCCTAATGAAATCAAATAGAAATAAATAGAAGGCTGAAATTGACAAATTCGTGGTCTCTTCACACGTGACTCAGAAGCTACGATAGTGGTGTACTCACACTCCCTTAAATGTTCCAGGACAATGAGCAGGCAACAAGGTCAAACTAAATATGGAAACTTTGGCTGTTAGCCTACCGATGAGAGATCATTGACTAATTGGGAAAATGGGGATGTGTCTGATGGGATTCAACCACTTAGGTTTTGTTTCATATACGTGCTGCAAAAGAGACAAAGGTCCAAGTTTAATAGTATGCCAACCACTCAGTGGGGTCGAGGGACAACCTAACTTTCAATGTTGCATAGACCAATCCACTGTTGTTTTGTCCGCTATAATCAGTACTATATGTATTTAGAGGTAGTTCAAGGCGTGCCCTACAGACAATGGGTAGCCAATGATGCACTAATTCTTATATGTTCTATACGTAGATATATACCCTTATACCAATCCCTTCACTCAATAGGTTTTGTATTTTGCCACATAAAGTAACATCACAGATGACGCATAGTGGGATTTAAGACCCTCATGTAATCAAGATTCTATGCAAGTGTGCTTGCATCAGTCTGGTGTCTGTGAGATCACCCTACTTTATTAAATTGATAATAAAGTAATACTTTGCCATATTCTTTGAGTCTGTCCAATTATTTGGTCTGAGATCATTATTTTAATTCCATCTAGCACAAAAGACGCTACAAGCTGCTAGAGCACAGTGGGTATACAACTGTCTGAGTGAAACTGTACCCTTCCTGCAGACAAAACTCTGACATCCAGTTCTAGAAAACAAGTGTCTGCCTGTGTGCAAACTGACAATCTTAGTTCCTGAGTAAAATGGACCAAAGAAGGGAGACGTGGCTGTAAAGCTAATATAAAGGATTCTAACGCCCTCCAGATTGATCCTTGAATTTATATTATCAGACAGACAAAGGCCCTTACTCAATAGATCAAACATGTGAACCTTGTTTGATGATATTCCAAAGTTGAAACTTCTAAAGTCTAAGGACATTGATCTGAGGCCATCTCTTAATGGAAGGAAAATAGTAATTAAGGTCTCTGAAGAAATGACAATCACATGCACATGCCTCACGTTAAACCTCTTGCTGCCCCTACTACCAGAGCTCCTCCTCCTTGTGTGACACCTGCTGCTCTCCTCCTTGGGCCCCTCATATTCCTCCTCATGTTACACATACTGCCTCCTACCAATCTTCTCCTGTTCATCCTCCTACCACACATCTTCTTCTTCAAGTTCGCCATCTGCTACCCCTATCTCTGCTTCATTTTGTTCCACCTTCTGCTACCCCACCTCTACCTTTTCGTGCTCCACCTCTGTGGACCGGACCCTCCTCCTCACCTGCTCCCAAAATGCTCCACATCTTCCATATTAGTTGCGGAGGGCACTACGAGAAAGCATTTAACAAAGGTTTCTAGGATTTCACAGTGGGTCCTGTTTTTATTTGTGTGTTGCTGTAAGGGAACGGGAATCAAAAAATCCACAATCACACATGTTTTTCAGAAAGCCTTTTTTTCTTTTTCTGATTGATGGAAGGAAGGTAAGAGAAACAGATTTTTAAAAGAACTATTATAAAAGGATTTTTACAGAGAGTCTAACGTTTCATATTTTTCTCTTTTGGTTGGTTTTAATGTGTTTGTCAAACTTTAGTTGTTTAATATCGTTTTTATATCTTGTCAGAATTGCCTTTTTTTCGCTAACATAAGAGGTTCTAACATTAGAATTTTTAAGCAGATTACGTATTTCAATGTTTTTCTGTTTTCTTCTAAACGCGATTGCAGCATTGTGAGTGCCCCTATGGTTGATCTGTTTCTCAGTTATTTTTTGCACTGCCAGCGCTTCAATATGCCTACGTATCATGGTGTCATTCTCCATTTCACGGAGCTTAGCTTCTCTTATAGACATCATTTGGACATTTAATTTAACAATGTCCCTATTAACCAAATAGTTGAATTGCCTATATAAGCTTGTATTCCATCTAATGGATAATGCTTTCCAATCTATTTCCAATAAGGACAAAGCAGGTATAGAATTATATACTGGAAGATTACATTCAAGGCAACACTCCAAAATGCCATGATCACTTAGATGGGAATGTATGATATTACACACGGATGCTGTATTGACTAGGGGGTCCAGACATCACAATATAGTCAATGGTTGAAGTTTTAAGACCACGAGACCAAGTATACAATGGCTCTTTTTCGGCAAATGGTATTAATAGCATATCCCATTGTAATTTATCCATAATTGTCCCCTTTCATATGAGGACATAGCATATAGATAATTTGATATTTCTGGCCCCACAATACTTGTACTAAGATTAGAGTTGAAATCACCACCTATAATGATTTGCATATTTGGAGAGTCTGCAACAGCATCTATCATTACATTGTTCAGTTTGTCAATGATGCTATCTACAAACGTTACAGTCGGATTCCAGTAGAGTGAAATGAGTAGCATATGTAAATGCATTTGAGTACTTGATGTAACTTCAATAGCAAGTATATCTGTGGATGTAAACACTTGGCGTGCCTTAACGCAATATATGTGTTTCACAAATATAGCAAGCCCACCAGATGGATGCCCAAATAAGCCTCTCACAGCATGGGCACAGAAAGCCGTATAGCCTTCTAAATAAATGTTCTGGAGTGCCATGGTTTCTTGTACTATAATTATTGCAGGTAAATTACCATGTTGGAGGTTCTGAAACCATACCTTTAAATTCTTAAACCCACAACAATTCCATGAGTTTATCACCAGTACATTATTTTATAGATTTTCTTTACCTGGCAACTCACCGATTAACGTTTTCATTAGAGGTTCAAGCCATGCAAGGCTTGTCACAATTTGTGCCACTGATTCTGATTGGACTCTAATTTTTTCATGCATACTTGCAAACTGATTCTCTCGTACATCTGTGCTAGGCTCGCTTTGGCGTAGTGGGGCCTGATATTCAACAAAGCATGTGGCATCTTTCATCGAGTAATACATAGATAAATCATAACCAAGCATTTGAAAATCTTTTTCATGTTTCCATATTAGAGAGGCAATTAGTTTAGTTTGATATTTGCAGAGCATCCGACAATTAGGCACATAGGGAAGTCTAATCCAGTCAATATCATTAGAGACCAAGTTACGCAATGCTGGTATTTGATGAAACACTTTCATTAATGAGGCACGGTTTAAGTTGGGTTTATCAGCTTTTGTTGGATCCACCGTCCAACCCATCACCAATTTCATTTCGGGTGACACTTCTTTGTGATTTAGGATTCTACCAACTCCCTGTCCGTCCGATGTTAAAGTATCGTTGGTAAGGTGCTCCTTTTCACGAACATCTAAGCAAACAGGAGTCACCTGTCTATTAGCAATCCCAAGCACCTGTGGGGGCACCTTTTCTTTGTCATCATTACGCACTTGACTGTGCTCATTGCCATTCAATTCATTATTCAGCGAGTCAGTGCCTTCAACATTAACCACAGGGCCTTGAGGGTGTTATTTTCTTATCCATTTTTTCAAAAGAACCGTTGTAACTGTGTTTGTATAAGAACAGGGGTCGATATTACACCACCCTCTTTAGATTGTTCCACAGTGTCTTCACCTTCTCCCTGTTCTTGTTTCTTATTCAACCCCTTCAACAAGATTGCGGATGAGTTTGCATTATCGTTACTCTCATTAATGCTCAAAAGGGCCTGACTTTCCATGTTTAGTTGAGTTAGATCAATAATCGTTTATCCTTTGCTTTCATATCATTTTGTTTAAATGTCTTTTCTGCCATAGACATTTTTTTAATTTTTTTTAAAATTATTGTTTGTTGTCTTAAGCCCCAATTGTGTACTGGCATTTTGTGCACCTATGTTAGCCTGCCTTTTCAACGCTCTCGCATGGAGTTTTTTTGCTTTACGTGACATGAAAAAGGTGGACTGTTTTTCATTACAGTCTTCTGCCAGAGCTTCAATGGGAGAATGTCCCTTCAGGTTGAGACCTACATTTAGGTCAATCAAGTCCGTAAGGGCCGTGGGACTATCAGGGGTGATTTTCAGTACAGGAGACTTTGGTTCCTCATACCCTGCCTGTTCTCCACCCATAACGTCAACAGGCACTAGATTTGCAGCCAACAATATCTTTTCTAGGACCAAGATTCTCTCGTGTTGAAGTTTAGCAATTTCTGCATATGAGGGGAGCTGGTTCATTTTATGTTCATTAACACTCGCTCCTATGTTTATTTCTATACAATCAGATTTCCCCCAAGAGATAGTTTGCATGGATTGGGACTTTACCGAAGGCATAGTCTCAGCTTTTACTGCTCCTACGGACTCCGCCAACTTATTCTCATACCTTGATTTGCCACTAAGAACTTGATATGCCCAGAAGGTGTGGCAATTTTCCTGTGCCATCAGAAAACCCTCTATTCTACTCAATCTAGAGTTCATTTCTGAAGTTGCTGAACTCAGGGCACCAATTGCCCCATGTGTATATTCGTGCCCATTTTTGATACTTTACTTTCACATTTAAGAAAATGGTGCCTGAAATACCAAACGCTCTTTTGTTAGAACGTGTCTTTGTATTATATTTGACTTTAAATGGGTTGCATTGCAATTATAGTATGATTTCCAACCATATTCAACATTTCATACGTATTCAGAAAGCACGAGTGGCTGTGAGGTAGCATATTCACATTCATTCTATTTGTATGCATTAATTTATTTATTTGTAGTGATGAGAGCTCCTACGTGCAGATCATCTGCATAGTTCTCATGAGGAATTGTGTGCAGGGAAATCTCCAGGCAGAACCCCCAATGGTGACATTTAATTCTGGCGGTGGCACTTACATTTTTGTGGTGTACGCATGCTCATCCATGAAAATGCGGAAAAGGGCACTGTATGAAGCGTAAATCACAGAGGTCTGACTCAATGAAATCCTAATAAAGAGTTGGGTTTTTGGTATCAGCAGGCTGCCACTAATGAAGTGCTTTGACATAATGTGATGGTAATGTCATAGCAGTGCGTCACGGCGGGGGGTCGTGGGGCCCAGGTCATTCCTTTTATTACTGGGCTGGGGCAGACACAAGTGTGAAATGGAGAGTGCTAATGGCCCCCTTCTTTGCCAAGTAACTGCTCAGTGTGAGGCGGCCACTGACATTACAAAGCCCCTCATTCTCTGTATAATCCACATTAGTACCGGGCGAGGGCTCAATCAGAATGAAACAAGCATTCTGATTGGCCTTCGCCGGGACATTACATGGCCAGAATCCCTCGCTGGGATTCCACAGCCATTGTTCCCGGCGGGCAGCGTGGCAGTCCCTCTGCAAATGAGAAAGCTTGAAGCTGGGCTATCCTCACTGCGAGCCTCCACACGGCTGAGAAGCTGCCCCCCACCCCCTGCCGGGGACTCAGGTATGTTTTTTTTTCCCTTTCCTCCCAACTCCCCGCCCAAGCCACCCCACTTACCTTCTGCCTCCTTTGTCCACGGTGGGGGGCGTGGCAGCCTCCAGTTGTGTAGAGGCTCGGAGCAGGGCTAGCCCCGCTCCAAGCCTCCACATGGCAAGCGGCTGCCTTCGTCCCCCGCCGGAGATTTGGGTACATCTATTTCTATTTTTTTTTCTTTTCCCTCCCTCTCCCCCACCCTCCCAAACCCACTTACCTTCTTCTCTGTCATGTTTCAGGAGCGAACAGGCAGGGAACACTTCTGTTTCCAGGGCGTCCGCTTCTGATGGCCACCATGAAAAGGGAAAACAGACTCAGTTTTCCCTTTCCCGGCGGCTATTTTCTTGGTCTTTTATTTTTCTGGACCGAAACGCTGCAACATTTCGGGACAGAATAAACTGCTTTTAGTACCCCAGTCATGCAGATGGTCACGGCGGGGGCATTACCGAGTCGCTTCGTTCGGGCCTAAAACTATGAGCCCTGGGGCATTAACTGACTTGGTAATGTCCCCACTGCTCGGGGCATATTGCTTAAGTAAATACCTCTACCACATAAACCTGTTATTTTAAACTTACCAATGCTGAATAGTCTGTGATGTGTCTAATTTGTTGATTTGAAAACAGTGTGTTAATAATGCATGGGGTTTATTCACAAGATGCTTGTGTGAAATTATGACTTCTGTGTTCTGAAGACAATCAGGCAGTATACAGAGATGTCTCGTTGTCTTGTACCAGGTGAGACATTTTCAGGCATAAGGATGGTGTAGTTCTTTTACTGACTCTGTGATTACAGGAATAAGGGGTGCTTAAAGTGAATGTTAAAAAATAAGGAAAGGGGGTGTTTCAAAAAAATTCAGATGAGCATTGGTACCACTTTAGACTAAGACTGCTCACACTCACACCGTGAAACTGTCACAGAACTCACATTTGAAATGAGAGGGTCCATTGCATATCAAGAGACCTGGATTGTCCTACTTTTCAAAAACAAAATCCCAGATTTGCGTACTTCCGAAAACCCCCATAACATACATACACAAATGCCACCAGTGCCACTGAAATACTATCTATGTGTCCATTAAAACATTCACATTCATGTAACGTGGTGCACATGAAACATTAAAAGAGTAAACGTGATTGATTTGCAGACGTCACAACACGCATGCGCAATGGATGCCCCTCACTCACACACGTGAAGGTTTTACAAGTGGCATTAGCCTTGAATGGGGGTAACAACATGGCGTACAATAATTGTAAGAACCGTGTTAGGTGACATTCTATGTCAAGAGTAAAGGTGAGAATTATGCTTCAACTTCTTATTTATTACTCTTCAGCAGTTTCAACAAAAACACAAGAAACTAAAAAAGGCTTTCCTTTTTCCGTCTTTACTTTCTCATACACTACAAGTTTCACTGTCTTTGTAGTCCTATTAGGGTTGGCGCAGTCCATGACCCACTTCCTGTTCCTGGACCTGAAGGAAGAGGAAGAGTGGATGAGACCCAGCAGAGGCAAGAGAGCGTGCAAGAAGAAACACCTAGAACAGGAAGTAGAAGAAGTGACAGACATGTTTGATCCGGACAGTATTAGGTACCCCAGATCATCGGGCTGGCAGCCTTCCCCCAGGGTGACGAAATACATGGCCCTAAGAAAAGCGCTAGACACGGAAGTGAGGCAGCGCTTAAAGGCAGAGTGTTCCTGGCCAGACCTGCCAGGTAAAGTGTCAGAGATCCCACAATTGGACCCCAAGATGTTGGCATTTGTGTCCAAGACGAGCAAGGATCCCCTGAAAGGGATAGACTGGTCATGGAGGAGTTGCCAAGAAAAAGTACTAGATATCTCTGGACCGGTCGTTAAGATAATGAATCTGGCCGAGAGAGCCAGAGATACCGGGAGGAGATCGACCCAGACACCCTAGCTAATTGGGCGCAGAGGGCAGTATGCCTATTAGTTAACACGAACTGTTCCATTTCTTCGGAAAGGAGGAGAGGGCTACTGCTCAAGATCGATGCCAAACTGAGTGATCTAGCCTCATACGAGGCCGAAGAAGCACCAGGCCCTTCCTTTTTGGAAAAACCTTTGCTAAAGAGATGGGCAGGTTTATTAGTACCTATACTTTTCTGGAAAAAGCTCAGACATCAATATGTAAGATCTTCCCCAGCAGAGTTTTTGCTGGGACCGGCCGCTATCGGGGTCGAGCAGCCGGTCGTTTTCAGAAGACCCCAGAACAATAGAGCCCAGTACTGGGAAAATAAGCAACAGGACTCCTTTTTCCGAGTCAGAGGACGATTCCCAGAGGGAGAAGAGCCGGCAGAGGCCAAAATTTTACCCTAGGTTAGAACTTCAAAATATCCTCCAGTGGGGGGAAGGACGCAGCACTTTTGGCTAAACTGGCGCGCGCTTTCCAACAATGCTTAGGTTTTGAAAACCATCACAGGTCTGCAGCTAAAGTTTATACAAGAACCAGTGCAGGAGAGATGGCCCAGAGAAATACAGTTAGCACAGTTAGAACGGGAGAATTTGCATCTCATGCTCCGTCAACTAGAACTGAAGGGAGCCATAGAAAAGTGCAGAACGACTCCAAGATTCGTGAGCACTGTGTTTCTGGTGCACAGAAAAGAGAAGGTGCAGCCAGTTATAAACTTGAAAGAGCTGAACTGTTGGATCGTATAATGTCACTTCAAAATGGAAGGGATACACCAACTGAGGGACACCCTGAGAGAAAGACTGGCTTACGAGAATAGATCTGAAAGACGCATACCTCACTGTGCCGGTAGACGCAGAATTCCGGAGTTATCTAGCCTATGGCTGGAACGGCCAGCTGTGGAAATTCAAAACAATGTCCTTCGGGCTATCCTCAGCGCCATGAGTTTTACCAAGCATATGAGGCCAGTAGCAGCAGCGATCCGGGAGAAGAGGATCCGGATGATCATGTACCTTAGTTACCTTCTTCTCCTAGCAGAGGATCGAGACACGCTACTATAGCAGACCGAGTGGGTGTGAAGTCTCCTAGCTTCTCTGGGATTCCTAGTGAACATAGAGAAGTCAGACACCACCCCTGCGCAGAGATTAGACTTCCTGGGATTCGTCTTAGATACCAGGAAAGCGACAATGGAGCTGCCACTCTGGAAGATAAAATATATCAAGAAAGAGATCAGAGTCCTAGCAAGCATAGTGTGGATGATGGCAGCATCGATCCAAACGCTCTTTCCAGGGCCACTGCACTACCGCGCCCTGCAAAGACTAAAGATAAGACACTTGCAACAAGGTTTGAAATATCATCAGATAATTCCCTTAGATCAAGAGTGCATCACAGATCTGGAATGGTGGTTGAATAATATGGATGCCTGGAATGGACGTGCCATATTCGTAGATCAACCAGATTTACTTATCAAATCGGACGCCAGCCGAGTGGGTTGGGGAGCGACATGCGGAGCTCTGGACTCTATTATTTATTATATTAGCTGACTGGAACTCCCGTTATCTGACATACTCCTGCGATTGGAAGCTGAACATAAAGGTGTTTCAGCGGCTAAACCAGCTGTGGGGACCAACCTGTTTGTGTCACGTCTCAGCACGCAGATGCCCAGATACTTCAGCTGGAGGCTGGATCCACCCGCTCAAGGCACAGACGCATTCCTTCAAGCATGGGCAGGGGACCTGCATTATGCCTTTCCTCCCTTCGTAATCTTGAGCAGAGTTCTAGCGAAGTGCCGATGAGAGAAAGCAGAGTTGATTCTGATAGCTCCGATATGGAGATCGCAGGTATGGTTCCCGACGCTAACGGAACTGTCAGTAGACATCCTGCAAATTCTCCCTGATGGAGAGCAATTGCTCACGGACCCAGCTGGGTCATTTCATCCTCTGAGAGTGAGAGGGACTCTCCCACTGCTCGCGTGCAGGATATCAGGAGACGCTGGTTGCTGCCAGGCATTTCGGAGCAGGCTGCGGAGCTCATCGCCGAGTCGTGGGCCCCATCCACAAGGAGGAGCTATGATGCGGCTTGGGCCAGGTTGTCGATCTGGTGGAAAGGGAGACATTTTCAACCCATTTCAGCCCCTATAGAAGTGATATTTAATTTTTTAGCCCACCTTTTGCAGGATGGGAAAGCGTTCAGGACCATAGGAGTGTACGGGTCAGCGATCTCAGCAGGTCACCTGCCAATCGAAGGGGTGCCAGCATGTGAACACCTGGCGGGGACCAGGCTTATAAAGGGAGCTCGATATAAAGCACCCCCTGAGCTGAGATACAAACAAGTGTGGGACGTTACAGTGGTGCTACGGCTGTTGGCGAGCTGGCCATCAGACAGATATCTGTCTTTGAAACAATTATCAGGCAAATTAGCTATGATCTTATGCTTAGTGTACTGCAAGTGAGTGGCAGATGTCAAAGCCCTAGAAATACACAGGAAATGTTCTGGCCCAGAAGGGGTGACCTTCATGATAGCTAGGAGGACAAAGACAGGGTCCACTTCAGTGCATTATCCCTATTTCCCTAACAACACAAAGTAGTGTGTGGTGAGATGTATTAAAGTGCGTAGTGCAGACCAGCAGGTACTGCAGTTGTTGATAGCGCACAGGAAGCCATTCCAGGCAGTAGCGACGCACACCATAGTTAGGTGGGTGTGCGAAGTGATGCAACTATCAGGCATCGACTTAAGAGAGTATGTAGCACATTCTCTGAGAGGAGCAATGGCATCCAGAGCATTCACAGCAGGCGCATCATTACGAGATATTATGCAAGCAGCTGATTGTGCAAATGATAATACTTTTAAGGAGTTTTATTTTAAGCCAATTGAGGGTTTAGCTACAGCTTTGAACAAGCATAATGCTCGCCTCCAGTCTTGGCATAGAATGAATATTACCCCTGCTATTTGTGCAGGGAGTCCTGATTCTATTAAAGACTAGGAGGCAAGCATTAATTTCCCGCCCTTTTCATGTACTGTATATCATGTGATGAAGATTGCAATGGCTTGTGTGACAGTACAAGGACTCCACCCTGATATTTGTGTTTGTGTGACCCTTTGGGAAAGACCAGAAGAGTAATGGCAGAACGAGGAGTCGTGGACAGCGGAGCTTGACATAGCAGAAGTTTACTGTTGGGACGCAGCGAGTTGGAAGTCTGCAGCAGTTGAATGGTTCGCATTGTTAGACTGGGCAAAGTTGGACAGTTGCAAGATTGCAGTTCAGAGCAGTGAAGAAGAGGAGGAGTCCAGGAACAGGAAGTGTTACAAGACAGTGGACTTGTAGTTTAGGAGAAAGTAAAGAAGGAAAAAGAAAAGCCTTTTTCAGTTTTTTGTGTTTTTGTTGAAACTGCTGAAGAGTAATAAATAAGTTAAAGCATAATGCTTGCCTCCTAGTCTTTTCTTTCATAAAATCAAGACTCCCTGTGCAATTCGCAGGAGTAATCTTCATTATACCATATTAAGATCACTTCTATTAGTAAGAGGTGAAGAACCAATGATCACTTCTATTAGTAAGAGGTCAAGAACCAATTTCGGTTGTGTGATATTGTATGTAAATATGTGCTCTGTGCTTTGGATTAAGGCGCTATATAAATAACACATCATTATCATTATCACTATAACAATACATAGAGGGACAGTATGAAGCTTTCTTACCCCAGTGATAGAAACATGTGTATTAGAGGATGCACGCACTCCTTTAAACTGCCTTATTTTGAGGAATGTACAGGCCCCCATTCTCACAAAGGTATCCTTGTACATTTCTTGGTGGCCATGTGCACTGGCCGCATCTGGGATTATTAGATGATTAGCAATCGTGAATACAAACGATTCTGAAGTGAAGGTATGAATTGAAGTTGTGGATGATAAAGGAAATTATATACACAGATGAGTGATTGTATATCTGTGCTTTCAGTGAAGATTTCAAACGTGGGAGGACAATTCAAATTGATGCCTGTGTAAATGAGAAAGTTTATAATACACTACTGCGTTGTGTGTGGATGATTTGGACCTTTTGATCTTTGCAAGAAGTACAAATTGTGACCCTTGCAGTTCGATTAAATTGGCCAGAATACTAGGAGACAAGAGGTGAGTTGACAAACAAGGTAAGTACAGATTGGGCCGTCTATGATTTGGGGCTTGGTGCTTTTGAGTTACTAGCCTTGATATAGTACTTATTTTGGAATAAGTATAAGCTAATGTCACACCTTTAAGATATCCAATCCTTGTATTAAATATGTAGAAGAAGGGTGTTTAATATTCCTGGGTAGACATTTTTTATTTTTGTATGGGACAAAATACTAATGTT
This sequence comes from Ambystoma mexicanum, assembly GCF_040938575.1. NCBI lineage: Eukaryota > Metazoa > Chordata > Amphibia > Caudata > Ambystomatidae > Ambystoma > Ambystoma mexicanum. Next base: position 732,053,524 of record NC_090941.1, on the reverse strand, counting down.
TGGAATGTATCTGTATGATTAATTCTAGGGATGAGATAGCAAACTGAACATTCAGGACTGAAATTCAGTCTGATGGTGGGCGAACATTACACCCTAATGATGAACGATGGGTCAAAATGAGAGATCTGAAACATATGTGTCAATATGGTGATGGAAGAAATACTTTGAGGACTGTAAAGCTACTGTGTATATTTTTGTACATATTTTATATTCGTCCATATTTTTAAATGTGAATTGTTGATTGGGGTGGGGTTTTGTCCAAGCCTGTGATGTGAATTATGATGAAAATGTATGGTTATTCACTACAATAATTATATTGGCCCTCATTACAAGTTTGCCAGTCTGGAAACAACAGTGCCGGACCAGCAACCTACGAGTCTGCGGGCAGGTGCCGTTCCACCCACCACTGTCAGACCTGGCGGGTGGAATGGCACCCGCCCGCAGACTTTCACGGAAGCACCAGCACCATTAATAATGATGCCGGTGCTCCCGTGGTCCCCACTTCCATAGAGTCTTGGGGATCAACATTTTACCGGTGCCTGATTTACTGCTGGACCTGTAGTGAGGGCCATTGTCTTGTTGTTTTATTTAATGGACAAAAGTAGTAGAAGGATCCCCCTTTTGTCTCCACCAACATTTTGACAGATGGCCATGCCCCCTGTTTCCGATCTTAGTCCCACCTCCTTTAGAAAAACTTTGATATAAACTTAATGTACATTTGATATAAAAAGATATCAGAAATGATATCAATTTTGTATCAAATGTATATTTTTATAGAAATTGGGTATAATTTTATATCAATTGATATAACGTATATTTGATATAAAGTGGATATACATTTGATATCATTTGATAAAAGTGAATCTACATTTTATAGAAAAATGCAGTAAAGATTAGAGAGTCCAGCGGCAGTGTTGTTTGGACGAACGTTGAGGGTGAAGCGAGCTCCGAAGATGGGGACTGTGAATCTAGGGTTTTGGAGAGTGACACTATGATGACAACACACAGGGGTTCTGCCCCGATGTGATAGGAAGTGGAAAATTATATCAAACAATTTTGATATCATTTTAATATAAACATGTACATACAAATGTATATGCACATTAATATTTTTAATATACACATTTATATAAAAATTAATATAAAAAATTATATTTTTGATATAACAATGTACATAACAATTCATGTAAAAATTATATTTTTGGATATATACATTTATATAGAATTATTTTTATATATCACATTTTTATTTACAATTTGTATATACATTTGGCCCAAATAATTTGATCTAAAAAATGTTTATATCACATTTGATATAAAAATGTATATCAATGTTAAAAGACCTTGCTTTGATGCACAGTGTAAATAGAAACTGTCCCAGTTGTCCTACATGAATTTGCTTTATAAGTAAACTGTACTTCCCAGGGCCCATAAAAAAGTCAAACTATTGTTTTTATTGAATCTACAGCAGGTCTCTTGCAGCCTACATGTGTACCTCTGCTGGTCTGTGACCCAGTAAACAGTGCTGCTGTGGGATTTCTTTATGACAAGAGCTTTGGAATCCCAGGAATGTGGTGACTCACAGAGCAGCATTCAATCCATATCAGCAGAAAACACAGACAGGTCTTTATATTTAGCTCACCAGAAGACGGGATGTTCTGCCACAGCTGTGTAAACACCCCCCCAGGAAAATGCCCCTGGACATTGTTTATCAACTATAACCAACTGACGGAATGATAGCATGGGAAACAACTGCAGCCTGAGGTTAATTTGAGATGTTTCCTGGGTCATGCGCCACTCGCTAATTCTTGCAAAGTATGCACAAAATAGAATTCTGTGTTGTGTTGATGATGCATAGTGTCTCTGGACCCAGGAAACAGCTTGGACCACTAGCAAAGTCTTCACCATACTTCTCTTGAGGGACCTCAATCAGGTTGTTAAGCGATCTAAACTCCTGAGTAGATTTCAGGTAGGGTTTAGGCAGGACTTGGGTACGACCCTCAATCTCACTGTTATGGCCCATTTAAGACATTATGTGCAACACTCACAAGTAGGGGAAGTATACTTGGCTTCTCTAGATATGTCAAGTGCCTTTGATTGTGTTGTTAGAGCCAGGTTGTGGCATAAACCTTTGGGAATGAATGTTCCTAGAAAGCTGGTCTAACTTCCTGCTCTTCTTCATACCAACACAGCACTGCGTATATGCTTGACTAAAGAAGGGGCCTTGTCGAGAGTTTCAAACTCATATGTAGGTGTGAAACTGGGATGCACTTTGTCCCCGATACTTTTCAACTTGTATGTGAGTGATGCCGACGGTCTGAGGCAAGGTCCTTTGATCTTGTCAGCTCAACTGGGCAGTATAAAGCTTGACTGGTTAGCCTACCTCGACGATTTCATACTGTTTGACAGAACTTTTAGGGGCCTACAATGCAAGAAGAATTTAATTTTTTAATATGAATCAGTTAATAACCGCATCCAGGAAGAGCACCGGAAAGTGCTAGGACGGTGCTGCTTAGCTGCTTGACACAATGTTTGTGATCATTCTATTTGATATTTTGTGTATTTTTGCATTTTTGTTGCATTAATTGGGAAGCCTCACCCACCTTTCCCAACTTACTCTAAATACCACCAGGTCCGCGCATCGAGGAAGTGCACCGGAAAGTGCTAGGACTGTGCTGCTTAGCTGCTGGATACTGTGTTTGTGATCATTCCATGTGGTATGCTGAAACCTTCTGATAAAGCAACAAGTCACCAACTGCAAATGGACTCTGATAGAACGTAATAACATTTTTTCTTTACTTCTGTTGCAGATATTATGGGTATTTCTGCATTTTTGTTGCATTCATTGTGAAGCCCTGCCCACCTTTTCAAACTTCCTCTAAATACCACCAGGTGCACGCATCTGCGTGTGCGCATCCAGGAAGTGCATCGGAAAGTGCCTGGACAGTGCTGCTTAGCTGCTTTGCTGAGCTGCTGACCGCTGGCATTTTCCCTAGTGTGACACTCCCGCTAATGATAAGAACTGTATAGTTAGGAGAGACTGAGCTGTCAGCGATATTGGTATTTCATTTTTCATTTCATTTTAGGTTTTGTTTTTATTGCTAGTTTGTTTCTTTTAGTTGCATTCATATTGTGAAAAGTGATGCCAGGGGGGATATATTCCCTAAAAACAAGTATGCTGTCAATTAGGGACTCACCCGCTAACACATATCTACATAAGCAAACGCCAGCATGGAAAGCATTATCATGACAAGCGGTTGAACGCTGTATTAAAACTAAGGTCCATTCACAATCAATCAGTGCCAATATTCGTATGTTTTGTGTGAATGAAACTGCCGATACAGCGGCTTTGTTAAACACAATTGACAGACCAAAGTCAAACCTTCCTTTACTTATCCCTTCAGCTCCGACCTCAACAAAATTTCGCCCATATACGATGCAGAGCATGCAACAGACTTGGCAATGGAGTCTGTTTTTGACTCAGTAAATCAGGAGAATTCAACTACTGGCATGGTGACTTCGACGCCGGACCATCTGTTACGGCTAACACTGAGACAGCGTGTACGATAGCCGCTCAAGGGGACTCCGTCTAGCTCACAGTCTAGCTACAGCAATGATCCATGCTGACTCCTCTAGTGCCTCATTGTTAAATACAACCTAAGAAGAAATTAGTGATCCAGAAAAAGTAGTATTTGTACACTCAAATTCTGCAGATGTAACTAACATGAATGTTAGGAATATTCCGATGGTTGAAGAGTCTGAACAGAATATGTCTCCTGAAAGATCTCAAATTGGTCAGACAAGCCCATGTACTCCCATTGCACTGAACGAGCATAGTTTGTCTCAATCCCCTATTATGTTCACCCAGTCAACACATCATTCATCTGCCCGATGATTGTCATTTGCTAACCCTTCACCGCAAATATCTAATCCCATAACTGTCAATCAGCAACTACAATGTTCCCCGTCACTTACAGCCTCATCCACAGATATCACACTTACGGCTATGAATGCAGCTTTATTGTCTCTGGCAAAGTTATATGAGAATCTAGACCGGCAAATAAATCACCAGACAGATATACTCACACAATTCATGTCAGAAAGTACAATGTCTCTGCGGAGCCATGAATTGAGACCCGCAATACCAGATTGTGCTCACAAGAAACCATTGTTATTGACATCGTCAAGTTCACAAATGACACCAATACTGAGAGAAATAATCCAAATTGGTGATTCTCTTAGTGTTGCACAGTCACTAGTGATGTAGCAATGTGTTAATACAGGATTACACTCTGGCATCGTTCAGTCTACTACATCCAAATCGCCTTTGAAAACAACTGAACTTGGAAAAACTTTAACGATGTACCAATACATCCATCAGTGTTGATACCCTCTACTGCGGCACCAACATTTAATATTTTTACCACAGCTCCAAAAAAGAAAATGATCAAAGTGTTAATGGACAAGAAATCTAAAAATCAAGTGAGCACTTCTGTGCAATCGCGCTCTGGCACTAGGAGAGTTGTTAACTCCATCACTATCCCATACAAGCAAACTCATAAAGCCAGATCCGTGATTACCCAGAAATATGGTGCCATGGCCAAAGAAAAGAAAATCAGAAAGAACACACATAACACGGATACATTATATTATCAGCCATTGGATGATCTGATAGCAATATCTGAATGATCCAATACACCTGAAGCTATTATTACAACATTAGGACAATCCACTAACTCTAATCTGGCTAAACCTGGGCAAATCTGTTTGAGCAAGGAAACACACAATACTACTGAAATACGTACTCTTGATCAAATGCGTGAAGAGATTAAGAAATCAATTGCAACAAACATGTCATTAAAGATGGATAATGGGAAATGTTCAAATACATTGCTTGCCAATGACATCATATAATCCGATTTTTCATGGCCCACAAAATTGCCTCACATCTCAGGCACCTTCAACTACCCAATAGCTGACCCCTCCTGCCTGGCTAACTATCACCCAATCTCCATCACTCCCTTCCTGGGCAAGCTCCTGGAGAAACTGGCCATCTCCCATCTTAATCTCCACACCGAATCTGTTGGTTGTCTTCATGACCATCAGTCTGGCTTCAGGGCTGTCAGAAGCACGGAAACTGCTCTCCTGAACATCCGTGAAGACCTTCTCCCCAACCTTGACTCCAACACCCTGTGTGTCCTTATCTTGCTTGATCTCTCTTCTGCCTTTGACACTGTCAACCACGCCATCCTGCTCAACCAACTCTGTGATAACCTGGGTATCACTGGACAGGCTCTGGCGTGGCTGACTTCTTTCCTCTCCGACCTACCCTCCCAGGTCCAACTTGGGTCCTTCCTCTCCGATATCTTTTTCTCTACCTGTTATGTCCCCCAGGGTTCTAACCTTTCTCCTTCGCTGTTCAACCAATACCTGGCACTCCTTGCCCACCGCATCGCCGCTCTGTGCCCCAATTTTCAGTGCTATGCGGAGGATACCCAGCTCATTTTCAGGGTACCCTCGGCCTCCTCCTCTCCTTCCCTCATCTCTGACTGTCTGTCTGCTATCCAGGAGTGGTGTGCCGCCAATGACCTCTGCCTTAATGCCAGTAAGACCGAGATTCTACTAATCGGCACACCCTCTCCCTCCTTCCCTTCAGCTCTCTTGTCAAACTAGAAATTATATCCTGCCTCCTATTGCTATGAATATATGTATATTGGCCTACGCCAAGCTGCTAACAAGCTGCTTATAAACTACATGTGAATAAACTCGCATTGCAAGGTCCTGACCTTAGAAACCATGTAAACTGTCATTTTGGGTCAAGCCGCCATTTTAGGTTTTCTTGCTCTATAAAGTCACCATGTGAGCTAAAATGGTAGCCTATGTTATTCAGAACAGAACTTGATTGTCATGACCTCTGTACAGCTAATGTATAACTTGCCTACAGGCCACTTGTTAGGGTCATGAGCTGAGACTTGTCCTTCTGCTGACCTGTGTGCAATGGATTACCTGTATCACCGAAACTGATCTATAATTGAATGAGAACACCTTCTTAAACTATATTGTATAAATTAAGTCCCGCATTGTAATGTTAGGCCTAGAGCATACATTATTACCATTTCTTCTTGTTAATGTATAAACCTAAGATGAACTAGATATGACCTGGCAAGGGACCCTAGAGCAGTAACTTATTTATGGAATGGTTAACCCAAAGGAGGGCTGAACAGCAGGCTTGAAATGTATAAAAGCCTGACTGTTTCAATGAATATTTGCACTCACTGAGCACACCGAACCACGCCGGAGTTCGCTGTGTTGTACTGAGGGTCGATAGCTATCTGAATTTTGTTCTGTTCTTTTGTAACTGGATTCAGTATAAAATAAAGTACTTTGTATGTTCCTTTGTAACCTGTGTTTGGTGTGTTTCCTTTTTGGTTACCCTGCCTCATATTATTTCCTTGTTTTCACAGTTGATGCCCGGAATAGGGACCCTCAAGATTGATGCCGGATTATTGAAGGTTGACGCACGCTATCGGACCGGGATCGGACGGTGTGACATAACGGGCCCGACTGAACGAGACGCGACACCTCAACAGCGCTGCACGATCCGTTCCCTGGACGATAACCGTGTGGTCTGAGACGGCATCTTGACGAGGGTCAATTTTTTTAGGCGGGCAGATTTGCCGAAATCACCATACACAAGGTAAAATTCGTTAGGTAAGTCCTTTGTACACCGACCGGTCCTCCTTAGGTTTGGTCAGGTGAGTCGTTACCCGACTCTTAATTTAACCCTGACAATTTGAATTTGGCGCATTGTATCTGCAGACACAATTATTGACCAGGTAACACCGAGTATTTCAGAAATGCCTGGGAAATTGTCTAGCTGCTTTAGGGCATTATTCCGCAGCGATAGACAATCTTTGGAATTTAGCCATCCGGCACCACAGGAGGGGTCACCGGCATGTACTATGTACTGTAAGCATGGCATTGGAAGTGTAGTATTTAATAAAATTTGGCACAGACAAACCAGACATGCCTCCGAACTTCAGTGGCCAGTCAATGGTAGTTTTGAGATCCCTCGTATTGAATATTTAGAGTCAGTCTTGTTAAAAAAGAAGGCCAGACCTGCAGCATTTGATGTTTTGCAAAATTGGAAAAGAGAAGCGTTGCAGCAGCTTAAAAGTAGGGAAAAACATGTGCGCCGTCATAAAACAAATGCTGAAAAGGCGTTGTTATATGATCAGGACAAACAGTCTGAGTCGGTTAGGAATATGGACAGGGCTTTCTCACTCGGTATTCAGAAAATCTATCCTTCTAAAGATCTTCATGTTTCTGATGAGTTTATCGACAAATTGTTAAATGAACGAAGGCCTGGTGCCCCTGCACCACCTCCGTATGTTCCTCTTCCTCTTGCTGCATCTCTTCCTGCTGTTATTCCTGCTCTTCCTGCTCAACCTGTTGTTCCTATTCCTCCGGTTGTTGTTCCTCCACTTGCTCCTCTGCCTCTTCCCATTGCACCAGTAATAGTACCTCCATTGAATTTGCCTGCACCCTCACTCCCAAGTAGTTCTGTACCGCTTGTAGTTGATCAGGGTGCGGGGTCGAGGATTGATACTCGTAATACTGTTCCTACAGAAAAGAAACAGGATTTGTTTGCATGGGCTAAGCATTGTATGGAGAGAGATGATCGAGCTAATGTTCTTGCCACACTTTCTAATATGGATAATTTTCCTGAGAAAAATGTTTTCATTGAAGGTTTAGGGATTCATTTATGTGTAATGTGGGGTAAATTAAATAATGCAGACCTCCCACAAGGGTTGAGGGACCTGAATACTTTAGCGTTTTCAAGAGACACTGTGGAGAAGGTACATGAGCATGTTGAGAGGATATTTGAGTATAGAAAGGAGTTGGAAAGGTTACGGAATGAGGATGACGAAGAAGAAAGTATGTATGTACAGAAACGATTTCTTCCGTGTCGTAAATCGACATCTGAGGAGGCGCGAATTTGTACAAAAGATGCGATTAGATGGATTTCAGACATATCGATAACTCCAGTTGAGGTATATGACACATACAGTCAATATACGCTAGAAATGCAGAGGAAAGTGATACCGGTAATGGTAGAGTACCTGCAGGATGAATGTTTAAAGAGAAAGGTTAGTTGTCCCACAGAGTTATTGAGCATTTATAAGAGAGCTTTTTCACTTGACACTTCTTCAACTGCTTTAGCGCTCGACTTAGCTCTGTTGCTTAGTAAGCGTTCGGAGTTGCCTACATCTCAGTTGCCTATGAGAGAGGTTCCTCCGACATTTGTCCCAAAGGTTGAGATTCCTGCTAATGCTGCAGCAGGTACACCTGCTGTGGACATTCCTGCACATTATGTATCGCAGTTTGTTCACGTCCCGTTTTCACGACAGGAAGTGAATACTATTAGACAAACTATTCCTGACATTAGGAAAAATCCGACAGGGTTCTATAAAGAGATAGAGTCCGTTTTGCAGTCCTCAGTGTTTACCCTAGGCGACATTGATTTGCTATTCCCTGTACTCCTGCCTGTAGATTTGTGGAAACAAGTTAGAACTATAGACGATGTACCAGGGTTGGGAGATACATGGGCTAACATAGTAAGGCTTGATGGGGAAAGGCCAGCTGGTGAGAGACCACCTCAGGTGATACTAACTTTGCCTGACAGAATCATTGCAAAACTGAAAACTATAATCCCCGAAAAGAGAATTATTTGGGACAAGTTTACGGCCTGTGTCCAAGGAAAATCTGAGGGTGCTACCGAGTTCTTTAATCGGTTCGAACAGGTATTCTCGGATTTCAGTGGACAAGACTTAGGCACAGAGTCTGGGAAAAGATTATTTGTGGACAAATTTGTATGTGGATTGCTGCCTGACATCCAGTCACAAATTATGTCTTCTGAGAGCGCTTGGCAGGCGAAATCCCAATCAGAAGTCCTGCACATGGCTCAGTACTACGAGAACCATGTCAATAATGAAAAAGATAGAGTCGAGAAGAGAAAAGGTGATTTGAAGACTAAAGTATTGTTACAGCAAATTGTTAGAGGCCCCAGAGGGGGTAGTTCGCAGATTAGAGGTCAGTATGTTCCACAAGGGAATGTGCCCTTGGGTCCCGTGAATATTAACCAGTGTGCCTATTGTCGCCAGGAGGGTTATTGGCGTGCACAATGCCCCGTCCTTCGACAGAGGTCGAATAACACATTTGGAAATATGGGTAGACGATCCAGAGGTCGCCCGGGTGTAGGGGACCCTGGTAGAGGCCAGTTTTCGCAGGATCCCCAACAACCTTTTTCACAGGATAATCAGACTTTGAGTGTGGATACTAGAAACATATTTGATCATCCTTCTGCTGCATATCTATCTGAAGAGCTTCCTTTTGATGATATTTTGTTTCGTTAGGATTGCCCGAAGCAGGGTTTGGAACCTACACCTATTCCCGTTAATCAGAAAGGTCCCTACATTGAAATGGTAGTGGGAAATAGGAAACATCAATTTTTGATAGACACTGGAGCACCAAAGTGCTCCATTGATCATTCTCGGGTTCCAAACATTCCACTGTCAGGGCAAACCAATGTTTCTGTAGGGTTTTCTGGCACACCAGTTGTTTGTCCGGTTTCTTCACCGGTACCTATTTCTTTGGGTCCCTTTACGGACCACTGTCCATTTCTCTTGACTTCGAATTGTGGAGAGAATTTGGTGGGGTTGAATCTGTTGAAGGAATTAAATGCGGTAATTCATTGTTCTTCTGATGGAGTGCGTTTGACGATTTCACCACAGCAATGTTCTGTTTCGCAATTCTTGACTAGACCTTTGCCGCCAGAATTCAGTAATGTACCAGAGTGTTTGTGGGCAGTTGATGACAATGATGTCGGTGTTTTGCAGATTGAGCCTGTTAAAATAGTTTTGAAACATGGAATTAAGCTGCTGCGTATTCCACAGTAGAAGATCTCAGTTGAAGGCGAGCGAGCTTTGAAGAGCGTTGTTTCCGATTTTGTGCATCGTGGGGTGATTGAGGAGATTGCAGGAAGTTTGTGCAATAGTCCGATTTTACCCGTGTACAAAAAAGGTGATAATGCAATTCCATTTCATTTTATAATTGATTTACGTGCCATTAATAAAGTCGTCGCTCCGCAATTTCCAATTGTGCCTGATGTGACGACAATATTAACCATGATTCCAGCTACGGCTACTCACTTCAGTGTTGTGGATCTAAAGAATGTTTTCTTCAGTATTCCTATAAATGAGGATAGTAGATACTTGTTCGCGTTCACCTTAGGGGGACGCTCATTCACATTTACTCGTGCACCTCAAGGTTATACTGAGAGTCCTAGTATTTATAGTAGGGCTTTGAAAGAGCAGCTTGATACCCTTGGATTGCCCCCTACTTGTACGTTGCTTCAATATGTTGATGATTTGCTTATAGCCGCTGACTCTGAGAGCTCTTGTAAAGAGGGCACTGTGTTGTTGCTCATCCATCTAGCTAAGCATGGTCACAAAGCTTCGCTTAAAAAGTTTCAATATTGTTGCCAGGAGGTCGCTTATTTAGGCTATCTCCTGTCAAAGGAGGGAAGAAGATTGACACCTGAAAGAATAAAACACATTTCTGGCATGTCTGTCCCAAATACACAAAAGGAAGTTAGAGCCTTGATAGGTATGGCTTCTTACTGTAGGTTATGGATCCCAAACTTCTCACTAGTGATAAAACCGATGTTGGCCTTGACGAAGAAGGGTATTTCTTCACCATTGCCATGGAATACGGAGCATCAACATTCATTCGAGTTGCTCAAGACTGCATTATGTTCGGCGCCAGTTTTGGGCACACCGAACTATGAGAAGGCCTTTGTGTTGTTTGTGCATGAATGTGATGGATGTGCTTTGGCTGTATTAACGCAGGAACATGGAGGGAAGAATAGGCCATGCGGTTACTACTCTTCCGCCCTTGATCCTGTTGCATGCGCTTTGCCAAGATGTTTGCGCGCTGTCGCTGCTGCTGCTGCGTCTGTAAAACAGAGTGAGGGAATGGTCCTAGGCCATGATTTAACCCTGATGGTGCCTAACTCTGTAGATATTCTATTGAACAAAACCCAAACGCAACACCTCACTTCCGCACGACTGACAAGATATGAATTAATCTTGTTTGCTCCCCACATTCAAATTAGGAGGTGCTGCGTTCTTAATCCGGCTGATCTCCTACCTTTCCTGCAAAATACTGTTTGCGGTGACGAAGAGTCACATGACTGCCTGTATACTACTGAACAAGATACAAAAGGCAGAGTTGATTTGAGGGACACTCCTTTGGATAACCCACAAGGGGAGCTGTTTTGTGATGGCTCCTGCTTCAAACTACTGGATGGTACATCCACAGCCGCTAATGCAGTCACTACATTAAGTACGGTTGTGGAGACCAAGAGAATTATGCATAACTCTGCGCAGGCCGCAGAGATTATAGCATTGACTCGAGCTTGTGAGCTTTCCGAAGGGCTAACAGTAAACATATATACTGATAGCCAGTATGCCTTTGGGGTGGCTCACAACTTTGGGAGACTTTGGTCAGAGAGAGGGTTTTTAACTTCGCATGGCACCAAGATCCAACATGGCTCCCTTATAGTACAATTGCTTTCAGCGCTTGCGCTCCCTAGTCAGTTAGCAATCATTAAGTGCGCAGCACATCGCAAGATTATAGATGATGTAGGGAAAGGGAATGTTTTCGCTGATCAAATAGCTAGACAAACTGCCTCTGATCTCTTCACGGAGATGTATGTTTCAAGGGAGACTGTAGATGCCTATGCAATGGATGAGGGTGTTGGGTCTGTACGGGATATCCAAGCCGATGCCACATTAGAAGAATCCAAGAGGTGGGCCGAGGGCTTGGGGAAACTCGATGATGATGGGTGTTGGGTGGACATGGTTGAAGGGAAATGGTTGCTTCCTAATGCCTATATAGTAATGATGGTTACCATGGCACACGGTCCCACACATGTGTGCACTCAACAGATCACGAGAATGTTAGAGAAAGTCTGGGTAAATGATAAGATTTCAAAAATTGCCCAGCATTATGTCCAAAATTGCATGATTTGCCTACAACACAATGTGGGAAAGGGGACAGCAACTCCAAGAGGTAGCTTTGGGCCTTCTTCTGTCCCGTTTGAAGTGATTCACTTTGACTTTATTGAAATGGAGCGATGTAACAATCTAAAATATGTCCTTGTGGTCATTTGCACCTTTAGTAAGTGGGTCGAGGCTTTCCCTGTTAAAGACGCTACAGCCATGACCACTGCAAAGACCATGTTAAAGGAATTCTTCCCACGGTTCGGTTTGCCGAGAGTTATCTGGTCGGATAATGGTCCGCATTTTATCGCTGCTGTAATTCTACAGATATGTACGGCATTGCAAATTGACAAACCATTCCATTCGGCCAGACATGCTCAGAGCGCGGGATTAGTGGAAAGACACAATGGTATCATGAAAAACAAGCTCGCTAAGACGTGTGCCGGCACCAAACTAAAATGGCCGGACGCCTTACCGATCGTGTTACTTTGAATGCGGACAACCCCTCAAACTAAGACTGGGCTCTCTCCCTTTGAGGTGGTAATGGGGAGACCTGCTAATATTTGGGGTTTGCCTAAAAGCTGTGCATTGCGCGATGTAGAAAATGTACTTCTCTCCGACTATTGTAACCAATTGACTAAAAACCTGTTTTCAATTTATCACCAGGTGCGAGAGGCATTGCCGGTGAGGTACGAAGGCCCCGGTCACAGTCTACGACCAGGGGATTGGATCCTCGTTAAATCCTTCGATAGAGCGTCTTGCCTCGCACCACGTTGGAGGGGCCTCTACCAGGTGCTCCTGGTCACTCAGACTGCGGTGCGGGTAGGAGGACGTTGCCACTGGATCCACGGCAGCCACACCAAACGGATCCCACACCCAGTGCCATACGATACAGAAGACGCAGAACCCCTTTCCGACATTGAAACCAACGTACCCGAAACGGCAGACGGTGGAGAGAGAGTATCGGAGGCCGTTCCGGAAGTTGTTAGGCCCGACAAAACGGCCATCTTGCCTCCTTGCTCTCTCACTGCATCATTTGTGGATCATCCATCTTCTGATCCAACTTCCGTTCACTCGCCACCTCCTGTGGGAAGTGACGACATCCTGTCTGCTGATTCTTTTGCACCGGAAACTGTGAAGTATAATCTCCGCCCAAGGAGATAGGTTTGCAATACGGCTCTTGCTGTACAATTGAAAGAATTTGAGGGCTTGCCTTTTTTTGGCCCAATTGCATAAAGGGTTCTGCTGGCTAAGGGTTGTGGGAAAAGACATTAAGAAGACGCGCGACCGGAGTCGCCAGCAAACGAACAATTGGTGATTCTCGATTGAAGACGACAATGCCCGCATCCGCTACCGTTCGTACTGAACTTTTGGACAAAAATGTGACTAGGAGAGACAATGAGCAGATATGTATGGGGGCCCCGAAAACGTTTTGTTGTCTACTGGTGATAATCACGGGACTTTTAGTAACTGTTGGTTGTGGGTTTTGGTATTTGGAGAGAATGTACCCTTTGAATGATTTCCTACCTGTTGAAAATGCAACTGTTGTTCCCACTCCTTCTGTGCAACTACATACCTTGTCACCTAGAGATCTTTTGCATAGACGGAATTATCAAAATAACACTCTACTTCTAATTATGAATGCTACCCATGAAATCTTTAACAGAACCAATTGTTGGATCTGCTTGCATTTACCGCAACATGGGGATAAGGGGCTAGGTAGGTATATTCACCCTTTACCTTTGACAACTGCTTGTTATGCTTCACTTAGAGCACTGTTCTTTGGCCGATGGAATGATAGCATCTCGGGGGAACTTTGATGGCACTAATTTGAATAGTTTTGAGAAACGTGTCCTGACTCCCCTGGGATGCTCGCTTTTCGCAAATAGGAGTAAGCTCAATATTGCTTCTATTAGGCCTTCTGATAGACTGTCTCGTCCTTTCCAATCTTTGATTGCCTTTAAAATGGCTCCGATAGGCAATAAGGATGCCGTGCCTCCTTATTACACTGTTAACCATAGCCCCGATTCAGTTTCTTTCTGCATCCAGAGGAATGGCATCCGGTCAATGGGAGATTTTAAAGGTTGTGCCAACGTTGCAAATTTGACTGGGGAAGACAGACCTTTGTATGTAGGCGAACCTATCTATTTTGTTTGCGGTAATGTAGCATTTCCATGGTTGCCCAGGGATTGGCAGTGAACTTGTTATCTAGGAATCCTGTTACCTGGGGTGTTTATAGCAAGTACTGTAGAGGTTTCGAAGGCTCGTCCACGGCGGGACGAGAATGGCGACACTCCAGCACAGGTTTTAGGAGATGTAGCGAAATCATTCCTTCCATTCTTTGGGCAGATAGCGAATTCCGAGGATATCAGGAAACTAGCGAGAGTACTGGAGAGAACCATCAACCGGACCACAGATATACTCTATAATATGACTTTAGAGCAGAAAGCGATCAGATTGGTAGTGCTTCAGAACCGGATGGCATTAGATGTCATTCTGGCTGAACGTGGTGGAGTATGTAAACTAGTGGGGTCCGCTTGCTGTGTTTTCGTACCGGATTCCTCCCCAACTATTTTTAAGGCAATACAGAATCTGCACATTCTTAGTTCAGAAGTGCATGTTCCCGAGGGAAATTGGGATCTTAGCGCTTGGTTCTGGGACTTCTTGCGGTCTTGGGGTTGGAAAGTGCTTTCAGTCTTACTGATTATTTTGGGAATTCTGCTATTTCTTTGTTGTTGTATCCAATGTCTACCAAGTATATGTTCAATGCTAGGGGGATGTTGCGCTCAGGCGATAGGTACAATAGGACATAAAGTGTATGCCCCGGATAAAACCTCTAAGGAGTATGTACTGAAAGAGATCTTAGTAAAAGATCTAAAGGCGATAGATATTTCTGACAGCTATTCAGGGTGTATGGACGATGACACATGGAGTTATTTGCAGGGAGATCAGAAGTAGTTTAGCACTTGGCATAGGCCAAAAGGAGGGTTTGTCAAACTAGAAATTATATTGTGACTCCTATTGCTATGAATATATGTATATTGGCCTACGCCAAGCTGCTAACAAGCTGCTTATAAACTACATGTGAATAAACTTGCATTGCAAGGTCCTGACCTTAGAAACCATGTAAACTGTCATTTTGGGTCAAGCCGCCATTTTAGGTTTTCTTGCTCTATAAAGTCACCATGTGAGCTAAAATGGTAGCCTATGTCATTCAGAACAGAACTTGATTGTCATGACCTCTGTACAGCTAATGTATAACTTGCCTGCAGGCCACTTGTTAGGGTCATGAGCTGAGACCTTGTCCTTCTGCTGACCTGTGTGCAATGGATTACCTGTATCAACGAAACTGATCTATAATTGAATGAGAACACCTGCTTAAACTATATTGTATAAATTAAGTCCCGCATTGTAATGTTAGGCCTAGAGCATACATTATTACCATTTCTTCTTGTTAATGTATAAACCTAAGATGAACTAGATTTGACCTGGCAAGTGACCCTAGTGCAGTAACTTATTTATGGAATGGTTAACCCAAAGGAGGGCTGAACAGCAGGCTTGAAATGTATAAAAGCCTGACTGTTTCAATGAATATTTGCACTCACTGAGCACAACGAACCACGCCGGAGTTCGCTGTGTTGTACTGAGGGTCGATAGCTATCTGAATTTTGTTCTGTTCTTTTGTAACTGGATTCAGTATAAAATAAAGTACTTTGTATGTTCCTTTGTAACCTGTGTTTGGTGTGTTTCCTTTTTGGTTACCCTGCCTCATATTATTTCCTTGTTTTCACACTCTGGCCGGCCTCTCTTGGCCCTCTTCCTGCTCCCACCTGCAAGGCAAAAAACCTCAGGGTCATCTTCGTCTCCACACTCTCCTTCTCTCCTCACATCTCCGACGTCTCTAAGAAGTCACACTACCAGCTGCACCTCCTCAGAGGTATTCTTAATCTCCTCTCCTTCCCCCAGAAGCTCACTGTCTCCAGAGCCCAGGTTCTCTCTAAGCTTGACTATTGCAACAGCCTCTATCTAAATCTGCCTGCCTCTACTCTCCGCCCTCTGCAATTTATCCAAAACAGGACTGCGAGACTTGTCCTTGGCCTCAAGCCCAGGGATCGTATCTCTCCAGGACTGAAATCTCTGCACTGGCTCCCAGTGGCTGCAAGGATTAAGTTCAAAACCCTCTGCATTATCCACAAGGCCTTCTGGGGCCAGGGGCGGCATTTACTTAAACTCTCTCTTCCTAAATACCTTCCTTCTCGGGCTCTTCACTTATCTGCCTCAAACTCCCTCAGGGTTAGCCGCTTCTCCAAGCAACGAGTTGGTGGTTGATCTCTCTCTTCGGCAGGGGCTTCCCTCTGGAACAGCCTTCCTGCCTCCCTAAAACTTGAGGAGAACCATCTCCGGTTCCGGAAACACCTCAAAACCTTCCTCTTTGCTTCTGCTTTCTCTGCCTCTCTCCCCTGCTGAAATTCCCTGCCGAATCTGCACTGGTTACCTGGCCACCCTTTCTGATCTTGGGGCCAGGTCCCGCCTTTTGCACACCTGCCCTGCCTCCCTGGCAACCCCCTGCACTTAGGGACTGCTCTTACCTTGCACTTGCCACCATCAGGCCGTTTTTATTTATTGTATTTATTCTTCTTTCCATGTACTTCACTTTCCCCTTTCCCTCCCCCCTGGCACTCTTCCCTTTCTCCCTACCCTCGCACTTTCTCGATCTGAATGACACCTGGTCTAGTAGGATCGTTGTCTGTCTTCCACTGTTTTCCCCTCCCTTGCCTCGTCGCGCCTTGAAATACTTGGGTATAGGCGCGTTATAAATGCCATATCATATCATATCATATCATATCATATCAATATGATTGGTTATTTATAACACGCTTAATACCCAGAGGTTTCTAAGCGCGGACCCGGGGATCGAACCTGTGTTGCTCTGTGTTGTCTTGCTTCCAAGGCGAGCACATTGCCCCTGAGATATCCTCCCGAGACAAAGCAATGGACACATACATCAAATATTAATCTAACCCACCACAATGACATGCAAGCAAAGGCGTTAAATTCATTTAATCCTCAGAAGAAAACTATGCAGACATCACAAGACCGGATGATGATGCAATATAAAAGCTATCATCATTTATTAATTTGGTGTAGAGAGTCTCCATATCCAACATACGATCTAAATAGATCGAGCATTTTAAACATCTTCATGGAAGCTCCAAGTTTGGGAGACATCACATCTGCAGCCAGTGAAAGAGTTGAATTTATTCATGATTCATATTTAACGAGTGCCTGCCTGTGGATCCGCTCTGGAGTAGTAGTCAACACCTTATGGAGAGCTAAAGCCTCCCTGTACGAACTAGGATTTTTGCTTTTACAAGACAATTTAGTCCCTTCACTTATTGAACAATTTGTATATCCAGGTATACCATCTAGAGCGGGCTCTGCCACAGAGTGTCATACTGTTCACAATTCTATGAAACCAGCTTTAACCTCTGATTCCATGACAAATTCCAACTGGGTTCATACATAACAACCCATGACCCAGGAAATGTTTCAAATACTATCCTGGAATACACGCGGATTCAAACATTTGATAAGTTCACCCATTAGCAATTTACAGGAATTTAACATCATTGCACTTCAGGAGACTCGGCTTTCCTCTGCACTGATATGGGATGGATTTGATCTTGAAATCATTGCAGCTAAAATTCTCCCTAGAGGTCTTCCAATGGCAAGACTGCTGGTGGCCACGATGAAATCAATAAGCAATTGGAATCCACCTTCGATCTTCTAGTTTTAGAGCC
Organism: Ambystoma mexicanum; assembly: GCF_040938575.1. Lineage (NCBI taxonomy): Eukaryota > Metazoa > Chordata > Amphibia > Caudata > Ambystomatidae > Ambystoma > Ambystoma mexicanum. The sequence goes on along the minus strand of NC_090941.1, from coordinate 732,035,658 downwards.
TACAATAACTACTATTGTATTGTTAAGAGATTTAAATCTCCACTGTCTCTCGGATAATATGGGTGTGGACCAATCGATAATACTTTGATGGACACAACTCATTTCAGAGAGACAGCTTGTCATGCTCAACGTAGTACTTTCGGGCGACACTCCGCCACAAAGTACCTGGAAGAGGCAGAAACAACAAGCCATAATTGATTATATTTAAAGTGATAAAAAAAATTCATGGACACAACACTATCTTTAAAAATAAGAACTACTGAGCATAGCGACCATGAACAACTTTGTTTAACCTTTTTGTGGCCGACTCAGCCTCAAGACACATCCAAACAGCAATATCAAGGTCAGTTACGGATTACGAATGGAAGGAATCATTTTAGATGGCCAGATATCACCCTAAAAAATTTAGTATCATCACTAATTACTCCGGATTCTGTAAATAACTTGAATAAACAGGACAATTATGTAATAGCCCTGCAGAAATGTGTGCGCGTGAAAGCACTGGGCAGTCAAATTTGTTATACACATCTACATACATTTGATATGACTTAAAAAGATGGCACTTAGACTAGCAATTAGGGCAACATTAGATCAGCCCATTCCTTCAAGACATATCCAGGTTAGATATTTAAAGTATGTCTATAAGAACTGGCTAAGATCCAGAAAGGCTCTTCAACTGCAAAGAGATGGGGAGGCCATGCTCAAAGAGATTAAAATCTGCTGGATAAAGTGGCTGTAACAGTAATTTTGTTTGACAGTGTTCCTGCAGATTTATCCCTGGAATGCTGCCAAACATGTAATGAGGCCCCTATGTGTGCTATTAGAAATGTTTGATACCGAGAAGAGGTGTTTAGTGGAGATGAAGATGGCAAGTCCTCATAGTGATAGTCTGTGATGATTGTGCTATTGAAATTCCCCACAGAGATGGTGTGTGAACTGTGCCGTTGGAGTTCACAAAAAAGATGGTGTAGTTGTTGGGAGATTAAGTCACATCATAGATTGTGTGAAGGGTCTGTATAGTCCTTACAGAGGTAATGTTTGATGATCATGTCATTGAAGTCCCCACAGAGATGATGCCTGCAAATAGTGGTGCTGAAGTCCCCAGGTGGATGGTGTGCAATGAGTGTAGAGAACAATTCATAAAAACAAAAACAACACTCAAGGGGAAACAATTATGATTTGGATAAACCTGTGCAGGTATAAAGACCTTTCTGTCACATTCAATCGCATGTCACACAAAACAGAAACAGGACTGTGGTTGTTATTGTAAATGTCTTTAGTTGGCAATTACCTATTCTTACCCTGGCCAGAAGAACACCCTTACCCTGCAGTGTGTTCTGTCCCTAGTTTGAGAGTGGGGTACCGCCTATCTAAAAGTGGATACATAAGGAGGGAGAAACTGACCCTGACTCTACAATGGGTTGTTGATCAGTATTGCCAGAGTGTTGTAAGGCTTTCCCAGAAAGAGGCGCCTACCAGAGGCCTAAAAAATGAAAAGAAATAAAAAATAATGATGAGTGTTTGGGAGAGCATAAAACGGGGGATTTCAAGTGCTTTATTCACCCTCCGTAATGTGTGCTGTCCCCACCCATCTATATGCTTGCATAAGGCAAGCGTGAATTGTAAAACAAAAATTATAAGAATAACAAATATTCGTTATATTCCTGATGTCTCGGCTAGATCTATATCGCCATATTTTTATCGGGAGACATCTTTAGACTTATTTACGGAGAACTTGTCATAAAATTTGATCTACTGAATAGAGAGCCATTACTGCATCATCTAAATCATAGGCATTAAAAGTGTGTTATTATTGGCATGTGTCTCCTATGTTTTCGGGACATCCATGAGTTCTGAGGTCGACCGGTTTCGATGATGTATATATTTCAAATCATCTTCTTTAGGACGATTTCTTATTCTGTGAGTCAATCTTCTATCTGCCCGATGTGGCGGTAGCCCATATCCCACCTAGGGAATATAAAGACCTATTTCAGGGCTGGGTTTGGAAGGGCAATGTCATTTTATTTAGTGGTCATATGTGTTTAATGCTAGACACCCATTAAATTATGCATAGACATTTGTCAATGGTGGCCCTGCACCCATTGTGTGAAGCACACCCCACACTCGCAGTGAGTCTCTCCATACATTTCATCAATATGTGTCGGGGTAGGGTTTTGTGCCACCCAGGCCCCAGAGTGGAAAAGGGGAAATGTGGGGCAAAGCCACTGTATCCACACCCATATACAGTCACGCACCTCCACACCGTAATTTGTTTAATGGATACCTTAGAGACTTCGACATTCACTTTCTTTCTATTTCATTTGTAGGTGGTCTCAGCAATATGGTTGGGAGCCCCCAAGATGGTATTGCAGGCTCAGTTGCTGTCCGCAGTGGGCTATGGAGTCGAGAGACTATAGAAGGGAAGGTTATCTTCTCTCGTCTCAGAGTCTGTGTTTGCATGTTGTTATTTGTGTGTACTGCACCACACTGGTGTTTTTGACAACCTCCAGAACACCAGGAGGTATGAAACTTCTACAATATAAACCATTTGTGCATTGGCAAAGCTTATGGATTATGCTGTATTGATTGTTCGTTGGATGACCCAAACTGCATGCAGCCGGCTACTCCGCTTTACGTGCTGTTAGTAGGTGGTCATACAGACAGACGAAAAGCTACTTCGAATGCTGTAATAAGCTACGGTCCATATTGGAAAACCTGTTTTGTTCGTGCTGTGATGGGCGGCACATTAGGGTGTCTCATGGGAGTTCTGAGACTTACAGGCATTTATGGCTGATCATTACTACGAGGGGAAATTACATCTTTTGAGAGCGCGAGCAAGAAAGAACCTGACTCCTACCTGCTGCCTCATCTCCACGTCGTAGCGAGGCTCAGGTTCGGAATCTCGCGTACCCGAGAGGCAGCCACCATTTTGGAGGGTACAACAGCTTCCTGACTCATAAACAGAAGTGTTACTAGGCGGAAGGGGGCTATAGCCCTGGCTCTTTTGGTTGTAGCCCTGGATAAAAGATCCGGGGCTACAACCAAAATGCTGGCTAGCCCCAAGCACCGACACTCTTGACATTAGCGTAGCTCCGATACTTTTCCACACTTAGCAACACCCCTGCCCATAAGGTGAGCGTGGAGGGGCAAGGGACTATCTGGCAACACAACTGGCTGGCCCAAGTGCCTGTATAATGCCCTATTGATGGTTCAGCTACATTGATACCCCCATCTTGGTTTCTTCTTAAAGGCACCACGTTATCCACTTCATGTGCACCATTTTGAACAGTCAGCCCTGTGACGTCTACCAAAAGGGTGATCATCTGCCATAACCATTTCTGATCTGGACATGCTGGCCACTGTCCCTGTCACACCAGATGTGTAGGTACAACAGAGGGTCCAGGAATCCTTGGCAGTGCAGTTACTTGGGGTGTTTGATGTTACTAAGATCAGTAACATGGAGCCCAAGTGGGCAAGGTGGATCAGGGATTTTGAACTGTATGTGGGTGCCATGGAGCCCATGGAAGACAACAGTGCCTATTGAAGATGGTGGCAGGTCCAGCCACCGGGGACCTTATGGATCAACTGCCAGGTGACTCCATAGACACTATTCAAGACTTAGAAACTGCTCTGGCAACATATTTCACACTACATACTAATGTGGACTATGGGAGACATGTGTTTCACACTACCAAACAGCAGAAAGGCGAGTATATGGATGCCTTTGTGATGAGACTATGCATCAAGTTAAAGCACTGTGACTTTAATAATTATTCGAACACGGAGGCCTTGCAGTCTCAGATAATTGCTGAATATGAGTCACAACATTTCTGGAGAAAACTACTGCAGAAACCGAGGATGCTGGAGAAAAAACTGATGGAAGCCATGGGAAATCCGAACGGCTTGCAAATGCACCCAGAAGTGATACAAAAACTTATGAGAGTGCAGAGGTCCCAAGATGAGCCATTCTGCTACAGATGTGGGTACGAATTTCCCCATGACGGGATGTGTCCAGCGATAGGACAGAGGTGCTCAGTGTGTGGGGAGGAGAACCACTTCAAATCATAGTCAGAAGTCTGGGGAAAGGTGGCAGTGAAGGCGGCAGCATGACCAGGCCTACATAAAAGGCATCAACCCTGGCCTCGGAGGCCTCCCAAATTGCGGCCCAAACACATGGAAAAAATAAAGAAGGGGGTTGATGAAAACATGACTCAGGAGACGAGAAACCTGGAAGAGATAGCAGAAAAGATAAGAAAGTGAGAGAGCAGAGGAAATACTGTGTCTTGTCCTCAAGACCAGAGAGACGATCGAGACGCCATGTACAATACTTGGTTGAACAGTCACCATCGGAAATGGAAGTGAGTTCCTCAGAAGGTGAGCAATGGAAAAAAGGATACCTATACACATTAGGCAATAAACAAGACATGGAACACAGCCTGGTACTGCTCATGCATCTAAACAAGCAACAGACAGAGGTCTTAATAGACACTGGTGCACCACAGTGAACGTCAAAAGTGTATAACAGAATCTTCCACAAGCAACAAGACAAACACACACAAACACACATACACAGAAATACAATCCGTTGCTACCAGAACCTCTGCGTTATCCTGGCTCACATGCAAAACCACAGAGCATTCTAAGCAAACTGTACATCTTTAAACACATAATGAAAAGTACATATCTGTTTAGTTAAAAAATGTACAGCCTAGTGCCCTTGAGCACATTCTAAGCACTATAAAACATCTTTAATCAGCCTGGCTCATAAAGGGCCTGAATATCAGTAAATACATATCACGTGAATTTAGCTGCATTCTTGAATAAAACCACACAGATTGTACATTTTTAGAAAAACACACAAAGTAATACAATAAAGTTTTCTTAAAATACACCTATGCTCATCTTTTTAATGTTGTTGAAACCTAGATCTCCCGAGATCGGCCACATTATGTTACAGATGTTCCCTACATTTGCAGCATGGGATTAGGAAATACATCTTTGCAGGCTTTTGAATCTTCTCTGGGATTTTGCCACAGCTGTTGAGCCACTGGGAATCAGCAATCACGGGTAACCAATCAGTGCTACAACAGGGCTACAACAGACACTTACCAGACAGGATATCACTACCCTTGCAGCATCATTGCATCCCTCCTTGGAGATCATTTCCTTCATTCATGCAATGCTGTTGGTTAACATGGCTATTGGTTAACACAGAAGCCCGCTCTCACCCAAACACAGAAATTAGCATAAAGAATTGAGATGTTATCGGCTCTGAAACTGGAAAATCAAAAGTACACTGCTGAGACGGCCTGCATTAAACCAGTGATTATCCTAATTTGTTCAGTTCCAATTCCTTTCTACAAGTGTCTGCATCCATGAGCTTGTGTAGAAGTAGTATGCAGAGTCAGTGGCACATTATTACTGAGAGTTATTAATTCCTATGGCACAGTATTTCTATTAGGAATTAATTATACTGTTTTTTTGGGCACACTTGGGTACAAGGATTCAGGTGGCCATTATTTTTCATGCAAAAGAAGCATTTTCCTGTCATGCATCTGATTTTTTCATCTGGATAGATGATTATCTTTGATCGCCAAATGGATGCCTTTACTGTTGCACAGGGCTCATGGTGCTTCACATATCATGAAGTATTGGATGATCCAATGAGTTGTTCCCTGCTGAAGTACTTACCCAAGTACATGCCAGCAGACTGCTTTGCTGCACAACATGAAAAGATTCACACTGCGCATGTCATATCAGTTGTCAAATCACAGGATTGGTCATTTTTTCCTTGGTAATTCTAAAGTGCCAGCTTCAAGATGGCAGTCGACAGGCACGCTGGCCATGTGACATTGTCACTCATTCTCGAGGTGGAAACAGTGACAGGAAGAGGGATTGTACTTAACTACATTTGTGGTTGCTTGACCATACTGTGGATTGCACAGATCCCGGGCCAATGCCAGATGCTCATCACGGTTTCTAATGGACTAGCAATTGTGTTTTATTTGACTGTGTGATATGAGTTCCATGAAGTGGTGTAATAAAGTTCATGTGGCAGTTCCTTTCCATAAGTCTCTACATCCATGCTAGGAGTTCTCGTTGGTCAACTGCACGTGATCTCCACTGAGTGTTATGCACAACTGAGAGCCAGAATGCTGTGTTTGTGTGGCTTCCGTATTGGTGCACGCACAGGTTGTCTGTTGTCACTGTTTAGTAGCAATGCACACATGTGGCGTGGCTTTTGCAGATTTAATAATTTGGCTGTGATGCTTTGATCATATTGTGAAATGAGGTGGATCCTCTTACGTGTTGGTTTCTGGTTCCTTATTCCAAAATTCACAGGCCCTTTGTGTTTTACCACTTTTGTCCACCGTCACTTACCTTGCTGTATGTTAAGTAAGAATTGATGCAGTCACACTGCGTGAGACTACACAACACTTATCTGCTTGGTATTAGGTAATCCTCCTTTTGGATAGGTCTGTTCTACACAAGTTGGTAGTGTGACTGAGCAGCCAGGCCTATCCCGAGAGGGGTAAATGTGAGCTGTAGAAATGAAATCCGTAAATAAAAGTAAATAAAAGTAGCCAAGTAACACTCACACTCAAGGTTTTAGTTATAAATAGTTATTTATTAACATACATTTTAAATAAGCATTATTTTAAAAGGCAATTTGTTGTAACAATGTAAATATACTTTAAAATTATTTTTCAGAATCAAAACAAGTCAGTGAATAATCTTTGGATATGCTTCTTACACAATTCCTACACCTTGAGGTGGCTTCAATCACAATGACAGTAATGGCATTTATATATATCACTAGTATACAGATTCTGAGGTTGCAGAAAGGAAAGGCTAGGGAAGGAAAAAGGTTAGACATTTTCTCAGTATGTGAGGACAACAAAATCTTCCAATGAAATCTAGATGAGCCTATCCCAGCAGTAACAGAATACAACAAGCTACCACATATGAGGGACAAACAGTATCAAAGTCAATGGACTAGAAGGATATTCAGGGAGCCAGGACAGCCAAAGTAATTTGGGAAACAGTCTATGGATCTGATGTACTTCTTAGATCAAAGTCTTGCACAAAGTTAGAGAGTCTTTAGAAAAATCACTTGTGGGGTCACAAGCTGTGAAAAGAGAGTTGAAATCAACTCTAAAAGCTAAGCCAGTGCAATTCCTAACTGAGAAGAGCGCGGCTAAAAAGGAAATAAGGTAAGTACCTTGAGCCTAAACAGTACCTCTAGTTTGGAGAAGAGTGGTACAGCTGGATTCTGTTTTGCTACAGTGGTGCAGATCATTGTTCCTGAGCCTCAGTAGTGGGGACAAGAGAGAGGACATCTGGAGGGCTCCTGCATCAGTACTTGGGAGGTTGTCAGCAGCTACAGGCTCTTTTCGGTTCAGTGGCACTTTTCGGTTTCAGCACTTAGCAAACAGCACTGTTGTGCATCTTGGACACCGGTTGGACTCTCTTCGCTCCCTCGGTCCTGTATACTGGTGAGGGTACTCTGGATCTGGATGTCCTGTTTCTGGATGGTCCTTTGGAATCTCGTGGAGGTTTTAGCCGGATTCGTTCTGCGGCAGATGTTGCACTGGACTACGGACACTCAACCCCTGGCATTGGGCTTCTGAAGCAACAGAGAGGCACAGCAAGTCGGGGAAGGTGGTCCAGTGGAGTTTGTCTCGGGGTTAGTTGCTCCCACTAAACCAAGGGGAAAAATTGTTCCATCCAGAACTTCTCTGTCGAGGTGAAAAAGGAGCTCAGCACAGCAGCACGGCTTCACTGGGCAATTCCAAGGTCCAGGAGGTTGTAGCAAGCTTTGTTCACGGTTTCGTCATTGGGTGTTTCTCTCAGTGGTCAACTCTGCCTGTAGTCCAAAAACCCTCACCTTTTTAGCAGGTTTCTTACATTCATTCACATCATAGGCCAATCAGGGCTAGTTACATTCAAGCATTCCTAGAGACAAAGGACAGGGGATTTGCGGGGCCCTCCCTCACATCCTGTCCTTCCAGACACACTGGAGCGAAGGGCAGGCTTCATGGCTGAAGCCTGCCTAAGGCAAGACAAATGAAAGGCTCAAAGCTGTCTAAACGCACAGAGTAAAACCCAAGAAATACCTCACAAATTGAAAATGGCAAAAAAAGAAGACAGGGGCTATTTTGACAAAATAGTCACCCATGGGTGCTGTACTGCAGCTGAGGGTTCAGCCTGCGGTAGAAAAGCATAATGGTAGGAAAAAGTAAACCACTGCCACCAGCGATTTCAAATAGTGAGGGTAACATAAAAAGTTACATGAGAAAGCAGGATAAGGGGCTACTAGGTAATCGTGCTGTCCTTCCGTCTGTTGGGGTTAGTTGATTAACAATGTCTGTGTGTATTTTCCTGGGGGTGATTTTACACAGCTGTTGCAAAACCTCCTGTATTCTGGTGAGCTAAATATAAAGACCCATCTGTGTTTTCTGCAGATGTGGATAGAATGCTGCTCTGTGAGTCACCACATTCCTGTGATTCCATGGGCATTGTTGTAGATAAAGCCCCATAGCAGCACTATTTGCTGGGTCACAGAGCGGCAGAGGGTAACATGTTGGCTGCAAAATATGTGCTGTAGATTCAATAAAAACAATAGTTTGACTTTTGCATGGGCTCTGGGAAGCACAGTTTACCTATGTGAATTCACGGAGGGCTACTGGACAAGTCTCTATTTACACTCTATATCAAAGCCAGTTCATATAACATTGATATATATTTTTATATCAAAATTCATATCAAACTGTTTTTATAGCACACATTTTTGGGCAACTGTATATACACATTCCAAATAAATATTTGATATAAAAAATATTAATTTTTATATACATTGCTATTGCAAAAATATTTCAAAAGAGGTAGCAGAAGAACATGGCATGATAACCTGTTCTGAGATGAGAGTTTGCAGCACATGCTTTTTGCTCACTGTACCTTTCACAGATGGGAAATATACATTTGCATATCAGTCTTTGTCCCCCCCACATGAGCAGTCCAGCACCGAAATGCTATGGCAATTCCTCTCTGAACAAGAGTACCAGCAGCAACCCCATACACGTGTTTCGGCCTTGTTGGGCCTCATCAGTGAGGTGAAGCTGTGCATCTGTGAGCACAGTGAGCAGGGAGTCCATGTCTGGTTGCCCCCAGGTAACTTAGGGTGACCAACCCCAAGTTCCTTGCAAATATTTCAAAAAAGGTAGCAGGCGCTCCTCTCCAGAAAGAATATACATTTTATTATTGTTATATATATATTTATATAAAAAATCTTATTTTCTATGTTAATTTTTAAATACATTTTATATACATTTTTATGTTAAAAAGATTTCAAAATTGTTTGATATAATGTTCCGCTTCCTATCATATCAGGGCAGAAACCCTGTGTTACGTCATCACTGCGTCACTCTCCAAAACCCCAGATTCACAGTCCCTGCCTTCAGAGCTCAACACTCATCCAAACAACGCCGCTGCCAGATGCTCTCATATTTACAACATTTTGATATGAAATCTATATTCACTTATATGAAATGACATAAAGTGTACAATTGATATAAAATTATACCCACTTCCAATAAAAAATATACATTTGATATAACATTGATATCTTTTTTGTATCAAATTTATATTAGGTTTATATCAAGGCATATCAAAAGGGGGAGGGACTAAGACCGGAAACAGAGGGTGTGGCCACCTGTCAAAATGTTGGAGACAAAAGGGGGATCCTTCTACTACTGAAGAATATACCATTGTTGTATAGTATGAGTACACATTTATACTTGTTATGTATAATGTGTATATTCTGCACCATTTTTATATATTTTTCAGAAATTCTGCACCTACCCATTTTCATAGTTACACTGATAGCCCCAAACATTTTGGGGAATAATGTGCCAAAATGCTTGAGAGACATTTGTAGTTTTTGAGGTCCTGTGCCAGTCAGTGGGGAACTAAAATAGTACTTCCACTGGCCCACCTGAAATCTACACATTGACTCCCTGCCACTTTCCCACACCTGAAATAGCCTTCTCACTTCAGTGTTAGTTAAGAAGGCCCTGCCACGCAGTTCCTTAGCATATTAGCGTAATACCTGGGTACATTTTTAACTATGTTGTGGGACATCAATAGAGCAAATGCTTCTTTGTTTGGTAGACAAATGTTCCTGATTTTATCCAACTAAAATGTATTGAGGTGAGTGGCTATAATAAGAAATGTGTCATTTGAAAGAGAAACAAAGAAACATTAAATTCAGAGTTGCTTTCTAAATCCGGTAGATATTGGCATAGGAAAAGGCCAGTAAATTGTCGGAGGATTTGCTTAATCACTTGCCAACTCTTAGTCCCCTGGGAGGAGTGGCATAGAAAAAAGTGTGAAAACATGGGTAGAGTTGCCTTATGACTTGCCAACTTTGGGGTCTTCTGGGAGAAGTAGAATAGGCAAAGGTTGGAAAACCTGGGAGGAGTTGCTTAATGACTTACTGCCTGCAGAGTTAATCACTGATGCAGACTTTGGGGCTCAACAATGCAGTTAGGAAGGGCATGTCTTGTGAAACCCAGAGGATTACAAATACAACAGGGGCACAGCTATGAATGCACCAAGAAATGAATCAATACTGGATCTGCCTTTCCTACCCTAACCTGCATTGTCTACCTCTATCACTCTATATAGTCTTTATCGCTGACCTTAAAAATGTGCCATTAATAGTCTATCCTATGAATTGCAGACATAGGGCCTCATTACAAGTCCAGTGGTAAATCCGCCGCTGCTACCGGTGGGTTGCCACCAGACTCGTAATAATTTACTGGTGCCTGACTTCCCGGTGCCACCAGCTCATTACAAGTACGGCGGCTCGGGGAATCAGGCGCCAGTAAATTGTTACTATGGGACTCTATGGGAGTGGGGACTCAGAAGCGCTGGCACTGTTAGCAATGGTGCCGGCACTTCAGTGACCAGTCTGCCTACCATGGCCGCTTTGCCCGGCAGAGCCAGACCTGTTGTGCACAGCGGCCACGGCAGGCAGACTCAGAGTTTGCTGCTCCGGAAATAAGGGTGCAAGTGAGTTTACCGGCACCCTTGTTTCTGGACCATCAAATTCATGATGAGGCCCATACTATTGTACATCACCCAGTCACTTCACAAATGGATTTGGTGGTCAGATACAACCCTGCATCCACATACTTACAAAATATTTCTTTAGCAGGAATCCTTGACAATCCCCTGCAATGGCCACCCTTAAAAGAAAATCCACCATTCTGGCATTTTGTGAGACTAAATCTTAGCTACAGCACTTCATCAAAGGTGTGATCTTTGACACATTTTCAAATCCACTGCATCTTGCGGCATGCCAAAATTGTATTAAATATTGCAAGCATACAATTAACAAAATGCTGCTTTAAGAAATTTAAAGATGTGGGTCAACAAAATGCACTTCCCTTGCAGACAGAGAAAAGACATTTTTTAAATAAATCTGTGCCGTTCCGCACGCAGAATAAAATACATTGTAGCACCTACTTGGAAGTACAAAACGAATCCAGCACAATTTAAAACCTGCACTGGTACAGTCATGCCAACTTAAGAGAAGCCAGCTTTTACACATCCCCAAGCATCTGAAGCCCGATATAACACCCTGTTACCTACCACCTTTTAAAAAAATCCACCATTCCCACGTTCTTTATTAGACACAACATGTGTGATGCTTGGCAAATACTGACTACACATTGCACGCATTTGAATACAATCTGATTATTTCACATACTAAAAATGTGTTATGAACTTGATGGGCGCTGTGAAACTAAAACACTGCATTGTGTGTGTGCAAATATGTCGCATCACAAAAAGACAAGTGCACCAAGTGCAGTCAGGGTTTATTTTGTGCATAGACTTTGGCTTTTGTTTTAAAAACTAAGGGGTTGATTCATGGAATTAATGTGCGCCGAAAAATCCCGCGCAGAGGTGCCAAAACGTGCGAATCGCAGGAAAAGTGCGAAAATCGGAGGAAAACCAGCGCACAGCGATTCATGGAAGTCCGTGCGCGAGAAAAACATTGGATGTGCGCCAAAAATGTGCGCCGCGCATGCCGGCGCACAGGTCATCCAACAGCGTGCGCCACGGCCACTGCGAAATCGCACATAGCGCGGCGCACATCACAAAAGTAGGCGGAACACGGGGCGTAACACTCGGAATGGGGAACAACGCGTGAAAATATGGGCGTCATGGGGGAAGTACAGAAGGCAAGTGCGCGGAACGCCCACACGCTCACCTACAACCCGTATTCATGGAATCGAATAGGGCAAACCAGCGCACGGTCAAAGACGCGTACAGGGCCAAACAAGTACACCACAAGAAAGCAGGCGGTAGCGCCCCTGCGACTGAAAAAAATGTGCGCCAAAATGTGCGCTAACAAAAAGCACCCATATACAGCCATGATGAATGGCCCATACAGTGGCCCTCTAGGACAAATGAGGTGCAAAGGGGCACCGACAAACACGGACACCCGCTGTGTGAAAAATAGCGTGTGAACGTGTTCCTGGGTGCGCGGGAAGTTCCACACGCGATTAGCCTGGGTACGTGTACTTCGGGGGTGCGCGGGAAGTTCCACACGCGATTAGCCTGGGTACGTGTACTACGGGGTGCGCGGGAAGTTCCACACGGGATTGGCCTAGGTAGGTGGGGGTGCGTGGGAAGTTCCACACGCGATTGGCCTGGGTACGTGTACTACAGGGTATGCGGGAAGTTCCACACGCGATTGGCCTGGGTACGTGTATTCCGAGGTGCGCGGAAGATTCACACGCGATTTCTGCAGGGTACGTGTATTTCGGTGGTGCCGGGGAATGCTACACGTGATTTGGCCATGTGGGTCCCCCCAGGTGTTCCCTCTACACCCTCCACGGCCCCCGCAGGCAGCCCACACCACAGGGTACTACCCTGCACCCCTGCTCATGTCCCACAGGCAACCCATCCACCATGGCCATGCCCACCAGCCAACCCACATGTCACCTTGCACTACTGATCACCAACACATGTCTCCCACCACCCCCACCCCCCAGCAGTGCAGGGGCAGCCTCCACCAGGCCCCCACCCATGTCTCCCACCCCCCCCACCCCCCAGCCACCAGGGGCAGCCTCCACCAGGCCCCCACTCATGTCTCCCACCACCCCCACCCCCCAGAAGTGCAGGGGCAGCCTCCACCAGGCCCCCACTCATGTCCAACTCATGTCTCCCACCACCCCCACCCCCCAGCCACAAGGGGCAGCCTCCACCAGGCCCCCACTCATGTCTGCCACCCCCCCCAACCCCCCAGCAGTGCAGGGGCAGCCTCCACCAGGCCCCCACCCATGTCTACCACCACCCCCCAGCCACCAGGGGCAGCCTCCACCAGGCCCCCACCCATGTCCCCTATTACCCCCACCACCCAGGAGTGCATGGGCAGCCTCCACCAGGCCCCCACTCATGTCCCCATGCACCCCCACCCCCCAGCAGTGCAGGGGCAGCCTCCACCAGGCCCCCACCCATGTCTACCACCCCCCCACCCCCCAGCAGTGCAGGGGCAGCCTCCACCAGGCCCCCACTCATGTCTCCCATCACCCCCACCCCCCAGCCACCAGGGGCACCCTCCACCAGGCCCCCACTCATGTCTCCCACCACCCCCACCCCCCAGCAGTGCAGGGGCAGCCTCCACCAGGCCCCCACTCATGTCTCCCATCACCCCCACCCCCCAGCCACCAGGGGCAGCCTCCACCAGGCCCCCACTCATGTCTCCCACCACCCCCACCCCCCAGCAGTGCAGGGGCAGCCTCCACCAGGCCCCCACTCATGTCTCCCATCACCCCCACCCCCCAGCCACCAGGGGCAGCCTCCACCAGGACCCCACTCATGTCTCCCATCACCCCCACCCCCCAGCCACCAGGGGCAGCCTCCACCAGGCCCCCACTCATGTCCCCTATTACCCCCACCCCCCAGCAGTGCAGGGGTAGCCTCCACCAGGCCCCCACCCATGTCTCCCACCACCCCCACCCTCCAGCCACCAGGGGCAGCCTCCACCAGGCCCCCATTCATGTCTCCCACCACCCCCACCCCCCAGCAGTGCAGGGGCAGCCTCCACCAGGCCCGCACTCATGTCCAACTCATGTCTCCCACCACCCCCACCCCCCAGCAGTGCAGGGGCAGCCTCCACCAGGCCCCCACTCATGTCTCCCACCACCCCCACCCCACAGCCACCAGGGGCAGCCTCCACCAGGCCCCCACTCATGTCTCCCATCACCCCCACGCCCCAGCCACCAGGGGCAGCCTCCACCAGGCCCCCACTCATCTCTCCCACCACCCCCACCCCCCAGCCACCAAGGGCAGCCTCCACCAGGCCCCCACTCATGTCTCCCACCGCCCCCACCCCCCAGCAGTGCAGGGGCAGCCTCCACCAGGCCCCCACTCATGTCCAACTCATGTCTCCCACCACCCCCACCCCCCAGCAGTGCAGGGGCAGCCTTCACCAGGCCCCCACTCATGTCTCCCACCACCCCCACCCCCTAGCCACCAGGGGCAGCCTCCACCAGGCCCCCACTCATGTCTCCCATCACCCCTACCCCCCAGCCACCAGGGGCAGCCTCCTATTACCCCCACCCCCCAGCAGTGCAGGGGCAGCCTCCACCAGGCCCCCACCCATGTCTCCCACCACCCCCACCCCCCAGCCACCAGGGGCAGCCTCCACCAGGCCCCCACTCATGTCTCCCACCCCCCCACCCCCCAGCAGTGCAGGGGCAGCCTCCACCAGGCACCCACTCGTGTCCAACTCATGTCTCCCACCACCCCCACCCCCCAGCAGTGCAGGGGCAGCCTCCACCAGGCCCCCACTCATGTTACCCACCACCCCAACCCCCAGCCACCAGGTGCAGCCTCCACCAGGCCCCCACTCATGTCTCCCATCACCCACACCCCCCCAGCCACCAGGGGCAGCTTCCACCAGGCCCCCACTCATGTCTCCCACCACCCCCCAGCAGTGCAGTGGCAGCCTCCACCAGGCCCCCACCCATGTCTCCCACCACCCCCACACCCCAGCCACCAGGGGCAGCCTCCACCAGGCCCCCACTCATGTCTCCCACCACCCCCACCCCCCAGCAGTGCAGGGGCAGCCTCCACCAGGCCCCCACTCATGTCCAACTCATGTCTCCCACCACCCCCAACCCCCAGCAGTGCAGGGGCAGCCTCCACCAGGCCCCCACTCATGTCTCCCACCACCCCCACCCCCCAGCCACCAGGGGCAGCCTCCACCAGGCCCCCACTCATGTCTCCCATCACCCCCACCCCCCAGCCACCAGGGGCAGCCTCCACCAGGCCCCCACTCATGTCCCCTATTACCCCCACCCCCCAGCAGTGCAGGGGCAGCCTCCACCAGGCCCCCACCCATGTCTCCCAGCACCCCCACCCCCCAGTCACCAGGGCCAGCCTCCACCAGGCCCCCACTCATGTCTCCCACCACCCCCACCCCCCAGCCACCAGGGGCAGCCTCCACCAGGCCCCCACTCATGTCTCCCATCACCCCCCCAGCCACCAGGGGCAGCCTCCACCAGGCCCCCACTCATGTCCCCCACCACCCCCACCCCCCAGCAGTGCAGGGGCAGCCTCCACCAGGCCCCCACCCTTGTCTCCCACCACCCCCACCCCCCAGCCACCAGGGGCAGCCTCCACTAGGCCCCCACTCATGTCTCCCACCACCCCCGCCCCCCAGCAGTGCAGGGGCAGCCTCCACCAGGCCCCCACTCATGTCCAACTCATGTCTCCCACCACCCCCACCCCCCAGCAGTGCAGGGGCAGCCTCCACCAGGCCCCCACTCATGTCTCCCACCACCCCCACCCCCCAGCCACCAGGGGCAGCCTCCACCAGGCCCCCACTCATGTCTCCCATCCCCCCCACCCCCCAGCCACCAGGGGCAGCCTCCACCAGGCCACCATTCATGTCCCCTATTACCCCCACCCCCCAGCAGTGCAGGGGCAGCCTCCACCAGGCCCCCACCCATGTCTCCCACCACCCCCACCCCCCAGCCACCAGGGGCAGCCTCCACCAGGCCCCCACCCATGTCTCCCACCACCCCCACCCCCCAGCCACCAGGGGCAGCCTCCACCAGGCCCCCACTCATGTCCAACTCATGTCTCCCACCACCCCCACCCCCCAGCAGTGCAGGGGCAGCCTCCACCAGGCCCCCACTCATGTCTCCCACCACCCCCACCCCCCAGCCACCAGGGGCAGCCTCCACCAGGCCCCCACTCATGTCTCCCATCACCCCCACCCCCCAGCCACCAGGGGCAGCCTCCACCAGCCCCCCCTCATGTCTCCCATCACCCCCACCCCCCAGCCACCAGGGGCAGCCTCCACCAGGCCCCCACTCATGTCTCCTACCACCCCCACCCCCCAGCAGTGCAGGGGCAGCCTCCACCAGGCCCCCACTCATGTCCCCTATTACCCCCACCCCCCAGCAGTGCAGGGGCAGCCTCCACCAGGCCCCCACCCATGTCTCCCACCACCCCCACTCCCCAGCCACAAGGGGCAGCCTCCACCAGGCCCCCACTCATGTCTCCCACCACCCCCACCACCCAGCAGTGCAGGGGCAGCCTCCACCAGGCCCCCACTCATGTCTCCCACCACCCCCACCCCCCAGTCACCAGGGGCAGCCTCCACCAGGCCCCCACTCATGTCTCCCATCACCCCCACCCCCCAGACACCAGGGGCAGCCTCCACCAGGCCCCCACTCATGTCCCCCATCACCCCCACCCCCCAGCCACCAGGGGCAGCCTCCACCAGGCCCCACTCATGTCTCCCATCACCCCCACCCCCCAGCCACCAGGGGCAGCCTCCACCAGGCCCCCCTCATGTCTCCCATCACCCCCACCCCCCAGCAGTGCAGGGGCAGCCTCCACCAGGCCCCCACTCATGTCCAACTCATGTCTCCCACCACCCCCACCCCCCAGCAGTGCAGGGGCAGCCTCCACCAGGCCCCCACTCATGTCCCCCTGCACCCCCACACCCCAGCCGTGCGATTTGCCTGGGTACGTGTACCTCGGGGTGCGCGGGAAGTTCCACATGCGATTAGCCTGGGTACGTGTACTTCGGGGTGCGCTGGAAATCCCACGCGCGATTTGCCTGGGTACGTGTACCTCGGGGTGCGCGGGAAGTTCCACACGCGATTCGCCTGGGTACGTGTACTTCGGGGTGTGCGGGAAGTCCCACACGCGATTGGCCTGGGTACGTGTACTTCGGGGTGCGCGTGAACTTCCACACGCGATTGGGCCTGTGAGAGTGGGGTACATGTATTCCAGGGGTGGGTGGGAATATTTACCCGCGACTGTGCCTGTGAGAGCGTGCTACGTGTATTCCTGGGGTGGGCGGGAAGATTCACACGTTCGCCTACGACATGCCGAAAAATTAATGGTCCAATCCTGAGACACGTACGCCAGCATGAAGCAGGCGTACGTCGACCCGCGCAGCATAAAAGTGCGTGGAAACAACAAACAAGCTCATACGCCAGGATGAATATACCATTCCTAGCAGCAGTGGCCGTGGGTTACCAAAGGAGGAGGAGGAGGATAGTGAGGGCCTGAATTTTCACTCCCAGAACCAGCCTTTTTGGGATGCCTGATGACCAGGTGTATGAAGGTACAGATTTCCCCCACACATAATACTGGACCTGGTCAGTGAGTGGGAGGATGACCTCACATCACCCACCCTGTGCTCCCAAGCACTCAGCCCCCTGGAGAAGGCCCTCAATGTACTGCACTTCTTGGCCACAGGATCATTTCAGCGAACAAGTGCCATAGTGGGTGGGGTGTCACAGGCCATGCAGTCACGCTGCCTACACCAGGTCTTGAACATCATCACTGCACGCCCATCAGTCCGTAGGCACGTATATCTGCCCAGGACACCTGCAGAAAGGCAGGCTGCCTCCCTCGATTTCTACGGTGTGGCACAATTCCCAAAAGTGCTAGGTGCCATTGACTGCACCCATGTGGCACTACGTCCCCCCTGGGCATCTGAGCACATCTATAGGAACCGCAAGCACTGGCATTCCATCAACGTGCAGGTAGTATGTAATGCTAAGGGAATCATCACCTCAGTATATGCCAACTATCCAGGGTCCACCCACGACAGCTTCATTTACCGAATGTCTACCCTAAGCCGGGACCTAGAAGCTGGGCGGCATGGCGATACATGGCTGCTTGGTGAGTATGAATGCCACTGCACATGCATGCATGTCAGATGCAGAGTTATGTCACTACCCCACTAATGATACCCATCACCTCCTCACCAGGGGACGGTGCCTACCCTCTGAGCACCCACAGGATGACGCCAATTCGGAACCCCATCACGCCTCCAGAGGTAAGATACAACACAGCCCATATTGCAACCCAGGGCATAGTGGAGCGCACATTCGGAGTGCTCAAGTCACGCTTTCGCTCCCTTGACCGTTCTGGCGGGCAGCTGTTATATGCGCCCCCAGTAGTGTGCAGGATCATAGTGACAGCATGTGTCCTGCACAATGTTGCAACACGCCGGGGCCTGGCTGTGGACATGGTGGTGCCCCCACATCCCCAACCACATGCACGGCCGCTGCGCATGGGAGGGGAGAGGGCACGGGGTGAGGCACCCCGTATGCAGCTGATGGCTAATTACTTCACATAGAAATCACACCCCAGTGGAGTGCACACAGGCCTGGCACATACATCTGATAAGCAATGATGACTCGACCTGACAATTAAGACGAACAAAGGGACTGTCAACTGTCAGAACCATAGCAGCCTGAGATTGTTCATGTGGAAGTGTCACAATGTGTGCATCCCTACCTACACAAACACCACCAATGCAGTGTCATGAAAAGACACTTCCATGCTGCAGAAATGAATACCCACTTGCAAAATACTACATGAAAACAGTGCCATGTCACCCACCCCCTCCCCGACACGGCCACACAACACACCATGGCATGTCATGCAATGTGAGAGGAAAGAAATTAATCCCCAAAACATGCCCCAAGTGTCAGCAGCTACAGTGTCCCTAATGGAAACATGTACACACATGAAATGCTCACAGTAATGCAGGACCTACAACCAACATTACCAAATACTTACCAAGAATACCAATCACCTACACAACCTCCTACCTACCTTAAACATGACATTACAGACTTAAAAATTAGCTAGCCTCACCACCTGATGATGACAGCCCTCCGAACACTTCCAAGTATACAGTGTTAGCGCCACGCAAGAGTGTAGGTGCACTGCTTACAACATGGACTCCAGTTCCAAGGTGGACCGCATTGTGAAGACATGAGGAATGGACCTGCAAATATGGAGGATGAGATGGATGCAGAGGCACATATCAATACACCACGCAGTATACAATACAACAACAATATGCACTATGAATGTATACACAGTATTGACTACAGACTGCCCACACAGCTCATGGGAGTCCAATGTCACCATGTACGTCACTGTCACTTGGGCACACCCTTTGCAAGCCCATGGAAATGGGAAGCAGGAGGGGTGTGTGTGACAAAAACCCAAGCATCTGAACCAAATCCATGACAAGCCTGCATGTGCCCAGCCACAATGCAGCGTATGCCCACGGGAGCCACACAAGGCAACACACTGTCCAAAAAAAAAAAAAAAAAAATGGCCCGGGGGTGGGGGCAATGGGGGAGGCCACCCAGGAGGTCCGAGGACAGGGTGCACACCAAAACCCACCTGTGTGGATCTTGCGAAAAAAAACACCTCCATGGGCTCATGGCCTACACGGCTACCCTATTGTGGGAGTATCACTGCTGTCGCTATCCTCACCCTCTGCAGCTGCATCAGGAGGTGGTGGCACTATGGGAGGCAGCCCACGCAAAGCCCTAGTCTCTTCCTCCATGGCTGCAAGCATGGGGGTGTGGTAGGTCTCGTTCTGGAGGATAAGTGTGCGGAGGTCCCCATGCAACAACTCACGGGATGCCCGGACCTCCACCCTAGTTGCCTGCATCTCAGCTGAGAGCGTACGGGTGAGACGCTCCAGCTGCTGTTCTGTCATTCAGTTTGTTGAAGCCTCAAGCTCAACAAGAGTCGTCCTGAGGTGAAGGAGTTCCAGCCTCAGGGCTTCCCTGTGATGGCTTCCTGCAGAGTCGCCAGTGCCGCCCGCCTGTCCCTGTCGGACGCCAACATGTACTCCCTGTGTGACTGGCAGATGGAGTCGGTTGCCTGCTGTAGTCGCTCCATCAGCCTTTCGGGGGGGACAATGGAAGTGGCCACCCTATCCATGGCCTGAGCCATCATCTCTGATGATGCTGCCTGTTGGGTTGCCATACAGTATGCGGATTGCTCCCATGCGGTATTGCCAGGTGGTGTATGGCCACCACGTCGGCGGGCACCACACCTGTCTGGGATAAGGCGAACTGTGCCTTGCTGTGCCGGCACTGCCTGAGGCTGCAGGACTGCATTCTCCCTCTGATCTGCTGGCCCCGGAACAGGATCAGATGTCGCGGAGTGTGACCCTGCATCCATAACCACCATAACCACCAAAGGCGTACCTGCCAACACTGACATCCCCATTGAGGGTTCTAACCCTGGTGCAGGTGTGTCGGACAGAACAGAATCCCTCCCAGGAACACTCACCCAGGAACACTCACCTGCGACGGCACATAGGTCTCATCATCCAAATCGACACCTGAGTACAGCTCGGGGGAGGTGCAGCCAGAGACACCCCTTAAGAGCACGACCTGCAGCAGTTGTGGGTTCTCACCCACCACCACACCACGTCCCTCACTGGTGGTCGGTCGGCCCTCAGACCCCTCCTGGGTCTGCATCATCTCCACAACCCCAGCAGTATCAAGTGCGTCTTCCCCTGCAAAGACATAAAAGAAAACAAATGGAAACAGGCATTAGCACTATGGCACACAATTAGGGCTGAGAGGCTACAGAAACAGTACTTGATTGACACATGTCCCACATGACTAAAACACTCCCATGCATGCACCGTCACTGCGTGGGATGGGGAGGCAGATGGCACACATTGATGACACCAAGATGGAAGATGAACTCATTTGCTGCATGCTGCCTAGCAGTGGCATCACACATTGGCCAGTGATTGGCAGGTCAAATACACATGCCATCACACAGATGGCATGTACCCTAGCCATGAAGTGAAGAGGGAGAGGAGGTCACCAATTGTTCATTCAGTCCAGTTTGTTCATATAATTGATTATTTTCATTGTAATGGATCAAATGTTTAACCTGCAGCTGCCAGTCAAAAATGGTCCTATAGCACAGGGACATGTCCAAACTAATCATGTCCACGAAACTGAGCCAGTCCACTGTACCATAGCCATGTCAGACATGTGACAATAGGACTGAGAAATCCTGAGTAAAAGTGGTGTTATGCAAACAATCTGCCTGAATAAACAGAGGTAAGTAAGCAATAGTGTTGTGGCAAGATGACACTCCAAGGGCAACTGGCGTGGTGTTGGGCTGGATGTCTAATGTTGGCCAAAGGGATGCTGCTATACCCAAATGCTGGTGCCAAGAATGTATAGGAAGAGGCACATGGGTGAGCCGAACCACTCAGGCACACACACCCTCCCCTGGCACCCAAACAGAAGCCCTCCCACACACACCATGCACATGGATGACACACACATGCATGCGCACTCACCGGACAATGCCTCGTCATCTGCCAGTTCTCCCACGCCTTGGATCTGTTCCTCCATGACGTAGGTCCCAGCAACCTGCTCATGTGGAATGAGTTCTATGTCGTCTGCTGGAGACCCACCTCCAGTCACTAGAGTTGCGGCATGACTTGAGGCCAGCTTATTCTTTGCCCTGCGCTTCAGGTAATTCCAGCGCTTGTAGCATTCATTAGCTGTGCGCCTCACGATTCCAAGGGCACTTATGATGTCCGCAATGGTCTGCCAGTGCCTGAAGTTGTGCAGGTGTGGTCTTGGATCCTGCAACAATCACCATTTTGCGGTCATGTGCGGACAAATACTCTACAAGTGCATTCAGTTGGGCCTCATTGAAGCTGGGCTTCCTTGACGGGCCGGACTGTGTAGCCGTGTCTCGGGCATCAGCC
Source organism: Ambystoma mexicanum (assembly GCF_040938575.1). Classification (NCBI taxonomy): domain Eukaryota; kingdom Metazoa; phylum Chordata; class Amphibia; order Caudata; family Ambystomatidae; genus Ambystoma; species Ambystoma mexicanum. The sequence goes on along the minus strand of NC_090941.1, from coordinate 732,013,553 downwards.
TCTACTGGATGAGCACTCTTCCTCTTCCGCTTGGAAGGTGGTGGGGATCCTGAGTGTCCTACGCCGCTCTGGACACTAGGGGCAGGAGCGTGGGATTGCACACTCAGCATGGGAGTTGGTGCAGGCATTATCTCAAGTGTGATGGTGTCAGGGGGAATGTCAGCATGATGGACTTGGACTGACACTGTCCTGGATGGGTGTGTGAGAGGTGGGGTGGATGGAGCCGCAGCTGCCCCTGCAGCCTCCCCAGCTGCCCCTGCAGCCTCCCCAGCCTGCCTACGTGGGGCAGCAGATGACCTAGCTGCCCCTGATCCACGTGGCCTGATGACACCAACGTTCACCGGCGCACGTGGCCTAGACCTGCTGACCTGGAAGTCAGCCATGGAGTCACCCTGTGCCAGGTCTGGTTCCACAGTGGGCTGGTCCAACAAGGGCTGAGCATGGATGGTGTCAGCCACGGTAACCTCAACCAGGGGCGGGGGGCATGGGTGTCCCTGACTGCTCCTCCACACATGGGGGGCTAGGGGCACCCTGCAAGTCACGGCCACGTCCCCTACTGGATCCACCACGGCCACCACTTGGGGCTCGGCCACCTTTGCCACCCTTACGGCTTGGTCGCCTCCCAGCCATGGCACTGATGTTATTGTGCCTATGGGAGTCGATGTGAACTATTGTCCTGGGCAATTGGGAGTCAAAGGGGTTGGGTACCAGATGGTAATCGTACCCTAGTGCTCTAGCAAGGCTGTATGTCACCCCTAGGGAAAGATGACGGGTCACGCAACGCACAGGCACCCCAAAAAAGCCAAGTAAGGTGCACGCAACCCCTCCTAGACCACGTGCGTGGAAAAATAAACCTGCACTACGCTGTGGCACCCAGGAACACAAGAATGAACGTATGCGTGTCACACGCAGCCTAGAATGACCTCTGAAGGGGTACGCGACACACGGGGCAAGCACAGATGCACGACTCACCGTCTGCCAGGAACAAAAGCATGAAAAAAATGCGCGTGTGCGCGCTGGCAACACCCCCGCCAAAAGAAGAATCGTACGCTGTCTGAGGAGACAGGACAACAGTAGTAGGGAACGCTGTTTGAGGAAACAGGCCCAGGAAAAAGAGGAAAAGAGAAAAAGCTGTCAGAGGTAACAGGGAGTACGAACTGGAAACGCCGTGAAGTAAATCGCGTGTGAACCGACAAGAAGTACAGATTTCACCCACTCGCTCTCCACGAAAAGCACGTACAAGGAAATGGCGTTCTACACGTACCTTTTATACACACGTCACAGACGCGCATACGCGATGAGGCCATTTCCACCAATTACGCGCTTTGACACTCGGACGTGTATCTCTTCATTTTTACACGCGCCATTCTCTACGGCCATGCGCGTGACATCACAGCTGCGCATGGTGGCCTTTGGGCCAATGAAATCGCATATGCGAGCACACGTGGTAAAACTGCACGTCCGAGTGTCATCGCGTGTAATCGGAGGGAAGTGAGCGTACACGCGATTGGCCTGGGTACGTGTATTTCTGTGGTGCACAGGAAGTTCCACACGCGATTGGTGGAAATCCACGTGTGCTCTGTCATCACGTGTAATGAGGGAAACACCCGCGCGCCTCACGTCACAGACGCGCTCACGCGCTAAGGGTCTTTGGTCCAATGAAATCGCATATGCGTGCTGACGTGCATACGCGCTAAGGGCCTTTCCTCGATTTACACGCAGACGTGCAGGATTTTCACGTGCCAAATCACTCCGTATCAAGCTGGCCACGGAAGACCACGCTCCTGCCCAAAAGGCCGAATTACTGCCCCCCAGAGCACCGAGCAGCCTCCCACGAGCCATCTGCTGCTGCCTGCCTGCCTGCTGCCACCGTGCCCTGCCATTTGGTGCCTGCACATCAGCCATCTGCAGGGGTCCATTTGCTGTGTCCACCCCTGCTGGAACAGAAGACTCCCGACTGGGATACCATCGCTCCACAGCCCAGCCAAAGGACCCAGTTGCCCACCCACTCCTGCCTCTGGGGTTGCCCTGTCGGGTACTGCAACATCTGGCACCACTGGCAACCCCCGGCCAGAGAGGCAGAGGGGCACTAGCTTCACTGCCACCGAAGTTGGTGTCCTTGTGAAGCAAGTCCTGGGGCAGTATGATGCCCTCTTCGGAAGTAAGCGCACCAACAAGGAAGGACGGACTCGGATCTGGACGGACATCGTGACTGCCATCAACGCGGAGGGGGTGGCAGTCCATGACTACCAACATGTCAAGAAGCGCTGGGATGACTGCAGGTCCAGGACCCTCTTGAAGGCCCGGCACCTCGTGGAGGGGGGCCGTGGCCGCATGAGTACCATCCAGATGAGGGTCCTGGAACGCGTAGGCCCAGCGCCCCACGCCCATATCCTTGAGAGGCAGACCCGTCTGGAGTTGAGCGGTAAGTGGCCAAGCATTGCTGTGTGAGACAGGGCATGTCGCAGTGTGCTGGTTGTCTGATACTTGCCTGTATGTGTGACATAGGCCATGTATGCATGTGTGTGTGCAGGGACGTCATGCATGTGAGACCAGTAATGTGTGAAACACACGGTTGGTGCATGTGTTCAAATGCAACATGGGTTGCCCTATGCGGAATGGCCACATGAAAGCATGCCAGTCTCTGTTCCTGGACGTGGGTGAGGGATGGGTGCTGATGCCATGTACATGTATGCTGTCCATGTCTGTGTGTCTGACCTGCGTGTCTGTGACTTGTGAATGCCAGGGATGCATGACACATGTCTGTCGCAATGTTCAGGTTCACTGATGCAGCCTAGTCATCCTTGTATCCACTGTGTCTGTGGTGTACGAGGCCAGATGGATGAAACTAGGGTGAAGTGTGTGCATGTGATAGGTATGGCCCATGATGCATGTGAGTTCCAAAACAACAGTGTATGTTTCAAGAATCACTTGGACATGTATGCTAATGTCCATAGCATGCGTCATGCCTGTTACCGCATGTGTTTTACCTGCACTGAGCCATGTGTTGTGGAGGAACATGATGGAAGTGATCTTTGACAGTGCCACTCATCTGCTATTGTTTCCTGTCTAGGGGACCATTGTACAGTACCCTGATGCTTGTGTTCTATGTCTCCCTCTACACAGCACCACGTGAAGAAGAGGGCGGGGACGGCTCTGTGGAGCAAAGCGGCGGGGATGCCCCCACGGCTTGCAACGGCGGAAGACGGGGTGGAGCTATCCAGGTTGGTGGTTTCCACAGAAGAGGAGGAGGCCGCTACTGAGGCGGACATGGGGCCTGGTGGGGGCATCCCTGCTGGTGCAAGTGTTGCAGTCCAGGGGCAGGGGCAGGAGGCAGCACAGGTCGCCGTGGAGGGGCCTGTGCATGTCACTGTCCCTGACACTGTGACTGCACCACCATGCACCAGCAGGGATGCCCCATCCCAGGCCCGTCCGCAGGTAGGGGGGATGTCCATGTCATCTGACTCCCCTCCACCTGCGGACGAGGGGACCCCTGGCCGTATGGAGAAGGTCCTGATTGGTGTCGCGTTGCGCACAGGTACAATTCGTGATGAGGTGCGTGCTTCCCGGGAGGAGCATGCACGTCATCACGGAGAGCACCGTGCCGATGTGGCCCAGTTGGGATCGGCCATGGTCGGGGGTTTCCTACATGTGACGGCCAATCTGGCGACCCTCTCCTCCTCTGTGGAGACTATGCACCAGTCGTTCTCCATGCCGTCTTCCGGCCCAGATGCCACCAGGGCCCCCTGTGGACCTGCCCCGACCAATGCAGCCGGCTCGGTGGGGATCCCATCCCTGCCACAGTCGGGAGTCGGAGGTCCAGCAGGGGTGGACACACCAGCAACTGGACCCCAGCAGATGGAGGATGTGACGGCATCATCGGGCAGGGCACGTGCACGACGGCGTCGGTGGATTCCATCAGCCTGTATGCTGTCATGCTGGCACAGGCAGTTGCGTCAGAGGCAGCGGCAGGCTCGACGTGGGCAGCATCATGGCTCGGGGCCATCAACATCAGGGGTGCAGGCATCGGCCGGAGGGCAGGAGAACCCTGGAATGGGAGTGGCTTCCGTGTGGGAGCGGTTGGGCCAGCAGATAGGTGCGGAGCGGCAGCGGGCAGAGGAGGAACGGCTCACAATGGTCAGGGCGGAGAACTCCATGCGGAGGGCGCTGAGGCGGGCTGGGTGCCTCGAGGGTCTTCGTAGGGAGTTGGAGCTGGACACTGCTTTATCCCTGTGAGACCTCGGGGCCAGGGAACATGCCCGCCTCCAAGCCATTGAACAGGAGTTCGATGATGCCCTGGCCCATGACAACATCCAGTGAGCCGTTGGACTAGCCCGCTGCCCATGTAAAATAGTTATGTAGTTAGTGTTAGGTTTCCTTTGTTTTTGCATTTTCTTTGGACCTTTTGGACAATGGGCGACATTTTTGTATATAGTTATTTTTTATTAGGTAGTGTTGTTAGATAGGTTTCATTTCTTTTGTTGGGATCATGGACCCTGGCTTGTTCACCTGTACATAGTTCACTGTTGGATTTTCTTTTCTTTTTACAATTTACCCATGGAGCAATGGCTTTCAATTATAATTTCCCATTGGATTTTCTTTTGTGGACTCCTTTGGATTCTGATTTTTGGTTTTGCATTTTTTCACGGACATGCTTCTTTTTACTTTTTTTACATTCCCATTTCTGTTTTTGATTCAATTCTTGTTTCCTTTAATACATATTTTTTGATCAAACTTCAATGTGTGGTATCATCTCATTGGTTTCATGCATATCATGATATGGGTTTTGAGATTCACTGACACCCATTGTGTGTATGTGAGGGACATGTGTTCGTTTCCAAACTTGCAATTGCTGTTCTATCATGTTATTGCCATTTCTGAGTGGGTGGATGCAATACTCGGGTGGGTGTTTTGCATTTGGAGGCTGACCATAGGGACCAGGGATCTAGATTGTGATGCCATGTTGGCTGAGGAACATGAGTTGGACATGAGTGGGGGCCTGCTGGCAGGTGCCCCACAGTGCTGGGGGGTAGGGGTGCAGGGGAACATGAGTTGGACATGAGTGTGGGCCTGCTGGCAGGTGCCCCACAGTGCTGGGGGTTGGGGGTGCAGGGGAACATGAGTTGGACATGAGTGGAAGCATGCTGGCAGGTGCCCCACAGTGCTGGGGGGTGGGGGTGCAGGGGAACATGAGTTGGACATGAGTGGGGGCCTGCTGGCAGGTGCCCCACAGTGCTGGGGGGTGGGGGTGCAGGGAGACAGGAGTGGGGGCCTGGTTGAGGGTGCCCCTGACTGCTGGGGGGTGGGGGTGCAGGGAGACAGGAGTGGGGGCCTGGTGGAGGCTGCCCCTGCACTGCTGGGGGGTGGGGGTGGTGGTAGACATGAGTGGGGGCCTGGTGGAGGCTGCCCCTGCACTGCTGGGGGGTGGGGGTGATGGGAGACATGAGTGGGGGCCTGGTGGAGGCTGCCCCTGCACTGCTGTGGGGTGGGGGTGGTGGCAGACATGGGTGGGGCCCTGGTAGAGGCTGCCCCTGCACTGCTGGGGGGTGGGGGTGGTGGGAGACATGAGTGGGGGCCTGGTGGAGGCTGCCCCTGGTGGCTGGGGGGTGGGGATGGTGGGAGACATGGGTGGGGGCCTGGTGGAGGCTGCACCTGCACTGCTGGGGGGTGGGGGTGGTGGGAGACAGGAGTGGGAGCCTGGTGGAGGGTGCCCCTGACTGCTGGGGGGTAGGGGGTGCAGGGAGACATGAGTGGGGGCCTGGTGGAGGCTGCCCCTGGTGGCTGGGGGGTGGGGGTGCAGGGAGACAGGAGTGGGGGCCTGGTGGAGGGTGCCCCTGACTGCTGGGGGGTAGGGGGTACAGGGAGACATGAGTGGGGGCCTGGTGGAGGCTGCCCCTGCACTGCTGGGGGGTGGGGGTAATAGGGGACATGAGTGGGGGCCTGGTGGAGGCTGCCCCTGCACTGCTGGGGGGTGGGGGTGCAGGGAGACGGGAGTGGGGGCCTGGTGGAGGCTGCCCCTGGTGGCTGGGGGGTGGGGGTGGTGGGGGACATGGGTGGGGGCCTTGTGGAGGCTGCCCCTGCACTGCTGGGGGGTGGGGGTAATAGGGGACATGAGTGGGGGCATGGTGGAGGCTGCCCTTGGTGGCTGGGGGGTGGGGGTGGTGGTAGACATGAGTGGGGGCCTGGTGGAGGCTGCCCCTGCGCTGCTGGGGGGTGGGGGTAATAGGGGACATGAGTGGGGGCCTGGTGGAGGCTGCCCCTGGTGGCTGGGGGGTGGGGGTGGTGGTAGACATGAGTGGGGGCCTGGTGGAGGCTGCCCCTGCACTGCTGGGAGGTGAGGTAATAGGGGACATGAGTGGGGGCCTGGTGGAGGCTGCCCCTGGTGGCTGGGGGGTGGGGGTGGTGGTAGACATGAGTGGGGGCCTGGTGGAAGCTGCCCCTGGTGGCTGGGGGGTGGGGGTGCTGGGAGACAGGAGTGGGAGCCTGGTGGAGGGTGCCCCTGACTGCTGGGGGCCAGAGGGTGCAGGGAGACAGGAGTGGGGGCCTGGTGGAGGGTGCCCCTGACTGCTGGGGGGTGGGGGTGCAGGGAGACAGGAGTGGGGGCCTGGTGGAGGGTGCCCCTGACTGCTGGGGGGTGGGGGTGCTGGGAGACATGCATTGTTGATCAGTAGTGCAAGGTGACATGTGGGTTGGCAGGGGGGCATGCCCATGGTGGATGGGCTGCCTGCAGGACATGAGCAGGGGTGCAGGGTAGTCCCCCGTGGTGTGGGCTGCCTGCAGGGGCCATGGAGGTTTTAGAGCGAACACCTGGGAGGACCCACACGGCCAATTCACGTGTAGTACTCCCCAGAACCCCTGAAATACACGTACCCTGATGAAATCGCGTGTGGAACTTCCCGCGCACCCCTGAAATACACGTACCCTGCTGAAATCGCGTGTGGAACTTCCCGCGCACCCCTGGAATACACGTACCCTGCTCGCACGGGGCCAATCACGTGTGGAACTTCCCGCGCACCCCTGAAATACACGTACCCTGCTCGCACGGGGCCAATCGCGTGTGGAACTTCCGGCGCACCCCTGAAATACACATACCCTACTGAAATCGCGTGTGGAACTTCCCGCGCACCCCTGAAATTCACGTACCCTGCTGAAATCGCGTGTGGAACTTCCAGCGCACCCCTGGAATACACGTACCTTGCTCGCACGGGGCCAATCGTGTGTGGAACTTCCCGCGCACCCCTGAAATACACGTACCCTGATGGAATCGCGTGTGGAACTTCCCACGCACGCCTGAAATACACGTACCCTGCTGAAATCGCGTGTGGAACTTCCCGCACACCCCTGAAATACACGTACCCTGCTGAAATCGCGTGTGGAACTTCCCGCGCACCCCTGAAATACACGTACCCTGCTCGCACGGGGCCAATCGCGTGTGGAACTTCCCGCGCACCCCTGAAATATACGTACCCTGCTGAAATCGTGTGTGGAACTTCCTGCGCACCCCTGGAATACACGTACCCTGCTCGCACGGGGCCAATCGCGTGTGGAACTTCCCGCGCACCCCTGAAATACACGTACCCTGCTCGCACGGGGCCAATCGCGTGTGGAACTTCCCGCGCACCCCTGAAATACACGTACCCTGCTGAAATCGCGTGTGGAACTTCCCGCGCACCCCTGAAATTCACGTACCCTGCTGAAATCGCTTGTGGAACTTCCCGCGCACCCTGGAATACATGTACCTTGCTCGCACTGGGCCAATCGCGTGTGGAACTTCCCGCGCACCCCTGAAATACACGTACCCTGATGGAATCGCGTGTGGAACTTCCCGCGCACCCCTGAAATACACGTACCCTGCTGAAATCGCGTGTGGAACTTCCCGCGCACCCCTGAAATACACGTACCCTGCTGAAATCGCGTGTGGAACTTCCCGCGCACCCCTGGAATACACGTACCCTGATGGAATCGCGTGTGGAACTTCCCGCGCACCCCTGAAATACACGTACCCTGCTGAAATCGCGTGTGGAACTTCCCGCGCACCCCTGGAATACACGTACCCTGCTGAAATCGCGTGTGGAACTTCCCGCGTACCCCTGAAATACACGTACCCTGATGGAATCGCATGTGGAACTTCCCGCGCACCCCTGAAATACACGTACCCTGCTGAAATCGCGTGTGGAACTTCCCGCGCACCCCTGAAATACACGTACCCTGCTGAAATCGCGTGTGGAACTTCCCGCGCACCCCTGAAATACACGTACCCTGCTCGCACGGGGCCAATCGCGTGTGGAACTTCCCGCGCACCCCTGAAATATACGTACCCTGCTGAAATCGCATGTGGAACTTCCTGCGCACCCCTGGAATACACGTACCCTGCTCGCACGGGGCCAATCGCGTGTGGAACTTCCCGCGCACCCCTGAAATACACGTACCCTGCTGAAATCGCGTGTGGAAATTCCCGCGCACCCCTGAAATTCACCTACCCTGCTGAAATCGCGTGTGGAACTTCCCGCGCACCCCTGGAATACACGTACCTTGCTCGCACGGGGCCAATCGCGTGTGGAACTTCCCGCGCACCCCTGAAATACACGTACCCTGCTGAAATCGCATGTGGAACTTCCCGCGCACCCCTGAAATACACGTACCCTGCTGAAATCGCGTGTGGAACTTCCCGCGCACCCCTGAAATACACGTACCTTGCTCGCACGGGGCCAATCGCGTGTGGAACTTCCCGCGCACCCCTGAAATACACGTACCCTGCTGAAATTGCATGTGGAACTTCCCGCGCACCCCTGAAATACACGTACCCTGCTGAAATCGCGTGTGGAACTTCCCGCGCACCCCTGAAATACACGTACCCTGCTGAAATCGCGTGTGGAACTTCCCGCGCACCCCTGAAATACACGTACCCTGCTCGCACGGGGCCAATCGCGTGTGGAACTTCCCGCACACCCCTGAAATACACATACCCTGCTGAAATCGCGTGTGGAACTTCACGCGCACCCCTGAAATACACGTACCCTGCTGAAATCGCGTGTGGAACTTCCCGCGCACCCCTGGAATACACGTACCCTGATGGAATCGCGTGTGGAACTTCCCGCGCACCCCTGAAATACACGTACCCTGCTGAAATCGCGTGTGGAACTTCCCGCGCACCCCTGGAATACACGTACCCTGCTGAAATCGCGTGTGGAACTTCCCGCGTACCCCTGAAATACACGTACCCTGATGGAATCGCGTGTGGAACTTCCCGCGCACCCCTGAAATACACGTACCCTGCTGAAATCGCGTGTGGAACTTCCCGCGCACCCCTGAAATACACGTACCCTGCTGAAATCGCGTGTGGAACTTCCCGCGCACCCCTGAAATACACGTACCCTGCTCGCACGGGGCCAATCGCGTGTGGAACTTCCCGCGCACCCCTGAAATATACGTACCCTGCTGAAATCGCATGTGGAACTTCCCGCGCACCCCTGGAATACACGTACCCTGCTCGCACGGGGCCAATCGCGTGTGGAACTTCCCGCGCACCCCTGAAATACACGTACCCTGCTGAAATCGCGTGTGGAACTTCCTGCGCACCCCTGAAATTCACGTACCCTGCTGAAATCGCGTGTGGAACTTCCCGCGCACCCCTGGAATACACGTACCTTGCTCGCACGGGGTCAATTGCGTGTGGAACTTCCCGCGCACCCCTGAAATACACGTACCCTGCTGAAATCGCATGTGGAACTTCCCGCGCAATCCTGAAATACACGTACCCTGCTGAAATCGCGTGTGGAACTTCCCGCGCACCCCTGAAATACACGTACCCTGCTCGCACGGGGCCAATCGCGTGTGGAACTTCCCGCGCACCCCTGAAATACACGTACCCTGCTGAAATCGCGTGTGGAACTTCCCGCGCACCCCTGAAATACACGTACCCTGCTCGCACGGGGCCAATCGCGTGTGGAACTTCCCGCACACCCCTGAAATACACATACCCTGCTGAAATCGCGTGGGGAACTTCACGCGCACCCCTGTAATACACGTACCCTGCTGGAATCGCGTGTGATACTTCCCGCGCACCCCTGAAATACACGTACCCTACTGATTTTGCGTGTGATACTTCCCGCGCACCCCTAATGCACACGTACACAGGACAATCGCGTGTGGAACTTCCCGCGAACCACTGAAATACATGTTCCATGCTTGGCGTTTGCTGTTTGCCAGCCCTGTGAACTGGGGGGTGGGGGTAATAGGGGACATGAGTGGGGGCCTGGTGGAGGCTGCCCTTGGTGGCTGGGGGGTGGGGGTAGTGGTAGACATGAGTGGGGGCCTGGTGGAGGCTGCCCCTGCACTGCTGGGGGGTGGGGATAATAGGGGGCATGAGTGGGGGCCTGGTGGAGGCTGCCCCTGGTGGCTGGGGGGTGGGGGTGGTGGTAGACATGAGTGGGGGCCAGGTGGAGGCTGCCCCTGCACTGTTGGGAGGTGGGGGTAATAGGGGACATGAGTGGGGGCCTGGTGGAGGCTGCCCCTGGTGGCTGGGGGGTGGGGGTGGTGGTAGACATGAGTGGGGGCCTGTTGGAGGCTGCCCCTGGTGGCTGGGGGGTGGCGGTGCTGGGAGACAGGAGTGGGAGCCTGGTGGAGGGTGCCCCTGACTGCTGGGGGCCAGAGGGTGCAGGGAGGCAGGAGTGGGGGCCTGGTGGAGGGTGCCCCTGACTGCTGGGGGGGTGGGGGTGGGGGTGCAGGGAGACAGGAGTGGGGGCCTGGTGGAGGGTGCCCCTGACTGCTGGGGGGTGGGGGTGCTGGGAGACATGCATTGTTGATCAGTAGTGCAAGGTGACATGTGGGTTGGCTGGGGGGCATGCCCATGGTGGATGGGCTGCCTGCGGGACATGAGCAGGGGTGCAGGGTAGTCCCCCGTGGTGTGGGCTGCCTGCAGGGGCCATGGAGGTTGTAGAGCGAAGACCTGGGAGGACCCACACGGCCAATTCACGTGTAGTACTCCCCAGAACCCCTGAAATACACGTACCCTGCTGAAATCGCGTGTGGAACTTCCCGCGCACCCCTGAAATATACGTACCCTGGTGAAATCTCGTGTGGAACTTCCCGCGCACCCCTGGAATACACGTACCCTGCTCGCACGGGGCCAATCGCGTGTGGAACTTCCCGCGCACCCCTGAAATACACGTACCCTGCTCGCACGGGGCCAATCTCGTGTGGAACTTCCCGCGCACCCCTGAAATACACGTACCCTGCTGAAATCGCGTGTGGAACTTCCCGCGCACCCCTGAAATTCACGTACGGTGCTGAAATCGCTTGTGGAACTTCCCGCGCACCCCTGAAATTCACGTACCCTGCTGAAATCGCGTGTGGAACTTCCCGCACACCCCTGGAATACACGTACCTTGCTCGCACGGGGCCAATCACGTGTGGAACTTCCCGCGCAACCCTGAAATACACGTACCCTGATGGAATCGCGTGTGGAACTTCCCGCGCACCCCTGAAATACACGTACCCTGCTGAAATCGCGTGTGGAACTTCCCGCGCACCCCTGAAATACACGTACCCTGCTGAAATCGCGTGTGGAACTTCCCGCGCACCCCTGAAATACACGTACCCTGCTCGCACTGGGCCAATCGCGTGTGGAACTTCCCGCGCACCCCTGAAATATAGGTACCCTGCTGAAATCGCGAGTGGAACTTCCTGCGCACCCCTGGAATACACGTACCCTGCTCGCACGGGGCCAATCGCGTGTGGAACTTCCCGTGCACCCCTGAAATACACGTACCCTGCTCGCACGGGGCCAATTGCGTGTGGAACTTCCCGCGCACCCCTGAAATACACGTTCCCTGCTGAAATCGCGTGTGGAACTTCCCGCGCACCTCTGAAATTCACGTACCCTGCTCGCACGGGGACAATCGCGTGTGGAACTTCCCGCACACCCCTGAAATACACATACCCTGCTGAAATCGCGTGTGGAACTTCACGCGCACCCCTGTAATACACGTACCCTGCTGGAATCGTGTGTGATACTTCCCGCGCAACCCTGAAATACACGTACCCTACTGATTTTGCGTGTGATACTTCCCGCGCACCCCTAATGCACACGTACACAGGACAATCGCGTTTGGAACTTCCCGCGAACCACTGAAATACATGTTCCCTGCTTGGCGTTTGCTGTTTGCCAGCCCTGTGAACTGGGGGGTGGGGGTAATAGGGGACATGAGTGGGGGCCTGGTGGAGGCTGCCCTTGGTGGCTGGGGGGTGGGGGTGGTGGTAGACATGAGTGGGGGCCTGGTGGAGGCTGCCCCTGCACTGCTGGGGGGTGGGGATAATAGGGGACATGAGTGGGGGCCTGGTGGAGGCTGCCCCTGGTGGCTGGGGGGTGGGGGTGGTGGTAGACATGAGTGGGGGCCTGGTGGAGGCTGCCCCTGCACTGCTGGGAGGTGAGGTAATAGGGGACATGAGTGGGGGCCTGGTGGAGGCTGCCCCTGGTGGCTGGGGGTGGGGGTGGTGGTAGACATGAGTGGGGGCCTGGTGGAGGCTGCCCCTGGTGGCTGGGGGGTGGGGGTGCTGGGAGACAGGAGTGGGAGCCTGGTGGAGGGTGCCCCTGACTGCTGGGGGCCAGAGGGTGCAGGGAGACAGGAGTGGGGGCCTGGTGGAGGGTGCCCCTGACAGCTGGGGGGTGGGGGTGCAGGGAGACAGGAGTGGGGGCCTGGTGGAGGGTGCCCCTGACTGCTGGGGGGTGGGGGTGCTGGGAGACATGCATTGTTGAACAGTAGTGCAAGGTGACATGTGGGTTGGCAGGGGGGCATGCCCATGGTGGATGGGCTGCCTGCGGGACATAAGCAGGGGTGCAGGGTAGTCCCCCGTGGTGTGGGCTGCCTGCAGGGGCCATGGAGGTTTTAGAGCGAACACCTGGGAGGACCCACACGGCCAATTCACGTATAGTACTCCCCAGAACCCCTGAAATACACGTACCCTGATGAAATCGCGTGTGGAACTTCCCGCGCACCCCTGAAATACACGTACCCTGCTGAAATCGCGTGTGGAACTTCCCGCGCACCCCTGGAATACACGTACCCTGCTCGCACGGGGCCAATCACGTGTGGAACTTCCCGCGCACCCCTGAAATACACGTACCCTGCTCGCACGGGACCAATCGCGTGTGGAACTTCCGGCGCACCCCTGAAAAACACATACCCTACTGAAATCGCGTGTGGAACTTCCCGCGCACCCCTGAAATTCACGTACCCTGCTGAAATCGCGTGTGGAACTTCCCGCGCACCCCTGGAATACACGTACCTTGCTCGCACGGGGCCAATCGTGTGTGGAACTTCCCGCGCACCCCTGAAATACACGTACCCTGATGGAATCGCGTGTGGAACTTCCCACGCACGCCTGAAATACACGTACCCTGCTGAAATCGCGTGTGGAACTTCCCGCACACCCCTGAAATACACGTACCCTGCTGAAATCGCGTGTGGAACTTCCCGCGCACCCCTGAAATACACGTACCCTGCTCGCATGGGGCCAATCGCGTGTGGAACTTCCCGCGCACCCCTGAAATATACGTACCCTGCTGAAATCGTGTGTGGAACTTCCTGCGCACCCCTGGAATACACGTACCCTGCTCGCACGGGGCCAATCGCGTGTGGAACTTCCCGCGCACCCCTGAAATACACGTACCCTGCTCGCACGGGGCCAATCGCGTGTGAACTTCCCGCGCACCCCTTTAATACACGTTCCCTGCTGAAATCGCGTGTGGAACTTCCCGCGCACCCCTGAAATTCACGTACCCTGCTGAAATCGCTTGTGGAACTTCCCGCGCACCCTGGAATACATGTACCTTGCTCGCACTGGGCCAATCGCGTGTGGAACTTCCCGCGCACCCCTGAAATACACGTACCCTGATGGAATCGCGTGTGGAACTTCCCGCGCACCCCTGAAATACACGTACCCTGCTGAAATCGCGTGTGGAACTTCCCGCGCACCCCTGAAATACACGTACCCTGCTTGCACGGGGCCAATCGCGTGTGGAACTTCCCGCGCACCCTGAAATACACGTACCCTGCTCGCACAGGGCCAATCGCGTGTGGAACTTCCCGCGCACCCCTGAAATACACGTACCCTGCTGAAATCGCGTGTGGAACTTCCCGCGCACCCCTGGAATACACGTACCCTGATGGAATCGCGTGTGGAACTTCCCGCGCACCCCTGAAATACACGTACCCTGCTGAAATCGCGTGTGGAACTTCCCGCGCACCCCTGGAATACACGTACCCTGCTGAAATCGCGTGTGGAACTTCCCGCGTACCCCTGAAATACACGTACCCTGATGGAATCGCGTGTGGAACTTCCCGCGCACCCCTGAAATACACGTACCCTGCTGAAATCGCGTGTGGAACTTCCTGCGCACCCCTGAAATACACGTACCCTGCTGAAATCGCGTGTGGAACTTCCCGCGCACCCCTGAAATACACGTACCCTCCTCGCACGGGGCCAATCGCGTGTGGAACTTCCCGCGCACCCCTGAAATATACGTACCCTGCTGAAATCGCATGTGTAACTTCCCGCGCACCCCTGGAATACATGTACCCTGCTCGCACCGGGCCAATCGTGTGTGGAACTTCCCGCGCACCCCTGAAATACACGTACCCTGCTGAAATCGCGTGTGGAAATTCCCGCGCACCCCTGAAATTCACGTGCCCTGCTGAAATCGTGTGTGGAACTTCCCGCGCACCCCTGGAATACACGTACCTTGCTCGCACGGGGCCAATCGCGTGTGGAACTTCCCGCGCACCCCTGAAATACACGTACCCTGCTGAAATCGCATGTGGAACTTCCCGCGCACCCCTGAAATACACGTACCCTGCTTAAATCGCGTGTGGAACTTCCCGCGCACCCCTGAAATACACGTACCTTGCTCGCACGGGGCCAATCGCGTGTGGAACTTCCCGCGCACCCCTGAAATACACGTACCCTGCTGAAATCGCATGTGGAACTTCCCGCGCACCCCTGAAATACACGTACCCTGCTGAAATCGCGTGTGGAACTTCCCGCGCACCCCTGAAATACACGTACCCTGCTGAAATCGCGTGTGGAACTTCCCGCGCACCCCTGAAATACACGTACCCTGCTCGCACGGGGCCAATCGCGTGTGGAACTTCCCGCACACCCCTGAAATACACATACCCTGCTGAAATCGCGTGTGGAACTTCACGCGCACCCCTGAAATACACGTACCCTGCTGAAATCGCGTGTGGAACTTCCCGCGCACCCCTGGAATACACGTACCCTGATGGAATCGCGTGTGGAACTTCCCGCGCACCCCTGAAATACACGTACCCTGCTGAAATCGCGTGTGGAACTTCCCGCGCACCCCTGGAATACACGTACCCTGCTGAAATCGCGTGTGGAACTTCCCGTGCACCCCTGAAATACACGTACCCTGCTGAAATCGCGTGTGGAACTTCACGCGCACCCCTGAAATACACGTACCCTGCTGAAATCGCGTGTGGAACTTCCCGCGCACCCCTGGAATACACGTACCCTGATGGAATCGCGTGTGGAACTTCCCGCGCACCCCTGAAATACACGTACCCTGCTGAAATCGCGTGTGGAACTTCCCGCGCACCCCTGGAATACACGTACCCTGCTGAAATCGCGTGTGGAACTTCCCGCGCACCCCTGAAATACACGTACCCTGCTGAAATCGCGTGTGGAACTTCCCGCGCACCCCTGAAATACACGTACCCTGCTGAAATCGCGTGTGGACCTTCCCGCGCACCCCTGAAATACACGTACCCTGCTCGCACGGGGCCAATCGCGTGTGGAACTTCCCGCGCACCCCTGAAATATACGTACCCTGCTGAAATCGCATGTGGAACTTCCCGCGCACCCCTGGAATACACGTACCCTGCTCGCACGGGGCCAATCGCGTGTGGAACTTCCCGCGCACCCCTGAAATACACGTACCCTGCTGAAATCGCGTGTGGAACTTCCCGCGCACCCCTGAAATTCACGTACCCTGCTGAAATCGCGTGTGGAACTTCCCGCGCACCCCTGGAATACACATACCTTGCTCGCACGGGGCCAATCGCGTGTGGAACTACCCGCGCACCCCTGAAATACACGTACCCTGCTGAAATCGCATGTGGAACTTCCCGCGCACCCCTGAAATACACGTACCCTGCTGAAATCGCGTGTGGAACTTCCCGCGCACCCCTGAAATACACGTACCCTGCTCGCACGGGGCCAATCGTGTGTGGAACTTCCCGCGCACCCCTGAAATACACGTACCCTGCTGAAATCGCGTGTGGAACTTCCCGCGCACCCCTGAAATACACGTACCCTGCTCGCACGGGGCCAATCGCGTGTGGAACTTCCCGCACACCCCTGAAATACACATACCCTGCTGAAATCGCGTGTGGAACTTCACGCACACCCCTGTAATACACGTACCCTGCTGGAATCGCGTGTGATACTTCCCGCGCACCCCTGAAATACACGTACCCTACTGATTTTGCGTGTGATACTTCCCGCGCACCCCTAATGCACACGTACACAGGACAATCGCGTGTGGAACTTCCCGCGAACCACTGAAATACATGTTCCCTGCTTGGCGTTTGCTGTTTGCCAGCCCTGTGAACTGGGGGGTGGGGATAATAGGGGACATGAGTGGGGGCCTGGTGGAGGCTGCCCTTGGTGGCTGGGGGGTGGGGGTGGTGGTAGACATGAGTGGGGGCCTGGTGGAGGCTGCCCCTGCACTGCTGGGGGGTGGGGATAATAGGGGACATGAGTGGGGGCCTGGTGGAGGCTGCCCCTGGTGGCTGGGGGGTGGCGGTGGTGGTAGACATGAGTGGGGGCCTGGTGGAGGCTGCCCCTGCACTGCTGGGAGGTGGGGGTAATAAGGGACATGAGTGGGGGCCTGGTGGAGGCTGCCCCTGGTGGCTGGGGGGTGGGGGTGGTGGTAGACATGAGTGGGGGCCTGTTGGAGGCTGCCCCTGGTGGCTGGGGGGTGGCGGTGCTGGGAGACAGGAGTGGGAGCCTGGTGGAGGGTGCCCCTGACTGCTGGGGGCCAGAGGGTGCAGGGAGACAGGAGTGGGGGCCTGGTGGAGGGTGCCCCTGACTGCTGGGGGGTGGGGGTGCTGGGAGACATGCATTGTTGATCAGTAGTGCAAGGTGACATGTGGGTTGGCTGGGGGGCATGCCCATGGTGGATGGGCTGCCTGCGGGACATGAGCAGGGGTGCAGGGTAGTCCCCCGTGGTGTGGGCTGCCTGCAGGGGCCATGGAGGTTGTAGAGCGAAGACCTGGGAGGACCCACACGGCCAATTCACGTGTAGTACTCCCCAGAACCCCTGAAATACACGTACCCTGCTGAAATCGCGTGTGGAACTTCCCGCGCACCCCTGAAATATATGTACCCTGCTGAAATCGCGTGTGGAACTTCCCGCGCACCCCTGGAATACACGTACCCTGCTCGCACGGGGCCAATCGCGTGTGGAACTTCCCGCGCACCCCTGAAATACACGTACCCTGCTCGCACGGGTCCAATCTCGTGTGGAACTTCCTGCGCACCCCTGAAATACACGTACCCTGCTGAAATCGCGTGTGGAACTTCCCGCGCACCCCTGAAATTCACGTACGGTGCTGAAATCGCTTGTGGAACTTGCCGCGCACCCCTGGAATACACGTACCTTGCTCGCACGGGGCCAATCGTGTGTGGAACTTCCCACCCACCCCTGAAATACACGTACCCTGATGGAATCGCGTGTGGAACTTCCCGCGCACCCCTGAAATACACGTACCCTGCTGAAATCACGTTTGGAACTTCCCGCGCACCCCTGAAATACACGTACCCTGCTCGCACAGGGCCAATCGCGTGTGGAACTTCCCGCGCACCCCTGATATACACGTACCCTGCTCGCACGGGGCCAATCGCGTGTGGAACTTCCCGCGCACCCCTGAAATACACGTACCCTACTGAAATCGCGTGTGGAACATCCCGGGCACCCCTGAAATTCACGTACCCTGCTGAAATCGCGTGTGGAACTTCCCGCGCACCCCTGGAATACACGTACCTTGCTCGCACGGGGCCAATCGCGTGTGGAACTTCACGCGCACCCCTGAAATACACGTACCCTGATGGAATCGCGTGTGGAACTTCCCGCGCACCCCTGAAATACACGTACCCTGCTGAAATCGCGTGTGGAACTTCCCGCGCACCCCTGAAATACACGTACCCTGCTGAAATCGCGTGTGGAACTTCCCGCGCACCCCTGAAATACACGTACCCTGCTCGCACGGGGCCAATCGCGTGTGGAACTTCCCGCGCACCCCTGAAATATAGGTACCCTGCTGAAATCGCGTGTGGAACTTCCTGCGCACCCCTGGAATACACGTACCCTGCTCGCACGGGGCCAATCGCGTGTGGAACTTCCCGTGCACCCCTGAAATACACGTACCCTGCTCGCACGGGGCCAATTGCGTGTGGAACTTCCCGCGCACCCCTGAAATACACGTACCCTGCTGAAATCGCGTGTGGAACTTCCCGCGCACCTCTGAAATTCACGTACCCTGCTCGCACGGGGACAATCGCATGTGGAACTTCCCGCACACCCCTGAAATACACATACCCTGCTGAAATCGCGTGTGGAACTTCACGCGCACCCCTGTAATACACGTACCCTGCTGGAATCGCGTGTGATACTTCCCGCGCACCCCTGAAATACACGTACCCTACTGATTTTGCGTGTGATACTTCCCGCGCACCCCTAATGCACACGTACACAGGACAATCGCGTGTGGAACTTCCCGCGAACCACTGAAATACATGTTCCCTGCTTGGCGTTTGCTGTTTGCCAGCCCTGTGAACTGGTGGGTGGGGGTAATAAGGGACATGAGTGGGGGCCTGGTGGAGGCTGCCCTTGGTGGCTGGGGGGTGGGGGTGGTGGTAGACATGAGTGGGGGCCTGGTGGAGGCTGCCCCTGCACTGCTGGGGGGTGGGGATAATAGGGGACATGAGTGGGGGCCTGGTGGAGGCTGCCCCTGGTGGCTGGGGGGTGGGGGTGGTGGTAGACATGAGTGGGGGCCTGGTGGAGGCTGCCCCTGCACTGCTGGGAGGTGGGGGTAATAGGGGACATGAGTGGGGGCCTGGTGGAGGCTGCCCCTGGTGGCTGGGGGGTGGGGGTGGTGGTAGACATGAGTGGGGGCCTGTTGGAGGCTGCCCCTGGTGGCTGGGGGGTGGCGGTGCTGGGAGACAGGAGTGGGAGCCTGGTGGAGGGTGCCCCTGACTGCTGGGGGCCAGAGGGTGCAGGGAGACAGGAGTGGGGGCCTGGTGGAGGGTGCCCCTGACTGCTGGGGGGGTGGGGGTGGGGGTGCAGGGAGACAGGAGTGGGGGCCTGGTGGAGGGTGCCCCTGACTGCTGGGGGGTGGGGGTGCTGGGAGACATGCATTGTTGATCAGTAGTGCAAGGTGACATGTGGGTTGGCTGGGGGGCATGCCCATGGTGGATGGGCTGCCTGCGGGACATGAGCAGGGGTGCAGGGTAGTCCCCCGTGGTGTGGGCTGCCTGCAGGGGCCATGGAGGTTGTAGAGCGAAGACCTGGGAGGACCCACGGCCAATTCACGTGTAGTACTCCCCAGAACCCCTGAAATACACGTACCCTGCTGAAATCGCGTGTGGAACTTCCCGCGCACCCCTGAAATATACGTACCCTGCTGAAATCGCGTGTGGAACTTCCCGCGCACCCCTGAAATTCACGTACGGTGCTGAAATCGCTTGTGGAACTTGCCGCGCACCCCTGGAATACACGTACCTTGCTCGCACGGGGCCAATCGCGTGTTGAACTTCCCGCCCACCCCTGAAATACACGTACCCTGCTCGCACGGGGCCAATCTCGTGTGGAACTTCCCGCGCACCCCTGAAATACACGTACCCTGCTGAAATCGCGTGTGGAACTTCCCGCGCACCCCTGAAATTCACGTACGGTGCTGAAATCGCTTGTGGAACTTGCCGCGCACCCCTGGAATACACGTACCTTGCTCGCACGGGGCCAATCGCGTGTGGAACTTCCCGCCCACCCCTGAAATACACGTACCCTGATGGAATCGCGTGTGGAACTTCCCGCGCACCCCTGAAATACACGTACCCTGCTGAAATCACGTGTGGAACTTCCCGCGCACCCCTGAAATACACGTACCCTGCTCGCACGGGGCCAATCGCGTGTGGAACTTCCCGCGCACCCCTGAAATACACGTACCCTGCTCGCACGGGGCCAATCTCGTGTGGAACTTCCCACGCACCCCTGAAATACACGTACCCTACTGAAATCGCGTGTGGAACTTCCCGCGCACCCCTGAAATTCACGTACCCTGCTGAAATCGCGTGTGGAACTTCCCGCGCACCCCTGGAATACACGTACCTTGCTCGCACGGGGCCAATCGCGTGTGGAACTTCCCGCGCACCCCTGAAATACACGTACCCTGATGGAATCGCGTGTGGAACTTCCCGCGCACCCCTGAAATACACGTACCCTGCTGAAATCGCGTGTGGAACTTCCCGCGCACCCCTGAAATACACGTACCCTGCTGAAATCGCATGTGGAACTTCCCGCGCACCCCTGAAATACACGTACCCTGCTCGCACGGGGCCAATCGCGTGTGGAACTTCCCGCGCACCCCTGAAATATAGGTACCCTGCTGAAATCGCGTGTGGAACTTCCTGCGCACCCCTGGAATACACGTACCCTGCTCGCACGGGGCCAATCGCGTGTGGAACTTCCCGTGCACCCCTGAAATACACGTACCCTGCTCGCACGGGGCCAATTGCGTGTGGAACTTCCCGCGCACCCCTGAAATACACGTACCCTGCTGAAATCGCGTGTGGAACTTCCCGCGCACCTCTGAAATTCACGTACCCTGCTGAAATCGCGTGTGGAACTTCCCGCGCACCCCTGGAATACACGTACCCTGATGGAATCGCGTGTGGAACTTCCCGAGCACCCCTGAAATACACGTACCCTGATGGAATCGCGTGTGGAACTTCCCGCGCACCCCTGAAATACACGTACCCTGCTGAAATCGCATGTGGAACTTCCCGCGCACCCCTGAAAAACACGTACCCTGCTGAAATCGCGTGTGGAACTTCCCGCGCACCCCTGAAATACACGTACCCTGCTCGCACGGGGCCAATCTCGTGTGGAACTTCCCACGCACCCCTGAAATACACGTACCCTGCTGAAATCGCATGTGGAACTTCCTGCGCACCCCTGAAATACACGTACCCTGCTCGCACGGGGCCAATCGCGTGTGGAACTTCCCGCACACCCCTGAAATACACATACCCTGCTGAAATCGCGTGTGGAACTTCACGCGCACCCCTGTAATACACGTACCCTGCTGGAATCGCGTGTGATACTTCCCGCGCACCCCTGAAATACGCGTACCCTGCTGATTTTGCGTGTGATACTTCCCGCGCACCCCTAATGCACACGTACACAGGACAATCGCGTGTGGAACTTCCCGCGAACCACTGAAATACACGTTCCCCGCTTGGCGTTTGCTGTTTGCCAGCCCTGTGAACTGGTCCAGGGTTAGCACAGCCCTTTGCGATTATTTGGGGATTTTGAAGGCTTTTCCTTGCGCGAGGGCGTTTTTGGGGGCGTAACTGGCACTGCTGCAGGGTCGCTGCACCACGCTGCACCACGGCTGGTTTTGGATGCGAAAATCCATGAATACGCTGTGCGCGGAAATCGATTTTAGCGCATGCGGCTGGCGCAGACATTCGCACGGGCACGCTGTGCGCCAGTCGCGTGCACCACTTTTGTGCGAATTTCTATGAATTACCCTGTATATGTTTGGGACAGCTATCAGGGCAGCGGTGAGACCATAAAAATAAATAAATAAACATTGAATATTAATGAGAAATGCATTCTTTGAAGAATATGAAAATGTTTGCACCATCAGAGACTCAGTAAAATTCCAAATTCTGAATACCGGGTCGCTGACTTTTCTGTCTCGACCTCAGACTTTCCAAGCTTTAATATTTAAGTGGCTGATTGATTGTGTAGCCACGTCATAAACACTTACAAAACCCTCTACACATGTTCAGCTTGTTCCCAAGCGCTGTAGTCAAAATCTCAAAAACAGTTCTAGAACATATGCTCTGTGCCCATGGGATATGTGATTTCACACATACACAGACACACACACACAGAAATACAATCTGGTGCTAACATAACCTCTGCATTGTCCTGGCCCACATACAAACCACAGAGCATTCTAAGCAAACTGTACATATTTAAACAGTAATTAAAAGCACATTGCTGTTTAGTTTAAACATGTACAGAATAGTGCCTTTGAGCACATTTAAGCACTATAAAACATCTTTAATCAGCCTGGCTCATAAAGGACCTGAATATCAATAAATGCAGAATCACATGCACTTAGCTGCATGCTTGAATAAAACCACAAAGATTGTAAACATTTTTTTAAATACACAAAGTAATACATTAAAGTTATCTTAAAATACCCCTATGCTCACCTTTTTAATGGCGTTGAAACCAGCTCGAATAAACACCAGGCCCAGTTTCCAATTAAAAGGCTTTGCAGGTGGGTCTCCAAGATCTACAATCAAATCCCACTGAAAAGCAAGGTACCCCACAGAGTTACATTCAGCTTTTCCAAGTAAATTAGTGGCACCACAGAGGATCATCAGGCCGGCACTCTGACAGAATTTCCAAGCCCAGGCAAAGGGATACCTGGAAGGAGTCAGGTTCCCCTTTTAAGAGGTGAAAACACCATCCCTCCCTGAGCAGATTTCTTATCAACACATACAGATGTCCTGAACTCATGTATTTTGTACTTACATTGCAGAAATGGGGTTTGTAACACATCTAATTTTAGATGTTTCCCGGGTCAGGCTGTTTCCTGGGTCCACAGACACTGTGCATTATCAACAAACCCCAGCATTCTATTTTGTGCATACTCGGCAAGGGATTCATGACAATCCCCTGCAATAGCCAAAGATATGACTAGTTGTCTATTTATTGTCAATGCAGTGAGAATCTGGGCCGTTGCTAGCAATGTTTTGCAAATAATGAGAGTGCCTGGGCATTTCCTCACCTCTAACCTGCCTCTGTCCCTCATGTCCTTTGCGTCCACTCTAGCACTTCACCCATTATGGTCATATTCTGAGCACAGCTGGCCGTACCGCCTACTTGCACTTAAAAACATCCAATGTTAATTGTCCTTAATCTATGTATGTCTACTTATGTATTGTCCCCAGGTACGTTTCCATTTACTCCCCTCCACAAACTGGTCAGAATGTCCCTTAAACTCACCCCTTTGTAAGAAGCGCATTGCTTCCCATCCAATCTGATTTCTTATCTATTGTACGTTCTTTTGTGATCAAAAGAGCAGTGTCCCTCCTGCATATAAAGAAATCAATAAATACATTTGGAGGTGAGGACTGGAGAATGCTGTAGTAAGTGTTTGGGCATTTCATGGGAGTGCCTGGTAATGGTGTAAATATGTGGGGAATTTTATGGAAACACCTGGCAGTGTTGTGAGTATGTAAGCAGTTGAGGGCAATAGCTGACAAGTGATTTATTTAATAATGTATTTATTTTTTAATGAGGTTTTATAATTCACTGCAATTTATGCATATCACTTTGAGGTGCTCTGAGCATCGAGCGGTGAGAGATGGGAAGGGGATCGGAAAGGGAGTAGTGGGAAGCGAGGGCCACTGAGAGAAACAAAGTAATGTTCAATATTGGGTTGCATTCTGGATATCTAGCAAACAGTTAATCACATAAATCACATGAATGAGGTCGTAGGAGTACTAAGGCAATCCATGGCCATTGATATGAGTGCGGGGCTGCTTGATGGCTTTGTCTGGAAATACTGTGAGTGCCTGGGCATGTTATGGTATTCTCTAGCAATGCTGTGCATACGTTTGGACTTCCCTGTATTATCTCTGGCAATAATGTGAACACACCGCCATTTGATGGCAATGCCTGCAAAAGTGTGAGCATCTGAGCTTTTGATTACAACAGTCGGTAATTATGGAAATGCTTGTCATATGATGTGATTAGGAAAGCATATTTTGGAAATACCTGGCAAATAATAGGCAGTGCCTTCTCATATCATGGAACTAGGTAGCAAAAGTAGATTGTTGATATAATCCCTATACAATCCATATGCAAAAAGCAAAACTGTTGGCTTTGTTATTACTTGTTTAGGCATTTGCCTGATTCTAGCAGATGGTGATCATCATAAACTTAGACAATGGTTAAGCCCAGCACGCTTTGGAGTGATGGATATCATATCAAGTTGGACACTGTAGAGCTAGTAGGTGAGTTATTTCATATTAGTACCTGGCAAGGGAGCTGTGGAAGCCTCCCAGCCAATGAGGAGGCTTGGAGCTGGGTCCTTACCACATAGGGAAAGACCCCACTCCAATCCTCCTCGGGCGGGAGGCCACCATCTTCCCTCCTCGGGACCAAAGGTAAGTGCGCCCCCTGTATCCCCTGCCCCTTCCCCCACTCTCCTTTTCCACATATCCAGTCCCCTCCCTACTCAAATCCCACTTCCCTGTGCTCCTATGTGTCTTGTTGGCACCAGGACTGCTTCCGGGGCATCTCTGTTGCACGATTAGCCCCCATGGAAAGGGAGAAGGGACCACTTGTAAGGAAGAAGGGACTATATCTAGTCCCTTCTCCCTGATCCCTGGCGACCATTTTATTTTGCTTTTTTTTCTCGAGTTGAGAAACGATTTCAACACTGTTTCTCAGCTCGAGAAAAAAATATTCTATTAGTACCCCGTACGACAGAATAGCAATAGAACCCTTGGCGGGGGGCATTACCGGTCTGGTAATGCCCCTGGGACTACGTTAAATCCCTGCTTCGCTTGGGTTTATAAGTATCGTCCTGGGGGTATTATCAGACCTGTAATGTTCCCCCCACCCGCCACCCCTGAGTGTTCTAGTGCTTCAATAGAGAAATCCTGGAATTAGTTGGTGTATTAAAGACGGATGATTAATAATGTATAAAACTTGCTGTAGCAGGAAATCACAATAGCTCTGATTAGTCTAGCATTCAGAAAACTAAAAGAACAGAGTAGGAAACAGAGTTAAACCTGCTAGATAAAGTGATTCTGAAACATGGTCAAAGGAGAGATATTAAAAGAGAAGGCTAGAATGCAGCCTCTATTGGGAGTTAAGTATCAAGTGTCATTTATCAAAGGCCAATCTGTTTGACTATCTACACCTACACATAACAAAAGGGGCGACACGTTTCAGCCCTTATATATTTTGATCTTACGTGGGCCGTATTCATGCTAGAAGAACATGGAGCAGACTAAAGCCAGGACTTTATTTTTTTTAAGTAGAAACATACAATATCGTTACATCGGGTAATAGCAATAAATGTGGTATCAAGCAGTATATCGGAACAAGATATTATTAATGGCAATACCTTTAATTTTCACACATCCAGTTCCACTGAGCTCCCTCTCAGCCAATCAGCTTCAAGCAACACTAGTCAATAGCTACATGGCATTTGACAGCTGTTTGTCAGCGCTGCATAATTTTAAAAGAAAATAGCAAAGTAGCCACAATTCAAGTGTGAGTATTTTCTCAAGTGTTCTCAGTTTTCGCTTTAACGCAACACATTTGCTGACCTTCTATGTCTTGACCATCATGCACCTTCTATGACGGATTCCGCGGGAGTTGCCAGCAGGTACTTGCCTCGTGTTGGTACTGTTCTCCGCGCACATGTTGTGCTTCACCAGAGGAACCCTGTCATGACCCAAGTTTTTGTTCAGTCTACAATCCACAACTGTCACTAGGCTCTTCTGTATCCCTAAAATGGATGCAATAGGCGGTTGCGAATGGAATGAAACGCAGACTATGTGCTAATAGCGGTATTGACCCTATTTGTGGGCAAGAATGCTGGTGTGTTGACCTGTTTCCACACTATCAGCCAGACGCTAATAACTTTGAAAGTCAATTAATGTGGCAATAAGACCCGAGGTGGCGGGCCAATATCGCCCCAGGTAATGCCCCCGGGGTCGTAGTTACAGGCCCGAGCATAGCGAGGGCCTTAACGAAGCCCCAGGAGCATTACTGTGGGCGGTATTGGCCTGCCGCCGAGGGTCTTATAGCCATTAGTACCCTGGCCTGTTAGACCAGGGCACTATTGGCATTTTTTTCTGTTTTGAAATGCGTCAGCGTTTCGAAAAAAAAATAAAAGTGAAAAAAATGGCCGCCAGGAAAGGGAAAACGTAGTCCGTTTTCTCTTTCCATGGCTCCCATCGGGAGCGGACGTGCTGGGAACAGAAGTGTTTCCAGTGCATTCGCTCCCAAGAAAAGAAGAAAAAAGAAGGTAAGTGGGGGAAGGGGTGGAGGAAAGAAAAACTTACCTGAGTCCCCGGCATGGGACAAAGGCAGCCTCCAGCCATGGGGAGGCTCGGAGCGGGGATTGCCCCGTTTCGAGCCTCCTCATTGGCTAAGGGGCTGCCATGCCCCTCGCCGGGAACAGAGTACCCAGCACGCGCGGGACACAGTGGTGTACACAGGAAAAGAGCCAATCTACACATTGTATTCCCGGTGCGCAGCGCGTGCCAGGTACTAATGAGCACTATTGAAAGCATAGGCAGGAAATAATGCTAAACAAGATCTTGCTTTGACGAAGAGCTTACCACTTTCATATTCAGCTGGTAAGATAGCTCAGCGGGTTGAGTGCTCACTACTGCAATCTACATTTGATCTGCAGGTCACAGGTTTGAATCCCAGCAAGGCCAACTTAGCCTTTCATCCTTCCGAGGTCAATAAATGAATACTAACTTCGGTTGGGATGATTAATGTATGTAAATGTCATCTATGTACAGCGCTTAGGCGTAAGCTCTTCATAAATAACAAATCATTATCGTTAGTTTAACTGTAAATTAACAAATGTTACTGTTAACCATTTTTACATACTCACTTGATTGGGTTTGGAAGGCAAAGTTGGCCAAGCCAGGATTCAAATTCTTGACCTGGAGATTGTCTTCAGATTTTTACAGTGAGCACTTGTTCCCAGCATACAGCAATTCTCTGATATACTCTGCTTCTAAATGACTCTGGGAACGTTAGGCTCGATGTTCTGATGGCAGCCACACCTGCCTAAACCCCTTCCATCAATTTCCTTACTGGTGCTTAACAACAGTGTCTATTCCATGTGCTGAGATCTTTCTGCTGATTCTCCCCCCTGTGATGTTGTGAATCTCCCACTGTCTTGGGCTGTCTCTGCTCTCAGGAAGAGAATCTACTGGCGTTTCGATCTAAGTTGGTTGTGTCTGATGTTATTGCTCTGCCCCTCACTCTTAACAATTCTCTGAATTGGCACCATTTCTTCCTTTCTCTCACGGATCTGTGGTCTTTCCTTACTGCAGCACATGGACTTTGTATCAGACATCTGTCTTTCCTTCTTCTTACTGTGGCCAGTCCTGATACTACACTGCTTTCTCTCTCTGATTTGCAGGCCAGCAGACCTAGGACTTCTTTATCCCTTACTCTCTTCTCTTCCGACTCTGCTCTTCTCCTCACATTCCAGTCCTTCTCCTTCTCTTTCCACAAGGGTCCTTCCAGCCCGTGGAACAGTGGGCTGCATGAGGAGCAGTGCGCTGAGTCACATGACTATGGACATTAAAGAAAGACTGCTGATGCTGTGTTGACCTTATCCAAGGAGTTTCACCAAAAAACAAGAGAGGAGTAGAATCCAGGCCCCCAGTGTCCAGAGGAAGCACATTAGTTGACTGTGTGTTACTGTGAGACAGATCCTGGTTATAAAACGAGGTGTGATTTGACTTGGTAAGGGCATGAAACGTTTCTTTGTAAACCTCGTAGGTTTCCCTCCTCATTCAGAAATTAGACATTCAAGGTACCGTTTCCTTCTCAAATAAATAAAGGTGTGACGGCTGCAGATCCAGCCAAACAAACAGCGGACAATCCAAGGAGTCTCTTAATGTTCCTACCTATGGTTTTTGTGTTTGTGGAGGCCCCCAAAATCCCTTTCTATACCTGAGCCAGGGCATGGGCAAGGCAGATTTTTTGTTCAATTGCGGCGGCTCAGTATGAATCAATTCCAATAGGACAGGAATCCCAAAATGTATATTTGCTGTGTATCGATCTCCCGAAATCGGCCACACTATGTTGCAGATGCTCCCTATATTTGCAGCATGCGATTAGGAAATACATCTTTGCAGGCTTTTGAATCTTCTCTGGGATTTTGCCACAGCTGTGGAGCCACTGGGAATCAGCAAGCAAGGGTAAACAATCAGGGCTACACCAGACACTTACCAGACAGGACATCACTACCCTTGCAGCATCCTTGAGCTCCTCATTGGAGATGATTTCCTTCATTCATACAATGCTATTGGTTAACACAAGAAGCCCGCTTTCACCCAAACACAGAACTTAGCATAAAGAATCGAGATGTTATCGGCTCCGAAACTGGAAAATCAAAAGTACGTTGCTGAGGAGTTCTACATTAAACCAGTGATTATCCTAATTTGTTCAGTTCCATTACTCTTCTACAAGTGTCTGCATCCTTGACCTTGTGGAGATGCCCTCATCAAGGAAAACAATTTACAAAAGAACTAGATACTTTTCAAAACGTCATCAGCGTTCTGGAAAAAACTGAGTTGTCAAATCTCAGGATTGGTGATTGCTTCCTTGGTAATTCTAAAGTGCCAGTTTCAAGATGGCAGCACGACGGTCATGTGACATTGTCACTCATCCTCGAGGTGGAAACAGTGACAGGAAGAGGGATTGTACTTAACTACATTTGTGGTTGGTTGACCATAGTGTGTAGTGCACAGATCCCAGCCGCTGCCAGACGCTCATCACGGTTTCTATGGACTAGCAATTGTGTTTTATTTGACTGTGTGATATGAGTTCTATGAAGATGCTAGGAGTTCTCGGTCAACTGCACGTGATCTCCACTGAGTGTTATGCACAACCAAGAGCCAGAATGCCATGCTTGTGTGGCTGCCGTATTGGTGCACACACAGGTTGGCTGTTGCCACTGTTTAGTACCAATGCAGTGCACATATGTGGCTTTTGCTGATTTAATAATTTGGCTGTGATGCGTTGAACATATTGTAAAATGAGGCAAATCCTCTTACGTGTTGGTTTCTGGTTCCTTATACCAAAATTCACAGGCACTTTCGGCCTCATCACGAGTTGGGCGGTAACCCCGGCGGTATTACCGCCAGGGCTATTAGCATTACCACCAAACCCTCTGCCACTATTAGCGCCGATCACAGGTTTGGCGGAACGGTAAGTACCCATTCCCCATTGGGCCCATTCGGGAATTCCCCTATTCCCGATTGGGCCCAATGGTGAATGTTCAGCCTATTACCGCCGGCGATATTACTGCCGGCGGTAATAATGCTGAAAATCGACAACATCATGGTGGATTTGCCCCCAGCTCAGAGCTGGGGGTAAATCCACCAAGCCCGTGATTTGGTGGACCCTTAAATGCAGCTGTAATAGCGCTACTACACAACAGGTATCTGCTTGGTATTCGGTAACCCACCTTTTGGTATAGGTCTGTAGTACACAAGTTCGTAGTGTTCTGAGCAGCAAGGCCAATCTCAAGAGGGGTACATTTGAGCTGTAGAGTTGTACAAATGAAATCCGTAAATACAAGTAGCCAAGTAACACTTACACTGAAGGTTTCAGTTATAAATTGTTATTTATTTAATTAACATACATTTTTAAATAAGCATTCTTTAAAAGGCAATTTGTTGTAACAAAGTAAATATACTTTAAAATGACTTTTCAGAATCAAAACAATTTAGTGGATAATCTTTGGATATGCTTCTTACACAATTCCTACACCCTGAGGTGACTTCAATCACAAGGACAGTAATGGCATTTATATATCTCACTAGTATACTTTGCAGATTCTTAGGTTGCAGAAAGGAAAGGTTAGGGAAGGAAAACAGTTAGACAGTTTCTAGGTATATGTGAGGACAACCAAATCTTCCAATGAAATCTAGATAAACCTTTCTCGGCAGTAACAGTATACAACAAGCTATCACCTATGAGGGACAAACAGTATCAATGTCAATGGACTAGAAGAGTATTCAGGGCGCCAGGACAGCCAAAGTAATTTGGGACACAGTCTATGGATCTGATGTACTTCTTAGATCAAAGGGCCTCATTATGACTTTGGAGGTAGCCATGGCGCTATTAGCGCCATGACTGGCTCCAAAATCGTGTCCGGGTCCGGTCTGGAGTAGTGGGGACTTACCAGGACATTCTGCCCTTGGTGGACCCGGTAAGTCCCCATTCCAAATGCCATTCCCCATTTCCATTGAGCCCTAATAGGGCTCAATGGGAATGGGGAATGCGCTAATTATGGGCCTGGTAATAGCAGGCCCGTAATTAGCGCCCTGGGCCCCTAATGGGACCCGTAAAGGACGTGTGGTCCAACCACACGTCCCTTGCGGTTCCCGCTAAGGGACCTCGGAATTGGGCTGTAAGGGATTACCGGCACAGTTCTCCTTACCAGTGCCCGGTATCCCTTACCGCCCAACTTGTAATGACCCCCAAAGTCTTGCACAAAGTTAGAGTCTTTAGAACAATCATTTGTAGGTTCACTAGCTGTTAAGCCTGTGAAAAGAGAGTTGAAATCAACTCTAAATGATAAGCCAATGCAATTCCCAACTGAGAAGAGCGCGGTTAAAAAGACAATAAGGTAAGTACTCCAAGCCTTAAGAGTGCCTCGGGTTTGAAGAAGAGTGGGCCAGCTAGATTCTGTCTTGCTGCAGCAGTGCAGACCCTTGTTCTTGCGCCTCAGTCGTGGGGACAAGAGGAAGGACGTGTGGAGGGCTCCTGCGGTGGTACTTGGGAGGTTGTCAGCAGCTATGGGCTCTTTTCAGTTTCAGCACTTAGCAAAGAGCACTGTTGCGGATCTTGGACACCGGTTGGACTCTCTTTGCTCCCTTGGTCCTGCACTCTGGTGAGGGGACTCTGGAACTAGATATCCTGCTTCTGGGTGGTCCTTAGGAGTCTCCTGGAGCTTTTATCCGGATTTGTTCCACGGCAGACGTTGCACTTGACTACGGACACTCGACCCCTGATATTGGGCTTTCGAAGCAATGGAGAGGCACAGCAAGTCATGATTGTGGTCCAGTGGAGTTCGTCTCAGGGTTAGTTGGTCCCACTAACCCAAGAGGAGAAGTCAGTCTGTCCGACGCTTCTCTGTCGAGGTGAGAAAGGAGTTCTGCACAGCAGGAGGGCTTCATCGGGCAATTCCATGGTCCAAGAGGTTGCAGCAAGCTTTGTTTATGGTTCCTTCATTGGGTGTTTCTCTCAGTGGTAGACGCTGCCTGTAGTCCCAAAACCCTAACTAACACAAAGAGAGGTAGGAGGACGGGGTATTTATACTACTCCACCAAACAAGTCTCCAAACTAAGGGAACACCCTTCACATATTATACAAAAAGTTTAGTGGACAGTGTACTGACCAGGTGGGGCATCTACCTTTAGCAGGATCGAGTTTTCCAAACTGGAAAAGAATAGCATGTAACTGACCACATTAGAATGAGGAAACAAATGGCCAAGTTAGTGCTGCACAGTATAAATTCAGAGACAAAATTAATCAGAATATATATTTTTTATTAAATTAGTTAACAAACGATCCTTCAAAGAGGCAATTCATATTCAACAACACAATACACTAGAAATGTGGAAAGTGCACAAGACAAACTCAAGAAAATAATACACGGGAAACAGTGACAATAATCAGAACCGTAATCAATCAGGCTTCATATTAAGGATAGAGAAAAATATCACTATAAAAAAAAAGCACTCAAGGGGTCAACTAATTCACCCACAATGTGCTTAGAACTCAATTAAACCAAAATACTCACACTGCATCATACCCTATCAACCTAATATGTTTCATTCCTCATACAACCACATCACACACAGTAAGGGGAAATTCATCAGGGGCTCGTATTAAAAAAACAAACACAATTCACAGAAAACAATTGTTTGTGTAACTTTGAAGGCTAAAAAACCGACTCAAGGGCCGTTTTAAAAAGACTTTGCAGAAACTCCTGGTCACTACCAGAGCCAACCACGAGTATGTACTGTCAATGTAATGGCATGGTTAAACAGTAGATAGAGATGATAAGTGCAGCTGAATTGCTGTTTTCACCATCACCTCGGCCTCTGATCCTGCCGAAGGAAGATGCTGTCCACCTGTGAACAATGAAAGAATAGGGTGTGGGTAAAAAGGGCTAGTCACTAATGCCTCAATCCCACCAGACTGTTAAATTACAATTCTGCGGAGTACACATTTGCATTTGTAAAGTATCTCCAACCCCCATAACACATTGCAAATCTAATGCCAAGACACAAGTTGAATTAGTATTTTCAAATTTTGTAAAAAAAATTTAAAAAGAAGGAAAAAGAGAAAGAAAGCGACCAAAGTTTAAAGTAACAAGTAGGCTACTGGTGTTACTCCTGAAATTCTTATCCGCCCTGAATCTTCCACATACCACGCTTATAGCGGGGCTCAAAACACCACAGTATATCCACCATCACATAATCAAGAACACACACTAGAAATCTTCAAGAAATGTTCTTTGTAGAGCACTAAAGGATATTATCCGTGCTCTTAACAGTGCCCCAGCCTACACCACAACAACCCGATATGATAAAGGGGTGCAATCTGCAGAAAGGCTCAACCGGTACCCACTTGGTAAAGCAGCTAGTCATGTATAATTACGCACTCATACCTTCCCGAGGTTAGTCTGATCTCGGTTGAGTCGCTTTAAGCGGGCGTGGACGGCTTAGGCACTGACGAGTACGAACAATCCCACCCGGAATCACAGCAGTACTGGGGAATCAAAGTAGTAGTAATTTAGGCATTGTGTCAGTAGCTCTCGCGACCATATCGTGTGAAAGGTACAAAATGGGAGTAAAATTCAGTACCTGTAAAGTACTACTCATGCAGCCTGCAGACAATCCAGCCGTGGTTTCAAAAAAGGCAAAACAGTTCACAGGAAATCGTCATTAAATGGCAAATACGTTGGGGAGCTGATCTCGACCCCATTAGGTCAAAGGAGCCTGTTCAAAATAAGGGGACATAATGCTGCAAAGCAATGGCTCCCATGACTCAATGCCCCCGAGGGACGATCCTCATTGCTTAAATATTAGCCCGCACATGCTCATCGGCTTGCACTGAGCCTGATGGTATAAGTAAAAACAACACGACAAACACAGAATCTGGTCCCAAAAACAGGATCAGAACAGAGGGATGGTGCTCACCTTATATTTATTTATTTATTTATTTATTTATTACATTTATATAGCGCGCAGACAGCCCAGGGGCATTGTGGCACTGTTACTTGTAAGGAAAACTTAGTTACAATGGGTACAGGTTGTGCCTTGGGTTACAGTGAGGCAGTGACCTGTGATCAGATATAGGTGGTGCCATACCACGTAATGCATCATACATGACATTCATGAGGGCTAGGCCATATGTTTGTTAGATGAACAGGGTCGTTTTCAAGGCTTTCCGAAAGGCGGCCAGTGAGGGTTCAGAGCGCAGGGAGCTAGGGAGGGTGTTCCAGTGTACGGCAGCGAGGTACAGGAAGCTGGAGCCCCCTGCTCTGGCTCTTTTTACCCTGGGTACTGAGAGCATGCTGGCATAGGGTGACCTAGTGGGTCTTGCGGAGGAGACCGGGTGGATCCTCTGGGAAAGGTACATTGGGGCGGCAAGATGGACACATTTGTGGGTGATGCTTAGCGCTTTGAATAAGATCCTTTCCTTTATGGGGAGCCAGTGGGATGCTTTTCTGGCAGCGGTGATGTGCTCTCTCTTGGCAATGCCTTGTGCAGCACGCAGGGCACTGTTCTGTATTACTTGGAGCTTCTCGAGGTTTTTGTTGGAGGTCCCTAGGAAGAGAATATTGCAGTAATCAAGCCGCGAGCCAGTTATGGCCCTGGCTATGTTAGTGCATGTTTCTTTTGACAGATAAGGTCTGATTGCGTTAAGGAGTTTTGCATGGTAAGCAGCAGAGGAGGCGATGGCGTTTACTTGTCTGGTCATAGATAGGTTGGAGTCTAAGTAGACGCCTAGTGTTTTTACTGTGTCTAGTACTGGGATCCTGATTGAGTCAATAGTGAAGTGACTAAACTGTGCGTCAAGTTTCTTGATGGTGTCAGGGGAGCCTACGAGTAGGAGCTCAGTTTTGTCGGAGTTAAGGCAGAGGCCGTTGATAGCCATCCACATTTGAATTGTGTTGTAAATGTTGTTGAGGGTAGCAGAGTCCGTGTCATAGTCGCCTGTCAGAGTGAGAAGGATCTGTGTATCGTCGGCGTAGTTGGTGTAAGAGATGCCCATGGCGTCAAGGATGAGGAAGAGGGGGCGGGTGAAGATGTTATAGAGGGGGGGGGCAGGAGCCTTGGGGCACCCCACATAGCATGATGGAGGGTGATGCCGTGGCTAGGTCAGAGAAGACCTGCATGGTCCTGCCTTGGAGGAAGGAGGTGATCCATGTGGTGGCTTCTTGAGAGAAGTTGGCTGTAGAGGAGAGGTGGTGGCAGAGGATGTCGTGGTCTACAAGATCAAACGCTGCCGACAGATCCAGGAGAAGGAGCAGGACAGGTTTGCCTTGGTCCCTTGCGTCGTCCATTTGGTTTTTGAGGTCGAGTAGGGCAGTCTCTGTCCCGTGCCTGGGGCGAAAGCCGGATTGTCTCAGTCCAAGGAGGTTCTGTTCTTCAAGGAAGTGCTGGACCTGCAGGTAGGCTGCTTTGTCTAGAATCTTGAGGAGGAAAGGGACAGTGGTGATGGGGCGGTAGTTATTAGGGGAGGTGGGGTCAAGTGTGGGTTTCTTAATGAGGGGTCGGACCCATGCTTCCTTGAGGCATGCGGGGACTCTCCCTGGGGTGAAGGAGGCGTTGAAGAAGGCTGTTAGGAAAGTCGCCAGGGTGTCTGCGCAGTCTTTGATGATGGAGGCAGGACAGGGGTTGCCTTTGCAGTTGGAGGGTTTTATGTTTTTCATGATGTTGTTCATGTCTTTTTCTTGGATGGTTTTAAACGAGAAGGTGGGTGGGGCCTCTGTGGGTGAGGGGGTGGTGGTGGCGGGGAGGGTGTAATGTGGGTGGAAAGTGTTAGTTTGGTGTTCACGATTTTGGCTTGGAGGGAGCTGATCTTATTGCGCATGGCTGTTTGGATGTTGTCACACCATTCTTTATCCTTGGTGAAGTTTTGGGAGGTGGGTGTGGGGGTCTCAAGTTCCCTGAAATGGCGAACATTTCCTTGGTGTTCGATTTGGCCTCCGTGATTCTATCTTCAAAAGATTTAGCTTTGGCTTTAATGATGGCTTTCTTGTAATTATTTGCAAGGGATTTGAAGTTGAGTTTGTCTTTATCATCCCGGGATGTTTGCCAAAGAGCTAATGCTGCTCGTTTGTCGATGCGTAGTTTTAGAAGGTCTTGGGTGAACCACGCATTAGTGTGTCTAGTGGGTTTGGTTTTGCGGGGTTTAAGTGGGGCGATGGTATTGATTGCTGCCGTGATGGCAGTATTGTAGTTTTTGGCCAGGGTTTCTGGGTCGTTGGGGAATGGGGCTCTGAAGGCAGGTCCCTGTAAGAAGGGAAAGAGTCTTTCTTTGGTCAGTTGACTGGCACTCCTTGTAAGGGCTGGAGGTAAGGGTAGAGGGGAGTGGGAAGTGGTTGTCGTGGTGGGGATGTTGAAGGTGATGGTCAGATCATGGGGTGGGGGTGTTGCCTGTGACTGTGAGGGGACAATTGTGGTGGGCGATCCAGTCTAGTGATCTGCCTAGGGCGTGTGTGGGGTTAGTGATGGTGTTGACGAATCCTAGGGTGGCTAGGGCTGTGTCAAGAGCTTTGGCCGCGGGGTCTTTTGCGTCATTCAGGCCAAGGTTGATGTCTCCAAGCAAAATGGCTTTGGAAGACTTTTTAATGTTGTCCACCAGGAGGTGGGTGATGGAGGCCTGGAAGTCTCCTAAGGGTCCTGGTGGTCGATAGATGAGGTGTAGGGTGATGGTGCATTGGTGAGAGATGGTGAGTTTCAATTGAAGGTAGTCGCTGTTA
This sequence comes from Ambystoma mexicanum, assembly GCF_040938575.1. Lineage (NCBI taxonomy): Eukaryota > Metazoa > Chordata > Amphibia > Caudata > Ambystomatidae > Ambystoma > Ambystoma mexicanum. The sequence continues at coordinate 731,977,446 of NC_090941.1, read as the reverse complement.
TTGTTAATAGTTTTGTCCGATTTCTGATGGTGATCGAGTCTTTGGCTATGAGTGCGACACCGCCTCCAGTGGTCAGGCGATCTTGTCTCGTGATGGCATAGCCAGGTGGGAGAGCGAGGGATAGGGCGGGGCCTGAGGCTTCGTGTAGCCAAGTTTCAGTGACCATTAGAAGATCTAAATCTAGGGTGGTAATGAGGTCGTGGATGTCTAGCGCGTGCGCATTAATGGATTGGGCGTTGATGAGGGCACATTTGAGGTGCGGTTCAGGGGTGACATTGATGGTTGAAGGTGGCACATCCGAACCAGTGGGGTGCGCATTTTCTGGGGTCATAGACACAGTTAAAGTGGCATTTGCATCATTAGGTATCATGGCAGTGGTAGAAGAATTGCAGATTGCGGTAATTACATTCAAACCAGTGGGGGGCATATTTTCTGGGGTCATAGACACAGATAAAGTGGCATTTGCATCATTAGGTAGCATGGCAGTGGTAGAAGAATTGCAGATTGCGGTAATTACATTCAGACCAGTGGGGGGCATATTTTCTGGGGTCATAGACACAGATAAAGTGGCATTTGCATCATTAGGTAGCATGGCAGTGGTAGAAGAATTGCAGGTTGTAGTGATTACATTCAATCGTGTGAGTGACACGTTATCGTGAGTCTTAGACATTGTATCCAATGCAAATGGGTCAAGGCGATGCTTAATTAGTGGGCTCGGTTTCGCTGTGTGGCTAAGTCTACGGGATTTATGCAGTACTGAGGAAGGAGCCTTTAGGTCAGTGTCAGATTTCATGGTTCTTGACTGTAGGCGTGTATTGCGTGCACTTGTGGGGATGGGTAGAGCGAGCATTACGCTCGGGAGAGTACGTGTGCGTAAACGCTGTTGCCTTTTTGCAAGTGAATTGAGTAGTTCAGGAGTGCAGGACTCCTTACCTTGTGGTTCCTGCAGGATTCCACGGCGAACGGCAGACTGCAAGCAGCGAAGAGCTGCTAAGAGGAGCGCTGGCCTTTTTCTGCGGCCTTCTTCTCCCGGCTTCGCCTCACGGCACCCTCTACCTCCATTTAAGGCAGGAGGGGAGGGGCAGGCAAGTCGGGGGAACAAATCAGCATCCGGGCCTGCGGCGGTTACTTTCGCGGGCTGCAGGGACGCTCCTGGAGTCAGGTGGATGGCGGCGGCCATCTTAGGAGCCACGTGGCTCGCAGCAGGCAGATGGTGAACAGCTGATCCAAAAGAAAGGAGATCAGCTGTTGTGGCCTCCGCTCTTAGATGCGCTCGCAGCGGAGCTGCTAAGAGGAGTGCTGGCCTTTTTCTGCGGCCTTCTTCTCCCGGCTTCACCTCACGGCACATATATAGTTGATGGAGTTTCAAACGAGGGATCACAATCCCCCCTCTATATGGTGGCGCTCCGGCAGCGTCAGCACTGGAAACCCGAATCAAGCAGGGAGTCCTGGATTGTGCTCGCCGACAAGAATACTTATACGTATTCTGACTGTTATGTGTCGTAGCTGTGTCTGAGTCCGCCTACCGATGTGGAGGGCAGGCTAATGCACTGCAGGTGTGTGTCATACCGCTGTTGATCATGGTAGTGGGAGTCCACGACTAGCGAACTCCACCAGCGGCGTTACAGACTGTAGTTCTAGTAAGCGCCCGCAAGAAAACAGTGCTCTACCAGAGCGCCGGCTGACCCCGAATTGGAAACAAAACAAACGGGGAAGGAAAGAGGAGGGGTGGGGGGGCAAAAGGAGAAAAGAGGGGACAAATCCACAGATAACTTATATTGATGGATGTGTGTGCTTCTAGCAGCCACCACCGTTACACGTGTAAATTGCATTTAAAATGGATTGTCAGGTAGCTCTCTAAAAGAGGAAACTACTCAGCTACTGGAGAGCAGCCGGCACTGATGTAATTACATATGAATCTATCATGGACATGGACAAAACAAGCCCACCATGATTGAGTATACAGGTAGGTCAACCACTTTATTACAAAAGTGGGGTTGAAAAATAGGGGGCATCACAGTATTTCAAATGAAACCAGCACGCAGGATTGTCCCATATCATGTTACACCCAAGCACTGCACGGGCAATGGCAAGAACGCACTAAGAGTAGCACTACAAATCTGACCACTGTTATACTGTAAGTTACTAAACAAAGGTACACTAAAGCACTCCTCGTGAAGCTGGCCAGGCAAAGGCATAGATCGCGTAACGTATTTATACGCCCCACTCAGTTTTGTCATTAAGCCCGATCTCAGCGCTATGGGTCATGAAGATCAAATGTTGTTCCTTCTGGAACAGCTTGATCTTATCACGAATTACTATCCCCAGTTGGATTAATTCTCAGAATCACGCTCCAGCGCAGATCTTCCACTTTGTGAACAAATTCAATCCAGTGCTCAACTGAAGGGGCATTCAGAGTGCTATTTTGAATCCAACTCTTGTGTTCCCCAATCATTATTTTGATCCTGCGTTCAGTTTTACTGACATACATTTGATCACAAGGACACCATATCGCGTAAATCAGCATGTTGGAATTACAGTTGCTGAACTGACGTTGGCGCCACGCTGTTTTGAGACACAAGTTCAACTCTGTGCGTCTAGAGGTGGAGTTACAGCACGAACGTCCCAAAACCCTAGCCTTTGAAGCAGGTTTCTTCCATTCATGCACAGACTAGGCTGTCAATCAGACAGCAGGTAGTCTGTCCTGAATGGACATCCAGCCAGCCAATCAAGGTTAGTTGCATTCAGGCGGCATTTCTAGAGACAAAGGACAGGGGAGTTTCGGCACCCTCCCTTACATCCTGACCTTCCAGACACACTTGAGCCAGGGACAGGCTTCAGGGCTGAAGCCCGCCAAAGGAAAGATAAACAAAGGGCTCAAACCTGTCTGAACGCACAGAGTAAAACCAAAGAAAGACCTCACAAACCTAAAATGGCGAAAGGAAGACATCAGCCATTTTGGACAAATGGTCACCCATGGGTGCTGTACTGCAGCTGAGGGTTCAGTCTGTGGTAGAAAAGCACAATGGTAGGAAAAATGAACCACTGCCACCAGCCATTTAAAGTAGTCAGGGTAACATACAAATGCTGAATGAGAATATAGGATAACGGGCTACAGGGTAAACCGCCAGCACTCCGCATAAAATGGTGTGTGTTGGAACTACACAGAGAAAAGTCAATGTCACTTTACTATTCTTGGGAACCGTAGTTCACACAAGAAAAGGTATTTAAACCTTATGAGAAATCTAAAATGATTTCTCTGTGACACTGCACTGAAGATGCTGTGTTTCACCATACGAAAAGCAGATGCCTATGGCGTTTGTCAGACTGGAAAAACAGTGAAAAAACACAATCCAAATCAAGTCAAAACAGATGAGTGAGAAAAAGGTCTCACTCACTCCAGGGTAAAATGAAAAGGTCCTAGGTCCAGGAAAAAAGTTGGGGGTCACTATGGTGGGAGGAGTAACGCACTAAAATTAAAATGCTCCCTAACACTGTGCAAATGGCGTTTCCAATGGACTCTATGCACCATCTTATTTTACTTACTTCCACACAAGCCTATCTTTGCTTAGCAGGCCCATCTTTGCAAATAGTGGGATTTTACATTCAGTGAAATAAGCTTTGTGAGTCTGTCAGTTCTATTCGTCTGGATTTGTTTTTCTTTTTGGATGCAAGATCAGGATTGGAGAGATCTTGAGCTACTCCTCATCTACCTCCATGCAAACATGCAGAACCTTCGCACTCCGAAGTGTGTGACTATTTGGCTACTTGTCACACGTCTAAGCATGTCCACCGCCATGTGGCACCCATGCACACTTTAAGGGTTTCCCGGCAATCAGGCTCCACAGCTTTGCCATAACATACAAGATGGATCTGCTCTAGAAATTGAATCCCCTTCCATTCGTGTATTTAGCAAGTGGCTTCACACACGTCTAAAGCATCTATGATTCTCTAGAATTAGTTGGCAAGATGGCTCAGCAAGCCAACACGTTTACCCATGTTATCTATGTTCAACCTACAGGATGAAGGTTGAATACGAGAACTACTGACTGGTCATTCTTCCGAGATCAATACATTGAGGATATCAAAAATGCATGAATTGCTAAATAAAGGTGTGACACTAACATTCCCCACCTCCAATTCAAAGCTCTCTGGTGTGGCTGTTCCCGGCATACAGTGATTTAGAAAAATCTGAACAAATAAATCTCTCAAACTGAACCCAGAAGAGTGTCCACTTTCAGAATTACCTCTTCTTTGTTAAACCTAGACTTTCATGGGATCCCGAGGTAGGGGGCTGTGTTCGAAACCTGGTGTCTAGTTCTAGCTGAAGCCTTGATTTTCATGGTGATTGAAAACATGCTCATGGACGACCATTGAGTTCCTCAGGAAGTATTCAGTGTTCTTCTTTTCATGAGCAGCGCCATGATCGTTCACACCACGAGGAACACCTTTTCATGCACAACGCAGAATCTCCAAAGACATTGCAACACATCTTGCTATACACAGGGTGTTCCCGATCCTGAACCACTGACTAAATCAAGTTCCCTGAAGAAGTGAACAGTGTGCGAAACATGTGTGCACTCAGAAATCAGGTGTGTTGACTTAACACCCAAGCTTGTAATAACAGAACGTATTGCTCCAAGCACCTTACTGTACCAAGCTTTCATTCTAGCAACAACAGAATGATAGCAACAACAACGACAGCCCTTAAACACAACATTTACAATTGCTTAAAAGGTTCTGGAACCAATTCTATTTAATTTGCATTGGTTGCAACCAGGAACGTTTTCCCTCAATGTTCTTGTCTAAACCTTCAGCTGTTCAGTGAGGTGTATTGAACACAATGATGGAGTCATTTTGATTTCTAATCAAATACATTACCCAAAGTAAGGAGACTGTTGTTGTTGTTTTTCCCCTTGCACTGTCACGTGATTGGGCATTTGAGACGAGTCCAGGATGCTAACGTCTCCTTTTCCAAGAGAAGATGTCTGCCTAAACATTTCCTAGAAACCCATGTGATTTAACTTCCTTTCCTCGGCAGCTGTTTGAAGCGGGACGGGTTGAGCTGCCAGACTGGTGAGTTTATATGCTTTAGCTAGGATTGCTTTCATTTATCTCTTCTGATGCAGGGGAGCTCCCATGTGGAGAACAGACACACCAGGACAGGGTACATAAAATCAGCAACAGCTTTAATGCTCAGCAGATGCCAGTTCCTGGTCTTCTGCCATGCTGAGATTCTCTTTTCTATTCATCACTGGCTCCTCTGCAAGAGTCACATGCATATTTATGATTTTATTTCCCAGGACTTCCTTTTCACACTTCTACCTATCACCATTTGCTGGTTTACTAATGAGTCTCAGCTTGTTTACAAATGTCCTGTGGTACAAACCTCTGACCTAGTTCTCCCTTTTGACAGAGCTCAACAAAGATCTGATTCTCTCTTTTGACAGAGCCCAACTAACATTATATAGTTCTCGCTTGTGACACGGCCGAACAAACCTCTGATCTAGTTCTCCCTTTTGACAGAGCCCCACAAACATCTTATTAGGCAGAATCATATGCAGTACCCTTTGGGAACACCACACACAATTAAGACTACAAGTGTAAGTACAAATTCACCTTTGGTACAAGCCTGTACTACACAGTAAAGTGGTAGCGATGGCTGAGCAGCCAGACTATCTCAAGAGTAAAGTGAGCCTAGCAGAAGATACACAAAGGACAGCAGTTGCTAGGGTTCAAACAAACACTGACTCAAGGTTTCTGAGTAAAAGAATATGCATTTATTTACACAATCATTTGTAAAACAGTTCACTAAGTAAAGGAGCAGAAAAATCACAATCTTAATATACTACACAACACCCAATCAATTATGGACAAGTTAAGCTCAAAATGAAGTGTGAGCAAAATGGCACTCCAGCAATTTAAAAAGGGAGGGAAAGACAAGGTTATACGCAATTAAGCAGCACCAACAAGTAAGTAGGCAGGGCCATCTAGAAAAGGCTTACTACAATGAGGATTCAAATCAATAGGCCTGGGCCAATGTTAATGGTCAGAGTCTTTGCAGAGGATCACACAGTTCAGAGTAGTTTGCGGTTAAGTCTTTGCCAAGAGTTCAAAACAAAGTTGGTCGGAAGAAAGGTTACTTAAAAGAGTAGAGAAGGACAAGCCCTTGGATTGGCGAAAGATTTAAAACACTTTCACCGCGGTCGGACGGAACGAACAACAGGGCAGCAGCAGAGCAAAGCAACGAATAAAAGGTGTGCTCCTTAAAACCCAAACAGGGTCCGGTCCTCCTGGCTATCGGGTTCACTGCAGAGATGCACAGCAAGTTTGACCAGGGGAGGGAGGTCTTGCTTGGTGTTTGGCGAACTGGTTGGTCCCACCAGCTCAAGGGAAGAAGATTCCTTGCAGATCCTCTCTGTCAAAGAAGTTCAGGAGATTCGGACCCGCAGCAGGGCTTCACTGGAAGGTTCAGTAGTTGCAGCAGTCCTCTTCCTTCAGCTTCTCTTCAGTTCTCTCAATCCTGGCAGGACAGTCACCTAGCCAATCAAACAAAAGTGCAACTTGGGTCTCCAAGGAGACCCTGTGCAGGGGTCCTAAAACCCCTCCCTCACATCCTGTCTACCTAGACTCTCAGGTGCCTAAGGAGGGCTTCTGTGCAGAAGCCCGCCAAAGGACGGCGAACAAAGGAATCAAACCTGGTTTGGCGTGCAGAGTAAAACACGAGAAAGACATTTACAAAAAGAAATGGCGAAAAAACCCAGCCGGAACCAAATAAAAGTAAATGGGGTCCAGTGGATTAAAGTTTGAGGGAACTAACATAGCCTAAAACAGTACCAAGGCTATTTTCATAGACCGCAGTAGGAAAAATATGGTAGATACCACTGCCACCAGCCAAAAATGTTAAACACACAGCAAAACACATGTAAGAGTGGGAAAAAAGGCTCACACTCTTACCAGGTGAAAAAGAAAATCCTAGAAATCCAGCAAAGCTGCTGAGGCACTCAGTAGGTAAGGGAAATTAGCCATTCTGGAGAATTCTCCCTAACACATCTGATCTAGTTCTCGCTTGTAACATGGCCAAACAAAAAGCATATCTACTTCTCCCTTGTGACATAGCCAAATATCTGATCTAGTTCTCCCTTGTGACATAGCTAAACAAACATCTGATTTAGTTCTCTCTTTTGACAGAGCCAGGCAAACATCTGATCTAGCTCTCCCTTGTAGCATGGCCAAACAAACAGCTCATCTAGTTCTCCCTTGTGGCATGCCCAAACAAACATTTGATCTAGTTTTCGCTTGTAACATGGGCAAACAGCTTATCTATTTTTTTTATTTTAAATTTTATTGGATATTTATAAGGCGCTTATACAGCAAGACAGTGTTTCAAAGTGCCACAAGGCATAAGTGAAGGGAACAAGGGGGCAAATAAACAATGAAATTGACAATGAGTAAATAGAAAGGGCAGCAGTCAGAAATGCGTGCACGTGCCACTTTCAAGAATTTATTTGGAATGATTGGCATGTCTCAATTTAACAATAGAGTCAATGGGCCTCATTCCGAGTACGGCGCTAACCAATGGCGCTATTAACGCCTTGGTTGACGCCGTACCCGGACCGGCAGCGCCTTGGTGGATGGCGGAATTACCGCCCCATTCCAAGGTTGGCGGGGCGGTAATTCCCCAATCCCCATTTACCCTTCCCCATTCCCATTCTTGCCCCATAGGGCATAATGGGAGTGGGGAAGGCGTCAATTACGCCACCGTAAATTACGGTGGCGTAATTAACATCAAGGTCCCTTAGCGCCATGGTTTTTAACACCTGCTAAAAGCAGGTGTTAAAACCACCATGGCGCAAAGGGAACTCGGAGTATGGCGGTAAGGGATTACCGCCACCGCTCTCGTTAGTGGTGGCCGCTATCCCTTACCGCCATACTCGGAATGAGGCCCAATGTATGTTAAGAATGTACTTGTACAACTTTGGCACTTCCTTAGCTAAAATAGATTAGTATATGACTAATAATGGGATTTTTGTAAAATACATAATAAGGTCCATTGTGGAAAAGAATTATGATAAACAATTCAAAGTTACTTTGATACGAATGAATCCATTTATTTATAACCCATATTGACAGTGTTTCGCTGGGTTCTTCATAACCCATATCCACAGTACAAAAGGTACCAATACAATATAATACAAAAAGATTTGAAAAAGTATGATTAAGTGCTTGAAAGGTGAATGAAAAAAGAAAAAAGAGTCAGAGAATACCCCAATGCATGGTAAGTTAAGACCAGAAAGATGTTAGAACCAGTGTCAACTCAAGGACAGTAGGTGTAAGGGCCTGGTGTTTCGGTGTAGTATTCCAAGCCTTCCTGAGGACCAGAAGCCCTGGTATTTCAATAAAAATTGGAAAATAAAAGACAAAGAAGATTTTTTTTTTTTAATATTCAAAAATCAGAAAGTGTACCTTAAAAAGACTCCAAGGTGTCTGCGAGTACTGGAACTCACTGCTTAAATTGACAGATCTGAATGTTGAAGCAGAAGCCCCACTTTGTTTCCATGAATGGAAAAACACTGTAAATGAATGTTCACTGCCTTATCCCTAGTAATTTAAACGGGGAAATTATGTTTATCATAGGGCATTGCCTAAAGTTTTTAGCTAAAACACGCAACATGTCATTCTACTATTAGTCATACCTCAAATATTGAATCCACGAGGTTAGGATGTTAATCATTTTCATAGTTCATCCAATTACTGTGCCCCATGTAGCACGGAAAGCATTGGGATGGTTTGTAGCTATTTCCTAATTATTCAGGAGTCAGAGCAATCATGCTCCATACAACTAAAAGTAAAAAAGACAAAAAAAGAATACATAGTCTAATATTTCTGCCTTAAAGGTGTGTACTTCAGCCTGTGAAATACTCGGACACGCTTGTTAAATCTTACCCAAATCATATATCACGGACGTTAACAGCACTGCAAAATGGCATGCTTTGTTTGTGTTTGTTCACATATAGGTGCTTTAGCGCTCCAACTAGAAAGATAAAAGCACAACAAGGGATATAATTTAGTATCAGTCAGTATGGAAGAGGAGATCGTTTTCAGAGCGTACGAAACATGCTCATATTCAGGAGTCTTACTCAAATAAAGCTCAGTAGCGATTTACTTCACTGCCAAAAGACTTCTGGCCGAGAATATGGTACAGCGTCTGAGCGTGTTTAGTTAATTCTTGTTTATATTGCTGCCGTAACGTCATTATGTCAGGCAAAAGAAATAGAAGAAAACTATGCTGAAACTGGCACATTATGAGATGTAAATGATGATCCGCCCGGCCTGGGTACAGTTTGGCATCTGAGCGCGTCTAAATTGATGGTTTATTTGTATCTTTGTATTACTACTGTATCCATTCACCAGGCAAAAGGAATAGGAAAAGTATATACACGGAAGCTGACGTTCTTTGTTGTTCATTGGTCAGAACAATATAACAGTTCTTATTTAACCCAATGTTTCATAATAAAAACTCATAATAAAAAAATTCACACAACATTGCTCGTTTCAGGCAAAATAATCATGCCAAGTTACTGCTGCATAACTTGATGCATGAAATAGATATCTTGTATAATCAAAACAACCCTTTTCTATAGTGGGAAGATAGAAACAATTACCCACAAAGATGTGTCTCTTATTCGCACAATAACAGCATTACACATAGAAACCAAGTATTCATGTCAGATTATTACAAGCAGCTTCAGTTTACAATATTGCCATCCAACACCAAGGCGATTTTCCAGACAACAAACAACTCATAATATTAGTGTTGCAAAAACATCAATACTTTGCAAACTGCATGGCATACATTCCTGAATTATCAATCAATCACAGGTAGATTGTACATGCCACATAGCAGTCAAAATGAACACATTTTAGTACATATCTATCACAAAATTAGAATTGCTGATCCAGGCCAGATTGGTAAGTAGCTAGACGATAGATCCATCTAGATTCACTTGACAACAAAGATTGTTCAATGTTATGAGTACTTTTTATTACATCCAAAATCCACCATCTCTCATCTAATGAATGTCTCATTTAGATAAAATTATCAACCAATGGGGCGTTACTTAGTTTGTACCTAATTCTTGATCAGTGCTCTAGGATGGGTGTGTGTACTGCTCTTTTTGTCTGTCCCACGTATTTTTAATGACAGTGGCACTCAATGCAATAAATCAACTTTTTAGTTTTGCAGGTACTGAAATTATGCAACTCCCATGTCCTATTGCCTATTTTAAAGTTGGTCATTTTTAATTAAAATCTGCATACAAGCAAGCACCACAAGGGTAATGTCCTGTTAGCGTACATAAATTCCATGTTATGCTTCTCATTGGTTTAGCAATAAATCTAGAATGGACCAGTTTGTCCTTACGATTTGAGCCTCTTTTTACGGCAATCATCGGAATGGATTCATCTTCCAGTGATAGCCTTACAATGGCCCAATATTTTTAGACAATATTTTTATTCTGAAGTGTAGACAGCGAATGAGTTATCACACACATCATTCTTTGTGAGATAACTTCCTTTCTTGAGTTTTGTGAAAGGGTTTCTTGTGGGGCAAATCTTGCTATCTTGTGGGATTTCCTAACCAGTTTGCCAGGGTACCCACAAGATTTTAATCTCTCATCCAAAATGTCAGCATTATTTTTGTAATTGTTCCCATCAGTGCAATTACACCACGGATGTAGATATTGCCCAAAGGGCAGGTTGTACTGAAGGCTCTTTGGGTGATAGCTACAATAATGTAGCACCGTGTTCCTCTCTATTGGTTTTAGAAAACGGGCATAGAGTATACTATTCTCCACATTCTTAAGTTTTAAATCAAGGAAGTTAATTTCACAGTTATAGTGCTCCATTGTGAAGTTGATGTTTAGATTTCAGTTATTAAGCTAACCAAAAATCTCTTGAAGTCTCACATTGTCACCATGCCAAACCATCACCACGTCACCTCTGTAATGTTTACATATCATTATGTTCTCATAATATGGATTTGAATGCAAAGGAGGCCATGTAAAGGACAACTAAGTAGGGGCCAAAGCTGCCCACATGGCCATACCCTTGGTTTGCCTGTAAAACTGCTGGTCAAACTCCCAAATAAATTCTGTAGAACTATAGCCAGTAGGTCATCAACAAATTCTACTGGCAAATTTCCAGGGGGATTCTTGACTAGATAGTCTCTTGCAGTCAATTGCCTCCTCTTGGGGTATTCATGTAGAGGGACTGTTTGTCCATCGTCACAAGTGGATCCTGTGCACTGTCAATCTGCATGCCCTCAAATATATTGATTGATGAGGTTGTACCTTGCAGAAAAGATCTTGTGGATTGACTGATGGGTTTTAAAAACACATTGTAATTGTTTATTTGTAAAGCGCGTATACACAAGCAAAGTGCTTCAAAGCGCTTCAAAGTAAGAAGAGAACAAGGGAATACAGAGTCATTCTTCGTCCTTGAAGTTTCCGAATGATCTAGCAAAAATGACTAGCAAACTAGGCCTGGCAGCATTATTACTAGTGCAAGTGCAAGACAAGAGGGGTGGCGGGAAAGGGGGGAGGAGAGGGAGAAAAGCATACAATCCTTAAACTGCTGCACTAGGCCAACAACATTTCAGATAGTGCAAGTGTGTGACAGAGAGCGAGGTGATAAGGAGGAGAAGAAGAATATACAGAAGCAAAAAACTACAGTACTGGGCCTAGCGAACTAGGCCTAGTGCATTCTGGTAATGTAAGTATGCAGACAGGAGGTGAAAGGGATGGAGAAGGGAACAAGTTTGCCCGGTCCAGCAGGGCCCTAGTTAAGTGCAGAGAGGCTACTGTCTCATGGAATGAATTTCAGAAGTACAGTAGTGGTGCGTAGAGTGCAGAGGCCTGGGGGCAAGTGCGAGGACTGGCAGGGGAGTCTGAGAACTGTGTGCCTCTACAGGTGAAACAGGTGACCAATCAGCAAACGGGGCAAAGTTAGGGAGAGGGGGAGGAGGGAAGTAGGCAAGAAAAGAGAGGGGGTTAACAAGGGAGAGGGAGAGACAAAGAGGAAGAGAAGATAAAGGTATAGAGGAGTTTAAGGAGATCAGGCTCAAGACAGAGAGAGGCAGGGAGGTTGTTAAAGAGGGAAACAACTGCAGAGGATAAGGACCTACCCCCAAATCTCTGTTTTGAAAAAACGCTCACCTGCAGAGAGCTGGAAGAGGACGAGTGCAGGGCTCTAGAAGGAGAGTATTTAAGGGGAGAGAGTTGTAGATAGTGCAGTCCCCAGCCCCAGAAAGCCTTATGGACTATGCAGAGTGTCTTGAAGGAGAGGATCTTTGTAGCCATGGGGAGCCAGTGGAGGGATTTCAGTGGCAGAGTGATGCAGTCCCTGGGCTTCATGCCAAGGATAAGTCTTGGGGTCCTGTTCTGGATGAGTTGCAGAGGTCGGCGAGTAGAAGCAAGGAGATTAAGAAAGAGACTGTTGCAGTAGTCCAGTGTAGACAGAACCAGGGCTCTGGAGACAATGAGGGTCATTACGAGGTTGGAGGTAATGGAAAAACGATGCCGGTAAAGGATTACCGGCATCGCATACCGCTCCGGGCTATTCCGACCTAAGACCCCGGTATTAGAGGCCCGTTAATAACGGTGCCTCTAATAGCAGCAAGGGCGCGGGCACGCCTCCCATCATGCCAACAATACCGGCATGCCGCTAATGGGAGGACATCACAAGTCAGGTGGACATGCAAATACCGGCATCATGAAGGTGCTAATAGGGGATACCGGCATGCCGGTAATACCAGCATCGTGAACCAACCGTAAAATGCTATGTGCAGTGTTCCCAACTGCCACAGGTGCACACAATCAGCACAGGTGGAGGCAATGGAGTCTGGGCCAGCATAAAAGGAGCACACCCCTTCCTACACCAAAATGATTCCACTAGTAGTAGCAATACTGGGGATGGAGGACATGCTTGCATTGCTACACCAGCAACAACAACAGCAACAGCATGCACCACAGAGGAAACGCAGGAGAAGAAGGAGGGGGAGACAGACCCAGCGTGCCCCACCAGTGCAGCCTGTGGTACCACGCAGGCAGCCCCCAATCCCTCGCATCAGATACAGTCCATTCAACCTAACCCCAGAGCAGATCCACACCCTGTACCGTCTGGACGGGGCACCATCACCACCATCGTGGACATGATACACGACGACATTGACAGCCTGATTGAAATACGCACCGCCATCCCCCCTCTACTGAAGGTAGTGTTGGTGCTCCACTTCCTTGCCACAGGCACCTACCAGCACACAGTGGGGCACATGCATGGTATATCAGAACCCTTATTTTCTCGCATGCTGAACTAAGTGCTGGATGCCCTTCTAAAGCACACAAGGGCTCACATAGCCCTACCACGGACTACCCAGGAGATTTTCGACACAAAAGTTGGCTTCCATGCACTGGCAGGCATACCAAATTGTATAGGTGACCTCGACTGCAGCCGTGTGGAGTTGGTGGTCCTGCATGCCATGGAGGTGGTGTACCGCAACCACAAGCTATACCGCTCCATCAATGTGCAGATGGTTACACCAGGAAGATCATTAATGTGCCCGATATCCTAGATCAACACATGACTCAATGGTCCTGCGGAACTCTACGCTACCAGGCTACATGGAGCGATATGCAGGACAACGTACCTGGCTGCTTGGTAAGTTGCATGACAGGCACATGGCAGTGAAATGGGGGGATAGATGCACACTCCACCATGGAGCATTGTTGATGTGACAGCACGATGTGCACATCAGAAAACACTGTGCCCCAAAGCATCCAAAACTGAACATGATGACAAAATCCCATAGCAATGAATTAAGCTGGACACCTATCACAACATGCCAAACTTAATAACACCCAACATCCCACAACACATCCATACCCATCATCATACCTCATCCTCTGTAACACAATCCTGGAACATGCTGTGAACATTCACTATGTAAATGACTGCAGCAAATCACTACACAGGACAAGCATCCATGTGAGTGCACTGAAGAACATCACTATGGGAATCCACTGCTTGTCACAGGGCCGCCACCACCAATGAAGTGCAGCATGTCACCATTGTAATAATCAGCGCTGAATGCCTAATATTGCAGAGCCTGCTGCCAATCACAAATTTGACACAAACACTGCGGTATGCATCCACAATGCATGAGCAACATCAGGGCAGTGTACACTGTGTATCAACTTGGAGATGCAACCCACACCACAAGTCCATGGCACAGAACATATTGAGGGCATGAAAATTGTGTGCATACAACCAGGGACATGTGCATGTGACCAACGATAATCTGCAGGCATGTGTGACTACTACAGCTGTCCATCATGAATCGACTGACATATACCTTTTATTGCCTCTCATGCAGGTGATAGTGGATATCCCCTGAAGCCGTGGCTCCTCACCCCTGTCCGAAACCCACAGAACAGGCACGAGGAGGACTACAATCATTCCCATACCCGCAACCGTGTGGTCATTGAGCAGACCATTGGCCTGTTGAAGGCACTGTTTCGCTGCCTTAGGCCTTCGTGTGGGGCACTCCTCTACAGGCATGTGAAAGTGGCCAAGATCATCATGGTATGTGTCATGCTGCACAACAGGTGTATCCGACGGAACATTCCCCTGCCCCCTGATATTGAACTACAACCTCCTGGTGATGATGAAGGGGATGAGGAATATGTGGCTGCACATCATCGCGTATTTCTGACACATGGGTGCAGAGGCTGACATGAAAGTTGGACAGAGGGCACTGGGTGTGGGAGTACATGTACACTATGCACTGCATGCAAATAAATGACACATATGCAATGAGGAATGTCCACTCAAGATATTTTTTTCACACTACGGGTGTATTTAAATGTCCAATAAAGATTAAAGTGCTCAAACCCTCCACCACACACCATCTCCCCTCCTCTCCCCCCACAACTCACCCACACATCCTCCCCTCCCCCCCACAACTCCCACACACACCCTCACCCCCTCCCCCCACAACTCCCCCACACACCTTCACCCCCCTCCCCCTGCAACTCCCCCACACACCCTCACCCCCTCCCCCACAACTCCCCCACACACCCTCACCCCTCTCCCTCTCCCCCCACAACTCCCCCACACATGATGTCCAAGCAATTGTCTATTGCCTTCATCAGGTTGGCCAGTCTACATCCTGCCACTCCCTGCACCTGGTGGCGGCATGTCCGAGCAGCGCAGGGTGTGCGCCGACCTGCCTAGGGGGCTGGTTTGCGTGGAGCTTGAGGAAGATGGGCTGGCCGCCTGCTCCATTCGGGAGGCCGGACGCTCAGCCTCCATTGAATCAGCAATGAGGCGGAGGACCTGCCGCAGGGCAGACACCTCCTCGCACAATCTACTGGTGCTATTCACGATGATCTGCCTCAGGGAGGTGGTGTTCGCGCGCCACTCCTGCCATGCTTGGGCACTGTCTGTGACAAACTCTCTTACCAGGGCAGTTAGCTCCTCCTGCCACTGCGAAGCATGCCCTGCCTTCTGCACCCCCTCCGGTACACCAGTGGAGGTGGAGAGTGCTTGTGTGTTATGCTCAAATGCATTTGGGTCCTCTATGGGACTCATGCTCCCTTGGATGTACTCCCCCCCAGACTGCTCCGGGGTTGTGCCGTGGTTGGAGTCGACAGATGTGAGCTTGAGGGATGGTGACGGACTTCGTGTAGCCGGTAGGTCGGAGTTTGTCGTCCTCGACGGGCACACACGCCTGTCCCTGCATGTCCTCATCAGTCAGGGGTGCTGTAGCTGCCACCTCCCAGACAGAGCTGTTCTCTGCAGAGAGTTCCCCTTCAACTGTCTCTTGAGCAGGTGTCACAGGAGTTGTGGGTACAGTGGTGATGGGCCTTGGCGTCACCAGTGCAGTGGCATCCTGGGGTGGTTTGTTCTACGGTGCCTGTTGTGGCTTGTGTGGGGTTTTGAAGGTGAAAGGCCTGTTGCCTTCATCTCTGGCCCTCTTCTGGGGTGTAGTCAGCTGTGGGGGTGAGTCCCGGGCCTCGCTGTCAGGATCTCTGCCTGTGGGGTTCAAAGAGAGGGACGGCATGAGTGATGGTTTGACAAGCATCATACATACATTTGTATAATTGCTCATCTACACAATAGAGGGGAATGGGCAGTGGAGTTTGGATGATCACATTGCTTGCTATATGGGTGGGTAATGCAGGCATCCGTCGGGGTCACTCATGTTGAGGCGAACGTATGCTATGGGACATGCATATCTGTTGTGGCTTGTGTGCAGTGTGACTTATGCCATTGACATCTTAGTGTGGTGTGTGTCAGGTATGGCATTGTCTTGCTGCAGGTATCTGCATGTGTCTGTGCTGCGGATGACAACTAGGCTGGGAATGTGTGTGTATTGGGGCATGCCTTGCCTCTTTAGACAGACAAATTGGTGGACTATCATCAGACTTTGCATTACAGTGTTTTCTTAGGACACTCACCTCCTTCCACCGATGAGGTGGCGCCACACTCCATGTCACCCACGCCTTCGATGGCCTCTATGCCGATCGTGCTGGCACATATCTCCTCCCACCGGCCCAGCTTTATCGGTGAGCTTGCTCCTCCACCAGTTGCCATGGCCTGGCTCCTGTTTGCGGACAGGATGTTCCTGACTTGCAGGCGCAGGTCATCCCACCTCTTCCGGATATCCTTAGTTGTGCGGTGGGTGTTGCCTACCGCACTGACTCTTTGTGCGACTAGTTCCCAGATTTCCTTCTTCTTGATGACTGCCTCCCTCTTGGGGCTGTGAGCGAATACAACATCAGCATTCTCAGCCAGGGTCTCAGCCAGCATTGTGAGCTTGTCTTCATTAAAGCGCTCCGTGCCCTGGCAGGAGGCGCCTTTTTTCACTGCCTTGGGCGTTGTATAGTTGTTGTGGGTTGATGTAGGTGCACAGCAATATACTCCAGGTGCTGGATGCTGAGGTTGGCAATGGATTGTGTTTTTGAAGATGGCCGAAGTGCTCTTTCCCATTCCTGTGCGATGACACTACTTCCGCTTCCGCTTATTTACGGTGACTGTTATTAGCGGTCACCGCTAATAGCGGTGTCCACTATTAGCGGTGACCGCTAATGCCGTTTTAATTGATGCAGGTAGTGCTGTCTGCACTTTACATGATGCCGCTAAGGGCCATTTTTAGGACTTTAACGACATGGCGGTAATGTCGTTACCGGCATGGCGCAAAGCTTGTGCATGCGAACTCGTAATAGACCTCTATTAGCGAGCTCTTTACTACACGGACACAGTATTTGCTCCATGTCGGTAAGGACGGTTACTTACCTCCAAACTCGGAATGAGGCCCAATAAGGCTGTAGGGGAAAGTGAGAAAAGGTAAAATACCTCTGAGGAGGTGCAGCTGGTAGTGGGATTTTTTAGAGACGTCTGAGATGTGAGAGGAGAAGAAGAGAGTGGAGTTGAAGATGGCACATAGCTTGACAAACTTACACAATGGTTCAATTATTGACTCACATCCCAAGACAACTGGTCTTCCTGCAGGGCTATGGAGGTTCTTCTGCACCTTTGGAAAAGCATAGAATGTGGGAGTTCTTCCTGACTGAATGTTCAAAAAATCATACAGCCGTCTTGAAATCCAGTCTCTTTGTAATGCTATCAAAGTAGAATCTTCAACGAGATGCTGAATTTCAGGTGTTGGATCTTTTTGAAGCATGATGTAGCTAGCTTGACCATTTAGAAGGGCTTTTACCATGTTTACATGTTGAATGGAGTCCATTACTACAACTCAACCCTCTTTGTCAGCTGGTTTATAACCAGCTGATAATTCTCTCTAAGCTCTTTCAATGCTCTTTCAATGCTTTTCATTCAACATTTTTAAGATTGTGTCGTGATGGTTTATATGTATTTTGTAAAATAGATAAATTGCGCAACACACATTTTTCAAATATCAGAATGCCATTTGTTATTTGATGTTCTAGGGGGGTGAAAGTTGATACCGTTCTCAAACCAGTTCCATCAGGTGGGTCAATGTCTTCCTTATCCCTAAAGAACACCTTTAGGCAAAATTTCCTTAGGAACTGTCTGATCTCACCTCAGCTTTATACCAGTCAGTCTCGTTAGATGGCATGTAGGATAGACCATTTTTTAATGGGGAAATTTGATCGTCACTTAAAGTGATATTATAAATATTGAATTTTGCACACATAGAGTTTTGTATCGTCTGGGGTTTTCCTGAGGGGACTGAGGTTTTGGGGTGGACCTTGGTAACAGTAATCTGGAGGACATTGCGATCATTGCCTGCCTTGTCCTTCTCCACGGCCTAAGAAAGGTCTCCCACCTCTGTTTTGAAAAGTATTGTAGCCGTCATACTCCTCGTAGGGTGAGTCGCTACTTGACATTTCAGAGAAATTTGCCCATCGTCTCCTTGGTCTTTAGGTGCTGCAAGGGTGTTGAAAGTATTGGTATGCGTCATTGTGGTTATTACGAGTCTCCAAATAGTTTTCACTTAAACAGGGCTGCACAGTCTCAATTTTAAACCCCTGAATGTCTTTGGCAAGCCTCTTAGTTTTTTTACTTAGAGTGAAAGTTTTGAAGTCGTCCAGTTGTTTCCAATTTCTGCTAGTTTGTCCCTAGCATTTTGAATGGCAGTGTTGTTAACAAACTTATGTTCCTCATCAACCAACTGAAATTTTAATTGTAGTAGGGAGGACCATTAGGTCCCTACTACATTTGGTAGCCATATATATTAAGTGTTTCCTCTATTCCAGATCATCAAGGAACAGCCCCGGATCATTCTTTATTATTCTTATTATTAAGCCAGAGGGAATTATGTTTGCTTCCAGATATTCTCTCAAGAAATGGCCATGCAATTTTTCTCAAAAACATCCTTTTTGAGTTTAAGAATCTCCTCCCTGAAGTTTGATTCAATGTATCCTATGTGTCCTCCTTAGTATTAAACAGAGAGGGACCACTAATGATGTCTTGTATCTCTTGTTCACTAAAGCTTAGGGTGGAACCTTCAGCCGTATTCCAACAGAACACAGTGTGACAACGTAATATTAGTTAAGGAAATCTTTGGTTGCAGAGAATAGGATCTTTGTAAGACTGCAAGTCATGATGATCTGGGACATATTAAGCAGTGAAGGCTGTCTAATTGCTGCGTATATGTATGCACCTAATATGAGGGAGTGCCTGAGTCTGAACCAAACATGGTAGTTCGAGGGGCAGGGGTATTTCCCAGGAAAGATTTTAAAACAATGGGTTAAAATCATGCATTTTACAGCACAGTCTGAACATTTGGGAAAAAAGCCAACACACAGTTTGAAATCAGTTTTGTATAGTAGCCCATGATAAAAATCCAATTGATGCAAGTCACCAACAGTGCAAAGACCATGTTCCAATGTATTTTCAAGATGTCTTTGCCCACAATATATGCTAGTTTTAAAAACATTTTATCGTTGGATGTGCCCATTCATGTCCATGTAGGCTGCACCAATATATGCCAGTATAAACATATAAGGACTCACAGTCACTACAAAATTCCATGCCACAGAAAGAAAGTATAGCCAGGCTGGCTATACCAACATAGGCCAGTCTACCGGGTAATCAGATGTATGTTTGTTTTTACCCTTGACGCAAAGTACACAAATGTCAATACACACAGAGAATATATGGCCAGACTGGAGCCCCTAATGTACGTAAGTCTAGCCACATAATAATGCTCATCATGTAATCTTTACTCTTGCTGTTGTGTAAAACTAAACAAATACCATGCCACAGTACGGAAGTAAATGCACACTGACACCACCAATGTAGGCCAGGATAACCACATGATAACACTTATCATGTTTGCTTTACCCTTGATGCCAAGTATTAAAATGCCATTGCACATTATGAAAGTATATGGAGACTGGCATCACTAATGTAGGCCAGTCTAGCCATGTAATGACACCTATCGTGATTGCTTAACCTCTGATGCTAGGAAAATCATGTCATGCCACATTAAGAAAGTAAGTGCAGAATGGCACTACCAATGTAGGCTAGCCTAGCCACATAATATCGTTAACATGCTTGATTTACCCATGATGCACAGTTGCTTTGCATTAAGGGTAATGAAAACATACGTGTGATTATGTGACTAGATAGTCTAACAGCATCATAAAATGTATCATGTTTGCTTTACCCTTCATGCACAGTTATTGATTATCAAGGGTAAAGCAGACATTATGTGTGTTTTTATGAAGCTAGACTGGCCTTTATTCAATGTAGGTCAGTCTAGCCACATAATAACAATTCACTTATCATGTTTTCTTTCCCTTGTTATATGGTACGGTGCATCGAGGGTAAAGCAAAAACGAATGCCATCCCGGCAGCATCCCCACCCCTAAATTTAGCTCAGCAGTACTGCTATATTTGGGGGGAAGGCTGGCACACACAAGCACACATACATCCCATTTCATCCATGTATTCACACATAATTCAAATAACTGCATTTATTTATTTATTTATTTATTTGACATTCGTAAAGTGCACCTAATCTTGAGGTATCTGGGTGCTAGTTTTTCATTTGAAAGTACATACAGTATAATGATGTATCACTTAACAGTTAAAGTTCAGTTTGGTAGTACAACACATATTAATGCTTACATACATAACAAAAGTATACCTTAGCAGTAAAATTTCGGTGCAAGGAATGTAGCTGAGTCGTAGTGGGAAGCATAAAAATGCAGAGTGGCATGAGGGAGGTTGAGGATAGTTTGGCTGATCTTTTGTGAATAGCCAGGTTTTCAGACTTTTGTGAAAGGCCCAGAAGGAGGATTCAGATCTTAATGAATATGGTAGTGCTTTCCAGTGTTTATTTATTTAAAATGCATTAAAAAACACACCAACATACACACGCAGATATATGTATAGACATTACATAAAAACATTTAAAAAGTGACCTCACTTCTTGCACCCCTCCATATGTGCCTCCCAGCCACAGAGAACCTGGTGGCCCACCTCACCGCATCTTGAAGAGGCTGAATGCCAGGGGAGGACTTCTCTCCAGTCAGTCAGCCTGTCTACGCTGTTAGTGCAATAATGGGAGGTGGCAGGGCCAGACGTCCGACTCCCCCCTGTCCTACCAATAGTCTGTGCTATGTTTTATCCAGAGCCCAAAGTGCTCTGCATAACAAACACAGGAATGAAAAACAAAAGGGGGTTGCACCCCTGATCAGAGGCAGGTAGCACAGTCCAGCAAATAAAGCACAGGGTGGACTGTGCTGCATGTCACTCAGACATGGGGGCGGCAGCCCCCAAATATAGTGGTGGGCTGCCAATGAGTACCTCACATAATTGATTTTGAAATTGTGGTATTAGGTATTGGACTACACAATTATTCTTAGTATGTGATGTGGCATTGACCAAGGAACTGGAAAAGGGCTGAGGGGCCTCTGGGGTGGTACAAAGTGCCTCATGATTGTGAAGATATTGTTTGTTTCACTAACACACAAGCATGTGAGTGACAAAATAAAACCAAAAACCAAAAAGTGATGGATGGCAGACTGTGAATTAAGTGTTAACTTCCCATCCAGCAGCCTGAATAGAGGGGTAACATTCCCTTCCTGAGAAAAAGGCCAGAACAAACGGAGTGGGCCTCATTCCCAGTGTGGAGGTAAGTTCCGTTCATTACCGGCATGGTGCAAATAGCGTGTCCGAGCTGGCAATAGACTGCTAAAAACGCCCTATTACGAGTTCGCGGGCACGAGCTTTGTGCCATGCCAGTAATGAACCTAGCGCCATGCCGCAAAAAAGGCTGAAAAACCCTCTACCGGCATGAATCGAACCGTAGCAAACACTACCGCCTTAGAGTAATGCAGCATTAGCGGTGACCGTAAATAGCGGTCACTGTTATTTACGGTCACCGTTAAATTGCGGAACCGGAAACAGCGTCATCGCACAGGAACTGGAAGGAGCACGGGGGCCATCTTTAAAAACACAATCCATTGCCATCCTCACCAGACAGGACCCCTGGAAAACTTTCAACACTGTGGAAACATCCCATCATCAAGGAGGAATGCCCAAAGCACCAAAAAAGGGAGCTGCCTGCCTCAGGAAGGAGCGCGTCAGCCCTGATGAGCTCCAAGTGATGCTGGATACCCTCCACGAACATGCCAACACCGTTTTCAGCAGTGACATGCGGAGGGTGGCGGTAATAAAAAAACAAGAGATCTGGGCTATGGTAGCGCAGAAGGTGAGCGCCGTGGGCAACAACCCCTGCACCACTAAGGACTGCAGAAAAGGGTGGGATGACCTGCGGCTGAGGGTGCGGAGCATCCTCTCGGCTAATAGAAGCCAGGCCCTGGAGACAGGAGGAGGGCCAGGTTCGCCCATGAAATTAATGCCATGGGAGGAGATGTGTGTGGCCATGATAGGCCCCGAAGCCATTGAAGGGGTTGGAGATATGGAGTGCGGGGCAACGTCATCCGTTGATGGAGGTGAGTGTCCAAAGTCAATACTGCCAATGCAAATGTTATTGAAAGTTACTGCTAAGGGCTGGGCAGGGTGTCACGGCTTGGTCGGCCACACCCCCCCTTTAAATCATGCCGAAACAAGTGAGACCCAGGCTAGTACCAGGTGCGAGGCCGTAACCTATATGACAGATACCACACAAAGAGGCCCATTCCGTGAGGCACACAGGGCAGTTGATGTAAACAGTGTGCATGTGAGCCAGCACAGTACCCGGCCAACATGAGTGACCAGACATATGCATGCATTTACCACCCAAGCATAGATTAATGTGCCGTTCACCACCCAAATGCCGATAACCCACTAGAATCTGATTGTAGTATTGTAGGCATGTCCAAATGCTGGCTCTCAAATCATCACTCATGCCGTCCCTCTCTTCCACCCCCACAGGCAGCGAGCATGACAGCGAGGGCCAGGCAAGCAACCGGCCCAGCACCTCCAGGGGCCAAGTCAGGGCCCGCCATCTACCTGCGAGCAGGAAAACACCTGGAGGCACACCACTGGCTCCAGCAAGGCCCGTGGAGGGTGCAAAACCCCCACCCCCACCCCTACCCCACCCTGCACTGGCGGCAGACACATGCCCTACGCCGTGCTCTGAGTCTAGTGTGGCTGGGGAGATTGCAGCCACGGCCCCCCTCAATGTTGCTGACAGCCCCTTATCCATATGCGGAGCAACTGAGGACGACACATAACGACACATATGAGATTGTCCACACCCCTGATGGCCAAACCAACCCCCAGGTCTCATATAGTGACTCTGGTGAGTGTGACACACCTGGGTTTACGGGGCAAGGAACAACACAGGAACATGCCAGTCCTGTGGCCAGTTCCCTTAGTGAAGCGCCGAAAAGACATGTGAGCCCGATTCCCAGCAGCCCAACAACATCAGCCATTGATGCAGAGCGGGCTCAGCAGCTCACAGGCCTCATAAATGACTTCATGTAAGACAATCGGCAGGCCAGGGAGGAGTGGCGGTATCAACTGAGGGCACTGGGCGAGGTCATTACAGACAGCACAAACCGGCTCTGTGAGGTCCTTGGCCGGATAGCAGATGCTCTGGAGGCTGCACCTCCTGCACGACAGCCCCAGCAGGAGGACACACCTTCTCAATGCTCCTCCACACAGACCAGCCCACTCCGTCGGTCCCAACGTACAATGCGCCGCTAGGACATGCCTCCCCCTTGCTCTGGGAGCGCACAGTGACAATGCTGACATCCACATGTGGCCTATGTGGTCCTTATGGACTAGTGTGGGGTTGTTGTGGTGGGAGGGGGAGGGGGTGAGGGTGTGTTTGGGAGTTGTGGTGGGAGGGGGGGGTGAGGGTGTGTTTGGGAGTTGTGGTGGGAGGGGGAGAGGGCGAGGGTGTGTTTGGGAGTTGTGGTGGGACGGGGAGGGGGGTGAGGGTGTGTTTTGGAGTTTTGGTGGGAGGGGGAGGAACGAGGGTGGTGGAGGGTTTGTTTTTCACGTTTGAACCTTCAATTTGAATACACCGATTGTTCATCTAAAAAAAACAGAATGGACATTCATCATTGCGCATGTGTCATTCAATATTGCACAGTGCATAGTGTACATGTATCCCCACAACCAGTGTCTGATGTCCTCACAACCTCACACCCTCTGCTGACTTGTGTGTCAGAAATATTGACAATCAATGCTTGCCGCACGGCACGTCCCTCCTGTGCATCGGCACCATGATGCTGTCCTGCCCCTTCTTCCTCCTCCTCCCCTTCATCATCATCAGGTGGTAGCAGTTCCATGTCAGGGGGCAGGGGCACGTTCCGACGGATGCACATATTGTGCAGCATTACACATGCCATGGGGATCTTGGACACATTCTCATGGCTGTAAATGAGTGCCCCATCTGACCGGCTGAGGCAACGAGATTGTGCCTTCAACAGGCCAAAGGTCTGCTTAATCACCAAACGTGTACGGGTATGGGAATGATTGTAGTCCTCCTCGTGCCTGTTCAGTGGGTTTCAGACAGGGGTCATGAGCCACGGCGCCATGGGTCAGCCACCATCACCTGCATGAGAGGGGAATGAAGGTAAGTGTTTGTGCATTCATGGTGGACAACTGAACTAGTCTTACATGGCAGCAGGTGATTTCTGCCCATACGCACATGTCCCTGGATGCATTGACCCAATTTCTGGCCCCGCTATGTGTCCTGTGCAATGGAATGATGGAGGGGGTAGCATCTTCAAGATGGTTTATGGTGTGCACTCACATCTGGTAGCACGTGCATCGTATATGCAGGCAGCAGTCTTGGAGTAAAATCATTGATGTGCTGTGTTCTGTGAGATTTGGTAGTAGGGAGTGTTGGCTGTAGTCAGTAGCATATTCGTCATTCTGCACTGATCAGTACCATGGTGACTTGCAGCACTCCTATGGGTGTGCAGAACCAGTGACATGCTGTGGTATCCCTGTTGGGCTCACCTCAATGCACTCCCAGGGATGACTGTCCTGTGTGGTGATATGCTGGAGGCAGCAACATAGTGCATATGCAGTGCATAGTTCTGGAAGCCCTTACGATGTGTGAGGGCTGCCGATGAGTGGTGCATGTGTTGTTGAATGCGGCCAGGTTACCTGTTAGTCATGCAGGGTTAGGTGTCGGCCTTTCTTCATCACTGTGGGATTTGGTAGTCATGTGCCGTTTCACTTGCTTTGGGGCACAGTGTTCGTGAGGTGCACATTGTGCTCTGGTTTCAACATTTCCAACCAGGTGCAGTATGCATCTCCCCCCCCTTCCCACCCAGGTGGAGTATGCAGCCACCCACCTCACAACCCCGATGCCCTGCCACCACACCAAGCAGCCAGGCACGTCGTCCAGCATGTTGCTCCATATAGCGTGGTAATGTGGAGGCCCGCAGTACCATAGAGTCATGACTTGATCCTGGATATCGGGCACAGCAATGTGTGATGATCTTGCTGGTGTTACATACCATCTGCACGTTGATGGATTGGTATTGCTTGAGGTTGCGATCCGCCACCTCCATGGCATGCAGGATCACCAACTCCACATGGGTGCAGTCGAGTGCACCTACACAATTTGGCATGTATGCCAGTGCATGAAGGCAACTTTTGTATCGAATATCTCCTTGGGAGTCAGTGGTAGGGATATGTAGTCCCTTGTGTGCTTGAGGAGGGCATCCAGCACTTGGGCAGTATCCGGGAAAATCAGGGTTGTGATATGCCATGCATGTGCCCCCTGTGTGCTGGTAGGTGCCTGTGGCAAGGAAGTGCAGGACAGACACTACCTTCAGTAGAGCGGGAATGGCGGTGCATATTTCTTTGAGGCTCACGGTCAAGCCGGTACAGGGTGTGGATCTGCTCAGGTGTTAGGTTGAAGGGGGTTGCTCTGATGCGAGGGATTGGGGCTGCCATTGTGGTAACAGTGGCTGCAATGGTAGGGCATGCTGGGTCTGTCTCACCCTCCTTCTCCTCCTGTGTCTCCTCTGTGGTGGGGTCTGTTGTTGTTGTTGTTGTAGTTGAGGCCTTGCAAGCAGGGCCTCCTGCTCCAGTAATGCTACCACTATTGGTATCATCTTGGTGTGGGAGGTGGTGTGGTCTGTGGGTGTGCTCATTTTGTACTTGGCCTGACTCCATTGCCTCCACCTGTGCTGATTGTGTGCACCTGTGGCATTTTAAAACACTGCTCAGGTTTCTTAACACCTTCTCGGAGATGCCGGTATTTTCTCCATGCCGGTAAGGTTTTTTTCGGCCTTCAGGAGGCCGTTATTTGCATGTCCGCATTACTTGGGATCAGCACCGGGTTACCGCATGCCGCTAATGCCGGCTTGGTGTGTCGCGCACGCCCTGACTGCTATTTATGGCATCGTACTTTACGGTGCCGTAAATAGCGGTCTGGTTGGTCAGAATGGCCAGTAGCGGTAAGCGATGCCGGTAATCCTTTATTGGCACCTCCAACCTCGGAATGACCCCCAGTGCCACTTAATGGGGGTCAAGTCATTGTTTGTGACTGATCCAACCTGCTTGTGTGCATGCAATTGGTACCATCTGAAGGGCACCCTTATAATTTACCAACTGTGTGGAAGGTCAGAGGAATAAACCGTAGAACTGGTGACGAAAGCTCATGTAAACGAAGGCGTCAGAATGAAAGGACACACAATTGGCATACAAATCTTTGTTAAGAAGTGTGAAGGGATTGGCACTTGATAGGAAGAAACATGCATGCAGCAATAAGTCATATTTCACCACTTTAACTACGCTATGCAAAATTGCTTGAACAACTGAATCTTGTTATGGTGATTTATACCACGCACCACTGCCATTTTCATGGTCTTCAGGCACTCATTTGGCTCTGTAAGAAAAGTGGTTGGGGTTGTTAGTGAGGCAAGGGGGATAGGATAGAAGTTGTGCTCTTCTGTTGTCGCTTACAAAACCAGGAGGAACTGGTGTCTGTGCGTGTCAGCCTTCTCAGTGTGCTTTGTTGTGTGCACTGGGCTTGTTGTGTCCAGAGGGGTAGTGTCCAGTGTCTGGGTTTTATGTTGTTTGCAGCTGTTTGGTCTTGTGGCGTGGTTAGCGGTGGGTGTGTGGTTTGTGTATTTGTGTAGGCAAACAGGGTTGAGTGGTGAACGTGCGAAGAAGGCTATGTTTAAGGAGGTGGCTATTACTTTGCAAAACATAAATAACATGCCATGATATTGTACAGTGCAGTGCTGATGCTCTTAATCTACTGCCATGCTGTTGTTGACAAACACATTCCTATTTTATTTTTAGTTTTAATTTATTTATTGAACATTTGTATGGCACCTATACAGCAGAAAGTGTTTCCAGGCGCCACAAGACAGGGGGGGTGGGGGGAACAGAGGAGGATAAACAACAATAAATGGTCCTACTAGGTCTTGTGACATTCAGTTCATGCAAGTGCAGCAATGGAAGTGCAAGGTGGTAGGTGCAGATCGGGAAGAGGAAGGTAAGGGGAGGGGGTGGGAGAGGGAGGGCCCCAGGGCAAGGGCAGGTGCTAAGGGTTGCCAGTAGGGCAAGTGTGCTGGGGGAGCAATAAGGGTGAAGTGCGGAGAGGGGTTATACCAGACTCAGCAGTCCAGAAAGTGCGCAGGGGGACTATCTGATCCTATCTGATCAATTAATCCTGTAATGCTTTCTTTGATCCCGGTAGTTCATGCAGTTTGTGCATTCACTATAGCACAGCTTGTGTAGTGTTTTCATGTTGCAGTGGGGAATATATTGAGCATATTCAGTAATAAAAGTTGGCATGCATATTGATAGGTCTGAGTGGTACAGAACACAGCTTGCTGTGTTACACACTCATTGCAGAGTTCTGTGTTCATATCATATGCCAGATCACAGCCGGAAATACTGGCAAGGCTTACTCAACCCTTCCTCTTTCTGAGGTTAATAAACTTGACTATATTTAATCTGATGATATTAACACCTACTGTGCTACATATAGCACGCCTGTAGCAGATAGCACTGCCTATGAAAACTAACATAACATCAGTATTGTGCAGGTCTAGAGCTAGGTTCTTCCAAATGAGGTTTGCAAAAACTCGGTAGCTTCCCTCAATTGAAAGCATCAAGTGTTAGGAGAGGCGCTTCGGTAACCAAATATGAGATAGTGCAATTAAAGAGGTGACTTCATATCCTGGTGTTGGTATCCCGTTGGTATATACACTGTCCTTTAAAAATTCGGATGTTTGGTCAAACACTTTTGCTCAATTCGACCAATTACATATACAGATGCATGTACACATACACATACATATACATGTAAATGTACATGTGCATGTAGGAGTGGGGGAGTAAGGAGGTGGACCTGGGGTGGGATACTGGGGTGTGGGGCAGGGAGGGGGGAATGAGGGATGGACCCCAAACAAAGGTAGAATTCTGCTCGACAAAAACTAGCCGACCAAACTGCACACTATCAAAAGCCTTTCAAAACACAAAGATCCATATAATGTGTTGCAAGACAAAGCTGTAATCCTAGTTAAATCATCTTATCAACTCATGGTATGGTACTGTACTGTCCTGGTGAAAGGTTTTGCCTTCTTACATTCTGGAGGCATTGTTTAGTCCACGGCCTCCTCCTTCCTTTTCACATAGGACATTTGAGTGGATGGGGTCCTAGATACAAAGCGAGATGATTAAATGGCATTGGACTCTGGCAAGCCTAATTGCAGGCCTGCTTGACATGAACATGTTTGCTTTTTGTACAATATTAAATATTCTTCTGCACATCATGAATGATAATCCGCAAGTCTATGTGTTGGGTGCATTTAAATATTTGAAATACAGTAGCAAAACCCAAATGCCTGGTTGTAGGCTCTCATCAGTTAGCACTCTGGTGATTGGGAAAAATGAAGCTAGAATCATTTGCCATTTGCATACACAAATATTACCATATGGGTTTTCTGTATTATTTTGATACTTTTCAGATCATGTCTACACAACTGGATTTATTTTTAGTTCATGAAAGTCAAACATTCACAAATACATTCACTCTGCTGTACTACAAAAACTGGGAAACAATGTTGCTCAAGTGGAGAAATTACATACTGAGCACAAATCCCAGATTCAAGTCTTATCCAAAGCATTTGATCCTGGGCAACATATTTAATCCCACAGGGCCAGACTCAAAACATGTTAGTGCAACTGATGAGATGCACCAATGCATCTCATAATGGATGCACTCCATGAGAAAAATGGCATTTGAATGTGAATTTGATACACACATTTAAATGCCACTTTCCGCCTTTAGAGCATTCGCACAAATATGGGGGTGCTCCTTCGTATTCACAAATGGGATGCAATTACAATGTGCACATATCAAATACATTGCCCTATGTGTCTTTGAAATAGGGGCAGGGTGAAGCACATTGCATGTCAGGGTCATTCCTGACCCCATCGTGCATTTTGGTGTACATTTGGCAGCAGCGCTGTGCACCACTACTGTCCCATTTGCATTTCTATCCCTCAAGCATGGATAGAAATGCTTTATTCCATGTATTACACTGTGACAGGCCCCTTAAAGGCTTGAGCGTACATTCGGAGAGGCTGCTAATCTGAGTTCTTTGTCATGTGTGCCCTTTTCATACATTTACTGATATGTGTGTCCTGAATCTGCACTGCAGACTGTAGGTCTTCCTTGTGGTCGTTATTGTTGAGCATCCTCTACTTATGCTACAACACAAATACCCGTGTTGCGGTTTGTGGATATTGCTCTTCAAATGGCAATAATTATTCTAATTCCAGCAAGGAGAAAGAAGGCAGTGGGATCTAAAAGGAGCACATATTCTCGTTTTGACTGCTACCGGGGAAGCATATCAAGCTTTGGGTTGTGGCCGTCACCGAGATTCTGAATCCCTTCATTTTTTTCTTTTTCTTTTTTTTAATATGCATGCACCCAACAAAGGCTTTACATATATACAGTAAGAAAAGACCTATAAAAACATCAGTTAAAAGTAATAACCTTCCTGGTTAAATTCACAGCTATTAAAAAGCAGGACTGTCACTAAAATATGCCATTCGACAATTGACGGAGTACATTCAGGCAGAAGTTATAAAATGTCATCAAATGGTAGGTCAAGTTTACTTCATTGCCCTCCAACAGTGATTTCCATATCGCATTGAAATGCTCAATATCAACAGAATTTTTGCAGACCTTCACATATTTGATTCTAAGCATAGTGAGACTCTCACAGTGGCATATGAGGTGTTCAGCTGTTTCAATTGTCAGATTTCCACATAGTCTAAACCACTGACAATTCCTGTCCATCCCAATTTTTTCACCCAGAATTTCAAGCGTGTCCAACGCATTGAATTTGAACAGTAGGTACATCCTAACTGTGTTACTATTAGGTAAGGCTGTCAGGTATTTAGGGACTTCTATTCGCACTAATTGCTGGACAACCATGGCGCTATTTGCATTTGTGGCCAAACGTACCATGTCTCTTTCTGTCCCAGAGCTATATATTGCATATTTCAGATAGCGCTTCAGTCTTGCTTGAGAGTAACTTAATAGTTCATTCTTTTTTTCATGTGCCCATTTGATGAAGGTCAGCCTAAGTTGTCTCAACACTCCATAATTGTCACTATTATCAATTTCTCTAAAAAAAAATCAACAATTGTGGTTTAAATATCAAGCTTGCATAATTTTGCATAGAACATACAAGCTTTATATTCCAAGATATCACTTATTTGCATCAAGTTCCATTCTAATAGGATGTATTCAATCGAGAGGGATTTGGGCAAACTGAACAAAGGTCTTAGAATGTTCCCTTCAAATAAATTCAGTTCTTTTTTAAATTTGTTCCCCCATACTTCAGCCTTGTATAGGAGGCAGGGTATGACTCGAGTATAACAGTAAGATGGTACTCAGTGAACACCCACCTTTTTCACCAATAAAGTGGCTGAAAGCTGTGGTCATTTTCATACATTTAGCTTTGTGTTCTGCCCATTGTATATTACAACTCAATGTCAGGTCTACGAAAACACCCAGGTATTTATAACATTCCACCTGTTCAATCTTCTGAGCGTTTATACTCCATCTCATGTCATCCATAGAGATTATTTTTGTTTTCCCCATAAAGGCTACTATTTTAGTTTTTTCTAAATTTATTTTTAGATCATTCTCAGTCGTGAACTTCTCCAAGACTGCTAATTTGATGTGTAATCTCTTAGGGGTATAGTCTAGTAGCAACAGATCGTCTGCATAACCCAGCCAGCCAATTGTGAGGGGCCACATTTTTACATCATAAGTTTGTTTGGTGTTGAATGCAGCTGCAAGGTCTGCTAAGTATAAATGGGGTTAGAGCTAGGGCTGCATCCTTCTTTCACCGCTCCCTCGACTTGTTGGTATCAAATTAGTAACTTTACCCTTCCCATCGAGTCTCACTCTAACCAATGTACTGGAATAGAGAAGCATGATCATGGACAGTAGACCTAGTGGAATACCCCATGGAATTAGTTTGTTCCACAGCTCATTCCGAAGGATCATATCAAACACAGCACTGAAATCTATAAAGGCACTATAGACTTGAAGTTGTCACCTGTCCCACCATACTAAATGATTGAGACAAGAGTGGTAAGGTTATGTGCCATGGAAGACTTAGCCCGAAAGCCTTTTGGTTCAGAGGGGGGAAAAGGAGTCTGGGCTATAGGGCCCAAAATGCCTAAAATAGTCACAACCACACTTAGTAAGCAGAATCTTTGTTCCTTTTGAAAAGGTTGAAGTGCCACTGTTCATCGTGTCCGAGTCTACGCCCCCCATCAATGAGGATTCAGTTTAGTGTGTGCACCCCCTAGGTCAGGGAAACCTCAGACTGCTGGGCTGCCCACATTCTGAGAATGTTTAGTTTGAGCTATTAGTTGGTGCTGAAAGAGCTACTTTTATGGCAAAACTATTGTCATGAAAATAAGAGTGTTAACATAAGAGCTTGAAACACAGGCTTTGAACGAGGGTCTGTAATGCATTTCAATAGAGATGACATTTGAGGAGGGATACACAGTTGTTTGGTTATTGTATCCTTCCCATTCCCTGCCCTCAGCCATGTAATCCTTATGGCTAATCACACCCATTGCTGCAAATCTCAGAACTCTTTGAGTTCTTCAATGGAAGCAGCCATCTTGGATGACTGTCTCTAAGGAAGCTCTCTGGAAACAAGCCGAAACTAGTAGCCATCTTTGAATGCGAAAGATACCATGCAGCTTAGGGTGGAAACTCTGTATTCAGAATATGTTTGACCTTTCTTTTGCTGAATACAATGTAAGTCCATGCCTTCACATTGATCCATTTTCCTCTTTAAAGGGGTAGTTCACTCCAAAATGTTATGCCTTAAATATGTTGGCCATAATAAAAAACTTATATTGGCATTTCTCTTTTAAAGTTCCTATGGAAAATATTTTTTAAAATGACCATTTAAGTGTTGATTGAAAGAGGAGAACCTATTTAAGTGGAGAGAGGGAAGAGCGATCTCATCAGGGCCATGTGACACTTACTACACAGGTCTAAACCTGCTCTGTTTATTCACTGATGCCTCGAAAGCGAGATCACTCCAGAGGAACCAACCAATACACAGAGTAAGCAGATACACCTACACAATAAGCTTCAATCACACTGTACTGAGGCACAGGATACAAGTGAAACATAAAGCCATGCGCTGCACCACCATTTGCCCATTTCCCCCACTCAAAGTTTTACTACAAAGTCATTTTGGCAACTAGATTCCATGCGGAATTTGCCAGGAATTTGAAAAAAGCTCCCAGTAGGCGGCTTTTGCTTGATTGTTACCATGAGAAAACAGCATTAGTTTTCACACACAAAACTGCTCCAGCTTAGAAGATGGCTGTCTCCAAGTACTTGAAAATCAACACTTGAATGGTAATTTTAAAAATGATTTGCCATAAGAACTTTTTAAAAGAACTTTTTAAAAAAACAATGCCAATATATATTTTATATTATAGCCAATATTTTTAAAGCATAACATTTCTGAGTGAACTACCCTTTAAGTAACTGCATTTGAACAAGGAATGCCACTGGATCTGTATGTTGCACATGTTTATTGGTTTCTAATCTGTTTTAGATCAACATTTCTTCAGCACTAGGGTTGTTTTTTTTCAAACTTCGTACAGACTAAAATCAATGCATATTTTGTAGTACTTGAGCTGTGAGGTCCTGTGAGAGGTACAGTAAACCAAGAAGCGAGTCCTCTTCCCGCATTGGGCGCTCTGTGAGAATTTAGTGTAAATAAGCAACAGGAGAGGAGCTCATGCAGCGGGTACTTTTTGCTCTCACTGCATCCATGTGATTCCGTCCAAGAGGAGGGCATGTAAGCGGCACACTGTGTGCCTTCTCCATGACATTCCCCTAGGCTCAGCTGCTGCAGCTCGTCAGAAACATTCTGTACCCAGATGGGCTTCGTTCCTCCTGTATATCATCGGAGCTTCACAGCCCATGTCTGCATCCAGGACAGCAGTTTACGTTGAATAAATTAACATTTTTGGAACTTCGAGCTCGCTCAGGTATGTGAGAAGCTCAGAAGCGTTTGTCTGATGCTTGGTCAAAAGTGTGAACTTAAAAGTGTTTCCTACTTCTAAACAGTACTTTGTAGACTTCTTGGTTTTCATATTTACGTTTGAAATGCTCCACCTTTCTCCCTGTACCTGCGTTGTTAACTTTGGAACATAGCTTCTCTTTGAAGCGTCCAATGATAATTTAACTTCTCACTCACACAGACACACACACCCCTGTCCCATCCGACATTTTCCGTCTAGGGTGGCCAACTTTACAAAATGGTATTGCAGGTCACTTTAGACATACTTTCGCAGTGCATGCGGTTCCATGCGCTGTCATTCACGTCCGTGCCCCTCCCCAGCATCACCTTTTTAGTAACAGTAGTGACATGTGGCATTTTAGCACATTCGCAGCACAAACAAATAACCAAACTATAAGGCCATTATCCAATTAGGACCTGAACTGTTCAAGATCTGTCCATGCCACATGCAAACCTCTTAATGTGCCTATGTATTTACACCAACAGAAGTGACTTCACAGGAAAGGGTACTGCAAGGAGCATCATCAATCTTTGATAGTTTCTGATAGAGCTGGATGAGCCCGGTGGGGCTTGGTCCGCCTCGGCCTAAACAGGGGCTCTGGGCTGACCCTTCTCTTGGGTCAGTGCCTGCCCAAAGCAGGGGCTGATCAAGAGCTTCACCTGCTGCCCAGTAATATGGCAAATTGTTAAATAAAATCCTCCAGGCGTGTTGGTAGCTAGTTCAGGTGCCTGGCACCTGACTTCCTGTCCGGACTGTCAGACTTCCTGTACCACCCCAACCACTGCATTGGCTGGAATGGGCCAGAGCACCTCCTCGAACAATGGGGTAGAGGCTGGCAGGGTAATTTATAGGTAAGTTAAGAGCCTACCTTACCTCTGCAGCGTTTGTTCCCCTTACACATATTCCCCCAGCCTTCTCCTCACTATTTGAAAAAAATGCTCATGCTTTCCACACCCTGCACCAAGTGCCAACATCTTCTTTCTCCATGCTCTCCCTGCCATCCCCTAAACAGCAGTGCTATCCATCTCCCCAGCACCAACATCCCCTTGTCCTCTTTCCCAGCCCCTCGCCCAATAAAAAAAGACTGACACTACCCCTGTAAACCCCTGCTCCCCCACCCTGCGTGCCGCCACCCCCCTTGGCCTCCACCCCTGGTCCAGCCACCACACAACTCTAGCTCAGACCGTGTTGGTCTTCTAATGCCAGACCCAAAGGCTTGGTCCTGGCTCGGCCCTATCCCAGTGTTCCCTGCCTCTGCTAGCTCTACTTAGTGGCAACATAAGAAGGGACATTATAAGAAGTTGCAATAAGTAAGTAGGAAACACATATTTTTGGTGTGAAATACATGTATGGTCTATGTACTTAATATTTACTTGTGACAATAAACTTAATTAAGGAACTCCCCTTGAAAACGTACTTGCAGACTCTTACTTCTGCCATAGTGGTATTATCTGGATGTTGATAGTAGCAGGTGCAAAGCCCAAACTGTTGGATTTGCCAATGCTTGTTTTATTGGTTTTCTGGGTTTCTGAGTGTGAAATGAATCATAACCATCGCTATCACTCTAGGCATCCTTCCATTGCATGCAACTGTCACTACACTTACTTAAGGGAAGGAACCTGGTCCGGCCTCCAAGGGGAGAGTGCATCCAAAACTGGTAGAACATAACCCCCCATGTCTAGAAACACAAGCAATGCCATACGATTTGTTCTTGTGCGGCCTTATCTGTAAGGTGCAGTTTTATTCTCTATGCACAGCAAGCATGAGACACATAACTAGACATACCCTTTTTCCCTTATAAATTACAAACAAAAATGGTTGGAAGGAAGGCTTTGAAATGATCACAACCACTAGCATTGCATTTGCCAACATCCAGTCCATACTTTTTAGTCCATCTCCATCATAGCAGAAGGCGGGCAACCATATGCAAATCAGACTTGATCCTGCCAAAATATTACAAGTCAATTGTGTTATTAGCACCTAAACACCACTAGCTCCCGGTGGCTGCAAAGGATCAAGTTCAAGACCCTCTGCATCGTCCACAAGGCTTTCTGGGGCCGTTGCCCGCAATACATCCAACTCTCTCTTCCAAAATACCTTCCTTCTCGAGCCCTTCACTCAGATACCTCCAACTCTCTGAGGGTCAGATGCTTCTTCACACAGAGAGCAGTGGATAGAGCTCTCTCCTCTGCATGTGCCTTCCTATGGAATGGCCTCCCTGCCCCTCTCAAACTTGGGCCGGACCACCTGAAGTTCCAGAAACTACCCAAGACCTTCTTTTTCTCCTCTGCTTTCTCCCTGTCTCTCCCCTTCTAACCTACCTGTCTGCTGCAACAAATGGATGCTTGGCTACCCCCGATTCCATGATCAGTCCATGATCGGTCTCCCCTGCTCTGCCTCCCTGTCTACCGTGCACTTAGAGGCTGTTACTGTAACCTCTACAGCCCCCTTCCTCCTTTTACTTACCCAGAGCTGTGCTGCCCTGGCTGCACTCACTCAGAGCAATACTGCCCTTCGCGCTTCCCACGTTCCCTATTCTGGGTGCTGGAGTCTGTACTGCGGTTTTTGTATTCCTTGTAGTCATGGTAGTCTAATGTGCCGGTGCTTGGGGTGGTGCTTGCGGTTGGTGCGTCTGCATGTGTGTTTGCTGTGGTTTTGTCTGCATGTGTACCTACTGTGGTTGTGTGTGCATGTGTGCCTGAGGAGCTTGTTGCACTTGCTCTCTTGTATATGCAAGTAGATATGTCACCCCCCTCTTGTGTCTTGCCAATTCTGTTGCATCCCTCACCTGCTTCCACATTCGGAATACATGGCTAATCTTCCTGCATGTCCAACACTGTGGTGGGGGTCCCATGAGCCGAGGCTGTTCCCTGTAAAATTCTCCTCCTCTGTGTGATGCTTGAAGTTCACCCTCCTTCCCAGGGCCGACAATTGAACTCTGCCCTTCCTGCAACACTCCTTCCTGCCATTTGCTGCCATTGCAGTGGATCCTGTATAACCACTTCCTCTCTGCTCATCAGCATCGCCCCTTCTATCAAATATTTTGACAATTTCTTCTGAACTGATTTTTCTTCATCCTGCTTTCTTTTCTCTCATTTCTTTCTAGCATTCTCATGCATTAACTGACAATAGTGTACTATCATCACTGAATCGCTGGCTACGGTCTCACTTCCGTCCCCACTAATTTCTTCAACTGTTTTTGTACATAGTCGGATAGTCCCTGACATAATATGTGATAAAATAAACCCACTGTCTTGTTCCATGTTTCACGAGTCTGGAGACGCCAATGCTCTTGGATCTCTTGAATATATGCAAAAGAATCTTTGTCCTCATGCATTAACGTGCCATTATCGCGCTAATATCTAACTTATCAATATACTTTACTTTGAGTGCTTGCCATA
The DNA here is from genome assembly GCF_040938575.1 of Ambystoma mexicanum. Lineage (NCBI taxonomy): Eukaryota > Metazoa > Chordata > Amphibia > Caudata > Ambystomatidae > Ambystoma > Ambystoma mexicanum. Next base: position 731,940,475 of record NC_090941.1, on the reverse strand, counting down.
CAGCTACCCTGCAGTTATTAAATGGCGCTCCGTCATGTGATGTGTTCTGTGCAGTCACCCCAAGATATCCCGCTTGTCCAAATGTCATCCGCTCTCACTCCCCAAGGATGGCTGAGAACAAGCTTTCAATGTCCCTGCCAGAATCATTCCTGCTGTCAGTTCTCTAGCTTCTGAATCCATTTTGCCACCTATGCAGTTAACAATGGCAATTTAAACCTCAAATTGTCCTTTTCCATTTGGGTCCATGGTATGTATTGGTGCAGTCCTCCCGACCTTCTCTAACAGCGGTTACTGGGTTACTTGTTCATAACTCTTTGGTGCGTCTGGACCTTTTGTCACTGTAAATGCTCAAGTCATGCTTGCCTTCTTCTACCCTGGCAACACTCTTAGCCTATGGGCATATGAGGTAACTGCATGGTAACTTTATCTAAGCTACACGAGCGGCCCTTTGGGCGCTTAGTGTTTGTCTTAAACACTTGCCTTTCTCCTTCTGCCTCTTCCCCCTTGGACCATTCTGTGTCCTGCTTTAAGGCAGACCCCTCTGAGGGGCCTGGTATGCTTCTTCCCCATCTCTCATCTTCACTTGTCTCTCTTTCCTTGTCTGACCCCATTGTCCCACCACTGTCATTCCTCCCCTCGTCACTTTCAAAATTCAGTCGTTTTAATGTACTCCTACCCCTTTGCCTCTTCATAGCCCTGGCATCGTCCCCTTTTGAAGACTCATCTGCGCTCCTTGCTGTCTTAAAGGTAACACCACTGTCCCTTCTACTTCGATGTACTGTCCCAATACTTCTTTGTATCTCTTCTCTCTAATCTTCATCGGGAAGCATATTATTCCTAATGATTTCATACATCTCCTTAACTCGTCTTAACAAACTCCTCTCTCTTTCCAGATCCTGCCATTTATTTTCTTCCTCGCTCTTGCACAGAGGCTCTCGAACAAGCCTTTCAACCTCCCATCTCTTCCTTCTTAATCCAGTTGTACTTGACTCTTCCTTTCTTCCTCTGCTTCTCTCGCTGCACTCACTGCTTCCTCCTTCTGCTTTTCCCTTTCTTCTTTCTTTTTCATCATTGCTTCCCTTTCATTCTCCCTCTTTGCTTCTTCTAATTCCCCCCTTCTTCTCTCCTGGTGCTTTATTTCTTTTCTCTCCTTTTCCTCTACTTCTTCTATTGTTTTTCCCCATGCTCTTTCCTCTTCCTCTAACTTCCTTTGCTGATGAGCTTCTTCTTCCTATACATCCCATTTATCTTTAGCTTCCCTTTCCTTGTCTTTGGGGTCGGTCTTATGCTGTATATCTACTATAAGCAATATCAGTCCTCCCATTCATTCGCTCTTGTCCGCGGTCACCCCTTCCTTGTAACTCTCTGCTAGCTTCGGCTGCAATTTGCAGCGCTCTTTATACTCATTGCCCAGGGGTAGTGACTTTGAATGATTTAACTTGGCTCAGTTTATTTCATCTTCACTGCTGTATGCAGGAGGTGTGTAAACAGGGTTAGTGCAGCCTGCCGCTGAGTGCAATTCTTTCATTTCAGTGGGTAAAATCCCTGTCCCCCGCTTGGTGGGTCGGTGCTCTGGTTAAGTATGTACTCTCTCTTGGGTGAGAACTCCACTTTGTCCCCGAACATCTTCCTTAGTTCTCGAACCACTTTCCTGATTTGTAACTTTTTGCGCTTGTATGCGTCTCGTAAATATGTGGTTATGTGTTGCAACAGAGGTTTTGAGAAACTGCCCTCCTGGAGCTAAGGATTTATTATCTTGCCCTCCGTCTTGCGAGTCCATTCTGCACGATACTTACACATTTGAACCTTATACAGCAGACGGGACTTGCACATATGCAGTAGGGGAGTGTCTCTCATGATGGCAGGTCACTCTATTGATTGCCAATACTTATGTGATCTCAAAATGGGCTTTTGTTTAGTACTTTAAATATTATCACTTTATTTTCACAATCCTTCAACCATGAATATGTTTTCTCCAAACTTGAACACTTCTCAAGTCTTCTCACAAGCCTCTCTGGCTCCACCAACACCAATTTGGAGCATACACCGCAGTCGCCGCCCCTCCTTCGAACCCCACCCTTTAAGGCCAATACAAACCTCCACGTGATCCTGGAGCCCATGCTAATTACTTTTTTTTTATTGTATATGTTTATTACAAAACTTTTTACAAAATAGATTTAAGACACTTCCACAACTCCACCGAGAAAAAGGAAAGGAAGAAAGAAGACCTTAGGGTAGGAGTTAATCTTCAAATCAACCTGTTAGGTACAGTGGTTCTTCTTGGGAGCAAGGTCATAATTTCAGTCATTATTTCTTTTCATTGTTTAATTCCAGTTGTTCCCTTTCTAACAAGGACCACCACCACTTTCTTCTTTGAAGAGTTGCAAAAGAAAAGAAATAAGAAGGTTGAGAGTTGACATCAGAACAAGTGTTTTAGATTTAGACATTTTCTAAAGAAGTCAATCGTGGCGATACTTCGACCTATATGTTCACCTCTTAAGGCCAGTTGCCACCCTTCTTCTGGAGATAAAGTTTCCTCATTTTTGATAAGTTTAGCTAAATATTTTGACCTCAGTTCTGTAAGAGCCTCGCAGACAGTCATTAGATGTTGCAGTGTTTGACAGGAGTCTTCCAAACTGCAAAATATGCACGTAGGGAGTATCGTCAGGGAATTTCTCCTTTCTGCCAAAATCTCCATAGCTGGTAACAAGTTAAACCTGATCCTCATCAGGTTAGCTCTATAAATAGGGTACAGAAATGTTTTTATGTAGCTCAGTAGTTGGCCATATCGTCTCTCCTCCAAGCCCAGCTGTTTAAACATTTTATATTCTTTAGCTTGCTCCCCAGTCTTTATCCAATCTCAATTCCACAGTTTCCGCTTAGTTTTGTCTGGATTCAATGTGAGCTCTTCTTCAGATGCCTCAATGGTTATTAGCTGCCTTCTGCACAGGTCGAACCATAGTAACACTAGTGTGTTTTTCTGGGATACACCTTTGGTCTGTATCATTTAAATGCAGAGAGCCAGTTTTGGTGTTAAAGTATTTCCTATAGACACTTAATAGTTTCCAATCCACTGCTGCTCTTAATGAGATTAGGCCTAATTCTTTCCTTACTCTTTGTATCGGTATGGATTGTGATAGTCCAAGCACACACTTCCGGAATTTCCCATCTATTAATGGCCACAGTTCATTAGGGACCGCTATTAGTGCCTCTGCTCCGTAGGTTCTTATTGGAACCACCTTTGCTTTATAAAAGGCAATGGTAGGTTGTAAAGTGAAAGAGCAGAATCTTCTTTTCAATATTAGTGCTTGATTTGGCCAGTAATTCTACTTTCCATGCCAAGGATTCCAAGTTGTCCTTTTCTGTTTGTTTTGCAGAGATCATCACACCCAAGTATTTGAACAACACAACATTCTCAAATGTTTCTCCCACAATATGCCAGTTAAAGCTGCTCTTTCTTTTATATTGTTGAAATTGCATAACCTTAGTTTTCTTTTTGTTAATTGGGAGTTTGTTCTTCTCTGGGTACGCTTCCGGGCAGTTCAATTGCCTCGGTAGCCCTATTGGAGTTCTGTCCATCAAGACAAGGGCCCTCATTACGACCCTGGCGGAGAGGGGTTTACGCCAGCGTAATGCATGGCGTACCTCTCCGCCAGATTACGACTTTCCGTAGCGCCATGGTGATTTTTACGCCCGGATTTTCCGGGCGGAAAAATCCATGGCGCTACGGCGTAATTAACGCCTTCCCCACTCCCATTATGCCCTATGGGGCAAAAATGGGAATGGGGAAGGGTAAATGGGGATTGGGGACTTACCGCCCCGCCAAGGTCGGAATGGGGCGGTAAGTCCGCCAACCCCCATGGCGGAGTTGGCAGCTCTGCGCCATGGACCATGGTGCAAATTGCACCATGGATCTCCGCCAGGGTCGTAATGAGGGCCAAGGTCATCAGCATATAAGAGATGTGTCAACTCATGATCCCCCACTTTTGGGTAGATACAGGTGCATCCTTTCATAAATGCTGCGTGGTCTGAGATGTAAAAGGTATAGATGTAAGGAGCAAGTGGGCATCCCTGTTTTACTCCACGCCTGTTTTTATGTTCTCTGTTAGCGTTCATTACATGTCTAAACTTATTCTAACCATGTGTCCGTGAAAAGAGCTTTGATCTGTGCTAACAGGTCTGGTGGGCAATTCCAAGTTGATAGCTTTTCCCACAGCAATTGTCAGCTAACTGTATCAAAGGCTTTAGAAAAGTTGATGACGGCTAAATAGCACTTACATTTGGCTTTAAGAATGTATTTTTCAGCAGAGCCAAAAGAAAATTGGGTGTGCAGTCCCGAGGCCTTTAGTGAATCCAAATTGGAAGGAGTCCTGGTCTACATACTCGTTTGCCCATATTTTTAGTCTCTGGAGAAGAGGTATGGCATATAACTTCCCCAGGACATCCAAGAGTAAGATCGGCCGATAGTTTGCAGGATCAGCACGGTCGCCGCTTTTGATAATCGGCACTACAATTGCCTCCTTTCAGGACTCTGGGATGGTTCTTGTTGGATTTTCTCTTAGCATTGAATTTGATAGGCCATTCGGGCCTGGAGCACAAAAGTTTGTGCTCTAGTGATCAGGGCGACTATGTCCTCCCGAGTGTATTGAAGTTCCCAGCATACTTGTTTGCTTGCAGTCGCTAGCGCTGCGACTGGTGTGGCATATAAATTCTCAAACAAATGCTGCCCACTTTCTTTCAGAAACACCATTTATTAATGCAAGATTTTGTCTGCTTGTCATGGAGTTTATTATTTCCCAGTTCTCCCTAGCGTGGTTATTTTTCATCACGGCTTTCAGCATCACATGGGCATCCTTAATGTTCAACTCCCATTTCTTTCTTTTCAGCCAGTTTTTGTAGGTGGTCTTCAAACTCTTCTCTTGTCCTTTAAGGGGTTTTAACCCACGTCTCAAAGCTATTTTTTTCTTTGCTACCTCCAAATCATATCTGTGTCTATGATCGATTTAATGAGGCTTACTGTTGGACATTGGGTTTTGGTATTCTTCCAATAAGGCTAAATAATCGGAGGCTTTAAAGCCTGGCTGCTAGCGGTTTCCTTTTGATTGTATGCACAACTATTTGGCCAATTTGCTAACGTCTTGTTTTAGCAGTTTTAGCCTTCTCCCGTTTGTTTCAACTGTCACATTATGATATGATATGGCATTTGTAACGCGCCTATCCACGGTATGTTTTGGGTTGGTATACTGACTCCATAAACCATTGCACTCTAAGAAGATTGTGGTCGCTGTGCTGCATGTGAGTTATCTTTAGTGTGTCAATATTTCCCATCAAGCTTCTAGACGCAAAGATATAGTCAATAACCGATGCCCGGGTTCCGGAATTCCATGTTGGATTGCAGGTCTTAGTTTCTTCAAATGCTCCATTTAGTATGTGCATGTCACGTGATTTCATCAGTTGTGCCCATCATGCCCCTCTTTTGCTTCTTTGACCTTGTTCGGCTGCGGGCATCCCAGCATTACATCTGTATCCCTTTTTATGGGGTTCCAGTATATGTTAATTAGAGCTAAGGATCTCAATTTCCTGTATGGGTTAGAGTCAGTAATTCCCATGCTTTGAGAATCATCATCTGCAAATATGGGCTGTAGTTCCTTGAGCTAATCAGTTCAAAGATTGACCCATTTTTTACATAAGTCAGCAGTCCAGAGTCTGGGCGATCCCTTGTATTTGTTATTGCCGGATTTATGAAGGAAACACATCCATCGAGAGCTGGATTTCTTGAAAGCCACGTTTCTTGTAAGCATATAAATTCTGCGTTGGACCGTTCAATTTCACTTTTTATTGTCAGGTGAGTGAAGGCTCTCATATTCCAGGACACCAGTGATAAGGTGTGGCACCCTTCCTTCTCCTTTGCTCGCTGCTGGATGTTATTTTCCGTGGGATTTGAGACTTGACTTACGCGGTGGTGATTCACACTTGGCACTGTTTTACTCTCCCAGCTATCACCCCTCTTATCAATGCATAGGACCATATTTTCTCTATCTCTAGATGGTTTCACTGGTCCTAGCCTCGGGCTGTTCAAGGGTCAGTCTGCTCCCACAGTAGGGGAGGGTTTCTTACCTCCATCTTCTCCTGCGGGATATCAAGGGAGATTTTCTCAGTGCTTGATGCTGATCTTGATTGTCTAACTTTTCTTAAAGATTCATTAACCAAGGTAGGGTTCCCGATCAAGTTAGTCACATCAAAGCCGAAAGTTAACAGGCTGGATGATGCTTCCAGCAGCAGGCCTTTGATAATTGAAGAGCGCAGATGCAAAAAACGCCTCATCTGTACGGTTTTCATCTGGGAACTCCACAATGCATATGTCATCCGGAACTATTTTTCTCAGATTCGAAATACTTTTATATAATTTCATAAGGTTATTTCTGTCCAGGATACACTCCTGGCCTTAGTCCAGCACTCTTTCTATTCTAATACAATGGCTCTATCCCTCTGGGGTTTCTTATTATGTGACCCCCTCTACGTGGATCACTAGTTGTCAAGCATCTGCTCTTATCTGTTTGTTTGGAAAGTTGTGGCTTGAAAAAACTCTCAGGTTCTAGTCGGGGGGTTTTGTTTAGTCCAGTGGCCTTATCCTTTCCACTAGGCATTCTCAGGTGCATCGCAGACTACCACAGTGGTGTTCTCCTGGTTACTTTTTCCCTGTTATCAAGGTTTATAGACTGAGCTTTTGTCTGTTTTTCGGTGCTGGGCTTCATTGACAGTTGCTTCCTTCAATCATCTAGAATGAGGAATTGACTATTCTTCTTAATAGGGTGCTGTACTGTCCGCATAGAATCTTCCGGCTTCATCGGACTGCTGGTGTCATAGGCCATTTGGCCATCCCTACATCTATTGAATATGAGGATATGTTAGTTAGTGAGACTAGGTCGTCCTCCTCCCAGCCCGGGGAGGTTGTTTTCAATCCCTCCGAGTTTGATTCGGGCCTCTATTAGAATCTCTCATTTGTCAAGTCATCGATATTTATCACATCTGCCGTAGCACGACCAGCCGGTCCAGGTTATTTCAATAGGATTGTGTTCTTTTTGCTCTGACCAATTGGCTTTCTGGCAGGTTTGCCTTTCTGGGCAGAATTCTTTTGTTTTTTAGGCAAGCCACAACTTTTTCTTCCCCCACTTTGATCAGCCAGGCCGTTGTTTGGTTTGACAAAAATCAAGAAGCTGTTGATCCTGTTCTTCTACTGGGCCAGGCAACTGCAGTTCATCTGCTTTTGGGTAACCCGGCTTTGCGGTTGCTGACCACCCAGCCCCTCCTGCAGCAGGTTTCTTTGTGCCTCTTCCCTTGTGTAACAGTGCCAGCCCTTTTCCTGCAACGATGTCTCACTTGACATCGTTGTTAGAGAAGGGTAGACTGCAGATCAAGGAATGCCTCTGTTGCCTTTCTGGTCTGATGTTCAGTACTTTCTTTTGCCCTGGAGGTAGGTCTCCAATTGAAGTGAAGGTTGCGTGTGAGCATGTGCTCGGATTGGTCTCCAATAGGGTAACGTGAGCTCTCTCTTCCACATGTTTTGAGGCTGCTGTTACAAAGCCTTCTAAATAAATCAGTCAGGAATGGAGCACATCCAGTACCATTGTATGGTCCTTCAAAGTATCGTTTGAAGTTTCATAGAGCTTTGTGAAAGGTGCCATGGCTATGGTTAACACTGACATCTGTGCCAGAAGATCTTTGTTTCCTTTGTCTGTTTTCTTTGTTTTCTCACCTCGTGACGGCTGTGTCAGCGACTGCTCACTTATAGAGATCCCGTTGGTAGTTGCCCAGTAGTCTGTGGCGCTGTTAAGAGTGGCAGAGGCCTGAGGCTCCTGATCAATCATAGGATTGTGTCCTTGCATCCTCATCTTTTCCCGCCAGGCCCTGTCAGTCAACATACTAGCTTCTGACCTTTGGCCGTGGAGAGAGGCCTTATCTGCGGCCGTGTGTTCCACCCATTCATCTGGTGTTACCAAAACCGCAGAGTTCAGTTGCTTCTCAGCGTCTGTGTAGCTAGGGTAGGCCATTCGATTTTTTAAAGGCGTCGCAAGAGTACCGTCAGGGAGGATCTCCGGGTGCTTACACTCTAGGTCAGACCTGTCCAGAGATGATATTGACGAGGCAGGCCTCATGCTCTTCTGTGCGGGAGATCTCACTGGTTCCCTCAGTGCTAGCAACCCTGCATCATTCAGTAGATTACACCGATCTTCGAACTCTGCCAACCATGCTAGAATTTCCCCATCAGTTGGTTCTTTTTGTACATCTCCATTGTACCTCATACCCCAGTTAGATTTATGAGTGGATTTACCAGTGGAATTCACTTGTGGGCTGTTGGGAGCCCGATCCGAGCTGCTGGGCATTGATTTTGAGGGCTGGACCATGGGAAGACGTTCGACAGGGCCCGGTCTCATGATGGTGGATGTTGGTAATGGTCTGCTTTCTAGGGCAGACCGGCTCTCCTGAAATTCTTTTTTTTGTTTTTTTTAAACGATTTTTATTGGTTTCAACTTAAACATTATACAGTGTACCAACAAGGATGCATTTCAATAATCATATACAGTTTTGTCATTTTCTCCGCTCCCCACAACTATCCCACCCCCTTCCCGAGCCTAACACACCTCTCAGCCTCTTCAACCTCTTCTATGGGCATATCTTCTTCCCCCTCTCCTGCTGGGCTATCCTCAGCCGGGTCAGCCTGTTCAGACCCAGACAGTGTGGCAACCAAGAGTCTCCAGGCCATCAACGTATCCCCTTCATCCTCCCACCCTTGCTTACTGCTTCACTCCACATGACTGTTTCTGTGTCTGCCCATTTCCGAAGGTCCCGCCACCAAGCCTCTACTTTTGGTCTGTTACTCGCCTTCCAGCACATTGCTATCCTGCATTTAACCAATATATATGCTAAGTCCTTGAGTTTACTTACATGTTTGAGTTTACGCGGCCTGGGGAACCCCCCCACCACACATGCCCATATGGAGTCCACTTCCAAATGTATCCCTTTCCCTACCAAAAGGTGAGCCACCTCCCCCCAGAATCTCTTTATTTCAAGGTATGCCCAGAACATATGCACCATTCCCGCCTTTACCTCACCACATTTCAGACATGTCTGTGTTCTGGCATTTTTAAACTTGGCTACCTTCTTCGGAGTCATATATGCTCTGTGGGTAACATATAACTGAATCTGTTGCAATCTCACATTCCTCAATAGTTTCTTGTGGTATCCCTGTACCCTGGCCCACAGCGCGTCCCCCATTGGTTTTCCTGCCTCCTCTTCCCACCCTCTTCTCCGGCTGTTGGGTCAACTCTGCATCTGACCACGTACCTTTTATCATTTTTACCAGCCCAGTGTATGAAATATATTGTCCTTGATGTAATCCTGTGTCCTCCCTCAGTGTATCAAACTCTGTCACTTTCCCGTCTTGCCACACATCCCCTAGGGTCCCTATACCGGACGGTTCCCATTGCCCTCTGATGGTCCTCCTCATTTGTTCATCCATCCATTCTAGTGCCACTAGCGGCATCTGTGGGGAACAGGGAACTGGATTCCCCATCACCTGGTAGGCTCTCCGCCACATATCCCCCCCAGATCCAGCAATCACGTCCCATTTTTCCATTGCAATTTAGGCGACCACATCCATTCATTCAGAAAATAAGGAGAGCAGTCAGCCTTTAACAGTTTGGACTCTGGTGTAGGATCCTCTGATATCCACTTCGCCATGTATTGAAATTGGCTAGCTAGGAAGTACACTTCAAAATTAGGCACCTTAATGCCCCCTTTCTGATATGGGTTTTGTAACTTCCACAATGCTATTTGATTCCTGGAATTATGCCACATGAAGCCCCTACATATACTCTGAACTTTGGCGAAGAACCGCTTGGGTATCATGTTTGGGATGTTCGCAAAGTAGTGTAATAGCCTGGGCAGTACCACCATTTTCAATAGAGCACCCTCCCCATCATAGTCAATGGTAGCCTGGCCCAAAATCTCATGCTATTTTCAATGATATACACTGCCTTTACCGTGTTGTGTTCATGCTCAGCCTCAACATTGTGGTATACATCTATCGCCAGATATCTGAATGTTTCAGGTGCCCATTCAATCTGTAACACTTGCAGTTTGTGTTGCAGTATTCCAACATATCTACCCAAGGGGAATATGGTAGACCTCTTGGGATTAAGCGTTATGCCCGACAGCATTGCATATTGTTCCATGACCTCCAGAATGTATTGTAGGTTCTCTTCGGGGTATTTCAAGTATAGCAACTTATCATCCACATACATGGATATCAGATGCTGTCCTCCCTTCGTACAGATCCCCACCTCCTCATATTGTTGTCTGAAATATATCGCTAGGGGTTCGAGTGCTAAAATAAAAAGCATCGAGGACCACGGGCATCCCTGTTGGGTGTCTCTGCTCAGTGTCCACCGTTCCGATATAATTGCGCCTGTTTTGACACAAGCTAGTGGTTTGCTGTAAAGTAGTTTGGCCCACTTCAAGTAAGCAGGCCCAATCCCTTATTCCTTCAAAACAGCCATCATCCAAGGCCATTTGACCGAGTCAAAGGCTTTCAACGCGTCTAGTGAGACTACTGCCACCTCTTGAGAGCCCCCAACTGTCTGGTCTATAGTATGATGAAGCCTTCTGAGGTTGTCGGATATACCTCTGTGCGGGACATACCCCGTCTGGTCAGGGTGTATGAGTTTATTTATAACTGGTCTCAACCTTTTGGTCATCACTGCTGTAAGTATCTTACTGTCCTGGTTGAGCATCAACAGCGGTCTGTATGTTCCGCAGTCCGTGGCCGGCTTCTTGGGTTTGAGTAGAGGGATGATAATCGCTTCTCTGAGAGATATGTGCAACCTGCCCACTTCAAACACCTCATTTAACATAGCTAGCATCGGGGGGGGGGCAATCTGACCTGTATGTTTTATAAAATTCACTCGGGAGCCCATCCGCCCTTGGGGCCTTATTGGTGGGTAGGGACTGAATCACTCGTTCCAACTCTTCTAGCCTGAGTGGAGCTTCTAAGTTCTCCATTTCCGCTCCCTCAAGTTTAGGTAAGTTAATCTCAGTCAGTGCTTCCACCACATCAATTTCCTCTTCCTCAGTTATGTCTGCATAAAATTTCTAATAGTACTCTAAAAAACATTTGTTTACTCCTTCCTGGGTGTCTTGTGTCCGTACCTTGCACTTCTCTTATTGTTTGTCTGGGGGTCTCACTCTTATATAACAAGGCGAATAGTCTGCCTGGCTTATCTCCTTCTGCGTGCTGTCTTTCCACATATTTTTTATAATTTAAGTTACATAGTCTCCCCCAATGATCTCTGCAATCCTGTTGTAATTTAAATATAGTATCAGTCTCCTCTAGGGAGCCCACCCCCTTCTTCATTTCGGTCTCTATTCTTTTTTCAGTGTCTTGCAGTTACTGTAGTATGCCACCCTGTAGCCCTTTCGATGTAGGTATTGCTGGCCCCCTCCCCACCACCTTAAATGCCTCCCACAATGTGCTGGCCGATCTTACACTGCCAGTGTTGTGTTTAAAGTACTCCTGTATTTCCTCCCCTAGGTATTCTCTGAACCCTGTGTCTTTCAGTGCCTCAGCCCTAAGTCTCCACATTGGGATCTTCGCTCTAGGTGGCGAATTCTGCCACGTTACTACTAATGGTGCATGGTCTGAGATGACCACAGCCCTGTATTCTGTTTTTTCTATTTCACCCATCAACTCCGTCCCCACAAATATATAATCTAACTGGGTGTGTAAGTTTTGTGGGGCAAAGCAGTGCGAATATTCTCTGCCTAGTGGATGATGCGTTCTCCACACATTGACTAACCGAAAATCACTTAATAGAGCCCCTAAGGCCTTCGCCACTGGGGTAGACGTGATGACCTTCTCATTCTATCTATCGAGTTTTGGGTTCAATGTGAAGTTAAAATCCCCCCCCACACCAGAATAACTGCCCCTTCTATATATGGGCTTATCTTGACATACAGGTTCTTGAGGTAAACAGTGGTATCATGTTTCAGAGCATAGATGTTGATGATGTTCACTTCTCTGTTTTCTACTAACCCTACTTCATCAACACCATCCTACCATCCGTCTCTATTTTGGATAATAACAGCTTAAACGGGACATGCGGTGCTATCCACGTTATAAACCCTCTGGCATATGTCTAGTATCTTGCTCCTATAGTAGTCCCCTTCCATTTCCTCACCACCACCTCTTGCTTATCTCTGGTCAAATGTGTTTCCTGTAACGTAACAAGGCAATATCTATTTTATGTCTCCTCAGACACATCATGACTTTATTCTGTTTGATGTAATTGTTTAACCCTCTCACATTCCAGGTCCCTATCTTTAGATCCTCCTTCTCATCCATTCCCCACATCACCTGACTCCCCCTGCCTGTCTTTTCCCATTAAGTGGCTTGTGATTGTAGGCTCCTCCCCCTTAACACGCCAAACTCCCCTCCCACCCCCCTAAACACCCCTACTACCACACCCCTCCCCACTCTCCAACCCCCAAACTGATGCCCAGCTCCATCCCTGGATGTCAAGCTACCCTGCACCTAGTCCCTTTCTCAGTCCTAGCCGATACTCAGGGCTATGCAGGGGGGCACTACCCTACCAGTATCCCTACTAACTAACTATCGGGGATGCTAACGCGTTCCTTTGGTCCTCCTGTTACAACGTTATAGTAAACTTGGGCTTTGTATATGTGTAATTCGCCCTTGAGCTCCCCACATCATGATTTATATTCTAGTCCAAAGTCAGTGTCACCGCAATGGGTGCCTTGCCCTCTGCCCAGGTCATAATACTTCCCTGCGGCACGCTCGTTTATTTCCTAGGACTGCTCCTCGTCTGGTCCTCTGCTCCTGTATTACAGTTCCGTACGTCCAGCCAAGTAGTCACGACTTCCGGGGTATCAAAAAAGTGTGTCTACTTTTGTGTATCACTTTCAGATGAATATTTTCGCTATGAGTGGTCGAGGCGGTGCTCCTGGTTTCGGTCGCCTGGTCTGGGCCCTGTGCGCTCTTTCCACTGTAAATCCTTGGGTGAGCGCTCCTCAACCTATCTCCTGTAACAACATGTTCTCGACATAGTCGGGTCTGAGCCTTTGTCTCCCTCCGGGAGCACTAGAATACGTAAATTATTTCTGCACGCTGGCCTTTCAGCTTAATCTGCCCTGCTCTCTAGATTGCGCACTCGCTACTGCAATACAGCGACCTACTCAGCGTTCGTCGTGCAGGTGGTTGTGTTGCTTTTCACTTCATTCTCCAGTTCACCTGTGCGCTCTACAAGCTTCCTAACATCCTGCCGCAACAAGTTGACATCCACGCTCACTGCATCAATTTTCAACTCTAATGAGGTTCTCAGGTCAGCTATAGCCGTGTCGATATTACATTCCCACAATATCTTCAGCTATGCAATATCGTCCAGGATCTGTTGATCATTTCGTGTGTGGGTCATCTCCCCTTGTGCATCCGGTTTCTTAGGCTTCACCACGTCCCCTGCTGGAGACGATGTGGCAAAATACTCCATCGTCTGTTGTTTCCCTTTGGCCGCCATCTGCTCAGTGGCGCGCGCCATCGCTCAGCGTCGTGCCTCTCTTGTCTTCGCTGTGACATGTGCTCTTGTCCCTTTGCCTGGGCCTGCCTTGGCTCCACTGGCCGCGTAGTTCACTGCCCCAGGGTTGCACTACTTCCCACTTCTGTTGCCTTGTATCTGATGGGGATGGGCACCTCAGGAACTCTCTCTACAGTTTTATCTGCGCTCTAATGTTCAGCTCTTTCACATCTCCTGCTGACTCCACTCTGTTACTGGCATCCCATATCATGAGGGCTCCAAGTCCCCTGTGTCAGTCGATCCGCTCCAGGTGTCTTTGACACTTGGCCCTGCCTTCCGCTGTCTGGTGAGACCCATTAATACCAATAGTTGCGACAATCCGTTGTGTGCACTCAGCAGCTCCTACTTAGCAGGGCATGTTTCAGTGCATCCGGATGGCGCTGTCTCCTATGTTCGTCAGCTCTACTCAACTTGCCACAGCCATGCAACTGACCCTTTCCATCGGTCTAGCTTCCATCCCACAACTGCTTGTATGTCTGGGGGTAGAGCCACTACCTTGATGGGTTTTATCCCTAGGAGGCACTCTCCTCAGGCCTCGCTATGTCGCGGGTGTAGCGTGGTACTATATAAAGCCCCTCTGTATGGCACGTCTGCCCCCAATCCACCACAGAACCATCCTGCCCATTAACAGCTCTTGAGTCCGCACCCGTTCCTCGCCACCAGCTGAGTGCATGCTCCGTGCTGCGGCACATATATGGTGCTCTGCAGTCCATTCTGTATATTTATGGCAACATTGTTGCAGGGCCTGCCCTAGTTGCCACTCTGTGTCCCGTCGAAATCCGCTTGATCATTACTTCCCTAAACCGGGCTTGTCATGGCAGCGATGCACTTTTATGGCCATCATCACATCAAGGGCTTTCCTTTGTCTCCTTAAATTGCGCCCACCATCTTGAAATTCGTTTCGCACTGTCTTAAGCTTACTACTTGATGTAACAGCCTAGGACGAGTTTGTTATCTATTGTGTGTTACGCTTGTCTTTTCCTTTTATAACTGGAAGAACGATCCTCTCATCCACCGGCGCTGCGAGTTCCAGCGACGATCCGAGCGTGCTGGACGTTTGCAGCCTGATACAATGTATATCCAGCTAGTCCAGTGTATCCTCTGCAACACGTTCCATGGTGCCTCAGCTGCAGACGTGCTGGGTACTTTCACTGAGCTTCAGTAAGATGTGGCGCGCCCCCATTCTGAAATTCTATGGGGAAAGAAGCAACCTCCATTGGCTGACAGAGCCTTTCATCCTTTTTAAGTCAGGGCCCTTATGACAAAGTTCCCCCAGCATTTGTGAACCTGGAACCCTCAGCCCGATTACCATGGTAGTTGAATTAGCAGCTTTAGGAACATCAACAGGGGCTGCCGTCATTGACCAAATCTGCCCATCAAGAATTTTCACGAATGAAGGCCCCGGCTCTCCAGTGGTCAATCCTTCGAATCCCTTCTCAAGAGACAATGAGCACAGACCATTTGAATCCGACTCCGATCTTTTTGATGCGTCCTCGGTAACCACCTCTATGGCTTCTATGGTTTCCACAGTTTCCTGAGCCCTCTCTTCATGTTCATTAGCAGAAGCACCAAAAGATCGAACGGCTGCTACCATTGTTTGTATGGAAGCGGGACAGACCGTACACACATTAGGCAGTGTTATATTAGGGGTACAGCAGCTATTAAACCCCCGTCAGTACGGGGGTCTAGTTCCACTACCGATTTGGATAATGCTTCAACATCAGCAAGGTTAGCTTCCAGCATTTGAGGAACATCTGGAAATAACATTTTTGCAGAGGGCTTACCCTTGTTCAGCCGCGGCCTCTGGAGAATGTATTTTAATTACCAGCCTTTGAGTGGAGCTGTGGTGGCAGATTATGCAGGTCCTGCAATACTGGCAGACAAGGTGTTTTAGCAGGACTCTTTGTATAGGCGAGGAAGCAACAACTCCTGTGCCGCTTCTAAGGCAGCGTGTTCTTTCCGTCAGCTCCCTGGCTTTACTTACTCGCCTTATTTGGCAAACCGTCAGTGACATTGTCCATAGTCACTCCCCGGTCACCTGCTGATGTCTGACTGGTGAATAACTGGACTCTCCTCGGGAATCCGCGCAGGCGCTTTGCTCCTGGAACTCCCAGTTATAGGAGTCAGGACATTTTTAAAGGCACAGCACTGCTATGCAGTTCAACG
Source organism: Ambystoma mexicanum (assembly GCF_040938575.1). Taxonomy (NCBI): domain Eukaryota; kingdom Metazoa; phylum Chordata; class Amphibia; order Caudata; family Ambystomatidae; genus Ambystoma; species Ambystoma mexicanum. The sequence goes on along the minus strand of NC_090941.1, from coordinate 731,924,663 downwards.
GCTTAGTAGAGTTCAGGAGCACGGCAAAGGCACAACAGCACCACACAAGTGTAGGGGGGTCATTACAAGCTGGGCGGTAAGGGATTACCGGCACCGGTAAGGAGACTGGTGCCGGTAATCCCCTACCGCCCAATTCTGAGGTCCCTTAGCGGGAACCGTAAGGGACGTGTGGTCGGACCACAAATCCTTTACGGGTCCCGCTAAAGGACCAGGGCGCTAATAACGGGCTTGCAAGTCGCGAGCCCGTTATTAGCGCCCTCCCAATTCCCATTCAGCCCTACAGGGGCTCAAATGGGAATGGGGAATGGCATGTTGAATAGGGACTTACCAGTGGCTCCAGGGTCAGACTACACCGGTAAATCCCCATTGAACTACACCGGTGCCGGACCCATTATTGGTGGCAGTCAGCCATGACTACCACCAATCTCGGAATGAGGCCCCATGTTTTTTAACGAGTGACTTGACTCTCCTTGGGACTCCGCACAGGCGCTCTGCGCCTCGACCTCCCAGTTATAGGAGTCAGGAAATGTTTAAAGGCACAGCACTGCTTTGCAGTTGAATGGTTTAGCAGAGTTCAGGAACACAGCAAAAGGAATACACTCTTTATATCGAAGATGATATAGCGAATCACTTATATATCTAAACATATACCTTGAAAACCCTTATAGCGAATATATTTATGGTGGGGTAAAGGGTTCATTTTTGGGGGGAAACGGTCGGGATGGGTTTTTAGGGGTCGAAAACAGGGGTTTGCGGGGTACCCCCCAAAAAATAAAAAATAAAATAATTTCAATATTCAGGTTTTCAAGTTATATGTTTCTATATATATATGTGATTCGGTATATGATACCTCGGTATAAAGACATGTAACCACAGCAAATGCAGCGTGTTAATGTCAAAACAGCCTCTCCTCAAACCCTCGAGTTAACAACCTCAACAACCTCGAGAAGGGTCCTCACTCTTTGGCTACTGCCTTTTGTCACAAAAGTCAAGATTGTTTCAACCTGTTTGTTGCAATCTGGGTGCCCCTTATCCTGGGCCAAGAACCTCCTCTTGTGAACCTTCCAATTCCTATGTACACCTACCTCCAACAACAACTCCTATATACATCCAACGTATGAGTGCACTCGTAAAACAATGCAATAGTCCCCACGGCTGCCGTCTTGTCTGTTTATGACAAGGGAATCCTGACTTCTAATAACAGTCCGTTAGGCCATCGGGGCAGAGCCCTTCTTCTATGCCCCATTTATTCATAGGGAAACCTCTCTTCTCTTTTCTTTTTATTCTTTTTTTTATTTCTGTAATATGTCATAGGTGCCGCCATCCATAGCTAGTTCATAACAGAGCTCTAGTTACAGGGAAACTGTCTCTCATATCTGTTTGTCTCTTTTCTCCCCACAATATGTACAATATCTCCCTTGCCCCTAGGTTTGCCAGATTGCCATTCTCATACTTACATCCGCTGGTCAGCTGACACCTTCGGAACCGCCTCCGCCCTGCAAAGCATCTAGTTAGGTGGTAAAAATACTGTTTTTTTAACAATACCCAAATAAAAAAGGGACAGTAATGGGCAGCAAATGATCTCCAGCTCTCTCTCGTCCTGGAACAGGCTACCCACAGCGTTTTACTTGGATATGATGTCACAAACAAATGATACTTTGTGCATATCTAGGTGGGATTGTATAGGGTGAGTAGTATGGTAGATTATGTATATGGGGTTAGTAATCTAATTGGTCTGGTGATATTAGGTAGCTTTTCCAGGGGCCACCTACCAAAAGATACAAAGGGAGACATGTCATCGTGGTGCGTTATGAGTGTTGGATGCAACACTGTTAATGTGAGTGTGATAGGTGGATACTGATTGGTCAGGGATGGCTCTCTCAGTCTTGCATTTTAGCATAGAAAAAGACTATATGTTTCCTACCCTGGTGAATGCAAGCATGTTCATTGTGTCTAAATGCAATTTGACCTAGTGTTCGTGTGTCTTCCTGTTTGAATGGTTATATGCTTTCTGTCTAATCCTCCTGACCAAATCCCATCCCACCGCTGCCCATTCTGATCCCCTCCCAACCCCTCTTATTCCTAAGATTTACCCCTTGCTCATTCCCTGTCTAACCTCCTTCTTCAATACTTGTCTCTCCTTTACCACATTCCCTTCTGCCTTCAAGAATGCCACCATTATCCCTATCCTGAAGAAACCCTCTGCTAATCCTCTTCTTGTTTCCAACTTTCGTCCAATCTCACTTCCACCTTTTCTCTCTAAATTACTAGAATGATTAGCCTATTCTCAGCTCTCAACCTTTGTCACTAACCACTCTCTCCTTCCTCCTCTCAATCTGGCTTTCGCCTTAAACACTCCTCTGAGACCGTTCTCACTCATGTTCTTAACTCCATCTTAACCGCTCCCTATTGTAAGCGGTCCTCAATCCTCATCCTCCTCAATCTCTCTGCTGCCTTCGATACTGTTGATCACCCCTTACTTCTCAATACTCTTTCCTCCTTTAGCTTCAATTTCTCTGTCCTCAATTGGCTCTCCTCTTACCTCTCCCACCACTATTTTGCTGTCTCTTGGGGTGGTCATACCTCCCCTACTCTCCCTCTGGTCTACCGTGTTCCGCAAGGCTCTGTCTGTCAAACACACACAATAATATGAGATAGAGATCGACACTCTCCCAGAACCATAGAAGCCGAATGAATTAGACTCTCCCAACGTGGTTGGCACAGGCACTTGATAGATATTACACAGGTCACCACGTGGCAGCCAGTGGGGAGAAGAGGGGTTAGGGAGAGGTTGTGGATAGGGTAGGGGAAATTAGGAACACCGGTTAGAGGGTCAGGTAACACCTAGGTTGGACAGGAAAAGGGGAAGCACAGGGACAATCATCCCTATCTAGACGTTGCTTAATGCGTTGTTTCTTGTTGTAACCATAAACACTACTAACCATGAAAAGAACGCACACCATTCCCTACTTCCTGTCTGTACTGATTTAAGCACACCTTAATACGTGTGCTAGGTTATTACCCAACATATACAGAACACTTGTTGCAGCAAAGCAAGATGAACACAAACAAATGGGATTTTTTCCCACATATGATAGACAAAAACACATGTCCCATTGGGCAAGCATTAGCAACACGTATAGAACACAAAACAAAAAGGAAGTCCTAACTAGTTTGCAGCACTAGTTGAGGTTTGCCTGGATTCACAAATGTGTTTCAAGATTAGATATTCTTGTCGTAAGTGGATTGCTTGATTCCGTGTGAGCACACTGAAAATCGTAATGGTAGCAGTGTGCCACTTCCTGGTTGTGAATAAAGCTGTGCAGTAAGCATCATCAACCATATCAGAGATTAGGGTTGTTGTTTACTTTGTCCACATAACCGTATGAGGTGCACACAATCCCGCCCCTCAATTCCTCCAGTACTTATCTGCAGTCTGAGAAGCCCCACAGGACTTCCCAAATGAAGCCTTGTTCAGCAATCAAGCAGCCTGGCCACAGCCTCCTCCTCCTCCGGGCTGCGGTCCGCCGAGGGATTCAATTATTCAGCAGTCCATACAGCGCACAAACCCCTCCTTCCTGCTCCGGATCCAATTGCGCCATGAAAACGAATAAGCCACACCTGCCACGTGCCGTTGCCTGTTAATAAGCAGCTCTTAATCAACGGCAGCTGGCAACGCGCGCATGACTAAAACTACACATTTCCCCAAGTGCTGCTGGGAATTGTAGTCTGTATGCCAGCCCACCCTTCAGGTTCTTAGTAAGCAAACTTGAGCACTCCTCTCCTGTTCCAGCCCTTATTCTTAACACTGTCCTTGGACTGTTTTTATTCTCTCTTTACACCTCCCTCCTTGCCCCTATCATCTCTTCCTTTGGGATTTCTCAACATTTCTATGCTGATGACACCCAGCTTTTCCTCTCCTTTTCTTCCTTCACCTCTGATTTACATCTAAATCTCTCTGCCTGTTTTACCGCCATTAAACACTGGATGTCATCTCACTATCTCTCTCTTAACACTGACAAGACTGATGTCTTATTCTTTCCTTCTAATACACTTCTTCCCCCCTCTCCCTCTCCTAATATTCATTTTCCCCCTTCTAATCCTCCCATCTCTGCCCATGCTCGTAATCTAGGCATTCACTTTGACTCTTTCCTCTCCTTTACTCATCATATTTCCCTTACTACTCACGCATGTCGCTACCACCTCTTCAATATTCGTAAATTACGCTCTTCTCTCACATTCCATGCTACCAAACTCTTAATCTCCTCCCTAATCTTCTCTCACCTCTTCCATTGTTCTTCTCTCTTCTTTGGACTCCCTGCTTCCCATCTCGCCCCACTCAAATTCCTCTACCACTTTGCCATCCGTACCCTCTGTCTTCTCTCTCCTCATGACTCCATCTCCAACTCACTCTCTTACCTAGGCTGGCTTCCCTTCCACTCCCACCTTAAATTTAACTTTCTCTGTTTTGTTTTTAAAGCTCTTCATGATCTTGCCGCTCCATATCTCTCCTCTGTTCTCTCATTTTACACCCCCTCTCGTTTGCTTCGATCTGCCGCTCTCTTCTTACTTTCTGTCCCCCCTCCCCCTTCTACTCATTCTCGTTTCCACTCCTTTCAGCTCCTTGCTCCCCTACACCCCTGTCTTATTTCCCTTTACCTTCCCCTTGTCTCTCCTAACTCCTCCCTTCTTCCTACAAACTCACACTACTCCCTTTTCCTTCCTTCCCTACCTCCTCCTCCCTTCTTCATCCTCGTAGGCAAATTGTTCTACATGATGTTTTACTGGTTTGATTCATATATATTGTTATTGCTTCAACTGTTCCATGTTCTATGTATTCTTGTTGTTAATTTGTAAAGCGCTTTGGATTAAAGCGCTCTATAAAATCGATAAATACAATAAAGCGCCTACGTGTGTTTGCTTCAGCCATGACATCACTTGTCTCTTTCATAATTATAGCTCATCCAGGGGTTCCATCGCCTGCAAATGCATTGCTTCAGGGACATCATCCGGGTAGGGTCTGTAAGGTTGTCTCAGGGAGTAATGTTTCTTGCATTGGTGATAAAATGTTGGTGAAGGAGATAGGTGCTATGAGCGAGGTACACTGTTCATGTCTATACCGTTGAAACAGGGGGAGGACAAAAGCAATGATGGACACGTTAATTTGCCTCTCTTCAAGAGGACTATAAAATTCATAGTCAGCTGCTACAATGTCAAAGTAGGGAGGGGACTGCATTTTCTCTACTAGTTATTTTCCTCTTTTTTGGGATGCTGTAGGTTGAGGGGATATGAAACTTAGTATTTTTTTATGTCTATTTTGTCCATTCATGCATCCTCTGTACACCCCCTTCAATGTGGGCCCATATGAGACAGTGCAGTGGGTGGAAAAGGAATGCAGGGTGGGCCATGCACAATGTAAAATTATAGGTCAATAGCTTTCAAATGCTGGGTTTATTCCACATCAGATTTCTGAGTCACATCATAGACAACTTGAGGTTCTCTAACATTTTCTATCAGATGTCACTCTGAACCACTCGGTGCAGTATAGCCCTGCATTTGATTGCTACCCATCTATAATTCTCATGTACTCAGCCTACTCTAGACTTTTTGGTCCCAATAGGATTCTTTCTTCAAAAAGGCTCATCATGCCCGACATTCTTCAGAGGTAAATATGACTCTGACTGCATATTGTTTGGGGGATATATGCATGGCACATTCTCTGTTGACTTTTTTGTTTAGGTTTTCCGATACTTTGGATATCTTCAGTACCTTACTCTCAATCTTCTCGCAACAGATCTTGTCATTTCTCGTGACTGTAACTTGGGCCCCAGGCTGTTATTTCCTGACCCAGCGGGTCAGATCGGGTGTCATTGCTGTTAGACCCCTGTTTTTTTTATCTGGGGTGCTGAGAGCAATGATTTTGTTGGAATGACTGGGACCCGCGTTTGCGAGTCTCGTTCATTTAAACAAAAACATACCTAAAATGGCCGCCATGGAATTGGCAGGCAGGGCTCCATGTGGAGACCATCTTCCATTTCTATGGCAGCCCAGGAAATGGTTTGCAGCGGCAGTATTGCTGCCACCCAAGGAAGAAGGTAAGTAGAGTACGGGATGGGGTGGGAAGGGAGCAGGTGAGGGCATCATTCAAGTTGCTAGGAACACGGGCATGGATCGTGGAACTCAGCCCACAATCCAAGCAACCTGATTGGCTGAAACCCCCCCCCCCCCCACCCTAAGTGCAAATAGCTGTCATGTCACAAAAAATATGCCTTTCTCTTTACAAATATTGTCCTCATGGCCCCACAATGGCCCCATCATACTGCTCTCAAGAACATTGTAAGTGTTCAGCATGGAATGGCTTGGGCCTGCATCAAAGGAGTGTTTTTCCGCTTCAGTATTTGTCATCTGTCAGTCCCCTGCTCTGGATGGCATCTTTCATTTGAAACCTGAAAATTCTGTAAGGAAGGTGGTTTCTCTGCTCTTTATCTCTCTATGTTATTGGAATTGTCATTTTTTACCACCTCTAGACTACGGATCAGGTGACTGGAGTATGTCATTAAATTTATGTTCTGCAGCCTTCTGCCTAGGGGTCCTCCTTGAGTGTTTGTTGGGTCTTGCTGAATGGCTCTGAGTTGCAGAGTTCTGGAGGAATAGCCAGGAAGACCTGAAGTGCGTGCCACTGAAACAAGGCTAACAAATATTGCTTGTGGTTAAGAATTTTCTGCTCTTGTTTGATGAAATATCTTTGTATTTGATGAAATCGTGAAATTCAGATGAGCAAGAATATTGTAGGAATGATGAATACAATTACCTACTAAAAGACATTTACGGAGTATGTGTTTTTTATGTTTTCTGAAAGTTTGATTGAAAAGAGGCTATATTTTCTGAATTGATTGAAACATTTTAAAGAGATTCTTTCTCAATTAGAGTGACCAGGTATACGCCCCATAGGTTTAGTGTGGCATAAAGTTGTATTAGTATTATGTTCTCTCTCTGTGAGTAGCAAGAGTCTAACCTGGAGCAACGTGAAATAAATGAATAAGTTTAGAGTAAAAAAAAAGGATTATTGATCTAAGTACAACGTAGTGCACCGTTATCTTTGTCTGGGGGCTGACCCATTTTTTTGCTACTTTCTTCTTACGGTTGCACACACTCCTTTTAATATAATTACATTGTGAATTATCTCCATTTAATAGAGAGTAGTGGAAGATACGGGGATATCTGACCTAGGATGTCATTTTCGAAAATTGAATCGCTGACCAGTAATAGAGCAGAAATATTGGGCTTCTCAGAGGAAGAAGCTAAATGTATCCTCAATTTGATTGCTACAACAGAAAAAGAAAATACACAGAAGAATTAATTAAGCAGTTAGAAAGGGTGATTAAGCAAGAAATTAATCAGAAATTGCATGCTAATACTTTAGCACAGTATTACAAATCACAGAGAATACCTAGGGGATTACGGGTAGATCTGGAACCAACATTGTGTAGAGAAAGTCCGGGATTTGTTAAAAAGTGGAGACAAATCCTAAATAGATGTTCATTAGATCTCATACTTTTAACTATCGAAATCATTAACATCATTGAAAGAGGAAATTGACATACTAAAGTCAAGTGTGTCATTGTTAATGACCAAAGAACAACTTTCTTCAATATTGGAAGATATTAATAATAAATTGGAACAGTTTAAATCTGAAATTGAAATGAAGAAAATCAGAAAATTCCGGAGAGACACAATAGACTATAAACTTGACATTGTGTGTACTTGGAAAGAGTACTGCAATAAGAGGAATCCACAACCTTTTCCTGCAAGACCAAGGAGAACGTCAGTTTCACAAACGTCATCTGAAGCTTCAGGTCCTGAAACTGAAGAAGAAGCTTGTTTAAGAAAGCAACAAAGAGACTCGATAGAGGGAGGAGAGGATCTGAGAAATCAACCCGAAGATCCAAAAAGAAAAAATCCAGCACGCCAAGTGAGTATTCATCAAAAGAAAACCTAGTCATTAATATATCATCATATCAATTAAGTGACTTTGAATCAAAGACTCTTCAAAAGGGTTTATCGTTTGTTCCAACTTATTCAAGTAATCTTCTTAAATAGAAAATTGATCTTTTTAGGTTAATTCGAAAGATGAAATTGAAAGTATTTTTTGCTACTACGGAAGGAGTACAACCATTGGAACTCTCAAAATATCTTGAAATTTCCCCAAAAAGTGTGTGCACACCACACACACAGAATCATGTTTTGGAAGTTTTTTATAAACAAACATTAAGAGATTTCAAATCTATTTCCTTTAAGAACAGAAACATGATGAGTAATTTTTCTAAAAATGAAAGACTGGCGTTGGATAAATTGTGGCAGAATCAAGACATTATACTGAAGCCAGCCGATAAGGGTGGCGCATTAGTAATAATGGACCGAGTGAAATACAAATTGGAGGTGGAACGCCAATTGAACGATCAAGATACATACCTGGAGGTCAGTTCTGACCCTACAAATCGAGTGAGAACATTAATCAATGAATTTTTGGATGAAGCAGTAGATTAAGAGTGGATAACGGATAAAACAAGATTATTCTTAACCAAGGATTGTCCAATAATGCCAGTATTGTATATCCTACCAAAAGTACATACAAATCTTCAGAACCCTCTAGGTAGACCTATTATAGCAGCAACCGACAGTCTTCTAGAACCATTGGCACAATACATTGATCAAGCAATTTAGCCACTTGTGCAAAATACCACAACATACATTAAGGATTCTACAGATTTTTTATTAAAGATCAAGGATCTTGAATTTGAAGAGACTACAGACATTCTTTTTACAATGGATGTTTGTAGTTTGTATACAAATATCACACATCATGCAGGCCTGGAGGCAATGGAATGATTACTACTGTCATCACAAGAATGCAAGGCAAATAATATGTGCATACTGAATTTATTGAAATTGGTCTTGAATAATAATTTTTTCCGTTTTGAAAATAGATACTTTATTCAGATTGTAGGAACATCAATGGGGGCAGCTATAGCACCGGGGTATGCGAATACCTACATGGCGTATTTGGAACAAACAATGGTTTTGAACAATCCACAATATCAGCCTCACTTAAGAAGCTTTATGAGATTTATAGATGATATCTTTGGTATCTGGAGAGGTTCTCATCAAAGTCTCCTTCCATTTTTTGAGTACATGAATCAGCTAGCACCAAGAATTAAGTTCACGACTCAGACCAACAAAAACTGGATCCAGTTTTTGGATATGGAAATCTATGTTAAGAACAATCACCTGCACACGACCATCTATAACAAACCCATGGACAGAAACACTACATTAATGGCATCTAGATTTCACCCATCTACTACAATTCAAAGCATACCCTACAGTCAGTTCTTAAGGTATCACAGACTGATTTCAGGGCCAGCTGAGTTTGAGATTCAATCTAACAAACTGAAGGAGAAATTTTCTAAACGTCGTTATAAAACAACCACACTAGAAAGTGCCTTAACGAAGACTTCAGCAGTCCCCAGAGCTAATACATTGGAACGGTCACCAAAGGAAGATTCGGAAGCGATGGCATACGTGAGAACATACTTTCAACAAAGTCACAAAATCAAGAAAATTATCAGGAGAAATTGGCAAATGTTGAAAATGGATCCTTTGTTAATACACTTGTTTGAGAAAGAACCAACCTTCGCATATAGAAAGAGTAAATCTATAAGAGACTTTGTTGTTCGAGCTGATTATCAAACACCGGTTATCGGCTCTAAATAATTATCAGCATTGCCGTAATGTGATTAAGGGAGCAAGCATTAACCATCCTCATACAGGAAAAAAAGATCCTCCTTAGACACACTAGTACATGTGATACAAGCAATGTAGTGTATGGAATTAAATGTCCATGTGGACGATTTTATGTGGGGCTGACATCAAGGAAAGCCAAATTGAGGTGGACTGAGCACAAATCTAACATCCGATTTTGCTCAGTCCACTCACCAGTGGCACAACACTTTAAAGAATATAAACACTGAGTGGCTCAGATGAAAGTGGTGATTTTGAAGCAAGTCAGATGCTCTAAAAGAGGGGGTGACATACAAAAGTTACTGAGACAAAAAGAGGTGGAGTGGATTGAGCGGCTAGGCACACTTGAACCAAAGGATATGAATAATGAGTTTGATTTGACTTGCTTTATCTGATGTGATTTTTTGTTGATTATTGTGAGTATAACTGATTTTTTTATTCACTTTTGGAATTGCCCTATTTTTGGGCTTAAAGCATATATAGAACTGTGATAACTGAAATTGTAGTTTTGATCCACCTGTGAGGATATGTTCACGATAAAAATGATGGAATATGAAGTATGTTAAATAAATAAGGGAAATGTAGTTAATTGTCTCTGTGCGCATGGCGAGCGCCCGTGGTACCTGAAAGAATTTAGGCATTGAATATATTGGAATACTCTGGTCGCGTTAATATTGGACTATAGTTACCGCCAAATTTTTGTTGGGAGAAGAGAGGATGAACACCAAGGAAGCATGTTCCAGTTCACTTTTTTGTAGAGCAGAGATGATTTTGGTTTATATTTACCATATATAGTTGCCCCTTTAGAGAATGGAATTTAGTATAGTTATTGAATAGACATTGGTATAGGGCTTACCTGCACTGGATTTTATATCCACTGGGGGGTTTTCTTTCTCATACACGCAATATGTACATGAGTGTATTATTTTTAGATTTTCCGACAAACAAGAATCCACAACTGTCTGGACAATCCGAAGGGAGCTAATTATGAATAGTCTAAGTTTTCGAATTGTGTGACCCGTCACGGACAGGCTGTCACGTGATGACTTTGGTATCACATGGGGCCACACCAAGGGACAGGCATCATATTCACTCGCGATCACTTGATCGGGTTGATCACGCGACTGATTTAATATATTTAACTTCATGCATGATTGCAGCCAATGCGCCGTTCCCGCGCTGCGTTTCATACATATTTGTATTTACAAGCATTGGTATTGTTGTAGGTCCCGTAAGAAAGGTACTTTGGGTCACGTGATCAGAATTACGATCACGTGACTCATTGATATCCTATTTAAAACTGCACCGCGGGATGGGAGGCTGTGGTTGCAGCCTTTTCGCTGTCACCGTGTTGCGTTTGTGATACCAGTTGAGTTGAGGGCGAGTAAGTTTGGGAAATGGGAATTTGGCTTTTTTTGATTCTTTTTAGATTTATTTTGACACAGATGTAGCGAATAGCATCTTTCATTTGAAACCTGAAAATTCTGTAAGGAAGGTGGATTCTCTGTTTTTTATCTCTCTATGTTATTGGAATTGTCATTTTTTACCACCTCTAGACTATGGATCAGTTGACTGGAGTATGACATTAAATGTATGTTCTGCAGCCTACTGCCTAGGGGTCCTCCTTGAGTGTTTGTTGGGTCGTGCTGAATGGCTCTGAGTTGCAGAGTTCTGGAGGAATAGCCAGGAAGAACTGAAGTGCGTGCCACTGAAACAAGGCCTCGCAACATCAAGGAAAAGGAGGGAACACAGCACTTTCAATGAGAGGTCCAATTCAGGGTTGAAATGGGGTCCTGCCAATCAGACTTTGGAAGTGTGAGCTTTAGGGTCAAGCCCCTTGGAGGTATGCAAAGTATGGACATGGGGGGACAGAACAGAATACAGTGAGGAGGCCCTGGGTCTAACTAAGGTGAGTGGAAGGTGGTCACGTCAGTAAGATGGGTTCAGAGGCTCATAGTTGGGCCTCTTGGGAAAAAGCATTTTGAGAGTAGGTCATGAAGCCACATATATGCTGCTCATAATACAGTGTACCGGCATACACAATCCCAGTTTATTGGCATATTTCTATATCCCGGGAGGATCTGACCTCAGCGGAGGATAAGCAGTGATTCATACGGGGACATTCTGAATCCAATTGCTTACTCAGTTGAGCACCAAATGATTTTGTCCTCTTGATAATTCAGCAAACTAATCTGCATTGCTCGAAACTAAGCGCCAAGGAAAACCATGAAATTCAAGATATTGCAAACCAAGCTAGTTGCTGTCTTTGTCCCACATCCTCCCTTTTCCATACACCAGAAGCCTTATTGTGGATGATTAAGGTGACTGACATTTAATCAGCATTTCCAGCACCAATCTCCGCAGACTCTCCAATACGATGCAAATAGCCAGTTGTTTATTGGAATTCCAAAATACAACTTTAGAACCCAAGGAGGAGAGAATGTCAACTAGAGCCTAGCAAATTGAGGAGTTGCCTAGACACACAGCATGAAATCCAGTGCTGGATCACAAAGTGATTAGCCATGAGTAAGATAACAGAAACCTTCGAAAGAGTTGTGCCAACTCTTGGGCTCACCGAAAGACCCCCAAGCAACACCTTTCTCTGAGAAAAGCCAGGCAACCGTTCTGGCCAAGGACATGTGGAGAAAGATTCAACTGGAGAATAGTGGAAAGGAAGAAAGACCTAGTGTCCTTTAAACCCCACAGGTCTTTCTAGTCTCAAACACTTTTGGAGAGCCCAATGAAAACCTCACCAACCACCATCTCAGTGGCCTATCATGGCAAAGCATTGTACATGTTTAGAAATAATCAGCCAAAAATACATTTTATCAAAAGCAATGAAAATAAAATCCCCAGTGTCTGCAATGTATGGCTCAATTACACTTGCATGTTAGCTATGCTAAGCTTTACAACCTCTAAAAACGTTAGACAAGGTCAAGCACTTACCTATAATGCAATTATTCCCAGACAATCAGCCCATTGGAAGTCTACCTCTTAAATAATGCCCCTAAAGACCACTTACACAGAATCTATTCAATCTATCAAATTCTGGAATAAGTTTGACTGCTGGTAATTTCACTCACCCCAGAGATTATGGGACATCCAGCCCCAGGGTCACACAGGTGTGCACTCGCGTTTTGTAGAGGATAGCATCCATTGGCTGCTTCAGGGTTTGGTTGCAGTCTTCTCAATTCTCAGATGCTTCCTCCACTGTTTCCAAAATGGCAGTGGAGAGCCTTCATGTATCATTGCCCAGTGTGTTACTTCAAAGGAGGTCCCATGCCCTCAGCCAGTAGCCCCCCAACAAGGCTGATAGCAGGGATCCTGACAATAGAGCTAAGTGGGTTAACGCACGCATGTCCTCGGACCATAAACCTTTCTCTCTTTTAACCATATCTCATCAGGGACCCCTTTCAGGGGGATGGTAGAGGGAGCAGAAATATGCTGCAACGTGGAATGTTTTTACCAGGCAACACCTGTGAATCTCACCCCATTTCACACTAGGAAAGAAGATACATTGTTTTGTAGTTGTACTTTTATTTCTCAAATCATAAATTACATTTGAAATATACAGTGCCTATAATGTTGATTTATTTTATTTCTTTTGTGAGTTAGTTTATTACAAACTTCTTACACATGTATCATCTTACTTCAAAATTCCAACTAACAACCTTTCTTCATCAGTCTTTGCATCTTAAAACAGTATTTAAGCATTGAGTACTGGAGATCAGACTATTCAATTAGTTGTCTGTGTCGCTGTGTTCATTATTTTATCTGAAGAACTCACTCCTGCACAGACTAGGGATGGTCTTTCACCCCACCAGAACAAGTTCCACCATTCACCTGCTGATAGGGAGCTTGCATTCTTAACATGTTCCAGAAGAAATAACCATCTTTCGCCAGTCAGTGCGGGACAGGACATTATAAGATGTTTGACTATTTCAGTATTCTCTGCAATATAGCAACATCGACAGACTGCATCAGTAGTGTCATGTTGCTTCTGCGCATATAGCCACTCCTTTGTTGAATAGATATTTAATCTTATACACAAAAACGGACTTCTTTGATATCTGCTCAGAAATTTTGCAGATAGGTTGGGATCGTGTTGGGCCGTGATTCAAGAGCCAGATTTATTTTAGATTTGTATTGTTTTCTTTGCTCAAGAGTGTCGATCCAATCGCACCTTCTTATTTTTCCTTTTATCCCACCAGGGTAATATGTTGATCTAATGTGATATCTTACATACCATTCTTAATGATGCTCAAAATCGAAAATGCTTCCCAAATTCATATTATTAGCATCATAAACTGCCCATATAGAACTCCCACTACTAGCTATAACTAACACACACAATTAAAGTGCATTCTTAAGTTTTAAAATGTGTGTGCACTGGGACACTGACCAGTAATTTAATAAACAACTCTTAACAAAAGAACGTATTCACATTATATATCACAGTTATTATGCAGAGAAACTTCCCCAAGGTACCTGAGTAGCTAAGTAATGAAAACAAAGTTCAATTAAAATAATATAAAAGTTACTCAAAGCAGTTGGCAAATGGTCATACGGTTAACACCAGATAAAAGTGTCACAAAGACTTTTAGGAAATAATGTGACTTTAATATGCAAGGATGTGCACAAGTGTGAAGCCAATGATTAGACTGCAAAGTTAACTTTTCCACTTTGCGAACATACTATGGCTGTCATCCCGCTGTAGGGGGCAGCCAGACGGTAACAGCCTGTCAGCCTGAGCCAAGCTAGGCGTGAGCAAAGCGAGGGCCTCAGTGAGGGCTGTGAAAGACATTTAATAAATGGTTTATTTATTTTTTCCTCCAGAGATCATCCTCGGAGGAAAAAAAAAAGAAACAAAGATCACCACCTCCATAGACTAAGCCCCTTTTCCATTTCTATGGCAGTGGCTGGGAGGCGGAAGGAGCGCCGACCTGGAGCACAAAGCTCTAGTCTGACAGGTAAGTAGGGAGGGAAGGGTTGGGGAAGTAATTGTGATAGTTTTGGGGGTGGGGAGGAAACAGGGAGAGGCTCCCTGTTGCCCCTCCACATTAAAATAATCTTTACAAAATGACGCCACCCGGTGATGGGCTTTGGGTGATTGGAACAGCGAGCAGAGAATGTATATAATCGCCTGATGAACAAGCCACCTGATTTGCTGAGCGCCCTGTCCTGGGTGTCAATGTGAGATAGATGTCTGGATCTCACAGTGCAGAAGAGTGTAAATGAGCAGTTTATACAAGTTGATTTACTTTTAAAAGACTAAAATGGCCTGATTAACAAAAGCCTTTTTCAATGTGGGGCGCTTCCTGAGAAGACAAATTCAGTAATGGTTTATCCAAGAGGTGGCCTAGGCAATAACTAAAGCACATACTTGGTATAGTATGGGCAAAGTAATGTAGCAGGTGGCTCTTTGTGTAGGAGATCAGTTTAGCTGAGTTCTCTAGGATCTGCCACTGGGTTGAGGCTGGTTAGGCTGAAGCATAGTCCTGTGCTCTGCTAGGCTCTCCTCCCCTCTTGGGTGGAAAGGTCTGGTCCTTGCTCTCCCTTTTCAGCTTGGGAAGCCGGCGGCCCAATGAACCTTCTATTTTTGGAGTTTTTCATTTGGTTTCATCTCTGAATGCATATACTGAATGGCCCCCAGCCCTTTTTTCTAGATGTTGTTTCTGAATATTCTTTTCAATCCATTGTGTTAGGCATAATAGAGTGCTATGAGCGCTCACATTAATCCCTGCGTTTCACCCAGAATTATCCAATGCGTCAAGGAAATATGTCATGCCAGAGAAACCAAATGTCGTGCAACTTCTTAGAATTACTTCCAAAATATGTACAAATTACATGTTTGAATCCGGTGGTATACTTTATTGAAAATGCTACATAAATGCGAATTCTCCGGGACAAAAACAAGCAAGAAGAGAACTGTGATGTGAGCACAGGACTGTAGTTGTAAATTGTGGCCCAGGAACTAATGTTCATTATGAGTATGGTGGTATTTAAAAAAAAATGTAAATCAGAGGTACCATATAATGTTATCTCAACACTCAACAAAAAAGGTAGAGGTAAAATACATTTTACCAACGACTCTTGAGAAACAGTTTATTCTTTTAAACAAAGGGATGCCAACACGTTGTGGGTGACTCGCGAAGGAGGCGAGTGGGAGAAGCGGACTTGTTTACATGTTCTCCCCTTTTTTAGAGTTAAATGCAAGCCAATGCACAATTTGCAGAAGGGATGTGACCGACCCCCCTTCCCCCCGTGCATTGTTTTTGTCCATGGAAAAGCATTGGTGCTGTCCCATATGCATTTCCATCTCCTTCACATCTTTGAAAATAGATTTTAAAAATGTTTACACGCCTAGATTAGTGGTAAAAGGACGCCCTGCGTTAAGAAAACCTTTTTTAATTCCAGGTTACCACATGCCAGAAGTGGTCTGTCACTCTAGCAGTCACCTCAGGTTTCCCGTAGTGATAATTACCATTGGCAGTTTTCCAGAAGGTTATGATAAAATAAAAGTAAGGCCCTATTTCAGTAAAAACTCGTTTGATTTACATTGATCAGCTGAAGTTCAAATATCTTCCTTTTCCAACAGCGACACATAAAGTAGATACAGTAGATATTATAGCCCTAATTCACAGAGCGTTTTCCAATGGGGTTTTACCATTAGAAAACGTTTCTTTGAATTAGGCTGTATGTGTGTTTATTTTTCACATCTGGTTTCCATGATATATTTCATTGTACAACCTGGTATAATTATTTACCCAGGTCACACAACAAAATGTAATGATAAAGTGTG
This sequence comes from Ambystoma mexicanum, assembly GCF_040938575.1. NCBI lineage: Eukaryota > Metazoa > Chordata > Amphibia > Caudata > Ambystomatidae > Ambystoma > Ambystoma mexicanum. Next base: position 731,908,060 of record NC_090941.1, on the reverse strand, counting down.
AAGTTTCCAGAATACAGTAGCGGCACACTCATTTTGAAACAAGCATTGGCAAAGCCAATAGTTTTTAATTTTGCTCTTATTATTATTATATTCCTATTATTACTATTGTAAGGCTATTTATTGAGCGTGGACCTAGCATCAGGAACCAATAAAGCACTTTACAATTCATAGGGCAAAGGAAACAGATTGCAAGGGATCCATGCAACGGAGCGGGGGGGTAGCTAACAATGGGGGATGGCGGGCAATTTGGCAGCAAAGCATCTGTAGCCGGTCAAGTGGCACAGCGAGTAGAGCGCTCGATTTGACATCCGTGCAGAGCCTGCTAACGCAGGTTCAAATCCCGGCGGGGCCAAACTCAGACTTTCATCCTTCCGAGATCGATAAATGAGCACCATGCACCGTGGGTAATAATAAGCAGCGCTCAGATACCTGAGGGTTTCGTAGCGCTATATAAATGCCAAGTTATTATTATTATTATCTGACAGCAACCAGGGAAGGAAACAGGGAGATCAGATCGGCCAGTCTCAGGTTAGGCGGGGAGTCAACGAGTGCGGACCTAGGTGTCAAGGAGGACCCATCTTTGAAGATGAGGTCTTTGAACTCCTTTCTGAAAAGAAGAAGTCTGGGGTTGATGGAGACAAGGGTCTAAATCCTTCGGGTGTCAACAGAGAAGGCCTGTCGTCCAGTTCTTTCATTGTATTTTACATTTATATGCATGCATTTGTGTCAGCCTCAAAAAGAATAGGTCCAGCTCAGAGAACATACAAGCTGAAGCGCCAGGCATCACATGACTATTAATAGGTGAGATGTAGCCTCTAATGGCTGATTAAATACTTCTAACATTTTACATCAGCAGCTGAGTTGGGAAGTTCACAAATTATACAGCTTAGTACAGAGGGCGTATTGCTTTTTAGATCTCAACCATCTGGCCTGATATCTTCAAAAAAGTTGAAACCCACTTTCGAAGCCCATTTCCTCAGGGCCATAAAGGATGACCAACAAAACAATCTAACTCCTAATAATCTGCTCACTATCGGGTCAAAATATTGGACAGTACCATCCAGAAATCGAATAAAGACATATATGAAATGTGAAACCATGGCATGTACAGATTAATAGCCACTTTCAGCAGCAAGATGATAATATTTTGCTATGTTAAGACCCAGCATCAGTTCACCAGCAATGCCCATGCAAAGTGGGCACCAACATTCATGTCAACATGCTAGTTATAACTTATGCACGATAGATCCGATAGCATAAAAGCCATATGCCTATTTATGACTGAGAAACGTCTGTGCAGCATTAATGCCATTTAACTTACCTCCAGGACAAAAGAATTAGCTACTCTACTTTGTACTTGCTTACATAGTTCACCTATAACATCAGATCTTAAGTTCAATGCATTCCTCAAATCCTCCAACCATGCAAGCCACCCAGTTGCAAAAAGTAGAAATGGCACACGCAGATCCATTCGCAGGCTTTGCAGGAGGTCTTCTCAGCATAACAGAGCTCCCATCTTTTAGTTAACATCATATGTAAATAAATAACGAAATAAATAAATAAAAATAAATATGCGTTCAGCACCCAGCCACCAACTCTCCATGCTTTCTTTAATTGTTTGTTCACCATTTCTTACACCATTTCCTCCTCAGCTGGCATCATACTCCCCAGTAAGAGAAAGGAAAGGGAGAGAATGCATGCACACGAGAAGGAAAAAGAAAAACCGAATTACAATGTATCCCTACAGCAATCTTAAAGCTCTTGTACATATGAATACTTTGACAAAGTTAGTTTACCGTCTTGTGCAACAGCACCTGGAGTGTTCCAAGTGCCGAATGGCATGACCACAATAAATGCTCTCAATCCCAAATAGCCGGACAGACTCAAAGCCAATGGCAGAATATGACTTTATTATCAGTTCAATAAAGTAGGGAAACCCGGTGATCAAACAGATTGCAGCTCACACACTCTCAGTGCATTTCAGTTACACAAAACGTTTTATTCCTCAATATACGTTAGCTATGACGCCATCCTAAGTGTCACAAAGTAAAAACCTACTTGGTGGAGGGATTGGTTGAGCAAAATGTATACTTATAGTTTGTATAGGTGTTAGTATCATCATTGGATGACTCTTATCTGATAGGCATGCCTTGACCCACCTCTAACTACGTAAAATACAGATAATAATGTAACACCACCAGGCGATAGGCTCTGCAACAATGGATGGTCCACCATTACATAGGCCCTCATGATTGGTTGGCACTCTCTTACCAACCTTGGACATTCAACTCGTTAGCAGCACATTAGCAACGAAACCCAGGTGCAAGGGAACAACGTCAGATAATTGCCTTTCTTAGCTAATTAGCCTACTATCTCTCATCAGTTAGGCCCTAAACCAAAGCTTCTTCTTTGCAGTTCACTTTGCTGGCTGTTCCCTTCCTCTGAAAGTACATTGCTATCTTCATCTGGAGCCTTATGAATAGGCCTTGTTATCCAGTCCTGAATCACGTGTGAGGAGACCATGATTTTGTCCATTGTGCCCCCCATTTAATATTATTTTATTCAATTATATTAGGTGCTATTACTCTCCCTGGCCTCTGGAGACTTGGTTGCTCTATTCTGCATGGGCTTTCTTCATCTTTAATTAACAACACTTGGCACTCACAATTGTTCACTCCTTTACTTAATCGAGGAGCAATATGTCCTACGTATGTAGTTTATCCACTTCGACTTCTTTTGAGTCATGTAGTTGCTCTTGCTGTGGCATCCTTGATTCTGAGCCAAGCAAATACCCTTTGCTCTTGCTGCATGAATCTGCACTTCCAGCTCTGCAGCCTTGGTTTTTACCCTCTCGAGGCTTCTCACTTCCTTTTACATGATGCCGACATCCATTTTCTCAACATGGCTGCTTTACCCTTTTATTTCCTACTTTAGCAAACGTATACGTTGTCTTATCTACCTTGCATTTCTGCATCTATATATCTACTACATCTCGTGTTACTTATCTTCTTATTGCATATGATTTTTCTTCATATTCACATATGTTTACTTTGTTACTTCAGTCACATCTTCAATTGTTAGATTTTCATATGTTGGTTTTGGTGCGTCCTTGTATCTTCTCTTCTTCAGGATGTCACTTCACATCTGTCAGACTTTACTTATAGTTCTTCTGTATGCAGTGGTGTCTGTAGGTTCATGTCTACCACATCAGTTTGGGGATACATTTTAAACAGTTATCTGAGCACATAACGTCTCTCATATCGCAAATGTGGTATTGGGGTAATACCAGGTGTCATGCACAGTGTTGTCTTGTTATTCATGATGGAGGTGAGGGGTTGGGATCTATAAATGACATGTACATCTGCCTCTCTACAGTCTTTCAGACAAAACTCACAAAAGCGGTCTGATTACACCTTTCCTTTGTTTGCAGAAACTGTACTGGCTTCTTGTTCACACTTGAAAACTAGGATTAAGCAGTTTTAGGAAGTTGTTTCCTACACCTCTGAACTATCAGGTGCATCATGCCACATCAGATGTCCCCTCACAGAATCATTGCACTCAGTGCACTAGTACTCTTCAGGGTAGACTATGCCAACACCCTCTACCTGGGTCTCCCACAATCCTTCCTAAACTGTCTCCAAAGAGCTCAACATGTGGCAGCTAAGCTCCTCCCCAAAGATGGTCCTACATTGCCCCAGCTCACAGAATAATCCACTTGCTTCTGGTCACATGTAGGATACGATTCAAAGTTCTCTATACATCCCACTGCACCTCCCATGACGAGGCCCATAATCCAGCAAGAAGAAATTAATCCATTACAGAATGTTTTGCTCCAGCAACGTTGTCTTAGAAGTATTGCCACACATTCACAAAAAATATCATGGAAGATGCTTCTTCTCATTCCTTTCGAGCAAGTTTTGGAACTTACCACAAAGGCGACTCCACACAGAAAAAGAAGTTTTCATAAAAATGCCTCAAATTACGGCTATTTGCATGACATGATTGCAACAGACATACTAGCACAGCATGCGCCAAGACTGGGCCAATTTAAACCTAATACCAAGCCCAGGCTTGGACTTTGAGACTCAACAAAAACAGTTAATGAATACAGGAGTGCAAGGCCAAAGGATGAATAACCTGGAATAACAACATAAATAACCTTCACAAACCTGGACCCAAAGGCAGACCAAAGCAACAACCAATAAGAACACCAACCTAATAAACCATGATGAAAATGAGATGGACCCCCTTTGGATGAGCCTTGAATTATGTGCGTTATGAGTGGGCAAAACACCTAAATACAGAAAAGAGTGGCACCAAACTCAGTAAAGTCAATCTCTTCGGCAATCATCATACAATGGCATGCAGAACAGTAGGAACTCCTCATGCCAATGGTTTAACATAATAAAACATTGTCTTGCAGTTTAACATCAGACTGGACCGCAAACAGGCCAATTTAAGCCAGTAACTTCAATAACAGGGCTCATCATGAATACCAAGCCTCCCCTCCTTTCCCCAACTATAATAACATTCTAATATCTGTGGCCCTGATTGCTAGCCACCAGGGATGACTACTGTTCTGATTCCGGTTGCCTCAGTTCACAATCTAGGTTTAACTTTTGATTGTGATCTCCCCTCAATTTCCCTGGTCAATGCTGTATCTTGAAGTTGTTTCTTTCCTATAAAAAAAAGTTTACTAATGTTTTGCCGTCCTGCCCATGGATTCCAAGAAAGGATTGAGGCTAGGAAATTTTTTCACTCCTCTATGCCGAGGTTACCAGAATGGTTGTTGTCGGCCCTAAGGGCCTACAGTGAAAACTAGAGGCAGCTATCTTTGACATCCCTGCGAACCACCTGAGGCAATTTGTTTTAAAAAAAATCAAAAGAATTACACTTTGGCATAGGGAGCGCTTACTTCATGTGGTAATTTGATGGAACAACTGTTGAAAGAGTTTCATCCTACATCTAGGACCTGTGTCTTGAATGTGAAATGCACCCTTTAGGCTCCATCTTCAGTGTTGGCCCCATCTTCTAAATTCAGAAATGAATGCTTGTGGTGGTTCCCTGCCCCCTTGGTGAAAGGGGAGGTCCGTTCCTCTCCGAATATTACTAAATCACTACGAATTTCACCTGCCTGGCCATCCTGGACACAGTTGCCCCATTATTGGAGGTTTGGCCCATCTATCTATGCCTTTTGTCAATATTGTAACTCACTTAACCTACTCATTCCTATTTCCTTGCTTTCATATTCCTCACCATTCACGTCCCTGTTCATAACTACTTAGCGGCGACCTCGCCACTATTTGTACTCTGTATGAGCTATCATGTCTTATGCTCGCAATCTAGATGTAGCTCCTACAACATGAGGCCAGCTGTTCCTAGACTGCATTTCACTTTACCTATTTTGTCATTTTGCATGTAACCCAGAAGTGGCTCCGCGTAACAAGAGGCAAGCCATTCCTAGTCTGCATTTCACACTACCTTTCTTGTCCTCTGTTTCTATGGTATACCAAGCTCACCGTAACATGAGGTGATCTTGTCTGAAATTGGATGTAGACCTATGTATGTAAAAAACTGTGACTTATCTCAGGCACTTATCTGTAACGGTATTCTTAAGTTGTAAGCGCCTAGATACCCCTGTGTTTTGTGCACTATAAATGTCAAATAAATAAATGAAATAAATAAATATCCATTGTGGATGGGAATTATGAAGCAGATTGGCATTAGGGTTGAGGACAACCTTTCCTCTAACACTTGGTGGTCTGCCCAGACTAGATAAAATAAAGAAGACAATTGTTTTAGCACACATTGTGGATTGGTTGACAGCTGCTTCCATGAGCTCCCTGAATTTGTGCATCCATTTGATTGATCCCACGAGGTTGCCTCTTAGCAAATAACATGGCACAATAGATCCCGTGCCCAGTAATAAAGGCTGGATTGAACGTATTCACAGTGAAGGATTAATATTAGAATCAGGCACTTGAGAATCAGGTATCAACAGAATGTGGTTGTTGACTGGGTGAGAGGGAGTATGTGTATCGCTCACTTTTGACTCTAGGAAAACGCAAGGTGACAATAAACATACAAAAAGATTCTTAAAAACTGTGGCTGTAGATCCTGACTTAGAAGATAACGGCACTCACTGGGTCCACAGAAAACACACAGAAAAGAGCCTTGTGATTAACTTCTCTATATTACCCCTAAAAGATTGACTACGTAATAGCCTACAATTGGGTTTATCATTTGTGCCCTCCTATGACACAGCGTTATTCAAGAGAAAATTGATCTATACTGATTAATTAGTAAATTAAAACTCAAACCATTCTTTGAGTTGAATCAGGACCTCACTATGGAAGAAGACATCCCTTTGTGTAGGAAGTTTCAGCCTAAAAGTAACTTTCTTCCTCATATTCAAACCTAACATTGGAATATTTTTATCGAAAAACGTTACAAGAATTTGATGATCTAAAAAGAAAGATTTGACACCTAGCCAATTGAAAGCGATAAAAGTGTTGATTATGAATGAGAAGATAATTATTAAACCATCCAATAAAGAAGCAGCTTTAGTGATCGTGAACACCTATAAATATATTAAAAGTGTAAAAAACAACTATCAGCTAATGTGCTTCATTGCAAGTCAGGTGGTGCGGCTAAAATCAGCAGCAATGCTGCATTACCGCTGCATTACCGCACTGCACAACTACAGTTTTGGAGGTTGGGTGGATGAAAAAACTCCAGCAAAATGCTGGTGGTAATTCTTGCACTTTACTGCCAAAAACGTATTTCAACATAATTACCACCGGTGGCAACTCTGCCGAAATCCTCATGGACTCCATAAATGGGGATAAACACTGCCATACTGCCACTTCTAATCCAGCGATAATTCCGCTGGGCCAAGTGGCGGTAACAGTAAATACATTTGGTGGTATTTCAGCAGATTTACCACCAAAATACCATCAAACATATAGTGATACCCAATAACATTTATTTATCTCTTGATCAGGAACCAATTTATGAGATTGCTGTACATATTATTACAATTTTAGAAAGAGCTGAGAATATTAATTGGATTAATCATAAACCAAGATCCTTCTTAATGAATAAGCATTTGCTAATGCCTTTTTTTTTTTGCACAATTCATAAAGATCTGAATAGTCCTCGAAGTGGTCCTACTATACCTGGTAATGACAGACTGCTAGAATCACTTGGCCAATATATTGATACCTTTTGCAGCATCTTATCAAGAATTCTGTGACATACTTAAAACATACAAGTGATTTTCTATGGAACAGCCTCCCTGAAACTTGAGGGGAACCATCTCCGGTTCCGGAAGCACCTCAGAACCTTCCTCTTTGCTTCTGCTTTCTCTCCTCCTCTCCCCTGCTGAACTACTGGCTGAAACTGAAACTTCACTGTCACCTGACTATTCTCCGATCTCAGGCCCAGGTCCCCTTGCCCACAAGTTGCACGTCTGCACTGCCTCCCTGGCATCCCCCGCACTTGGGGACTATTTTTCTGTTTCCCTACAGCCAGTGGTCGCAGTGTACGAAAAGAAGTAGTGGAACTATGTTCCCTGCTGACCCGCACCGCTCCCCACAAACCTCATCACCACGCTCCCTCCCATGCACAATACAAACCACAAAACATATGTGCCAGCTGTTTAAAGGAACGTCCACTGCATTGCACTGAAAGTGCAAATTTCAACTTCTTCCTGCACTTTTATTTTAAAACAAAACACTTCCGGAACTGTTTCTATTTAAAATAAAAGTATAGGAACAATAAAACTGAATTAAAAGAAGTAGACGAGCACTGCTCCTGACCGCTCCTGCCCACTTCAACCACTGCCTACAGCCCCCTATCAACACTTGACAACTGATGTCTGCACTTATCCATGCACTTGCCACCAGCTGGCCACAACCTTTACTTATTGCTTTAATTTATTCTATATATTTTTACTATTTTTCCCATGTACTGCACTGCCCCCTCCTCCTTCCCCTTCCCTTGCACTTGCGCAATCTCAATGTCACCTGGCCTAGTAAAATCGTTGTCCCTGTCTTCCCTCTGTTTCCCCTCCCTTGCCTCATCGCGCCTTGAAACACTTGTGTATAGGCACGTTATAAATGCCATATTATATCATATCATATGAATAATAAAAAACATTACAGACTTGTGTATGTGCTGGAGAATGTAGAGGCTATACCCGAACGTGATGGAACATCACTTTACATTTTCCAAGATACTACACTATTCTAACCAGCTATATATTTGGCGGTCTGCATAGATTTGGAGTTTGGATCCTCAGAAAATACTATATTGTCTGTGAGATAGCACGACTATAAAATTATTTGGAAAACGTTACGGGTAGCTGGATAAAACTGTATTCAACTAATGACCTGATTCCACTGTTTTGAAGCATTTTCATCAATCGCAGCACTGAAAATCCCTGTAGCGTGTGAGTACAAATATGGCCGACTATTAGGTTATGCTGTTGAAGTTATCAATATAGAATAATAAATGAACTAAGATCATTATTATTAAAAAGGAACCATGATGATGACATTTGAGTTAAAAGAATTATGATTCTGTACTATGTGATTACGTTGGTTGATGTATCTTTATGGAATGTAATGCCATTGTAATGATATTTTGATTTTTATGTTATCCTATGCAAATGATGTTATCTGTAAATGTAAAGTTCACAATGTATTACTATTGTCCGAAACAATAAAGTGATATTAAATAGCTGAATTGTGTGATACTACTAAATACTATATTGTTAACAAATGATTGAAAACATTTAAAAATGTATTTTCTCCAAAAAATATGAACATCTCTTTTTATAAGAGTGTTGTTTGAATTTTTCATATTGAATGTATTTGAAATTTTGAGTAGTCCTATTTGAAAACATGTTTTAGGAGAGCGCCCGCAAAGAGACCTTGGAAGGTATTAGAAGGCAATTATAATTTCATAGCACTCACTTCTTTCCTTTGTGTACCCTCTATGGTAGAATCCAGAGGAAGCTGATTAGATCTTTTCAGATGATAACTAGTATCCTCAGTTGACGAGAAACTTTGGGCCTATCACCGGCACTTACCCCATTTGATCTGGATTATAAAATACTTAGCAGTATTTAATACATCCTTAATGATGACATTGTACCCATGGCCTTTGGGGCGATCATGCCAGATAAACTAGCCAGCATTAAAAAATAAATAAATAAATACAATTAAACCTAATCCTTTTTCTTAATATTTATGAAACTTTGATATGTATTTTTTTATCTTCTTTGCCATGGCTTGTTATCATTGATGTATTATTTTGTTATGATCCTTCTATATTATCAGCGTTAATAAACTATTGTTGATTTTTGAGCTGCACTTTAAAATAAGAATTCTGATGGAACTGGCTTCAATTGATGAATCAGAAGAATAAGAATTCCACTGTGTTTCGTGGGCAGAAGAAGCTGAAGGGTATGTATAGAAAAACAATATTTGCCGTAAAATTGAGACTGCATTGTGCCTGCTATGCACACCCACCCTCTAATGTCCCTATGCTTTCACCAGGGGGAACATGCGGGCACGGCTGTCCAACTCACTAACAGAGGCAACCCATGACCTGTGCACACTGGTGGGCACCCCAAGCTCTGTTTCTCACTCCCAACGGCTTCCCTCTAGGCCAGCGGGAGACTTGTGTCTTTGCATGCTAGAAGAGCTGGCTACAATGTGGGGCTCTCCCGTGGGAGTGGCATGGGTTACGCCAGCCACAGAGCACACCCCTATACTATAAATGCTCTCACGCAGTCAGTCACTCTTCCTCTCTCTTCCTGACTGCATTCTCAGGAATCCGTTTTTTTCTCTGCAGCCATGACCACAAGATAAGTGTTTCACTCTTCTGAGCATAATCCAACTCTTCCTTCTTCAGGAGCCTTTCTTTGAACATGAGATTTCACACCCAATGAAGGCTTGACATTGTTTCCTGGATGGTAGTATGAGGCACGTTTAATTCAGATCAATTCTTCCACTAGCAAGCATCTTGTGCACTTTAACACACTTAGTTTTACGTAAATCGTGACTGCCTCATTCTTGAAGCCATACTCACTCTGGTGTTTGGGATGTTACCATATGCTTGATGACACAGACGAATATGGAGTAACAGTCCTTTCAGGCACCTTGAGCTGAATGCGCCCAAAAAATGTTATGCATAGTCCAATATACGTGTTCACAGGTCTGCGTAGAGTTTAACAGCTAGAGATGTGTCCTTTTCAAGGGTCAAGTCCTAAAAATGAATGTGGGGGAACTCCTCAACAAATGCAATGCAACGTGACATCACCAGAAATGTGCCTATCAATGTGAAATTTGCACATTCCATTAAATTGGCTTTGCATAACTACCCAAATTGCCTCCGACGAATGGCATTTGCCTATCATAAACTCAACATACACACAACCAAGAGAGGATATTTTCTTCTAATAGTGTTTTTGAAAACGTTTAAAGGTGTGCAATGTTTTCCCTGGAACTTGCAGTACTGAAATGGAACATTTCACCTTTAGTTCATTGTTTTTCATCAGGTTATATAGTGTAGTGGTAAAGTGTCCAACCTGACGACTGTGGTTCCAGCCCCCAAGTCGTCTTTAATTCAAAGAGGAAATTCAATGTTTTTCATTTTAGTGGGTTGGGGGACTCAGTCCAACCTCTGAAAAAAGTGGGTTGACGCCGTCCACCTGCATGTACCCTCGACTTGAGCCGTGGTCCTTTTGTATCACCTATGTAGACACATCACCGAGTGAAACACATTTGATTTTGTGAATCTTTAAAACCCAAATGCAGCCATTTCTGCAAAGTATTAAAGAATTAATGATTTTGTGGAAAGTATAGCTTTATACTCTGCACATTGTGATTAGATGCTTATTGCCTGGAACATTCTAAGTAGTTAATTACATTCTACCTATCCATTGTGTTCTGCCTCAGCAGGATACTGCCAAGGTGGATCAGTTCAGTGGGGAATACAAATACAGTGTTCTGGTTCAGGATGGACTCCATTACCCGCAGAATATATTGAGCAAAGAGCCATCTTCAGTAAGTGTTTAGATTGGTGATCAGTTGTTTGGACATATTTTATCCAGGGTGCACATGCATCATGATTTATCAGAATGGGGAGTGATATGGTAAATGCTATCACCGCACAGTGGCTTATTCACAAAGAGGTGCTTATGAGTAGCTCCTGGAGAAGGCTATTTGATTCACAAAGAACTTACTATGAATAATTGCAACCTACTCCTGGATTACTGGCATACCTTCCAACAGGAGTAAATCAGAGTTAGTAATAGTGACTTTTTCGTGAGTCAAAAAGCCCACTCTAGATAATAAAGTCTAAATAAAGTCCAACCGTTCCATTCCTTTACTCATTACAATCATGACTGGGATAAACGGGCCTCTTCATAGTAACATTCCGTACAGTAGTTTCTAGATATTACATGTTTAATGGGTGCCATCAACAGATTTCCGTGAGAGTCCCTTACTTGTGAACAACTGCACCTGGATGTACTTGAAATCCATCGCCCATTTCCATTTGTTTTGTATTTACTGCATGTACCCCCAGTTTTTCTGGCATTATGATAGGAAGTTTGATGATACCATAGATACCACCTTCAATGGGGCATGAATGATAATAGAAAAATTAGAGAGAATTGGCTAGGATGTAAAATTGTTCTGCTCATGTGTGTTAAAGCTTAAATTCAGGGAGCAATGAATAATTGTGCCAAATTATACGTGAACCTGTTGTTGGGAGGCAGATGAATACATCATTCATAGCTTCTGCCCCTCCTCCAATACTGCACAGGTGAAAAACGTTGCAAACTCAGGCAACCGTACCGCCATTATACCAGGCAGGCACAGCAGGACGTGGAGACAAATTAAGCTGAAAATGGCAAAAGCATTCAAACTACTGTTGTAACAAGTAACAAGCACATGCATTAGACACAAAACAAACATGCACTCAACATGAACAACACGTACACTAGGTAATATATGCATTTATACATGAAGAATATTAACATAGCAGCCATAAAACATGAAGAACACTAACATGATCAATATATACGTTGAATGCACATGAACGACACGTGAATATAGCTCACTAACATAGAAACAAGAGAGTAATTGGGCAGCCATCTTCTTAAAAATAGAAGCTGCAGCATTCTTTTAAATGAGTAAGGGCGTCAGGACCTCGGGAAAACTCAAAAAAGCCAAATCCACAGAATTACAAATCAACGCAGAGCTTAGATGATAGCTAACAATTAGTACCAAGGTTAAAATAAAATATGGGAGGATGGGAACATCACAACAAAGGCAAGATATTGCAGTTCCCAAGATGCAAGCAGGATAGTCCCAGATTAATTAAAGTTTTATAAGAATCAACCAGCCTTTGTTAGCCAGGTGCAGTCTAACATAAGAAGCTAAAACACCACATAAAGAATAACTGAAGAAGTGTCCTTGGTGGCAACAGACAATACGACAGACACGTTAAGATTAGCAAAAACCTAAATAAATAGAAGGTTATTCCATTTCATAAAGAGTCTTCTAACATGTGACCTATAATTGGAGAATGCCAACTATTCATTAGATGCGGACATAGATAGAACACCTCCAATACTCCCTAAAACCATACACAGACACAATCTGCTCTACAAGGTCAAATACAAATAGATTGCCCCTTCCCATGGCCTGGGAATGAGGGATGGGAACGTCTTTAATTGAACAAATGACAGTCTATGGGCCATTCTCCCCCTACTCTCTGTCTTGCTCATATCTTGATGACCTGTCAAGTGTCCAAGGTTGTTTAGCAAAGAGCCAACCTATCAAGGCCCTTAGTGACATGCCACCCATCAAGCAGTATACCAACTAATTATTTTTGTACAAATTATGTATTTTTACCTTTATCAATATAGGGGTGGTTCCCGGTGGAGGCATCAGTTATGTGTAACCCACTGAAATGTGTAAACCCTATATAATCTATATTTAGCCAAACCCACTAACCAATTCCCAATCCCCATAGGTTTTGGGAGCTGAGATTATGTTAGGACATCATTGATGACGCATTTGAAGCACTTAAAACATTTGTTCCTATTAACTTGTCGAATGTAACACGATTTGTATGCTTGTATGCTGTCCCAGCTTTGTTTGGATGATAATAAATCTTGATTTTGCCTTGCACTTTGTGTACTCCATCTTTGAGTCTGGTTTGGAGTGACTCCAATTCCTCTTGGTCTGTGTGGGATGTTAGGGACCGCCTTGACATGTTCTAGCAGAGGAAGGTCAGCTAAGTGTCATCAGATTGTCGAGGAGTCCCTGCTGTGTTCCAGAGGACTGCAGAGGTGAACTGTGAAGAGCAGGAGCAGGGGCAACAGAGAAGGGTCGTCAGGAGCCCTTTTGGAAAAAAGTCCTGTCCAGTCCCTGCAGGCCACCCCGTAGGACTTAACGGGTCGCAGGCTGATAAGGAGACTTGACACCAAAGACCTTCAGCAGCTTTGTAGATGGAATTATGACATGCGGCAAAAAGGGGGAAGGGATTTTTGTATATTGAGGGATTGTGAATAAATAAGAGATTAAAGAAAGAAAAAGAGATATCTTCCGTCAAGGGTTGGAAAAGATCACATGGTAAGCCTTGTTACAGGACACTAATAAAAGAAACGGATACCTCAAAGATACCGGATACCATGAGTAAGGGCGTCAGGACCTCGGGAAAACTCAAAAAAGCCAAATCCATAAAAAGCCACTCATGCTCCAAGCAGCCCCACCTCACTGCTCCCACACAGGATCACATAAAATGACATCTGCACTGTATTTTATTGTGTTGTGATATAACTTAGGCCTTTTAGAAGTGGATCTTTGTGTATTTGTGGAGGACGTAAAGTGACCGTGTGGACCGAGGAGTGTGATCCTGTGTGGGAGCAGTGAGGTGGGGCTGCTTGGAGCATGAGTGGCTTTTTATGGTGCCACTCAGATGGATTGAGGGGAGCAGCAAGGTGGGGCTGCTCGGAGTGTGATTGTGAGTGGTGTTTTGTGATGCCGCTTAGAAGGTTTGGGGTGACGCAGGCGGTGTGGTCTCAGAGAGAGATGAAGTATTCATTTGTGGGAAAGTATTGTTGTGAAGGGGTGTGAAAAGGAGATAAAAAGGGTGAGCGAGAACTGAAATAGAGTTTGGTAAATATTGGTAAATTGCATTTTGAACTATTATAATGGGGACACTCCAATTATTCGTTTATGTAAGATACAAGGACACAATTCTCAAATACCACACAGAATGGGTTAAAGATACAGTCGGCAAAATTTGCATGCCCTGGCCAGAAGAAGGCACTCATTTGTAGACAGTAATGCAACACATGTGCGCATATTTACATGCTGTGTATAAGGGAAAACATATACGTAATAAATTAGGGATTCCTGAACTATGGAAAATGTTCAGAGAAGACAAAGTGGAGCCAGATACGAAGGAATGGATGCTTAACTAGCATGACAATAGGTGTATGACGCCTGGCTCCTCTGCCTCAACAGAGCAATAATCTGTCCTTGAAGGCACATGGATTATACCCATTACACATTTTAAAAGCAGTGGTAGGATATACTAACCCCATGTATGCACCTCCCGCTTATAGCAGTGAAGACATAACCAGTGGGGAGAAAATAAGTAAACAGAGACCTGTGTCCACACAAATAGTAAATGATGAGTGCCGCGTCTTGTGAGCAAGGTTAATGGAAGCCAAGAAAGAGGTTCAGGGAGAGAGGGGTAGGAAAGACAACAAGGGGGAAACAGCAATTGTACCAAATGAATGGATAGGAGGGCAGATAATGCTCAAACTGGGTGGAAAGGGCATTGATGATTCTAAAGAGAAGGAAAGGGAAGTTACAGAAAGAAAAGCGAAATAAGAGAAATGAGTGGAGGAAGAGAGAAAAAGAGAGCAAAGAAGGGGAAAAGAGAGAGAGGGAGAGATAAAGGGACGAGAAGGCAAGGGAGGCCTGTGTAGAGGAAGAGAGAGAAAGATGAAATAAGGGCAACGACGCAAGGGGAAGAGAAAGAGAGAGAAAAATTGCCAGGTGAAGAAAGGGAAAGAGACAGGATCTTAGAGAGGTGCTGCAATTAGGTACTGTGAGTAGACATGCAGAATCAGATAAAGGGGAAGAAGGGAATATGCGAAGGAGAAGTTACAGTGTAGACAGGAACAGAAAGGATGGCATTGGTACAATAGGAAGTTGGAGAACAGACCAGCAAGAGGAAGGCTGGGACATAATGGAAGAAGTGATGAGTGGGACATAAAGAGTAGATCCTCTTAGGAGCAGTGATCGAAGTGAGTGGGAACAGTTGAGAGCGGTGTTCCACTACTTTCATTTTTTTCTGTTTACCATTCCTCTACTTTTTACAACCATACTGACCATTCTATACAGATGATTTGCCCATTCATTTCCCTGTGCAAGTGTAAAGTTGTTATAGGAGCCTTAGTTACTAGTTACTTAGACTATTGGAATGCCCTGGCTGCAACACTTGTCACATGTTGTACTGTGCTTCCACCCACCCTCTCCCCTGCCGAGACCACAGCTCCACTACTTTTTTAGTACACTTCTACCACTGCTTAGGAGAGTAGATTTTGAGGACAGAGAGGATGAGGAAGATGATGACATGTTGACAGAAGCGGAAGATAACAAAGAGAGTGGGGAAGAGGAAGATACATGAGCACCATATGCGGGCACGTGTGTAGGGAGAGAGGTAGCTTTGTTGGACTTAGAGGAACCTGCAGTTAGGCCAGAACCTGCTTAATACCCAACACGCTCAAAGGTACGTCCAATATCTGAAGAGACTGAGAAATGTACCAGTGCGGAAGAGAGTTAGCATGACAGACATGGTGACAAAGACAAAAGGTGTGGCTGCAGTTGGATGGAGCACTGGGATAGCACAATTCACCTTATTAGAGAATGGGGGAGGACTAGCTCAATATATGCCACTGCCAGATGAACATTCTCTTGATTAATACACTATCATCACTCACAGCAGGGGCAGGGAAGTAGATTTATAGCCTCTAGGGGGGCGCAACGCACAAGTCTGAATCTCAAACAAAAAAGAATTGGTTAATGTGAAAAAATTATCTTTCACTGTTTTGCAGCAGTACCATACGTTTATACTTTAAAGTGCCTGAGTGACACTGCACTATGACACAGTCAGACCCGGGCGGCAACTAAGTGGTGAGCATTTACTTGCAACTTTCAAGCAGAGGCAGCATCCAGTCACTGCATTTTCTCGTGCAGGGCTCCCGGTGCTCCCGGCAGCCACGTTGATTTTTATAATGTGTATTGCCAAAGAAAGAGAGAAGCCTCAGCTAAATAGCAACATTTGTTCACCTTGGCACCAGCCAGCCAGCCAGGCGCCAGGCCTGGGCGCACGTGACACAGGGGGTTGATTAATTGGGCAGCCTGCTGTGACCCTGTGTCAGTTGTCCTGCACAGTCAGACTGCACGCTTATGGACGCACAATGTCACTGAGCCCGGGGTGGGGGCTCTTATCTGGTAGCATTGCTAATTAATGGTGAGTCGCATGGGCACAGTTTATTTTTTGTTCTTATCAGCCACTCGCTACTGCTTTTGTTGCGCCTCTGTAAGAACGAATCCGTTTTCTCTTTTCTAATGAACCCAATTTTGCTACGGTCATCAAAGCTTTGGCGACTTAATTTCCAATTAAGAGCTCCCACCCGCTCCCCTCAGCTCACTGTAAGGAATTTGCTCGGCCTGGCTTAGCTGTTTGTGTGGCAGTAAAGGGTTGTTTTTATTGGGATTCAACAGCTGCCATTCGAGGGAGATATTGACTCTGTGACAGTAAATCAAAAGAATGTTTCAGGATGGGCCAATACAGAGCTCCCGTTTGGTGACTGGATGTGTGAAGTGTGCTTTGGAGGCAGTAGTTCTCCAGGTTCAGAATGAACATTGAGCGCGCATTCTGAGTCCCGTTGGGTCCAGGGCTGCAACATTTAAAAAACAAAAATAGTGTCAGTTTTACTCGTACAGCAAATCAACATTGCATACTTCCAGTAATAAAACAATAATACTGATGTGCAGATAAAGTACCTAATATAGCCAAGTAGGTTCTCCCCATACCAATTACCCTACGCACATTTCCGATTCATCGCCATAAAATCCATCCAAATGGGAAACCTGCTGCAACACGGTGCTTCACTACTAGTAAACGTTATGGAGGGCAGTGCTAAAGGGCCTGGATTCAGTTTGGGACTGCACAGTATCAGTCCTTAAAAGGCATGGTGAGAACACTCTAGCATTCATTCATCAAAACACAAAAGTGGCGTGATGTTAATTTAATGTACACATGTAGAAAAGAAGTACTAACTTTACCAAAAAGCCAGCGCCATATGTATCGTTAAGATCAGTGTGTATAGGCCATATTACCAAATTACTGTGAATGCAAGCAGACGTCCAAGGCCAAGCGATAATGATGTGTTACTATATAGCACTTATGCTTAAGCGCTTTATATAGAAAAAAATATACATACAATATCACCCACCCTGTGTTGCTACTCATTTATCGACCTCAGAAGGATGAAAGGCTGAGTTGAGGTGTTTAAGAACAGACTAATTCAGTGACTCACCCCCTGAAGTGTGCCTGAAATAAAAATGATTCTGGCAATTATTGTATAGAATTCCAGAAAGACACATTATTTGGTATTCCTATTCTTTCTTATTTAGGGTCACTGCTGAAAGTGTTGGACTTGTGGAACCCCTGTTCATTTTATTTTAAGAGGCCTGAACAAGAAAGCCAGCCACTCCAGGAGCAAAAAGCCACACGGCGCTGGCCAAAGTCCCGAAGCCCGCATTTAAAAAGAAAAGAAAAAATACTTTTTTTTAAACATTTTGTTTATGGGTAGCAAGGGACACCACAGGGGTAGCAAGGGAGACGTCATGGGTCGCAGTTGCGACCCCTGGTAACCCGTAAATGATGTCCCTGCTGGGGAGGCAGCAGCAATGGCTGGGTTGAAAAATTCAAATTGGAAGTTTGTATCGGCACAGACAGCAGACCTATTTCTCATCTGTGCCCCTATAATTTCTGGGTTTTGTTCTGATCTTCTACGCATGCAGTGATGCGGGCATTTGGGAGTGACACCTGATGATGAATGGGGAGGGAGGGCTTTGGTCAGATGGATGAGACAGCATCACCTCCTGTGGTGCACAGCCAACAGCAGGTCATGTCACAAGACAAGGCAGGCAAGCCCTTCTCCCCGGCCCGCCATGGGGATGGGCTCTCAGTAGTTCATGGGCTATGGTAGGGATCCGCTGAATAATCCATGCTTGTTCAAGCACCCTGGAGCTCAGTATTCAAAACACCCCCCCCTTGCCATCGCCCTGTTACCCTGCTTGTAAACGCTGTATTTACAAGTGATTGCTGACAGAATACACACACTCAGCACGATATGAAGTCACTAATGATAGAAGAGATTAACACTCTATGCTGTATGAGTTCAATAGACAACGACCTAACTAGGTTGCATTTGCCATGTTAAAGGATTACCAGAAGACTCTAATCTGTGGATGTTATGGCCAATCACATGTGCACAGTATGACATTGCGCAGAACTGGAAGCCCTGAATTGGGCATTGGACGGAAGACCGTTTATGTCACAAGTGATACTTGTATTTGAGTTTAATGGAATTGTATTAGTCTTTTATTTGCACCTGACATGGCATACTCTGTGTATGCAAATGTGGGTTTTGAGTGTGTTAGGGCATGTAATGTTGTATGTCGGTGGCCTGCCGCTACAAGTGCATTTTTAATGGCACATGGTCAAGTGTTTAAATATTTTGCTAAGTTCTCATCGTTGGATTTTGTCTCCAAAGCGTGCAACGTGTGGCTGTAAGTGTCACTGTGATATCACTGCATGAAGTGGGCTGTCTCTGGATTAAGTGTGACTCCCAGTGAGATGTCAGGGAAACCTTGGCATGTGCCAGCTGTAGGGATATGTCCTGCTCTATCACTTCTTGTGTTTATAGTTTAATGTTTTTGCAACCCCTGGCACAACTGACCCCACATCTTTCAGTTACTTGTTACCACTTATGCTATCGCTTGCTATTTTATCAATCGAAAATGACATTGGGCCATCCCTGGATCTATCCGATGCTGTGCCTCAATTTGCAAGGGCAAAGTGAATAAAAGTTAGTTTTTTAACACATAATACAGCTAACATTGTAAGACTGTCACCTAGTATCTAATGTATGCATTTTCTATTGCATTTGTATTTCCATCTAGTTCTTTATCAAGTGCCCTATTTACAACATTTGTAACATTCAATTATTTTGGTTGTCTCTTTTGGTGGTGGGGTGGGGGGCACCAACAATGCTTCCCGCCTGGGGTGCATTCTGGTGTAAGACTGGCTCTGAGGGGAGGGAAACGTCAGAATTGGAAACCAGTAGACACAAGAGGCAAGCCGGCATACCCACCACCATATGGTGCAGACAACCAGCATATTATGCCCACGATCACACTCAGTATCAAGCCCAAGTGCCACAAATACAGCAGACACAACAGAGGATGCCATCCCAAACACAGCAAGCACCAATGCAAACACAGCAGACACCAGTGCAAACACAGTAAGCACAAATGCAAACACAGCAAGCACTGATGCAGGCTCAGGCACGAGCATAACAGGATGCAGTGACACCATGGAATGCAAGCAAATTGTCACATGCATCTACACCTAGAATAGGGTGTGTGACAGTAGTGGGAGGGAATCCTTTCACAGGCATGGGACTGAATATGTACCTTCAATAAGACAGCCCACAGAAACACTTGTTGAGCCCTATCCTATTGATTACACCAGACCCACGAGAGGAACCAAGGGTTGGAGTTAACATAGGCGATAAAACAGTTTCCTTTTTAGTAGATACAGGAGCTACTCGATCTTGTGTTAGAGAGGGAAATCTCTGAATGTCAGTTATTTTTATGGATGCGCAAGGATTTTCTGGAGTGACAACAAAGGTTCCTTTTACCGAGAGCTTACACATAACCAGAGGAGGACACAACATGGCTATGCCTTTGTGATATTCCCACAAGACCTGAGTTAACATACTAGAGAGAGACTTGATGAGTAAACTAACCATGACAATATAATTTACTGACAAGGGGACAATATGTTCCACCACAGGGATTCACTATGTGACTGCCCAAGAATTCATAACAGCATTATATGGTCCGAAGCACAGTGTTCCTTTATGGAGTACACATATTGCTAAAGCAAAACAAAGAGGTGATGGCTGGAAGGTTTAGAATGAATCTTAACCACTGGCATTGCTCTGGGCAACCCTCCAGACCATCATTCTTCACCTGCCAAGCCATTACAGAAGGGGAAAGACTATATGCAAATCAGACTTGGCCCCACCCCAAAAGGGGCAGTCCAGCCCGAACTGCTAGGTCACATCCCTTCTGCACGAGACCACAAGCATCCCCAAACATGTTTCGGCCTTGTTGGGCATCATCAGTGAGGAGTAGCTTGGGTCTCTAGGCCCAGCAGGCACGGGACCCACGTCTGGGCATACCCGTCCCACTCGGGGTGACAAAGCAAAAACAAAGAGGTGATGGCTGGAAGGTTTAGAATGAAAGTTAACCACTGGCATTGCTCTGGGCAACCCTCCAGACCATTGTTCTTCACCTGCCAAGCCATTATAGAAGGGGAAAGACCATATGCAAATCAGACTTGGCCCCACCCCAAAAGGGGCAGTTCAGCCCGAACTGCTAGGTCACATCCCTTCTGCACGAGACCACAAGCATCCCCAAACAGGTTTTGGCCTTGTTGGGCATCATCAGTGAGGAGTCGCTTGGGTCTCTAGGCCCAGCAGGCACGGGACCCACGTCTGGGCATACCCGTCCCACTCGGGGTGACAAAGCAAAAACAAAGAGGTGATGGCTGGAAGGTTTAGAATGAATCTTAACCACTTGCATTGCTCTGGGCAACCCTCCAGACCATCATTCTTCACCTGCCAAGCCATTACAGAAGGGGCAAGACCATATGCTAATCAGACTTGGCCCCACCCCAAAAGGGGCTGTCCAGCCCGAACTGCTAGGTCACATCCCTTATGCACGAGACCACAAGCATCCCCAAGCATGTTTCGGCCTTGTTGGGCATCATCAGTGAGGAGTAGCTTGGGTCTCTAGGCCCAGCAGGCACAGGACCCACGTCTGGGAATACCCGTCCCACTCGGGGTGACAAAGCAAAAACAAAGAGGTGATGGCTGGAAGGTTTAGAATGAATCTTAACCTCTGGCATTGCTCTGGGCAACCCTCCATACCATCAATCTTCACCTGCCAAGCCATTACAGAAGGGGAAAGACCATATGCAAATCAGACTTGGCCCCACCCCAAAAGGGTAGTCACAGTTTATCTCACTATGTGAGAGAGGGTATGCCCAGACATGGGTCCCTTGCTCGCTGCGCCATAGGGAACCAAGCTGCACCTCACTGAGGAGGCCCAACAAGGCTGAAACATGTCGGGCGTTGCTTGTGTTTCCATGCAGAGGGGACCTGGCCTAGCAGTTCGGGTTGGGCTGCTACCATTGGTGGCAGTACCAGACTGATTTGCATATGGCTGGACCCCTTTTGCAATGGCACAGACGGGCTAAAAAACGGTGGAGTGGAAGGTTGCCCACAGCAACGCCAGTGGTACAGATTCATTCAAAACCTTCCACCCATCACTTTTGTAGTACACATATTGCTAGCGTAGCTTCCAAGAATACAGGACACAATATTGTGGCTACCTGCAGAGTTTTTGTTTCACCCAGAAGTATCCACAGATGTGGCGAAAGAGCAGATAATTAAAATTCAGCTACAAGCAGTAATAGTAAGTGAGGACAGAGTCATTTTACATGGCATAGATAATGAAAGGTTAAATTGGCACACAGTGGACATATTTAGAGGACATGGACCCGCACCCAGGAAAAGTAAGAGGTTTGTTATGGATCCCGTATAGGGCCATTCCAGACAGATTGAAGGCGCACCCCTGCTTGGGAGTACTTTTGTCGCTGTGGAGGGAGGGCAAATATACTGTCAAGTTATCGTCTTGGTCGTCTCCCATGACATCAGTATAGGGTCCTGACATAGATCTGGGTTGGTGGGGGTTTCACAACATGCAAGTATGGTCAGATGGGGGTTGGAGAGAGCGGGAAAGTTGTTTGTAGATGAAGTGTTTTTGCTTCATGATGCTATTAGTGAGGTGGGGGATTTGGTCAACTCAACATCTTTAAAAATATCTGCCTAAAAGGGATTCTGATGGACCCGAAATAGGGGATAAACGTTCCCTTACATACTTTGAGAGGGTAATTGATGCCTTAGAGACTAGAAGGGGGATCGTATAAGGTGTTGAATGGAGCTTACTTAGAGGGAAGGCAAGGCTTTAAGGAATATTGGAATGCTTTCGGGGGGGGGAACTCTCGGATGAAACATAGGGGACAGTTTACAAAATCATGTTCCATGGCAATTTGTTTACATCTGCTGTGGAGCACAATTTTAAAATGTTACAAGACTGGCACAGGATCCTTTGAACATTTCCAAAATGTATGTGAGTGCATCTCCGCTGTGTCCGAGAGGGTGTGGCCAGGTGGGTTTTAGGGTGTACATGTGGTGGCAATGCCCATGAGTCCATCAGTAATGGAGGGATCTGTTTGGGTGGATGGAGGAGGTTATAGAGGAGAGTCTTCCACTGGATCCCTTGCAAATGTTGTTGGGGCTTCCATCATGGGGAAGTGATAACTGCACATACCCCAGATTGTGGGAGGCCATGTTCAGAGCAGCGAGAGTGGCGGTGGCCAGAGGAATGGGAACCTGCAATGCACAAATGGGGCTTGGATGTTGACTAGGGGTGTAGGTGATGGAGGTATATTGCATGCCCCACTTATTCCTCCTCATACTACGGCATTGTTGAGGGTCTAGGAGGGGGAAATGTGGGATATCTTGGAGCAATGTGGGGAAGAGTCATGCGTGTAATGGCACAGAGCCAGGGATGTCAATTCACCAAAATGCAAAGGGCAGCGAAAGTGACATCACACACCTGATGACATCAAAGGAAGTGATGTCACATGGCCTTTGACTTGGATTGCATCAGTTCCTCTTTAATTCTTTTGGCATCACCAGAAGTGGCTTGCAGGCTTAGAAAAGTACATAAATGTACAATTTTTAAAATACCAAGTACGTACTAAAGCAGACAAGGATATGTTAGATACCAACTACATTTTAACAAGGGTGCTGCCTTCGTATACCATGGATGGGGTCATGATATGATAGCATTAGACCTAATGGAAACAACATAGACTGAGGCACTGCCATAGATATGACACACCAGCTTTGTATGGCCAGTTGCTTTCATATTATGCCAGGTATAGCTGCATCTCGTGTTTTATCATTATATGATAAGCAGAGCCCCTAGATTGCCAATTGCTGCGATATTACAGTATCCAAATTCCAATAGATGCAACTCACCAACAATGCACATGAGCATTAATGCTTTGATTCATGATAATGATTTGTTTGTTATATAGCGCTTTCCTCAAAGCACTGTACATAGCACATATTTAAAAACAATTATTATTCTAACTGAAGTTAGTACTCATTCATAAACCTTGGAACAATGAAAGGCTGAGTTGGTCTTACTGGGATTCGAAACTGCAACCGGCAGATCACACATAGATCGCAGCAGTGAGCGCTCAACCTGCTGAGCTATCATACCGCTTTATTATTAAAAATGCAATGCCACAATAAGAAACACATAAAAACTGGCTCAACAATGTAGGCTAGACACGTTATAACACTTATCATGTTTGCTGTTGCCTTGATGATACACAGTAAAAAATGCCATGCCACAGTAAGACTTACCTAGATGAGTTGCAGCAAAATGCCAATCTAACCACACAATAACACTTATCATTCTTACTTTATCATAGATGTCCAGAAAAATATACCATACCCAGTAAGGAAAGGCTCGACTGGCTGCACCCAAATGCCAGTCTAGCCAGGTAATTACACTTATCATGATTGCTTTATCAGAGATGCCCAGTACAAAACGTCAAGCTGCAGTAAGAAATTGCTAGACTAGCTGCACCAAAATGCTTGTCTAGCCATGTAATAACACTTATGATGCTTACTTCATTATATATGCCCAGAAAATATGACATGACACAGTAAGAAAAGGCTATACTGGCTGTACCCAAGTGCCAGGCTAGACAGGTAACAACACTTATCATGCTTACCTTATTATAAATGACCAGTAAAAATGTCATGCCACAGTAAGAAATGACTAGACTGACTGTAGCAAAATTCTAGTCTAGCCACTAATGCATATCATGCCTGCTTTATCATTGATAACCTTTGTGTATTAACACACCCCTTTCCTGCCCCACCCTTCCCACATGTCACCTCTCCTACTTCAAACCCCAAAATCAACTCATCGGCCCAGTATTACTTCAACATCCCTCTTCCTCTTGCCAGTGCTTATGTATGAGGCAAGGTGCTTCGTAGGGTGCTTCTTATCTTCGTGAGAAGATTATTCTTTACAGGCCTGTTAGGGACCTGCGCTCTTCTAACATTCATCTCCCCTGTGCTCCTCTGTGCCCCTCAGTTCAGGAAGATCACTGTAGGTTGTAGGGCTTTATCAGTGGCAGCCCCTACTCTTACCTCTGAGGGTAACGGAAAATCATATTGGGTTTCCGAAAGCTCTTAAGACTTTCCTTTTTCTGTGGTAGTTGGACACTTGCTAGTACTGTTTTATGCTAGCTGTTAAAGGCCTGATTATGAATTTGGCAGTACTGGTAAAACATCTGGAAATTACCATTAGTGGGTGTGTTAACACTCCACCAAATTCCAAATATTGTTTTAGAAACTCTTGTTTCCAGCTGCTTGTATGTTTCTGTAGAAAAGCAGTACCATATACAGTAATTACCAAATATGTTCATTATCGGACCCCATGGAGTCCTACGGGACTCAAACATTGGGAATAACGGAAAGGTCCTCAGGACTTAGAATCATGCAGATCTTTCTAGGCATCCAGTAATTACCACACGAGGTAACAGTAAATGACAAACTCGTAACCAAGCCCGAACTAGGTTACATGCAAAGTGGGGTACTAATAGAGTAAAATAGACTGTGCCCACCATGAAATGTTCAAAAACAAACTATTTAGCTTGCTTCTGAGGGGGGGGATTCTAGTATAGTTGAGGGTGAATGAAAAGGCAGGAGGAAGAAGAGTAAAAAGCAACTTAAAAAAATTATAATCCAATAAAAAAAATCAAAATAATACAATAATATATTCCGACTTTGAATCAGTGATCTTTGACTTACGGCAACCTAAAGTCTAGATATTCTTCTTTTTTTAATCAAACTTTCGTCCAGAAAATATTTTCCAACTTAGTAATTTAACTGATGTTTATTTTGAAACTGATAACCTTCACATGTGGTACTTTTCTGCTTACAAACGGAGTGATTCACCAAAAATCCCACTTTCATGTCTAAGTTACACCGTTCTTATGTCATGGCCGCATCTACTCATAACTTTCGCTTAAAAATGCGATTCACCAAGACTGCAAGGGAATCTAGCCATAACTTATGTCTGGAGGGGCAAAAGCATATAAGTGCAAGGGCATGTATGTTCGTCCAGAATTCCCATAAGGAATCATTGTAGGCTCTGCTCGCTCGACACAGTTCAAAAAAGTATTTTTCTGATATTATAACAGTTACCCCACTCTGCTGCCATCTCTGTACTCATCAGCTTCCCCAATCTGCACCATTTCTCCTGGTTAGTTTGCCCAATTGCTGTATTTATCTATAAATGTATACAATTTGTGTAACAAACTTTTTTGATTTTTCAAAACTTTAATTTTGAAAGGTTTTTAATTCACACTTATAATGTCCTATGAGCATCGTGATACAAAGGTGCATTGCTGAGTGTTTATGACCCCTGCAATTATTCTTATTATTATTATTATTATTTTTTTTAAGTTTCTTATAAAGTGCAGCTTGCCCGGATGTCTCAGTGCGCACAATTTCTGACTCAATTTATCTTTTCATATTACTTAACTTAAACTATTAGAATACTTTGGCAGGCTATATCTTGAGGAGCTGTGCCTGATGGTACTTTAATTGACTCTTTTCTGGGTGGTAATATTGTCGGTCCAGAAGATTTAGGCGTCGGTGGTTGATGGCAGGTTATGAATTATGGATATGTATTTGCTGCAGAGATAGAGAATATGTTACGGTGTGGGGGGTGCAAACCTGCATTGTCCCCCACCCTAAAATAAATCACTGTGATACTGACAGTAATTTGTCCGGTCTCCAGTGATGCCAGATGTTGTGGGTGTTGCCATGGAAATGACCATGCATCAATGTATATATCAGTGCCTGGGGATGAAGGGAGAGCACCTCCCTGGGTGATTGATCAAGTTACCCTCTTGCTGTCCAAGAAGGTACTGGATACTGACCACTACATGACACACAAAGAAATGCAAGGATTCCATGGGTTAAACCACAAGGTTACTCACGGGCCACCCCACATCGCCCCCAGTCCTTGAAATCCTACTGCATCGGTCTCTGTATTATGCTGACACAACACGGTCACCTTGGTGATGTGAGAAGCGTTGTAAAACCACAGACGCCTTCTGAGCATGGCCGAGAGATACCAGGCCTTCTCATCTGAAGTTTTGGATCCCATAACCCTTTGCTATAGATCCAGCAGCAAAGATCCTAATTGGTACCAAGCTTCATTGACCTCTGCCCCCTTCCAGCTCCCAGCCTCGGTTTCCTGACACATGCGGGACCCGTCAAGTGCTGTTATAAAAAAGTGATGCAATGCTCATGATGCATTACTTGATAGTGGAAGCTATCACCTCTCTCTCTCCCTTGCAAACTGTGTTCAGTGATGGCTGTACCTTTGAGAAATCTGGAACTTTGTGGGGGTTTTCCACCTCAGCAGCAAATGATGGGAGAACCCTCTTGTAGGGGTTTGCCAGCTTTGCCAGCAGGGCCATATTATCCTTCAGCCCTCAAAGGATTGAGTGACACTTTGCCTGCCTCAATGTCAAAAATCACTACTTGGGCCTGGAAACTCCATCTGTGCACCGCCTGCTGCCCAAACTCACTGTCATGCACCAGCCCTGGAGAATTGCTAGTCGTTGGAGATACTACTAAGATGGCGGCCTGTTCCATTCTATCGGTCTAGTTTATTCCAACATGGCCGACATATTCTATAACTAGCGGCCCGTAGCAACGCTCTGCGCGTTGTATCGTTTCCGTTACGTGCCCAGCTAGTCGCTCTCAGCGTCTAGCTTTTCAACATTGCCTTGCGTTCAAAGTCTTTACTTACCTACCTTTCCTTTCCCTACACAGGAGGTTATTTCAGGTTTTCAGGTAAGGTGATTAGGGTCTTATCTTCTGTCCTTTCTTGCACAACGCACTCTACCCCTGCGTTTTCCATGTAAGTATTTTTCCTGACTTTTTCACTCAGCCGGCGCTTCAGCGTTTGTATCTTCGCTGTGAGCGTTTTCGACTGACCATACTTTCCTGTCCTTTTCCTTACCTCTTCCTTTCCTCCCTCCTTTCTTCCGTTCGTAACGCCTCTTCGGTGTTCCGACAGGCCGAGACCTCCCTCCTATCACAACTCAGCCGATACTACAGTTGAGCAAGGTGTGGACATTCATACTACGTGTCCGGAGCTCGGCGACTACAGGAATCATGATCTCCATGTAATTGCCGGACATCAGTATTCCACGGACACCTGAATACTGATCGGGGTTTTTTGCCAGGAGGCTTTTTCCCCATTCTTTAGGGCGTGCTCCTCGGGTATTCCCTTGGTCTGTTATCAGCCAGATCACGGAGGCTACCGAGGGAGCGCGTCCTTACCTTCGACAAAAGAAAAAGGAGAAGAAACCCACCGAAGGAGAAAGAGAGAAGAAGAAGAAGGCTGTAGTAAGGACGGAAGAAGTACCGGAGAAGACAGGTGAGGAGGAGTTTGGGAAGGCTGAGACGATTTGTGACACTCACCTGCGCAACATGGACATCAGACAAACTCATGAGCGAGTTGAGAACACCCCAGACACAGTGTTGCTGGTGCTGCTGCCACACCTGTAGAAGTTCGTGCTTTTAAAAAAATATTAAAATAGTCCCTTCATGGAGGTTCTACGCCCCCTCAATAATATTGTTGAGGTAGAATGTCCATTAGTGCCAAATCCAGCCACAATATTATGCAACATCCTGTCCAAAGCTAACTATTTTACAGTGATCGATTTAAAAAAGGCCTTGTTTTCAATTCTCAATACTTGCTCACGTTCACTTACCGTGGAATTCATCTGTACAGTGGATCCCCTTCGGTCTTCAACCGATTGTTACAGATGGACTTAGGAAATGTACAACTTGAGAGTGTGGTCATCCAATATGTGGAAGACATATTTGTGTGTAGCACCATGGAAGAAGAGTGCAGGAGTGCAGTGAAACTAATGACAGTATTGGCAGACAAAGGGTACAAAGTGGACAAAGCGAAATTACAATATTGCCTGGAGGAGGTTCTGTACATATGTCAGCTAATATAAAGGAAGGGAGGAAGCTGACACCTGAAAGAGCAGAACCATACATGAAAGCATGCAGGCTGAAGACAGTGAAATAATTACAGCAATTCCCAGGACTTTGCAATTATTGTAGGGCATGGGTCTTTGACAATAGCACGTATGTCAGGCCACTTTTAAAAGGACTGAAAGAAGCACAGGAAGACGAAAGTGACAGAGGCCAGATAGGTGAGACGATAGAAGCCTTTGATAAGTTGAAGCTAGCAATAAGCACAGCTCCAGTGTTAGGAATCCCTGATTACAATGAAGAGTTTTTTCTGTTTTCCCATGGAGTAGTGATGATGACTGTCCTCGCACAGAAAACTACCATGGGACACAAACCATTAGCCTTCTACAGTGGGATCTTAAATCCAGTAATGAGAGGCCATTACCCATGTGAGCAAGCATTGGTGTTACGCTCACCTGGTCTCTGCGGGGGCTTTGGGGCACGGTTGGAGCCCTCCCTCGACTTGGCTCCTCTGGATCGCCTCCCTCTCCTCGTTGCTGCAGAGCCTTCTGTTCTGGATGCTGGTATTGCCCCTGAGAGAAGACGAGAGCTAATGAGAATGGCATGGGGGTGTCGTGACTTCACTCGAACCTCTCGTGCCAAAATGAAGTGTGCAAGCGTTTTCCCATGCAAGCTCACCTGTTGTGTTGTAATGTTGAGCTATCCATCCTGCTTATCGTAGCAGGGGAGCGTAGAGCAGACCGTGTTGCTTCACTGGTCCGTGGAAGTGTTGATCCAGACCGGCTGCGACCAATCCACTTAGAAGGTAAGTCTTTTGGTTGTGATTATAGTTCGTTTATTATAATGTCTTTGTCTTGTTTAATAATAATTCTTGCAATGTCTATTCTCATCCCTATAGGTATGAAGTAGCAGATCGGAGTCGTGGAGTGAATCCGGGGAGTTCCTTGAGCCTGATGGAACTGGTAAGTTGGCCTTTATAATGGAACTCTAGGCCCTGGTATGGCGGCCAAGCATTCATTATTGTCATGAATTCTAACCTGTTGTTCTCTCTTTTCTTTTGCAGGAGAAGGCTGACAATGAAAAATGAAGTCCAGATGCTCGACACAGCTCCGCGGTTGCAGGTTGAAGACATCGCAAAGAAAAGGAACGAAGTGGAGCGCCGGGTAGCTGGACGCCTGGATCAGGTGAGAAGAAGGCCCCGACACCGGTAGTGATGGGATGCAGGTAGGAGCGCCTTCGACGATGGAGTAGGTGGATTCAGGTAAGAGGCACGCACAGCGCTGGACTAGCTGGATTCAGGTAAGAGGCGCACAGCGATGGAGTAGCTGGATTCAGGTATGAGGTCCTCACCGCTATGGATTAGCTGGATTCAGGTAAGGGGCACACACAGCGATGGAGTAGCTGGAATCAGGTAAGAGGCTCGTACATTGATGGAGCTGCTGAAAGCAGGTAAGAAGCGCCATCAGCGGTGGAGATGCTGGAATCTGGTAAGATGTCTTCAGAGATGAAGCAGCTGGAATCAAGTGAATACGCAGGTAAGAACAGCGGTAAGCGTTACGCTGCAAAAGCAGAATAATGCGAAGCAGAGGCATGTGGTTGGGTTGGCTTTATATAGGTTGGCCCTGGCCCCTCCCTTTATCCCTGCCTGGTGGCTCCACCTTGCCCCACCCAGGAACTCCTGCACGTGCCTTCCAATGTTGTTCTATGGCCATGCCAGGCCCTGCTGCATGTGCCTTTGGCACAGAGTGTGCTAGGCACACTTTTACATGAGCCCGGTGCCAAAGGCGCCAGGTTGGGTCCATTTGGACCCTGGGAATGAGGGAGGACTGGCCCTTAGTTCTGTGGCCATGACAATTGGTTGCAGCAGCTTTTGGAATTGAGAAGTCTGACAGCATAATTATGGGCTGTTCAGTTACGTTATATGTTGAGCATGCTCTATTCACCATCCTTGAGAAGCCCAAAAGTACATTGACTACACAGAGAGTATCAGGTTATGAGGTGATTATATCAGATCCATCAATAAAAACTGTCCGGTGCTGAGCAGTAAACCCAGCTAGATTCATAGTAGAACCAGTGAAAGAGGGAGATTATGTGCATAATTGCAACAACTACACTGAATATCAATCAAGATGAGGTACCCGATTTTAAGGAAAATACCATAGGCGGGGGTATTATTGTCTTCATTGACAGGTCATCGCTGATAGACCAGAGCACGGGCAAGAGGCATAGTGGAAAAGTAGTGGTGAAGGCAAAAGAGACTAATAGCTTTGAGATAGTGACAAGCTCAAGATTGCCAGCACATTTTTCAGCACAGGTGGCGGAGTTGGTAGCATTGATCTTGGCGCTTGAAGTGCATGGGATGTAGGACTGTCACGTTGGAAAAGGAAGGGCTTCTTCGTGCAGATGACACACCAGTACAGCATGTGCCATTATTAGACAGGCTCATAGACGCACTTGAATTTCCATCAGCTATCACCATGAAGAAGTGTGCAGCGTACACCAGAGGTGCAGGCTTGATTTCTCGCGGCAACGAGGCCGCCAATTTAGAAGCAAAATGAGAAGCATATTTCCCAGAAGTAACTGAAATTGCAACTTCACCAAACAAGTATACATTTGCGTGCAACATGATGTTGAAGGAAAGCTTTAATATGCTACAAATACCACAAATTATCGAGTTGCATGGAAGGGCACACCAGAAAAACAGGAGTTATGGAAAAGGAGGGGGGTGTTCATTGTCCCCCAAAAAATAAAATGTGGCAGCAGAATAGCACTGGCAAACCTGTTATGCCCCTAGGGCTACTTACAATGGCATTGGAACAGCTACACTACCCAGCACACATAACAAGAGAATGTCTTGCAGTACTGATTTCAGGGGATTGGTCCGTCCCTAACTTGAATGAGCACATTGCTTGTTTTGTTATAAATTGTTTACTATGTGAGAAATGTACTAATGGCCATACCCCAAGAATGGTGGGAAGAGGAATACCCCCTCCTATGGGACCATTTCAGCATTTGCATATCCACTATTTGGCTATGCCCCAAATTCGTAACTGCCACAGGTACATGATAGTAGTGGTATGATATGTTATGATAGGTTATTTATAACATGCTTAATTTCCAGAGGTTTCTAAGCGTGGACCTGGCGATCAAACCTGTGTTGCGCCGTGTCATCTTGCTTCCAAGGCGAGCACGTTGCGCCTGAGCTATCCTCCCGAGACATGCCCCTTTTCCCAATGGATTGAAGCCAGTCCATGCACATCTCCAGATGCCACATATGTAGCCAAGTTCCTCAAATTTGAGATACTTCCAAGCTGGGAAATGTGTGATGTGCTACGTGCCGACAACGGACTGCACTTTGTAAATGAGGTGTTTGAGCATGTCACTATCCTCTTAGGGATAAGGCACACATTCTCATCTGCCTATCACCCACAAGCAAACAGAATTTGTGAGTACTTCAACTCTCTCTTAAAAGAATGAATTGCCAAAGTAAAAGAGACTTTGAAAAAGAGTTGGTTATGTTGCCTTCCGAAATCAGCTAGGCTCTGACCAACATCGGACTCCACATGAGCTACTGACGGGATGCAGAATGTATACACCCATTGCTCCTCCCACACAGCCTCACACTTATGCTGAAAACACTGCTACTGTGTTAGGGCAGCAAATGCACGATTATTTGATAGCTATGACAGAATCTCTTAAATGTATTTCTCGACAGATGCAGACACGGCAGGGTGATTCGAAAA
The DNA here is from genome assembly GCF_040938575.1 of Ambystoma mexicanum. Lineage (NCBI taxonomy): Eukaryota > Metazoa > Chordata > Amphibia > Caudata > Ambystomatidae > Ambystoma > Ambystoma mexicanum. The sequence goes on along the minus strand of NC_090941.1, from coordinate 731,875,732 downwards.
ACACAGATGAAAATGATGAACAAACTGATTAGGACAATTTGTTGAAACCTGTTTAACTCTATCCAGGTGATAAAGTGTTGTGCCATAATATTGTTCGTAAGTGGAACAAGCTGTCACTCCATCTGTGGTCAAGGTTGAAGGAAGGAGAGCAGATATTAATCTCAATTACTTGAAACTGTATAGAGGAGAGACCTGCCAGCAAATATTGAATGTGAAGGTGAAGAAGTTTGATGACCCCAGAAGCGAGCGATGACCAGAGCCAATCGGAAGCAGGGGGAACAACAACAATAAGAGGCTCATAACTAAATTCCAGCACAAGAACATTTCTCATATAACATTTGTAAAAGGGCACACACGCACCTTTGATTTTCTGGTCCTTTCATTTCTCTTGAAAGCGTATTCTTTTTTTAGTAGCTTGGAACATTGGGCCACCAGTTCTACTGTTCGAAATTGAAAGCACATATGGGTTTAGAAAACAATTTTCTTGCATGCTTAACTGAAGTCTTTTCTTATGCGCACTTATGACTTTAAAGAAAAAGCAGAGGCATTTCCTCTGGTAGAACAATGTGTTTACTGAATGAGATCAGATATTCTCTATTAGCACATAGTGGGAATTATGCCCCTAGTTATCTGCAAATGGTAGACATGTTAGCTATCATGATCACATCAAAACATTTTCATTTTGTGGTCTTCATTTAATTATTTTCATTGCAGTAAGAGAACTGGTCATTAATAATTTAGCTAGACCAGTAAACATGAACATAACTACTGTGACAGTGACAAATGAGATGACACCAGAACAATTCCCTGTAATGAGCACATGGATTAAAAGATTGAAAAGAAGTGTGCTAGATGACTCAAGGCAACTGAGCAGGCATATTGATGATTCTGTCCATGTGACCAATAGCCTGTGATATAAACACATGAGCAAAGTGGGGAGAGAGATGTCTGATGGAAGTTGTTTTGTGTGTCTCTTCATAACCTTTGCCATAAGAGCCTCCAGAATGTTCATAGCAACAGAAGTATCCGTGAACACAACAGATTGCCTAACACACCTTGCACTATGTATGAACCAATGACCATTCCAGACTCAGACAGCTTCCGTAGAGTGGGTAACAAAAGCAAAGAGAGGGTAATTCTGTTCTTATGAACTGTTGATCTCCTATGTAATCCAAGCTACCTGTACCTGATCCATGTTGCTCCACTGTTCTTATGTACTGTTGATCTCCCATGTAATCCATGTTATCCATACCAGATCCATGTTTGCTCAACTGTTCTGATGTACTGTTGATCTCTTATGTAAAGCGCTTTGGATAAAGGCGCTATATAAAGAACAATAAAAATAGAAAAATACAAATAATTTTTTCAATCAAAAGAACCTGATGATCAATGCTAAAACACAAAGTAAGGTGATGAAATACATGCCATAAGACACGAGTGGGGGGGGGGGGGAGCAGACAACAAGATCAGAAAATGCTGCAGTGCAATGATGTGCAAGGAAAAGAAATACCTGGTTGCAGGAATAGAGGCCAGTTACAAATCAAAGGAAGTGTATGTACTGAGGAAGGATGGTTTGAAGGATTGATAGGGGGCATAGCATTAGCACTCCTATGACAGCCTAAAGAGGTGGTACAACACACAAACAACCAGTGCCTCAAATATATGAAACAGCTAACCTGGGTAAAAGATGAGGGGGGACCAGTGCCGATAAGACCACTGAAAAATGCAACCCTATGCTTCTGAAATGAAGGCACAGTGAAAGTGGGAATTAATACAATGTGTGCATGATTCTTTCGTGTACCAGACATAAATGTAGGTACAGCAGTGATAATGGACCACTATTGGGCTTGTGGTTCAAAGGCCTGCATGTAGTTTCCCCCAAATTGGGGAGGCCCGTGCTCACTTGTGGTAATAAGTGCGCCAGCCTTAATAGTGCCGCAGAGTGAAGTGCAGATTGTTGAACTTTCCCAGATGAATGCACATCTAAGAGATAAGAGGGCCCTATCCCTTAAACATACAAAAAGGAATAACTATAACTTGGAAAATATGTCACCGGCGTATGGCGTATGGCGTATGACGACATACCAGATGAGCATAAATTGTTCAGTACTCTTTACTCTTTACTCTTTACTCATGAGTTGCAAGCCAATACGAATGCCAAATGGTTGCAAATAACATGATGGGAACTGTTGCAGACCATAAATAAAACTGTAAAAGGCTTCAATGCCAAAAGGGAAGAGCTAAGAGCAATCAGGCTCACTATCCTCCAAAACAGACACTTCCTCGATCTGATAACGTCCATGAATGTGGGTGTGTGTACGAAGATTGGGCCTTCTTGCTGCACATACCCAACAACCACGATGAGGAAAATGGGACTTTCATAGAGGCAATAGCCACCTTGACAGAAATGCACACAACAATGGTGGAAGAGGTGGAAGACACTGCGGATGATGACTGGTTCAACTACCTGTTATCATGGATAACCACCTGGTTGGCTAATGCATTCAAAATATTAGTAGCCATGTTCACTATTACTACTAGCTTTCTGTAGTCTTAGAAGAACAATAATCCAATGCAAAAAGACTGCCAAAAGGCAGTAGGAAGGAAAATAGTGATAAACCTGGATACTCACGTGCATGAGTTTACACAAATGGATGACTTCCTCCATACTCAAACAATGGAAAGCCCTATCACACCTCTCGGTTCAAAATGTATATATTCTCAGGACCATCCCAATTACACTGAGCACTGGGTGTATTGTGATCCCAATAGGGAACGCTGCTACATGACCTCGAGTCCAGATGAACACGTGAGACGTGGAAGTAGCTTGAGGGGAACAACTAAAATATTGATAACCAAAGATCCCTATCTGGGGAAGAGCGGATGGAAGTGTGTGGTCGAGGACTCAACCAGAGGGGTGAATGTTGGGAAGCAGATGAATACTTCATCCATACCTTCTGCCCCTCCCCATACCATACAGGTGCGAAATGTTACTCACCGAGAAAACCATACCGCCCTTATCCCAGGCAGGTACAGTAGGACATGGAGACCATTTAAGCTGAAGATGGCAAAAACATACAAACTACTGTAACAAGTAACACGTGCATGCATTAGACACAAAGCACACATGCACGCCACATGAAGAACATATACACTAGGTGATATATGCAGTTATACAGGAAGAATATTCACATAGCATCCTTAAGAGACATGGAGAACACTAACATGATCAATGTATAAGTTGAATGCAATATGATAGACATGTGAATATAGCTCACTAACATAGAAACAAGAGAGTCATTGGGCAGCCATCTTCTTAAAAATGGAAGCCGCAGCATGCTTTTAAATGAGCAAGGGCCTGAAGAAAACTCAAAAAACTGAATCCACATAAATAAAGATTGTGCAGAGCTCAGATGGTAGCTGACTATTAGTGCCTCGCTTAAAGTGAAAAAAGGGAGGATGGGAACAGCAGAATCAAGGCACGAGATAGCAGTTCTCAAGACACAAGCAGGATACTCCCAAATTAATTAATATTTTATAAGAATACAACAAGTCTTTGTTAGCTAGTTGAGGTACTATAGAAGGCCAAAAGACCCCATGAGGAATAATTCAAGAGTGTCCCTTTTGGCAACAGAAAACACAGTACACACACATTAATATTAGCTTAAAGCTCAATAATAAGAAGGTAATTCAATTTCATACGCGGTCTTCTAACACATGAACTATAATTGGGGAACACTGACTATTCATTAGATGCAAATAGATAGAACACCTGCAGTACTCCCTAAAGGCACACACGGACACAAGCTGCCCAACAAAGCAAATACAAATAGATTGCCCAGTCTCATGGCCTGGGAATGAGGGAACTTCTTTGATTAAATGAAGGACAGTTCATGGGCCTCACTTCGCCTACTCTCTGCCTGGTTCATATATTGACGACCTGTCAAGTGTCCAAGGTTGGTTTGCCATCAAGTATTATGCCACCAATGATGTATTGTTACCTTTATCAATATAGGGGTGGTTTCAGGCAGAGCCATCAGCTTTTTGTAACCCAATGAAATGTGTAACCCCTATATAGTCTGTCTGAAGTCAAACCCACTAATCAATCCGCAATCCCCATAGGTTTTGTAAACTGAGATTATGTTAGGATGTGATTGATGACTTGTTTGTAGTACTTAAACAATTGTTTCCCATTAACTTGTCGAGAGTAACACGATTTGTATGCTTGTATGTTTTCCCGGCTTTGGATGATAATAAAGCTGGATTTTGCCCTGCACTTTGTGCCATCATTGAGCTTGGTTTGTAGTGACTCCCATTCCTCTGGGGCTGTTTAGGACATTTGTGAATGCCTTAACACTGTTTTCAAGGTAGGGCTTCTGAGTGAAGTTAGTTTTGTTAATTCAATCGAATTCGTAGCTATTGGAATTGACCTGAGACAATTTATGATGTGTAGAGGAGGTCCCAAATACAGGCCGCACTCCAACCATCCGTTTTGAAGTACCAGCAACGTTCACACCGAGATATGTGACGTATGATCAGCAAATAAACCAGAAGAGAGCCGCAGTGGGGCTCTGTCCAGTACCTATCAGAAGAACAATGCCTATCAAAGTACCAGTACCGTGGAAACCATGGACAGTAAGGTACCCATTGTGAAAGCCATATCTACAAATGAGATGAACCGAAGATCTCCTGAGTACAGTCTCTGAAGAAACCAAAAAGGTCCTAAGGGAAAACAAATGGTGACATCACGAGAACCTGGACTGACTCACTTATAGAAGAAATGATGACCACAGAATGAAGGCAAAGAGATGAAACGCCATGCACAAGGATATCGTGAACTTAGAGTGTGAAGGCGATGTCAAATGTAAGAAGCTTAAGCTGTAAGGATGGCAAAGATATTTGACCAGTTTACATGTGCACATATGCTTGGAACTGCAAGAAAGCTAAGAGAATTGGGCAGCTTGCTATGCTTAGTAGAGGGATAGTGTGGCAAGCGTCATACACATATCTACCTCAAATAAAGTACTTTATATGAAGTATGCTTCCACTTTGTACAAAAAGCAGAATCAACAAAAATTACTAAGGCCATTCGAGAAAGGTTTCACATTCAACGACATCAGGAGCTGAGCGGCAGAAATGAAACTCAGCAGAGGAAACTCGTGCCTAGGGAACCAAGGTAGTATCCATCAAAATGAACAAGCAGTAGCTACAATTAAATGAAGCAAGGACCAGAATATGCTGCTTTGAAGGTGCAAGATAAGAAGGCGAAGGCAGGTGGTGGGTGAACATAAAATCAAATACACAAAGTGTTGAAGAAAAGGCAAATCCACGGTGTCTGAATCACGTGATCAGCCGAACGAACAGAGCAAGACCCCCTCACCTATGCATGGCTGTGAGCCAGGAGAAGATATCTAGACAGAAGATGCAGTCTCGAGGCCAACCACAGCTAAATAATTGACACATAGCCACTAAAGTCATGATTGATTGGAGGAAGGCCGCGTGAGTTGAGCGGCACCCTGCCCCAGGCCGACCATTCTGCGTGCTGCGAAGCAAAGTGATAAAGTATGCCTGGGATTGGTGCCAACCTAATCACAGTGGACCAAGTAATCTAGGGTCCTATAGTTAGTTGAACCAATGGGACGTCGTACTTTTAGTGACGTCTGCAGTAGTCATTTTTGAAGGATGCCCACCTGACAGTGTTTACCCAATCCCCTCACTCCGTTACCATATACAGATATAGTTCCTATAGTAAAGTTACCTTTTCCGAACCAATAGAATTGCATGTCAACTTTTGAGTGTTACACGTCAATGATGATGAGTTTTCAGTATAAATGTTAGGATTTTTATGAAGTTCATTGGAGTTGAAGAGAGAAGGAAGATCGCACCATTGCTGATATTCATGACTCCCTGTTTTTTGTACTTGTTATTAAACGGACCCCCTTTGCCAAACCGTTGAGTTATCCTTATTGATTGGTGTTGAAGTATATATTTGCACCCCCATCCATCTCATGGGTGCTGCTATCTTGTCTTAAAGTGCTTCTGAGCAAACTCCGACTCTATGGGCCGGTCGGGGGTCTCGGAGCACACTTGGTAGCAGAGATTGATGGTTATCGATTATCAATTAGACAAAGACACCCATTGACAGTTGACATAAAGTAACTCTAGGTCCTCGGCAATATCGCAAGTAGACTGTGAAGCTCCCCGTAGACAGTGGTAGAGTAAAAATAAAATCTGCAGAACGGGGTATGAGGGGACCTGTGTTCCCCACATAACCCCTTCCCATTCCTATGGGCAGCTGAGCGGGAGAACGGCTAGAGAACACAGTGATGAAGGCGGTGATCCCGAGGATCCAGAAAGGAAACATGTGAACGGTGACTGAAAAAGACTAATGCTTTGTCAAAAGTGCATGCCTTAGAACAAGTGAGGGAAAAGATAACCGAGGGAGGCGGGAAAAACAAAATATTGTCAGAAGTAGAGAAGAATGTATATATACATATATGGGGAAGGAAATAATGACTCAAGAATAATTAAGTAAACAGAGAGAAGATACCGGGGAGGACACCCGAGAAGAGAGAGGTTACCGGGGAGGACACCCGAGAAGTGAGGGGATTCGCCTAATTCCTACGCTTTTAATAGAAACGGCTAGAAGAAACTTGTATCCAGAGTCCCAAATAAAAGGGGAACGAATAGGCCACCACAGCGATTAAAGGCGCCGTGAAAGGGATAAATTTAAACTCTGTGTCGGGGTAATTTTAGAGGCAGAGGTACATGTGACCAGCTGGAGTTTGTCTAGTCTGTTAACGTTTGTCTTACGTGTTATTTGTTATGATGTCATAGGACGGAAAGTTTTCCTTCGAGGAACTAGCATATAAACTGTGCAATTGGATATTTGGCATGCTGTAGAAGGTAACCTGATGGAGGTCATTACGACCCAGGCGGTAAGTACACCAACTTTACCACCATGGTGTAAACTATGTTTACACCATGGTGGATGGCGGATTTACCGCCCCATTCCAAGGTGAGTGGGGCGGTAAATCCCCATTTCCCATATACCCTTCCCCATTCCCATTTTTGCCCCATAGGACATAATGGGAGTGGGGAAGGTGCTAATTACGGCACCATAAATTACGGTGCCGTAATTAGCACCAAGGCGGTTTAGCGCCATGGATTTTAACGCCTGCTAAAAGCAGCCGTTAAAATTGGAATCAGGCGTTAAGGGTTAACGACAGCGTTAACCCTTACCACCTGGGTCGTAATGACCTCTGATGTTTATTGAGTAAAATAGAAGATATAACATTTTGTGGAAAAATTGGGATTGGAGCTTGTGGTGATTGGTGCTTGCGCATATTGTTGGAAATTGTTTAAGTCACATAAAGCATTGACTAGTTATATATGTAAGGGAAAGGGAACAGATTTAAGCATGGACATCATAACTCCATTAGCACACATGTGCAAACAGTTGCCGAAACATGCACCTAAGCTGAAAAAATACAGTGCAGAATGGGTTAAAGGAACCGCCCACAAAATGTTTATGCCTTGGCCACAGGGCGGGTCATTATCTAAAGTAGTTTTGCAACATTTGACAACATACTTGCACGCCACATACACGGGGAAAGAGTTAGATAAACGCCTAGCTAGTCTAGAGTTGTGGAAAATGTATCAACAAGACAAGGAAGAGGAGCTGCCATCAGACTGGATACTTAATGTATGCGCAGAGGGGGTGAGACACCCTCAGCGCCACCCGCCCCTGCTGGAACAAAAATTTAGAATGATAAGGAGGAAGGGTTATACCCGCTCTGGGAACTTAAAGCAGCCACGGGGTATAGCAACCCAGCATATGAGTCACTTAGGCAAAGTAGTGACGAAAATCCGGATAAAGATAGAGATAGAGATATCACCTCCAAAGTCCTCAGGGACAAGGAGAAATATGATGGTGAGAGAAGAGGCCCAACACAGGCAAGTACATCTCTCGACAAAGAGAGAGAAGGAAAAAGATGGAAAGGAAGCAAGGATAGAACTGATGAGATAGCACTCGCACGGATAGCAGGGCAGATTTTATTGAAACTCGATGGCAAGGGAATTGATGACACGAAACAAACGGAGAAGTTAGACGATGTACAGAGGAAAGAGAGGGAAAAAGAAAAAGGATTGAGAGATGAAAGAATAAAGAAGACAGAGAGAAGAACAGTTATATCACGAAGAGCAAGAAAGGCAACGCGACTGCAAACAGAAAGCAGCCACTGAACAAGACAGACAGGAGCAGTGAAGGTAAGAAGAAGAACAAAGCATATGACAGAAAAGAATAAAGAGAAGAAGGGACGAGGAGATCTGAAGGGCAAACGAATGTAGGGACGAAAAGAAAAAGGAGGAAGATAGGGTCAGAGAGGAAGTGAGGAAGCACAGAGAGTTCGATGACAATATAGAACGTAAGTGAAGACAGAGAGCACGCGATCTTGAATATCTGGAAAAAAAGATTAAAAAACCTGAGCCAGTAGTAGACTGGGAAGACATAGAAGAATTATTTCCTGAGTATGATTCAGTACTAGGCACATCTAGAACAAATATCGAGGATGACTTTGACACCAGAAGCATCAGAGAAATGATCGATAGGATATATGATGAAATGGGGCTAGAACAACTACGCCTGCCGAGCACTCAGCTTTATGACACTGAGGATGTCTCCCGAAGCAGTGAGAATAGAGAACTTTCCCTAGATAGATTGGAAATAAGCAGGAGCAAAGAGGATGCAAGAAGTTGCACAAGTTGGAGGCAGACACTGTCTGACACCGAAAGAGAGGAGCGTGAAGAAACAGAGAAGGAGAGAAGACGTGAAAAGAGAGTCTCAGGAGGGAAAGGGATAAAATGGTCAGACTCTAGGGGATCTACACCGAGGGCATCAGAGTTTGCCACACAGTCAGATAGGCACAAAGAAGTATCTCACGGTCAGAGGGGGGTGTCACCACTACCCTACATGAGCCGACTAAGGTCATTGCCTGGTAGAAAGCGATGCGGGAATTTTATGCCTGCAATGGACAGAAGAGCAATGAGAGAGGAGGGAGAGGACTACACGCCCCAATTTCTGTTGCTTGAGAAAGGTGGAGCAAGACCACAATATATTCCATGGCCACACATGGATCGGGAAAACCTGAAAAACAAGCTTCCAATGTTAACATCGGGAGCCGGGAAATGACTACACGAGCTTGAAAAAATGACGGGAGGGAAAACGTTAGCTATCAGGGATATCAAAGGTCTCTTAATTGCCATACTTGGTGAGAGAGCAGACGATGTGTGGACACGGGCAGGTTACCCTGGTGTGACCACAGTTAATACCGCGCATGATGGAGCTCCATTTAACAATTGCAGAGCCGCGGCATAGAAAGCACTACGAGTGCTATACCCAGATACTTCCGATATGGGAGCTATCATGGCACATAAAATGAAGGAGTCAGAAGACAAGTTAATTTACATACAGAATTTTCAAGACGCCTGGGTACTCGAGACTCGGGAATCTTGGGGGAAATCTATACCCATGTTCTACCATATATTGTGCCAAGGACTGCCAGAACCTATACAGAAACAGCTCAAGAAATTGGTGGGAATCGCGGCCAAGCCATGGTCAGAAATACAGTTGACCATCGCACACTATTGCAGACTGCTGCAAGAAAAGAATCGCAAAAAGGAAGCTGCACGAAAGCGTGAAGAGGCAAAATTAGTGCAGAAGAAATTGTCAAAATATGCTCTCGAAGGAGCCATGATAACTAACACAGCTGAGTTGAGAATGCCACAAGTTAATAATCCACAGCAGAATAATCAGGGCAATACTGGGAAGAGGATTTCGGGGCAGAGGATGGCAAAGCAATCAGGGAGGTTTCCAGAATAATCGAGGGGTTTTCAAAATATGCAAAATGACAATCAAGATATGTCTAATGGGCAAGTGATCAGACCACCGCCAATATGTTGGTTGTGTGGGATGACAGGGCACTTAGTGTGCACATGCAGGAATCAAGGCATGATGCAGAATGGCCAAGGGATACGAGCAGGTACGGTGAATCCACCTGGATTCCTACAGTATGGAGTTGCACAAAATCACACAGTGCAACAACAGGTGCCAGGAGGACAGCAAGGCTTACAGCCTCAGAATTCAGTGAGTTTTCCACAAGGACAGTCCCAACAGTCACCGATGCAACTGTAACAGTCAATGAGCACAGGGCAGACTGTGAACCCTGGTATGAGGAGTAACACCGGCGATGGGGGAAGTCCATTCGCCCAAGGTGGGAAAAAAATTATAAATGGACTAGGACAGCTCAACCCTAATGTGTTCTATCCTATCAGTGACACCATACCCTCACCGGGAACCAAGGGTGGATGTCGTTATAGGGGATAAAGAAAATACCTTCTTAGTTGACACGGGTGCAACACGTTCGTGTATACGTGAAGGCAAGTTTTCCTTGTCTGGCGATGCTATAAATACTCCTGTGGAGCAAAGGGCTGTGATACTGTTTCGCTGTATCCCTACCGGCGAGTGAATTCCGTGTGCAGCTGTCCCTTTAAGGATCATCTTGCCGCTGCTGCCACTGCGAACGAGCACGCCGACGTGTTTGTATAAACTTGACCGTGCCGCGCCCTTGCGGCGCTAAGCCCTGTGGAGCAAAGGGCTGTGATACTGTTTCGCTGTTTAGCTGGCGAGCGGAGAGCGGCGCCCTTGATGACTGCGAACTCAGGACCACAAACCAGGAGGAAAACGCTCCAGCATCGGCGGATGTTGAATCCGTGGACAGCAATGAAAGCGGCAAGTGGCTCTCAAATGGCAAAGGTAAGCTAGCGGGGAGACGGGTTCCCTGACCCTGACCCTGCGGAAGCGAATGTCTTACCTAAATTTCCTACAGTTTCACTTACATCTACGCACCCAAAGCCTGCTGCCACAAATTCAATAACGCCTACAAATATGTCTTTTGTAGCAGTCGAAGTAAATGACATTTCTCAACCGGACGTTGAAATCATTGCGAACACTACAAATAAAGCATCCGCCACTCACCTCCAACAACAGTCACATGAGCCTCACGAAGAGCAGCGCCGGGCTTTTATCCCAATTTCCTCTTTCTCCTCTGTCCGCTCTCCTGAACGCCCACCGGCGTCAGTCTCTCTACTCGATGAATCTACGAAGCAGAACGAGCCCATTAGCTGCAAAGGAAATTCTATAGCAGCTGCATTAGCTATACAGCCTTCCACTCCAATGTTGCGAGACAACAAAACGCTCACAACCCCTTTGATAAATAGTCCTGAAGTCTTTTACTCACCCTTTGACGTGACTGATGTTGAAATGATTGAAGCAGAACCCCAAATTGTAAATATTCCGGCTGAACTTTACACACTTCACACTGACACTCTAATTGTTGCCTCTAATCGACTCGTAACATCTGGTAAGAGCGAAAAATTACCCATCTCTACCAACATGTCTGTAATATCGGTCTCTCCAACTCACCGATTGCTAAATGACGACCCGTTAAACTCAAATTTCATAACAAACACTAGTAACCTATGCGACTCACCTGGCACTCATACTTCAACGGAATGTTCTACTCTGAACCTAACGTCCATGGTATCAAGGAAACGGCCTCAGAACATTATTAGACTTGTACCCGAAGTGAACAGTGATAACGAACCCTTAATGCCTGCTAATTATCAAGAATGTGATACCTCTGCATCAAGTTCCAAAGGACAAAATAAGAGTCATTCTAAGGAAATTCAAACTGAGCTGCTTCACAAGCCCAATAAGCCACATATTGCAGGGAAAAATGCTAACATAAGAAAAAATAGTACAAGTCTAAGTACTGAAGGACGTGAGGCGCGCCTGCTGGCACAACTAGACGCAGACTATGCAGCCGCAAAACAAAGGCTGCTGATTTACTACAACCAACGTCATCAAACGTGTTCTCGGCCAATGACACAGCTTAACTCAATCGAATCAGCTGACTTGGTCACTCAGGGAAACCTTCCTCGGCAAGACCATTCAACAACAAATGTCGATGGAGCTGACCTGAGCAGCAACTTACCTGGTATTGCTGACGGAGAGCCTGCAACAAACAATAATGTGTCTACAAATAAAAGTGTGGCAGAAGGTCCCCGATTACCAAATCTGGCATCTACAAGCACTCCTCGAGTACGTTCCTCCTTGTCGAAGAAACACTTGTTTGACCACCTGAAAAAAGTTCAATCAAGCACTCAAGCTTCATCACATGAGGAGACTTCCTCGAGTTCACACTCCTGTGCTGATGGCTCCTCATCGTCATCCCAGAAATCCAGTCTCTCGGCTGCAGCAGCTATGCAGCTGTATAACAATGTGCTTGCTGCGACATCGATGGCGATGATTCCCTTGACAAAACATCACTTCATGACGCCTTAAAAGATCAAACAGCACTAATTGCAGTTTTATCTGACAAAATGGTGAAAACTGAAAACTTTAACAACTTTCTGAAAAATCAGATCTTGAGAGAAGCCGATCTTACGACTCGGTGGCAGGAACGCCTGACAGACTTAGCCGCACGCCATCATTGCCAAAACGACACCCTGTCGGAAGGACTCTTGGAAGCCCTTAAGTGGATGGGGCATAATGTCGACGCTGTCCTTTCAAATTCAGTACTGCAACATCCATCAACCACTAAAGTGCCAGAACTCCTAACAACAGAGTCTTCTACAGAAAGTGGGACAAATGATCTTCTAAACTCGGCAGCCGGGCAAAAATCTAGCTCGGCAAAGAATCTTTTGGCATCCTTGACTGTGTCTCGAAATGGGCAACTTAATCATCCAATCCTGACTCCTGCTCTGATAGGTAATCAGTTGCACCTTGATGACTCCCAACAAAATTTGAAAACAAGTAAGGACAACACTGAAAGGAAACTAATACTCCATGTAAGACTTCAAAAGGAGCGGTCTCTTACACGGAACAGCCTGCAGCAATTTTTCCTAAAGATAGGAACCCGGACTCCGTGCTTTCAATTTCAGTGTGCGCCAATCTCATTTGGCATTTTTGCGGGAGCTGCGAAATCAATAACCCTCTCTCTTCCTGATCCTCCAGCCAAAACTCTTAAAAATGTGAAGAGTATACGGGCCATTAGCAAGTCAAATCTTAAATGTTCACATGCTGCAACCGACAAATCGAAAGATAATAAAAAAAAAAAATTCATTAGAAATGTACCTTCGCCGACAAAATTGGGTTTGTTCACACGAACAACCAAACCAGAAGAAGACGCGGCCAAAGCCCTTGCCATTTCTGCGAAAAGTGTAAGACCAACTTGTGCACCGGCCCACCCCTCAACTAAAAGACGAAGAATTGAGTCTGCAAGTGAGACAGTCGAAAGCTCAGAGAGTATCTCTGAAATAGATCTCTGCAATCTTTCTACCTATTCCGACCAGGAAGACTTACTCGAGAGACACAATGTGAGTGTAAATGATGTCATACGCTCTTTTCCATCTGATGATCAGGGTCAGTCTAAACCCACTACAAACCGAAGGTCCGTGTCAGCGGTTTCGTCTCCTCGCTCTGGTAACGAATCTCACAGAGTGCATGATCATCTTGCGCATGCAACTGAACATTCATCTAGATGGAATCCCAAATGTACCAAACATCAACAAAGCAAGAAGGTGCATTATGTTTCTAGAGCTCACCAAAATCTCTCTTCCTCTTCAACTGTACAAATTGGGAAACTACGTCTTCAAAATATTCAAGACGATGATAACGATGTTAATCTTAATCGTGCAAACGTGATGAGACTACTCAAATGCATTCCATCACTACGCACAATCGAATCAGCTGACATTAAGATTGTCGAATATCCAACAGAACACATGGCTGACCAGGTCATTCTGCACATTCCTTCTGCCTCTGTTCGAAATACCATGATGCGTGCCTCTGACGAGTTATTGGCGTTTGGTTTTGACATTTCGATTGAACCTCCGGTACCTACAAAGAGTCCCAATACTCGTCCTTTTTCGCCTTCATCTAAGGCTGATGGCTCCATAAGCTGTAAGGAGCTAAGGCAGTCACTTGCGGAAATCTCACTAAGACACAATCAAAATCTTCAGAACAGTCGAAAGTCAACATGGGATAATCAAAAACTTCGCTCCCGCAATCCGAAACAATAGCCATGACTATCTGATCGTGAACCTTGGTGCGAGTTCCTATCATGGAACACGAGAGGGTTCACACACCTCTTCAACAATTTTGAAGCTGACCTTCAGCATGCGGTCATAATCTGTGTACAAGAAACGTGGCTTGTAGAGGCTCCAACGAGAGACGGCTTTGAAGTTCACCTGAACCCTGCCGTAAAAAATCCACAAGGTCGCCCTTATTCCGGGCTACTAACAATGGCCAAAGTCGCCAACCAATGGAAAACCATGGAAGTCTCAAATACAAACTCCTTTATTCAGGGGATTCATATGCAATCTACTCAAGGCATCATAGAAGAGCGGCATAACCTTCTGATCATTAGCGGATACTGGAATCCGTACAAAATTAGCACTGCCATGTTTCTGAAGGCCATTACTAGCCTTATAGACAACGCTGTTATAAAATACAGAAACCTGTCAATAATCTGCTGTGGGGATCTGAACTGCACTTGGTTTGGCTTTGACACCATTCGACAAGTATACCTGCCCCTTGCCGAACATGAGCTGTCTTGCCGAAGTAAGGCATGGACGAAGGCACTACAAAATCGAAACTGCCATTTGGTGAACGGAAATGTCAAAGGAGACGATCCTCCATCTGCAGCCTGGCATCGTGATACTTCTCATAGTATCCTGGACTACTTTTGGGTGTCTCTAAACATGGTGGACAAGATAACTAACTTAAATGTTGTCAAAATGCGGAATAGCGATCATGATCTCTTACACCTCTCGTGCACTCTGGAGTGGGCACTACCTGAAGGACATTATGGACTTCCTATCACAGTCAATGCAGGGGGCAATCGTTTACGAATAAACGGTCCAAAACTCCATGCACTGAGTGATCAGCTATACAATCTTTATGCAGATCAAAATGTCAACTACGCGCCTTTGGTCAGCAATATGATGTCTACCACCATTGCAGCCAGACCAATGGGAATGGTTCACAAACATGTGTCAAGCACAATCATTTCTGCGCAAAAGAAAACGATGAGAGCCGACATACGACTGCTGAAAAGGCTCTCAAGATCTTCCTCGATGGCCGAGAAACTCAGAAAAGAAATTAAACAAAGGCGTCAGGTGTATCGCAACTGGTTGAAATTGCACAAAATGATCATCGATCAAAACAAGGCCGAAGCAATGATGAAAATACTAGTAACCAAAAACACCCGTCAGATATGGGACATCTTAAACGCTGGCAACTCTCGATGCTCGGCGCACATATCCAACGAAATAAACAGTGAAACCTGGGCAGAGCACTTTTCTGAAGTGTACCAGTTGCCCAAAAAAGAATGCAACTCAGACATAAAGTTTTCCGGCGCCGTTTGGGAGGTGACGATGTCTGCTCTCGAAATAGAGAAAATGATCAAGACTCTGAAGAATTCTCACGCAGCAGGTCCTGACATGATTACTAATATCATGTTGAAAAAATACGCCCGGCAATGGGCCATTTTGATAGAAGCTTTATTAAAAACAATACAAACTACAAAGCTAATGCCTGATTCATGGCTTGAGGCAATCGTGGTCCCAATATTCAAGCGGGGAAATCGAGCGATTCCAAACAACTATCGCCCGATTGCCCTACTCGATACTATCGGAAAAATCTTGGGCTCGTGTCTACGTCAAAAACTTGAAGGATGGGCTTCGCATGCAGGGATTTTAGATATTAGACAAACAGGATTCACCAAGGGAGTAGGTGTCGAAGTCAACTTACTCATCCAAACTATCTTAAAGTTGGAAACTTTGAAGACAGGGAAAAAACTATTCCTTGCCTTTATTGATCTACGTCAAGCTTTTGACATGATCAATCGCGATCTGCTGTGGACAAAACTTCAAGTCTGGAATTGTCCGAGATCTATATTGGAGCCTATTCAAGCCTTACACTCTGGTACATCAATTCAAGTACGGCTAAACAACCAAGGAGACTTGTCATCAAAAATTCCGACACACAGGGGTGTGAAGCAAGGCTGCCCTTTGGCAGCTGAGCTTTTTAAGCTCCTTATTGCAGATGTCCCAGCTTGCTTGAACCGGGTCCAGTGTTTTTCTCCAAAAATCAACAACACTCGATAAACTGCATAGCATATGCGGATGACCTTGTCTTAATTGATCGTACCCAGATCGGTCTTCAACGGCTGCTGAGTACTCTCAGCGACTACTTAAAACAAAATGACTTAAACTTGAATGTTGATAAAACTAAGATAATGGCTATCGGTACAACAACCTCGCGGAAAGACCAAGCCTTCAAATGGACCATTGAGAATAACATCCTGTCATCAGTGAAGTCCATTCGCTATCTTGGCATCATGTTTAATAACTCCATTAACGAACATCACTGGATGCAAGACCTGATTGCACTGATGAACCAGTTTGCAATTCAAGGGGCCAAGATAAACAGGGAATATGGAAAATGTAGTCTGTCACCAGTTTTGATATTTTATGTCCAAAAGGTAATTCCAGCAATTGCCTTTGGTGCGGAGGCCGGATGGAATTTGGCCGCACAGATTTGCCATAAACTTGAGGCAATATTCTGGAGGCGTGTCTTAAGACTCGCAAACTATGTATCCATCACTGCGATTCGCTATGAGTTATCTTTGAACTCCCTACACTCTGTTGTAATCTGGAAATCTTTGACCGCCTGGAGGAAAATGTGCATAGCTGCACCGTCCCCCGCTTACCAAAGTTTGGCTGCGAAACATGAAGTTGCCAACAACCATCCGTTTTGCGCCTGGAAATCTGCTTTGGCAATCCACCTAAACAGCGCCGACATATCAACTGATGATTTAATTAATTTGCCACAGTTGGCAAAGATCAAATTTGAAAATTGGTCTTGGATTTGCAATTCAGAACTTCGAAACAAACTGAAATCCACGCTGAAATCGGAAACTACAGTGCATAAATTGAACGAACCTTGTCGATACCTAGTAAAATGTCCAAATTCACAATATCGTGAAAAATTCCTGACGTTTCGGCTGAACGCCATTCAGTCTAAAGAAATGCTGTGGCAACGCAAAAACAAGGACAATGCTGACAACATATGCCGATTTTGCCGCAACCCCACAGAAACGTCTTATCATCTAGTAACAGCATGCGCAGGGGTGAATACCCACCGACAATGCCATCTTGGGAAATATGCTCCACTGGACAACGACACGGCCAACTGGTGGGGCCGTGCAATTTCTGGACATGATATCCAACTCACATGTGCAGTCGTCAATTTTCTGGACTCTATTTTCTTAAGCCCTGAGGCGAAATTAATTAATTAATTAGCTAATTAACTAATTAACAAATTTCCACGTATGACCATGTAATCTTCGGATCTAAACACCAGTTAGTGAAGAGGTTGAAACCCTGATGTATGCATCTGCTAGTACATCTAGTTGTTTGGTTGTAAGACGTTCTTAGATGTACAGTTTCGTTTTCTATGTAACAAAAGTTATGGCTGACCAACTCTCTTTTTTAGTTGTGACACCATAACTGAAGTTTCAATAAAAAAATAAATAAATAAATAAATAAATACTCAGAGTTTCACAGGAGCTACAAGTCATGTTCCCTTTTCAAACACACTTCCAGTCTATATAGGAGAATGTGAGATGAATGTGCCTCTATTATATTCACAACAAACCCCAGTAAACATTTTGGGTCAAGATCTAATGACAAAACTATATGACAATCTCATTCACGGAGTAGGGCATAGTATGCTCAACTCCAGGAATGCACTATTCAAACATATGCAAAATGATTAGAGCATACGCAGGACACACAGCCATGAGAGCCATTCCATTAGAGCCAGAAATATTCGCGTATGGAATGCACATGCTAATGGCAGGGCTGCCAGGCCTTGCTGAAAAAACGATGAGGACCCCAGATGAATTTTTGTTCAGGCCAAGGATACCTATGCACAAGGAAAGTGGACAAGTATTTCCCTTGGTGATACACAGAACTGCAATACGAGGAAAAGTGGTTTTCATTGATGGTTATGATGCTGAAGGCTGAAAATGGTGTACAGTAATCGCCATTGAAGAGGGGTATAGATTGACTGACGTCACTGATGATGATCTGTTTGATGAACAAGCGGACGAAGGAGAAACAACAGTGGAGGTGAGCCTCACCTCTTGGGTGAAAATTATCAAAAGAGAAGTGCATCAGAAAATGATGTTAGCACAGAACCGCCCTGAATATTTTGAGAATGACATGGCCAAGGTTCCTGTCTCAGTGTAACCTCTGGGACGCTATGACGTAGGCCTATTGAAAGGAGTCAGAGAAGTGAAGATTAAACTGAAGCCAGGAGCAATTCTACCGAAAGCACGACAATATCCCAGGTCCAGGCAGGCAGATCAAGGGATATTTAAGACAATTTCGGCTATGATGGAGCAAGGCATCTTAGTGACGTCAGAGTTGTCATGCAATACTGTAGTTTACCCTATCAAAAAATCAAAAGGGGGGGCTAATTCAAGATCTAAGGCCGATAAATGATATTGTTGAGGCTGAGTTCCCTTTAGTCCTGAACCCGGCTACAATTCTATGTAACATACCTGTTGAGGCAAAATATTTCACAGTGATTGACTTGAAAAATGCATTTTTCTCAATCCTGTTGCACCGTGACTCACAAGTTCTGACGTCATTCACATTCAGACAGATGTGTCTGAAAAGCAAGAGGCTACCCCAGAGGTATTGTGAGTCTCCTTCTATCTTTAACAGAGTCCTGAAGATGGACCTAAGCAATATTATATTAGAGAGTGTTGTCTTGCAGTATGTGGATGACATATTAATTTGAAGCATGACAGAAGAGCAATGCAGACACAATTCTGTTCAGCTATTGACTATATTGGCTGAGAAAGGATATAAGGTTGACAAAGAGAAGTTACAGTATTGTCAACGAGAAGTACTCTACATAGGTCAGCTGATCTCACACGAGGGGAAAAGTGTTACCCCAGAAAGAGCTGAAGCAATACTAAACACAGCCAAGACACACACGGTAAAGCAGATGCAGAGTTTCTTAGGCCTCTGCAATTATGTCAGGGCATGGGTCTTCCTCTACAGCTCCTACACCAAGCCATTGCTTCAGGCCCTAAAGAAGGCACAAGTGACGAAAGAAAAGATTGAATGGTCTGAGACCATGGAGGAAGGATTTGCTGAGCTCAAGAGAACCATTTGCACGGCACCAGTTTTAGGAATCCCCAATTATGCAGTGGAATTTTACCTTTTCTCACACACAAATGGCAGCGTTATGACGTCAGTACTCACGCAGAGAACCACATTGGGGTACAAGCCCCTGGCATACTATAGTGGAAATTTGGACCCAGTGATGAGAGGCCATTTCCTGTGCGAACAAAGTTTAGCTGCCGCAGCGTTCGCCATAGAGAAAGCTACTACCATTATAATGGGATGCTCCATGATGTTGTTCGTTGAGCACTCGCTGTTTGCTATCCTAGAGAAGCCTAAAGACACACTGACATCTCAGAGAGCTTCTGCTTATGAAGTGATCACATTGAATCCCTCAATCAAGATAGTTCAATGCAAAATAGTGAACCCAGCTATGTTCATAGCCGAGCCAGTCACTGTAGGAAAGCCAATACATGACTGTGCAAATTATGAAGAATTCTATTATGAAAGAGAATGCACTGGCAGGAGTAGAAATTATTTTCATTGACGGTTCTTTGAGAATCGATCAAAATGATGGACAAAGATATACAGGCATTGCTGTAATGAAGCACACAGCAAACGGAGAGTTTAGAGTGCTTCTCAGTGCACGAATACCGTCACATTATTCAGCACAAGCTGCAGAATCATTGGCATTGATACTCGCGATTCAGAATCACGCAGATCTGGAAGTAACAGTGTACAGTGACTCGGCAATGTGACTTCTACGGTGCACACAGGATTAGCGTGCTGGAAAAGGAGGGGCTACCTCCGAGCGAACGGCATGCCAGTACAGCATGCAACCTTGTTAGACAGACTGATTAAGGCACTGCAGCTCCCAGTGGGCATAACAGTCATCATGAAATGCGCTGCCCACACGAAGGGGACAGATTTTATCTCATGAGGAAATCAAGCAGCAGACAAGGAAGCCAAGCGGATGGCATCCAAGAATGAGACGATCATGGATATGGAAGTTATTAACACTAATGAGAGAATGAGTGTCGCCCGAAGTACACCTGAAGGTTAAAAGGATATGGGGCAAAGACAATTGAGGGAACTCCAGGAGGAGAAAAATGTATGGAAGCGGCGAGGGTGTTCTTTAACCCCCTCTGACCGCTGTTGGCGACAAGACAGCACTGGTAAACCAGTAATGCCTATAGCCCTGTTAAAATTAGCTCTGGAGCAGTTACACTACCCAGCACACTTGACAAAAGAGAATCTAGCGGCAACACTCGTGGAAGACTGGTTCATACCGAATTTAGCAGAGCATGTTGCACTTTTTCTGGTGAACTGCATAATTTGCCAACGGTTTACAGCTGAGCACACATTGAAGGTAATTAGAGAAGTCATCCCAATGCCTAATGGACCTTTTCAACACTTGCATGTCGATTATGTCGATATGATTCAAGTATGTAACGGGTACAAGTATTTAATTGTTGTGGTGTGCCCATTCTCTAGATGGATAGTAGCAGGTCCATATACACACCCAGACTCTACCTGTGTGGCCAGATTTCTAGTGAGGGAGGTATTTCCCAGGTGGGGGGTATGCAAAGTCATGAGATCAGATAACGGGACCCACTTTGTAAATGAAGTTTTCGAGCAGATTAGCTTGTTGCTTGGTATAAAGCACAAGTTCTCGTCGGCGTATCCTCCGCAAGGTAACGGGATATGCGAGAATCTCAATGGCTTATTAAAGGAAAGGATAGCCAAGTTGAAGCTTACTCTAAGAAAGGGATGGTTGCACTGCCTTCCTTTGGCATTGTATGCACTCCAGAATCATCCCGGTTCTGACCATCATCTTACGATGCACGAAATAGCCACAGGAAGAAGAATGCGCACTCCACTGACACCCAGAGACAGAGCTAGATGTGATGCCCAGTCAACAGGAGAAATCTTAGGGTCTGAAATGCAAAATTACTTGAATTGCATGACATCTTGTCTTACTGTAATTTCAGGCCAGCTGCAAGGACGACGAAAAGGGTGCAGGGCAGCACGGAACACAGAAGGAGATATTACTGAAAGCACAGCTCAAGGACTTTGTGTTCCATCCATTTTCCCTGGAGACACTGTGTTGGTAAAAAACCATACGAGGAAAAGGTGGGACGAGCCAAGGTTTAACGGTCCCTTTACAGTGGAAGACTGCACTCCCTTTGCAATAAAGCTACAAGGAAGAAGAGCTTGGATATTTCTGGGCGACATCAAGCCATACATTGGAGAAGGCCCCCTGCCTGCACCCCAGCGCAAAGAGACAGCAGACAATGGGGAAGAACCACAGCATATGCAGATGAGATCCATGACGAGGAAGAAGGACGCATGAGCAGCAGCAAAGCAAAGACCAAGAGCTTTTGTGAAAAAGTTGTGGTTTTACTTTGGACATTCCTCTGAGCAAAAAGGAGGATAAAGACATATAAAACGGATACTCTGTGCATCCTAGTTGCAGGGTGAAGAAGAAAATTGCAATTATAAATCACAACATAGCCTGCCAAATTTGAACTTTGGACTGAGGCACACTGAAGCCTTATAAGGAAAAGAGAACATGCAAAAATTTGATCGAGGACACATAAGCTGGAAGAAAAACCAGTATCCTAACTCTTTCCGCACGATAACCTTGTTCGGAATCACTTATGGTGTCCCACAGTAGCAACATCACCAAAGATGTGGTGACATACTTCGATCTAGTGCTAAGATCGTACCCGTCAGTGTTGGGGAGGCTCACCAGTGTCACTGACTTTCTTCAAGATCCTGGAAACATAAAGACTATAAGGAGATTGCTCATTGTGATTGCCAAGCAGTTCCTCCTACTTCCTGAGTACAGCGAGGAAAAGCCAAATATCCCAAGCGGAGAAGGAAACGAATGAGCTTACCAACGTATTGTTCTTTCGCTTAATCGAAGAGTGTCCAGAACTTGTCTGGACAATGATAGATGTGTTAACTTTTCATCGAGATCCAGCAAATACAGAACGTCAGAGCATCATCCTAAATAGCATAGTTATACAAGTGGCTCTCCACGCAAACGGAAATTACCAACACTGTTCACAGTGAAGTGAAAAGGAAACAGTCCCAAATTCCAGCAAAGACAGGGCAAATGTCCCTGTCACCAGAAGACAGCAGGCTGGCAAGCAATGTATTCTTCCACCTAATTGAGGACTTTCCAGAGCTTTTGGGGAGACTGATCGATGTTGACGTCCTCACATACATCAGAAACCCAGCAAATTCCGCACAGATGATCATGCTCCTGCATGGTATTGTGATGCAAATCAAGCTTTCTAACCATCAGCAGAACTATTTGAGAAGATTTTAAATTTTCCTCCGAGGGACAGATCGAGAGAGCAGTGTCAAAGAATTCATTTGCTTTCTTTTTCTTTTTCTTTTTTATACTGTCAAGGGCACAGCATGTCTTCGGGAATGAAGCAGATAAGAGGCGTAGACTGGGAGCTGATACATTTTGAACATGCACAGTAAAGAGACTTATTGAATTATTGCTTGATTTCTGACATTCCCCATAGCCTAAACAAGAAAACTGTATGCAGAACTAACAGACAAATCCAGTGGTCTGACAAGGAGAGACAATTGTTTAAGCTCTACAGCTCACAAATATAACAAACAAGATCCAGAGACAATATTACTTAGAATTTGTATTAAAAGTTAACACATTTTTACAGATGATTGAGATGGGGGTCCAGAACAGTACTCTAGTCCGTTCGCAGGAGGAGAGACAGTCACAGTTTCCTGGACCTAAATCCTGCCGCCTAACCTACAGGGGCATAATGTATTTGTGTATTATATTCATCATCATTTTACTGTCATTAACGATCAGAACTGCATTTTTTATTGGTGTACGAAGCGTTCCAATCCTAGTACACCCACCTAATGATGTACGTATGACACCCACAAAAGAGCCCAGAGCCTTTATAGTAATTCCAGTCCCGAGATCTGATAATGGAGTGATTGAACTTGAGATGGATGTGATTAGCAATGACACACACACACTTGTGGTAACAAGCAAATCGAAAGGCCAGAGACAGGGTCGGCAGAGTATGAATGAAAAAAGGTTACTGACAACCACACGCATGCAAACAGTGAATGCACATACACCAGGCCTAGTGTCAATGACTGCAGAGCCACAATCCAAAGTCATAGAGAAGAAGAGACTGCCCACTGTGAGAAGTTCCACGATAAGTGAAGTGCAAAGACAAATTGACAAAACTGAACTCCGGAAGAAACAAAAGGAGCTGAAGAATAAATCCACAGAGACAACATTGCCGAGCATATATGTTCCAGTAAAAGGGACAAGTACAAGTTCTACAGTACAGCCATATACTGAACCCAAGCCAGAGTGGATGCGGACATTTCTAACAAGAACAAAAAAGATATATGAGGACAAAGAAGGAACAGCCAGACTTTTGTCTACTCAAATGGCACAGATGAGGAGGCCTGCACCATGGACCAGGATAACTGAGAATCCTCCAGTAAGAAAAAGCCATATAGATGCATTCAGGGATGTAGTTATAGCAAACTACATGAAAACCTTAAGGATCAAGAGAAGCATGCACAGAGACGACAGTGAACTAAACGCTTATGTGGACAGCACAGCACATTTGGGAAACAACATTTGGTACCAACACATGAAGGAAGTTGGAAGATGAAGTTCAGAGGGGGAATGCTTTGTTTGTGCACTCCTACCATAGAGCATGGGGAAGTCCAAGATCTTCGTAGCTGTAGAAATTGATGTCCAGACAGCACACTGTCTTTCGCATGTAGCAATGTGCAAAACCAGAGGCCAGTTCATGGGTAGTGATGCCTCACTGAAATGGGCAACTGAAAAAACTGATCCTGATGAAGATGATTATGTTCAAGACATAAAGACAAGAGACAGAGCTCATACTCTGGGTTCCGGAAGCACTTCAAAACCTTCCTCTTTGCCTCTGCTTTCTCCCCCCCTCTCCCCTGCTGAATTCCTGGCTGATACTGCACTGGTTACCTGGCCACCCTTCTGTTCTTGGGCCCAGGCCCCGCCACTGCACACCCGCACTGCCTCCCTGGCAACCCTTGCACCTGGGGACTGTTTTCTGTAGCCCTACAGTCTCCTACCAGCACTTATCTGCACTTACCCTGCACTTGGCGCCTTCTGGCCGTTACTATCTTGTTATTCTACTATCCTATGTATTGCACTGCCCCTCTCCCTTCCCCCTTGCACTTTTCCCTTTCCCCCCTCCCACGCACTTGCACAATCTGAATGACACTTGGCCTAGTAAGATCGTTGTCTGTCTTCCCTTGTTCCCCCTCCCTTGCCTCGTCGCGCCTTGAAACACTTGTGTATAGGCGCGTTATAAATGCCATATCATATCATATCATACTAGGAATCATGTGATCAGGTATGATATGATATAGCATTTATAACGTGCCTATACACAAGTGTTTTGAGGCACGACAAGGCAAGGGAGGGGGAACAAGGGAAGACAGAAAAAATGATCCTGCAAGGCCAGGTATCATTCAGATTGCGCAAGTGCATGGGGAGGGGAAAAAGGGAAAAGTGCGAGGGGAGAGGGAGGGGAAAGTGCAGTACATGAGATAGTAGATAACACGATTAAAAAAAGACCACTGGTGGCAAGTGCAAGGAAGTGCAGACATAAGTGCTAGTGGGGGACAGTAGGGATACAGAAAACAGTCCCCAGTGCAGGGGTTGCCAGGGAGGCAGTGCAGGTGGGCAACTGGTCGGGCCTGGGCCCGAGAGTCAGAAGAGTGGCCAGGTAACCAGTGCCGTTTCAGCCAGGAATTTATCATATCATCATATCATATCATGTCATATCATATCTTATCATATCATGTGATCAGGTACGAGAAAACTGGAATGAAAGGAGCGGAAATCAGATGGGAAGTGAACAAGAAGCTAAATGTCCAATGGAAAACTCAAGAAGAGGCTCAAAGTTGGAAGAACAGAGACCAAATGCAGATTTGGGGAACAGTTCTTTCACGAGACGGATGGGAGAAAGGAGAAGTAATTTGCAGGGCATGGATAGTCCACGAAGCCTGCAAGGAAGCAATTGAAAATTCACAAAGGATATGCAAGCCATTATGGCCAAGGCTTGCAAAACTGCTGACATGGGTCGAAGACAGAGGAGGACCGTTACAGATAGTACCACTGGAGAGCTCAAAATTGTGTTTCAGGAATAATGGCACAAGGAAGATGGGAGAGGATCAGAACTGTGGACGAATCTTTGATGCTCCAGGAATGATGCATGGAACTGCAGTGATTATGGATCATTATTGGGCATGTGGATCCAAAGTATACATCAGACTGCCGAGAAACTGGGGAGGTATATGCACAATAGTGAATGTCCTTGTTCCAGCGTTGGTAATCCCGAAAAGTGACCTGGATATTGACAGTTTCCCAAAAGCAGATGCACACCTAAGAAAGAAGAGATCTGTGGAACTGTTGACCCAAATGAAAAGGGAGAATTACTTCTCTGCCAAATCAGAAGAAGCTTTTCATGCAATCCCATATGAACACAGGCTATTTAGCCTCACCTCATCAGTGTTTACAACAATTTTTATGCCAAGATTTCAAGTTGGAGTAAATACTAAATGGTTGCAGATAACGAGATGGGAACTACTGCAGACCATCAACACAACCATAAAAGGATTCAACGCGATCAAGGAGGAGTTAAGAGCAGTCCGACTGATGACAATCCAGAATAGATATGTGCTTGACATGATCACAGCCATGGATGGAGGAGTTTTTGCAAAAATCGGAGAATCATGGTGTACATTTATACCTTCTCACAATGAGGAAAATGGAACTCTAACAAAAGCCATAGGTATGCTGATAGAACTGCAGAACCAGACGATGGTTGAGACGGACGAAGTTGATGATGACTGTTGGTTTGGATCATTATTCTCATGGGTTCCACAATGGATGGCAGATGCATTCAAGTTTCTAGGAGCCCTGTTAGTGATGATACTGCTAGGATTCTGTGTTATCAAGAGAATAATCTCCCAGTGCCAGAAAACTGCGAAAAAAGCCACAGGGATGAAGATCATGATTGATGTTGAGCCAGGATGGAAGCCCAAAGACATGACTGACGAAGAAATAAGAGATTTTGTGAAAGCTAGTATTCATGCACCAGAAGGAACAAGGTTTCTATATCCCAAGAAGCATAGAAATTATGTGGGAAGGTAGGTTTACTGCAGCCCAAATGGACAGTGTCAACTGATGACATGGAATAAAGACAAACACGTGAGAACAGCAGGAGTCTGAAAGGAGTCATAAAAATATGTACTCCAAAGAGACATTTCTCCAGACCATCTTGTATAGACCCAGAAGGTGAAATAAAAATGGACCCAGATGATGAAGTGAAGGTGAATGCAGAAGAACCAAAGAAGATGGATTCAAAGAAGGACGTGAAAGTGGTCGATGAATCGCCAAAAGGGGGGAGTGTAGAAGAGGTCCCAAATACAAGCCGCACTCCAACCGTCCATTTTGAAGTACCAGGAACATTCACATCGAGATATGTGATGTATGATCAGCAAATAAACCAGCAGAGAGCCGCAGTGGGGCTCTGTCCAGTACCTATCAGAAGAACGATGCCTATCAAAGTACCAGTACCGAGGAAACCATGGACAGTAAGGTAGCCATTGAGAAAGCCATATCAACAAATGAGATGAACCGAAGATCACCTGAGTACAGTCCCTGAAGAAACCAAAAAGGTCCTATTGGAAGATGAATGGTGATGTCACGAGAACATGGACTGACTCACCTATAGAAGAAATGACGACCAGAGAATGACGTAAAGGGACGAAACGCCATGAACAAGGATAGCGTGAACTTTGAGTGTGAAGGCGATGTCAAATGTAAGAAGCTTAAGCTGTTAGCTTGGCAAAGATATTTGAGCAGTTTACACGTGTATATATGCTTGGAGCCGCAAGAAAGCTAAGAGAATCGTGTGGCTTGATATGCTTAGTAGAGGGATAGTGCGGCAAGCGCCATATACATATCTACCTCCACTTTATATGAAGTATACTTCCACTTTGCACAAAAAGCTGAATCAAAAAAAATGACTAAGGCCATTCGAGAAAGGTTTCACATTCAACGACATCAGGAGCTGAGCAGCAGAAACAAAACTCAGCAGAGGCAACTTATGCCTAGGGAACCAAGGTCTTATCCATCAAATTGAACGAGCAGTAGCTACAATTAACTGAAGCAAGGACCAGAATATGCTGCTTTGAAGGTGCAAGATAAGAAGGCGAAGGCAGGTGGTGGGTGAACATAAAATCAAATACACAAAGTGTTGAAGAAAAGGCAAATCCACGGTGTATGAATCACGTGATCAGCGAACGAACAGAGCAAGACCCCCACACCTACGTATGGCTGTGAGCCAGGAGAAGATATCTAGACAGAAGATGCAGTCTCGAGGCCAACCACAGCGCAATAATTGACACATAGCCACTATAGTGATGATTGATTGGAGGAAGGCCGGGTGAGTTGAGGGGCACCCTGCACCTGGCCCACCATTCTGCGTGCTGCTAAGCAAAGTGAGAAAGTATGCATGGGATTGGTGCCAACCCAATCACAGTGGACCAAGTAATCTAGGGTCCTAAAGTTAGTAGAACCAATAGGACGTTGTACTTTTAGTGACATCTGCAGTAGTCATTTTTGAAGGAAGGGTTTAGGTGCCCAGCTGACAGTGTTTACCGAGTCTCCTCACTCCGTTACCATATACAGATATAGTACCTATAGTAAAGTTACCTTTTCCGAACCAATACAATTGCATGTCAACTTTTGAGTGTTATACGTCAGTTATGATGAGTTTTCAGTATAAATGTTAGGATTTTTATGAAGTTCATTGGAGTTGAAGTGAGAAGGACGATCCCACCATTGCTGATATTCATGACTCCCCGTTTTTTGTACTTGTCATTAAACGGACTCCCTTTGCTAAACCGTTGAGTTGTCCTTATTGATTGGTGTTGAAGTATATATCTGCACCTCCATCCATCTCACGGGTGCTACTATCTTGTCTTAAAGTGCTTCTGAGTAAACTCCGAGTCTATGGGCCGGTCAGGGGTCTCGGAGCACAGATGCAAAACCATTGCAAGCCAAGGCTTTGGACTATCTGGCTCATTTGATCACTATATCTGGGCGATTCCCACACCACTCAAAGCCAAACTCTAGTGAGAGTGTAATTAGTATAAAATCCACTTACAAGCATGCTCACTGTATGCCTCCCCCCAAAGAACGATCACTGGGACTTCAGACTCACCCCATCGCTCATTCTTTTCAGATGAAAACTAAAGACCTCTTGTTCTGTAGCTATCATCCCTTGCTATCGCTCGCAACCATGCCCCACGTGCCCCCTGGCCTTGCGAGTTCCCCACGCCTTCTCACTATACCTCCGTAATTGATCTGCTACTCACCACCTTCAGTAATATGTATACTACACATACTCACACATGCTACATGGTGCACATGTAGCCAGTGCTTGTAGGTGTACCCTTCTGCAGCCTGCTGATCTTTAAAACTAGCAGGCCGATTCATGGAATTAATGTGCGCTGAAATTTTCTGCGCAAGCATGCGAAAGCGTGCGAATCGCAGTGCCAGTGCAAAATTGCAGCGAAACCTGCGCACAGCGATTCATGGAAGTCCGTGTGCGAGGAAATTCCAGGATGTGTGCCAAAATTCTGTGTGGCGCACGCTGGCGCACATGTCTCGAACAGCGTGCGCTAAGCACACAGCGAAATCACACATAGCGCGGCGCACACAACAAAAGTAGGAGGAACAGGGGCGTGACACGCAGAATGGGGAACAACTTGTGAAAATGTGGGCGTCACGGGGAAAGTACAGGAGGCAAGTGCGCGGAACGCCCACACGCACGTTCAAAACATGTATTCATGGAATCGAACGGGGCTAACGCGTGCGCCAAAAAAGACGCGCTAATCCAGAAACAGGTACGCCAGCAGGAAGCAGGCATACGTGGACCCGCGCAGCATAAAAGTGCGCGCAAACAACAAACAAGCACAGACGCCAGGATGAATATACCGTTCCTAGCAGCAGTGGTCGTGGGATACCGCAGGAGGAGGAGGATAGTCAGGTCCAGAATTTTTACACCCAGAACCAGCCTTTTTGGGATGCCTGATGACCAGGTGTATGGGAGGTACAGGTTTCCACCTCACATAATACTCGACTTGGTCAGTGAGTGGGAGGATGACCTCACATCACCCACCCTGTGCTCCCAAGCACTCAGCCCCCTGCATAAGGTCCTCAATGTACTGCACTTCTTGGCCACTGGATCATTTCAACGGACAACTGCTGTAGTGGGGGGGGTGTCACAGGTGGGCCACGCAGTCACGCTGCCTACACCAGGTCTTGGCCATCATGACTGCACACCCATCAGTCCGCAAGCACATATACCTGCCCAGAACACCTGCAGAAAGGCAGGCTGTCGTCCAGGATTTTTACAGGGTGGCACACTTCCCCAAAGTGCTAGGTGCCATTGACTGCATCCATGTGGCTCTACGTCCCCCCAGGGCATCAGAGCACATCTACAGAAACCGCAAGCACTGGCATTCCATCAACGTCCAGGTAGTATGTGATGCCAAGGGAATCATCACCTCAGTATATGCCAACTATCCAGGGTCCACCCACGACAGTTTTATCTACAGAATGTCAACCCTAAACCGGGACCTAGAAGCTGGGCGGCATGGCGATACATGGCTGCTCGGTGAGTATAAATGCCACAGCACATGCATGCATGTCAGATACTGAGCAATGTCACAACCCCACTAATGATACCCATCACCACCTCCCCAGGGGACAGTTCCTACCCTCTGAGCAGCCACATGATGATGCCAATTCGGAACCCCACCATGCCACCCGAGGTAAGATACAACACAGCCCACATTGCAACCTGGGGCATAGTGGAGCGCACATTCAGAGTGCTCAAGTCACGCTTTCGCTCCCTTGACCGTTCTGGCGGGCAGCTGTTATACGTTCCCCCAGTAGTGTGCAGGATCATAGTGGCAGCATGTGTCCTGCACAACGTTGCAACATGCCGGGGCCTGCCCGTGGACATGGTGGTGCCCCCACATCCCCAACCACAAGCACGACCGCTGCGCATGGGAGGGAAAGGGCACGGGGTGAGGCAGCCCGTACACAGCTGGTGGATAATTACTTCACCTAAAATCACACCCCTGTGGAGTGCACACAGCCCTGGCACATACCAGCTGACAATCAATGATGATGACATAAGGGACAGTCAACTGTCACAACCATACCAGCCTGAGATTGGTCACCTGGAAGTGTTACATTGTGTGCCCTACCTACACAAACACCACTAATACTGTGTCATCAAAAGACACACTTCTATGCTGCAAAAACATTACCCCCTTGCAAAATACAACATGACAACAGTGCCATGTCACCCAACCCCTCCCCAGCATCGCCACCCAACACACCATGGCATGTCATGCTATGTGAGAGCAAACAAAGCAATCCCCAAAATATCAATCACACATGTGTCAAAGTACAGTGTCCTCAATGGAAACTGCCCACACACAATATGCTCCCAGTAATGTAGAACTAACAACACACATGACCAAATATTTACCAACAATACAATGCAGCTACACAACCTCAAACATAGCATAAACATGACAGTACTAAGTTAAAGTAGTGGTAGTCTTACAACCTGATCATGCCAGCACATCGGCCACTTCCAACTGTACAGTGCTGCTGCCACGCAAATGTCCAAGTGCACTGCTTACAACATGAAGTCCATCTCCAAAGTAGACGGCCTGGTGAAGACATGAGGAATTAACCTGCAAATTAGGTGAAAGACATGGATGCACAAGCACATAGCAATACACCATGCAGTGTACAATTCAACAACAATATCCACTAGGAATGTATACACAGTATTGACTACAGACTGCCCACACAGGTCATGGGAGTTCTACGCCACCGTGTAAGTCAATGTCACTTGGGTACACCCTTTGCAAGCCCCTGGAAACGGGAAGCAGGTGGGGTGTGTGTCTCATGAACCCAAGCATCTAACCCAAACTCAGAACAAGCCTGCATGTGCCCAGCCGGAATACAGTGGATGCCCACGCGAGCCACACAAGGCAACACACTGCAAAAAAAAATAATAATCAAAAATCAAAAATCAAAACTGGCCGTGTGGGGGCAAGGGGGGGAGGCCACCCAGGAGGTCCGAGGACAAGGTGCGCACCAACACCCACCTGTGCAGATGTTGGGAAAAAAAACACCTCCATGGGCTCATGGCCTGCACGGCTATGCCAATGTGGGAGAACTGCTGCTGTCGCTATCATCACCCTCTGCTGCTGCCACAGGAGGTGGTGCTGCCACAGGAGGTGGTGGTGCAATGGAAGGTAGCCCATGCAAAGCCCTGGTATGGTCCACCATGGCAGCAAGCATGCGGGTGTGGAAGGTCTCGTTTTGGAGGGTTATAGTGCGGAGATCCCCATGCAGCACCTGACGTGATGCACGGATCTCCTCCCGAGTTGCCTGCATCTCAGCTGAGAGCGAACCTGTGAGCCGCTCCAGCTGCTGTTCTGTCCTCAAGTTAGTGGAAGCCTCAAGGTCAACAAGAGTCTCCCTGAGGGGATGGAGTTCTACCCTCAGGGCTTCCCTGTGGCCCTGGGACTCTATTGATATCGAGTGGCTTAGAGTTTACAGTACCGCCCGTCTGTCCCTGTTGGACGCCAACATGTCCTCCCTGTGTGATTGGCAAATGGAGTCTGTTGCCTGCTGTAGTAGCTCCATCTGCCTTTCAGGGGGGACAATGGAAGTGGCCACCCTCTCCATTGCTTGAGCCATCATCTCAACTGATGCTGCCTGTTGGGTTGCCATACAGTAAATGGATTGTTCCCATGTGGTATTGCCTGGTGGCGTACGGCCACCGTGTCGGCGGGCACCACACCTGTTTGGGGCAAGGCGATCTGCGCCTTGCTGTGCCGGCACTGCTTGAGGCTTCAGGACTGCATTCCCCCTCTGATCTGCTGGCCCAGGAACAGGATCAGATGTTGTGGAGTGTGACCCTGCATCCGTAAACACCAAAGACGGATTTACCAACACTGACATCCCCATAGAGGGTTCTACCCCTGGTACAGGTGGGTTGGACAGAACAGAATCCCTGCCAAAAACACTTACCTGCGACGGCACATAGGTCTCATCATCCGAATAAGCACCTGAATAGAGGTCTGGGGAGGTGCACCCAGAGGCACCCCTCGAACGAATGTTCTGCAGCAAGATTGGGTTCTCACCCACCACCACACCATGTCCCCCACTGGTGCCCGGTCGTGCCTGAGATTCCTCCTGGGTCTGCACCATCTCCTCAACCTCAACAGCATCAAGTGCGTCATCCCCTGTAAAAACATGAAAGACAAAAAATGGAAACAGGCATTAGCACCATAGCACACAAATAGGCCTGACAAGCTACATAACCAGTACATGATTTACACGATTTACACATGTCTCGCATGACTATAACCCTCCCATGCATGCACTGTCACTGAGTTTGAAGGGGACCCAAAAGGCAGACACTGATGACACCTACATGGAAGAGCAACACATTTGCTGCATGCTGGGTAGCACTGCCATCACACATTGGCCTGTGAGTGGCATGTCCAATACACATACATGACACATGCCATCACACAGATGGCATGTACCATAGCCATGGTAAATTCCACATGTCAGTGAATGAATACTGCCAGCCATCCATGTGAGATGGACATGATGAGATGAAAAATGCTACATAGTGTGACAAAATAGGCATGTGCCACACACTGCAACACATCCAGTGTACAAAAATACAGTGAATGCAGGCAGATGTACACATCAATGGTTTGTCATTTCAACATGACAGGAAACAACTATCATGTTCCACATTCAAACAGGCCCCATAAATTCCTGTGATCAGGCCAATACTCAATTAGCCTGAATGGTCAAATAAGGTAACACATGTGGTCCAATGTGGGGTTCATCAATGACAGAAGCATGTCACAAATGTGACAATAGGGCTGAGGAATGCGTAGCCAAAGTGGGAGAATTGAAACAATCAGCCTGAACAAACACTGAAATATACAAACAATGTTGTTGCAAGATGCCACTTCAAGGGCAACTGCCGTAATGTTGATCCAAATTACTAATGTGGGCAGAAAGGATAGTGCCACACCCAAATCCAAGGCCGCTGAATGTTTTGGATGAAGCACATGGGTGACCCATACCACTCAGGCACACACACCCTCACCTGGCACTCAATCAGAACCCGTCACCCAAACAACATACACATGCATTACACACACATGCATGGGCACTCACCGGACAATGCTTCATAATCAGCTAGTCCTCCCACACCTTGGATCTGTTCCTCTGTGACGAAGGCCCCAGCAACAGACTCATGTTCAGTGAGTTTGTTGTCCTCTTGTGGAGACCCACCGCCAGTCACCAGAGTAGCAGCATAATTTGAGGCTAGCTTGTTCTTTGCTCTGCGTTTCAGGTCATTCCACCGCTTGTAGCAATCATCAGTTGAGAGCCTCACAAATCCAAGGGCACTTATGCGGTCGGCGATGGTCTGCCAGTGTGCCTTACGTTGACCAGGTGTGGTCTTGGACCCTGCAGTCACCACCATTTCGTGGCTATGTGCCGACACAGCCCACAAGTGCATCAAGTTCCGTCTCATTGAAGCAAGGCTTCCTTGAGGTACCAGAGTGTGTAGCCGTGTCTGGGGTCTCAGCCTGTCGTGCCAGAGCACCCTTCTTCCTCTTCTTTAAAGGTGGAGCAGAGCCAGAGTGGCTTACACCGCTCTGGTCAGTAGGGGCAGAATCACCGGTGGACTGGGTAGTAGGAGTGTGGGAATGCACAATGACCATAGGTCTTGATGCAGGCATTGGTTGCAGTGTAATGTTGGCAGGGGGAACGTCAGTTTGATGGACTGGGACTGACACTGTCGTGGCTGGGAGAGTCAGAGCTGGGGCGGATGGAGCGGCAGCTGCCCCTGCAGCCTCCCCACCCTGCATACTTGGGGCAGCAGATGACATAGCTGCCCCAGATCCACGTGGATTGGTGACAACAACTTGCACCGCCACACGTGGCCTAGACTTGCTGACCTGGAAGTCAGCCAGGGAGTCATCCTGTGCAAGGTCAGGTGCCACAATGGGCTGGTCCAACAGGGGCTGAGCTTGGATGGTGTCAGCCACGTTTCCCTCAACCATGGGGGGGGCATGGGTGTCTCTGATTGTTCCTCCACACATGGGGGCATAGGGGCACCCTGCAAATCCCGTCCACGTCCCCTACCGCGCCCACCACGCCCACCTTTTGAGGGTCGGCCACCTTTGCCTCCCTTACCGCTTGGTCTCCTCCCAGCCATGGCACTGATGTTGTTGTGCTTATGGGAGTTGCAGTAAACTATTGTCCTGGGCAATTGGGGGTCAAAGGAGTAGGATACCAGATGGAAATCGTACCCTAGTGCTCTAACAAGGCTGTCTGTGACCCCTGGGGGAAGATGACGGGTCACGCAATGCACATGCAGCCCAAAATAAAAAAATAAACATGCACGCAACCCCTCATAGACCACGTGTGTGAAAAAATGAACTCGCACTACGCTGTGGCACCCAGAAACACAAAAATAAGTGTATGCGTAATAAACGCACCTACAATGACCTCTGAAGAGGAACGCGACACACGGGGCAAGCACAGTTGCTAAGTACGTGCGGAACTCACCATCTGCCTGGAAAAAGAATGTGAAAAATATGCTGTGAAGTAATCGCGTGTGAACCGACAAGAAGTACATATTTCACCCACTCGCTCTCCACAAAAAGCACGTACAAGGAAATGGCGTCCTACACGCAGCTTTTAAACCGGCCCACACGTACACATCAGAGACGCGTGTACGCAGGCGCTTTCATCCAATTACACGCGATGACACTCTGACGTGCAGTTTTTCCACGTGTGCTCTGTCATCACGTGCTATGAGGGAAACGCCTGCGCGCGCAATGTATCTTACGCGCCTACGCGCTAAGGGCCTTTGGTCCAATGGAATCGCATGCGTGTGCTGATGCGCTTGCGCGTTAAGGCCCTTTCCTCGAATTACACGCTGGCGTGCAAGATTTTCACGTGCCAAATCACTCCGTATCAAGCTGGCGACGCAAAAACACACTTAAGACCACGCTCCTGCCCTGAAGGCCATTTTCCTGCCCCCCATAGCCCCGCGCACGCTCCCACCTGCCATCTGCTGCTGCCTGACTGCCTGCTGCCCACGTGCTCTGTTATTTGGTGCCTGCACATCAGCCATCTGCAGGGGTCCAGTTGCTGTGTCCACCCCTGCTGGAACTGAAGACTCCCGACTGGGATACCATCGCTCCACAGCCCAGCCCCAGGACCCAGTTGCCCACCCACGCCTGCCTCGGGGGTCGCCATGTCGGGGCAAACACCATCTGAGACCACTGGCGACCCCCAGCCAGAGGGGCAGAGGGCCACCAGCTTCAGTCAGAAGGAAGTTGCTGTCCTGGTGGAGCATGTCCTGGGGCATTATGATGCCCTCTTCGGAACATCACGCGCCAACAAGGAAGGACGTGATAGGATCTGGGACGACTTTGTGGTTGCCATCAACGCAGAGGGGGTGGCAACCTGCAACATCAAGCAAGTCAAGAAGCGCTGGGAGGACTGAGGTCCAGGACCCTCAACAAGGCCTGGCGCCTCGTGGACGGGGGCCGGGGCAGCATGAGTACCATCCAGATGAGGGTCCTGGAATGCGTAGGCCCAGCGCTCCACGCCCAGATCCTTCGGAGGCAGACCCGTCCGGAGTTGCGCAGTAAGTGGCCAAGCATTGCTGTGTGAGACAGGGCATGTTGCAGGGTGCTGGTTGTCTGATACTTGCCTGTATGTGTGACATAGGCCATGTATGGATGTGTGTGTGCAGGGACATCATGGTCATGCATGTGAGACCAGTAATGTGTGAACCACATGGTTGGTGCATGTGTTACAATGCAACATGCGGAGCAGCATGGGGAATGCACACATTAATACATGCCTGTCTCTGTTATTGGACATGGATGGGGTGTGAGAGATGGGTGCTGCTGTCATGGACATGTATGGTGTCCATGTCTGTGTGTCTGACTTGCGTGTCTGTGACTTGTAAATGCCATGGATGCATGACACATGTCTGTGACAATGTTCAGATTCACTGATGCAGCCTACTCATCCTTGTATCCACTGTGTCTGGGGTGTACGAGGCCAGATGGATGAAACTACGGTGAAGTGTGTGCATGTAATAGGCATGACCCATGATGCATGTGAGTTTCAAACCAGCATTGTATGTTTCAAGAGTCCCTTGGATATGTATGCTAATGTTCATAGCATGCGCCATGCCTGTTACTGCATGTGTTTTGCCTGCACAGACCCATGTGTTGTGGAGGGACATGATGGAAGTGATGTTTGATAGTGCCACTCATCTGCTATTGCTTGCTGTCTAGGGGACCACTGTACAGTACCCTGATGTTTGTGTTCTATGTCTCCCTCTACACAGCGGCAAGTGATGAAGAGGGCGGAGACGTCACGGAGGAGCAAAGCAGTGGGGATGCCACCACCGGCTGGTGACGCAAGGCCCAGTCACCCTCCCAGAATTTACCATCGTCCGGGAGTGAGGGGACTGGTGCTGCGTCTGCCACTACGGCTGCAGCGGAAGGGGTGGGTGAGCCCCAACAGGGGCTTGCAACGGCGGAAGACGGTGTGGAGCCATCCAGGTTGGTGGTTTCCACAGAGGAGGAGGAGGCCGCTACTGAGCCGCACATGGGGCCTGGTGTGGGTGGTACCACTGGTCCAAGTGGTGCAGTCCAGGGCCAGGGACAGGAGGCAGCACAGGTCACCGCGGAGGGGCCTGTGCATATCGCTGTCCCTGACCCTGTGACTGCACCACCATGCACCAGCAGGGATGCCCCATCCCAGGCCCGTCCGCAGGTAGGGGGGATGTCCATGTCATCTGAGACTCCTCTACCTGCGGACGAGGGGACCCCTGGCCGTATGGAGAAGGTCCTGATTGGTGTTGCGTTGCGCACGCGTGACATTCGTGATGACGTGCGTGCTTCCCGGGGGGAGCACGCACTTCATCACGAAGAGCAGCGTGCCAACGTGGCCCAGTTGAGAGTGTCCATGGTTGGGGGTTTTGTACATGTGTCGGCCACTCTGGCGGCCCTCTCCTCCTCTGTGGAGACTATGCGCCCGTCATTCTCCATGCCGTCTTCCGGCCTAGATGCTACCAGGGCCCCCTGTGGACCTGCCCTGACCAGCCGCCAGCTCGGTGGGGATCCCATCCCTGCCACAGTCGGGAGTCGGAGGTCCAGCAGGGGTGCACACCACAGCAACTGGACCCCAGCAGATGGAGGATGTGCCGGCATCATCGAGCAGGGCACGTGCACGACGGCGTTGGAGGATTCCATCAGCCTGGATGCCGTTGTGCTGGCAGAGGCAGTTGCGTCGGAGGCAGCGGCAGGCTCAACGTGGGAGGCATCATGGCTCGGGGCCATCTGCATCAGAGGGGCAGCAATCAGCCGGAGGGCAGGAGGACCCTGGAATGGGAGTGTCTTCAGTGTGGCAGCGGTTGGGCCAGCAGATAGGTGCGGAGCGGCGGCGGATGAGGAGGCACGGCTCACAATGGTCAGGGCGGAGAACTCCATGCGCAGGGCGCTGATGCGGGCTGAGTGCCTCAAGGGAATTTGCAGGGAGTTGGAGGTGGACATGGCGTTATCCCTGCGAGACCTCGGGGCCAGAGAACAGACCCGCCTCCAAGACATTGAACAGGAGTTCGATGATGACCTGGCCCATGACATCAACAAGTGAGCCGTTGGACTCGCCCGCCGCCATTGTATATAGTTCATTAGTGTTAAGTTTCATTTCTGTTTTCTTTCATTTGGGGTGCATGGACTATGCCCCACATTTTTGGATATGGTTAGTAATTAGGTAGCTTTCATTGTAGGTTTCATTTATGTTGTTGGGCTCATGGACCCTGGATTTGCTATTTGTACATAGTTTTACAGTGGATTTTTCTCCTTCATCTTTATTTTTCTTCACCATGGAGCAATGGATATTACGCTTTTCTTTCCCTTTGGATTTGCTTTGTTGGACGGTGACTTTGGACACATTTTCAATTGGATTAATTTGGATTCTCATTTTATTTATTTATCATTTTTTGGGACATGCTGCATTTTGATTATTATTGGCATTATTGTGTGTTTTTATTTCATTCCCTTCATTTTGACTTGAATACATTTTTGTTTCTTACTTCAATGTGTGGTCTTCTCTCATTGGTTTCATGCATGTCACAATGTGGGTTTTCTCAGTCATGTGTTGCCATTGTGTGGGTCTGACAGACTTGTACTCATGCGCATACTGCTTATTTGTGATCTATCATGTAATGGTGATTTCAATTTGGAGTGGATGTAAAGCTTGGTTGGGTGTTCGGACTGGGGTGCTGTGGGGTGGGATTTGTGTGGCCATAAGAGCCAGGGATCTGGATTGTGATGACGTGTTGGCTGGGGGACATGTGTCGGGGCCTGCTGGCAGGTGCCCCTGACTGCTGGGGGCTGGGGGTGCAGGGGGACATGTGTGGGACATGAGTGGGGGCCTGCCCCTGACTGCTGGGGGGTGGGGGTGCAGGGGGACATGTGCAGGGGCCTGCTGGCAGGTGCCCCTGACTGCTGGGGGTGGGTGTGCAAGCTGACATGTGGCTTGGCTGGGGGGCATGCCCAGGGGTGGGGGGTAGTCCCCTGTGGTGTGGGCTGCCTGCAGGTGCCATGGGGGGTGTAGAGGGAACACCTGAGAGGACCCACACTGCCAATTCACGTATAGGACTCACCACGCACCCCTGAAATTCACATACCCCGCTCTGACTGCAAAATCGCATGTGAAACTTCCCGCGAACCCCAGTTATACACGTACCCCACTCGCACAGGCCTTTTCGCGTGTGAAACTTCACGTGAACCCCCGTAATACACGTACCCTGCTGAAATCGCGTGTGATACTTCCCGCGAACCCCAGTTATACACGTACCCCACTCGCACAGGCCCTTTCGCGTGTGAAACTTCCCATGAAACCCCGTAAAACACGTACCCTGCTGAAATTGCATGTGAAACTTCCCGCGAACCCCAGTTATACACGTACCCCACTCGCACAGGCCCTTTCGCGTGTGAAACTTCGTGCGAACCCCCGTAATACACGTGCCC
This sequence comes from Ambystoma mexicanum, assembly GCF_040938575.1. Classification (NCBI taxonomy): domain Eukaryota; kingdom Metazoa; phylum Chordata; class Amphibia; order Caudata; family Ambystomatidae; genus Ambystoma; species Ambystoma mexicanum. Next base: position 731,836,201 of record NC_090941.1, on the reverse strand, counting down.
TGCTGAAATCGCATGTGAAACTTCCCGCGAACCCCAGTTATACACATACCCCACTCGCACAGGCCCTTTCGCTTGTGAAACTTCACGCGAACCCCAGTAATACACGTTCCCCGCTTTGCGTTTGCTGTTTGGCAGCCCTGTAAACTGGTCCAGGGTTAGTGCAGCCCTTTGTGCTGGATTGGGGATTTTGATGGCTTTTCCCTGCCCTAGGGGTGTTCTTGTGGGGGCATAACTGGCGCTGCAGCAGGGTCGCTGCGCCACTCTGCGCCACTGCTGGTTTTGGAGGTGAAAATCCATGAATACGCTTTGCACGGAAATCGATTTTAGCGCACGCAGCGGGCGCAGACATTCGCATGGGCACACTGTGCGCCAGCCGCGTGCGCCACTTTTGTGCGAAATTCTATGAATTACCCTGTAGATCTGCTGCTCTATCAAAATAACTCACTGTGCGCCAGCCGCGTGCGCCACTTTTGTGCGAAATTCTATGAATTACCCTGTAGATCTGCTGCTCTATCAAAATAACTCAAATAAACTGCACACAAATCACATAAACTGAAAAAGGTGCCTCGGCCGTCCATGTTTTATTTTAAAAGGGATGTCATAATATTTCTAACACAGTTCTTCGAAACCTCCCGTCGTGGAGACATTCCTGGATTTGGCAAGCGCAATTTGTTAAGTTACTCGTGACAGCATCCGTAGTTGTGTATTTTTACAGTACACCCCATGTTGGAGTCTCAACTTTTCCTGCCTCAGTAAAAGAAAACAAAAGACGCCTTCCTGTGCGGCTTGCTCCCGAGGCATATCTTTTATTTTCTATAACTCGTGCAAAACAAAAGACCTTTTTTAATATTAAAAAATCCTCTATAACCTTCGATCAGACAATTCCCCACATTAACGTCTGCTCTTCGCTCGGCAATTGAACTCTGCCATTTCGCGAGGCTGAAGTGTTTGTGCTCGAGGCCCCCCACTGTAAAAGGTGAGGCACAGTTTCAAAGACATTCGCACGACTGACACAAATTACACAGCGAACAACGCTCTGATAATCACGCAGCCGCCTCACTGTGCTATTATCCTTCACCGGGAGTTAAATAGATAAATAGAAAGCCCGCCACATCAGCCACTGGCAGCGGCAGGATCTCATAGAGGTGACAGGAAACTCTCACGGCAGTGGCGCGCCCTTTAAATGCCCGCTGGATAGACAGGACGAAGGAGGTAAATACTAACAGTTGCGCGCATTATTTTGTCAGAATTCTAGCGTCATGTTCTGCAGGCACTTGGGATTCAAAGTAGGGGAGGAAACAGGCCAAGTAAGTTCTCCTTGGGTTACCCTGGCTACTCCTTTAGAATGACCTATATATTTGTTATTATAATACAGCTAAAATGGCTTTAAAAAAAATATTACTAAAAAAGAAACGATACCCGCAATAAACAAAATACACATTGACCCTCAGTCTCAATATCCTCCCTGACATTGGTTGATACTAATGCACCACCAACATTTAGTCAGATGGTAGATTAGCGGAATATTGCTGCCAGCCATACATTGCATCCAGAGACCATCGCTGTCTGTATTCAAATGTGCACCACCTCCAGAACCATAGCTCCAGCTCTTTGATCACTAAACATTTGGCAAGCACAAAGAAGATGCTCAGCAGATTCTCTACAAAGTCTGCGCAGCCGCTCCTCCCAAGGAGTGCCAACTCTCGCACCGAGAAATTCAAAAGTATCCACTAAGTTGAATTTAATGTTGATGTTGTCCATCCATGGGTATGTGTTAGGAAATGCTAAAGTGTAAATCAGAGGCCTAGTATATGGCTCCCGTCTGCCAACATAATCCCTGCTATTGGTTTTAGTAGCAAGATGGATCCAGTTTTGTTTGTGATCAATTTCATTCAATCTTTTGAATTTGTTCCTCGTAATATTTGCCAGGTTAATGTTCAGCAGATGCTGCCGCCTAGTTCCTTCAGTAATGATGGAGATAGCCCAGCACTGATCAATCTATGATAACATAGCGCACATCCAGTTGTTTCACAGGACGGCAAATAATGAATGCACATTTTATTTCCAGGACCCTTTTTGGAGCTTGTAATAATGATTTCAAGCAGAGAGCTTCTAATTTGCAGAGAGTGTTGTTGGTCTTAACGCCCCAGGCTTTGACGCCATAAATTAATCTTGGAACAGTCTTGGCATTATATGGTGGTGAGGGAGGCGCGGTGTAGTAGCCTCTATGACCAAGTGCAACGCATTTAATGGCTCTCAAAAGATGCCATATTTCCATTTCCAAGATGTGCATTCCAGGAGAGACCTTCATCAATGAGTGCTGTCAGATATTTATAATCGTTTACTTGTTCTACCGGACGCCCCTCTAAAAGCCATTTGTAATGCATTTTTGCTTTCTTCTTAACCACCGTGAATGCCATAAATTTTGTTTTTCCAACGTTCATTTTAAGATTATAATGTTTCTGCATATGCAGTTAATTGCGTTGATAGGCTTGCAAGCCTCTCTGCATGCAGTCCATTAACAGCAAGTCATCAGCATATCCAAGCCACCTTATTTTAGGGCTCCCTAATTTGGGAGATAATGCAGCTAGTGCTCCCAGATGTGATTTCAAATCTGCCATTTAGAGGTTGGACAACATGGGGATTAAAGGCCTCATTACTTCTAACTCTTACTGTGGTGTTGAGGGCAGAGAGCTAATGATGTTCAGAAGACCATGCGGCAGTCCCCAATCCATAGCGTATGTCTGTGCAGAGTGTCAAACGCCGCGCTGCAGTCCACAAAGGCAGCATATATTGGCTTTTGCAGCAGGAACTACAGGCGCTCTCAATCAGTGTGCTAAGGGTAACTATACTATTATGGGTGGCACGAGCTTTTCTAAAGCAAGTTTGATTGAAAGGTAAGATCAGATTAGACTTCACCCAATTCCTGTAACAGGACTCTGGCGAATATTTGTGCACGTGCATCTAGCATAGCTATCATCCGATAACTCGCAGGGTCTGAACGAGGACCCCTTTGATATATGGGAACAATGACCCTCTTTGCCCATTTTTAAGGCAGAAGACCTGTGAGGCTGGTGGTCTTGAATAAGTGGAATACGATGTCGCTCCATACTGCAGGATTTCATTTCATGAGGGCATTACAAATGCCATCCGGTCCCGGTGGTCTGGAATTTTTACTCTTCCAGGTGTAATTGGAAATGTGCACTATATTTTCTGTGACGATCCATTTAGTTCCTTGCCAAGCCACGTTACCTGGGACTTCATGGTGTTGATCTAGAGTAGTAACAATGTCACTTTCACATGCTTCTTTGGAGGCTCCCCCATTTCCATTAAGTAATTGCCCGAACTTGCGAGTTTCTTGACCGTTAATAATCTGAATTAGATCCCTCCATCGTGCCGATTTCAAACCATTCTGATGTTACCATTGGCGATACTCAGATTTGAGCTTAGTACAATACTCGTCAAGAGAGTAAGCCCCAACTATGTTCCTAGCTGTGCATCTCAGATTCTTTCTGAGGGCTCTTTTTTTCTTATTGGGAGGCAGATGAATATGTCATCCATACGTTCTGCCCCTCTCCTGCACCAACACCTTAAAGGTGAGAGACGCTATTCCCTGAGACAACCTTTCCATCCTTATCCCCCACTGGTATAGCAGAGCTTGGGGACATTATGAACTGAAGATGACATAAGCTTTCAAACGAATGCTGTAGCAGTAAAAGTGCATGCCTTAGACTTGAAGTATACATGCACTCCACATGAAGATCATGTACAATAGATAATATATGCATTTAGACATGAAGAATACTAACGTAAGGTAAATGCAACATGAAGGACACACAAATATTACTTGCCATCATGGAAACAAGAGTGTAGTTGGGCAGCCATCTTCTTAAAGATGGAAGCCACAGCATGTTTCACAAAAAGCAAAGGCTTCAGGGCTTCTGCAAAAAGCTCAAAAGGCTGGATCCACAAAAACACAAATCCGTGCAGAGCACAAATAGTAGCTGGCAACAAGCACCAAGGTTAGAGGAAATAAGGAAGGATAAGGACGGCAGAACAAAGGAACCATATCAAGTTTCCCAAGGCGCAAGCATACTTCTAGATTAATTAAGGTTTCTTAAAGACACAAACAGCCTTTGATAGCCAAATGCAGTATAACGGTAAATCAAAAGAATCCATGAAGAATAACCCAACAGTTTCCCCAACAGCAAGAGAAAACACAGCACCTACATTAATATTAGCTGAAACCTTAAGAAATAGAAGGTAACTCGAATGTATACACGGTGTCGTAGCACGTGACTTAGACATGGAAAACACTGGCCATTCATTAGAAGCGAACACAGATATGGCACCTGTGATACTCTCTAAAATCACACATAGACATGAATTGGTGCACAAAGCCAAGTACAAAGGGATTGCCTGGTACAATGGCCTGAGGATGAGGGATGGTAACTTTTAATTGAAAGAAAAGCGGTCCCTGGGCCTCTCTCCCCCCACTCTATGTCTGGCTCCTATCTTGACGACCTGTCAAATGTCAAAGGTTGGTTAGTAAACAGCCAACCTATCAAAAGTCTTGCCATCATACCGGCCATGAAGTAATATGCCAACTTGTCATAGAAATGTATTTTAACCTTTATCAATATAGGTGTGGTTCTACGTGGTGCGATCAGATTACCCAATGAACTGTTTAAGTCCTATGGAATCTATACTCTAATTTCCTATCTTTCCCAGTAATATGTCTAATGATCCCAGTAATGAGAGCTTCGAATTCCTCCACAAAATTGTGACACATGTACATGATGTCTGCAGTTAATATTTCAGAAGAGCGGGTATAGAAAAAGGTCCGATGCTTATTAGAAAAAAAGGATCTAAACGACCAAAAGTTTGTCATTGGCAGCATTGAGTTTGTCTAGTTTCCAAATTAAACTATTTGCTTTCACATTACTATGTACCTTCCCTGCTAGATCACACTCAGGTGCTTGCAAGTTAGTGGGTAGGAGACAATTAATGGGAAATGGTCGCTCTCGTCCCTGTGTTCGAATTCAAGTCCCTTTATCAGGTGAAATTATCAAGCAATGGTGCTAGAAACGGTGGCACATGCCCTAGTGTATTTTCCCGAGATGTCACCCTCTCATCTTCCATTCCGCATTATAAAGCCACCTTGGCCATTTCCAACCTTTGGACTTACTCGCATTCTATGACTTAACACTACTTGAGTTTTTGAGTTATGTATCAATAAAGTAGGCATAATGCAAACGTTTAATAAACATATTTGTGATGGTCAAGGGGTCTGCTGTATAGAAAATGGGGCATTTTTTTTATCTAAATGAGACTAAACATATTAGAGGTGTTGAAAAGCGCAATTGAAATGAAATGAACATGTAGGGCCAGATTCTCAAAACTGTTTTTATAGTGAGTGATGAGATGAGCAAATGCATATCATCATTTGCACCAGAAAAAGAGCAGCCTAATTAACAAAAAGGAATCTGAATGACACCCATTTTTTCACCTCTTTGCTCATTTGCACAGATCAGGGATTTGTTGGCGCGTTTGAAAGTGCATCCCGCCTTCCCGAATGGGAATGTGCTTTTGCATACACAAATATGAGCACATTGGCCTGTGTCTGTTGGGAACAGGCGTAGGGGGAGGTGCAAATCATGACAAGGTCATTTCTGACCCTCTCACGCATTATTTTAAGTGACGGCTGTGCTTTAAACCACGTCTGTCGCACTGACGTTCCTATCCCAAAACCTGGGATAGAAATTATTTTATTTGATTGCCAATCCACTGTGACAAGCCCTTTCAGGCCCTTTAAAGGCCCGTCATGGTGAAACGCGCCCCACGCACCACGTGGGTGCTGGGTCCATGCAAATCATTAGAGTGGGGGGTGCGCTCCCGACACCAACTTATTCAAGTGGACTGCACAGAGCATTATTTTCTCTACAGCGCAGCCCACTGGAAATGGGCAGGCCCCCCTTCAGAATAAGGTGACCTTCACATTTCCGAAAATGGTGAATTTAAAAAAACAGCATACTCTGTGCTATTTTTAGATACCCATGTGTTGGGGAATTGGGCCCTAAGTGTTTTTTTAAACAATAAATACAAACAGAAAGACATACCAAGTACTCCTACTGGAAATATTCGACAACATTTCTTCTAGAAGTAAGAAATAAGGGAAGGGGGACAAAAATAAAGAAACATTTATTTGAAAATGTTTACTGTCTGCTAGAGGACCAGTGAGTCGGGATCTTCACACAGGGTGAAGAGGTTGGGGGCAGTAAGCCAGCCACTGGAGCTTGCTGGTACTGTTAAAGGTATCTTGGGGGTTGCTCTTAGTTTTCTGAGTGTAGAATCTCAAGCCCTTCAGTTCACTTGGCGATGATCATGAAAATAAATACACTGGAGTTTTGCAGTAAGGTTGTCTTGTGCTTTCAACGTCGGCAATTACTAAAAAAATATGCAATTGTGAGTGAAGGGGTTAAAAGGAGGTGGGTGGTTGGTGTGGAGGTAGCAGTGAAGGGGAAGGGGAGAATGGGCGACCCACCAAATTTAAAGAAAAAAATAATCGAAATCAAATTTCGAAGTAATCACCTCGAAGTAGATTACCTAGAAGTAATTACTTTTGGCAAAATTACATGGAACCGCAGTAAGATGCAGAACAATAAAACCTGGATCTTTCTCTGGTCATCAATATTCGGGCCGGGTGCACTACATTATATATTCTTAAATGAAATAGCTATATTTTTCTCGGACTGCTGTGCCTTCATATATTACATGTTAACTTCCCATGTTTGCAGGCTGTATCTCATGTACATAGTACCATCTTCCCATGTCTCTTACCCAGAATGCTGCAAGATATTCTCCAAGCCCCCTGTCCACCCTGCACCGAAATACCACACATTGTAGTATCATTTATTTTGCTTAATTGCACTGAGAACCAAGTCTCAAATTTGATGAGCCATGAGTAAACTAAGAGACAATTTAGCCTGTGCGCTACAATGGTCAATGTAGCATATTTTATTCTCTAGAGAATGTAGACTCCATCCACCAGAGGAAGCCTGCATTCAATGCTTTGTCTTCTCATTTTTTTTGAAATCTCTAGATAATTAATAGACATGGAATGCAGGCGCTAACTGGTCTGAAAAAGAATTGGATTCCAAGATTCCCCTTGGGATGTGTTAATATTGATCACTTGTCAAGAAGACAGGGGAAAGCTCTGTAATAGGAAGCACCAGGTGATGTTTGCCTCTTTACCATTGCGCACACTCTCATATCATTAGAACCCTTACCATTGGACTGTATTGTGTGCTGGGTGACCCACATACTCATTGGGGGCACCTTGCCTGTGGCTCTTGACCACTAACTAGCAGTGGCCACCCACCACACAACATGTTTCATTATAATATTGGTATGTTGGCAAGCTATTAGAAGGCCTTAACCATTGGTACACAGCTTGATGTGTCCCTCCCAATATTCCACCTCAATGCCCAGCGCCGCCTTAGCCAACATTCCACCAGGGCAATGCTCGCTGCAAGGTGCTGAACATCACCTGAAATGGGTTTCTTTTGTTTTCTAACATGTTCTGACCTGTCTGTGTGATTTAACCAAATTATAACGGAAATGCAGCATTGAGAGGAGGGCTGTAAGAGTTGTTTTTGTCCCTTTGCCTTGTTATGTGCCCTCTGCCTTTCCTAGGGCACATAACTTGGGTGTGTGCCGATATCAGCTGCCACACCTCTCATCCCATGGGCAGTAATGACACAATATTATTGGGATATATTGTGCAACAAAGCAATCTGTTTAACCATGTATCGGTCAGAGATTCGTGTGTACTGCACACCTAAAAGAATCCCTTATAGGTGAAGCCATTTCCATTCTCATTTGTAAAGCACTCAACCTCTAGGGCATAAAGACGATGACAGAGTCAGCATTGCAAAAAGCTTATATGGTTAGTGGGAGAGATACCGATGAAAGAAGTGAGTTTTGGACTTGCTCAAGTTGGACTGAAGTCTCATTGCACCAGGGAGTAAATTTAAAATTCTAGCAGCTTTGACTGTGAAACTTCATCCGCCAGCACAGTTCAGATTAAATTGAGGGCAGGCTAAGAGTTTTGATGAAGACGAATAAAGAGATAGATTTAGACAATAGAGCGTCAGTGTACTTGCCAAATGGTATGTGTGTGTGGGGGGGAGGAGGCGTGGAAAGGGGCTTATACATAGAGGTAATTATGTACAACAGTAGCCCTATGATGAGATGTTATGTAAGTTTGAATTTGTTTGAAGAATCGAAGATAATAGGTAGTGCTACTCACCAACATATTAATTTGAGTAACCCCACCCAGATAGGAATCATAACAGAATACTAGAGCTGACCTTCAGAAGTGTGATAAGAAAACATGAATCCAGACAATATGGCAATGGCAGTAAAAGATGTGAATGAGCTGTAACCAGCTCTCTTTAAGCAACATTCAGACCAAGCCAATTATTCTGCATTCAGGACTTGAACTGAAAAAGTATATTGAACATTACATAATTGTTGTGTTTAAAAAGGAATGTAAGTCTGAAAGAATATTTGCGCATCATCAGCATGACCATAATATCCAAAATCCAGCTCTGCAAGTAAATCATCAAAGGGTTTAACAAAGTGATTGTACAACCAATGGGACAAAGCCGACCCCTGAGGAGCCCCATATGTATTTCAAGTAAATCTGCAGAAACTCCATCCAGGCTCAAACAATAATGGCAGTCGGACATAAAAAAAGAAAACTAAAAAAGAGCAGAGTCTGACACTCTAGCCACCAAGGTCAGTCAGCATATGAATAAGGAGCTGGTGAACAACCATGTTGAATGCCAAGGAAAAATCTAACATCATTAGTAGAGAGATGTAATGCATATCCAAGTTCCATAGTACACCTTCTCTAACATTAGGTAATGCTGACACAGTACCACGATCAGACCTAAAACCACATTGACACTCACCAAGTACATTGTGAGTAGAAACACAATTGGGCCTCATTACGACCCTGGCGGTAAGCGAAAAACGATGGCGGTAAATGATTACCGCCATCGTTTTCCGCTAGGTCCGATTATGAACCTTGACCGTTACCTACGATGCCATTAGCGGCATCGTAGTCAACGCTGCCACTATCTGCGCCAAGGACGCGCGCACGCGACCTCCCACACCGTACTTAGCGCCATGGCGGAAAGGTACGCGAATGCCGACCCAAGCGGACATGCACCTAACGCCATCACCCAGCCCGTTAAGTACCTTACCGCCATGGCGCTAAGTACGCCATTGCGAACCAAAACCAACCGTAAATGGCCATGTAAAGTGAATCCAGCTGCCACAGGTGCACAGAAACAGCACAGGTGGAGGCAATACAGACTCAGGAAGTACAAAAAGAGCACACCCCACCCCTTCCCACACCCAGTCACACTCCAAAATGATACCAATACGACTTGCAATGTTGGGGCTGGAGGACCTGATAGCAATGCAAGTGCTACTACAACAACAACAACAACAACAACAACAACAACAACAACAGGCAGCACAGAGGAGACGCAGGAGGAGAAGGAGGGCAAGGCAGGGCCAGCAAGCCCCACCAGCACAGCCAGTGCCACCACGCAGGCAGCCCCCAATCCCACGCATCAGAGCCAGTCCATTCAACCTCACTGCTGAGCAGGTCCACACCCTGTACCGTTTGGACGGGGACACCATCAACGCCATCGTAGACATGACACACAACAACATCGTCAGCATGATAGAAAGTCCAACCGCCATCCCACCCCTACTGAAGGTAGTGTCTGTACTCCACTTCCTGGCCACAGGCACCTACCAGTACACAGTGGGGCACTTGCATGGCATTTCACAAACATTATTCTCACGTACACTCATCCAAGTGCTCGTGCCCTCCTCAAGCACACAGACGACCACATCTCATTACCACGGACTGCCCAGGAGATTGCAAACACCAAAGTGGTTTTCCATGCACTAGCCGGCATACCTGGTTGCATTGGTGCCATCGACTGCACCCATGTGGAATTGGTGGTTCCACGTGCCATGGAGGTACCGTACCGCAACCGGAAACAATTCCACTCAATCAACGTGCAAATGGTCTGTGACTCCAACAAGATCATCACACATTGTTGTGCCCGATTCCCTGGATCGACCCATGATTCAATGGTCCTGAGGAACTCCACAATACCACGCTACATGGAGCGACATGCAGGCCCAAGATCCTGGCTACTCGGTGAGTCTAATGTCATGACCATGGAAATGTGAAGTGGGTAGGTGAACGACATACCAATGCATACTCCACCTGGCGGAAAGGGGGGGGAATGATGCATACTCCACCTGGCTGAAAGGGGGGGGAAATGATGCACACTCAACCTGGCTGAAAGAGGGGGGATGATGCATACTCCACCTGGCTGTGAGTAGCAGAGAGAACGGAGACAGATGATACCCTAAAGCAACCCAAACTCCACCCAACACCAGTAAAGCCAATACCCAATGTATGCAGCCCTACCATGTGAATGAGGTTGTGTCCCAACCATGACACAACCATCTGCACGTGCATTCTACCAATTCAGACCACATTGTCAACAATGAAATGCACCTACATGCACGTCACCAAACACCATCAACCGAAAGGCCTGTCCCCCATAACTGCCCACGAAGGTGGCACATGACGGACAGAGACATCAACACACCATTACACAGACAGCAGGGCCCCCAAAATGTCCCTATCAACATCAGAATTGCTCACTGGGGTCATGATGAGGCCCACAGCAATGTTGCAATGATGTGCGCATTGACATCACAGGACACGTGCCAGGTCAACGAAACAAATGGCATGAACGGACACAGTGGATGGGCACTCACAATGCACTCCACCCCTCTGCATACATTGGGTGATGGCATGCAAAACAGGCCATGAGAGCCATGAGCATATACTGGTTGTATTGTGTGAATCAATTAGTGCATTTAGATGTGGTCCAAAGTAACAGTTGGATGCAAGCCATGGTGGCACATCATGTTCTTGATCAGACGTCATGACTGACACATACATTCTCGCCTACATACAGGTGATACAGGCTATCCCCTGAAGAGGAGGCTCCTTACACCGGTCCGGAACCCGCAGAACCAGCACGAGGAGGACTACAACCGTGCACATAAACGTACCCGTGTGGTCATTGTGCAGACATTCGGCCTATTGAAGGCACGGTTCCGATGCCTCAGCAGGTCTGGTGGGGCACGCCTGTACCGCCATGAGAAGGTGGCAAAGATGGTCATGGCATGTGTCATGCTACACAATATGTGCGTCAGACGAAATGTGCCCCTGCCCCCTGACGCAGAACTGCAACCACCTGACGATGAGGATGAGGAGGGTGCAGATGGGGCCGCACCTCATGGAGGAGGCGATGCACAGGAGGGGCGTGAAATGCATCAAAATATCATCGACCAATGCTTCTAGCACACACGGCTGGTGTGTATCACATGGAGATGGCACTTGGGGCACTGTGTGTCTCTGGGACATGCACACTGTGGAATGTACACCAATAAAGCACACATATGCAATGAAAATGTCCACACATTTCATTTCGGAAAAAGGAAAAAGTGTATTTTAATCATAAATTGTCGTGACACACCCCCTCCCCCCTGCACACCCCAACACACCCTCTCCCCCCTCCCCCTTGCACACCCCAACAAACCCCCTCCCCCCTGCACACCCCAACACACCCCCTCCAGCCTCCCCCCTGCACACCCCAACACACCCCCTGTGAGTGTCTACAGATGCCTGTAACAGTGGGCACAGGCTATTACAAGCCCCCTCTCCCGGCCCCCGGGGCACCCCTGCCTGTGGAGCGCAGGTTCTGTCCTGAACGTCGGACGGGGCTGCTCTGGGCAGAACTGGCAGCGGAGGATGTCCCTGCCTGCTCCCGTGCATGCATGTCCTGTAGGGTGTGTGAGAGCTCAGAGAGCACACGGCGTACCCTGGCAAGTTTGCCACAAATGTCCCTTGACATGGACTGCATTGCATCCCTCAGGGTGGCAGTGTTCTGCGCAATTTCGGCCCTTAGGGTCTCCGTAGCCTGTTCGATGGCTGCCCTAGCCCCCACACATTCCGCAGCATGCTCGGTGAGTAGCGTGGACAGCTGTTGCTGCCGTTGAATGATGTCCTCAAGGGACTGTTGCCCCTGCTGGGCCATGCCCATTGCTGGTGGTGTGATGGAGGGGCTGCTCCCCTCCTGTGGACTTAGAACTGGGCATGGGGTAGATGGCCACTCCTCTTCCTCTTTGTGCCCCTGTGTGGGATCCTCATGGGGGCTGGCATGGGACGAACAGGGGGAATGTGGAAGGTCAGTGGAGTGTCTGATGTCGTGCTCCTCAATGTCGGAGTCTGAGCATGCTGAAATGGCAGCTGATTCTCCAATGGTGCTGCTGGCCGCAGAACCGGTGCCTTCTGTGGCAGGCAATGTTGGAACAGGTGGTGCTGCTGCTGCTGGCCTGCTGCCTACTGGGGTGCTTGCCGGTGGGCTGTCCTGTTTGCTGGCAGTGGATTGTGCTTGCTGTGGGGTTTGGCTCACTGCAGCTGAGGTTGAGGGTGCGTGAATGGTTGTCTTGGCCTTCTTGGCTCTTTTTGTCGCAGGGGTGTCCTCGTCCTCGGGTGTGATTCTGAGCCTGTGGTGGAGCAAAGGAGGGAGAGCTTTATTGATGGGTCATTGGAATGACAATGATTGACATGATTTTGGTCAGTAGATGAGGCACATTTGAGGCAGGGGCATGCAGGTTGTCTCCTTTTTGTGTGGAATGAGGATGGAGGTATGTGGTGCCGGCAGTTAGGGTGTGCATGCTACATGTATACAGGATGGAGCTCGTATGTGGCTGTGGGCAGTGTCCAGCTAATGTGTTGCATTTACACTCTAGGGCAACATTGTGCTACACATGAATGGACTTCAGTGACTATGGCATGTCTTGATTTGAGGCACCTACCTTCATCGCCTGATGTCGGTACTCCTCTTTCCATCCCTCCGACGCCTTCAATGCCTTCCATGCCAATCGTGCTGGCACATATTTCCTCCCACGGTTGGAGTTTCAGTGGGGATTCAGAACCTCCACCGGTAGCCAGGGCAAGGTTGCGGTTGGCAGAGATGATGCTTCTTACACGTAGCCTAAGGTCATCCCACGGCTTCCTGCACTGCTGTGGGGTGCGGGGTACGGTCCCCACCGCCCTGACGCGCTCTGCTACCAGGGCCCATATGGCCTTCTTTTTGGCTATCGCCGGCCTTGTCATTTGCGGTGAAAAAACAACGGCTGCATTGTCTTGTAGGGTCTCCGCGAGCATGCTCAGTTCCTCCCGGGAGAATCTGTCCTGGCGCTGGCGGTTGCATGCCTTCTTGACAACTTTGGGCATTTTTGGGTGGTTAAGTGGGAGGGTGATGGGTTGGGACAGGTGTCAGGGTTGGATCTGGTGTTGTTGGGAAGCATGGCAATGGATTGTGTTTTTAAAGATGGCCGCCGTGCTGTTTCCCGTTCTGCCGCGATGACTCTATTTCCGGTTCCGCTTTTTACGGTGACCGCTAATTGCGGCCACCGCTGATTACGGTGGCCGCTAATTATGGTGGCCGCTGAGATGGGTGGCGGTAGTGCACCTTGCGCGGCCTACAATGCTGGTAGTGGCCCTTTCCGCCATGGCGTTATTTACATTACCGCCATGGCGTAATGCTCGTGCGCGATGGGTCGGAATGTGGCGCTCTTTCCGCCATCGGTCCACGGCGTAAACGTTCATTACGCCATGGCAGTAATGTCGGCTACTTACCGCCAGGGTCGTAATGAGGCCCAATATTCTAGTTGAGTAAGGGCAAACCTTTCAAGAATTTTCATGAGAAAAGGACAATTTGTATTCGAGTGATAACTGTTCCATGGACCTAGGTCCAAGGAGGAATTTTAAAGTGTAATCCTGAAACATTTCAAAGGAGACAGAATACAACCGGATTAAAAGGATTTGTTGATCAAATTAACTAAAAAGGTAAAATGTCATCCATACTGTCCTGTATTAAATATGTGAGAGAAAGGGATTGTCTAGACAGAAATCAGTGCATAGAGGCAAGGGTTCCCATGGATTGCTTTAACCTCCAGTAGATTCACGATGAATTCAATCTTCTTTTGCATAGAAGATTGTATTTCATGTAACTATTCAATATAGATGGGTTGAGAAGTTCTAAGCGGAATTTAGTTTTCTAAAAACAATTTATAGTTAGAAAGATGTTTTTTTGAACATTTCTAACCAAACTGATTTTGATGGCACACATATTTTCTTGGCTCTAACAATTCCAAACTTATTTTTAGATCTTGCTGCTGTTAAGGCAATATAATTACATCTGAGTTGCATTTGTGCCATTTTTTTCCATATCTTTATTGATTTTCAACAACAAACAACAACTCCCTTAAAAAAACCATCGCCCCCTTCCCTCCCAAACCCCCCCCCCTTCACCCTCCCGCCCCAAGACTCTTCTGTTGACCCATGGCAGTTCATATGCAGCAATTCACTATTTCCAATTATATACATTATATACATTAGGGGGGTCCATCCCTCCACCCTCCTTTATAACATATCCAGGATCCTAATGTTATGAGGACACCATTGAATCATAAAGTCGCTCTGCAGATATGCGAGAAAACTCCCCCAGTCTGAACGTAAAGCCTCGCGGCTACCTTGCAGTTTATACATCACCCATTCCATCGTCACAAACCCCCATACTTTTATCAGCCAGTCATGCATGGTCGGTGGTTGAGGGTCCTTCCAATGCTGGGCTATTGTCAGCCAAGCTGCAATGACCAGGGTCATGACTCCCCTGTGCTGGTTTTTCGAGTGTACCCTTTGCTTGAAGTCCCACATGCCCAGGAACCACGTCCTTGGCTTTAGGCTATCCGACCCCGGGACCATAGCGTTAACTTGTTCTATTATGTCTTGCCAAAATGGTTTAATCTTCGGGCAGCTCCACCACGTATGGAGCCAAGTACCTTCCGACGAGCATCCGTGCCAGCATAATTAGCTGACGGCGGGAAACATTGCGTGAAGTTTTGTTGGTACATAGTGCCATTGCAGTATTACTTTCTGCCACATTTCCCTTAGTTGAATGGAGCTGGCTAGTTTCGGGAGCTTCTTCCACAAGTCGCGCCATTGGACCCTGGATATTGTTTCCCCAAGAGTCTCTTCCCATTTCTTCATGTAGCGCCAAATTACTTCCTCCCCCTGCAAACTCAACAGGGCGTAGAGATTTTTGATCAATTTCCGTGTTCTTGAATCGGTTGTCAGAAAGTTTTCTTCAAAGCTCGTGAATTGTCTGGTGGCCGCTTCTTTGATGTCGGGGCGCTCGGGCCAATGAACAAGCTGCATATATTGATAATAGTCCTTAGGCTTGCACCCCAGGTCCTGCCTACATTCTTGGACCGTCCTCACTCTTTGACCTATGTACATATCTTTGACGATGACACACCCTGGTTCCGTCCAACTAGTGAAAGCCTGCCTTTGCAATCCGGGGGGAAAATCTGGGTTGATAATGCCCTATCCCAGGCCTCCAAGCCTGCTCCCATTACTTCTCTGATGGTCGTATTCAGGTGCCTATACTTCCTATGAACCCACAGCAAGTTAGACAAGGGACCTCCCGCCATTGCAATGTCCTGGCATACCCATGGGTTTCAAGGGGACTGATCCACCCACTGATTGATGACCCTCAATTGCTCCACCTCAATACTTTTTGAAATGCGGGTATGCCAGCCCTCCATCTTCTCTGCGGGCCATGAGGTTTTCAATTGCGACTCAACGTTCCCTGCCCTGCCAGACAAATGCCATTACCAATTTGTTCAGCGCTTTGAAGAAAGCTCTTGGGATTCGTATTGGTAGCGTCTGAAAGTAGTATAGCAGTTTTGGGAGGACTGCCATCTTCACCACCTCTTGCCTGCCCCACCAGGCGATGTTGAGCGGGTTCCACTTAGACAGATCTTGCTTCAGACGGCGTAGTAATGGGGGAAAGTTAGTCCCATACAACTTCTTGATGGAGGATATCAGCTTAACCCCCAGGTAGGTAATGTCTTGGCGAGCTATCTTCAGACAGGTTATTTGTGCCAGAGTGTTCACAAATTGTGGGTCCGCCGTTAGATTCAGTATTTCCGATTTGCTCCTGTTGATCTTTAGACCCGAAGCCGCTCCAAACTCATCCAATTCTAGAAGGAGGGCTGGGAGGGACATTCCCGGCGTTGTCAGGGCTAGGAGCATATCGTCGGCAAACGCCATGACCTTATGTTCCACTCCTCCCATCATCACTCCCCTTATTCATTGGGAATTCCCTTATTTTGATTAACAAGGGGTCTAAAAACAGGGCGTACAAAAGCGGGGAGAGAGGGCACCCCTGCTTTGTCCCTCTAGATAAAGAGATCTGTGATGAGAGTATTCCTTCAATGCTACTCTTATCGAGGGGCATTTATATTTTGCCTGCGCCATTGTCATAAATTGGTGTCCGAATCCCATATGTTGCATTGTGGCAAAAAGCTGTGACCACTCGACCCTGTCAAATGCCTTTTCGGCGTCAAATGACGCTAGGATCGTCAGGGTCCTAGTGTGCTTGACCTTTTCTATGACATGTTGTCAGCCATCTGTCTCCCTGGGACAAAACCAGACTGGTCCGCGTCCACCAGGGATGGTAGAAGTCCAGACAGTCTTTCCTCCAGGATTTTGGTATAAAGCTTAGCATCAAGGTTCAGGAGCCTGGAAGAGCCGGATCCTTCCCTGGCTTTAGAAATACCACAACTTTTGCATCGTTCATCGACTTGGTTGTGACTCCTGTCTCCCTGAAACCATTGAAGAGCTCTACCAATTTGGGGGACAAGAGATCCCGCAACCTCTTGTAAAAGGAGTCTGTGTAGCCATCTGGTCCCGGCACCTTTCTTTTTGTTATTTTGCTTGTCGCTTGAGAGACCTCTTCCACTTGTATCTCTCTGTCCAGGAGGTCTCTGTCCGCCTCTGAGATTTGGGGAAGGGGGACGCCATCTAGGAACTGCTCCTGTGCTGACTTTTGAAGTCCTTCTGACTTGTATAATGCTTGATAGTAGCCAGCCATTATCTCTCCCATTTTCTCATTTGTCGGTTAAATGTGCAACTGCCGTCCTATGTGTTTTGTCCTTCAGCTGTCTAGATAGCAATTTGCCCGCTCTGATGGCACTAATGTAGTACCTCTGTTTCATCCTCAGAAGGGCCATTTCGGCTTTGCTGTTCTGTAACAGTGCATTCTGCTTTTGCAGAAGTTTCAGGGACGTCTTTAGTTTCCTCGTCGGCTGGGTCATCAACTCTTTTAGTGTGTCTCTATTTTTTGATTCTACACCCTGTTCCAATTTTAACCGCTGCCTGTCCTGAAATGATTTCAGCGCTATAAGCTCTCCCCTTAATACAGCTATGAAGGCGTCCCATACTGTGGTGTTAGTGGTCTCGTTTGTGTCATTTTCCGTAAAGAACAGGGCTATTTTCTCTCTGATCATTTCCACTACTGTGTGGTCTTGCAGTATGTCACTTGGGAACTTTCACGCCCACATTTTCCCTTTATTGTTGGCAACTATCAGTGAAACTACCAGTGGGGCGTGGTCTGATAGCGTGATTGGGCCCACATTGATGTCTTCTATTTTCCCAACAATCCTGTGGAGGCCCAGACATAATCAATCCTAGATTGCGAATTGTGGACATGGGAGTAATGAGTGAATCCTTGGGCATCGCCTCTCTTACAGAGCGAGACATTGTGCAATGCCAACGCTTCCACCATCGTTTCCAGAGCTTCGGATGGGGTCTGTGTGTACGGTCCCACCCCTGAACTCTGATCCTTCACCGGGTTCCATCCCAAATTAAGGTCTCCACCCAGAATAATCTCGCCTGTCGCAAAGTTTTCCAGCGCTGCCAGATTTCTCTAAATTTTCAGATTTCCCTGAATTTGGACCATAAACTGACCCTAGGGTAAGTCTTACTCCTTCGATCAAGACATTCAGAGAAAGAAACCTCCCCTCCTTATCCGCCAGAATGCTCTGCACCTTTGCCCCAAGACCATCCTGGATGGCTATGAGAATCCCAGCTCTTTTCTCTTCCGCATTAGCCTGGTACACTTGCGAAGCATCTCTAATTCTAATTTTAGCTTTGTCTTTTCTGCGTACATGCGTTTCTTGATAGATGTTCATGTTTATAGAAAGGATGTTCAACAGGATTTGTTTGATTTTTCGGCACTCTTCATGCCTCCAGTGACCCACTTCATTGCAGTACTTGGCTGGTTTGGCATATCTCATGTTGCTCTTCATCCCAGTATGATCTACATTTGTCACAGTCCTGGCTTTACAGTAACATATGGTTCCACTGTTAAAAGTTGCAGAAAAGGTTCCATGTGATAATGTCGCTGTGAAAAAGTCACGAGGTAGGTGACTTTTTTTCCTGACCCCTAAAATTCTCTCCCCAAATATTATAGGAGGGGGATAGCGTTATATTATTACCTCCAATCCTAGAATATTTGGGGAACATGTTTGATTGTATGGAGGGTGTATTTTTCGGGAAATGTCGCCAACTGGTGGTCATTTCCCTGGTTACATTATCACTGGATACCGGAGAAAAGGGTGACCATGTTTCTCTGACAGGGTTGTAGAGAGGCTTTTTCCCAAGTGGATTTCCTTATCCCAAGGAGGGGAGTCCCCTCCTTTGAGGTATGCCCACATATTACCAACCCTACGGGGACTATTGGGCAGCGGCTAACCTCCCTAGCGTAGAAGTGAGAGAGACCTGGTGAATTGTCACTTCCCCATCTCCTAATGGTTTTGGCTTCCCCATTCACCTCGAAGGGAAATCGATATAGAAAGTTCACATTCCCCTGTTCCTTGCCTTTTCTATGCTCAACACTGAAACAAAAATGTTGAAAGTCTAGGAACCAGTGCATTATCCAGGGGTTTGTATTCTTTCTTAAGCTAATTCATGTTAGCAGAGAATGGTCCCTCACTAATTTGAATTTATGACCAATTAGATAATATTGTAAATATCTCACGGGCCATTTGATGGTAATGGCCTTCTGTTTAATGGCGGCATAGTTTTTCTCTCTGGGGAAAAAGCTTTCTACGTATGTACAAAACTGGATGTTCTACACCATCATATTCCTGGGAATGCACAACCCCCAAACCGACCGTGGATGCACCAGTTTGTACTGTAAATTCTTTGTTGAAATGAGCAACCTTCAACACTGGCTCACTACAGAGGATGTGTTTTAAAGTGTCAAAGCTGGCCTGATCTTCTTTCTGCCAATGCAACTTTTGAGGCTCTGCATTTTTAAACTTTAAGCAGGATGTTTTAGCCAAATAGTTGGGGGATACATTTTCTTTAATATCCTGTGAGCCCCAAAAATGTCCAAAGATTATTATTATTATTATTATTATTATTATTATTGTATTTATTGAGCATGGACCTAGCTTTGAGAAGTGAACTGAGCACTTTACAAAGGTATACAACACTACAGATACACAATGGAGCGCTTTACAGAGGTATACAGCAGTACAAATGCATAACAGAGCGCTTTTCAGTAAATCAGGTGGAGTGGGAGGGACGATATAATGGCCTAGGTGTTGAGGGGGAGGCATTCATTTTCAGGGGGGCATCTCCTGAACCGCCTTGACATTTTC
Organism: Ambystoma mexicanum; assembly: GCF_040938575.1. Taxonomy (NCBI): domain Eukaryota; kingdom Metazoa; phylum Chordata; class Amphibia; order Caudata; family Ambystomatidae; genus Ambystoma; species Ambystoma mexicanum. The sequence goes on along the minus strand of NC_090941.1, from coordinate 731,816,506 downwards.
AAGTTGGGGTTGTTCCAGACCATTCCTTACAAAGAGCCCTAAGTACTTCACAGCTGACTGGTAAATGGCATTTCTTTGGGTTGGCGGTCAAATTGGCTTGTCTAAGGGCTTGTGCGACTTCATATAAATGGAACAGATGTTCCTCCCAGGTCTGACTGTGGATTAGTATATCATCATGGTATGCACCACAGAAGTGGGAAAAGGGCTGCAGTGCCTTGTCCATCAGTCGTTGAAATGTTGCACGTGCCCCATGAAGCCTGAAGGGAAGAACATTTAATTGGAATAATCCTCGGGGAGTGGAGAAAGCTGTCTTCTCTTTATTGGCAGGATTCAATGCCAATAGCCCTTCGTCAGATCAATTGTGGAGACAAATTGCCTCATTACCCGTTGGGCGGTATCCCAGTGTTACCGCCACCCGGTCCGGCGTTATTAGCGCCCGATCAAGGGATGGGCGGTAATGGGTTTTCCCCATTCCCCATTGGGTCCTTTGGACCCAATGGGGCATTTTCGGCACAATTAGCTTGCAATAATAGCGCTGCGCTAATTGTGGCCCATTTACTCCCAGCTTGGAGGTGGGGGTAAATGCTGCCAGACTCATGTTTGGGCAGACCCTTAAATGCAGCGGTAATAGCATTACCGCCACATGTAAGGGCTACCACCCAACTCGTGATGAGGCCCAAAAACAGCCGATCCCAGTCTGTCAATCAGATTGTCAATCTGTAGCATTGGATAATTGTAAAACTGGGATGCAGCATTCAGTTTTATGAAGTCTATACAAAATGTCCACGACTGACCTGGCTTGGAAACAAGGACTACTGGCGAGGACAATGGACTTTCGGATAGTTCTATTATGTCCACCTCCAGCATCTTCTCCACCTCCTGGAGGATCAATTCTTTTCTCACCTCCGGGATCTTATCAAGCTTTAGGTTATTTACCTTTTCAGGGGGTGTATGAATATTTATGTTGGCTCACTGCTAAAGACATCCAGCAATTCATCTAATAAGTCCTGGATGTCTTGTTATTGGTGATGGGGCAAGTCTGAGGGAAGTAGACAATTTTCGCATGTTTACTCTTTTAACTATGCAGCCATTGGAATGGAAGGGTTTTTTACTTTAGGTGCTCCTTCACCCCTTCAAGAGATTCATATGATACATCTGGGTTTTGGACTTTTGGTCAGTTTGAGCCACCTTATAATTGGATGGATCAGTTCTTCCGAATATTTCATATGGCCCATACCATCATGAGAGCATCTTGTGCTCTGAGGTGGGCAAAAGAACAAGTACGTTTTGACCAACAGAGAATGATCTATGCCCTAATTTCTGATCAAAGTGAGACTTTAGGTTTTCCTGTGCACATCCCAGATGTTTCTCTACATTCTCGTACATTGTAGGGCAGTACATTTATGTCCAAGTTGATGGCAGAAGTTAAACAAATCCTACAGATTAAGACCTTATGCGCACTTCCGTATAACACTCATAAACAGATGGTTTGGTGCCCTGATCTGTTAGAATTTCTTTTCGAAATCCCACCTGGGATAGGAAAGGGATCAAATGTTTAATAATTTGTTGGGACATATTGTTCTTTAAAGGAAACGCTTCCTGATACTGGATAGCATAATCAGGAATTACTAGGATGTATTAATTTCCCATTTTTGAAGGCTCTAATGGCAGGCCCTACAATATCCATCCTAATGCTCAGAAAGAGTACCACGATGACAGGAACAGGTTGTAAAGGTGCTGGTGCTATCCTATGGGCAGCTGTCTTTTGGCAGAGAGCACAAGTAGTGACAACAACCTTAATGTTGGCATGTACTCCTGGCCCGTAGAACCATGGTATAATCTGGCTTTGTGTCTTTCCCATACTTAGATATCCTGATTTTAAATGAACATGAGGCATCTCTAGAACGATCCTTCAAGGAACCACTATCTCAGCTCTAGATATGCCTTCTTTTCTAGTGTCCCCTCAGTACAAGCGGCCTTGTTTAAGGAAAAAGAAAGAATCCCCTTCATCTTCAAAGATGACCTTTGAAAATACCCTTGAGAGGACTGGATCATTTAGCTGTGTGGGAAAGCCAGATATGGGGTGACCTTTGTTTCTTCCCAGGTTGATTTACTTATTACAGGGGGTGTATTTTAAGGTAGATGTTTGTCGGCCTCGCCAAAACCCCTAGTGCCCCTTTCCATCAGTTCTTGTTCCTGAACATTTATGGGTTTGTGAAAGATTGCACACTCAAGGATTCCCTGGGCAATTTTTTCACTGGTCTTCACATGATAGGTCTGTTTCCCATGGTTGTGAGTCAACATCACCCGATAGTCTGGTTCTATCATGGCTGCCATTACATCCAAGCCGTATCTCCATGCTAGGCCTGACTTGGATAACAGGTGGGTGTATGTGCTCTTTGGGGAAACAAAATTAATCCAGTAGGGACTAGTTGGCATTCTCCTACCTCTATTGTAACATGATTAATACTATGTAAATCAAACCCAATGGATTCCTGTATTGATTTTGACTTAAACATAGTGCCTATGTGCGTTTATTACTAAAACATAGCACTTGTGTGCAGTGCACCCAGAGCATTAATGCACATGTGCTTCAGGCCTCAATGGAAGCTGCAATTGATGCAAACGCTTTTAGTTTTATTCCATTGGTGAACATGTTTTCAGTGCTGTCTAGTGCTTATGTTTTTTTTGCAATGCTTCAAGGACATGTTGGAGAGAAGCTACATGCATGGACAGCTGAGACTGAGCCAGGTGCAGTCTGGTAATTGATAACGTTGTGGAATGTAGATATTTTTGCTGCTTTCATGACAAAGGGAAAATATTTGCCTTTTTGGGTTGCTATGGGTCACTCTGGGCGGGGGCCCATGGGAACTTTTGAATCGGCAGGGACTTGGAAAAAGCCAAAATGTTTTGGAAAATGCCATCATGCATTTGCAATGGCTGAAAAGGAGGGTGCCCGGACAGTCAGACAGAGAAGGCTTTGCTGGTAGATGGATGCATCGTGCCTGGCCTGTTGATTTCAAGATCTCTCTGCCTGCCTGTGGGGGAGCTTTCCAGTGCAGTTTTCCTGGAATTCTTTAACGCTCAATCAACAGTGATGTATCTTTTCGAAACTACTTTTATTACTTCTTATTCTTGTTGTTTTTATGCATTTATGTATGCTTTTGGTGAATAAATAGGCCATATAAGAGCCATTTAATAATATAACTGAATGAATAATTGTCTCCCAGCATCCAAGGGTGTTTTTCAGTAAGTGTACTCGGGAGAAAAAAAAATATTATATCCGTGCACTTTTTGGGAAGCAAAACATTTTGGCGCTGATCAGGGTGCCTTGTGAAGATTAATTCCAGACATCAAAGGATCTGTGCTTGAAGGCTGGTAGGCAATTATTATAGTGAAAGTGAGTTTTTTTCTTTGCAGTGGGACTTAGGCTGTGTTAATTAGTTTTTTGTGTGTGCGCTTTGTGTGACTATGCTCAGGCTCGGTGAATAAGTTATTGTGCAGAGATCCTTTTAAACTATTGTAAATATCAATACCCTGTTTAAGACGAGAGGAAAGGTGTCTTCCGCAGTCAGAGATTTCCTTAGTGTTGTTATTCCTGGCTGGGCGAAGGTCCCATATGACAAGTTAGCAAAGGAATGGGCATGCAGTGCTGGGCTGTGCGAGCCATGGGAGGCCGTTTTGGGCATGGCTTGGCCTGCTGAGGTACTGTCTTGTTTACAGCAGGTCCATGTGGAGAAGGGAAAGGAATTTGCTGCTCTGGGGAAGTGAGGGCGGGGTTGGGAAAAATGTCTCTTTACTGCACCTTTCCTTCCATCTTTATGGAACCCCCCAAACCTTTTGCTTTTATTTTTTAATCTGACCTGTACTTTTTATAGTGCAGTGAAGCTTTAAGCTTAAACTTCACTGCACTGGCTTTTGTTCATATGTCATGGGGAAACTGACATGTCCTTCAGGCTGTCAGTACTGGGAAACCTTGTTTCCCTTAGTCGTGTTACTCTGTTACTACTTTTGGTTACTTTTTGTATCACTTGTGGTAACCTTTTATCATTGTACAATGTAGCTTACACTGCAGTACAATGGGGTACATTTTTGTTTTGCCCTAGACTAAAACTCAGAGGATTTTTGGTTACTCTAGGTGTGCTAAAAGAATAAGCTGGTGGCAGCAGTGACTTTTTAGAACTTTTGGGGAATTTTGGTTTTAACCTTACCATGTTTACTGCATTTGGCTACTAACTGTGGCTACTGGTCAAACATCGCTCTGCCACAAGAATTTTTGCTTGTCCTTTTGCCATTTTATGAGAGGCCAGGAACATCCTTATAAGGATTCCAGTGCCCTTGGAAAAACGGCATTTTTGGCAGGCTATTGGAGGGCTGTTTGTGTTTGATGGCCGGATGGGGGCTCGGTCTGTCTGGTCCCAATCCACAAACTGGTTTCTGTGTGTATGAGTGGTATGCATGAATGTGGCCACCAGTAGTGCTGATTGGACCACTGCTGGGGTGTATGGGCTAGTCCTGCTATTGGCTAGTGAGGGAAGCACCTCTTACCTGGATTTTAGGATAAGAAGAGGACCCATGCACCCATTCTTCAGAGATCTTGGAGAAACCTGAAGGAGCCAAGTATCCTGTCCAGCTGTGAGACTTGCAGAGAACATTGAGACCTGACTGAAGGAGGCCTGGCAACCATTTTCTGCTGCTGTCCTGGAGAAGCCCTGTCTTGCTCGTGATCTTTAGCAGTCCTGCGATGAAGATACGACCCTTTGGTGGATGGACAATCCATTCCTGATGTCTACTCTGTGCCCTGTCAAAGGAAGCCTTCGGAAGTGCCCTGGAGCGGTTTAGGACGATTGTACCGAAACAAAATGGTCGCAACGACCAAAAGTTCTTAAAATGCTACCACCAAAGGTTTGAACATCAAAAGTTTGAACCTTTGGTTGTAGCATTGTAAAAAAAAGGGGGCTGCAGGGGTGTCCTCTGCATCGCCCCGCTCACTATACCATAAAGTATAGTGAGCGGGTGTTGCAGCAGACACCCCTGCAACCTTCCATTTAAAAAAAAAAAGAAACGGGGTCTGCGGGGGAGTCCCCATCATTGCCTCGCTCACTATACTTTATGGTATAGTGAGTGGGGGCTGCGAGGGAGACCCCCGCAGCCTTCCGTTCAAAAAAAAAAAGAAAAAGAAAAGAAAAGGAACCTGCAGCGCCGGTTTCCGATCACGGAAGTGAAAGTGAACTGGCGCTGCAGGAACCCAGCGTGAAGATGAAGTGGGTTTTCTGTATGTTGAGGGTGTGGGTGGGGGTGTGCTGAGGGTGTGGGTGGGGGGGTGTTATGGGTGTGTTGTGTGTGTGGGTGTGAGAATGTATGTGTGTTCGCATGAGAATGGTGCAAACTTTTGGTAGTTTGCACCATTCTCATGCGAACGTTTTGCCCGTGGTACTTTCAGCCGCGTGCAAATCACTTGGATTCCCCTGGATTCCCCTGGATTCCCCTGGAACTGTCCTGTGGCTGACCAGCTTTGTTTTTGGGCTACAGTGCTGCCGGCATCACCGTTCTGAGTTTTGGCCTGAAACTTGGTGGATCCTCAGCCGGCCCTACGAGACCAACCTCTGCGTAATTTCGGTATCCTAGCATCAAGTGGATCCAAGATAGGAGGGAAAGTCCAACTGTGGCTGCTGAGTCCTTTTGCGTCACTGTGCTGAAGTGACCACCATCCCAAATCACTTACCTGACCCGAGTCCAGTCCCGAGAGGGGTCCTGCATCGAGTTTTGCTTCATTCTTCAATCGAGAGTCCTTGGAACAGTGGAAGACACCAACCAGAGATCAGCTCAAAAACTGAAACCCCTTGGAATGGAGGACTGTGACTTTCAGCGGGAAAAGCAACGTTGCACCCTCTTCCTTTGTCCTGCCAAGCCTGGGGAAGAAATGAAGTACGGGGAGTAAGTTACAGAGCTTCTAACCTACCCCAATACTCCCATTATAAGTCAATGGACTTATTTCTAACATTATTGACTTTGCCCATGCTTGAACTTGAACCCTAATGCTAAGAACCCTTCACTGGACCCCAGAGACCCTACCTGAATTCTTTCCTCCTTCACAACTTCTGCAGAACTTTTACCTGATCTATTGGACAAAAGGCCCAAGATAACTTAGGGCTGGACATTTTTTAGTTAGGGATCATATATGTGGGCCTGGTGTGCATAATACCATTTTAACCCTTCCTTTGCAATTGATTCTGATGTGTAATATGCCCTATAACAAAGTGAATGTATATGTGTATCTAGAGTATTAGTCTTGTATGTTACCTCTACTTGCTAGTAGTCATTTTTCATTTGCGTTTTTGGCCATAAATAAATAACTGTATTTGTATACATCCTGTCTAAGTGTCATTTTTGATTCCCATTGTGTGACCTCATTGTGGACCCCTTACAAGCTCATCAACTCTGAAGAACGTAGCCTAGAGCGCCTGTCACTGCTACCAGAGTTATTCATATCACCATATAGGTTGGCCTTCTATACATCTGTCCACCAGGCCAGGGTATAAAAATAAGTCCTAACAGGTGGTTTCTGTTCTATGCTTACAGAATTATGCATCTGAGAGGAAGATGTTTTGTGTTTGGAAAAGGAGTTTGCGGCTGAGAAGCACAATTCACTGATGCGACAATTGCAAATGAAAATCTGGCATGATAAAGCACAGAAATGTCAGGAGGTTGCTGAAAGGACGGCTGTGTAATGATTTTGCACTAACCTGTCTCGTGCAGCAATTTACGAGGCAATTGGGGAGTCCCCTGAGGACCCTAACACCTCCCTCCTCCCTAATTAGGGAACCGAAGGGGTGTGCAAGGGATCCCAGGGAAACCCTCCTGGGGGAAAAAACCCTGCTGGAACGGATGAGAAGCTGGATCGGTCGCGTCTCCGCTAGCTGCAGCTCCTCACGAATTGCGGGATTAACCGGGTCTGGTCACTGTACCTCGGTGAAGTCCTGATTGAAAATAAGTGAACGAGAGTTGAGAGAAGGAACTAGGTTCAAGAGGAATCAATATCTTGATTGGGTAAGTACCTATGTTGTCTGGAAGATGGGGACTGTGGGCGGCGGAACGGGAAGGCTAGGCAGAATGGTAAGGCTGTAGGAAAGAGTAGAAAAGAAAGGTAAGTATAGGTATGAGGTATAGAATAGTAACTCCCTAGTTGCGAGCTCACGTAGCGTCTGTAGAGAGTAGCGACGCTCTGGGCTTCGGCTCTGCTGGACCATATCCGGAATCCATGAGAAAACGCGATGACGTCAGAGGACATCTGACTCGCAAACGTGAAAACACTGCACCGTAACCCAGAGGATGAGAGGCCATCTTGGAAGAGGGAAAAGCGGCGAGTGCCCGCAATCTCCAGCGTTGCCACAGGGAACGCCGGTGCCAGCTAGCCGTGACAGTATGCCCCCTTCCGAGGGCAACACCTCCTGGTTTGCCCGGATGATACCTGTGAAAACGGCGAACCAGTAAGGGGGCGTGAACTGATGAAGCTGGTTCCCACGTACGGTCGGCCACCGAGTAACCCTTCCAGTGGATCAAATATTGAAGTCGACCGCGATGATAACGGGAATCACAAATGCCCGAGACTTCGAACTCCGGACCTTCCGTAGTAGCTACTGGAGGCGGGTCGGACCTTGTAGATCAGCCAAAACGATCCGATCTGTGAAGTTTGAGTTGCGAAACATGAAAAACTGGGTAAATCCTGGACCAAGAAGGTGGGAGCTGTAACTCGAAAGCCAAAGGACCTTTTGCTCTTAATACTGTAAAAGGTCCAAAATATTTCGGAGACAATTTAGAGGGAACCAGATGTCTGGGCAGAAACTTTGCTGAGAGCCAGACCAAATTCCCCGGAACAATCACAGGAGCCGATGAACGATGCAAGTCAGCATAACGTTTAGAATGCTCTTGAGCTTCTAGTAATGCGGTTCTGGCCAAAAGATGTCCCTGTTGAATATCGCCCATTAGGGCGTCCACATCTGGAAAGGCCGAAGCTCTGAGAAGAGACGATGAATAGCAAGAAGGATCGTACCCATAGGTACAATGAAAGGGACTGGTTTTGATAGACGCATGAGGAGCATTATTGTAGGCAAACTCTGCCAAGGGTAACAAATCCTTCCAATTGTCCTGTGCCGCTGATACAAAACAGCGCAGATACGTCTCCAGAGTCTGATTTAAACGTTCAGTCTGCCCATTAGTTTGAGGATGGTATCCCGAACTCAAGGCTCTCTTTATGCCTAAAGCAGAGCAGACTTGTTGCCAATATCGTGAAATATATTGGGAACCTCGATCTGACACTATGCTGTCAGGAAGACCATGCCGGGAAAAGATGGAGTCTATGAACTGTCTTGCCATCTGTGGTGCTGTCGGTACTGAGGGTAGGGATTGGAAATGAGCCAATTTGGTGAAATAATCCACTGTCACCATAATGGTTGTATGATCTTTAGACACAGGTAAGTCAACTATAAAATCTGTGGAAATCAATTGCCACGGACGAGTAGGTATTTGGACTAGAGCCAGCTTTCCCAATGGTTTACTGCGAGGAACCTTGACTTGCAAACAGACTACACAGGAAGAGACGTAATCAGTCACGTCCCTTCTTAAGGTTTCCCACCAAAAATGTCTCAGTATGAGTTCTTGGGTACTGGCTATTCCACGATGTCCAGCCACCATAGAATCGTGGCACATGTGCATGACTTCCGTTCGGAGCTGGAGTGAGGGAATGTACACCAGATGACCCCGGTAGAAACATCCGTCTTCGAGACTTAGTCCCCATTTGTCTGCCTGACCTCTAATGGAGTCCATTAAGACTAGAGTTTGGGCTGCTACAGAGTGGAGAAAGTCCTGAACCATAGATATGAACGTAGCATGAGGAAACAATCTCTCGGTCTGAAAACCAGATTTGCAATCAGGATCTCTACGTGATAGAGCATCAGCTTGAAGATTGATTTTACCAGGAATAATAGTGAAAGTGATATTGTAGGGAGAGAAAAAATGGGCCCATCTTGCTTGCCGGCTGTTACGTGTCTCCGCGTACTGTAAACTCTTGAGATTCTGATGGTCGGTGCGGACCTCAATGGGATGTTGGGAACCCAACAGGAGATGTCTCCATTCCTGGAAGGCCCGTTTTATAGCCAGCAACTCTTTCTCTAACACCGTGTAATTGATCTCAGAGGGAGAAAAAGTCTTGGACAGAAAAGCCACAGGGTGTTCTGGTCCTTGAGTAAAAGCTTGTTTAAGCACCGCACCCAATGCAAAAAGGGAGGCATCAGTTTCTACTATAAACGGTAAGTTTTGATCCGGGATTCGTAAGAGAGGAGCAGAAGTAAAGAGTGTCTTTAAAGTATCAAAGGCTGACTGGGCGTCCTCTGTCCAACAAAAGGGCTTTCCTTTCTTGAGTAGTCTTGTAAGGGGCAGAACGATTGATGAGAATCCAGCTATAAATTTCCTATAGAAATTCGAAAACCCCAGAAATCTCTGTAGTTCCTTGACAGAACTAGGGGAGGACCATTCCAGAATAGCGGTCACCTTACGAGGATCCATGGATATTCCAGTAGGGGACAAAACGAACCCCAGGTAAGTGACTGTAGTCTGATGGAATATACACTTTTCAGGCTTGCAATAGAGGTGGTTACTCCGTAATCGGTGTAATACCTGACATACGTGTCGGTGATGTTCTTTTGGATTCCTGGAAAATACCAATATGTCGTCAAGGTACACCACTACCGTATGAAGAAGGAGGTCTGAGAATATATGATCAATGAACCTTTGAAACACTGCCGGGGCATTCGCGAGTCCGAAGGGCATTACTCGGTATTCGAAATGTCCAAAAGGGGTACGAAATGCGGTCTTCCACTCATCCCCTTCCTTAACTCTAATGAGGTGATATGCCCCTCTGAGGTCCAACTTTGTGTAAATAGTTGCCCCTTTTACTGCTTCTAGGATGTCCGGTATCAATGGCATTGGGTATCGATCGGGAATCGTGATCTTGTTAAGTCCCCTATAATCAATGCAGGGACGTAATTCATCCGTGTCCTTCTTAGCTATGAAGAATAACGATGCGCCTGCAGGGGAAGTCGATTCCGTAATCAAACCGTTTCTGAGGTGGGTATCCAAATACTGCCGTAGGACTAATTTTTCCTTCTCGGAAAGGATGTACATCTTTCCAAAGGGGAGTGGTTGAGAGGAGTCTAGCCGGATGCAACAATCATCACTCCGATGAGGTGGAAGTTCAGAAAATTGGGAAGAGGAGAAAATGTCCTGAAACTCTTCATACTCAGGAGGAATAAGAGTAAGCAAGTCTACAATCCTTTGAGAGGCCACAGGGTTCGATGAAGGAGCACAAAATCCCACTGACCCTTCAGTAAGACAGTGTCGGGTACAATATTCTGATCCCAAAAAAATGGAAACGGCTGCCCAATTTATGTATGGGTTATGTAGTTTTAACCAGGGCAAGCCCAGAATGACAGGGTAGTGAGCTGCTTTTATTATATCAAATACGGCTTCCTCCCTATGTGAACCAAGGAGCATCGTCAAAGTGTGAGTCTGTTCTCGGATAGGTCCCGATATTAGTGGGGTTCCGTCTACGCCCTCAACTGGTATCGCGATAGCTTTGGGAGTACGGGGAATATTCAGTTTCCTTGCCCAAAAATCGTCCATGAACAAACCAGCTGCTCCACAGTCGACCAAGGCTGGGACAGAAACAATGTTTTCATCTGGCAAAGAAAAAGTTACGCGCAAGACTACCATGTCCAGCGAAGGAGACAACTTTGTAGGAGATTGGGAACCGGTATCAGTTACCCCGACCGTAGGTCCCCTTACGGTTGAGGTCTGGCGTTTCCCGAACGAAATGGTTTTCTGAGAGGAGCGACTGGGCACTCGTGCACGATATGGTCAGAAGAACCACAATACATACAGAGTCCTCGGGATCTTCTACGGGCGCGTTCCTCTTGAGTCAGAGGACCCCGTGTGGTGCCTAACTGCATAGGTTCGTCTGCAGTAGCTGTTTTGGAGAAGGATACTAATTCAGGCGCAGGGCGATGGCTTCTCCCTTTCCTCTTCTCTGCGTGCTTTTCTTGCAGTCTATAGTCCAGCTGCATAGTCAATGAGACAAGTTCAGCTAAGGTGTTTGGTCTCGGAACTCGAGCCAATTCATCCTTCAACTCCTCGTTAACCCCTCTCCTAAATAATGTAATAAGTGCATCATCGGCCCAGGATGTGCCTAGGGCCATTTGTTTAAAGCGGGTAACATATTCTAAGACTCCTAAAGATCCTTGCTTGAAATCTAGGAGTTTCTCTTGAGAGGAGACATTGTATTCTCTCCGTGAAAACATAGCTTTTAGACTTGCCGTAAAAGCAGGCACCGAATCCAATATGGCATTATTGGAAGTGACAATAGGGGTGGCCCATGCCAGCGCGGGGCCCGTGAGATGAGTAATCATGTATCCCACTCTATCTCTGTCTGAGGGAAAGAATGACGTCTTAAAAGCAAATTGCACCGTACAAGCATCCAAGAATTCCCTTAAAGAATGCGGGTTTCCGTCATATTTCCCGCCTGGCAGAGGACCAGGAGGAATTTCTGAACTAGTGGGGGCTTTATTTAGCATTTGCTGTTTAAGGATTGCATTTTCATGCTTTAAGGCTTGTACCTCGTGGGACAATCCTTGTACTGCGGTCGTCAACTGCTGCACTTGATCTAAGGCTGCTTGCAAAGTTGTCATGATGTGCATATAGGTATTCCTCTTCAATTATTGTTTCTTTTTCTTTTTTGGGCGTCGCTAGCTGTAATGATTTTGCACTAACCTGTCTCGTGCAGCAATTTACGAGGCAATTGGGGAGTCCCCTGAGGACCCTAACACCTCCCTCCTCCCTAATTAGGGAACCGAAGGGGTGTGCAAGGGATCCCAGGGAAACCCTCCTGGGGGAAAAAACCCTGCTGGAACGGATGAGAAGCTGGATCGGTCGCGTCTCCGCTAGCTGCAGCTCCTCACGAATTGCGGGATTAACCGGGTCTGGTCACTGTACCTCGGTGAAGTCCTGATTGAAAATAAGTGAACGAGAGTTGAGAGAAGGAACTAGGTTCAAGAGGAATCAATATCTTGATTGGGTAAGTACCTATGTTGTCTGGAAGATGGGGACTGTGGGCGGCGGAACGGGAAGGCTAGGCAGAATGGTAAGGCTGTAGGAAAGAGTAGAAAAGAAAGGTAAGTATAGGTATGAGATATAGAATAGTAACTCCCTAGTTGCGAACTCACGTAGCGTCTGTAGAGAGTAGCGATGCTCTGGGCTTCGGCTCTGCTGGACCATATCCGGAATCCATGAGAAAACGCGATGACGTCAGAGGACATCTGACTCGCGAACGTGAAAACACTGCACCGTAACCCAGAGGATGAGAGGCCATCTTGGAAGAGGGAAAAGCGGCGAGTGCCCGCAATCTCCATCGTTGCCACAGGGAACGCCGGTGCCAGCTAGCCGTGACAGGCTGTTAGAGTTGCTCGATATAAATATAAGAAGCAGTGCCAAAAAAAATGAAAATTGCTGCTGTGATTGCCACTGCAGGGGCAGACAGGGATCCTGATAAATGGGATGATGATATTTGGAATTGTAATGACTCAGAGTGTAGTCCAGAGGTGATAGCAGAATCTGAATTCAAACAGGATGAACAGGCCTTAACTGCAAAGCCAGTAACTAGGTGCAGGACTGGCCCCCATCCCCATAATCTAGGGTGGGGGAGTTTGTGGATTTCACCACACTGCAAGATTACACACAATAGGAGGTTGGTGAGATTATTACTCGTTTGAGGCAGAAGTCAGGGAGCCTTTACTCACCTGGATGTTGCAAATGTTTGACAGAGGTGCTGGGGGCCTGCTAGCTGATTCCACAGATTCCCCACGCTTCCTGCCCTGTCCATTGACACTAATATACAAGAAGCATTGCTGGCTGGGCCTCCTTCAGATGCGAATGGCCAAGCTTCGCAGGTTTCTCTGTTGCTGCTAGCAGCCCAAGGGTGTAACCGCAAATATCCGATCATCACGGATTGGCCCACTGAGGAAAATAAGTGGTACACATTGAAGAAGGCAGTTAAAAAAATCAGAGAACATGATATGAAGGAAGCAGTACATGTAGATTAACTGTTACATACGGGGGTGGTGCCATTTTCAGTGTCAACCAGGAATATGGTCATAAGAACTGCACCACCCACATACACAAGTGTCATTATGACTTTCTTAGTGGGCGTGGCTGGGAAGCCAACTGATGAAGTAGTGGATGCTATTCAGATCTGGGTGAATGGGACAACGGTGAGGACAGGCCATGAGAGAGAGAGGGGAGCAGTAAGAGAAGAACAGAAGATATGAGACAAGATAGTAGAGGCTCCTGAGTGTCAAAAAAGGACATTGTTGAAAGATGGTGTGCCACGGGAGGAAATTGCTGGTATTGAAACCAGGGTACTGTATGAGTTGTACAAAAAGAGATGACTTGTTGGGAAGGAGCACTATGAACAAGTTAAGAGACAGGTGGTGTCCAAGCAGGAAAGGGAAACTTCACCTTTAGCACCTCTTGAGGAGGAGCCTGGAGAAGGGTCTATGGGTATCCCTTCCCAGTTCCAGCCAACATATGCTGATTTGAGAAATGTGGTGAATGCAATGTTAGAGTCTGAGTCCTAATACACTTGTTCCAAATTTGACTAGGATTATGGCCAGACCCCAACAGCATCTGCTTGTATAAAAGTTGACAGACAATCTCATGTTAATATTAAGATATTTTGGAACACACAAGTGGTCCGAGCTTTGATAGACACCCGGATGGAGGCCTCATTGATTCATGGAAATCTTTGAAGATTTAAAGGTCGACACTTTACCATTACTGGGCTGGGGGAAAGGAAACACCCACAGTACAGACAAGAGTGGAAATGAAGATAGGCAATTTGTCAAAGCAGAAATATCAAGCGTGATTGTCCCAATAGCGGAGTATTTAATTGGTTTTGACATTTTGGAGGGGATGACTTTGGGACTAGGAGGTAAACCCTATCAATTTGGAGTAAATGCACTGACTTGTACACCAGTTATTGTAGGCAAATTGAAAATCCCTCTGATGCACATCTCTTTGGCCACAAAGCCTGTATCTATGAAGCAATACCACATTCCTGGGGGACATAAGGACATTTCAGACACCATTAAGAGATATCTAGAAGCTTGGTATAATCCGATCTGCCAATCTGAAAAAAGGGAATGGGAGCTGGAGAATGACTGTGCATTATAGAGAATTGAGCAGACACACTCCACCTTTGGTCCCTGCAGTGCCAGACGTTATCACTTTAATTGCAAACGTAGAAATGTTTGAGGGAACCTGGTATGCAGTGGTAGATTTAGCCAATGCATTTTTTTCTGTGCCAATTTCCGAAGAGTTCCAGGAGCAATTTTCATTTTCCTGGGGTGGGCACCAGTACACCTTCCAGAGATTGCCTATCGGGTACTTACATAGCCCAACAATTTGTCACTGGTTGGTGGCAGAACATTTGGACAAAATACTATGTAAGCCTGACATACAAATCTGACATTACATTGATGATATTCTATTCCAGGGCAAGGATGAGTGAATTGTGCAACATCAGCTAGAAGCAATCATTGAAAGTTTGAAAAATAAAGGGTGGGAGATTAACCCGAACAAAATTCAAGAGCCAGCTGAGACCGTGGTATTCCCGGGAATTCAGTGGCATAATGGGCATCAAGAGATGGTGCTGAAAGTCAGACAAAAGATACTTGAGTTTACCACACCTGTGAACAACAAACAAGCTCAGCAGTTCATAGGACGGTTTCAGTTTTGAAGACAGCATATACCACATTTAGAACACATAATGGCTCCATTATACAAAGTGACATGAAGGAAGCATGAATTTGAGTGGGAGAGGAGCAGCAAAGAGCATTTCATTTGGCAAAAGACACAGTGCAGCATGTACTCGAATTATGGCCTTTAAAGTCAAGAGAAGTGGAATTGAATGTTTCAATACAAGAAAATTATTCTAACTGGAGCCTGTGTCACAAACAAGATAAGAAATGGGTTCCTTTTTGATTTTGTAGCCGTAAATTACCAGAGGCTGGTGAAAAATACACTCCATTTGAGAAGCAATTGCTAGCATGCTATTGAGCTCTTGTTGATACTGACCAAATGACAGTGGGTCATGAAGCCAGTATAATCAAATGCAAATGGCATATCCAAGACAGAGCAAAATCAGGAAAGGCTGGAGTTGGGAAACTAAATGAGCAACTGGCTGATGTGCCACCTGTGGACTATAAACCACAGGAAGTGACAGAAGTGTGTGAGTCCCCAGTGAAATGGGGAGTACCTTTGGGGATTTGATAGTAGAACAGACGGAACATGCCTGGCTCACTGACGGCTCAGCACGTTATGTGGGAACTGAGCGTTACTGGAAAGCTGTGTCATATAATCCTAAAACAAAAAAGATCCTAACCACGTCAGGTAAAGGAAAGAGCAGCCAGTTTGCAGAGCTTTATGCAGTGTATAAAGCTTTGAAACAGGAAATACCTAGTCAATGTCACTTGTACACAGATTCATGGTCCATGGCTAATGGGCTAACCACATGGCTGCCAACATGGCATGGGTGGAAAATTCACTTCAAAGAGTTCTGGGGAAAGGAACTGTGGAAAGATATCTGGGAAATGCTATTACAAAGGGAGGTAACAGTGTATCATGTGTACGTGCATTGTACTACTGACTCATTAGAACACCGGTTCAATGCTGTTGCAGACGAATCCACCAAGGTTTCCTCTGTGGACACGGAGGCTCAGAAGAGCGATTTGAAGGGTTTGGCCAAGTGGACTCACCAAAAATATGGGCACATGGGAGAGAAGCTACTTGCAGGTGGTCACGAGCTTGAGGGATGGTATTGCTTTCGAGGTAGTGAAAACAGTGATTCTGCAATGTCCTGTGTGTCAGCATCAGCAGCATAGACCCATCCCTCACACTGTTCAGGGCACTTTACGAAGAGGCAAGTTGCCGGTGCAAATCTGGCAGCTTGATGATATCAGTTCGACTCCAATTAGTAAAGGTTGCCAGTATGCAAGCACAATTGTGGACACCTATTCTGGATATTTGATGGTATTACCATGTAAGAGAGACACACAACTGAACACTATTAAATTGTTAGATCAGATTACCTTGATTTACGGCATGCCCTTGCAAATTCGGAGTGACAATGGCTTACACTTTAAAGGCGAGTTGATTCAGGAATCCTGTCAGAAAAAGGACATTGAGTGGCTCTATCGTGTACCATATCGCCCACGAAGCATTGGGTTTCATTTAGAGACTGAATGGTTTGCTGAAAGAACATTTGCGCAAATCACACAATGGCAGCCTGACAGGTTGGCGTGATTGTGTGTTTCATGCTGTACAAATTTGAAACAGCAGACTATTGACTGAAAATGAAGCACCTTTAATGCGAATGGTAACACCTGCATTACAGATGCAACATCATTCATCTGTAGAGACTCTATTATACTGGGAGCTAGAACCAGGTGCTTGAGCTCCATACTGCGAAACCCAAGAATCTGCAGTGTTAGACTTGCATTCTGACCAAGAGATCAGTTTTTAACCCAGAGGTATAATAGTAATTGAAACTGGGATTGGAGTACAGATTCCACCAGAACACATGGGATTAATAGCCCCTAGATCTGGATTAGCATTGAAGAGCATCCAGGTACTGGGAGAAGTGATAGATTCTGATTACCAAGGAGAAATTAAAGTCATTTGAATGAAAAGTGGAGACAAAATACTGCCTATCCATGTAGGAGACAGAATAGCCCAGCTGATTGTCATTCCTGTAAAATTGTCCATAATCAGAAAGGGAAGCCCCCTACAGTGTTTGCTTCTGGTGGTGGCCATGGTTTTGGCTCATCAGATCGCATGGTATTGGATGCAAAGTTTTGGGTAGAGAAACCAAGTGGCCCACCCATACCCGCAGACGCCCTTGCATCAGGCAAGGACCAAGTCGTTTTGGTGATGGAGCCTGGCCAAAAGAAATGGATCTATGTGCCAGCAGACAAATGCTATTTAAGAGACTAATTATCAACAGTGATATGTCGTTTTTCCGAATTTTCTTTGTAGAATCTGTGCCTCGCTGGTGTATTTGTGATCCTAAATGGACTCTATTTGGAAGGGTCAAATGACACACTGCAGCAAACACAAGATGTCATATTAGCGCAGCCAACCAATGTGAGTCTGATGACATTGAGAAATAATGTTTGTAGGTCACCTGATGCCGACGCCAATGCACCAGTCCCAGCAGGCACAAAGAACCAGATTCTTAAAGCATTGAGACCCTTCCGCCACCGCACTGTCCTCTGATGCACAATGGCAGCGTTTCACAAACACTTTGATGCACAGCATACTTCCCTACAGCCAACCACCGGCCACGTACAATGTTCACCGACATCACGGCGTACCGCAGGCCAATGACACTTTGGTCCGTGGAGCGAACAGGGAAATGGTTCCGTGGAGCGGACCCAGATATCACACATTTTTTGGAGCATACATTTCAGTAATTTGCAACAAAAGTACTGGTCAGATTTCCACCAAAACACAAAAAAATGACACTTTTCTGACCCAAGCCCCCGATCCTCGTGCAAATTTGGTGAAAATCCGTCCAGCCATTTGGTTTTCCCCCATTCAGTTTATGGGAAAAAATATTTTTTGTGACGCTCCCTATAACTTTGCCCCACCTGCACGAAACCTCACCCAACTTGGCAAAAAAAACTCAGAGCCCACCGTATACATTTTTTTGCAAAGTTTGGTGAGAATTCCTCCAGGGGGAGCAAAGTTATAAGCCACTGAAAAAGTGCTCTTCCTATGAATTTAGCAACTTAACCACAACTACATACCCGCTACTAATCGAAAAGGGACCTTATGGTTAAGTTGTTCTAACAAAAATCTTTGAAATTCAGAGAAAAATCGCTATTAAAGGGACATTATGGTTGTAATGCAAAATTTAAAAAAACAAAGAAATTTGCCAGTTTAGGCAAGCTATGTAACCATAACTCGCACCCCGCCATGCACTGCTCAAACTAACACCCTGGACATCAAAGATGACAACACAAATGGCATCATTGATGGCATCACATTTCCGGGGAAGTTGTTTTCTTTAGTGACAGCAAGCATTTTAAACACAGGACTTGATCTGGACATATTGCATTGAAAACATCATACACATACTCTAAAGGTCCTATATTTGTAGACTTTAACCTTGCCCAATGATGTTAACTTACTTTCCTTTGAGGTTCACAAAGGATCAAGGTGCACATGCGTGGAAAAATGATCAGGCCTCAGACAGATAATACTATTTTTATACTTTATTTGTATGATGCCAAAATTTAATTTTAGTTAAATTCTCTGGTCATGGTATTTGTTTCTCCCTGGCTATAGTTTCCCTGTGTGTGCATCAGATTTGCTTGTATTGATTCTCTAAGTATACACTGTATATCCACGCCTGTGTCTAGCAATTATTGTATGCTTAGCCCTAGGCTCCAAGTTCTGCATTACTCAAGATTCTGATAGGCTTGGATGTATGTTGCTACTGGCCGTATCAAACAGATCAGGATACTCTCCTTACTGTGGTACATGCTGAAGACATTGCCTATGTTAGTGTATTTTGTTTTAATTAAAATATATTTTGAAACAATAGCAGACAACACAATGTGTCATTGAAATTCACAGACAGGTACATCATCATAGTACAGTGCATTTAGTGTATACAGTGGTACAGAGAACGTTAGCCACATACCCCCCCTCTTTTTTTACATTTCTTGTAGCATCACCCCTCACAGGAATCTTTAGGTGTGCATTATCCAGCTACACAGGGTATCAGGTAATAAAATCGTGGCAAAAATGTTGCCGGTAAAAAGAATCGCGGCAAAATGCTGTGGTTTGACCTGGTAAAGGTGTTCTCCATTATACCATTTAATTGGGGCAGGGGTTGCGGGGGTGTCCCCCACTCCCCTTAAATGGTATAATGGATCCAGGGGTTGCAGGGGTGTCCCTCGCACGCATCCTTTACATGATTATGGCACAAAAAACCACTGCATTTTTGCCACAATATTTTGTATTCACAGCCATTTTTGCAGCAGTTTTAAGACATGGAACCCTACGCAGCCTGTGCCACATAAGACCGGAATGAGCACTACATATCCTTGGGCCTACAGATGAGGGTTGCCATAGTAACATACGTTTCTTCCCTTTCAGTGACATACACTAACTATCTTAGCTATTCAGAACAAGAATGGGGAGGAACGTAGATTTCCAATGCCCAAGTATACACTTTTTAGCTATTCCGCTTTCTCTCTTCCTCTCCCCTGCTGATTTCCCTGATGGCTTCACGCACTGTCACCTGGTCACCCTTTGAACTCGGGCCCAGACTCCTGCATGTCCAGTTGCCCTTGCACTGCCTCCGGACTCCCCAGCACTTAAGGCTCTGTATCTGAAACCCTATAGTCCCTTCTCTATGCACTTATGAGCAACCCGCTGGCTGCACTTGTGATTTAACTGAACTTCCCCCTTCCCAGGTATAGTAAGATTGTTCTTTTGTCCTCCCTTTGTTGCCCCTTTCTTGTCTTGTCGCGCCTAGAAACACTTGTGTACAGGTGCGTTATAAATGCCACATCATATTATATCATACAACTGGGGGAGTAATTAAAAATCTTAGATGGTGTATTGTGCAAACGATTCAGGATCTTAAACAGAATGAGCCTCTGTCTAGCATTCATTGATACCTCCTTAGTTAGCTGACAGCATCTCTTCCATTGCATATCAGAGATTTCAAATCTCATGTTGTGCTCTCATTTCGAGCGCACACCAATTTTAGGCACCTGATTCATCTGAATGATGTTGTAGATTCTAGAGACCATGCCCTTGTTTCCCCAACCACTAGTATTGCATCTATACATGGGTGTGATTGCGGCTCTTTTGGAAAGGAAGGCCACATTTTCCGAACGTCTGCTCTCATTCTGTGACAGTGTAATATCTTTGTGGGATAGTTCCTCAATTTGTGCGTGTAGTCGTGCAGTTATACAAAACTCCCCTCTGGAAATAAGTCTCCCAATGTCAATTGTTCCCTGTCATCCCACAAACACTGCACAGCTTCATCAAAGGTTGAAGCTATACCAGTGAAGATCCATAAAGGACCACTTCTGTTGTACAATACTGTTAAACCAACCTTACAGAAGAGCCTGGACCCGGCATTCAGCGTGGTGTGCACCGGGTCGTAGGTACAGGAATCCACATACCCGTTACTGAAAATCACTGATTTCTGGCTGGTAGGAGCGGCCACATAGTGTTCCAGCTGTAGATGTACCGCTGTTGCGGAAGTGGAGTACCAATACCTGGCAAATTGCGCCTGGGCGACAAGATAATACAGTACAAAATCTGGTTCAGCTAGCCCCCCCTTGTTCATACGGTTCCATGTCATTTCATCGCAGGATGTTTTTTTGCTGGTTTTTTTACTGCAATTTTTGTAACAGAAAAACCCATCAAATTTTTTTACATTATTTTTGTGGGGTTTCCCCCACGAGCCCCCCATTTTCCCAAAAATTAGATGGGTTTTTTCCCCCAAAAAATTGCGGTAAAAAACCCGCAAAAAAAATCCCGCGATGAAAGGATGTCGTACCGTTCATACGGCTCTGCCAGCTTTTCCCAACTAATCCTGGCCCCTAGAGAAGGGCGGTCGCTAGAGATCTCAGCCTTTTGAAAAAATCCATCCCAGGCCATATATTTATGTTGCAAAAGTAATCTAACAGTTCAGAGAGAACTGTCATTTTGAGGAGTGAGAGGTGTCCATATATCGAAATAGGGATTCCAGACCACACATTCATTTTCGGCCTAAGGTGGAGTAAGTATTCTGCATAATTATCAGCATAAAGTGATTGTGGTGCCCTGGAAACCTTAATACCTAGATACTTAAATTGAGTGGCAACCCACTTGAGCCCCATTAAGCCCGGCTATGGCCTAGTAGCTTCAGGGAGGGGAAACAACTATGATTTGGTCTTGTTGATTCTAACCCAGAATATCTTGTGTGCTTGTGTACATGTTGCATAATGGGCCCGCTATTGAGCTTCGGGTTTCTAACATATAATAGCGTATCATCAGCATATAACGAGATTACCTCTGGTGGTCCAGCTATGCCCCTATGGCCATGTCTTGCATGTATTAATGCCGCTATAGGCTCTATTATATGTGCAAAACAGTAACAGGAACAGTGGGCACCCTTGCCGCGACCTCCTCCCCAGTTGTATATCATGGGATGTGTTAGTGGGATGCTTTGGGATGAGAATACAGGGGGCGTACACAGCTAAGAAAATATTGACTGAAGCTGAAACATTGAAGAACGGCAAACAGGTATTTCCAGGACACTGAATCGAACTCCTTCTTGGCATTTAATGAGGCCGCCACTGCCCTGGCAGATGGGTTTATTTGTGAAAAATTCAGGAGAGCCATCTCAGATTTCATGCGGTAGAACCAGTTGGAATCAATCCTGATTGATTGGGATGTACCAGCAGTGCCATATATGGCAGGAGTCTGGTTGTCAGTATTTTGGCAATGATTTTCACATCTACATTTATTAAGGGCAATGGCCGCTCTGAGGCCACATCATTTGCCGGTTTGTTTGGCTTTAACAGCATGGTGATAATAGCTTCTCTCAGTGATGATGGTAATTCACCCACCTCCAATGACTCCTCCCACAGGCGAAGTAACTGCCACGCTAGAGTTTGTTTGAACTCTTTATAGAATTCAACTCCCAAGCCATCTGACCCCATCGATTTACTGGATGTTAAGGCTGTTATGGCAGCAATCACCTCCTCCATGGTCATAGGTTGGTCAAAAACCAATTACGCCTCTTCCTGGAGCCGGAGTAGGGCTATTTCATCTAAATATATTATCATGTCCTCATCTGTGCAGACATCTGCATTAGCGTATAGTGCCATGCAAACATTTGTGAATTCCAAGTTAATATCCCTGTCAGTGGTGCAAACCTCCCCAGAAGACCGCATAATTCTGACGATTACATGTTTGTTACTCTCAGTTTTGACTAACAGGGCAAATGACCTCACGGGCCTATCTGCCTGCCCGTACCGGAGAGCAAGAACTGGCTTGGACATGTAATTGACTTCTCTCCCTGATGGTTCCTGAAACTTAAGCAGATCACCTTTTTTCGTTCCCAATAGCAACCTTTCCTTGGTTTCCCCATATTTTTTTTTCAAGCCACTGCAACTGGCCCTCAGTATTCCATAGGTCAGATCTAAGGACGTTGAGTGTCCCCACCGACCATGACAACAGTTCCCCTCATACAAATACTTTAAATGCTTCCCAGATCGTAGAGTGTGAGGGCACAGAGTTTATGTTGTTGACGGAAAATTCATCCTTTTTGTCTTGAAGTGTAGATGTCAATTTGGTATCCAGCAACATTGAAGGGGACATTCTCCACAAAGGGCGGGGCGTGAGCAAGTTGTCTAATGTGAGCGATAGCCACACTGAGGAGTGGTCTGATTGGGAAGATTTCACAATTTAGCACAACATATACTAAGCCAGTAGAGAGGAGCCAGTAGTCTATTCTGGATATGGTTTCATGGGCTGGGGAGTAAAAAGTATAACCCCTGCTCATCGGATGAAGACCCCTCCATATGTCTGTTAAATGCAATTGAACTGCAACTTGTCATAACATTTCAGCTGCTGAAAGCGAGAGGAATATTATTGAGGTGCGGTCCTTGCTCATGTCCAAGATATTATTAAAGTCTCCCCCAAATGATGGGAGTATCGGTTACTCTCACCAGGATATTAGAGAGTTGATGATAAAAAATATGGGTCATCTAAATGTGGCCAAATGTGTTAACCAGTCCAATCGCCTTACCTGCCAACACATCCCATACAATAACATAACAACCTTGCAGGTCAATACAGGTTCTTGTGGCCCGGAATGTGATACAGGAATGTATAAGGGTCATTACCCCTCTCAATTGTGTGAAGTGGTTTGTGTAATATCTCTGTCTGCCCCATCGTTTAGCAAATGACTTGTGTACCATGCTCGTTGCATGTGTTTCCTGCAGCATGAGGACCTTTGGGGAATGCCTTCCTATATATGCCAGTAACTTCCTAGTTTTAGTCGGGTTATTCAAACCATGCACATTCCAGGTGAGAAATTAGATTACCCCTCATTTGTCTCTGATATTTCTGTTACGTCCACTCCACATAGCAATTTCCCATTATTTCACTATCCCGCCATGCATACCTGAAAGCTGTGTGCCTGTCAAAACCTTTACATTTGCCCTCAAACATACCCCTCCCAACCACTCTCACCATCCATCCTAACTTGATAGTGTATGCCCCAACCATCAGCATGTGAAAATGTAAGGGATACAGTGTGAACAACAAAGTTACATTCAATACTGTACATTACCCCAGCTCTATGTAATCAATTGCTCAGTGAACCCACGGATGCCACAAATTGAGCTATGCTCCTGAACCCCAGTATTCATTGTCACTCCCTGACCCACTGGAACCCGCAGTCTGGTCATAACCTTGCCTGTCTTTGCTCAGCCTGCCAAGCCCTGGGAGCGCGATAGAGGCTTCTATATATCACCTCATGCCACAGGTGTGTCGAAGAAATTAGCATGGCCTCCATGTTGAATATGGAGCTTGGATGGGTGTGGGATTGCATATAGTACTTGAGCAGGCATTTAACCAGGTCGTAGGATCTTCTTGCAGCCTGAACACTGGCTGAAAAGTACAGATATATGAATACTTTACTTGACTCAAACTGCAGTGATCCACATTCCCTGGCTAGTTTTAGGACGCTGTCCCTGTAATTTTAGACCTGCGCGATGATCATGTGTGGTGGTGCACCAGGTTTTGGGTGTGGGACAGGCGCACAATGAGACCTTTCTACTACAAATTGTGCAGAGAATACCATTTCACCCAGTAGATCTTTCAATAGAGTCTCAACAAGCTGTTCCGTGGGCCCTTTGACAGCTTTCTCCGGGATTCCAACAATGCTTATGTTGTTACATCGTGACCTCAGCTCAAGTTCGCTGCATTTTGCCCGTACAGCTGACAGTTATTTTATAACGACAGCCTGTGCCTGGTCATGTTGCCCCACTTTGTCGTCTAAGTCGCTGATCCATTCTTCGGCCACAGTAATGCGCCCGCTCTCTTTATCAAGCTTGACTCGCAACAAGCTTATGTTGGCACAATGTCGTAGAGTTTGGCATTAACAGACACAAAGCCATTCTGCATTGCTGTCATAAAGGGTTCCATCAATGTGGAGGTCGCTATACCACTTACTGGAGAGGTATTCAAGTTGGGATCCATTGTGGTGTCTTTAGCTGGAGTGCTCAAAGGAGTCCATTGGGCCACGATTTTTCCCAGCCCCTCTTTTCGTGTCAGATTCCTGCTCCAGCAGCAGGACAACTCGTTCCGCACATGGCTCAGATGAACAGTCACCAGCAAACGCAACAAGCAGGATTGTGTACAGGGAAATCTGTATGGCGTGCCGCACTGTGGGGGTTAATGAATTGCTCTGATAAAACACACCAAATCACTGCACTTGTACATGTGTCACTCCCCCGGGAGCCAGGTGGCAATCCATTACACAAGGGCCGATCTACTCGCCATTAGGCCCTCGTTTTTGCCCCTCTTCACTCACCATAATGACTTCAAGGTAGATCTGCTGTGCCCTGTGTATACTACATCTCAGACCACAAAAGTGATGGGTGGAAGGTTTCGAATGAATCTAAACCATTGGCAATTGCTCTGGGCAACCTTCCACACCACCGTTTTTTAGCCCGTCTGCACCATTGCAAGTTAGCAGTTCGGGCTGGACTACCCCTTTGGGGGTGGGACCAAGCCTGATTTGCATATGGTCTTTCCCCTTTTGTAGTGGCTTGGCAGGCGAAGAAAGATGGTATGGAGGGTTGCCCAAAGCGATGCCAGAGGTTAAGATTCATTCTAAACCTTTCAGCCATCACCTCTTTTGTTTTGCTATACTACATCTCAGCCAGCTCTTTCACAGCCGCTGGCTGGTCCCATATGCCAAGCCTGTCAAAACCTTTACATTTGCCCTCAAACATACCCCTCCCAACCACTCTCACCATCCATCCTAACTTGATAGTGTATGCCCCAACCATCAGCATGTGAAAATGTGCAAACGCAACAAGCAGGATTGTGTACAGGGCAATCTGTATGGCATGCCCCACTGCGGGGGTTAATGAATTGCTCTGATAAAACACACCAAATCACTGGCACTTGTACATGTGTCACTCCCCCGGGAGCCAGGTGGCAATCCATTACACAAGGGCCGATCTGGCTCCCAGGATAGGGGCACATGCCAAGCCACTTGTGCCCCTATCCTGGGGGTCTCAGCACCTCAGCGGCTGGATGAGGTTGGGCTCAGGTCCACAGGTCGTCTCTCAGGGCCTGTACGTATATAGCTGTCAGACCAGGATGGATTTAGGCCCATAGTTAGTCAGGGGCCTGCACTTACATTTGTCATGTGAAGTCTGGAGAAAGGGTCAGTCGTACCCATAACACGGACCATAAATCTGTTCTTCCTCAGGGTTTGCGTTCTGTCCACCACTGCTTTTGCTCTTCTCGTCATTGGGAGAGGCACATAAACCTATGGCAGGGCGAGCAGGCGGTGGTGTCTGCCGTGGCTCCCAGCAGTACTGCAGTACTGCACTACTGCACCTCGCCGTATCCGAGGGTCGCAACCTCGCCATGAAGGATCTGTCTGGTGCTGGTCATGTAGGGTCCGGGCCCGCCACCGCAGTACAAGCACAACTCCCAAGTGGGTCATGCTGCAACTTCCCACTGTCTCCGCTTGATGGGTCCACTGGAAACTTGGTTGATGCGCCTCAATGCCGCTCTCTCCTAGCCGCTCAGCAGGGCCCCGACTGCCATCCAAGGCATGAAGCTCTGCCACACTCGGGCTCCAGACTCTCTGCATCGTCAGCCGGCCAATACAGGCGGTGGAGCTTTTTGTTCATGCTCACTTCAGGATTTATTTAAAGCAGGATCTCGCTAATGATCGGAGCCCACTAACTATACGGCCATCTTCGTTGCTGCTCAGCAGCGCCTCATTTATTGTATTTTTATATTGCTATATTATGAACAGAATTTCAGTAGACAGGTTCTGTTTTAAAAAGTACATTTTGTGATACATGGAGTAGTTCATGAGAAACATATCTATCACCCTTCAAATGTTGGTAGCAATGCCCTAAACAGAACCACTTGTAAGGACTTTCCATCAAGATCATTACAGATTAGTGATGCTAGATGTGATGTTGTCAGTGATGTCATCAATAATGCCATTTGTGAGGTTATCTTTGATGTATTGTGTGTTAGTCTGAACAGTGCATAGCGGGGGGTAAGTTATGGTTGCATAGCTTAGCATGACTGGTGAATTGTGTTAATTTTTCAGTTTGTGCTGCAACCCTAACATCGCTTTAACACAGTTTTTCATTGAATTTCAAAGGTTTTAATAGGGAAAATTACCCATAACATCTTTTTAACAATGCTTTTTCACTGAACTTCACTGGTTTTTATTAGGGAAACCTTGCCATAACGGCCCTTTAACAAAGTTCTTTCACTGAATTTCAACAATTTAGAAGATGGTTCATGATGTTCCAGCACTGTGTGTAAGTTATTAATAATTACACTTTTAACATATATGAAAGAACTATAATGCTCCTTTAACAAACACATGTTTTATAGCGCGTACTGATTTGTGTCACTCTAAGCTACACATGTTGGGAATACAAGTCATGGTTGAATTACCTTGGGCATGAGACTTAACCATCGCCCCACCCCCACCACACCATCCTCAATATCCACTGGACATAGCCTGCAGCCAGGTCCAGTGTCCACTAAACCCCATAATGGCATGTTCATGGTCTGCATCCATGGCCGGTGTCTGCAACCCCTGGGGCATGTGCTCCAGCCATTTTGCATGTCTTGCCATCTAATCTACAGTACAATTTGAGCAGGACAACTTAACCAGAAAGTGTCTTCAACACATTTTTTCATTGCATTTCAAAGCTTTTTTTTAACTGAAGGTAGTTAATTCTATTCCGGCTTTGTATGTAACTTATTACAAATTCCTCTTTAAAAAATATGAATATTTATTTGTATTTTGTATTTTATTTATTTGTATAGCGCACCAGGCCCAAGAGCATCCGGGCGCATATCTTAGTACAGCATTAGTACAGGATAGACAATTACAGTGTGAAGGTTACATGCGAATATTCATAAAGATATACAAATTTACAGTAAGGAGAAGAGATACGTGGAAGCAGGATAGGCAAAATATATACAATACATAGTAAGCACAATATATACAAGGTAGGAACTTGATACACAATATACAAGGTAAGAAATTGATATTATTGAGGTTGAGCACTATATAGACTATAGCATTGTAGTCAATATATACTGGACAACATTATCTGCGGTTAGGATATGGACTTTAATTACAAATGCAAGTAAGAGTTTAATCGAGTTAGTCATGAGCTGTGGATAACCAGAGTTTGGTTTTATGTTTGAATAAGGTTGGTGAGGATTCAGATCTAATGGCTAGTGGAAGTGAGTTCCATAGTTTGGAGGCAAGGACAGGGAAGATAGCACCACCTGCTTTCTGCAGTTTGTATCTGGGGACGGTCGGGTAGTGTGCTTGAGCTGATCTAAGTGGGCGGGTAGGCAAGTACTGAGAGAAGCGAGCAGCTAGGTAGATGGGGCCTGATTCTTCAGACATTTGTGTGTGAAGGCAAGGGATTTCAATGAGATTCTTTGTGTTACTGAAAAATGCAATGAGAGGAGTATAACAGTAAACGTGCACAGCAAATCAATGACAGCAGAAATGGTGATGTAGCTGCTTCATACAGTATACAAGTTACGACAAATAGTCAGAATTAGTACTGCGCATACCCATAATGCTACAATGTGTGGTTGTACGGCTCGGTAAATCAGGGCCGAGGTGTGCGTGGTGGCAGCAGAGTGAACAACACGCGGGCAACGTCTTACCGGTGGTCTGGGCATTGGCAGTGTTCGGCAGATGCAGTGCGAAGTAGTAGGTGTCTGTTGCGTTTCCGCTTGGAATAAAAGGCTCTTGGTGTCAACTGAGTTTCTAGTCTCTGCTGGGCGTAGAGAGATCAGACTCGGAATGGGGTGACATGGAATGAAACAACTATAAAGTTCCTTTAATATATATTTTCCTGCGAACATTAATGTGTGCCACTTTAAATAACATATGATGTGGATGCAGGTTCTGGTTGAAGTGTCTGGAGCATGAGGTTCAGCCATGACCCTGGCTCCACCAAGCCACCCACAATATCCACTGGACCTAGCTTGTCTAGCTATACGATAATGGAACCGTGAGCCACTGTTAATGGCTTGTGGCCAAGGCCCGTGGGCTCAAACCCTGGGGCGTGGGCCTCAGCCATGTTACAAGCTCTGCTAAGCATCTCAGAGTAGACATTGGGCATTGCCATAGTACCCAATTTAACTCCATAGCTGGTCCCTCATGACTATGGCCAGTAGCCAGATTGTCCAGAGCATTGACCTTAACAATCTGGTCACTGGCCATGGCCACAGGCCCCAAAATTATATCACTATTTTTTGTTTGTACATTTTGGCACTTTAGAAAAAATAAAACACTGGCTGTCTTAACACTAAATTGGCTACCGCAGACTGTATTTTATATATATATATATATATATATATATATATATATATATATATATATATATATATATATATATATATATATATATATATAATATATGTGTACATATGCATGAATGTCCCTGAACATATCCCAAGTTTGCAAAAATCACGCAATGTCCCCAAACATCTGAGATTGTCAAGGTCTTCGGAGGATGAAAACCATCTGTTCCTTTCACTTTTCTAGGTATGATATGATATGATAGTTTATTTATATAGTGCCTATACACAATGTGTTTCAAAGCGCTTCAAGGCAAGGAAGGGAACAAGGGAAAATACGACATTCTTACAGGCCATGAACAGTAAGGATGTGAAATTAACTATCGTACTCGGCCTGACGACATTTCAGATAGTGCAAGTGCTAAGACATAGATAAGGAAGGGAGGGGGAGAGTTGGAAGGAAATGCAAACAGACAGGGGACTACCGTACTAAGCCTGATGACATTTCTGGTAAAGCCGGAGGAAAACAAAAGGTGAGGGAGAGGGGTGCAGAAAGGGAGGGGAGGAACAAAACAAGTGACTATCGTACTAGGCCTGACAACGTTTCAGATAGTGCTGGAGGGAGGGGAGGCAACAGTGAGGGGAAGGAGGAGCGACAGACGAGGTTGCCATCATAGTAAGTCCAGGGACAATTCTGAAAGAGTAAGTGCATAGAAGAAAGTAAGTCGAGGAAGGGAGGAGATGGGAAAAGGGAGATGGGAGGGGAGGAGAGAACAGAGAGTAAGCAGTCAAAAAGAGTGGAGAAGCAAGAGAGGAGAGCAAATACAATTGCAGAAGTCAGTAGTAACACATAATGTTGAAAGTCAGGATACAAGATGAAGATGGAACAGCATGATTCAGGGCCACCATGAGTACAAGATGCAAAGGAAGTCCAGCATGAGAGTTGAGAAAGGGTGACACACCGTGAATCAATGAAGTCCATAAAAGTAAAATCCAGCATTGGCCACAAGACGGTGATGGTGAAACCAGAATGTATCAGGACAGACTCCTGGGTGCAGGAAGGGAGGGTGTAAGGGGGGGGGGTGCACAAGGGAACAACACGGGGGGACCAGAGAGGGTGGAGATGGCCTTTTCGGACAGAGGGTGTAAGCACATGTTGGTGTATATTCCACCCTATCCCACTCCTCCAACCCCAAGAAGTTGTTTCATTTGTAAGACAAGTGTAATGCTGTGGTTTTTAATATTTTTTTACTGTGGCATTCGCGGACTACGGTGCAGTTAGAGAATCCGGCATGGCGGCCATTTTGATGCACCTCATGTTTTTCATTTGATCAATCAGTGTCTTATGACATGTCTGCAAACGTTACGCAGTTCCCTGATTAGTCCAGAGACGTCCACAGACACTCAATCAGGAAGTTATTCAGTGGATTGGACCGAGATGCCACTAATTTCTTTTAAGCTACATATTGAGCTTTTTAAAAAAAATCTGCTGGGCAGATTTATACCAAATTTGCAAAAGCATTCTTTCAAGACCAGGCCACCAGTCCTCACAAATGTTTGGTGCAAATTCGTCCAGCTGTTTGGGCTTTTTTCCATTCAAGTCTATCTGGATTGCAAAACGTTTGGGATACCCCAACAACTTTGCCCTCTCGTAACGAAGTCACACAAAGGTTTAAGTCAAGTCTATGTATTTTTGCAATGTTTTGTGCAGATTCGTCGAACGGCACCAACATTATAAGCCAACCAAAAAAGTTAACTCTGGATCTTGCTTTTCTTTTCTTTTACCCATTTGAATTTGTTCATCTTGTGTCTCTAGCAGCACCTCCTACAAACTGAAGTCTTGTGTTCAGCTCTGCTAACCGAAGATGAGCCAAAAGAATATCATTGAGTCTTTGGCCCCCTTCTGTTTGTGAAGTGCTCTACATGGATGTTGGAGGAACCTGGATAAAGGGCTATACGCCTACACCTACCTCTTCTACCTCAACCTGTCTAGTAACTTCTTCCTCATCATAGATTCTCTTACCCTCGTCCCTGGATTTAACAATGACCACTCTGCTATCTCTCTTTGGCTCGTCACATTGTACTGAAATGGCAGCGAATGTCAACAGTACAATTTTGTCTTATTTCCTCTGATCAATCAAACTCTATGGAAACACCACCTTTCCTTTGCTCACATTTCTGGTCATCATTTGCCAACTCTCCCACATCTAGGGCTGGCATCCAGGGCTGGCACCAGTGCTTCTATGCACCGTTGAACTCGCTATTCACACCGTTAAATGTAATCCTTCCGCCCGCCCGCACGGTGAATGTGCTGGCCACGTTTCATACTGTTGTTGATCACTGCTTACTTACAGTGGTGAACAGGAGCTATTTCTGCGCAGGTTGGGCTACACACCAACAAATGCAGTTCTGGTTAATCTAGCATTTGGGTGAGGCGAAACTGGGCAGTACCAGCACATGTGCGAGCAGATGTTATTTTACTGCACAAGTAAAAACATTAACTACGTAATAATAATAATAATAATCATGTGTGACTTCTTATTGTGTCTTAACGTTTAACTCTGTCATCTTTTTTTAAACTCAGAACAGGTCTTACTCTTCCCACCTGCCAATTTTGGGTGTGGCTGCGGGATTTGTGGCCCTGATCGTTATATGAATCTACTCTATTGTTGTCTTTCAGATTCATTTCTATCTTCGGTTTTCCAAACACTGTGTGTTCATATCTTATTTCGTAATAAACCTCTTTCAAAAAGGGCGGGGACCGTCTCCAAGATACGATATCTTGCATTGGCTCACTCCCAGCTCGTCCCCTATGAACTGTGATTTTGGACTGAAGGCCTATTATCACAGAATGCAGGGTGTGAACAAAATCCTGCAAACTCCATATAAAACAAGGACATTGTGACACTGATCTGATCAGATATAGCTGTTACCACACTGAAGTCTTTGAGACATAAACATGGACAATTTGCTTAATCTGCTCGGGGCAGTCAATTGTAATCCAGGAGGGCACCTGAACCTTGATCAATATACAAAGTGCTTAGAAACAAAATAAATCTAGCAGATAAATTAGATTTAAACCAAAAAGTGTAAGAGAGAGACACATACAGTGAAGCAAAGTACCGAGCCCATGAAATTAAACATAGTTCAATCATCCAATATAAACAGAGAGATTCAGCAGAGGGGACATTGCATTCAAAGATAAATTCAAGAATAAACAAAGACAGGAGAAAAAGATTTAAAGTGAAATAAATAAAAACATCATAGTTCTGTTTAGGTGTCTAACCTAACTAACCCAGAGGTAAGTATTTATTCGTTTTTTTCTTCGGCTTGTTATTGTATGCAATGAACAATTATGACAGGCCAAGAATCAGAACTGCCAAAATAGTCTATTTGCTGATCATTTCCTTTCATAAGGTGAGACTTATAATACCTCATACCTTAGCAGGTCATTTCACTCCCTCTCTGTGATATAGCCAAATACAGGACCTCCATTTAGAGACAGAACTACATTAACATTGTAATTATTACACAATCTTCCAGCAAACCTGGTGCTTCGGGAACTTCATAGAATATTGTGTCTAGGGATCTAGTATATCATTATGTGAAATTTTATCAAAAAGGACTGTGGAGCAGCTTGGGATGGTGCATGCCACACTAAAGAACCGACACTCAATTACACACACATATAAAATAGCCCCAAAGGAAATCGAGGAGAGTTTTCCAAAGCAAGCAAAGGTGTAATGTGGTTCAAGGACATGTGCTGCTACCATAACTTCTAGGTCTCTTGAATGGAAGGTCTCACGATAACACTGGCCCCTTTTGGAATGCAAAATACTTCTGGATAATGGGCAAGGGGAGTTTCAGTTCCTATGGGTAACTGAATCTGGTTTATGGGATATTCTGGTGTAAACCTCAACCCCCTGATATGCCACCCCTTTTCTCCACCTTAGTCAGAATCTGGAACCTGCCCAACTGACTTAGTTGTGACTATGCCCTGATATCTCAATAGCCCCTCTCAGTCTTCTGACCATCTTCGTCCATTATTCAGGATCTGGAAATCAATATGCGGGTTTAGATTCCAACATCCCCCACGTTTTAAAGTGATCACTTGATTGCAAAGTGGCGCAATGTAAAATGACAAAAAATAAAGCTCTTGGCTCCTGGTGATGATGGTTGCTCATCTGCCTTGATGGCACGTCTGCTTAAATCGCCTAAGCCTCTGATATATTGCCCCACCGAGTTCTTCAGAATTGCATTGACTTGCTCATACGTTTATTAATGTGTCACATTTAGCATTGTCTTTTTTAACCCTGCAAAGCTAGAAGATTCTGGGGATAGTTCATATCCGAGGAGATGAAGGTTCTGAAAGGATGCAGCACTCATTTGCTGTCTACTCCACATAGCGGCTTTGATCAAGGTCTACTGACTATACATACATGCGAGAAAGGCAGAAAGCATGTGTGTTACCCCTGTCAAACCAACCTGGATGTGACATGCCTGCCTTCTGTGTTGGGCAATGTTGCTACTCTGATGTAGAAGCTAAAAGGATAAGTATTCTCTTTGAGTGATACCTCTTTTATGATTTGCGATCAATCATGTTACACACATGGTTCATTATCAATTAAATCCAACAATAGAGGCCCTACTATTGCCATCTTCTTAGCAGAACTTTTAACTACCCTAGTCCTGGTATCTGATGCCTGGGTTATTGCTTTGCGATTTACCTTCGCATTCTGGAGGTGGACTCAAAATGTGGAACTTGGTGAAGAGCCGAGCAGCTACTAATTGCACAAAGAATCAACCTGAAATTGTTTGCAGAATGCATAACGCTTGCTGTACAGCCACTGGTAAACTGTCAAGAACTCGAAGCGTAGCCAGGGTATGTGCAGAATCCCAGTAATCATTCATTCAAAAGCTTCACAAACTAACATGTTATGTGTATGTTTGCAAATGGTTCATTCACAAGCATTCCTAATATAGTTAAAGCAACATGTAGAAAATGCATAGGTTACATAGTTTAGAGAGTAAGACCAGAGTCTGCACATGTAGGAGGCTATGGGCCTCATTCTGAGTTGGGCGGTCCGGTAAAAAAGTGCCGGTTTTCGTGGATACCGTCCCTTTACCGTACACTCGACTACGGGTTTGCCAGTGGGCCACCTGGGTTACCTCCAGCTAAATGCTACTGGGCAAAAAGCCCTCATAATGGCAGAAAACCCCTCATGGAGTCCTATGCTACTCCTTGAAAAGGGATTTACATTGTACCGCCGGCACTTGTAATCTGGTGGCAATGCCGCAGGACCAAGTGCTGGTAAAGGTAAGTACCAAATGCTGGTATCCTAGCGGCTCTACCGCCAGGATACCGGCATACTCAGAATGAGGCCCTATGTTTGGTATTTGCACTGGTTTTATTTTTGTGAATGGTAAGGTATAGCCTGTTGCTCATCAGTCCCGCTGCAGTTAAAATGGAGTCCTGTGGAAGTGATGTAAGCCTGAAACACATGTCAACTCTGCTCTTACTCTGCAAACCACGCAATCTCTGCCTTTTCTACATTCATCATTATCAA
The DNA here is from genome assembly GCF_040938575.1 of Ambystoma mexicanum. Taxonomy (NCBI): domain Eukaryota; kingdom Metazoa; phylum Chordata; class Amphibia; order Caudata; family Ambystomatidae; genus Ambystoma; species Ambystoma mexicanum. The sequence continues at coordinate 731,782,208 of NC_090941.1, read as the reverse complement.
TATTATTAAAGTTTACGAATAAACGAATGTTCACACGTACACAACAATAACTAGCTACTGCTTTAGGATTCAGTGCGCTCCCTTGATATACACAAGGTTTCTGATAGGCATCTCACCTATACCAAGGAGATGAAGGTATACAGGCACAGACCATATACCCTGGTAAACTAGTTCCTAAGTACTAGTCAACTAAGCCTTTACGGTCACACATGTACAATATGTCCAGCAGGTCACTTATCACTTGGCTTATTATGAAAGTACATGCCCCTACTTTGAATCAGATTGGGGAAGGGGTTGGATGTGCCTACTTAAGATATAGTTTGGTTGCAAACACAGTTAATTAACCCTTGCTTTTGTGACTGGTGCAAGAAATGTTGACAAAAAGCTAAGAAATGTCTAAACAAAAAATAAATAAATACTAGCAAGTGCCACACTGAAGTAAATATGAAAAGCCAGGCACTAAATAAAAAAGTAGAAGAATAAGTGACGAATGTAGACCGATTTCTCAATTTTATTGAGCAGTGAGCACCATAAATACTACCAACAGTGAAAGCATTAGTGGAAATGCAGGGTTGTTCACACACAGAAATCATGCCAACACGAGTAATAGTCTTGATTTGATATAATCTCAAACAATTGTGATTGCATTCTATGACATGCCAAGGCAATGTTGCCCCTGCAGAAAACACTATCCTGCTGGTTACTTCCACCAGACAATTACTGTATGATGCCAGCCGAAGCAAATTAAAGGCAGTTTTACCAATGTGAAGCACATCATGATCTCCTGATCACTGTCAGGTATTCAGGTGCCAGGAGGTATTTTCAACCTTCATTTGCTTGAAATGCTCCATCCCAACATCTGAAACACATAGAGGAACAGCAGCAAAGTGAGGCTACTGGAAAGCTTTCCTCCTGCTCCCCTTCAACCATTTAGGGGTTAAGGGGCGTTCTTGCCCTGCAGCTTCTCGAAATAAATCAACTAGATCTTCGGAATAATCAGAGAAACAGAACCAGAGTGATGCTAATAATTGCACAACCAACCAACCCTCCTCCTGCTCTTCTTTAGTCATTCAGGCCCCACAATTCTTTACAACACTATACCTGCCCTTCTTGAATAGAGTCCCCGGGGAATGGGCATCCATAGAAAAGTGCAGGTGGAGACAAGGATGACTCTAATATAGTCCTGTTTGGGTTTGAAAGGGCCAGGAACAGCCATCAACACTGAACCCCTTTCCTCCTCCAACCCAAACAACTATATGCCCATCCCAATCACCATCACTCACTCTCACTCATTCACTCACTCACTCACTCACTCACTCACTCACTCACTCACTCACTCACTCACTCACTCACTCACTCACTCACCACTAACCACACATTCAAGCAATCTAATGCTCATAATGCACACTCCACAGTGCTCCAAGCAAGAGACATTTGTGATGAAGTGCCTGCCCTGTTTACCAGAGTTGATGGATGGTGGGGGTCACAAAAGGGGGCACTACATAATAGGATAAAGGTCGCTAAACCAGCCTCTTTAAGAAAATGGGTGCATTGGCATACCTGTGGGGCCGGCAGCGCTGGTACACTTGGCTAACCTTGTGTGGGTGCTGAATCTGCTTATTGATCCATTTCAATTTATTTATTTATTTAACTTATTAGGCTCCAAAAGCCCAAAGGGATCCGGGCGCCATAACATAAACACAGAAGGACAACCATCAAGAAAACAGGACACAGGGGCATCTAGATTTGGCTGGAAGAATACATTTGAACATATGCTTTTTCAGAGATTTCCTGAACGTAGCAAGAACAGCTTCAGACATCGAGCGATAGCCAACCTAGAGGGGTACCTTAGCCAGACCAAGATATTACCAAGACAGTCAGCCAGCAGCTTGAAGAACAAGAGGTAGTTGAAAACTCCAATGTGGCGGACTTGGTTCACACGGTTCTTGTCCACATCCCCCCAGGCACAGAGAACTATGGTTCCCTAGTGCCCCATAGGAAACCATCACACTAGAACCCCATTCCTCCAGGGGGAGGCTGGAATGAGGGGCCAAAGCCCTAGAAAATCTTAAGGGCTTGATACGTAGGTGGTGGAGGTAGGAGGACAAGCTCCTTCAATGCTGGATGGAAAGAGGAAGAGAAGAAGCTAGGAAAGGAGCAGGGGGCAAAAGACTGGAGGAGAGACAGAAGGCTCGGCCAAGGAGGGGGCAGGAGGCTACAGGGAGGACCTATGAGGAAGTAAAGGCAGCTCCAAAATGTGGTGGGGGGGTTAAGAGACCCAGTTGGGTAGGAGAAGGAGGACCCAGGAGGCTTGGGAAAGGAAGGCCCAGAAAGTGTGCAGAAATAGGGGAGAAAGTGAGAAAAGTTGTGGTTATGATTAAAGTGCCCAAAGATTAGAAAAGGGGGACCAAAGGGGTGAAGAAGGTGGGAGAGTAAGGAGTGAATTGGGGAAGCATAACTGTAATAATAGAAGTGCACAAAGAGGTGAAGAAAGTGCGAGAGTTGGAAGAGATTTGGACTATGTTACGTGTGTGAGGGAGGGGCTCAAAGGGATGAAGAAGGAGTGGGAAAACTATTGATAAGGGATAGATAAAGAAAGAACAGGAGATAGAGGGAAGTGAAGCAGAGTGAGAGGAGGATGTATTGAAAGGAATGTGGAAAAGGAGGTGATGGAAAGAAGTGCATGGGAAACGTTGTGTATCCTCCAGGAGGTGAAGAAGGAGTAGTAGGAGAAATTGAGGAAGTGAAGTGGAGGACTGTTAAAGGGGAAGTAAAGGGAGTATTAAAGTGGGGAGTACAGAATTGTTAAGACACGCAAAGATAATGAAAGAGTGCAACCAAAGAATACAAAAAACAAAGGGCAAAGAATTATGGGAGTGAAACTTGAGGCGAGATGCTGGGGCAGGGAGAGGAATTGGAGCAGGTGGCTGGAGGAACAGAACCCTGAAAGAGAGGACAGAAGTGAGGGATCATAGTGAGAACCCTGTCCGTCCTAGCATTAGGGCAGCCGCCTAACATCCTCTAACTGAAATACATCCTGGAAGGACTGCCGCTCCCCCTACTCATGGAATCAACCCCCAAGCTCCAAGTACAGTGCTAAGAGTCAAGGAAATAAGGCACAAGAACTGTGGGAAAGAGGGTGCATGAATCCTTTAACCCTAGACTGAGAACTCACGAAAAGTCTATGGACTCCTCATCTAATTTCCACTCTCTCACGTTTCACATCCTCTCCCATTAATGGTGGCACCTCGTGGGAAGTCCACTTGGTGGGCTTCACATCATCCCAGTGTATCATTAATGTTTACCACACTGGCCCTATCTTGGTTCAGGGTCCTCAACCCAACCCTTCTTCTCTTTGACCGGTGCCTGCCATCTCTTATCAACTTCCTTCCCACACCTGCTTCTCCTCCATCCACCCTTTCTGTTCCCCTTTCCGACCGGTGTACCACGCCCCTGTATTCCTCTTTGGAAAACCTTCAAAAGCAGAGACCTTCTTCATCTAACGAGACTTACTCAGCCTACAAACACTCTGCTGATGTGTACCTTGTTCTCAAAGACATTGACCATGACATCCTCACTCTTACCGAGACAAGGTTCAATTCCAGCTCAGTCACTGCTTTTGACTCTCTTCTCCCCGATGGCTACAAGATCATTTCCAAGCTCTGCCCTAACCGTGCTGGTGGTAGAGTTGCCTTAATTTTCCCTGAGGGGGGTCCCTTCTTCCCTTATACCCACGCAACCTTACTCCACCAGCTACATGGAAATAACTCCTGATACGGGAGAAAATCAATGTCGGAAGCGGCTGCTTGATGCTGCGGTTCTGTGATTTATCCTGTGTGTATGCAGTGCGGCTTGACGTCCTTAGTGCCTTTCCTTTAATCTTTTCTGCTGTCTCTGCTAGTTCGAGGAGACAGAGACAGTACAGTGCTATTCTTTGTGAGGAGGCCCGCCACTTAATCACCCTCTGTACCCAGCCCTGCGAAGTGGACTGAGTGATGGGAGCCTGGAGCAGAGGCCACTCTAAGTGAACCTTTTTCTCTTTTTTCTTCTATTTTCTTTATTTGCACAATATTAGAAAGTGACATTTGGCTCCTGGAGTAAGCCAATCCAATCCAAGTAAGCCTGCCAGCCCTCCACAGAGCTTCTGCACCAGACGCTGAGTGCTTCTGCACCCCGCCGTGTGTGGTCATGCACCAGATTTGGTTTTGGGGCCCAGGGCTTGGGGTTCCTGGGTCCCCTCACTGGTTTACTCACATTTGGCTTTAATAGCCCCCGGAGCGCTGCCTCCTAGTTAAATAGTGCTCTTTCTGTTGGTATTGTGTTGTCTGCTTATTCTGCAGAGACAGTGCATTGGTCCGGGGAAATGCCCAGAGGTTCATGGTAAAACACAACGCACGTTAACTGTCCTTCACTAATTACTGCATTACTCCACTATTCCATTAATCAAGGAGTCAGCCTTGCTGTATAATACACTGTGGCTTGGCCTGGCTTACGCCTTGGAATATCTTGGAAATATGTCAGAGTTTGTAAGCCGTGACCAAGGCTCTCAAGCCTTAAATCTCATAAATTTCATAAATGTGCCTTTTCATTTCTTTTTCATTTGCACTTTATCCCCCTCAGTGCAATTCCATTACATAAGTCCATCAATGTATGTCACATCTGCGTAGCGGCAAGCAGTGGTACCGTGGCGGTTGTCCAGTGAAAGATCGTAATTGTGACCCGGCAAACGCTGATTAAAAAATGGCCAAGCATCAAGGGAACAGCTCAGGGGAGTCAATAAAATCTACCAGAAATGCCCTGACCATCTTTACTGGGTCACTTCTCCTGGCCTTCCAAGCTTCTGGAACTGAGTCTGCTGCACATTTGCAGGCTTCTGAGGGTGATAATGCGATGGCTGCAACTACGGCTCACCGTCCCTCTGAATCTGGGACTGGTTAAGGAAGCAGGGTGTTTCCATCAGGCCATACAGCCTTGGTTCTTAAAAAGGCTGCAGACAAAGTAATGGGTGCAAATCTGACCCCTTCCAGAGCTGCAAGCAGGAAACACCGCCTGCCTAGCTTAGTCTCTACCCCCAAAGTTATTTGGAGGCACAGCAAGTTGTGGTAAACGTAAGATTCAGAGGCCTGTTCATGACTACGTGGAGGTGCTGGAGGCGGTGGAGAAGGGGTTGGTAGCCCCTCTCCTGCCGGCTAAGGACAAATTCTTGCCTTTTCACACATTGAAATTAAAGCCCTATTACACACTGCCCCAACTCTTCACTTCCCAATCTCGTGGAGCACACTAGCCCCTGAGTAAATCGCAAATGAAGATGAAGGACTTCTTCACGAAACTGGGGGTCAGTCTATAATGATGAGGTGCCTGGGCAGACACGAAGAATGCTGGAGGCTCTCCCTCTCATCGAAGGTGATCTAAATGCAGGTGGAGCTCGACACTTTCTCAGTATAGATTTCAGTGACATCAAATATATAGAGGAGGTGGGTTTAGATCTCGTGAGCGATCCAGCTTTGAAATTAACCGAACATCTCACCTCGGAATTTTGTGGATGATGGGCTTAATGTAGGTGATGCAGAGCTTAATGAGACATTAATATCAATGGATGTCAGAATAAAATTAACGTCTCCAAAAACCACAGCAATCAACGTGGTGCTGAGCTCCTTTGTCACCCTCGCTTGGTCAAGATCTTTTGTGAGTCTGCTCACTAAACATCAGAATAAAAACAACCTACATCAATTGAAGGTCTCGTCGTCTATTGAGTCCCTCAAACAGAAAGTGGAAAGAATCTCTGATGTGATGGAACTCCATCACAGTCTGCTGGCAGCTCAACCTACTGTAAGTATTATCAGAGAAGAGTTGCCTGATTTAGCTGTCAAAATTCTGCAGGCTTTCATTGAACATGTCGCGGATAAAGAAATGACCATAGTTACGGATCTCGTGGTTCCTTGCACCACTCAGGTGAAAACACATTTGGTGACTGATCGAAGGCCCATTGAGGGTCTGGAGATGAATACTCCTCCATCTCCATCGGAACCAGAAGAAAGAGCAAAGAACAAAGATACTCCGCTTGGTAGAGGAAATACAAAGAAGAAGAGAAAGAAACTTTAAAGGATCAAGCAAGTATTAGAGAAACATTAATCTACTTAAATAAGAGTGGAGGAGGAATCCATTTGCAAAGAGAATGGACTCCGGGCTGATGAATCCAGAGGCAGGCATAATAGGAGTGAACAGAATGCCTCAAAGAAAAGTCACAATTTACCCAACTGTCCAATTCAGGATCAAGGGTCTTAGTCACAGACTCATGTCATCAGGTTGAGTGCCAATGTCCAGACACAGGTGAATTGGGGCCAGTTAGTGGCCACCCAGGCTCCAAAAAGACATAATCATGTGACCAAAAATAAATTGCCGCAGGAAGAGCGGACCCCTATCTTCCTAATAGGGAAGAAGAAACTAAAGACTGGATCAGTACCTGCAATACGGACAAGTCAGAGGTCCTCGTCTGAGATTCATCTTCTGGAGACTCTGGCTCCCTCTGCGCAGTGCTTGAACCAACCTCTGAGTGTGATCATGAATCAGGGTCCTCCCTCCCAGGGCCTGTCAGCGACAGGTGGTAATGAAATCGCAAAAGGAGCAGAAGGGCTAGACAAGAAAGAGGACCTCTCCACCTCCTTCTTCGACCGCCCTCATGTTTGGATAGAACAGCGGCCCAATACAGGAGAATCACTGAACTTGAATAGACAAGCGATCTTGAATCTGAGGAAGGAAGTTCCGGAGCTGTACTTATTTTTAAGTTAAGACATTGATTTTATCAATTTTCCATCTGAAAATGTGACGCATATATTGCACTTTTTTAGGGACAGCAAATATCTCTCTGTCTGAAAAGACATGACCTAAATATTCAATTTTAGTTTATAGAACTTACATTTGTTCTGGTGCAGGGTGAGTCTGCTGTCCTTCAGTCTAAACAATACTGACCACTGTCTGGCATGGTGTTGTTTTCTTGTCTTCGCATAAATGAGTATATCATCACACACATGTATTACTCCTGTGAGATGAATGACCAATTCCCTTATGGCATTCGGGAACACTTTGTCTGCTGAGGATATTCCAAAGCTCAGGTGTTTGTATTTACGCAAATCTATGTTTGCCGAGAACGTGGTAAACATAGGTGTGTCTAGATTCAATTGTGGCAAATGGTTTTTGAAGCTGTAACTCAACATTGAACATTGGAAATCTCTGGTGCCACTGAAATCATCCATCAATGGCACTATATGTCTTTCCTTATGGAAGATTTTATTAGGCATCCTCATATCAATGGATGTTCAGACCTTATCGGGCGGGTTTCCTGCCTTTTCTTGTCACGACTACTACTATGCATCAATGTCGTTGGGCCACAGGTTGCACAGTGTTACCAATGTTCAATTTAGGGATCTTTTCCTTTAACCCACAGCCCTCTTTAAATAGCGCTGTATTCTGTGTGCAATGTGTATGAGTTGCAGTTCCCCCATCTTGTTACAGATTATTAGAATTCATGTCGGCGTGTCAGTGACAAATACTTTGACTGCCACACAATGCTGACAATGCTTGACCTCCATTTTGAATGGGCCACTTAGGGGAATGGGTGTCAAGCTACGGTATGCACGCACATATCTTTGTGGACGTGGCTTTATTTTTGGGGCGGGCATGAGTTGTCTTTCTTTCCCCTGAAACATAAATCCAGTGCCAATTCTAAATGTGAATTCCTCATTTTGGGTGAGTGCCTTTCTTGTAGATCTCACGAAAACAAGATTCAATAATATAGTTTGATTTTATTTAACTCTGGTAGGACTGGGCGCCTCCACTCACAAATATTAAAATCCAGTTTGTCTGCATGAATGATCAAAACGTATGAAAATAATGTTCAATGAATTGCTTTATTTAGATTTGAGAACAGCTTGTGTTTACTCAGTGAATATAAAGTGAATAAATGGAGAAAAATAAGTTGTAATTTGCAGGTTTGCAAGAACCAAGGTGATAAGCGAGGTCTGAGAGATTTGTACACTAATGAATTTATAGTTGTATGATGTTTCTCTGGCCGTTGTTTCCTTCGAAGATAAGACATTTTCTCATCATTGTTTCTTTGGTTGTGATGGTGGTGCACAAGCTGATAAATACCAACACAGGGTATATACACTGAACTTAGAATCCGTATGTGAAATGTGAAATATTGGCCACTTCTGGGTCGTCTTTTCAGTTTTTTCTTTTCAGTTAATTTTGTTTCTGTCTTGTCCTTCCCTTTCTAAACTTGTTGTCTTTTATTTGATTTTTTTCCATGTCTCCGAGTGATGTGCAATAGGGCTTTTCGATATAACATTGATTGAACAAGAAATGTCATGCACTTTGCACTTTATTACTCAATAATGAGTGAATGTCCAGATTAGAACTGCAGTGAAATGCAATTTTGCCTTTTAAATTATTATGGTAGCATGAAAAACAGAAAGGCGCAGGCGGTTCGCCGTCTATAACTGTAATTCATATTCCCACTAGTTGGAATAAATATGCATCGTGCACTTTATTGTGAGTATTAGAAACTCCATGATGGCCTGTGTTTTTTTTTAATTGTGTGGCACTTTACCTTATATAACGTGTCTAATGTTGAACATATGACTACATGGCTAGTTTAAGGTATTGCACTCTGCACTTTACTCCATACTACAGGTCACTTTACGAAATGTCTTCCTTTGGCAAACGATACATAATATAATACTATACAACGGAGGCTCTAATTATATGATGTTCGCATGTTGATAAACTATTGTGATATGCTATGAGTTGACAGAAATATGCACTATGCACTTTATTGCAAGCATTAGTCACTTTGGAACAAGACGTGATTGTTCAAAATGGATGGTGCTTTATCTTTTATATAGTGTCTAACATTGACTGTTCAATTGTACTGCTGCTTCAGGGAGATGCATTATGCACTTTACTCCAGAACATTTGTTACCTCACTGGATGCCAATCTCCATCCGTTTTTTCATATCTCGCTCTCGGCATATGCAGCATACTGCCCATAACGCCGTACAATGAAGGCTCTATTAGAAAGAAGTCCTTATATTGGTAATCCACTGTGATATGTTCAAATATAATGCCCAAAATGAACTGCAGGGAGTATGCAACATTTACTTTCTTGAGCACTAGGCTTTTCGAAATAAGCTGTGATGGGTTCATATCAATGGAATTTCTTTATATAGGGAAATCCTTTACATCGACTGTCGTTGTTTTAAAGATTTATTCTCTATATTTTTACTCCAGTAATTTGGACTTTTATTGTGGGTGTTATTTTGTATAAAAGTCATTTTCTGCCCTAAATGCCACGCAATATGGGCACAATCACACACATAATCATGTTGCGTAATGTCATATTTGTATTGGTGCTATAATTCAAGTGACATGAATGCCTTATTTTATTTTTGCATTTTCTCTCTGGCATGGCAAACATCTCCAAAATGGCGGTTGCATAGGACTGCATGCACAATCGAGTATATGGTCGTCTTTCAAGTGGCTTCCGGGAAAAACAACAAAGAAGGACTTAAACACCAAAAACATTAAAGACAAGAAAGGAAAGAAGGACAATGGCAAATAGGAAACCATAGAGACGACCCAGAACATTTTTAAACGTTATTGTGTAAACTTCAAAATGTACATTATCAAGTAGTGAGTGAGCTACGAAACGCGTTGTTCTGTGTTTTTTTTCCTTGTTTGACTGCAGTCTGGCAGCTTTATTTACGAGGCTAACTACTTGAAGGTTTCTTTCTTCCCGTGTGTGACATCCCCGCCGCCATCCTCACTGAAGAACAGAAGTGCTCTATGGTGGTATCCGCACAGATGGATTGAATCAGCCTGAGGAAGCTCGTTTTATGTTCACTGTTTTATGTGTGATGCATTTATATTTTGAATAAAGGAATCAATTTCTATCAAACGCAGCAAGGTCTTGAGTGCTTGGGTTACTTTACATGTATCCCATAGTTTTTTGTTGTTGAAGAACTACAACCCCAGGGGTACATGTTTTTTTGCATATATATATATATATTTTCCTTCTTTTTCTTTCAAGGAAACATCTTTAGTTGCCGGGCCTTTAAGGAGAGAACTTAACACAACAAAGCCCTGAAATTCAGCTAAAGCCACCTTAACTTCGCACCCCCTGTTGCGCAGCCTATGACCACAATGATGACATCAGAGATGACATCACTGATGACATCACTAATTACATGTTATATGAGAACACTGGTGACAACACTAATTACATTGTACATAACTGATTACATCAATAATGGAAATATACATAATATAATTTATAAATTAGCTCATGAAAACTGTAGTCAGTGGCCATGGCTAAAGGCCACAGCTAGTGCCCATTAATATGTTAGAAAATACAGTTTGCACGGCCAAAGGCCGTGACCACTGGATAGTATTGTGCTGAAGATCATGGCTAGTGGCTGGTTAGCATGTATAATAAACAGTGGGCCCAGGCAAAGGCCATCGCTTATTGCATTTTATTAGTTTAAAATATACAGTGGACATGGCAAAATGATGCACACACTGCTCATGGTCAAAGGCCATACCTAGTGAGGCCCATTTATATGTTAGAATATATAGTGGGCACAGCAAAAGATTTTGGCCACTGGCCAGTACTGTGCTAAAGCTGTTTGTGTTTTAAAATATACAGTGCAGATGGGTGAAGACTGTGACCAGAGTCCATGACTGACAGCCATGATTAGTACCCAATAATGTGTTAAATATATTTGGCCATGCACACTGACCAATGTTGAAGGCCATCCTTAATGCCGGTTACTGTTGTGATTAGTGATGTCATCAGTGATGTGATCTGTGATGTCATCATTGTGGTCATAAGGTTTTGTTACAATGCATTGCTCACCTTAACGTCCATGCAACTAAAGATTTTTACTTGAATTTTAAGGGTTTCAAGGGTTTTGTTATTCCATACATATTTGACATTAATAATACAGACATATGAGCTAATGAAAACAATGTATCATGTGCAGAATGTAAAATTAAAATAAAATGTACAACCACATTCCCCCCAAATAAACCTGTTGTTAATAAACTTTGCATGTCTACTTAACTTTTTTAAGTGTTTACATTTATATGTACTGTGGATAAATAGAAAGTTATTAAAGGGTTACAAAAACTGTGTACAAAGACTAAACTCAATGTATTGTAAAATAATTATTTACAAGACTACTGCCCACATATATATGTACATATGTTTTTTTTAAAATGGTCTTATAGCTGTGACTACCAAGGCTGCATGCGTCGGTAAATGCGGCAATGACTGGGGAGTTTTACCCGCGGCTCCCACAGTAGATAACCGCGGCTATAATGAAATACATAAGGATATATATATTTTTTTAACACAAACTGTATTCATATATGCAGTATGTGTTTTTATTGTCTATTTTTATAACTGAAAAGTTGGTCCTGAAAATGACCGTTTTTGGGGGTAAAGAAAAAGAGGTAGCAACTGGGAAGGTAAAAACACTAGGATTCATACATACAACAAAAGGTTAAAAAAAATTCTGTTTCATTTTATAAGGAATGGGGTAAAAATAAATTGACACTCACAAATATACCTGGATTTGGGAATTGGCCATATGTTCTAAAAGAGCCTTGCCCCAAGCGTCTAGGGTGCCATATCCCAACTCGATCAAGCTGTAACAGGTTTTGCACATCACAATAAAATTAGGAAGAACGGGTGAAGGCCAGATGGACTGAGGTTGGGTGTTAGTTGGTGGAAAATAGCTGGTAATTGAATTGGAAGTCTGTGGCACAGATGACAAATACTGCTGTGCTGATCTTGCTCCATGTGCTTTCACCTTATGTTTCACATGAGCCTTCCTATAGTATTCATCGACTTCATCCCAATGGACATGGACAAGATGTTGAATAAACATTGAGGTTCCAAAACCTTGTAACAGCTTCTTTAAAGGTGCTCTCCAAAAAACCTTACCACAGAAAGTGCCCATGACCTCCTCCTATTTTCCATGGCGGCCATTTTTTCGTTTGTAAAATGCGGGTGTGTCTTGCGACCAAATAAAGATACTATTAGTAACCCGGTCTAATGGGCCAGAGTCCTAATAGCAATAAGCACAGAGGCGGGGTTGGGGAGGGCATTACCACATCAGATAATGCCCCAGGGTCTTTGTTAAGGCCCTCAAATTAGTCGGGCCTGTAACTATGTGCCCAGGAGCTTTACCGGATGTGGTAATGCCCCCTTACTCGGGGCTTATTGTTAAATAATAATTTTCTTCAACACAGATGTACAATATATTACACACTTAGTCTGAAAAGACACTAATTCCCCAAACCTATATGTACATTGATTTCTTTACATGTTTTTGTTTTTTATTGAAAAGTTATATGCATACAAAGAAAGAGTTAAAAAATATATATCTTCTTAAATCTGAAAATAGAAATCTGTAAGTGGGTAACATAAAGCAAGCTCTAAATAACTAAACAAAAGCACTCCCTCACAGTTTCCACTGGAAATAAAGCTATAAATAGTAACTGCTACTTACTAGCTTCTTATGTAAAAGATCCACAGATGTTTACATCAGCAAAATAGTAAACATGTGAACAGTGTGACTTCTGCAATCATAGCCCACATTGTTATCAAGAAAATCAAAGTTTTTCTAAGTGACCTTATCAATAACATTATGTCTAATGTCATAAGTGTTTCATCTGCATACACAATCCTTTTGTTTTTCTAGAGAAGGGAAAACGTTGCCACTTAAAAAGAAAACTAAGGATGACAATTAATCTGGTATTCAGCTATTAACTTGTCCCAATCCTTTGATGCACCACCTCCCATAGCTTGGTGACATAGATCACAGATGACTCTCATAAATTAGACATTGGGAGCAGATAAAACTGGAACGTGTGGATGAAATCAGGTGCTGCACATGGTGCCAATTTCCATGCTGGTAATACATGAGCTCCATGCCTTTTTATTTTGTGGTGCTCATGGAATTGCCAATACGAATCATCTGCGTCATCCCAGTAGACTTGCACCAGATGATGATCATTACTGATGTTCCCAGACTTTATGACGGAACATTAGAAGAGCCACGTTTTAGTGTTTTCTTGCACAATGTGCACTGTTCATCTACCACCTCCCTTTTAGAGGGCTGCTCTTTCACCTTGAAATATCTTCAACTGTAATCCTGTGTCTTTCTTCCTGGGTGGTGATGGATTGGGGACCCAGATGGTATCATTACTGCTGCTGATCTCATGATTAGACATGTTAAAATGTCTAACTGCTAAGGGAAATGTAAAATAACAAAAAATATAACTCCTCTCTGAACTTCAATAGCATTTTTGATGACACTTTGAATGGAATGCTCCAGTGCTACAGGTGTTTCAGCCCCTCTGGCCGATGCTGGCAGCACCTTTAATGGATGGAGGTTGATTGTGAACAACCACCATTCACAGCTACAATGAAAAGACAAGACTACATGTAAGACAAAAAAGGTTGCAGTCCAGTATGTGCCAGACCATCCAGAAGACATTATTTGCTAGTTTGAGACATAGGTCACAGCATCTATCCCTCAGGCAGATTAAATAAAGTTCTCCCATGCCATGGACAAGATAAGAAGTACAGGCAACTATGGAAGAGAAAAAGGGGAAGAAAGAAAGCCCAAGGGGCACATGATGGCCACCACAGAAAGAGAAAAGTGGCAAAAGAAAAAGCACTAAGATCAAAGATAAAAGAAAACACATTGTAAAAAGTATCCTCACCCAGCTCAGTTGAGGAAAACAACAGCTGGCAGGAGCAATCCAGTGAAGAGAAGGTAGAAATGCGGTCATCTTCCAGTGAAGATAAAGACATAAAAGCTCTAAAGAAAAGAAGGACTGAGTATAATCTGAAGGACAATGGAGAACACTTTGACCCAGATGCTCTCATTCATCCCTGGTCATCAAAATGGAAGCCACCAGCAAAAATAGCGGCGTACCTGATGAGGAGGTTGAGAATACAACTGGCCAAAAAAGCCAGAAACAAACTACGGAACGAGTGTCCCAGACCGCATCTGCCAAAAGGAATTGCTGAAACACATATCAAAGTCAAACTAATGCTCACCTGCATGGGCAAGAATACTACCAAGAAACATTATTGGATGTGTTGGGACCAATTACAAATCACTCCACCTGGCTGATAAAGTAAAAGAGAAAAGTGTGCAGCATAGACCCTACAGTTCTGACAAAATGGGTCCTAAAAGCAATATGCTTACTGCATAATACTAACAGTACAATCACAACAGAAAATCAAAAGGCCATCATACTATAAATTTATCCTATTTCAAGCAAGCTACCAACATCGAAGGCAGCAGCAACGAAGGGCAAATTATTTAGCAAATCGTTCATCGAAGAAAACCCTACCATATTTGTTTTACATTTTTATTCATTCTTATAGACTTTGTCTGTTCCCTATTTAAGAAACACCAGTTTGGTGAAAAATAAACATTGGTTAATTGTTCTGTTTTGTTTGATTTTAATATAAATCACTAGCAAACAAATGTTCGACTACATATCCTGCTGACATATTTCAACATATAAATAAATAAACACCAGGGATAGGTCTAAGTTACATTATTATTATTGTTTATGTTTATTTAGATAGCGCTTCAAGACAGACTCAACTGTATTCAGGCGCAGATGAAAACTCCTGTAAAAGGCTAACAGGAACTGAACATTGTGTGGAATCCCTGCCAGAGCTGCTTATCTAAACACATGGGTTTTCAACATCTTTCTAAACTTCCCCAGAGACTGACAGGCTCTGATTTGCAATATGAGTGGATTCCACAATTTGAGTTCAAACACTCCAAATCTCCCATCCCCCTGGAGACCAGTTTGGAGCGTGGGACAGTAACCAGTGATTTATCTCCAGAGCGTAGGTCTCTAGTCGGGTGATACACTAGGACCTTGGCACTGAGATAATCTGGGCCTCGCCCGTTAAGGCACTTAAACATCAAACAGGCCACTTTGAACTTAATTTGATCTTCTACCATTAACCAGTGGAGGGATCTACGCAGGACAGTTACATGATCCCTCTTCTCAAATGTCCAATCAATCTGATTACCGGATTCTGGGCCTTCTGAAGTCTAGCTACCTGCTTTGCTGGAATACCTGCCATCAGGCTATTGCAATAGTCAAGTTGTGTATTAGTCATTGCCCTCACTACTACTACATGATCCTATGGAGGTATAAAGGGGAGGACATTCCTAAGGACCCGCAAGGAATAATACACTGCCTTCACCTTAGCCCCCACCTGGGCTTCATGCCCATGTTCCCTTGCCAGATGCAGCATAGATTTTGAATTTTCCTGGCAAACTGAAGTTCCTCACCCAGGATAGAAGCAGGGGAACCCTGTCTCTCAGCCAACATTTTCCCTTTAGGACCGCACAATACAACTTTGGTCTTCGCTGCGTTCAGTTGGAGTTGATTACATGCCATACATTTGTTGATATCTACCATACACTGATTGATTTTTGCAAAAGCGTCCTCAATGTTGTTCGCCTCAATATAGATTTGTGTGTCGTCGGCATAGGAGTGAAAACTCAAACCATGCCTTCTCAATATATTGGGCACTGGAAGAATATACAAATAAAAAATCAGCGGAGCTAAAGATGACCCCTGAGGCACACCGCAGTCCGGGAGCACCACCTCTGAGATGAAACCCCCAAGCAACACCAGTTGAACTCTGTCCATCAGGAAAGATCTGAAACATCTTACAACTTGTTCTGATGCTTTCCCCACACTTCTGATATGCTGTAGCATTATCTGGTGATCCACTGTGTCAAAGGCTGCGGACAGGTTCAGCATCAACAATACTGTAGATCCCACACCGTCCGTGGCCTCCAGCAGATCATCATGTACCGCTAACAGTGCTGTCCCCGTCCCATGTCTGGGTCAGACCTATACTGGAATAATCCAGTAGCCCCTCTCTGTCCACAAATGCCTGAAACTGAGAGGAAACCATCTTCTCCAGAATCATAGCTGGCCAGATCAAATTGGCCACTGGACGATAGTTCTTCAGAACTGCTGGGTCCAGATTAGCTTTTTTTTAGCAGGGGTTTAACCAATACTTATTTTAATGCATCTGGGACCCGGCCCTCTAACAGACTGTTCACAAATAGCGTCACAAAGGGTGTGACATTAGCCACAAGTCGCCTAGCTACACAGGCGAGCATTGCCACAGCCAAATCATTTGTTGGCTTCAGTTGCATTGTCACTTTCGTGAATCACTTTATCAAACCTTACATGAGACCTGCTCAGCACACAGAGAAAAAGGCAATGAAAGAAATTCACGAAGATGTGAATGGGTATGCTAAATAGTGGCCTTAACTGCATGGAAGAATCAGTGTGCCCAGAAAACTGTCACTGACAGCTGGCAGTATTTCTTTGTCAAGTAGCATTGAAGTAAGAAGGACATTAAAAAAGTTCAACGTGTTTCCTATTGTAATCTATTGCAGATGGAAGCTTCCAATAAACCATCCCAAACTTTTGTAACCTTTAATTTCATTAAGCACCTCATCCAGTCCCATTACAACAATATAGAGGAACCTTTTCAAAGGCAAATTTACTTCAAAATGTATAAGCCCATCACCTACAAACTGTGCCCAGGCTGCTGTAGCAAAGCATGTCTGCGTCACTCTCTTCAACTTCTATTGCTTTTTCTTTTCCAGCCACCTCCACCCAACCTCATCCTATTCTACCTATACCCAATCTGCAAGACTGCAATGAAATGTTATGCAATGAAATGTTATGCAATGAAAGTTGCATAAGAATTGCAATGAAAGTTATGAAGATGTGCATGAGTATGCTGAATATTCACCTTAACCCCATGGAAGAACCAGTGTACCCAGAAAACTGTAATTGACAGCTGCTAGTATTTCTGTATCAAGTAACACAAACATTAAAGACATTCAGTGTGCGTCCTATTTTAAACTGTTGCAGATGTAAACTTCCAATAAACCATCCCAAATGTTTACAACCTCTAATTTGATTCAGCACCTCATCCAATACCATTACAATAATGTGGAACAACCCTATAGGAAGATTAATTCCCATCAAAATGTACAAACCCATGGCCTATAATCTGTGCACAGGTATTTTCTGTACAAAACCACATCTGCATCACTCTCTTCCACTTCTATTGCTTCCTCTGTGCCTGCCACCTCCACCCAACCTCCTCCCATCCTACCTATACCCAATCTGCACAACTGCAAAATAATGTGTTTTAAATTTGACAACTGCATCATGGTGCACCCTACATAGTTACACAAGAGCTATTTTACAACACCAAAGCAATTGCTGCCACTACAAATATATACAAACTAATTTCAGTGGTATTTTTTATCCCCTTTTACAAAACAAAAACTGAAAAAAACTCATAAAAGAGTAAGCACAACAAACCCATACGTCAAATATTATTTGTGGACTAAAATTGCAATGCTGAGCACATAGTGTGCTTGCTTTTATTGGGGCAATTTGCACCAGAAAAAACATTCAATTTCTTTTTTTACATAATAGGAGTTTGCACAACTAATACCATCCCTATATTCTTTATTAGAGTATGTTTAAAAATAAAACCAATCAAACATATTTTCTAAGAAATTAAACACTAGGTTTCATAAAACAAGAAACAACAAATTAAGACAATGGGCCTCATTACAGGTCCACCGGTATGACTGCCTGTGCTATAAGGATTATTATTATTTTTTAAATCTCAGTATGGAATATAATTGACAAAAGAGACCGTAGTGATACAATGGTACTTAAACGGTGTCGATACTATAAATGACTGCTCATGGAATTATTTAAAGTGGATGATGATAAAGTAGTTTGAGCATTTATGAGAGAGCACAACGAATTATGGATTTCAAACAACAACATAGAGTTCTACATACCTAATTTCTATAGACATGCTGAAGTACACCTAAATGATAAAAGAAATGCAGTGTTCCTTCATAACATCAAAACAATACTCCAAATGTGCTAAAATACTGCACTCAGTCTAGCACAAAACAGTCAGTTTAAGGACTACTTATCACATATAAATACACAAATACAATAAAATAATACCCCACATTTTGTTTTAAATATAACCGCAGTTAGAGTTCATTTACTTTTTTTATAAGCATGGTTACAAATTCTTAGTTAAATAGGGGGGGGCTCACTTCAGATTTTATAATACAATAGAAGTTAAAAGATTAATACATAAAAGACTGCTGATGTAGTTATGTAAGGTAGATAAAGAAAGCAGAGTATAATACATGACAGTAAACTAGATGGGAACAAGATATATTAACATGGGTGACAATACACAGGCTAAAATACAGTGTATGGGGCATCTTTTTTGTGCAGATTTTTGTGAACAAATTTCATCTGTTTTTCTCCACCGTGTCACATTTAAGAAAGTCTGAAAACACACAACCAAAATAGATAAGACTCCCAAATACCTACCGTGTCACTGACCATGGCCTTTTTCACCCCCAACATCACTATACCTATAATAATAACTTTTAAGCAGAAATAAAACACTGATACCCCAAAATGTATAGCCATGAGCACAAAACTACTCTTACCCGTGGTTATCTGTAGCATATGTAGCCTCGGATATAGCCGTGAATATCGGGAAAATGGCAGAATAAAGAGAATGCTTTCCTGCCACCCAGGGCCCTCACCAAGAGCCCTCTTCATCTGTGCAAGCCCCCACTCCCCAGATAGCCTCCTCACCTCCCCTGCCCCTCCCTTCCCCCCACAACACAGGCTGTTTCTGTGACGCAGTTTGCTTTGAGATTTCAGCTATTCGAGGCTATAGCCGCATCTACAGAAAGATTTGTGGGCAAACTCAGTCCCTGCACCTCCTATAACTTCCATATTTCACTAGGTGTCCTCGAGCAAGCTCCCCACCTCTAGACTAAACTCATTTGCAATTATTTTAACCTGCAAATAGCTTGTTAACTACTTTTCTTCTCCCGTTATCCTCGGCTATACCAGCGGTTATCTTCTCACATTGAGAGAAAAACAAGATGATGGCTGTTTCAGTTCTAAAAACACAGCAAGTTGGATAAATCCCTGATATATAGCTATCTATTTATGAGAAGGGGGAACCCCTTTTCCGTCAAATATTTAAATAACGACTGCACAGAATAACCTCAAACCAGGTTGCACGCTTTTCAAAAATGTACCTTGTTTGACTATGGAAGAATGAATGGGAAGTAGGACGCACTTTTGGGGAAACAAATGTGTTTGTCCCTTTAAGAACTTTTTTGTTTTTCAATGAAACTTTGCAGTCTGGGGGGCGGGTTGGCACGAGTCCTTAATCACTTTTGGAATTTCGGTCAAATCTGTTACTGAAATCAAACGTTATTAAAAATAGAATTATGAGGGGTTCCTATGGGAATATATATATATATATATTTTTATTGTTTATTGGTTAAATCAGTAGTTTCGTTTAGTTTATTATTTATTTCGCGCACCTAACCCTGGGGTTAACTGGGTGCTTGAACTTGTGACAGAGTTACAGGCATTCATTAGAATACAACAGACAGAAATGGTAGACGTCTGTGGGTTACAGGTTAGTCGATTTGCAAATAAATGCATGTAAGAGCATAGAGATATTGCCGGTGGTTACAGTTGGGACGACAGTGCAAGACGTGCAGTGCTACATATAATGATACAGAGTGAGGTGTGTGGGGGTGTATAGGTTTTGGTAGCGGAGGGTCATGAGTTGGCCAGAGGTCGAGTAGTGTATCTTATCTGAGAGCCAGCTCTTCACTTTAGCTCTGAAAGACCAGAAGGAGGGTTCTGCTCTGATGGTGAGCGGGAGAGAGTTCCAACATTTGGCAGCCAGAACTGGAAAACTGGCCCATCCAGATGTTTTTAGTTTGTACCTAGGGATATTGAGGCAATGCAAGTAGAAAGATCTAGTAGGTCTGGCTGGTTGGTTTCTAGAGAATTTGTCTGACAAGTATTAAGGGGCAGAGTTTGACAGACATTTATGAGTGATAACTAAGGTGCAGAGCAAAATTCTGTCACGCACAGGAAGCAAGTGGGCATCCCATCTGAAACTTGAGATATGGTTGGACCTCGGGATGTTTAACGCTGATCTTAGGGCATTATTCTGTAGCACCTGTAATCTATTAAGGTTCCATTCAGAAGAGCCTAGGAACAGAGTGTTACAGTAGTCCAGCTTTGATAATGCTAGTGCCATAGCTAACATAATGCAACTGTTAGGAGACACGTATGCCTTGCAGGCATTAATCAGTTTATTGGTGTAGGTAGTGGTTGAAGCAGCTGCACTCACTTGTTTCTTGAGTGATAGGGTAGAGTCTAGATAGACTCCCAAAGTTTTGACCTCCTTTGCAACTTTGATGGCATTCGTGTCAATGTCGAAGGTCATGTACTGTGGGTCCAGTTTGTTAAGACGTGCTTGGGAATCGGTGATCAGGTGCCCTGTCTTCTCATCGTTGAGACACAGGCTGTGGGCTGCCATCCACACCTGGATTTCCAAGTAGATTTCATTTATCAATTTGGAATCGTCTTCATAGCAACTAGTCAGCGTAATGAGAACCTGGGTGTCATCTGCGTAATTCATATAGGTGACACCCATGTTATCAAGATGATCAAAGAGGAGCTTTGTGAAGATGTTATAAAGCGTTGGAGAGACGCACGAGCCCTGTGCTACAACACAGTAAATAGCGACTGGGTCCGCTGAGGCTGACGGTGCAAAGACCCTTGTAGTCCGGTTGGAGAGAAATTATTGGATCCAATTGGAGGCGTTAGTGGAGAAGGCCGCAGCTGTGGTCAGATGTTCTGTAAGGATCTGGTGATCGACAAGATCAAATACTGCAGAGAGAGTTCTAACAGCAGAGCAATGGCCAAGTTGCCTTTATCTTTGGCTTTGTCCATTTGGATTTTTAAGTCCAAGAGGGCTGTTTCTGTACCGTGTCTCGGTCTAAAGCCAGATTGACGGAGACCAAGTAAATTATTATCCTCCAAATATTCTTGGATTCGGATATAGGTCAGCTGTCAAGTATTTTTAATAGGAAGGAGACAGTAGTATTGGGCCTATAATTGGTCGATTTGTTTGGGTCCAGGTTTTATTTTTTAGGAGGGGCCTAACCCAAGCCTCCTTGAGGTTGTTGGGGACTGAGCTGGTGTTGAACAAGGAATTAATCACAGTGGCGATGAATGGGGCCAAGTCTTTGGCGCCTTTATTCATGATTGGGGCTGGGCAGATATCTCCCTGGCACCTTGATGGTTTTAGTCCTCGGATAATGTTTTCCACTTCTTCCAGTGTGACTGGAGAGAAGAAGAAGGGAGGACACTGAGGGGGGTGAAGGTCCAGTGGAAGTTAGTGCTTGAGCTGTTGGCAACGCTGGTCTTTTTTTACTCTATTGTAGTTTGTAGCATTGTGATTTTATCGGCTAGTGCTTTCTGTATTTTGGTGCACCAATCCGTGTCCTTGACGCAGACTTCTGTTGGTGGAGCTGCAGACTCCAGTTCCCTTAGGATGTTGAAAAGCTCCTTGGTCCCAGATTTAGCATTTAGAATTCTGTTATTGTATGTCTCTTTTTTGGTGTTGAAGATGGCTGATTTATAGGAGGCAGCAGCAGAGGCGAACAACACCTTGTTGGGAGTGGTGGGCGATTTTCTCCTTGTGGCTTCAGCAGCTCTTTTGGCATAACGGAGGGTTTTTAGTTCAGTCGTGAACCATTTATTAAGGTGGGCTGTCGGTTTTGCTTTTTTTAGATTGATAGGCGCAATGTTGTTTATGGCTAATTCTAAGGTGTCATTGTATAGGTCAACTAGTTTATCTGAATATTAGTCCTTGTAGTTCGGCGGGTCCAGGATAGTGTGGAGCATGGGTCGTAGGTTCTGAAGTGTTATGTGCCGGTTGTTTCTGGATAGAGTTTGGGGGGCGATGGTAGAGCTAGGATTAGAGGGTGCATTCTCCTGGATGGCGAAAGAGATGTAGTGATGGTTCATTCTGCAGTGGGTTCATTCTGGAGGATTGTGGTTGAGCAGTTGAGATCTGCCAGTCAGTTGAGCGTTCGGCCCTTGTTGTGCGTGGGCCCCATGACACAGTGTTTAAAACCCAGCTGGGATATACAGTTTTACACTGACGTAACATTGGTGTCATTAGGGTAGTGTAGTCCTAAATTGAATTCTCCAAGCAGCATGATTTGGGAACCTGGTTTGGTGTTATTCATTAGTAGGTCTGTAATGTCTTCCTCAAAGGAGGAGAGAAGGAGATGGACCCTGGGGGTCGGTAGATAAGATGCAGTAGGATTGTACGGGTTGCTGAGAGGGGGAGTTTGTCTGAGAGGAGTTCCGCCGATGGAAGGCAGACATGCGAAGTGGCTCTGAGATCAAGGTGGGTTTTAGCTATGAAGGCTGCTCCACCTCCTTTGTCAGAATCTCTGTCCGATCTGATGATGGTATAACCCTCAGGGAGAGCTAGAGATAAGACTGGACCTGCGGCCTGATGTAGCCAGCTTTCGGTGATGGTGAGGAAGTCTAGGCAATTAGTTGAAATGAGGTCGGCAATATCGAGTGCATGAGCCTCCAGTTATAGTGCATTGATGAGGGCTCCTTTGGTAGTACGATCAGACCCCTTAAAATTCGTATCAGGGAACACCTGGTGACTATAGGCAGCCAGGAAGCCAAATACCCATTGGCATTAAATTGGCAAGTGTAGCACCAACTTGATAGCAAGGACCTTATAAGATTTGTGGGGTTGGCAAAAGTGTCTTTACTCCCCAGAGGAGGCAATTCTCTACTTAAGCTTTGCCAGCTTGAGGCACGGCTTATTTGAAAATATCATACAGTATACAGTGGCCTCAATTCAGACCATGAATTTGCAGTGTTTCTATAAATTACAATGTCTTGGTCCATTTTCAATTCAGGTGTCTTTGTTCCCTTAGTACCAACGGGTACTCTATTGCGCTTATAATAAGGCATTGGACTGTGTGTTTTAATTGTACATTTTTCCCTTGAGGCAGCGAGCTCTCAGCACAATTTTGGTCAAATACATTTATTTCATTTCAGTCATCTTTTGCTTCATCCTCAGATATAGTCTTTCCCTTCCCCTGATTGAGAAATGCCGGCTTTTATGATTGCAGTTGCATCATGTAATTATATTAGTTCCGCTTCTATCAGGTCTGGCTACCAGCGCTGCTACAATTATTTTTTATTTTTCTAATCCAAGTGATGACACCATCCATCGCATACGAAATATATATAACACGCTAAAACATTTTATTTTTTTTGATTTTCCCCTTTATGCCTCTTTAATTGTCTTCTTTCCGACCATCTTTGGCCTTTATAAATAACTGGGTTGGCCTATTGATAACATTTGCTAATTATTTTTCTCATTCGTGTTAAGGAAAGGGTTCCCTCTTGAGAACTTCTTTCTTTTCAATTAAATCCCCTCACCCAAGATGGCGCTCGCGGTTTCAGTCCTCCCTGTCGGACGTTAGTCCTTTGTCTAGCTTAGTTGCAACAAGGAAGGCTGTTGATTAATGTCCCCCTTCACTCGCGGTCTTGCGCCCAAGCCGCTGAGTTCAGTATTCTATTTTGTCCTCCAGGTAAGACCCTTTTGCACATGATCCCTGGCACTCCCTGCAATCTGCATTTGTTATTGGCTGCATTTATCTTGCTACACAGCCGTAATTGGCACCGTGGATCTCTAGGCTCTCATGCAGCCTCCATTTACATAAACTCGGGCATTTTGCTTTTTGGTACATTTATATAATGATGTTTATGGTTAGCCGTCATTGCCTGCCATCAGTTATGCAATTGCAATTTAATAAGTCAGCATCATTAAGTCATGTACCTTCACGCTTAAATATATTATTTCTATTTAGATAACTTTGGGTATTTCTCAACAAGCCATTGTTACCGAGTCCTAATTTCTCCTTATGTGTAATTCTCGACATTTAGATACTTACCGCATCTGCAAAGCATTATAGGTAATACTTTACTTTTTCCCTAAATTCTGCACCAGTGGACTTCCTATCCTTGGGCTCTCTAATTTGGATTTTCTACTTTATCTCATCATGGTAGTTGGCACCAATTCAGGCAATGTATGCCTTAAACAGTCTTCTGAATTACCTAATTCAACTACAAGGTACCTTTGTAACCTTTTTTGTTATTTGACAAGAATTGTCTCTGACCTCGCTGCAACATGTTTTTCATTACTAATGGTTGGTTCTTTTTCATTTGTTTTGTCTAATTTCTCTCTCACTATCTCCTTCTCCACCTACCCAATGTTAATTTGTTAATTGATTTACTATGTTAAATAAACATTCAATCTTCATATGTTATGTGCGGAATGCATACTTTTCCTTCACAATTGTTTTTATTTTTATTTTTTTATTTCAACTGTTGCCCCTTGCTGCCACCTAATTGGGTGTGCTGTCTGGATCTAATGTTTGTTGGATATATATATGTAACATATCAGCCTCGGATGAAGAGCTATGTTTGAGGTCGAAACACGTGTCAGGCTGTTCGACCTTCTTGAATAAATATCAGAGTTAATGCTTGCACTTCCTTGGCCCAGCGTGTTTGTGAACCCTCTGTTTTCTGTAATTGCTCCGTGGTAGTACATTGGTAGTGTACCCACACCTCACAGGACACCCGCTGCCTGGTGCTTACTTTAAATCACTGTACAAGCGCTGTGGATATCTTTGACTTACCCTGCCAACCTCCATTGTAACACTCCTTTGATAGTGGGACGGATTGGGTGAAGAGTCTCTGAATGCTGGGATGTGGGTAGCGTTGGGCTAGATTTTTCATTAGGCTCCGTGGTCTCTGGCGGCGGGTGGCGGGCGGAGTGGGAGTGGGTTTGGTTGAAGGAGGCCAGGCAAGAGGCCTGGTGACGGTCTTACGGATTGGGTAGCGAGACCCTAGTCTCTCGTTTCTGGAGCTCACTGGGCAGGGTATCAATGGCATGGGTGGCAAAGCGAAGAGTTGGATCCATTCCGCAGGGCTGAGGGGGCTGCTAGGGGTGCCAGTATTGTCATTGTGATAGGTGGTGGTGGCGTCTTTAATTGACCTAGGTGAATGGAGTGGGGGTAGAAAGTTCATTGGAGTGATGGAGTGGAACAGAGGGAGGATAGTGGCCATGGTGAGCATGACTCTGCGTAAGGAGGCCATGACAGCGGGGGAAGTGCAGTCCTGGTATCACACTTGAATATCACGACTCAATGACACAGTGGGCTAAATAGCACAGCCAGGTTTCACAGCTGAGTGTTTAAACTTACAAAGGGCTAGGTATCAAGATAGGCTAGCTTTTGCAATAGGCTAAATAACACAGCTTGGTATCACAGCTGTGTGTTGCAGCTAAGTATCATAATAGGCTATGAATCACAGTTGAATTTCATGGCTAAATGTCTCAATGGGCTAATAATCACACTTGAATAACATGGCTAGTGTCATAAAAGGGATAATAATCACAGTGGGCTAATAATCACAATGGGCTAATAATCACAGTGGGCTAATAATCGCAGTGGGCTAATAATCACAGTGGGCTGATAATCACAGTGGGCTAATTAACTCAGTGGGCTCATAATCAAAGTGGGCTAATAATCGCAGTGGGCTAATAATCACAGTGGGCTCATAATCACAGTGGGCTAGTAATCACAGTGGCCTCATAATCACAGTGGGCAAATTATCGCAGTGGGCTAATAATTGCATTGGGCTAATAATCACAGTGGGGTAATAATCACAGTGGGCTAATAATCACTGTGGGCTCATAATCACAGTGGGCGCATCATCACAGTG
This sequence comes from Ambystoma mexicanum, assembly GCF_040938575.1. Lineage (NCBI taxonomy): Eukaryota > Metazoa > Chordata > Amphibia > Caudata > Ambystomatidae > Ambystoma > Ambystoma mexicanum. The sequence goes on along the minus strand of NC_090941.1, from coordinate 731,756,363 downwards.
GGCTAATAATCACAGTGGGCTCATAATCAAAGTGGGCTAATAATCACAGTGGGCTAATAATCACATAGCTGGGTGTCACAGTGGGCACATAGCACAATGAGGTTTACAAGTGCAGTGCGTCATAAACGCCATAAGGTGTTGTTAGTCAGAGCGTAAGAGAAGCCAGTATGTTTGGCGTGTTGGTATCAGGTTGGTTATCATGTTAAGCTTAATAACAGTTCATTTACCCTTAAAAATAACACACAGAGGATATATCACAGCAAATTAAGAAATCATAGACATTATCACAGCAAATTAAGAAAAAACAACCAAGTACTCAATAAAACACATAAAACAATACTTCGATTTCATACACACTTTATTGTAATCCAAAGAGGTAAGCATCTCTCTCTCTCTTAATAATTATTTTCCAAAGTATATCACAGATATCGCCAACAGTTACTGACTGAAAAAGACCTTAGTACTAAGAAAAATAATCACCTCACTTGCGAAGGAGAATGAAGGATAGATCCCAATTCTAAAGTGCAAGTGCCTGGTCGTTTAAAACATCCTAGGAAGTCACATATTACCTTTCCCATTCTGAGTCCCAATGCATATAAGATCTCCCTTTCATCTATATTCAAACTATTTAAAATGTGTACTACTGCAATTGCAATGGATACTGCAGAACCACTTAAACACTTAGCCCCAAGTACTTCACAGTCCATAGTATCCCCTTGAGCAAATACATGTTTTAAAGTGAATAGATCTCTTTGACTACAAAAATGGACAAAAGGCCAAGATATTCTTAAGGGTCTCCAAAACATCTTCATCCTAACAACATCTAAACCCCCGCCCCACTTCTGTAAGCCCCCTGCGTCTCAATAATGCCTCTCCAGTTTGAAGAAGATACAACCTAAACCGAATAAACTACCGCCTGGCCCTTGGACATGTTTCAGACTAACATACCCATGAAGGCTGGATGCCATTCCACACCAATCGGTGCAATACAGCATTCTTTTAACCATTTCGGCATCAGTTATAAAACCTTCCTTGGTCACGATGTAATTGGAAAAGAGTTTAGCACATCTTGCAACAAAACCTTTTAACACTGTCACAGTCTCCTTCTCAATTAGCCATCTCATATAAAGTATTCGGCGAAGGGCATAGAAATGTGCGATATAGTGCCAATATTTTCCACTGACCAATTACCTTAAGAGCGCTAAGCCCTAACTCAAACCTCATGGCAACAATGGGAATCATGTTTCGAATACCAAAAACCGTCCACCAAATCATTCTTTCCAAGGTTCCAAAAAAATCAAAAATCCATTCTGTTTGCAGTTACATCCCATACGTGAGCTTCAGGGCGTTTTTCCACTAAAAACGTAAGTAACAGAATATACGTGAACTTACAATATTTGCTTTTTATATATTTCATTTAAGAAACTAAGCCATCTGTTTTCTGCCTGTAATAATTCATAATATAGGCTTTGCTGAAGTTACCAGTAATAGGATAAGCCAGATATAACAGATGATTCACTTTTTCTAATGCAACCTTATTTATGGTCCACCTTTTTTGAATTTCTGATGGAAATGATTTTAGCTTTTTTCCATTCCCTTTTAAACAATTCACAGAGGCACAACTTGTAAAAGCAGTTAAAAGTTTCTGTACACCAATACTATTCCAATCTAGTAAAATAAAGTCATCGGCATATGTCAACAACTTTATGCTCAATGACCCTATTCGTTGGGGGGAGTGCACAAAAGCTACCATACATAAATTGTCTCATAAATTGGAAACATAGATATTAAAAAAACAGGGGCTAATATGCACCCCTGCCTAAGTCCATTCCTAGTGGGTGTTTTTGGGGAGAGATCACCATCCTGGTTTAGCCACACCTGCACATTTGAATTCTGGTGCAGTCTCATGATACATTTGAGCAGGCCCGGCAGGATTCCCCAACTCTCCAGTTTCTGCCATAAGCAATTCTGATCTACCACGTCGAAAGCAGATGACAAATCGACTGCTGCCATATGGATAGCAATGTAGTGTTTCCCTCATGCCAGATCTTGGCGGCATTTTGTTATAAAGCTGTTCAGCTTGGTACCATGGGCCTTCCTAAACCCAAATTGAGTTTTCTGTATTCTGATGATACTTATCGCCCAATCTTCTAGATGCTGTAGTACTAGGATTGCAAATAATTTTCTATCAGCATCTACAATGGTGATTGGGCGATATTTCTTGGGTTCCAATTCTACTTTGTTTGCCAGGAAGTTGGGAATTTGACGCTTAACATAAGGTCATTGAATAGAAATGTTAAAATCATTGCCCAGCTGTTTGGACCTCCCTTAAAAAAGCCTGTTTGATAGCTGATTAGGCCCGGGTGCGTGACAATTGCTAGCCTTAAGAATTATATGGTAAGTATCTTCAAGATCAAAAATCCAAGCGCTATCGGAAGAGCAGAAGTAGGCAAATCTGCATTGGCAATTGATTCCACATGCCCGAACTTCAATGCATTTATAGTTTGTCAAAAATTGGCAGAATCATTTGATTTGAGGCAAAACAGTATAGCTTCTGCATCAGCCTGCAATAAAATGCCTTGTGCCTCCTGAACCGGTTTTTAAAGCTCTGCTTAACTTTTTTTTATACTTGACCTTACCTTTATTTCAGAGGTTGTTGATCCCTTAATATTCCTAATTTCCACCCTCATTTCCATTTCCTTATGGCCAAATCTGGTGTATAGTTATAAGATTTTCTAATCATGATGTTTCCCTTCCCTTTCCCATTAAAACATCTTCCCAAAGTAGACTGTAAAGTGTCTAAGAGGAAATTACTAAAGTGATCCACTGTTAGTGTTGGTAACTTCCATCCATAACAAGACGAGCCCAAAACATCTTCCAGTGCACACAATTCTATTTAAGGATGCATTCAGAATTAAATCTTGCCCATAGACATCTGGAGGGGATTATACATCAAATTCAAAGGAGCACTGCAACATGCAGTGATCACTCCAATGTTTTGTACAATGGTTAATTTCTTACACTTCTCAAATAAGAATGCATCAGTAAAAACATAATCTGGTGTTGAAGAAACGGAGCCTCTGTGCCAAGTTGGATGACCTAAGTAATCCCCTTCATTGCACCGTTTAGCTTCGCCATGCCTACATTCCTAAATCCATTTTTCCACTGGACACCATTACTATATTTTAACAAAGTAAGGGAAGAAACGGGGAAGTGTCATGACTTCAACTCCTTATCCTCTTCTTTTGGACAAGTCAAATTCATTTTACAGAGGACTCAAACATGTTTACTGATATTACGGCAAGTCCAGTTTGTAATTAAGGTGTGAGAGTGGCCATAATTACTTCCATAGGGCAAATACATTTATGCTAATAGATGTTAACTAATAGAAAGAAAATACTAATGCCACCCGATTTTAAACAAAATTCCACTACTAACAAACCCTGACAAATGTCACGTTGCACAATATTAAGAAACCCAAAGTCTAAACATGGAATCTAAGTCCGCAAAAGGTCGCGCCAAGAGACGTTTTCGAGACGCTTGGATAGATATGGTGTATCCATCCCAAGCTGAGCGCGATGTGGTCCAGATCTCGTAAACAGACAATGTCAAATTTTCATAAAGTGGAACCAAATTCAGGATGTGAAAATACGTGACTAGTAAGTGATAAGTGATAAATCGATTTAGAGCATTTAGCATTAAAGTCCATTGGTACTGACTTCAGCACTCCTATTATTGGGTAAAGATCTCACTAGCCATGCTCAGTTTTGATCATTTCCACCCCTCGACATCTTCTCCTATTAGATGCCACACCCATTGAGACCTAAATTGCTTGCCTCCCATCTGGAACCATCATGTTATAACGTAACATATTATTCCAACAAGAACCATCTTGATACCGTGTGATTAAAAAACATTTTTATCTCAATATAGAAGCTTCTTTCAATATGAGTTCGTATGCAACTCTAGATTCAAAGCTAACAAGTGCCACATTCCTACGTTCCGGTTTTACATACTCAACTCTTTCAATGTCCTTTGAGGTGATTGCGCTCAAAATGTAAATCTCTGAAAATAACAATGATATAGTAGACCTATTGAGTGTGAGATGCTGGTCCTCTTTAAAAATATTTTCAATTAAACGGTTGTATGAGATGAGTGATGCCTTGCTCTCACCCAATATGCAAGGATTATTTCCCTTAAATTCCAATTTGCCCGCCCTTACATTGTGCTTGTTTCCCTGGCCAATGGACGTCTCAAAACCTCTTGCCCCTTTCAATATACTGAAAGGGGTTGCAGTACCTGTTTCAGTGGGGAGTCCCGTTTCCCATAGAACTGCTGTCTAGCAGGGAAAAGTCTTTCAACCATATACCTTACCCCATTAACATCCATAGACAACATGTCACTTTTCAGGACATTACAGAACTCCCACCACTACATTTCATGGACAACGAGGGCTTTTCCCCGATGTCTGTTTGTGCCGCTGAGACAACTTTTGAAGACCCTGGTCTATTCTCGCAGGAAAAGGCTTCATCTTTGGCTATTATTACCGGCATTATGATTAATTTAAAACCATTAGCAGCCGACAAAGATGCCGGCTGGGGCCCCACCACGAGCTACGGAGGAAACCTGAACAGAAACCCTATCCACGCCATCCCTCTCATATTGAGTATGAGTACTTTTAGTTCATGTTAAAGGTAAAGAGATGGGCTCTGTCAACCTAACTCTTGAGGGACTTTTTCAAAACTATAGGCTCATAATCAGTGGAAACAGAATCCACTTTTAATAGAGCAGGGGCATGGGCCAAAGAGCCAACACTTTGTGAAATGTATTCCCCCTCTGAAAAGTAGCCCACTACCACCACCGGCGTCATCTTTCCATTTTCCTCAGCGTCAGCGGCAACACTCTTCCTGTTACTTACAAGAGACTCGGGTATTGTCAAGTTCTGCAAAACATTTCGGGAGGACCGGGAAATACATTTTCTTTTCATGTTCTTTGTCTTCTTCCCTGGCAAACGGATGAGATGTTTTCGTTCTTGGGAAGCTTTTTTACACACTGGTAACTGCTTAACCTCAGGGGTTTTATTTTGATGATGATCAAAGGACGGCCAAGCTGTTACTATTTCTAAAGACCCCCCAAAGGCCCTGTTCATGTTTAAAGTGCTCTGATCTGGAGACCATAATGGGACCCGTGTCTTTTGTATAGGTGACTTAAAAGACTGGGGCTGTGCTACTACACTTTATTGCAATAAAATAACAAGAGTCAGGTCTGATGGCTCTTTAGCTAAATTGGCTTGCAATAGCCACCTTAATTCCGATTGTTATTCCAAATGTCCAATTTGTTCTGAATTACACCTAACACAATCGTGTGCATTCTTACCTCTGATTTAATGTCCTTGTATAGTGAAGCAAATGTGGATATCACATGGTTTAAGGTTAATAAAGCTTCCTGTGAATTCAAGCTTTTGCCTCGCTTGTCACATTTAAAAGTGGGGTTATGCATATTCTCGGGTTGCGCAGATGTGTAGCAACCTATGAGGAAATGGACGCGCCTCTTATATCCCCTTCCTCGTCCATATGGAAAGATGGGGAATAATTTCCCCTCAAGCTCGTCCCCTGCTCCAGTGACACTGCAGACCTCAGCATCTCCGTGTCTGAGCAGAATGGCAAGTCAGTTGGGTTTCTCACTGGGGGCTTAGAGCACCTCCACAAGCAAGCCTTTGTCGTTTTCCACAACATCGAAAAAAGCTGTTATCTTTGCCTCATTAGTACGGGGCACGAGGCCTGCTCTAAAAACTGTCAAGGGCCCAAGACCACACCCCTCAGCAGGCGAATCTGTGTTGAAATGGATGGCCATCTTAGAAGCCAAACTACTGCAATCCATATTGGGGGTGCCCTCTTCTGTTTCTGTTGAGGGCCTTCGGTGGGAACTTGAAGTACATTCTATTCACTCCCTTTGATCGCTCCAGCGGTGTAAACTGTCTCTTGCAATATTTCATTCACTGGTTGAGATGGAGAATTTGTATAACTATATGGCTAGATTACACGAAGACGGCACCAATAATGCATTTCTTGACCTACTCTAAGGGTCTGCTTTTGAGTGTCTATCCTATCTGGACATTGATTTGTATGACTTAATGAAAGTTCCCAATCCCTCTTGTATATTAAAAAAGAAAAATAGTAATTACGATTTTATGGCAAACATGAGGCATCTAAGTGGTAAAACCATGCACCAGGCATATTCTAACCAAGGCTTTCACTGAGACTCTCTCCCGACTTATTTAACAAAATTATCGTTCTCTAACACACAAAGATTTATAGTGTATCTACATTTTAATACCTTCCTGACGTATGAGCATACGGGTAGATGGCATAACTTACCACGTAGTGAAAGACTCTGTTGAATTTGCAATGTACATGTTGAGACTTCACGCCATCTTTTAACTCAATGTCCGACCCTTGTACACTATTATAGGGCCAGCTACAGCGGCCTAATACACACAGGCCGATTCATGGAATAATTAGCGCGGCGCAAGTGGGCAAAAACGTGCGAATCGCAGTGGAATAGCGAAAATCGCGGTGCAAGTGCGAAAATCGCACGAAAAGCAGCGCACATCGATTCATGGAAGTCCGTGCGCGAGAAAACCAGCGGATGTGCGATAAAAAAGTGCGCGGCGCACGTTGGCGCACAGGCCATCTAACAGCGTGCGCCAGGTCACAGCGAAAATCGCACAGGCCACAGCGAAAATCGCACATAGCGCGGCGAACGCAACAAAAGTAGGCGGAACACGGGCGTAACACTCGGAATGGGGAACAACTTGCCAAAACGTGGGCGTCACGGGGGAAGTACAGGGCACAAGTGCGCGGAACGCCCACACGCTAGCCTACAACACGCATTCATGGAATAGAATAGGGCAAAAAATCGCACGCTCAAACCAGCGCACAGGCACAAACACGACCGCCACAAGAAAGCAGGCGGTAGCGTCTCTGCGGCTGTAAGAAATGTGCGCCAAAAGGTGCGCCAACAAATAGCACCTATATACTGCCATGATGAATGTCCTATACTGTGGCCCTCCAGGACAAATGACGTGCAAAGGGGTACCCACAAACACGGACCCGCTGACAAAAAATACGTGTGCGTGTATACCGGGGTGCGCGGGAAGTCTCACACACGATTTGGCCGGGTACGTGGATTTCAGGGGTGCGCGGGAAGTTCCACATGCGAATGGGCCAGTGCGAGCAGGGTACGTGTATTTCAGGGGTGCGCGGGAAGTACAACACGCGATTGGCCCAGTGCGAGCAGGGTACGTGTATTTCAGAGGTGCGCGGGAAGTTCCACACGCGATTCCATCAGGGTACGTGTATTTCAGGGGTGCGCGGGAAGTTACACACGCGATAGTCCCAGTGCGAGCAGGGTACGTGTATTTCAGGGGTGCGCAGGAAGTTCCACACGCGATAGTCCCAGTGCGAGCAGGGTACGTGTATTTCAGGGGTGCGCGGGAAGTTCCACACGCAAATTCTGCAGGGTACGTGATTTCAGGGGTGCGCGGGAAGTTCCACACGCGAATGGGCCAGTGCGAGCAGGGTACGTGTATTTCAGGGGTGCGCAGGAAGTTCCACACGCAAATTCTGCAGGGTACGTGCATTTCAGGGGTGCGCGGGAAGTTCCACACGCGGATGGGCCAGTGCGAGCAGGGTACGTGTATTTCAGGGGTGCGCGGGAAGTTCCACACGCAAATTCTGCAGGGTACGTGCATTTCAGGGGTGCGCGGGAAGTTCCACACGCGAATGGGCCAGTGCGAGCAGGGTACGTGTATTTCAGGGGTGCGCGGGAAGTTCCACACGCGAATTCTGCATGGTACTTGCATTTCAGGGGTGCGCGGGAAGTTCCACATGCGATTGGCCCAGTGCGAGCAGGGTACGTGTATTTCAGGGGTGCGCGGGAAGTTGCACACGCTATTCCATCAGGGTACGTGTATTTCAGGGGTTCTGGGGAGTACTACACGTGAATTGGCCTTGTGGGTCCTCCCAGGTGTACGCTCCACAACCTCCACGGCCCCTGCAGGCAGCCCACACCACGGGGGACTACCCTGCACCCCTGCTCATGTCCCACAGGCAGCCCATCCACCATGGGCATGCCCCCAGCCAACCCACATGTCACCTTGCACTACTGATCAACAATGCACGTCTCCCACCACCCCCACCCCCCAGCAGTGCAGGGGCAGCCTCCAGCAAGCCCCCTCTCATGTCTACCACCACCCCCACCCCCCAGCCACCAGGGGCAGCCTCCACCAGGCCCCCACTCATGTGTCCCACCACCCCCACCCCCCAGCCACCAGGGGCAGCCTCCAGCAGGCCCCCACTCATGTCTCCCACCACCCCCACCCCCCAGCAGTGCAGGGGCAGCCTCCACCAGGCCCCCACTCATGTCTCCCACCACCCCCACCCCCCAGCCACCAGGGGCAGCCTCCAGCAGGCCCCCACTCATGTCTCCCACCACCCCCACCCCCCAGCAGTGCAGGGGCAGCCTCCACCAGGCCCCCACTCATGTCTCCCACCACCCCCACTCCCCAGCAGTGCAGGGGCAGCCTCCAGCAGGCCCCCACTCATGTCTCCCACCACCCCCACCCCCCAGCAGTGCAAGGGCAGCCTCCACCAGGCCCCCACTCATGTCTTCCACCACCCCCACCCCCCAGCAGTGCAGGGGCAGCCTCCAGCAGGCCCCCACTCATGTCTCCCACCACCCCCACCCCCCAGCATTGCAGGGGCAGCCTCCACCAGGCCCCCACTCATGTCTCCCACCACCCCCACCCCCCAGCAGTGCAGGGGCAGCCTCCAGCAGGCCCCCACTCATGTCTCCCACCACCCCCACCCCCCAGCAGTGCAGGGGCAGCCTCCACCAGACCCCACTCATGTCTCCCACCACCCCCCCAGCAGTGCAGGGGCAGCCTCCACCAGGCCCCCACTCATGTCTCCCACCACCCCCACCCCCCAGCAGTGCAGGGGCAGCCTCCAGCAGGCCCCCACTCATGTCTCCCACCACCCCCACCCCCCAGCCACCAGGGGCAGCCTCCAGCAGGCCCCCACTCATGTCTCCCACCACCCCCACCCCCCAGCAGTGCAGGGGCAGCCTCCAGCAGGCCCCCACACATGTGTCCCACCACCCCCACCCCCCGGCAGTGCAGGGGCAGCCTCCAGCAGGCCCCCACTCATGTGTCCCACCACCCCCACCCCCCGGCAGTGCAGGGGCAGCCTCCAGCAGGCCCCCACTCATGTCTCCCACCACCCCCACCCCCCAGCAGTGCAGGGGCAGCCTCCAGCAGGCCCCCACACATGTGTCCCACCACCCCCACCCCCGGCAGGGCAGGGGCAGCCTCCAGCAGGCCCCCACTCATGTGTCCCACCACCCCCACCCCCCGGTAGTGCAGGGGCAGCCTCCACCAGGCCCCCACTCATGTCTCCCACCACCCCCACCCCCCAGCAGTGCAGGGGCAGCCTCCAGCAGGCCCCCACTCATGTCTCCCACCACCCCCACCCCCCAGCAGTGCAGGGGCAGCCTCCACCAGGCCCCCACTCATGTCTCCCACCACCCCCACCCCCCAGCAGTGCAGGGGCAGCCTCCACCAGGCCCACACTCATGTCTCCCACCACCCCCACCCCCCAGCCACCAGGGGCAGCCTCCAGCAGGCCCCCACTCATGTCTCCCACCACCCCCACCCCCCAGCAGTGCAGGGGCAGCCTCCAGCAGGCCCCCACACATGTGTCCCACCACCCCCACCCCCCGGCAGTGCAGGGGCAGCCTCCAGCAGGCCCCCACTCATGTGTCCCACCACCCCCACCCCCCGGCAGTGCAGGGGCAGCCTCCACCAGGCCCCCACTCATGTCTCCCACCACCCCCACCCCCCAGCCAACATGGCCAGCCCCCACCAGGCCCCCACTCATGTCTCCCACCACCCCCACCCCCCAGCAGTGCAGGGGCAGCCTCCAGCAGGCCCCCACTCATGTCTGCCACCACCCCCACCCCTCAGCAGTGCAGGGGCAGCCTCCACCAGGCCCCCACTCATGTCTCCCACCACCCTCACCCCCCAGCAGTGCAGGGGCAGCCTCCAGCAGGCCCCCACTCATGTCTCCCACCACCCCCACCCCCCAGCCACCATGGCCAGCCCCCACCAGGCCCCCACTCATGTCTCCCACCACCCCCACCCCCCAGCAGTGCAGGGGCAGCCTCCAGCAGGCCCCCACTCATGTCTCCCACCACCCCCACCCCCCAGCAGTGCAGGGGCAGCCTCCACCAGGCCCCCACACATGTGTCCCACCACCCCCACCCCCCAGCCACCAGGGGAAGCCTCCACCAGGCCCCCACTCATGTCTCCCATCACCCCCACCCCCCAGCAGTGCAGGGGCAGCCTCCACCAGGTGCTCACAATCCCCAATCATGTGCGTAATGGACAGCCTCCACATCCAAAAAGCCCTACCAAGTAACCCATTCACCCACATGGAAATGTAAATCACATATTACACCCCCAATGTTCATGAAGCTAATGAACCCATGTCCGTCACACACAATGGTTGCAATATAATGGGAAAACACACAACATGACATGCATGAAACCAATGAGATGATACCACACAGTGAAGTATGCTAACAAAATTGTATTAAAAAAAAATAAGAATGCAAAAGAAAGAAAACTAACTACAATGTGAATGAGAACAAAAAACATGCATGTCCGTATAAAAAACTACCAAGTGTCCATGAGCCCAACTGAACAAAGGAAACCTACTAAATAAACCTACCTAAAAATCAACAATATACAAAAAGTGGAGCAGTGTCCGTCGACTCCAAATCCTAATTCGAAAGAAAGGAAACCTAAAACTAAATGACTATATACAAAGGCGGCGGGCTAGTCCAGCGGCTCACTCCGTGGTGTCCCGGGTCAGGGCATCATCGAACTCCTGTTCGATGTCCCGGAGGCGGTCCAGTTCCATGGCCCCGAGGGTCCGCAGGGACGACGCTGTGTCCTCCTCCAACCCCTGCGGATTGCCTCGAGGCACTCGGCCCGCCTCAGGGCCCTCCGCATGGAGTTCTCCGCCCTGACCATTGTAAGCCACGCCTCTTCCGCCCGCCGCGGCTCCGCACCTATGGCGTGGCCCAACCGCTGCCACACGGAAGACACTCTCTGTCCTGGGTCCCCCTGCCCTCCGGCCGCCCCTCCGATGTCCAAAGCCCCGAGCCTTCATGGCTCCCAACATGTTGCTGCTGCTGCTGCTCTGCCTCTGCCCGTGCACTGCCTCCTGCTGCCTGCACATCCTCCGCCGGCTGGGGTGCACTTGTTGATGTGGCCACCCCTGCTGGACCTCCGACTCCCGACTGTGGCAGGGATGCCTCCTCCACCAGCCATGCCGCACCGTCAGAGGCAGCTCCACAGGGCACCCAGGTGACTGATGGGTGGGAGGATGGCACAGAGGACGACTGGCGCATAGGGGGTCCAGTTGAGGAGGGGGTCGGAGCAAGCCCCATCAGACGGAGGAATCCGGCCTGGGTGACCTGTCCCAGCAGGCTGACGTGGTCAACGAGCCATTCGAGATGACGTGCAGTCTCTCCATGAAAAGACTGCAGGTCACCTCGCATGGCCCGTTGACGCAACGCCACACCAGCCAGGACAGGGTCAACCCGGACCTGGATGGCCACGTCCGCAGGCAGAGGAAGGCCAGTTGACGTCAGCTCATCCCCTGCCTGAAAACGGGTCTGTACGTAGGCATCCCTGCTGGTGCAAGATGATGCAGGGACAGGATCGGGGACAGGATTGCACACAGGCACCTCCGCGGCCGCCTGTGCTGCCTCCTGTCCCTGGTCCTGCACTGCACCACTAGCACCAGTGGGATCCCCACCTCCAGACCCCGTCTCTGGTGCTTGCACGGCCCCCTCCTCCATCAAACCCCCCACCAACCTGGAAGACTCCGTGCCATCTTCCCCTGTTGGGCCCTGTGGGGTCCCAGCTGCCCCTTCTGCTGCCGAGGAGTCCAACTGCAACCTCCGCCTCTTGGACCTCCCCCTGGCAGCTGCGGCCTGGGACGCGGCACCGGACTCCTCACTCTCCAACGAGATGACAACACGGGAGGGGAGCCGGGACTTGCGTCTCCGGCTGGCGGTCGGATCCCCGCCGCTGTGCTCCACAGCACCTTCTCCGCCCTGTTCATCAGTTGACGCTGCAGACAGGGAGAAACAAAACACAGGCATCAGGGCACTGTACAATGGACACATACACGCATGACAGTTGCACATGAGTGGCATTGTCAAACCTCAGACATGTCATCACAATCCACAACACACATGTCATTGCAACTGGCACACATGAGCCATACCACAGCCATTTTGCAACTCCGTGTCTGAGCAGAATGACAAGTCAGTTGGGTTTCTCACTGGGGGCTTAGAGCACCTCCACAAGCAAGCCTTTGTCGTTTTCCACAACATCGAAAAAAGCTGTTATCTTTGCCTCATTAGTACGGGGCACCAGGCCTGCTCTAAAAACTGTCAAGGGCCCAAGATCACACCCCTCAGCAGGCGAATCTGTGTTGAAAAGGATGGCCATCTTAGAAGCCATACTACTGCAATCCATATTGGGAGTGCCCTCTTCTGTTTCTGTTGAGGGCCTTCGGTGGGAACTTGAAGTACATTCTATTCACTCCCTTTGATCGCTCCAGCGGTGTAAACTGTCTCTTGCAATATTTCATTCACTGATTGAGATGGAGAATGTGTATAACTATATGGCTCGATTACACGAAGACGGCACCAATAATGCATTTCTTGACCTACTCTAAGAGTCTGCTTTTGAGTGTCTATCCTATCTGGACATTGATTTGTATGACTTAATGAAAGTTCCCAATCCCTCTTGTATATTAAAAAAGAAAAATAGTAATTACGATTTTATGGCAAACATGAGGCATCTAAGTGGTAAAACCATGCACCAGGCATATTCTAACCAAGGCTTTCACTGAGACTCTCTCCCGACTTATTTAACAAAATTATCGTTCTCTAACACACAAAGATTTATAGTGTATCTACATTTTAATACCTTCCTGACGTATGAGCATACGGGTAGATGGCATAACTTACCACGTAGTGAAAGACTCTGTTGAATTTGCAATGTACATGTTGAGACTTCACGCCATCTTTTAACTCAATGTCCGACCCTTGTACACTATTATAGGGCCAGCTACAGCGGCCTAAAACACACAGGCCGATTCATGGAATAATTAGCGCGGCGCAAGTGGGCAAAAACGTGCGAATCGCAGTGGAATAGCGAAAATCGCAGTGCAAGTGCGAAAATCGCACGAAAAGCAGCACACATCGATTCATGGAAGTCCGTGCGCGAGAAAACCAGCGGATGTGCGATAAAAAAGTGTGTGGCGCACGTTGGCGCACAGGCCATCTAACAGCGTGCGCCAGGTCACAGCGAAAATCGCACAGGCCACAGCGAAAATCGCACATAGCGCGGCGCACGCAACAAAAGTAGGCGGAACACGGGCGTAACACTCGGAATGGGGAACAACTTGCCAAAACGTGGGCGTCACGGGGGAAGTACAGGGCACAAGTGCGCGGAACGCCCACACGCTAGCCTACAACACGCATTCATGGAATAGAATAGGGCAAAAAAGCGCACGCTCAAACCAGCGCACAGGCACAAACACGACCGCCACAAGAAAGCAGGCGGTAGCGTCTCTGCGGCTGTAAGAAATGTGCGCCAAAAGGTGCGCCAACAAATAGCACCTATATACTGCCATGATGAATGTCCTATACTGTGGCCCTCCAGGACAAATGACGTGCAAAGGAGTACCCACAAACACGGACCCGCTGACAAAAAATACGTGTGCGTGTATACCGGGGTGCGCGGGAAGTCTCACACGCGATTTGGCCGGTTACGTGGATTTCAGGGGTGCGCGGGAAGTTCCACACGCGAATGGGCCAGTGCGAGCAGGGTACGTGTATTTCAGGGGAGCCCGGGAAGTACCACACGCGATTGGCCCAGTGCGAGCAGGGTACGTGTATTTCAGGGGTGCGCGGGAAGTTCCACACGCGATTCCATCAGGGTACGTGTATTTCAGGGGTGCTCGGGAAGTTACACACGCGATAGTCCCAGTGCGAGCAGGGTACGTGTATTTCAGGGGTGCGCGGGAAGTTCCACACGCGATAGTCCCAGTGCGAGCAGGGTACGTGTATTTCAGGGGTGCGCGGGAAGTTCCACACGCGAATTCTGCAGGGTACGTGCATTTCAGGGGTGCGCGGGAAGTTCCACACGCGAATGGGCCAGTGCGAGCAGGGTACGTGTATTTCAGGGGTGCGCGGGAAGTTCCACACGCAAATTCTGCAGGGTACGTGCATTTCAGGGGTGCGCGGGAAGTTCCACACGCGAATGGGCCTGTGCGAGCAGGGTACGTGTATTTCAAGGGTGCGCGGGAAGTTCCACACGCGAATTCTGCAGGGTACGTGCATTTCAGGGGTGCGCGGGAAGTTCCACACGCGAATGGGCCAGTGCGAGCAGGGTACGTGTATTTCCGGGGTCCGCGGGAAGTTCCACACGCGATTGGCCCAGTGCGAGCAGGGTACGTGTATTTCAGGGGTGCGCGGGAAGTTGCACACGCTATTTCATCAGGGTACGTGTATTTCAGGGGTTCTGGGGAGTACTACACGTGAATTGGCCTTGTGGGTCCTCCCAGGTGTACGCTCCACAACCTCCACGGCCCCTGCAGGCAGCCCACACCACGGGGGACTACCCTGCAGCCCTGCTCATGTCCCGCAGGCAGCCCATCCACCATGGGCATGCCCCCAGCCAACCCACATGTCACCTTGCACTACTGATCAACAATGCATGTCTCCCACCACCCCAACCCCCCAGCAGAGCAGGGGCAGCATCCAGCAAGCCCCCTCTCATGTCTACCACCACCCCCACCCCTCAGCCACCAGGGGCAGCCTCCACCAGGCCCCCACTCATGTGTCCCACCACCCCCACCCTCCAGCCACCAGGGGCAGCCTCCAGCAGGCCCCCACTCATGTCTCCCACCACCCCCACCCCCAGCAGTGCAGGCGCAGCCTCCACCAGGCCCCCACTCATGTCTCCCACCACCCCCACCCCCCAGCCACCAGGGGCAGCCTCCAGCAGGCCCCCACTCATGTCTCCCACCACCCCCACCCCCCAGCAGTGCAGGGGCAGCCTCCACCAGGCCCCCACTCATGTCTCCCACCACCCCTACCCTCCAGCAGTGCAGGGGCAGCCTCCAGCAGGCCCCCACTCATGTCTCCCACCACCCCCACCCCCCAGCAGTGCAGGGGCAGCCTCCACCAGGCCCCCACTCATGTCTTCCACCACCCCCACCCCCCGGCAGTGCAGGGGCAGCCTCCAGCAGGCCCCCACTCATGTGTCCCACCACCCCCACCCCCCGGCAGTGCAGGGGCAGCCTCTAGCAGGCCCCCACTCATGTGTCCCACCACCCCCAGCCCCCGGCAGTGCAGGGGCAGCCTCCACCAGGCCCCCACTCATTTCTCCCACCACCCCCACCCCCCAGCAGTGCAGGGGCAGCCTCCAGCAGGCCCCCACTCATGTCTCCCACCACCCCCACCCCCCAGCAGTGCAGGGGCAGCCTCCATCAGGCCCCCACCCATGTCTCCCACCACCCCCACCCCCCAGCCACCAGGGGCAGCCTCCAGCAGGCCCCCACTCATGTCTCCCACCACCCCCACCCCCCAGCAGTGCAGGGGCAGCCTCCAGCAGGCCCCCACTCATGTGTCCCACCACCCCCTGCCCCCGGCAGTGCAGGGGCAGCCTCCACCAGGCCCCCACTCATGTCTCCCACCACCCCCACCCCCCAGCCACCATGGCCAGCCCCCACCAGGCCCCCACTCATGTCTCCCACCACCCCCACCCCCAGCAGTGCAGGGGCAGCCTCCAGCAGGCCCCCACTCATGTCTCCCACCACCCCCACCCCTCAGCAGTGCAGGGGCAGCCTCCACCAGGCCCCCACTCATGTCTCCCACCACCCTCACCCCCCAGCAGTGCAGGGGCAGCCTCCAGCAGGCCCCCACTCATGTTTCCCACCACCACCACCCCCAGCCGCCAGGGGCAGCCTCCAGCAGGCCCCCACTCATGTCTCCCACCACCCCCACCCCCCAGCAGTGCAGGGGAAGCCTCCAGCAGGCCCCCACACATGTGTCCCACCACCCCCACCCCCCGGCAGTGCAGGGGCAGCCTCCAGCAGGCCCCCACTCATGTGTCCCACCACCCCCACCCCCCGGCAGTGCAGGGGCAGCCTCCACCAGGCCCCCACTCATGTCTCCCACCACCCCCACCCCCCAGCCACCATGGAAAGCCCCCACCAGGCCCCCACTCATGTCTCCCACCACCCCCACCCCCCAGCAGTGCAGGGGCAGCCTCCAGCAGGCCCCCACTCATGTCTCCCACCACCCCCACCCCCAGCAGTGCAGGGGCAGCCTCCACCAGGCCCCCACACATGTGTCCCACCACCCCCACCCCCCAGCCCCCAGGGGCAGCCTCCACCAGGCCCCCACTCATGTCTCCCACCACCCCCACCCCCCAGCAGTGCAGGGGCAGCCTCCACCAGGTGCTCACAATCCCCAATCATGTGCGTAATGGACAGCCTCCACATCCAAAAAGCCCTACCAAGTAACCCATTCACCCACATGGAAATGTAAATCACATGTTACACCCCCAATGTTCATGAAGCTAATGAACCCATGTCCGTCACACACAATGGTTGCAATATAATGGGAAAACACACAACATGACATGCATGAAACCAATGAGATGATACCACACAGTGAAGTATGCTAACAAAATTGTATTAAAAAAAATTAAGAATGCAAAAGAAATAAAACTAACTACAATGTGAATGAGAACAAAAAACATGCATGTCCGTATAAAAAACTACCAAGTGTCCATGAGCCCAACTGAACAAAGGAAACCTACTAAAAAACCTACCTAAAAATCAACTATATACAAAAAGTGGAGCAGTGTCCGTCGACTCCAAATCCTAATTCGAAAGAAAGGAAACCTAAAACTAAACTACTATATACAAAGGCGGCGGGCTAGTCCAGCGGCTCACTCCGTGGTGTCCCGGGCCAGGGCATCATTGAACTCCTATTCGATGTCCCGGAGGCGGTCCAGTTTCATGGCCCCGAGGGTTCGCAGGGACGACGCTGTGTCCTCCTCCAACCCCCTGCGGATTGCCTCGAGGCACTCGGCCCGCCTCAGGGCCCTCCGCATGGAGTTCTCCGCCCTGACCATTGTGAGCCGCGCCTCTTCCGCCCGCCGCCACTCCGCACCTATGGCGTGGCCCAACCGCTGCCACACGGAAGACACTCTCTGTCCTGGGTCCCCCTGCCCTCCGGCCGATGGCCGCCCCTCCGATGTCGAAAGCCCCGAGCCTTCATGGCTCCCAACATGTTGCTGCTGCTCTGCCTCTGCCCGTGCACTGCCTCCTGCTGCCTGCACATCCTCCGCCGGCTGGGGTGCACTTGTTGATGTGGCCACCCCTGCTGGACCTCCGACTCCCGACTGTGGCAGGGATGCCTCCTCCACCAGCCTGGCCGCACCGTCAGAGGCAGCTCCACAGGGCACCCAGGTGACTGATGGGTGGGAAGATGGAACAGAGGACGACTGGCGCATAGGGGGTCCAGTTGAGGAAGGGGTCGGAGCAAGCCCCATCAGACGGAGGAATCCGGCCTGGGTGACCTGTCCCAGCAGGCTGATGTGGTCAACGAGCCATTCGAGATGACGTGCAGTCTCTCCATGAAAAGACTGCAGGTCACCTCGCATGGCCCGTTGATGCAACGCCACACCAGCCAGGACAGGCTCAACCCGGACCTGGATGGCCACGTCCGCAGGCAGAGGAAGGCCAGTTGACGTCAGCTCATCCCCTGCCTGAAAACGGGTCTGGACGTAGGCATCCCTGCTGGTGCAAGATGATGCAGGGACAGGATCGGGGACAGGATTGCACACAGGCACTTCCGCGGCCACCTGTGCTGCCTCCTGTCCCTGGTCCTGCACTGCACCACTAGCACCAGTGGGATCCCCACCTCCAGACCCCGTCTCTGGTGCTTGTGCGGCCCCCTCCTCCATCAAACCCCCCACCAACCTGGATGACTCCGTGCCATCTTCCCCTGTTGGGCCCTGTGGGGTCCCAGCTGCCCCTTCTGCTGCCGAGGAGTCCAACTGCAACCTCCGCCTCTTGGACCTCCCCCCGGCAGCTGCGGCCTGGGACGCGGCACCGGACTCCTCACTCCCCGACGAGATGACAACACGGGAGGGGAGCCGGGACTTGCGTCTCCGGCTGGCGGTCGGATCCCCGCCGCTGTGCTCCACAGCACCTTCTCCGCCCTCTTCATCAGTTGACGCTGCAGACAGGGAGAAACAAAACACAGGCATCAGGGCACTGTACAATGGACACATACACGCATGACAGTTGCACATGAGTGGCATTGTCAAACCTCAGACATGTCATCACAATCCCCAACACACATGTCATTGCAACTGGCACACATGAGCCATACCACAGCCATTTTGCAACTGCCACCCCCATCCCTACACATACAACAGCATCAGCAGCCAAAGGGGAGCCAGACATCACATGCAACACAGGAAGTGCACCACACATGTACACACACCACCACACTTGCATGCATGTCTACACCTCTGACAAGTGTCGCACTGTTCAGACGGGCATCCATGTCACATCTTCCAATCAGGCTTCCACATACCGCTGTCACATGCATCCATGTAGCATCGCTGTTGCACCCTTGACAAATACACACACATGCACATGTACACAGTGCTCATACATGCAGCCGAAAACAACATACATGCCTGACATCACAGACATGTCTACTTACATACACATTCATCCAAACATGTGTGCACGCACAACTGCATTTGCCATGCAAGCCCACACACACAAGCACCATCCATGTCTCACACATTACAGCCCTCGCATGTGTCAGCCCCACGGCCCTGTACACCCCCACCCATACTCCACCCCATACAAACAGATCTGCCTCCGGCACAATGGCGAATGATCAACACACGCCCTGCTCACAACCAGGATGCATGTACACTCACCGCTCGACTCCAGACGGCTCTGCTTCTCTAGGACCTGGACGTGGAGTGCTGGGGATATGCGTTCCAGGACCCCCATCTGTTCTTCCGACAAGTGGCCCCGGCGCCCCTTGGCATCCGCTGCCTTCAAGAGGCGCCAGGCCTTGTTCAGGGTCCTGGACCTGAAGTCCTCCCAGCGCTTCCTGACATGTTGTAAGTCCCGGACTGCCACCCCCTCCGCGTTGATGGCAGTCACGATGTCAGTCCAGATCCAAGTCCGTCCTTCCTTGTCAGCGCGGGAACTTCCAAAGAGGGCATCATACTGCCCCAGGACTTGCTCCACCAGGACACCAACTTCGGTGGCACTGAAGCTGGTGCTCCTCTGCCTCTCTGGCCGGGGGTTGTCAGTGGTCACAGATGTTGTATGCCCCGACATGACAACCCCAGAGGCAGGAGTGGGTGGTCAACTGGGTCCTGGGGCTGGGCTGTGGAGCGATGGAATTCCAGTCGGGAGTCTTCTGTTCCAGCAGGGGTGGTCACAGCAACAGCACCCCTGGCTGATGTGCAGGCAGCAAATGGCAGTGCACGTGGGCAGCAGGCAGTCAGGCAGCAGCAGATGGCAGGTGGGAGCGTGCTCGGGGCTTTGGGGGGCAGTAGTTCGCCTTCTGGGCAGGAGCGTGGTCTTCCGTGTGCTTACGCATGGCCAGCTTGGTACGGAGTGATTTGGCACGTGAAAATCCTGCACGTCAGCGTGAAAACCGAGGAAAGGCCCTTAGCGCGTAAGCACGTCAGCACGCATACGCGAATCCATTGGACCAAAGGCCCTCAGCGCGTAAGCGCGTCTGTGACGTGACCCGCACGGGTATTTCCCACACACCACGTGATGACAGAGCACACGTGGAAAGACTGCACATCAGAGTCTCATCGTGTGTAATTGGACAGCACGTCAGAGTCTCATCGCGTGTAATTGGACAAAAGTGCGTGTACACGCGATTGGCCTATGTACGTGTATATCAGGTGTGCGCGGACACTTACCCACGCAAGTACGTCAGCGCACCTGTATCCCGGTGTGCGTGCCAATTTCCACACGCTATTGTACTGGTCACTGGATTGGAGGGGTGCGCGGGTCACACGCTCGCCTACAACACGCGCAACGCATTAATTTGCGCGCTAACAAAATAACTAGCTCAGACCCAGGATGAACATACCGTTCCTAGCAGCAGTGGGCGTGGCCTACCAAAGGAGGAGGAGGAGGATAGTCAGGGCCAGAATATTCACACCCAGAACCAGCCTTTTCGGGATGCCTGATGACCAGGTGCATGGGAGGTACAGGTTTCCACCACACATCATACTGGACCTGGTGAGTGAGTGGGAGGACGACCTCACATCACCCACCCTGTGCTCCCAAGCACTCAGCCCCCTGGAGAAGGTCCTCAATGTACTGCACTTCTTAGCCACTGGATCATTTCAGCGGACAAGTGCCATTGTGGGTGGTGTATCACAGGCCACCCAGTCACGGTGCCTACACCAGGTCTTGAACATCATCACTGCACGCCCATCAGTCCGCAGGCACATATACCTGCCCAGAACACCTGCAGAAAGGCATGCTGCCGCCCTGGATTTCGACGCTGTGGCACGATTCCCCAAAGTGCTAGGTGCCATTGACTGCACCCATGTGGCTCTACGTCCCCCCAGGGCACCTGAGCACATCTATAGGAACCGCAAGCACTGGCATTCCATCAATGTGCAGGTAGTATGTAATGCCAAGGGAATCATCACCTCACTATATGCCAACTATCCTGGGTCAACCCACGACAGCTTCATTTACCGAATGTCCACCGTAAGCCGGGACCTAGAAGCTGGCCGGAATGGGGATACATGGCTGCTTGGTGAGTATGAATGCCACTGCACATGCATGCATGTCAGATACTGAGCAAGGTCACAACCCCACCAATGATACCAATCACCACCTCCACAGGGGACAGTGCCTACCCTCTCAGCCCCCACATGATGACGCCAATTTGGAACCCCACCACGCCACCCCAGGTAAGATATAACGCAGCCCACATTACAACCCGGGGCATAGTGGAGCGCACATTTGGAGTGCTGAAGTCACGCTTTCGCTCCCTTGACCGTTCTGGCGGGCAGCTGTTGTATGCTCCCCCAGTAGTGTGCAGGATCATAGTGGCAGCATGTGTCCTGCACAACGTTGCAACACGCCGGGGCCTGGCCGTGGACATGGTGGTGCCCCCCCATCGCCAACCACATGCACAGCCGCTGCGCATGGGAGGGGAAAGGGCACGGGGGGGGGCAGCCCGTACACAGCTAGTGGCTAATTACTTCACATAGAAATCACACCCCTGTGGAGTGCACACTGCCCTGGCACATTCCATCTGACAATCAATGATGACTCAACCTGACACTGATCCTGAATGTCTGGAGAAAGAACCGTGAAAACCATATCAGCCTGAGATTGTTCACCTGGAAGTGTCACAATGTGTGCATCCCTACCCACACTGACACCACCAATGCAGTTTTGTGAAGTTACACATTCAAGCAGCTGAAATGAATACCCACTTGCAAAATGCAACAAGATGACAGTGCCATGTCAGCCAACCCAACCCCAGCACCGCCACACGACACACCGTGCCATGTCATGCTATTTGCACGTAAACAAAGTAATCCCCACAACATGACACTAGTGTCACAATGTACGGTGTCCCTATTAGAAACTTGCAACACCTGAAATGCTCACAGTAATGCCGGACCAACAACAAACTTGAGCACGTACTACCATTAACATGACATCACTAATGTATAATATTAGGAGTCTCACCACCTGGAAATGCCTGCACTCCCACCACTACCAACTGTGCAGTGTTGGCGCCTGTAGAGTTGTAGGTGCACTGCTGCCAACATGGACCACATCTCCAGACTAGAGGTCCTTGTGTAGACATGAGGAAGGGACCTGCAAATTTGGAGGTAGACACAGAAGATGAGTTACACATCAATGCAACATGCAGTGTACAACACAACAGCAGTATGCACTAGGAATGTATACACAGTATTGACTACAGACTGCCCACACAGCTCATGGGAGTCCAACGTCACTGTGTAATTCACTGTCACTTGGGCACACCCTTTGCAAGCCCATGGAAACGGGAAGCAGGAGGGGTGTGTGTGACTCAAACCCAAGCATCTGAACCAAATACATTACAAGCCTGCATGTGCCCAGCCACAATGCAGCGTATGCCCACAGGAACCACGGAAGCCAACAAATTGTCCCAAAAAAATAGGGAATAAAAGAAATAAAAATAAAAAAAAAATAAAAATAAAAATAAAAATAAAAAATAGCCATTGAAGGGCCCGGGGGGGTTGGGGAGGCCACCCAGGAGGTCCGAGGACAGGATGCACACAAGAACCCACCTGCGTGGATCCTGGGGAAAAGAAACACCTCCATGGGCTCATGGCCCACACGGCTACCCTATTGTGGGAGTATCACTGCTGTCGCTATTATCACCCTGTGCAGCTGCATCCGGAGGTGGTTGCACTATGGGAGGCAGCCCACGCAAGGCCCTAGTCTGCTCCTCCATGGCTGCAAGCATGCGGGTGTGGTAGTTCTGGTTCTGGAGGATGAGTGTGCGGAGGTCCCCATGCAACAACTCACGGGATGCCCGGACCTCCGCCCTTGTTGCCTGCATCTCAGCTGAGAGCGTACGGGTGAGACGCTCCAGCTGCTGTTCTGTCCTTTGGTGTGTAGAAGCCTCAAGCTCAACAAGAGTCATCCTGAGGTGAAGGAGCTCCTGCCTCAGGGCTTCCCTGTGGCCCTGGGACTCAATGGAGATGGCCTCCTGCAGAGTCGCCAGTGCCACCCGCCTGTCCCTGTTGGACCCCAACATGTCCTCCCTGTGTGAGTGGCAGATGGTGTCGGTTGCCTGCTCTAGTCGCTCCATCAGCCTTTCAGGGGGGACAATGGAAGTGGCCACCCTATCCATGGCCTGAGCCATCATCTCGGATGATGCTGCCTGTTGGGTTGCCATACCATAAATGGATTACTCCCATGCAGTATTGCCAGGTGCCGTACGGCCACCACGTCGGCAGGCACCACACCTGTCTGGGGCAAGGCGAACTGCGCCTTGCTGTGCCGACACTGCCTGAGGCTGCAGGGCTGCATTCCCCCTCTGATCTGCTGGCCCAGGAACAGGATCAGATGTCGCGGAGTGTGACCCTGCATCCGTAACCACCAAAGGCGTAGCTGCCAACACTGACATCCCCATTGAGGGTTCTGACCCTGGTGCAGGTGGGTGAGACAGAACAGAATCCCTCCCTGGAACACTCACCTGCGACGGCACGTAGGTCTCATCCGAATCAACACCTGAGTACAGCTCGGGGGAGGTGCAGCCAGAGACACCCCTTGAGAGCAGGACCTGCAGCACTTGTGGGTTCTCACCCACCACCACACCACGTCCATCACTGGTGGTTGGTCGGCCCTCGGGCCCCTCCTGGGTCAGCACCATCTCCACAACCCCAGCAGTATCAGGTGCGTCTTCCCCTGCAAAGACATAAAAACAAAGAAATGGAAACAGGCATTAGCACCATGGCACACAATGAGGGCTGAGAAGCAAGAGAAACAGTACTTGTTTGACACATGTCCCACATGACTTAAACCCTCCCATGCATGCAGCCTCACTGCGTATGAAGGGCAGGCAAATGGCACACACTGATGACACCAAGATTGAAGATGAACACATTTTCTGCATGCTGCCTGGCAGTGGCATCACACATTGGCCTGTGATTGGCAGGTGAAACACACATGCCATCACACAGATGGCATGTACCATTGCTATTGAGTGAAGATGGAGAGGAGGGCAGCACCTACGCATACTGTCCAGTTCCCGCATGTAATAGCTTTTCTATTTCTAACAGGTCAGATTCTTCACCTGGAGCTGCCAGTCCGAAATGGTGCAATTGCACAGGGACATGTTTGAACAAATGATATCCAGGTAACTAAGTCACTCAACTTTACCATAGCCATGTCAGACATGTGACTAGAGGACTGCAACATGCCTAGTGAAAGTGGTGGAATGGTAAATATCTGACTAAATGAACAGTGCTAAATTTTGCAACAATGTTGTGGCAAGGTGACACTTCAAGGGCAACTGGCGTGCAGTCGGACTACATGTCTACTGTTGGCAGAAGGGATACAGCTATGGCCAAATGCAGCTGCGCAGGATGTATTGCATGAAGCACATGGCTGACCCATACGACTCAGGCGCACACACTCTCACCTGGCACACAAACAGAAGCCCTCACACACACCATGCACATGGATGACACACACATGCATGTGCACTCACCGGACAATGCCTCGTAATCAGGGAGATCTCCCATGCCTTGGATCTGTTCCTCCGTGACGTAGGTCCCAGCGACTGACTCATGTGGAGTGAGTTCCATGTCTACTACTGGAGACTCACCTCCAGTCACTAGAGTTGCGGCATGACTTGAGGCCAGCTTACTCTTTGCCCTGCGCTTTAGGTCATTCCAGCGCTTATAGCAATCATTGGCTGTGCGCCTCACGATTCCAAGGGCACTTACGATGTCCGCAACGGTCTGCCAGTGTGCCTGGCGTTGTGCAGGTGTGGTCTTGGATCCTGCAACAATGACCATCTCGTTGTCATGTGCGGACACATACTGGACAAGTGCATTCAGTTCGTCATCCGTGAAGCTGGGCTTCCTGGTCGGGCCGGACTGTGTAGCCGTGTCTGGGGCATCAGCTTGTGCCGGACGAGCACTCTTCCTCTTCCGCTTGGAAGGTGGTGGTGATCCTGAGTGTCCTGCGCCGCTCTGGACACTAGGGGCAGGAGCCCTGGTGGACTCTGTATCAGGAGTGTGGGATTGCACACTCAGCATGGGAGTTGGTGCAGGCATTGGCTCTAGTGTGATGGTGTCAGGGGGAATATCAGCAGCATGGACTAGGACCGACACTGTCCTGGCTGGGTGTGTGAGGGCTGGGGTGGATGGAGCCGCAGCTGCCCCTGCAGCCTCTCCGTCCTGCCTACTTGGTGCAGCAGATGACCTTGCTGCCCCAGATGCACGTGGCATGGTGACATCAACGTGCACCAGCGCACGTGTCATAGGCCTGCTGACCTGGAAGTCAGCCATGGAGTCAGCCAGGTCTGGTGCCACAATGGGCTGGTCCAACAAGGGCTGAGCATGGATGGTGTCAGCCACATCAGCCTCAACGGGAGGGGGGGGGGATTATGGGTGCCCTTGACTGGTCCTCCACACATGGGGGGACAGGCTCACCCTGCAAGTAACGACCACGTCCCCTACCGGATCCACCACGGCCACCACTTGTGGCTCTTCCACCTTTGCCACCCTTACGGAATCCTCGCCTCCCAACCATGGCACTGATGTTGATGTGCGTATGGGAGTGGCTGTAAAATATTGTCCTGGGCAATTGGGGCTCAAAGGGGTTGGGTACCAGATGGTAATTGTACCCTAGTGCTCTTGCAAGGCTGATTGTAACCCCTGGGGAAAGATGACGGGTCACGCTACGCACAGGAGCCCCAAAAAAGGGAGATGACGTGCACGCAACCCCTCCTAGACCACGTGTGCAGAAAGAAAAACCTGCACTACGCTGTGGCACCCAGTAACACAAGAATGAACGTATGCGTGTCACACGCAGCCTAGAATGACCCCTGAAGGGGTAGGCTACACACGGGGCAAGCACAGATGTTAGATACGTGCGTGACTCACCGTCTGCCAGGTAAAAGAGCGTGAAAAAGGAGCGCGTTTGGTTGGCAACACCCCCGCCAAAAGAAGATTTGTACGCTGTCTGAGGAGACAGGACAACAGTAGAAGGGAACACTGTTCGAGGGAACAGGCCCAGGTAAACCAGTAAAAGAGAAAAAAGAGAAAAATCTGTCAGAGGTAACAGGGAATACGAACTTGAAACGCCGTGAAGTAAATCGCTTGTGAACCGACAAGAAGTACAGAATTCACCCACTCGCTCTCCACGAAAAGCATGTACAAGGAAATGGTGTTCTACGCGTACCTTTTATACAGGCCCACACGTTCAACGTCACTTACGCGGCGTGTACGCGCTAGGGCCATTTCCACCAATTACACGCTTTGTGACTTATGCGTGTACAGCCATTTCCACCAATTACACGCTTTGTGACTTATGCGTGTATGGCCATTTCCACCAATTACACGCTTTGTGACTTATGCGTGTACGGCCATTTCCACCAAATACACGCTTTGTGACTTATGCGTGTACGGCCATTTCCACCAATCACACGCGATGAGACTCTGACGTGCAGTCTTTCCACGTGTGCTCTGTCATCACGTGCTGTGTGGGAAACACCCGTGCGGTCACGTCACAGACGCACTTACGCGCTGTGGGCCTTTGGTCCAATAGAATCGCGTATGCGTACTGACGCGCTTACGCGCTAAGGGCCTTTCCTCGGTTTTCACGCTGACGTGCAGGATTTTCACGTGCCAAATCACTCCGTACCAAGCTGGCCACGCGTAAGCACACGGAAGACCACGCTCCTGCCCAGAAGGCCGAACTACTGCCCCCCAGAGCCCCGAGCACGCTCCCACCTGCTATCTGCTGCTGCCTGACTGCCTGCTGCCCACGTGCACTGCCATTTGCTGCCTGCACATCAGCCAAGGGTGCTGTTGCTGTGACCACCCCTGCTGGAACAGAAGACTCCCGACTGGAATTCCATCGCTCCACAGCCCAGCCCCAGGACCCAGTTGCCCACCCACTCTTGCCTCTGGGGTTGTCATGTCAGGGCAAACACCATCTGTGACCACTGACAACCCCCGGCCAGAGAGGCAGAGGGGCACCAGCCTCAGTGCCACCGAAGTTGGTGTCCTGGTGGAGCAAGTCCTGGGGCAGTATGATGCCCTCTTTGGAAGTTCCCGCGCCGGACTCGGATCTGGACTGACATCGTGACTGCCATCAACGCGGAGGGGGTGGCAGTCCGGAAGTTACAACATGTCAGGAAGCGCTGGGAGGACTTCAGGTCCAGGACCCTGAACAAGGCCCGGCGCCTCTTGAAGGCAGCGGATGCCAAGCGGCGCCGGGGCCACTTGTCGGAAGAACAGATGGGGGTCCTGGAACGCATATCCCCAGCGCTCCACGTCCAGGTCCTAGAGAAGCAGAGCCGTCTGGAGTCGAGCGGTGAGTGTACATGCATCCTGGTTGTGAGCAGGGTGTGTGGTGATCATTCGCCATTGTGCCGGTTGCAGATCTGTTTGTATGGGGTGGAGTATGGGTGGAGGTGTACAGGACCGTGGGGCTGACACATGCGAGGGCTGTAATGTGTGAGACATGGATGGTGCTTGTGTGTGTGGGCTTGCATGGCAAATGCAGTTGTGCGTGCACACATGTTTGGATGATTGTGTATGTAAGTAGACATGTCCGTGATGTCAGGCATGTATGTTGTTTTCGACTGCATGTATGAGCACTGTGTACATGTGCATGTGTGTGTATTTGTCAAGGGTGCAACAGTGATGCTACATGGATGCATGTGACAGCGGTATGTGGAAGCCTGATTGGCAGATGTGACATGGATGCCCGTCTGAACAGTGCGACACTTGGCAGAGGTGTAGACATGCATGCAAGTGTGGTGGTGTGTGTACATGTGTGGTGCACTTCCTGTGTTGCATGTGATGTCTGGCTCCCCTTTGGCTGCTGATGTTGTTGTATGTGTAGGGATGGTGCTGGCAGTTGCGATATGGCTGTGGTATGGCACATGTGTGCCAGTTGCAATGACATGTGTGTTGGGGATTGTGATGACATGTCTGAGGTTTGCCAATGCCACTCATGTGCAACTGTCATGCGTGTATGTGTCCATTGTACAGTGCCCTGATGCCTGTGTTTTGTTTCTCCCTGTCTGCAGCGTCAACTGATGAAGAGGGCGGAGAAGGTGCTGTGGAGCACAGCGGCGGGGATCCGACCGCCAGCCGGAGACGCAAGGCCCGGCTCCCCTCCCGTGTTGTCATCTCGTCGGGGAGTGAGGAGTCCGGTGCCGCATCCCAGGCCGCAGCTGCCGGGGGGAGGTCCAAGAGGCGGAGGTTGCAGTTGGACTCCTCGGCAGCAGAAGGGGCAGCTGGGACCCCACAGGGCCCAACAGCAGAAGATGGCACGGAGTCATCCAGGTTGGTGGGGGGTTTGGTGGAGGAGGGGGCCGCGCAAGCACCAGAGACAGGGTCTGGAGGTGGGGATCCCACTGGTGCTAGTGGTGCAGTGCAGGACCAGGGACAGGAGGCAGCACAGACGGCCGCGGAGGTGCCTGTGTGCAATCCTGTCCCCGATCCTGTCCCTGCATCATCTTGCACCAGCAGGGATGCCTACGTCCAGACCCGTTTTCAGGCAGGGGATGAGCTGACGTCAACTGGCCTTCCTCTGCCTGCGGACGTGGCCATCCAGGTCCGGGTTGAGCCTGTCCTGGCTGGTGTGGCGTTGCGTCAACGGGCCATGCGAGGTGACCTGCAGTCTTTTCATGGAGAGACTGCACGTCATCTCGAATGGCTCGTTGACCACGTCAGCCTGCTGGGACAGGTCACCCAGGCCGGATTCCGCTGTCTGATGGGGCTTGCTCCGACCCCCTCCTCAACTGGACCCCTACGCGCCAGTCGTCCTCTGTGCCATCTTCCCACCCATCAGTCACCTGGGTGCCCTGTGGAGCTGCCTCTGACGGTGCGGCCAGGCTGGTGGAGGAGGCATCCCTGCCACAGTCGGGAGTCGGAGGTCCAGCAGGGGTGGCCACAGGTTTTAGGTTTTTTAGGAGGTTTCCTTAGTTCAGTTGGGATCATGGACCCTTGTTATTTTTGTACATAGTTCTTTGTTGCATGGAGAGTTTTTTACATTTCACTTTGGACAACATTTTTTAGGATTTGGATTTCCAGTTTGTGTTTTTATGCGGACATGCAGCTTATTTTTTCACTTTTACATCCATAGAGGGAGACCAGTTCTGGAATACACGTTACTGTCCAGAGAGTGTTGTCATGATAGCGGCGGACTATCATGTTTGGAAATTGGTCTATCAGCTAACAGCCGGCTAAATGTAATATTAACTTTAAGTGTACTTATTTATCTATTTATTTTTTATGTAATAACGAAGATTTTAACTTTTTTAACCAGAAAGAGTTATTATTTATTTAGGACTGTACCTGCATGTTTATACATAATGCTTGTTTTTATCTAACCAGTCTAAGTGTATTAATGGAATTTTATGTATGTATTTAGCAAAAGGTTTGTTTTATAACTATATACTTTAATAAAGGAAAAAAAAATAGATAGTGAAGCAAATGTGGATATCACATGGTTTAAGGCTAATAAACCAGCACGTGAATTCAAGCTGTTTCCTCGCTTGTCACATTTAAAAGTGGGGTTAAGCATTTCCTCGGGGTGCGTAGATTTGTAACAACCTATGAGGAAATGGACGCGCCACTTATATCGCCTTCCTCATCTGTATGGAAAGATGGGGAATAATATCCCCCCAAGCTCGTCCCCTTTTCGAGTGGCACTGCAGATTAGCAGGATATTGAGAGAATTACGAAATGCAATGACTTATGAAAGATTATGCTATAGTAAGTAGAAGTGCATAATAAGTCCTTAATATATTCCACTCAACCAGTCCTTGGCCTTAGTTCCCTGTTTAATTGACTTACCACAGTCTGTTAGTATCTTTCAAACCTCAAGTCATTTAGTTTGTATGCTCAGTGGCATGCCAGTTTTCCAGATTCAATCTCTCTGCTGTCACAGCCCCAGATGGTCCACCTGGCAGATAGTAAGTAGGTGCAGCATGAGCAATGCTGCACTATCGAGTGAACAATGGTAACTCTGCACGCACCTGGCAGTGCCGTGCTGCCCACCTTCATGGCTGCGTTCTGAGCTTTGATGCTACTGTGGGAGAGGGGTTGAAGAGCAGTATCTGGACACACTGAGGCTGGGATGACCATTATAAGTAGGCAGGGGTATGGTCATTACAATGTGTGCAATCCTGTCCCCGATCCTGTCCCTGCATCATCTTGCACCAGCAGGGATGCCTACGTCCAGACCCGTTTTCAGGCAGGGGATGAGCTGACGTCAACTGGCCTTCCTCTGCCTGCGGACGTGGCCATCCAGGTCCAGGTTGAGCCTGTCCTGGCTGGTGTGGCGTTGCGTCAACGGGCCATGCGAGGTGACCTGCAGTCTTTTCATGGAGAGACTGCACGTCATCTCGAATGGCTCGTTGACCACGTCAGCCTGCTGGGACAGGTCACCCAGGCCGGATTCCGCTGTCTGATGGGGCTTGCTCCGACCCCCTCCTCAACTGGACCCCTACGCGCCAGTCGTCCTCTGTGCCATCTTCCCACCCATCAGTCACCTGGGTGCCCTGTGGAGCTGCCTCTGACGGTGCGGCCAGGCTGGTGGAGGAGGCATCCCTGCCACAGTCGGGAGTCGGAGGTCCAGCAGGGGTGGCCACATCAACAAGTGCACCCCAGCCGGCAGAGGATGTGCAGGCAGCAGGAGGCAGTGCACGGGCAGAGGCAGAGCAGCAGCAGCAGCAACATGGTGGGAGACATGAAGGCTCGGGGCTTTTGACATCGGAGGGGCAGGCATCAGCCGGAGGGCAGGGGGACCCAGGACAGAGAGTGTCTTCCGTGTGGCAGCGGTTGGGCCACGCCATAGGTGCGGAGCGGCGGCGGGCGGAAGAGGCGCGGCTCACAATGGTCAGGGCGGAGAACTCCTAGCGGAGGGCCCTGAGGCGGGCCGAGTGCCTCGAGGCAATCCGCAGGGGGTTGGAGGAGGACACAGCGTCGTCCATGCGAACCCTCGGGGCCATGGAACTGGACCGCCTCCGGGACATCGAACAGGAGTTCGATGATGCCCTGGCCCGGGACACCACAGAGTGAGCCGCTGGACTTGCCCGCCGCCTTTGTATATAGTTATTTAGTTTTAGGTTTCCTTTCGTTCTTATTATGATTTGGAGTCGACGGACACTGCTCCACTTTTTGTATATAGTTGATATTTAGGTAGGTTTTTTAGGAGGTTTCCTTAGTTCAGTTGGGATCAGGGACCCTTGTTATTTTTGTACATAGTTCTTTGTTGCATGGAGAGTTTTTTACATTTCACTTTGGACAAAATTTTTTAGGATTTGGATTTCCAGTTTTGTGTTTTTATGCGGACATGCAGCTTATTTTTTCACTTTTACATTGTAGTTAGTTTTCTTTCTTTAGCATTCTTAATTTTTTTCAATACATTTTTGTTGACATTGTTCACTGTGTGGTTTCATCTCATTGGTTTCATGCATGTCATGTTGTGTGTTTTCCCATTCAATTGCAAAAAATGTGTGTGACGGACATGGGTTCATTAGCTTCATGAACATTGGGTGTGTAACATGTGATTTCCATTTCCATGTGGGTGAATGGGTTACTTGGTAGGGCTTTTTGGCTGTGGAGGCTGGCCATTACGCACATGATTGGGGATTGTGAGGACCTGGTGGGGGCTGCACATGGTGGCAGGGGGGTGGGGGTGGTGGGAGACATGAGTGGGGGCCTGGTGGAGGCTGCCCCTGCACTGCTGGGGGGTGGGGGTGGTGGGAGACATGAGTGGGGGCCTGGTGGGGGCTGGCCATGGTGGCAGGGGGGTGGGGGTGGTGGGAGACATGAGTGTGGGCCTGGTGGAGGGTGACCCTGCACTGCCAGGGGGTGGGGGTGGTGGGAGACATGAGTGGGGGCCTGGTGGAGGGTGACCCTGCACTGCCGGGGGGTGGGGGTGGTGGGAGACATGAGTGGGGGCCTGGTGGGGGCTGGCCATGGTGGCAGGGGGGTGGGGGTGGTGGGAGACATGAGTGGGGGCCTGGTGGTGGGTGACCCTGGATGCTGGGGGGTGGGGGTGCAGGGGGACATGAGTGGGGGCCTGGTGGTGGGTGACCCTGGATGCTGGGGGGTGGGGGTGCAGGGGGACATGAGTGGGGGCCTGGTGGAGGGTGACCCTGCACTGCCAGGGGGTGGGAGTGGTGGGAGACATGAGTGGGGGCCTGGTGGAGGGTGACCCTGCACTGCCGGGGGGTGGGGGTGGTGGGAGACATGAGTGGGGGCCTGGTGGGGGCTGGCCATGGTGGCAGGGGGGTGGGGGTGGTGGGAGACATGAGTGGGGGCCTGGTGGTGGGTGACCCTGGATGCTGGGGGGTGGGGGTGCAGGGGGACATGAGTGGGGGCCTACTGGAGGCTGCCCCTGCACTGCTGGGGGGGGTGGTGCAGGGGGACATGAGTGGGGGCCTGGTGGAGGGTGACCCTGCACTGCCAGGGGGTGGGGGTGCTGGGAGACATGAGTGGGGGCCTGGTGGAGGGTGACCCTGGATGCTGGGGGGTGGGGGTGCAGGGGGACATGAGTGGGGGCCTGGTGGAGGGTGACCCTGCACTGCCGGGGGGTGGGGGTGGTGGGAGACATGAGTGGGGGCCTGGTGGAGGGTGACCCTGCACTGCCGGGGGGTGGGGGTGGTGGGAGACATGAGTGGGGGCCTGGTGGAGGATGACCCTGCACTGCCGGGGGGTGGGGGTGGTGGGAGACATGAGTGGGGGCCTGGTGTAGGGTGACCCTGCACTGCCGGGGGGTGGGGGTGGTGGGAGACATGAGTGGGGGCCTGGTGGAGGGTGACCCTGGATGCTGGGGGGTGGGGGTGCAGGGGGACATGAGTGGGGGCCTGGTGGAGGGTGACACTGCACTGCCGGGGGGTGGGGGTGGTGGGAGACATGAGTGGGGGCCTGGTGGAGGATGACCCTGCACTGCCGGGGGGTGGGGGTGCAGGGGGACATGAGTGGGGGCCTGGTGGAGGGTGCCCCTGCACTGCCGGGGGGTGGGGGTGGTGGGAGACATGAGTGGGGGCCTGGTGGAGGGTGACCCTGCACTGCCGGGGGGTGGGGGTGGTGGGAGACATGAGTGGGGGCCTGGTGGAGGATGACCCTGTACTGCTGGGGGGTGGGGGTGGTGGGAGACATGAGTGGGGGCCTGGTGGAGGCTGCCCCTGCACTGCTGGGGGGTGGGGGTGGTGGGAGACATGAGTGGGGGCCTGCTGGAGGCTGCCCCTGTTGGCTGGGGGGTGGGGGTGGTGGGACACATGAGTGGGGGCCTGGTGGAGGCTGCCCCTGGTGGCTGGGGGGTGGGGGTGGTGGTAGACATGAGTGGGGGCCTGCTGGAGGCTGCCCCTGCACTGCTGGGGGGTGGGGGTGGTGGGAGACATGCATTGTTGATCAGTAGTGCAAGATGACTTGTGGGTTGGCTGGGGGGCATGCCCATGGTGAATGGGCTGCCTGCGGGACATGAGCAGGGGTGCAGGGTAGTCCCCCATGGTGTGGGCTGCCTGCAGGGGCCGCGGAGGTTGTGGAGGGTACACCTGGGAGGACCCACACGGCCAATTCACGTGTAGTACTCCCCAGAACCCCTGAAATACACATTCCCTGCTGGTATCGCGTGTGGAACCTCCCGCGCACCCCTGAAATACACGTACCCTGCTCGCACTGGGACTATCGCGTTTGGTACTTCCCGCGCACCCCTGAGATACACGTACCCTGCTCGTACTGGGACTATCGCGTGTGGAACTTCCCGCGCACCCCTGAAATACACGTACCCTGCTCGCACTGGGACTATCGCGTGTGGAACTTCCCGCGCACCCCTGAAATACACGTACCCTGTTCGCACTGGGACTATCGCGTGTGGAACTTCCCGCGCACCCCTGAAATACACGTACCCTGCTCGCACTGGGACAATCGCGTGTGCAACTTCACGCGAACCCCTGTAATACACGTAGCACGCTCCCCCAGGCCCGATTGCGTGAGAAAGTTCACGCTAACCCCTGAAATACACGTAGCCCGCTCCCCCAGGCCCGATCGCGTGAGAAAGTTCACGCGAACCCCTGAAATACACGTAGCCCGCTCCCCCAGGCCCGATCGCGTGAAAAAGTTCACGCAAACCCCTGAAATACACGTAGCCCGCTCCCCCAGGCCCGATCGCATGAGTAAGTTCACGCAAACCCCTGTAATACACGTAGCACGCTCCCCCAGGCCCGATCGCGTGAGAAACTTAACGCGAACCCCTGAAATACACGTTCCCCGCTTGGCGTTTGCTGTTTGCCAGCCCGGTGAACTGGTCCAGGGTTAGCGCAGCCCTTTGCGATGATTTAGCGATTTTGATGGCTTTTCCTTGCGCGAGGGCGTTCTTCAGGGCGTTACTGGCGCTGCTGCAGGGTCGCTGCGATTCTCTGCGCCACGGCTGGTTTGGGAGCCTAAAATCCATGAATACGCTGTGCGCAGAAATCGGTTTTAGCGCACGTGCCTGGCGCAGACAATCGCACGCGGACACTCTGCGCCAGCCGCTTGCGACACTTTTCTGCAAAATTCTATGAATTACCCTCACAGTGTCTCATCCATAGAGGGAGACCAGTTCTGGAATACACGTTACTGTCCAGAGAGTGTTGTCATGATAGCGGCGGACTATCATGTTTGGAAATTGGTCTATCAGCTAACAGCCGGCTAAATGTAATATTAACTTTAAGTGTACTTATTTATCTATTTATTTTTTATGTAATAACGAAGATTTTAACTTTTTTAACCAGAAAGAGTTATTATTTATTTAGGACTGTACCTGCATGTTTATACATAATGCTTGTTTTTATCTAACCAGTCTAAGTGTATTAATGGAATTTTATGTATGTATTTAGCAAAAGGTTTGTTTTATAACTATATACTTTAATAAAGGAAAAAAAAATAGATAGTGAAGCAAATGTGGATATCACATGGTTTAAGGCTAATAAACCAGCACGTGAATTCAAGCTGTTTCCTCGCTTGTCACATTTAAAAGTGGGGTTAAGCATTTCCTCGGGGTGCGTAGATGTGTAACAACCTATGAGGAAATGGACGCGCCACTTATATCGCCTTCCTCATCTGTATGGAAAGATGGGGAATAATATCCCCCCAAGCTCGTCCCCTTTTCAAGTGGCACTGCCCTATGAAAGATTATGCTATAGTAAGCAGAAGTGCATAATAAGTCCTTAATATATTCCACTCAACCAGTCCTTGGCCTTAGTTCCCTGTTTAATTGACTTACCACAGTCTGTTAGTATCTTTCAAACCTCAAGTCATTTAGTTTGTATGCTCAGTGGCATGCCAGTTTTCCAGATTCAATCTCTCTGCTGTCACAGCCCCAGATGGTCCACCTGGCAGATAGTAAGTAGGTGCAGCATGAGCAATGCTGCACTATCGAGTGAACAACGGTAACTCTGCACTCACCTGGCAGTGCCGTGCTGC
Source organism: Ambystoma mexicanum (assembly GCF_040938575.1). Lineage (NCBI taxonomy): Eukaryota > Metazoa > Chordata > Amphibia > Caudata > Ambystomatidae > Ambystoma > Ambystoma mexicanum. The sequence continues at coordinate 731,720,956 of NC_090941.1, read as the reverse complement.
CCACCTTCATGGCTGCGTTCTGAGCTTTGATGCTACTGTGGGAGAGGGGTTGAAGAGCAGTATCTGGACACACTGAGGCTGGGATGACCATTATAAGTAGGCAGGGGTATGGTCATTACAATAATATTTTGGCAAATAGAGTGCTTGTAGGGGTAGAAAATGACTAGTGGCAGAATACATGCTTGGGCGCTATGAAATCAATGATGTGCCTTTAGAAGTCTCTTGAAAGACTTTTTACCAGTGCCTCATCAAGCTGCCCTAGATGGAGCATGAAATAATAATATAACGATAATACTATGTAGAAAAATGCCAATCTGCAGAAGGCAAGATAGAACCTAACTTCTGCTCCACCAAGTATTGATGATCCTATCGCACACCGCACGGTTAAGGTTAAGGGCATCCTTATCTGAGGACATCACGTGGGAGGACATGAGTGGCTCCAGATCCTCCACTCAAATATCGTTTAAGACTCATGCAATGCATTTTATTTTGCACATACGGCATGCCATGAGTGTTGTCAGATTTACCCTGAAGGCCTGGACCAAGACCGTCCTTAGAAGCCATTCCTGTCTTCTTTGGTTGTAACGCAATGATGGTTTGTGTGGGGGTGAGAGGATGGGGCAGAAGAGCAGCATCTGAACAAATTCCTTCTAGGCAGCATCTGAGAGTAGCAATACCATTGGCAGAAAAAACTGCACGATTGTGAGGTCAAAACCTGCACTGAAAATCTACACATATTTGAATAGTGAAGGGCAATACAAGGGACTATCGAGGGGGTGAGAAAGTGTGCATCACCTAAGCAGGGTCAGACTGGGACAAGAAATAGGCCCAGTCACCCAAAAAAAAGTGCCCCACCCCTTGCCTCACGACCTTTGACCTCTGATGACATCCCCAGAACGGATGTCATTTGACCCCACCCCAAAGTGACATCCCGGGAAGTGATGAAACACGACCTTTCACCCCTTGACAAAACAGGAAGTGGCATCAAATAGCATTACATTTCGAAAAAAAAATGGTTATGATTTCACTAATGTGATACACATTTCATACAAGAATGGATCACCATATCTATCATTAATATCTGTGTGTATAGATCCATATTGTCAAATTACTGTGAATGCAAGCAGACGTCCAAGGCCAAATGATAATTTGTTAATGTATAGCACTTACGCTTAAGCTCTTTTTTATAGAACAAACATGCACACAATATCACCCAACCTGTGTTGGTACTCATTTATCGAATTCGGAAGGATGAAAGGATGAGATGGCGTTGCTGGGATTCGAAACTGCAGATCACACACACACACATCGCAGCAGCGAGCGCTCAACCCACTGGGCTATCTTATCATCTTTAGTAAAATTAGCAATTATTCTGTAGTGGATACCATTAAACTGGTAACTGAGATTTAACAGCAGACCAGTTAAGTTCATCTGCCGGTCTGGTGCAAAGTTGGCCGCATGCTGCAGCAACATGTGAATGACGCATGCATCCTAATTTATGATGCACACAACATGCATGCAAATCAATCATCAAAGCAAGGTAAGCTGTCATACCTTGCTTTGATGAATTATGCCGTTACAGGTGCTTTTTGTTTGTTTAACAAAAAACGTTTTTTTTCAAACTATTTTTTTTAAAACCAGCCCAGGCGTGGCCCGAAACCGGCCTCCAGGGACTACACATGATTTGGCAGATCCAACCCTGTGAACAACCCCTGAACAGTTTGGCCACCGTGGGATTTCACCTTTTTGCAGGTGTGCAACAGGTACCCAAAACCTCGAAAATAAACATAATTGTGGTTGGTTAAATATACCACCACTTATCATCCAATTGACATGTGTATGCTACTCTGAAGGGCTCCTGGGGCTAGGACCAAAACATGCCTAGCAGTCTAGTATTGCCCCTGTGCCACCAGGGCGGGCTGCTGCAGCTGGCCAATGGTCCCCTTCATAGACACTTTCGTATTGGATAAGAGAGGAGAGGCATTTACGCAGTGTAAGAAGTGTACCGAAAAAAGTAGTGGAACTGTGGTCTCAGCAGGAGAGAGGGTAGGTGGAAGTATAGTGCAACATGCGAAAAGTGTTGCAGGCGGGGCACTCTAACTAGTAACAGAGGCTCTTATTACAACTTTACACTTTCACAGAGACATGAATGGACAAAACCTCTGCATAGAATGGTGAACATGGTCGTAAAAAGCAGAGGAAAGGTAAACATACAAAAATAAAAGTAGTGGAACACCATTCCGACCGTTCCCGCTCACTTTGATCACTGCATTTACAGCACCTTTACTGGTTAGAGACGGCCGAAAGATATTAAGGTGCCCCTTAGATGTGGCCTGAGGTGCCAATGCAATGAGAACGCTGGAGGTAAGGAAAAGACCGCAGAGGTAGCGGTGCCACACACACAAGTAAGAGCCTTCTGAGTTACTTTCAAGCCAACCTTCGGTGTGCAGTCACTTTGATGATAAAAATAAAAACAGACACATCCATTTTCAAGAGACTGTTTTGACGAAATTGGAATAAGGACCATATACAGATATTGTTAGGGAGAAGGAAAGTAAAAATGGTGATAAACAGAAAGAAAACAGGAGGGGATTTTAAAATGAAAGGAAAGGGGGAGCACCGCATTTGACCAAAAACCATTTAATCAAAAAGTTAGCCCGTCATTTTCACCTGCATCCTCTTTTTGTTTTTCCTTTTTCTGTGATATTGCTTTCTCTCGCTCCCTTCGAAAAGGGAGCATTCATTTGGTAACCACCTATGACCTTCCTATTGTCCTTAAAGACTGGACACAGACTGTGCTCAGACTGGAGGTGGCACTCATACGAGAACATTCATTTTGCACTTTTGGTAATTCTACCGGGAATGCCATGTGGGACTTACCTGTGGGAGGTGTCAGGGGTTTAAAAGGTAAGCAAATCTGCCCAAGTAAACAGTGACAGCGGATGGGAAAGTTGGCATGAGATCCACCTCCCGCCATCCGCTTCCGTGTTTTTTGGCACGGACGGCTGTCCTATTAGAACAAATTCTAGCAGATTCTTGCACCTTAACCCAGCGAAATCTGCAGAATCACGAAATATTCATGTGCGCATGAAGCAGCAAACACATGTTTTAAGTTTAAGACCGCTTTGTAGCAGATATGTGTTGTTCCCAGTTCTGGCATGGCAAATTAATTTTCTTTGTGCCAAACGTGCATGAGAAATGTTACGCTGATTTCTCTGGTGTTGCTCCATAGCCAGTAATTTCAGGTTCTATGTCAAATGTCCCCAGGGAAAATGTAGTCATGTCAAAATGTAGCCAGCAAAAAGTCGTTTTCAAAAATGTAGTCATTCAATACAATCAATGAAAATGGTAATAAGGTTGCCAGTAACAAGGTCACCAAAAGAGCTATTTTTAAACACACAAAAATACAAGTCTGTAACCCTAACAATGGCCCAAACCTTTAATAAAACCTCCACAATCACCCTAACTCCATTCCTAAACCTTCCGCTAACTCTAATTGCTAACCTGAACTCTTGCAGAACACTAATCCCACAGCACGCTAAAGCATTTCATTTGCATGTTCCTCAAAATAATGGAAAATTAACAGTGAACCTAACTCCAACCCCATCACCAACTTGCCACAAATAACATAGGCATTGCCCTAACCCAAACCCTTACTCTAACCCTAACCTTAGGCTTACCCTAACTGCAACTCTAACGCTTTCCCTAATGCTTACTTTGCTCTAACTATCCTAACCCCTTATCCTCCGCCAGCATCACCAGCCCTCCCCAACTTCCCTATCCCTTTATTTAAGACTTGCCCAGCCCTTGCTCTATTAGCGCTAGCCTTACCATAACCCTATCTTAACCCTTACCCTGACACTTAATCTACCCTAACGACTAACCAAACCCCAACATCACCAACCCAGCAGCAACCACCCTGACCGTAACTCTTACCCTAATTCTAACCAAAATCCCTAATCTAACCCTAACCCCTACCCTACCCCTCCCTAATCCAGGCAATCACAAGCCCACACAACCCCCCCTTAACCTTAACAATTCCCTAGCAGCACTACATTTTTGGCTACTTTTCAGCTGCATCTTTTTACTATATTTTGCTTGGCAACTTGTTCACTGCAGAGGTAGTTTCACCACATTTTTATTGACTACATTTTTGCTGGCAACATTTTCACTGGATACCTAATTCCACCATCCCGATAATAAGCCGTAGGTCCCTTTCCAGACATGTCTACTTTTCTTTTTCACCCAGCGAGATTTCAGTATAAAAGCTGTTCCCTCTCACGTTTTGAACCTGATTTATTGAGCAAGGCCTATTGTGGTTTTGTGCTAATCTGCTACGTAGAAAGCTGCTTTCATGCCATTTGATTTTTAGGGCGTATGTTTTTCTTCTCAGCACAGTTGTTTGATCAGTGAACCCTGGTGAGTCATGATTTATGGTATGTTTGCTGATGTCACAGGGAGTAAGTTGCCAAGTGCTTCACCCAAGAATCAAGTGATATGTTAAAAGTTGTGATTTACAGCGGCCTGGAATGTTATCGTCCGGGGGTTGTACTTTAATAACATTGACCATGTTGGTTCTTCATGTGCACCAGCCCACATGTGGACAGCTTTTGAAATGGTCTGGTACTCACTCAGCTACTCCTTCTAAGGGGCAGCTAGTGCATGCAAGTTCACGTGGCCCCCAATAAACCAGTAAGAGGTCAAATGTTGAGGAAAATAATGCAGCCTTCAACAGGAGCCCAAATCCAACCTTTCGCCGATCGTCATGCTTTTTGGGGGTTGGACAAGTGGCAGGAAGGATGTGAGCATACATGGGAGTGACTTTGATTGGTCCTCGAAAGATATTCCCTAGCGTTAGACTTTTCCGTGAAAGGGAGGTTTGCCCTGCTAGGAAGGTGTATTACCTGTTGATCTTCTGGAAGAATCTATAGACAGCCTGATGAATAGGATATATGATTTCCATATCCTTGGCCTTCAAATGGGCGGTGCTGCAGCAGAGATTTGGGATTGGCATCTATGTTTCATGTTTTCATCCATGTCTATGTGCTTGACACCAAGAAGGAGCCCATTGTGCCTGCAGCATCACAGACATCATCCAATGTAACATGCAACAGAAGGCAAGACTGTTGTCCCATGTTGGCTTGTAGACCATCACACTCCTCACCCTCAAGAATTAGGCATACATTTGGAAAGGCCCTTAAGAATGTCTGTGCGATGGTGCGATGCAGGCTGGGTAAATACCAGCACGCTCCTGAAGATAAAACCCTTGTTTATAGTAGTTTCACTCGTTTTTTCTGCAAAACATTGGGTGGTGAAGAATGATCCTCTCAGGGGACGGAGGTTTGGGCCATGAGGTTGTAGGTCAAGGAGTACCACTGTGGGAAGCTCACCTTGTAATACAGTGGTCTTAAAACATTGGTATGCTGAGCCCCACTGAAGCAAACGTTCTGCAGTTCGGCAGATCCTTGTTTGCAGAGGAGCGTGACCAAGAGGAATATTTGTTTCTCCAGCTATTGCATGGAGGGCGGTACAGAGGAATATTTGTTTTCCCACTATTGCCTGGCAGGGGGTACAGAGTAATATTTGTTTTTCCAGCTATTTCATGGCAGCGTGACCAGAAGCAATAGTTGTTTTTTCATGCTATTGCAGAGGAGTCTGACCCGGAGGAATATGTATTTCTCCAGCTATTGCATGGAAGAGTGACCCAGGGGAATATTTGTTTTTCCAGCTGTTGCATGGCAGGGTGATCCAGATGAATATAGGTTTTTACCGCTATTTCATGGAGGGTGGCACAGAGGAATATTTGTATTTCCCGCTATTGCATGGCAGAGAAATGCTTTTTTTTCCAGCTATTTCATGGCAGGGTGACCAGGAGGAATATGTGTTTTTTCCACCTACTGCATGGCAGAGTGGTACAGGGGAATATTTGTTTTTCCAGTTATTGCATGGCAGGGTGGTACAGAGACATAATTGTTTTTCCAGCTATTGCATGGCAGGGTGACCCAGGGGAATATTTGTTTTTCCAGCTGTTGCATGGCAGGGTGATCCAGATGAATATAGGTTTTTACCGCTATTTCATGGAGGGTGGCACAGAGGAATATTTGTTTTTCCCGCTATTGCATGGCAGGGTAGTGCAGAGAAATGCTTATCTTTCCAGCTATTTCATGGCAGGGTGACCAGGAGGAATATGTGTTTTTTCCACCTACTGCATGGCAGAGTGGTACAGGGGAATATTTGTTTTTCCAGCTATTGCATGGCAGAGTGGTACAGGGGAATATTTGTTTTTCCAGCTATTGCATGGCAGGGTGACCAGGAAGAATATTTGCTTTTTCCAGAAAGTGCATGGAGGGTGGTACAGAGACATATTTGTTTTTCCAGCTACTGCACTGCAAGGTGGTACAACGGAATATTTCTTTTTCCTGCTACTGCATGGGAGGGTGGTACAGAGACATATTTGTTTTTCCAGCTATTGCATGGCAGGGTGCCCCAGAGGAATACTTGTTTTTTCCACCTAGTGCATGGCAGAGTGGTACAGAGGAATATTTCTTTTTCCACCTAGTGCATGGCATGGTGGTACAGAGAAATATTTGTTTTTCCAGCTATTGCATTGCAGGGTGGTATATAGAAATATTTATTGTTCCAGCTATGCATGGCAGGGTGATCCAGATGAATATAGGTTTTCCCAGCTATTATATGGAGTGTGGTACAGAGGAATATTTGTTTTTTCCAGATATCGCATAGCAGGGTAGTACAGAGAAATGCTTATTTTTCCAGCTATTGCATGGCAGTGTGACCAGGAGGAATATTTGATTTCCCACCTAGTGCATGGTAGGGTGGTACAGAGAAATATTTGTTTTTCCAGCTATTGCATGGCAGGGTGGTACAGAGACATATTTGTTTTTCCAGCTATTGCATGGCAGGGTGACCCAGAGACATATTTGTTTTTCCAGTTATTGCATGGCAGGGTGCCCCAGAGGAATAATTGTTTTTTTCCACCTAGTGCATGGCAGAGTGGTACAGAGGAATATTTCTTTTTCCAGCTACTGCATGGCAGGGTGGTACAGGGGAATATTTCTTTTTCCAGCTATTGCATGACATGGTGGTACAGAGACATAATTGTTTTTCCAGCTATTGCATGGCAGGGTGAATCAGAGAAATATTTGTTTTTCCAGATATTGCATTGCAGGGTGGTACATAGAAATATTTATTTTTCCAGCTATGCATGGCAGGGTGATCCAGATGAATATAGGGTTTCCCAGCTATTATATGGAGTGTGGTACAGAGGAATATTTGTTTTTCCAGATATCGCATAGCACGGTAGTACAGAGAAATGCTTATTTTTTCAACTATTGCATGGCAGGGTAGTGCAGAGAAATATTTTTTTTTCCAGCTATTTCATGGCAGGGTGACCAGGAGGAATATTTGATTTTTCCACCTAGTGCATGGCAGGTTAGTACAGAGACATATTTGTTTTCCAGCTATTGCATGGCAGGGTGCCCCGGAGGAATATTTGTTTTTTCATGCTATTGCAGAGGAGTCTGACCCGGAGGAATATGTTTTTCTGCAGCTATTGCATGGGAGAGTGACCCAGAGGAATATTTGTTTTTCCAGCTATTGCATAGAAAGATGGTAAAGAGGAATATTGTTTTTCCCGGCTTTCGCATGGCAGGTTGCTACAGAGGAATATTTGCTTTTCCAGCTATTGCATGGCAGGTTGCTACAGAGGAATATTTATTTTTCCAGCTATTGCATGGCAGGGTGATGCAGAGAAATATTTGTTTTCCAGCTATTGCTTGGAGAGTGGCACAGAGGAATATTTGTTTTTCCCGCTATTGCTTGGAGGGTGGCAATGAGGAATATTTGTTTTTCCCACTATTGTATGGCAGGGTAGTGCAGAGAAATACTTATTTTTCCAGCTATTTCATGGTGGGGTGACCAGGAGGAATATTTGTTTTTCCAGCTACTGCATGGCAGGGTGGTACAGAGACATATTTGTTTTTCCAGCTATTGCATGGCAGGGTGCCCCAGAGGAATATGTGTCTTTTCATGCTATTGCAGAGGAGTCTGACCCGGAGGAATATGGTTTTCTCCAGCTATTGCATGGAAGAGTGACCCAGGGGAATATTTGTTTTTCCAGTTATTGCATGGCATGGTGGTACAGAGACATAATTGTTTTTCGAGCTATTGCATGCCAGGGTGACTCAGAGAAATATTTGTTTTTCCAGCTATGTCATGGCAGGGTGACTCAGAGAAATATTTGTTTTCCAGCTACTGCTTGGAGGGTGGCACAGAGGAATATTTGTTTTTCCCGCTATTGCATGGCAGGCTAGTGCAGAGAAATACTTTTTTTTCCAGCTATTTCATGACAGGGTGACCAGAAGGAATATTTGTTTTTCCGGCTATTGCATGGCAGGGTAGTACAGAGACATATTTGTTTTCCAGCTATTGCATGGCAGGGTGCCCCGAGGAATATTTGTATTTTCATGCTATTGCAGAGGAGTCTGACCCGGAGGAATATGTTTTTCTCCAGCTATTGCATGGAAGAGTGACCCAGGGGAATATTTGTTTTTCCAGCTATTGCTTGGAGGGTGGCACAGAGGAATATTTGTTTTTCCCGCTATTGCATGGCAGGGTAGTGCAGAGAAATACTTATTTTTCCAGCTATTTCATGGCAGGGTGACCAGCAGGATTATTTGTTTTTCCAGCTACTGCATGGCAGGGTGGTATAGAGACATATTTGTTTTTCCAGCTATTGCATGGCAGGGTGCCCCAGAGGAATATTTGTTTTTTCATGCTATTGCAGAGGAGTCTGACCCGGAGGAATATGTTTTTCTGCAGCTATTGCATGGAAGAGTGACCCAGAGGAATATTCGTTTTTCCAGCTATTGCATAGAAAGATGGTAAAGAGGAATATTATTTTTCCCGGCTTTCGCATGGCAGGTTGCTACAGAGGAATATTTGCTTTTCCAGCTATTGCATGGCAGGATGGTACCGAGGAATATTTATTTTTCCCGCTATTGCATGGCAGGGTAGTGCAGAGAAATACTTATTTTTCCAGCTATTTCATGGCAGGGTGACCAGGAGGAATATATGTTTTTTCCAGCTATTGCATGGGAGGGTGGTACAGAGAAATATTTGTTTTTCCAGCTATTGCATGGCAGGGTGTCCCAGAGGAATAATTGTTTTTTCATGCTATTGCAGAGGAGTCTGACCCGGAGGAATATGTTTTTCTCCAGCTATTGCATGGACGAATGACCCAGCGGAATATTTGTTTTTCCAGTTATTGCATGGCATGGTGGTACAGAAACATAATTGTTTTTCCAGCTATTGCATGACAGGGTGACTCAGAGAAATATTTGTTTTTCCAGCTATTGCATGGTTGGGTGTAAGAGAGGAATATTTAATTTTCCAGCTAGGCATGGCAAGGTGACCCAGATGAATATAGGTTTTCCGCGCTATTATATGGATTGTGGAACAGAGGAATATTTGTTTTTCAAGATATCGCATAGCAGGGTAGTACAGAGAAATGCTCATTTTTCCAGCTATTGCATGGCAGGGTGACCAGGAGGAATATTTGTTTTTTTCCACCTAGTGCATGGCAGAGTGGTACAGAGGAATATTTGTTTTTCCAGCTACTACATGGCAGGGTGGTAAAGAGACATAATTGTTTTTCCAGCTATGCATGGCAGGATGACCCACAGGAATATTAGTTTTCCAGCTAATGCATGGAGAGTGGTACAGAGGAATACTTATTTTTCCAGCTATTTCATGGCAGGGTGACCAGGAGGAATATTTGCTTTTTCCAGCTAGTGCATGGCAGAGTGGTACAGAGGAATATTTCTTTTTCCAGCTACTGCATGGCAGGGTGGTACAGAGACATATTTGTTTTTTCAGCTATTGCATAGTAGGGTGGTACAGAGAGATATTTGTTTTTCCAGCTACTTCATTGCAGGGTGGTACAGAGACATATTTGTTTTTCCAGCTATTGCATGACAGGGTGACTCAGAGAAATATTTGTTTTTCCAGCTATTGCATGGTTGGGTGTAAGAGAGGAATATTTAATTTTCCAGCTAGGCATGGCAAGGTGACCCAGATGAATATAGGTTTTCCGCGCTATTATATGGAGTGTGGTACAGAGGAATATTTGTTTTTCAAGATATCGCATAGCAGGGTAGTACAGAGAAATGCTCATTTTTCCAGCTATTGCATGGCAGGGTGACCAGGAGGAATATTTGTTTTTTTCCACCTAGTGCATGGCAGAGTGGTACAGAGGAATATTTGTTTTTCCAGCTACTACATGGCAGGGTGACCCAGAGGAATGTTTGTTTTTCCAGCTATTGCTTGGTAGGGTGGTACAGAGACATATTTGTTTTTCCCGCTATTGCATGGAAGGGTGACCAGGAGGAATATTTGTTTTTCCAGATATCGCATAGCAGGGTAGTACAGAGAAATGCTTATTTTCCAGCTATTGCATGGTAGGGTGACCCAGAGAAATATTTGTTTTTCCAGATATTGCATGTCAGGGTGGTAGAGAGGAATATTTATTTTTCCACCTATGCATGGCAGGGTGATCCAGATGAATATAGGGTTTCCCAGCTATTATATGGTGTGTGGTACAGATGAATATTTGTTTTTCCAGATATTGCATAGCAGGATGACCAGGAGGAATATTTGTTTTTTCCACCTAGTGCATGGTAGAGTGGTACAGAGGAATATTTATTTTCCCAGCTACTGCATGGCCGGGTGGTACAGAGACATATTTGTTTTTCCAGCTATTGCATGTCAAGGTACCCCAGAGGAATATTTGTTTTTTCATACTATTGCAGAGGAGTTTGACCCGGAGGAATATGTTTTTCTCCAGCTATTGCATGGAAGAGTGACCCAGGGGAATATTTGTTTTTCCAGTTATTGCATGGCATGGTGGTACAGAGACATAATTGTTTTTCCAGCTCTTGCATGGCAGGGTGACTCAGAGAAATATTTATTTTTCCAGATATTGCATGTGAGGGTGGTAGAGAGGAATATTTATTTTTCCAGCTATGCATGGCAGGGTGATCCAGATGAATATAGGGTTTCCCAGCTATTATATGGAGTGTGGTACAGAGGAATATTTGTTTTTCCAGATATGGCATAGCAGGATGACCAGGAGGAATATATTTTTTTCCACCTAGTGCATGGCAGGGTGGAACAGAGACATATTTGTTTTTCCAGATATTGCATGGGGTGGTACAGAGAAATATTTGTTTTTCCAGCTACTGCATGGCAGGGTGGTACAGAGACATATTTGTTTTTCCAGCTATTGCATGGCAGGGTGCCCCATAGGAATACTATTGCAGAGGGGCCTGACCCGGAGGAATATGTTTTTCTCCAGATTTTGCATGGAAGAGTGACCCAGGGGAATATTTGTTTTTCCAGTTATTGCATGGCATGGTGGTACAGAGACATAATTGTTTTTCCAGGTATTGCATGGCAGGGGAACTCAGAGAAATATTTGTTTTTCCAGATATTGCATGGCAGGGTGGTAGAGAGGAATATTTATTTTTCCAGCTATGCATGGCAAGGTGACCCAGCTGAATATAGGGTTTCCCAGCTATTATATGGAGTGTGGTACAGAGGAATATTTGTTTTTCCAGATATCGCATAGCAGGATGACCAGGAGGAATATTTGATTTTTCCACCTAGTGCATGGTAGAGTGGTACAGAGGAATATTTATTTTCCCAGCTACTGCATGGCAGGATGGTACAGAGACATATTTTTTTTTCCAGCTATTGCATGGCAGGGTGCCCAAGAGGAATATTTGTTTTTTCATACTATTGCAGAGGAGTTTGACCCGGAGGAATATGTTTTTCTCCAGCTATTGCATGGAAGAGTGACCCAGGGGAATATTTGTTTTTCCAGTTATTGCATGGCATGCTGGTACAGAGACATAATTGTTTTTCCAGCTCTTGCATGGCAGGGTGACTCAGAGAAATATTTGTTTTTCCAGATATTGCATGTGAGGGTGGTAGAGAGGAATATTTATTTTTCCAGCTATGCATGGCAGGGTGATCCAGATGAATATAGGGTTTCCCAGCTATTATATGGAGTGTGGTACAGAGGAATATTTGTTTTTCCAGATATCGCATAGCAGGATGACCAGGAGGAATATTTTTTTTCCACCTAGTGCATGGTAGAGTGGTACAGAGGAATATTTCTTTTCCCAGCTACTGCATGGCAGGGTGGTACAGAGACATATTTGTTTTTCCAGCTATTGCATGGCAGGGTGCCCCAGAGGAATATTTGTTTTTTCATACTATTGTAGAGGACGTTGACCCGGAGTAATATGTTTTTCTCCAGCTATTGCATGGAAGAGTGACCCAGGGGAATATTTTTTTTTCCAGTTATTGCATGGCATGGTGGTACAGAGACATAATTGTTTTTCCAGCTATTGCATGGCAGCGTGACTCAGAGAAATATTTGTTTTTCCAGCTACTGCATTGCAGGGTGGTACATAGACATATTTATTTTTCCAGCTATGCATGGCAGGGTGATCCAGATGAATAAAGGTTTTCCCAGCGATTATATGGAGTGTGGTACAGAGGAATATTTGTTTTTCCAGATATCGCATAGCAGGGTAGTACAGAGAAATGCTTATTTTCCAGCTATTGCATGGCAGGGTGACCAGGAGGAATATTTGATTTTTCCAGGTATTGCATGGCAGGGTGCCCCAGAGGAATACTATTGCAGAGGGGCCTGACCCGGAGGAATATGTTTTTCTGCAGCTATTGCATGGAAGAGTGACCCAGGGGAATATTTGTTTTTCCAGTTATTGCATAGCATGGTGGTACAGAGACATAATTGTTTTTCCAGCTATTGCATGGCAGGGGGACTCAGAGAAATATTTGTTTTTCCAGATATTGCATGGCAGGGTGGTAGAGAGGAATATTTATTTTTCCAGCTATGCATGGCAAGGTGACCCAGCTGAATATAGGGTTTCCGAGCTATTATATGGAGTGTGGTACAGAGGAATATTTGTTTTCCAGATATCGCATAGCAGGGTAGTACACAGAAATGCTACTTTTTCCAGCTATTGCATGGCAGGGTAGTGCAGAGAAATACTTATTTTTCCAGCTCTTCGATGGCAGGGTGACCAGGAGGAATATTTGTTTTTTACACCTAGTGCATGGCAGAGCGGTTCAGAGGAATATTTGTTTTTCCAGCTACTGCATGGCAGAGTGGTACAGGGGAATATTTGTTTTTCCAGTTATTGCATGACATGGTGGTACAGAGACATAATTGTTTTTCCAGCTATTGCATGGCAGGGTGACTCAGAGAAATATTTGTTTTTCCAGCTATTGCATGGCATGGTGATGCAGAGAAATATTTGTTTTCCAGCTATTGCTTGGAGGGTGGCACAGAGGAATATTTGTTTTTCCCGCTATTGCATGGCAGGGTAGTGCAGAGAAATATTTGTTTTTCCAGCTATTGCATGGCATGGTGGTAGAGAGGAATATTTGGTTTTTCCAGTTATGCATGGCAAGGTGACCCAGAGGAATGTTTGTTTTTCCAGCTATTTCATGGCAGGGTGACCAGGAGGAATATTTGCTTTTTCCAGCTAGTGCATGGCAGAGTGGTACAGAGGAATATTTGCTTTTCCAGCTACTGCATGGCAGGGTGGTACAGAGACATAATTGTTTTTCCAGCTTTTGCATGGCAGGGTGACCCAGAGAAATATTTGTTTTTCCAGCTATTGCATGGCAGGGTGACTCAGAGAAATATTTGTTTTTCCAGCTATTGCATGGCAGGGTGCCCCAGAGGAATACTTGTTTTTCATGCTATTGCAGAGGAGCCTGACCCAGAGGAATATGTTTTTCTGCAGCTATTGCATGGAAGAGTGACCCAGAGGAATATTTGTTTTTCCAGTTAATGCATGGCATGGTGGTACAGAGACGTAATTGTTTTTCCAGCTATTGCATGGCAGGGTGGTACAGAGGAATATTTTATTTTCCAGCTATTGCATGGCAGGGTGGTACAGAGGAATATTTGATTTTCCAGCTATTGCATGGCAGGGTGGTACAGAGGAATATTTTATTTTCCAGCTATTGCATGGCAGGGTGGTACAGAGGAATATTTTATTTTCCAGCTATTGAATGGCAGGGTGGTACAGAGAAACTGTGCAGTTGCAACTTTTAAATAGCAGTGGGACCCAAAACAATGTGCGGGGTTGCAGCTACTTTATATAAGGGATACCCCCTCAAAAATATTAATTTTTAGCAGGTGTCGGGAAGCAGTGAGCATCGGAAAATGTGTCACGTTTGAGGGTCTCAGAAGGCAAAACCTAAGAATGCAGTTACCAGCTCTCGTGTAGCAGCAGGAACCTGACAAGGACTCATGTTTCCTGTCTCAAGAATCTTGGAGAGCCTGAAACATACACATGTTTGTGGCTATCGTACAGCAATGAGAACCTGAAGAATTCTCCTGTTTGCGCCTCTCCTGCAGCAGCAATAATTTTAACAATTCTAATGTTTGCATATTTCATGTAGCTGGCTGAACCTGGCAAGCCCCCATGTTCACTGCTCTCGTGCAGCAGGGAGAACTTGAAATATTTATGTGTTTGTTTAGGTTTGTGAGTGCTTGAAAATGCTTATGTTTGCAACTTTCATTTATTATAGAGAACATGACAAATTCAAATGATTGCAGTTATTGCGATGAGGGGAAAACAAAAAAGAAATTATTTTGTGGTTTTTGTTTAACAAGAAGAACATGAAAAAAGCTCGTGCTTGTGACTCGCGTAGAGTGTATTAGTCTGTGACCCATGCAACAAAGAGAACCTGACCAATGAATATGCTTGTGGTTCTTGTGGAGCAGTGAGAATCTTAAATGATCTCATGTATGAGGTTTTCATGCAACTGAGAGACCCTCAGAAATGCTCATGTTTGTGGCTCTAATCTAGTAAGAAAACCTTTCAAATTCGCATGTGTGCAGCAATGAGAACCGGAAGAAATCTCATGTTTCAGGCTCTTGTGTATGAGGGAGAAAACGAACAAGTATTGGTATCCAGTCAAAAATTAGAACTGTAGCATCCAACATAACTCTTTATCTCCTTAAACACAACCCCCCTTAGCCCTTAGTATTACTCCACTGTGCCCATACACACTCAACTTAGACATGGGTGACTACCGGAGCCTGGCCACCCTCGCATAACTTTAATGGCTGAAATGCACACACACATAGTAGCACCTCGCACACTCTCCTTCATTTCTGGACTCCGGTCCCTCTGAGGACGTTCACCCATGAGCACATTGGGACCATAATTATGTTGAAAGGGGGGGCTATAACAAATGACAAAATGAATGAATTAACTATGTATCTCTTTCCTCTACATCCTTCTCTTTTCTTGCCCATATATCCTGGTCCGACAACAATTCCTCTTGCACCACCTTCAATAGCTTCTTTCTCCATCCCTGGGTTCTTCACTCTCAACTCCCATTCATCTCTCTCACTCTCACCAGCCCTCTGGGTGTGTCTCTTTCCAGGCCTCTGGGTATTTCTTCTCTCAGCCCTAGAGGCCATTCTCCTTCCAATCCCGTAGAACTGTAGCTTCCAACATAACTCTTTATCTCCTTAAACACAACCCCCCTTAGCCCTTAGAATTACTCCACTGTGCCCATACACACTCAACTCAGACATGGGTGACTACCAGAGCCTGGCCACCCTCACATAACTTTAATGGCTGAAATGCACACACTCATAGTAGCACCTTGCACACTGTCCCTCGTTTCTGGACTCCGGTCCCTCTGAGGACGTTCACCCATGAGCACATTGGGACCATAATTATGTTGAAAGGGGCTATAATAAATGACAAAATGAATGAATGAACTATGTATCTCTTTCCTCTACGTCCTTCTCTTTTCTTGCCCATATATCCTGATCCGACAACAATTCCTTTTGCTCCACCTTCAATAGCCTATTTCTCCACCCCTGGGTTGTTCACTCTCACTCCCATTCATCTCTCTCACTCTGGGTATTTTTCTTTCCATCCCTCTGGGTATTTCTCCTCTCAGCCCTATGGGTCATTCTTCTCCCAATCCTCTAGCACTATCTCCGCCCAGATATCTGTCTTTCTCCCCTAGTGCTCTGGGTCATCATCCAGGCATGGATGGCTCGTCATGGTCTATGCCTGAATGATGACAAAACGGAACACATCATACTGGGAACTACACAGAACATCAAGAAACTTAGCCAGGACTACACATCATTTGTCATAGATGGGCACATAATTACTGTTGCAAAGGAGGTAAAAACACTGGGTTTTTACCTTGACCCCAACCTCACCTTGGCAAAACAAGTGAATGCTATGGCATCATCCACAGCCTAGACTTGTAAGCTGATCAGAGCAGCTAGACCTTACCTCTCTTCAAACAGTTGCACCACGCTGGCAAGAGCACTTGTGCTGTCCAAACTGGATTATTGTAACACCCTCTACTTGGGATTCAATAAATATATCACAAAGAAAATTCAAATACTGCAAAAACAATGCCCTTAGAGCGGCACTAGGAATCTCCAAAAGAGAACATATAACAACGATCAGAAGACAATCCAACTCTCTACAGCTGTCAAAATTAAACTTAAAACTGCTTCTCTAACATTCAAATGCCTTAATAATGCGGCACCGAGCTACCTAACAGAGAGATTCAAAAGAAGTCACATCCAGACCTACTAGAGCAGCTTATACAAACTGCCTATCAGCCCCCCCTTTAAAATGACGATAACCGGGGGAAATAGTTTCCCCGGCAAAGCGGCCCAACTGTGGAACTCCCTCCCACCCACTCTAAGAACTGGCCAATCTTACCCACTCTTCAGCTTAAACATGATCAATTGGCTCAAAGAAAATGACTGATAGCATAACTGCACAAGCCTCTAAACCTAGCAAATTACTGGACCCTTGCCTCCCGCTGCGACGACTCCTTCACCTGTATTATCTGAATGTTGTACGGAGTCCATTTTTGAAATGCACCTGTAATATTTTCTGTATTCAAATTTATTTGTATTTTGATGCCTATGAAACTTTGTAACTTGTAATCCTAAAGCATTCTTATTTCCGCGCCCTGATATCTTTGGGTCTGGCACGCGCTACAAATAAAGAAACAAACAAACAAACTCTCCTCAGCCCGTGTCTTTCGCTCTTGCCCCATCTCCAGCTCCTTCTATAGCCTTGGTTTAACTCTCCAGCCTACACCAAATAGTTTCTTTCTCTCTTTCCCCAAAGCCTTCTGCCACAGGTGCTACCCTCTTTGGGGCTTTGTCCCTGCCTTCGTACCACTCTTTGACCAAGGGAACTTAGATCTATTTCCTCAGATAACGTTGATGGTTTTCCGTGATGGGTCCCCATTTCTGGGGATGGTTTACAGCTCTGATGTGGGACTTAGGTCATTTCTCTTACTTCCACACACTGGCACTGCCCTTGGGTGGATGCCTTTAGCCTAATTGGTCTCGGATGTATGGACTTGACCCTTGGGAGGTGACTATGAGCCTTCAGGTTCGGGTCCTGCATTTCTGCCTCTGGTTTTATTTCATATTTCTGTCTCCTCAAGGGCAGAGCTAAGCATGCAGGCTTGGCCATCTCCACATATGTGCTCCTCTCACTTCATTCTCTTAAATGGGAAATGGTGTCTAAGGTGGCAAGACCCTGTCTTCCGCACTTGACATGTTGGGAGTAGCCAGGAGATCGTCCACACATCACCCCTGGACCCTGTGCCCTGCATCATCTTGCTTTTGGCAGCAACTAGTCCCTTTGGCTACTCCACCAGCAAGGCCAGACAAGGGGACATCATCACACTTCCGGTCTTGGGCATTGTACTGCATCATTTAGAGCTGCAGATATTTGGTACCCAGTTTGATGCCAGTCTTGCCCTACCAATAGTTTTCTGGTACCAAGTTGTTCTCATTCTTTGCCATGTATGAAGAAATAGCACACGTTGAATTGAATTAAATGGATATTTTATTTATATCGCGCTCATACACAAGTGTTTCAGAGTTGGAAATTCATGGTGGGCAAATATGTGTCCTACTGTGCACATCTGGCCATGAATGTGGTGGTTGCGCTTGCATTTGTAGCGTGGCTGTCACATGCTGAGTGTTTGCAATTTTTAAATTGCGAAGCTGCTGGCACCGAACACTGTTAGAGGAGTAGCAGCTTTATTTTTCCCTTCCCTCCCTGAAACTGAAGAATTGTCCCCTCCTTGGCATCGAGAGTTAGCAGAAACGTGTTGCAACCTAGACTCGGATGGATCATAATCTTTATCTTGCTCAACATAATGCTCAGAATCATCTATGGATTTGAGTGGTGGTGGTGACCAGGATATTCCCATATCCTGCTCGTCTACACTGGGTGTGACTTGTCCCAGGTTATTAATAGATACAATGTGCACTACCCCGATTACTACCTTAGAGAGAGAGTTGCCTGAGTCTCATCCTGCTCTGGTTGCAATACTTGAACACCTACTAGTTTATTTTGCACGCTAGATTATTGTATGGTGGAAGGAGCTAGTGAGTGAATGAATGTGCAAGCAATGCTTTTAATTTACCACACACAATTCTAGTGCTCCCAGCAGCTGCTAGGACTGATGTACAAAAATATGTCATATATGTTGCACATAGTTACAGCCATTAAATGTAATCTCCTGCCACCTGCCAACTCAGGGATTTCCTCTTCGCTAGTATTCTCACCTACATATTCAGAAATAGACGGCACACCCAGCCTTAGATTGATCATCTCTGGAATATATTTTTCTCCCTGGTCACTGGCTCATTGCGCCTCATTGCGCCTCATTGCAAATTTCGCCAGTACATCCGGAGGGATACCACCAGAATTTCCAAGTACCAGTACGTGTATGTAATTTCCCATTCCATGGAGTCCATTGGACTCCATGGGGGGGAATTGGCAGTATTACCGGCACCAGTAATACCAGTGCCAGTAATACTGGCATTTATTGGTCGTGGGTGCCTAAATTACCAGCAGCTC
This sequence comes from Ambystoma mexicanum, assembly GCF_040938575.1. Lineage (NCBI taxonomy): Eukaryota > Metazoa > Chordata > Amphibia > Caudata > Ambystomatidae > Ambystoma > Ambystoma mexicanum. The sequence goes on along the minus strand of NC_090941.1, from coordinate 731,701,952 downwards.
AGAGCTGCAGGTAAATCCAGCCACCCCACCACCAAAAGTAGTAGTTTGTCAGTGTAGGAAAAGTGTTGGTAATGGAATTAATGCCATTTTTTCCTGCACTGCCAAACTTGTAATGAGGCCCAATTACAAGGTATGTCTCATGAGCGAATGTCATGCAAGGTGGCCCCTAGGATTCCCTTCTCCCTACAACTAGCCTCAGGCTATGTTTCAGCCTCTGAATGTTATCTCCTGCCTCCCACTTACTGTTCTACGTTCTCCTCCCTTCACATTAACAAGAAATTTCATGCAAAGAAGTCCCTCAAATTCTCTCCTCTGTAGTACTATTCACAAAAAGCTGCCACATGTGTTTCACACCCAGTTGCAGATACCGCATGTAGTCTCCTACCTCCAATGTCTCTGAGATTCCCGATCTTTAACAAGAAATGTCACACACTTGTATTTCATGAAAACTGTTCACTTGAATTCTCTCCTCCCAAGTATTGGCCGGAAAAAGTTGCCAGAGGACTTGAACACTCAGATATAGTCACTAATTGTAACTTCCTGCCTTCAACGAACTCTGTGACATTTTCTCCCTCAGTATTCTCTCCTAAGTAGCCCCAAAAAGCTGGCACGCTCAGTTAGAGCAACTGAGTCATGACCCCTGAGATGTTCTCCTTCCTAGACACTGACTCGAGACAACACAAGTCACAGGCATGTTTATCATGCAAGGTGACCACTTTGACTCTCTCCTCTCTAGTGACACTTGTAAATATAAGTTGTTCAGGGCTTATACGTAGGCCCCTCCTTATTTGCAGTAGCAGTGATGGACCACCTTATCATCACAACTAGAACACAGGCCTTTATTCACAGAGCATTTTCCAATGGCATTTTGCCATTATAAAACACTTCTATGAATTAGGCCCACAGAGGATTAGTACTGAAGTGGCCTAAGTGTACAAGTGGAAGTGAGTTCATAACATAGAACACTAGGCCAGATTCTCTAACCTTTTTTTGCCACATCTCCTCACTTGCGCCAACAAAAAAGTGCACACAAATTCTCAAAGGGCACCTGAATGAGCGCAAATAACGGTGTGTTTATGCGAATAAAAGCGAATCACAAATTGTCAAACAGGATGTCCTTTTAAGTGCACAGAAATGAGGTGCGCTTGTTCCGAACAGATGGAAGGGGAGGCCCAAATCATGGCCGGGTCATTTCTGACGCTGTCATGATTTGTTTTTGAAGTGTCACAGCTTTGGTTTAAACCGCAGCTGGCACACTAGCATTTATGTGCCTATCTCTGTGAAATGCACAGCCAGCAACCATGTTGTAGCTGGGAGCCTGTCATACATTAGTGCTGGGAACACAGGGGTTGCACGGCACAATGTTGTGTTATTGTCCAGGCCCTCCTGAAATGGTCAGGTCACCTTTTTGAATAAGGTGACCTGAACATTCCTGAAACTAGCGCAAATTGAAAGAGTGCATTCTTTGAACTCCTTTCATTTGTGCTATTTTTTGAGAATCTTGTCCGATAAGTTCTTTTTTTCTAAATGTTGCACCGTTTTTCTATTCAATGAAGTCCGTTTTGCTCAGACGATTTTTACAGTCTCATACCTACTGTGTTTACATGTTGATCTGATATGCATAGAGTGGACTTTGTGTCAATTAGTTTTTAGGGAGTGTGCTTTTCTTTTCAATGGTTGGTTTGATCTGTGTGCCCCTGTGAGTCATGTCGCGTGGCATTTTCGCTTTTATCACTGGTGCTCGGCTGCCATGTGCCTTACCCCTGGTGAAGATTAAAGGCTGCTTTAGTGATTCATTGGGATTGGAATGTTATCATCCGCGTGCAGCACCTTAATAACAATAATCGTGTTGCTTTTCAGATGGACTCATTTGCACTCAGGCACTTGTTCGTTTGATGTGATCAGATCAATCAGCCATTTCTGGCACCATATCACTGTAGCATATATATGCACCCTAACCTCAAGGAGCCCCTCTTGGCCTCCTAATGCCATTTCAAGATTATGAATAAAAGAGCCATACAAAGACAATAAATGCTGAGATATTGTATTCCACTTATTTATGACAGGTTATTCATAACGCGCTTAATACCCAGAGATGACTAACCGTGGACCCGGGGATGGAACCTGTGTTCCTCCGTGTCGTCTTGCTTCCAATGCGAGTACGTTGCCCATGAGCTATCCTCCCGAGACTGAAAATGCATATGCAAAGACATATAAATAGCAATACCTTTACGCTGTTTCAATTTAATGCCTTGTGGCAACCTGTTACTAATACTAAAAGGGAGAACGGTGGGCATCACTGCAATGCTGTTGTCCAAATTCACTCACTGATCTTACAATTCCTCTCTATATAAGGAGCACTGCGGCGCAAATCCCGGGCACACACTCATGACGATTCCAAAGGATCACCTCTAGAAAGCAGTGTGCTCACAAACTGCACAACTGAGCTTCACATGTATATTGCAGTCTATTCATACTTCACATTTTGATCAAAGTATCAACAAACAACCATTGTGTAAAAATGCCCAATGTGCAATCATGCCATGCGAGCGAGGCAGTGTACATATATCACACGCTGGATGTTTATATGTACAGTTTTCACTATTATGAAGTTTTTGATTAATGTATGAGACATGCTTAACAACCCTTAATTAAGCATGTACTCACATTCTATGGAAATGTCAGCTATCGCATCATGCATTTTGAACCTGTGTGCATTTTCAAATATGTGTATACATATGATTCTGATGAACTGTTAATTATATCGTAGAATTGTGAGTTTGCTCCTGATGAAGGGATTCTCATCCCGAAACGCGTTGTGCTGACATCAGCGAACATAAAGAAGCATCTTTTTACCAAACTGGATTGTGTACAAATCTAATTATTTGAATCTAATTATTTGAAATATATTAATGAAACCTTTACATGAAATGTGGTTTAAGGAACTACAAGCTTTCCATATAAACAGGCCGATTCATGTAATTCCTCCCAAAAGTGTCGCACGCGGCTGGCGCACAGCGTGCCCGTGCGAATGTCTGCGCCAGCCGCGTGCGATAAAATCAATTTCCGCGCACAGCGTATTCATGGATTCCCACCTCCAAAAGCAGACGTGGCGCAGAGTGGCGCAGCGACCCTGCATCAGCGCCAGTTACGCCCCCAAGAACGCCCTCACACAATGAAAAGCCATCAAGATCGCAAAACCATCGCAAAGGGCTGCACCTGCGAGAAGTATTACACGCAAATGGCCTGGGTGCGTGTATTTCAGGGGTGCACGAGAAGTCCCACACGCGATTGGCCTGGGCGCGTGTATTTCAGGGGCTTGCGGGTGGTTTCACACGCGATCAGGCCTGGGGGAGCGGGTGCGTGTATGACAGGGGTGCGCGAGAAGTTCCACACGCGATTCGCCGGGGCGCGTGTATTTCAGGGGTGCGCGAGAAGTTCCACACGTGATTGGCCTGGGCGTGTGTATTTCAGGGGCTCGCGGGTGGTTTCACACGCGATCGGGCCTGGGGGAGCGTGTGCGTATAATTCAGGGGTCCGCGAGAAGTTCCACACGCGATTGGCCTGGGCACGTGTATTTCAGGGTCTCGCGGGTGGTTTCACACACGATCGGGCCTGGGGGAGCGTGTGCGTGTATTTCAGGGGTGCGCGAGAAGTTCCACACGCGATTGGCCTGGGCTGCGCGGGAAGTTTTACACGCTCGCCTACAACACGTATTCATGGAAACGAACGTGGCCAATCCGGAAACACGTACGCCAGCAGGAAGTAGGCGTACGTCCACCCGCACAGCATAAAAGTGCACGCAAACAACAAACAAGCTCAGACGCCAGGATGAACATACCGTTCCTTGCAGCAGTGGCCGTGAGATACCGCAGGAGGAGGAGGAGGATAGTCCGGGCCAGAATATTTACACCCAGAACCAGCCTTTTTGGGATGCCTGATGACCATGTGTATGGGAGGTACAGGTTTCCACCTCACATAATACTCGACCTGGTCAGTGAGTGGGAGGATGACCTCACATCAACCACCCTGTGCTCCCAAGCACTCAGCCCCCTGGAGAAGGTCCTCAATGTACTGCACTTCCAGGCCACTGGATCATTACAGCGGACAAGTGCCATAGTGGGGGGGGTGTCACAGGCCACGCAGTCACGCTGCCTACACCAGGTATTGGCCATCATCACTGCACGCCCATCAGTCCGCAGGCACATATACCTGCCTAGAACACCTGCAGAAAGGCAGGCTGTTGCCCAGGACTTCTACAGGGTGGGACAATTCCCCAAAGTGCTAGGTGCCATTGATTGCACCCATGTGGCTCTACGTCCCCCCAGGGCAACTGAGCACATCTATAGAAACCGCAAGCACTGGCATTCCATCAACGCCCAGGTAGCATGTGATGCCAAGGGAATCATCACCTCAGTATACGCCAACTATCCAGGCTCCACCCACGACATTTTCATCTACAGAATGTCTACCCTAAACCGGGACATAGAAGCTGGGCGGCATGGCGATACATGGCTGCTCGGTGAGTATAAATGCAACTGCGCATGCATGCATGTCAGATACTGAGTAATGTCACAACCCCACTCATGATACCCATCACCACCACCCCAGGGGACAGTGCCTACCCTCTCAGCACCCACACGATGACGCCAATTCGGAACCCCACCACGCCACCCCAGGTAAGATACAACACAGCCCACATTGCAACCCGGGGCATCGTGGAGCGCACATTCAGAGTGCTCAAGTCACGCTTCCGCTCCCTTGACCGTTCTGGCGGGCAGCTGTTATACGCTCCCCCAGTAGTGTGCAGGATCATAGTGGCTGCATGTGTCCTGCACAACGTTGCAACACGCCGGGGCCTGGCCGTGGACATGGTGGTGCCCCCACATCCCCAACCACATGCATGGCCACTGCGCATGGGAGGGGAAAGGGCACGGGGTGAGGCAGCCCGTACGCAGCTCTTGGCTAATTACTTCACATAAAATCACACCCCTGTGGAGTGCACACAGCCCTGACACATACCAGCTGACAATCAATGATGATTGTTACTGACAATTATGATGTGTCAATGGACAGTCAACTGTCACAACCATACCAACCTGAGATTGTACATCTGGAAGTGTTCCATTGTGTGCTTCCCAACCTACACAAACAGCACCAATGCCGTGTTCAAAAGACACACTCCTATGCTGCTAAAATCATTACCCCCTTGCAAGACACAACATGACAACAGTGCCATGTCATCCAACCCCTCCCCGGCACCGCCACCCAACACACCATGGCATGACATGCCATGTGAGAGCAAACAAAGTCATCCCCCAAACATGACACGTGTCACAAAGTACAGTGTCCCTAATGGAAACTGGCCACACACAATATGCCCACATGAATGTAGAAACAACACACATGACCAAATACTTACCACAATACAATCGACATAGCATAAACATGACAGTACTAAGGCAAAGGATACGTAGTCTTACAACATGAAAATGCCAGCACATCCACCACCTCCAACTGTACAGTGTTGTTGCCACGCACATCTGGAAGTCCACTGCTCACAACATGAGCCCCATCTCCAAAGTGGACGGCCTTGTGAAGACATGAGGAATGAACCTGCAAATCAGGAGGGAGAGATGGATGCACAAGCACACATCAATACGCCATGCAGTGCACAATACATCAACAATATGCACTATGAATGTATACACAGTATTGACTACAGACTGCCCACACAGCTCATGGGAGTCCAACGTCACTGTGTAATTCACTGTCACTTGGGCACACCCTTTGCAAGCCCATGGAAACGGGAAGCAGGAGGGGTGTGTGTCTCACTGACCCAAGCATCTAACCCAAACTCAGGACAAGCCTGCATGTGCCCAGCCGGAATACAGTGGATGCCCACGGGAGCCACACAAGGCAACACACTGCAATAAAAACGCAAAAATCAAAAATCAAAAATCAAAAATCTAAAATCTAAAATCAAAAATCTAAAATCAAAAATCAAAAATGGCCATGTGTGGGCCAGCGGGGGTGGGGGAGGCCACCCAGGAGGTCCGAGGACAGGGTGCCCACCAACAGCCACCTGCGTGAATGTTGCGAAAAAAAACACCTCCATGGGCTCATGGCCTGCACGGCTACTAAATAGTGGGAGATTCACTGCTGGATTCGCTCTCCTCAACCTCTGCTGCTGCTGCCACAGGAGGTGGTGGTGCCATGGGAGGCAGCCCACGCAATGCCCTAGTTTGGTCCTCCATGGCAGCAAGCATTGCGGGCCTGGAAGGCCTCGTTCTGGAGGGATATGGTGCGGAGATCCCCATGCAACACCCGACGTGTTGCCCGGACCTCCGCCCGAGTTGCCTGCATCTCTGCTGAGAGCGTACGGGTGACGCGCTCCAGCAGCTGTTCCGTCCTGGTGACAGTGGAAGCCTCAAGGTCCACAAGAGTCTGCCTGAGGTGCCGGACCTCTCCCCTCAGGGCTTCCCTCTGTCCCTGGGCATCTATAGAAATTGATTCCCCCAGATTTTCCAGGGCCGCCTGTCTGTCCCTGTTGGACGCCAACATGTCCTCCATGACTGATTGGCAAATGGAGTCTGTTGCCTGCTGTAGTAGCTCCATCTGCCTTTCTGGGGGGACAATGGAAGTGGCCACCCTCTCCATGGCTTGAGCAATCATTTCGCATGATGCTGCCTGTTGGTTGGCCATACCGTAAATGGATTGCTCCCATGCGGTATTGCCTGGTGGCAGACGGCCTCCGCGTTGGCGGGCACCACACCTGTCTGGGGCAAGGCGAACTGCGCCTTGCTGTGTCGGCACTGCCTGAGGCTGCAGGACTGCATTTCCCCTCTGAACTGCTGGCCCAGGAACAGGATCAGATGTTGCGGAGTGTGGCCCTGCATCCGTAACCACCACAGGGGCACCTACCAACACTGACATCCCCATAGTGGGCTCTACCCCTGGTGCAGGTGGGTCGGACAGAACAGTATCCCTTCCATGAACACATACCTGCGAATCCACATAGGCCTCATCCGAATCAACACCTGAAAAGAGTTCTGGGGAGGTGCAGCCAGGGACACCCCGGGACAGTATGGCCTGCAGCAAGAGAGGATTCTCCCCACCACCAAACCACGTCCCCCACTGGTGCCTGGTCGTGCTTCAGATCCCTCCTGGGCCTGCACAATCTCCTCTCCCTCAACAGCATCAGGTGCGTCATCCTCTGCAAAAACAAGAAAGACAAAAAATGGAAACAGGCATTAGCACCATGGCACGCTATTAGGCCAGACAAGCTACAGTACCAGTACTTGATTTACACATGTCCAACATGACTATAACCCTCCCATGCATGCACTGTCCATGAGTTGGAAGTGGAGGGAAATGTCAGGCACTGATGACACCAAGATGGGAGAGCAACACATCAGCTGTATGCTGTCTAGCAGTGATATCACACATTGGCCTGTGAGTGGCATGTCCAATACATATACATTACACATGCCATCACACAGATGGCATGTACCATGGGCATGTCATATATGTGACAATGGGGCAGAGTGATGCGCAGTAGAACCAGGTGAATTCCTACTATCAGCCTGAATGAACACAGCTAAATACGGAACAATGTGGTAGCAAGATGCCACTTCAAGGGCAACTGGCGCAATGTAGTGCAGAACGCCTACTGTGGCCAGAAGAGATACTGTAATACCCAAATCCGGGGCGCAGAATGCATTGGATTAAGCACATGGGTGGGACAAAACACTCAGGCACACACACCCTTACCTGGCACTCAACCAGATCCCCTCCCACAAACTACATACACATGGATCACACACACATGCATGTGCACTCACCGGACAATGCCTCGTAATCTGGCAGTTCTCCCACAACTTGGATCTGCTCCTCTGTGACGTAGGTCCCAGCAACATGCTCATGTAGAGTGAGTTCTATGTCCTCTTGTGGAGACCCACCTCCAGTCACCAGAGTTGCGGCATGACTTGAGGCCAGCTTTTTCTTTGCCCTACGCTTAAGGTCGTTCCAGCGCTTGTAGCACTCAACAGCTGTGCGCCTCACAAACCCAAGGGCACTTATGCTGTCCGCGATGGACTGCCAGTGTGCCTGATGTCGAGCAGGTGTAATCCTACACCCTGAAGTGACCAACATTTCGGCGTCATGTTCGGACACATACTGCACAAGTGCATCCAGTTCGGCATCATTGAAGCTAGGCTTCCTTGGCGTGCCAGACCGTGTAGCCGTGTCGGGGTCATCAGCCTGTACTGGACGAGCACTCTTCCTCTTTCTTTTTGTGGGTGGTGGGGATCCGGAGTGCCCTACGCCGCTCTGGACACTAGAGGCAGGAGCACCGGTGGACTGTGTAGTAGTAGTGTGCGATGGCACACTGACCACATGACTTTCTGCAGGCATTAGCTGAAGTGTGATGATGGCAGGGGGAACCTCAGTCTGATGTACCGGTACCAACACTGTCCTTGCTGGGGGAGTCAGAGATGGGGTGGATGGAGCTGCAGCTGCCCCTGCAGCCTCCCCACCCCACCTACTCGGGGCAGCAGATGACATGGCTGCCCCTGTACCACGTGGCCTGGTGACACTGGCTTGCGCCGCCACCCGTGGCCTAGACTTGGCGACCTGGAAGTCAGCCTGGGAGTCACCCTGTGCTAGGTCAGGTGCCACAACGGGCCGGTCCAACAAGGGCTGAGCAGGGATGGTGTCAGCCACGTTTCCCTCAACCATGGGGGGGAGGGTGTGTGTCCCTGACTGGTCCTCCACACGTGGGGGGCTTGGGGGAGTCTGCAAATCCTGGCCACGTCCCCTACCGTGCCCACCACGCCCACCTCTTGAGGCTCGGCTACCTTTGCCACCCTTACCACTTGCTCGCCTCCCAGCCATGGCACTGATGGAGTTGTGCGTATGGGAATTGCAGTGGACAATTGTCCTGGGCAATTGGGGGTCAAAGGGGTAGGGTACTAGATGGAATTCGTACCCAAGTGCTCTATGAAGGCTGTATGTAACCCCTGGGGAAAGATGACGGGTCACGCAACGCACAGGCACCCCTAAAACAGAAAATGACGTGCACGCGACCCCTCGTAGACCACGTGCGTGGGAAAAGGAACCTGCACTATGCTGTGGCACCCAGGAACACAAAAATGAACGTATGCGTGTAATACGCAGCCTACAATGACCTCTGAAGGGGTACGCTACACACGGGGCTAGCACAGTTGGTAAATACGTGCGCGACTCACCGTCTGCCTGGGAAAAGAGCGTGTGGAACTTCTCGCGCACCCCTGTAATACACGCACACGCTCCCCCAGGCCCGATCGCGTGTGGAACTTCTCGCGCACCCCTGGAATACACGCACACGCTCCCCCAGGCCCGATCGCGTGTGGAACTTCTTGCGCACCTCTGAAATACACGCGCCCAGGCCAATCGCGTGTGGAACTTCTCGCGCACCCCTGAAATACACGCGCACAGGCCAATCACGTGTGGAACTTCTCGCGCACCTCTGAAATACATGCACCCAGGCCAATCGCGTGTGGAACTTGTCGCGCACCCCTGAAATACACGCACACGCTCCCCCAGGCCCGATCGCGTGTGGAACTTCTCGCGCACCCCTGAAATACATGCACACGCTCCCCCAGGCCCGATCGCGTGTGGGCCTTCTCGCGCGTGTAGGACTTTGGCGCACATTTTTTTCCTGCGCAGGGACGCTACCGCCTGCTTTCGTGTGGCGGACATGTATGGGCCTGTGCGCGTCTTTGGCCGTGCGCTGTTTTTCCCTATTCGATTCCATGAATACGTGTTGTAGGCGAGCATGTGGGCGTTCTGCGCACTTGCCTCCTGTACTTCCCCCGTGACGCCCACATTTTCACGAGTTGTTACCCATTCTGCGTGTGACGCCCCGTGTTACGCCTACTTTTGTTATGGGCGCCTCGCTATGTGCGAATTCGCTGTGGCCTTATCGCATGGCGTTTGTTGACCTGTGCGCCTGCGTGTGCCAGCGTGTGCCGCGCACTTTCTCAGCGCACATCCCACATTTCGCGCATTCACGGACTTCCATGAATTGATGTGCGATGTTTTCTGTGCGATAACCGCACTTGCACTGCGATTTTCGCTGTTTCTCTGCGAATCGCACGTGTTCGCACGCGTGCGCCGTTTTTTCGGCGCACGTTGATTCCATGAATCAGCCTGAAAATCTTGCTGATTTTTTCAGCATTAAGGTGTGCAAGGGACGGGAGTATGCGTCATTTTGGATATTTTTTCTGTCTCATACATCACAAGGATAAGCCTATGCATTTCGGACATTGGGCTCTATCAGGACCATGGCGGTTTCCCAGCGGTAAAAAAGTGGGATACCGCCAACGCAAATCACCTGCAGCCAAATGCTGTCCACCCACCGTTCAACTCAAGAAAAATGTGTAGAAGTCTATCTCTCCTAATGCAGCATGAGCACAGTAAACTGTAGTCGCGACCGTTCCCTGGGTTCAAGATGGTTCAGGACAGTTCAGGACGGTCCATGCTGCATTAGGAGAGATAGCCTTCTGCACATTCTTTGAGGTAAACAGAGAGTGCACAGCATTTGGCTTCAGGTGATACGGACAGAGGGTATGAGTATTCCGCGAAGACAGATAATGCCCGAAATACATAGGCTGACCCTTGTGATATATGTACACTGCCTTTCTCGCTTGGGATGAGTACAAATTGTGCACTTTTACACAATAATAGTTTGTTGATACTTCGATCAAAATGTGAAATATTAATAGATTGCAATGTACATGTCAAGCTCAGTTGGGCAGTTTGTGAGCACACCGAGGTGATCCTCTGGAATCCTCCTTGGTACCCTTTAATAATACCCCACAAATTCCCACAAATAAGTGAAACCACAATCACAAAGGTCGCTTAACGAAGTGGTCTACAGATGAAGTAATACATAAATGGTAAAGAACTAACAGAAAGAGGAAGAAGTCGAAATGCAGTTTAGCCAGTATCACGTTAGACTCCAGGCTCCAGCTCTGAGCAAAGTGCCCATGACTCTGACCTAACACATGAATTAAGGAGCAGTGCTTTAACCAGGCACACTCATGGATCCAAGGCCTGCATGCAATTGCCTAAGAATTGGGTAGGAACGCGTTCCTTGGTGATCATACATGTTCCTACATTGGTGATTCCCCAAAGTGATCTTCACATTGAAAGCTTCCCGAAAATTGATACACATCTGAGTAAGACAAGATCATTTATCCTCATTCGACAAAAGAGGGAAAATATTTTTCAGCAAAGTTAATAGAAGCCAATCACGACATTCCAGATGAGCATAAATTGTTCAGTAGAACGGCAATGATATTTGCAGCCATATCCATGCCAGGAATTCAGGCTGCAGCCAATACCATGTGGTTACAGAGCACCAGGTGGCAGCTGCTACAAATGATCAACATGACAATTAAAGGATTCAATGGAATCAGAGAAGAACTGAGAGCCATCAGACACAGGAGCCTCCAGCACAGGTTGTCATGGACTTAATTACAGCAATAGAAGGAGGCGTGTGTGCCAAGATAGGGCCTTCTTGCTGTACATTAACACCTGCCCATGATGGAGAAAATGGAACACTGACAGAAGCAATAATAATGCTGTCAACCTTGCATACAAAGATGGTAGATGAAGTAGACGAGACAGAGGATCAAGATTGATTTTCGCCCCTGTTCTTATGGGTCCCAACCTAGTTGGCAAATGCCTTCAAACTACTTGGCGCAATACTAGTGTTAGTGTTGCTGGGATTCTGTCTTATAAGAATATTCATAGGACAGTGAAAGAAGACAGCAAAGAAAGCAATTGGGCTGAAGATAATGATTGATGTGAATTATGTGACTTATGAGCACACACAGACCGTAAACACCACCCTTGAGCACCTGAAAGGAAGTTCTATGGCACCCCTAGGAACAAAGTTCCGTACCATAAGGATCATAAGAACTTTGTAGGGCATTGGAGAATTCTGCCATATGACCTGGAGTGTGGATGATCACATAGAGAATGCAGGTGACCTGAGGTTTGGGGGGGCTAAGATATGGATCGCGAAGAAGTCATTCTGTGGAAGGAAAATGAAGAGAATTGAGGAAGAGGAGGTGGTCGAGGACTTGACCAGATAGGGGAATATAGTGGAGCAGATAGCATGTCACCGATAGATCCCAACACTTCAACTCTGACCTATTGGATGATCAACAGGAAGACACTGTGTTTGACACCTGGTATTATTCCAATTCTGCATTGAGATTTGTTATGTTATGTTATTTGGCATTTATATAGCACTCTATATATCATTGGTATGACCTCAAAATGCTTCTGGGTTGAACGTCCTCTGGGACCGCAGTCCAGGTCAGTAGAGAGAGGAGAGTAGCATAGGGTGCTTGGGTGCACTCATTATGTGTGCAGCTGATGCGATTGACTGAAGGTAGCTGCATGTTAGCAATAGGTGTGGAGGTATTTAAATCAGTTGAACGTGTGCAGTTAGGTGGGTGGTCTCTGTGACTGTATTCTGGCTGTGTTAGGCCTGTGTAGGACACTTATATGTGCAGCTAGGCTGATTTTTCGTGGGGTATAGCTGCGTTCTAGCAGGATGTTGAGGTGTTCATGGGGTGTTGTTCGCATGTGAGCAGCTAGGCCAAATTGATCGAGGGGTGTGGCTGCGCTCTATTGTGTGTTAGTGTAGAGTAGAGAGTGAGCAAGAAACGTATGAGAGATGTTATGCACTCAGACAACCATAACAAATGTACCCTCAAACGGAAGTGGTAGCAGGAGATTTGCAACCACCACTCAATGTCGAGGAGCTGTAAAGAGAACCTGACAGGTGCAAAGTGATGTTATCAGGAGAAGATACAGTGATGCACCGTAACGATATGAGAATACTTTGAGGATGAAGATGTAACCAAACAAACAGGCATAGGCTTAAGTACAAGTGAGAAGGAAATATATATACAAAGACGATGACTAACCAGATGAGTAGTGAATGTATCTACACAGAAACGCAAGGTAGATGAGCCATATAGAAGCTTGCTGCAGTAGAAAATGTAAGACGGGTAAAGCGGCCATGTTGGAAAGATGAACGCTGGCTCTCAATGCTAGTAAGTGTTGGGTGTCCTGACCCACGTTTGGACTATTATGCTGCAACACTTGGTGCTGTGGGCTTAGGAAATCCAAGAGGGCGGAAAAGCCCACATTTGCGCCAGAATCCTGGAGAACCGCGCAGTCTTTGCGCACTACAAAATGGTCGCCTGACCTGCCACCCACCAGTGTGAGTGTGAGGGGCCAGAAGCGCCATGAGCGAAATCAGTGCTAAGGAATATGGTGCTGTTCAAAATCTGTTGTTATTAATGTCAAAAAGGGGTGAAATACTGGTGCTCACCACTACCAGAAAGCCGGCGCTTTAAAACCACCAGACACTTGTGTAAAACTGAAAAAAAGAACCAAACCAGGCCAAAGAAAGACTTACTAAGAGGTGGATCCAATGTAAAACTATATTCTGAAATGACTTGAAGGAAGTAATTGTCTAATGTATGTATTGAAAATAGCTGGGGATGTCAGCAGCTTAAGGAAATTTGGGTTTAAAGCCATAGGTTGCAATTGTTTAAATGTCATAGTTTTGAACTTAGAATCAGTGTTCTAGCTACATGTGTAAACATTGTAAGTTTGTTTTGAATGAAGAAAAACTGGGAACAAAAGTGACATTTGGCTGAAGCCTGTCTTGAAGAGATTGAATTCTGCCTGGCAACTACCCCTGACAGGAGTTGAAACTTGCTCAGCCACTCTTCCCAGGCCTGGCCTGCATTCTCCTGCCCTCGCCAAAGGGAGATGACACCTCTCTGATTGGATTAGGGGAGGAGCACCTGGGGACTGCGGGAAACTGAACAAAGCACTGTCTTGGGCTCAGGCAAATGTTATATTGGGGGAGGTCGTAAAATAGCTTCCTCTTGGGAGAAGTGCCTCTGTGAGCAAGCTGAGCTTGGGGGAAGTGGACAAACCAGAAATTCCACCATGTGCTTTGGAAAACCACACCCCTTTGGGGCCAGAACATAATTTAAAAAATATGGATAATTCATAGTGCGGACTTGTAAAAATTATATAAATAATATCGCCATTCTTGTGATTTTTCTGTGCACATTTTAAGAGGTGTCAGGACTCTGTAGTGTGTTCTGGGGAGTAGTAGCGGAAAATAAGGTTGTGACTCCAAATGTATGCATGTTAAAAATCTGTCACTTTATCATCTGAAACCCATATCCCTTGTGCACATTTGTGTAAAATCTGGAAAAGTTTAGAGGTTGTTATCTGGATGAAAAGGGCAGAATTCTGTCAAAAGTGGACACAACATCTTACAAAGACAGGGATCGGATGGTTTGGTGCTACAGAAAATATGTTAACTGGACATATAATATTAGAGACATGGTACATAGATAAATGTGTATTTGGATCAAATATAGATTTGTGTGCAATTTGATAAGGGGAGGACCCTCTGACCCATAAACCTACCTCATCACTCTGACTCACTGTTCCCTTCTCAAATCAGGTCAAAGAGAAATCCTTGACCTATCAAATCGTGAGTGGGTTGGGCAAAGAAAGTTAGCATCCACACCCATTTTTAAAAGACATGAAAAGAGCCACTGGAACCCAGGCAGGGACATTCACTTCCCACTTTCTTGCGGGACGCTTTGCCGGGAGACTCCAGACTTCAAATCCATCAATCTCCAGAGACCAGAACTTAACTCCAGAACTTAAAGCAGAGAGGCCTGGACCACCAGCTAAATCCTTTTCAGCAGGCCTTCAGAATCCAGCAATCCAACCAAACTATTCTCCAGCGGGGCGAGCTGTTGAATTCTTTGCCAAGAACTTTTGCCAAAACCGGTAGCAGACCCAGAAAGCAGTGCTGTATCCAGAGAGACCAGAGATCCAGAGAGACCACATCGCTGTGCAGTGCTGAGAGGTGACCCAGATCGCTGTGCGCAGAACCAGTACCCAGTGACGAGAGAACCGCATCCAATCCTGATCTGATCCGTGACAAAGTCACATTCCTGTCCAAAATATAGTGTGAGTACTCAGCCAGAACTGTGCAAAACCAATCTCTTAGTTTAAAATAATCTAATTCAAACTATTTTAACCTATTGAGAACTACATCATAGAAATCGTGTCCCTCCTGTTAATTCAAAGCTGCAAAACTGTCATCTGTCATTCTGAGCTTTACTTTTATTTTGAGAATCTACCTTCACAAAATTGTCTGTATCTTTTGAACTGTGATTTAACTTTTATTTTAAAGCTGAGATTCTAAGCTTTCCAACAAGCTCTATACCAACTTGCTACTGCTTATAGTTCCTTCATAATTGCACTCGACGCACGCGACTAAATTGCTGCGATTTGACATTTTGTTTCATTTCAGCCACGTGTAAAAATATTTGTATTTTGCTTCCATTACGGAATTCCGTTTTCAACCTGGTAACCATCCCTGAATCATTGATAGGGCTGGCCTGAACTGAGTTAAAGTATCTCTCACTCACCCTGAACCTCAAGAGGGAATTAAAATCATTTTTAGCCTATTTTTCCCTTCTTTGCTTGCCACATTTAAAGTACTTTGCCTGTGTTTAAAATCATCCTTGTGATCTAAGCTTGCTAGGGGGGAACTGAATTCGTATTGTACCTTTGATTGTATTCCTGAGAACTGTGTGCTCTCCCTTCCATCTTCTATTGCATAGGGGGGGGGGTGAGTTGCCAAAAGGGGAAAAGTGATTCTATTACCCTTTGCTGAAATCATATCAAGTTTATTCCTGTGTTGCTTCTTTTCCACCTTGCATTTCCTTGTACCATATAAAGCATTCTCAGCTACCTTATCCTCTATACTACTCCTAAGTAATTAAACCAGTGTGCTAGTATAACATCATCCAGTGTTGATCACTGTCATATGTTTAAGTGTAATATCAAATATTAATTTATTATAAAAGTGTGATTATATATCTATTGTTTAATTTTTCAAATAAACCTTTTTAATTTGCAAAACAAACCTACTTCTTGGCTCAGTGGGGTCAGGGGGATTCTAAGAGAGGGGCATTATATAAGGGTTTATCATCCAGAATATAACTTGTCATAAAAATATATAAATAAAGGCTTACCTTGGGCATCCCAGACGAGGCACTGACTTAGTGAGATTGCTGAACTGAAGTCGCTTAACAGAGGGGAAGAGCTCGCAGGAAAGAGATCAGGTCAGAACTTTTCTCACTTACGCATAGCGCAAAGCCCCCCATTGAAATGCTAGGATTCTTGTGGGCACCTGAAAGCTTCCCATATATGGGGATTGCAATACCTAAGCCTACCAAAACTCTTTATTCGGATAACATTGTGTCATATTTTCCTGGTCTCACTGCTAAATCGGCTACCCATTTCCCTGTACGGCCTTCTCTCACTCCTGCAAATGTTGATGGTACTGACAATCTTATATTACTTTACCAATATTCCCATATGGCCGGGCTGGCCATTCTTCAACACAATCCAAACCTTCGTTCGCCAGTTTCACTGGGCTTCGGAGCAGCAAGGATAGCATGGAGGAACATGGTGAGAACATAAGACTAAGCGGATCTCATCACCCACGACTTTGAATTATATTATTTAGTAACCCAAGCACAATTTGTTGCACACTGGTTCATGGTAAACCTAGTACACCATCATGTAACGATAGGGCAGATTAAGGTTAAATGATTGACCCTGCTCTCTGTGCTGTTTCAGGCTCAGTATTATGATAATTGCACATTTGACCCGGTCCGCACAATGGTCAGTGGATAGCCTAAGATATTCCAGTGCATGCAGATTGATACCTCATATGCTTGAAAGGCGTCAGTGTGGGGCTTCCCAGACATTTTGCCCGCGCAAGATTTGGATATACAGAGAAAATAGGACCCTGAGAAAAGACTCATGGTGGGAGACATGTTCACAGAAGGCAGGTTTGTCATGCTGGTGGAATGTATGGATAAATTATGTGATTCCCCAACCCTGTGGCGTTAATATATCTGCATGAGCTGCAAGCCTACATTGCCATTAGAACCAGAGGCACATATATAGTTAGATATTAGTACACAAGACACGATTGGTCTCAAGCTAATATCGACTTATATACAAAGATAGAACAGGGGCTGGGGAATACATCTGCCACTTGTATGAAATGGGAATCGGATATAGGCCCTAAGCGCTAGGTATCGCCTGATACAATTCAAATTCCTGAACCAATTATATTACACACCAACCAAGGTTGCTAGGCTTCTCTCCTGGGGCTCTAGATGAATGCCGAAAATGTCACTCAACCCCAGCAAATATTTTACACATGTTTTGTATGTGCCCCACCCATACATACATTTTGATCTGAATTTGCAGGTGCACCAGCAGGAATGACAGGAGTGACATCTATGCTGGTGCTGGGGAAATATTTACTAGTAGATATAGGTAAAGTGACCATAGTGAACCACAGACTATTCCATCTGGCCTGTCTGACAGGTAGGAAATGTATATCAACGGGGTGGAACTCACAAAGGGCCCCCATATATACTGCATGGCTGTTGGAGTTAGCCTATGTAAATGAAAAAGAGGAGCTGTACATTGCCACTGTGTCCTGGCCTTGTTGCCCCAAAGATATATGGGAGGGATACTGAATATATCTGATAAATAGAACCACTGTAACTGTTGATAATATGCTGGATACGATATTATAGTTCAAGGAATTGCCTATGCCTGGTATCCAAATTGCATGCTGTAAATGATATATGCACTACTGCAAATACTGGGTAACCACTGAGGCTTAATGTAAAATGAAAATAAAGTTTACAAAAACAAATAGTAAACCAAAACAACAGATGGCCCGCTAACTTTAGGTTGGGGAAGTCACCCTAATATGCAAGGTATGCAAATATCCACTTGTAAAAATCTGATCTATATAAACATGCTATTTCTAGGCAGCGATATGTGAAGTACTTTCAGTGTTGTTGTTGCTTGTTGGCTTGAACACAGTCATGTCATGTTAACACATTTGATTCTCTCCAACATTAATGACAAGTGTTGGTATTGGAGAGAATATTAGAACAAAGGAATTCCACTTGAGTTTCAGCAGATACAATGTACATCATATGCATTAAATTCAAAGAAACCTCATCCTTCACAGAGTGGTCAACTACAGGCATATGTTTCTGTTGGTTCATAGTGTTGGCAAGCATGTGAAATACACAGTTTAATAGGTTGCACTAGTAAGCTATAGGCTTGGTTTTGGGAAAACATGATTTCATTTCTAGAAAGCAGAAAGATATGTTCCATTAAAAGTCATATGAACATTTAAATATAATTTTATAAAGGGAATGAAAATAACCACCAATATTACTTACAGGTTCCTTTCTTTTCAGAGAAATGTTATGAGAATAATTCAACAGTGATTAAAATTGACATAATTTGCTGGGAAAGGAAATGAAAAAACACAACTCCCTTTCATCACTTTGGATTGGTATGACTATACTCAGAATTTCAATTTTTCTCTAACTATAGCTTTCACAAGTCAAACGATTAAAAATGCAATGTGAACTGTAAAATGCTTTACATCTATTCACAGTTGCAGTCTTAAAATACACCTGTGAAAACACAGGGCTTTGGTTTACTTGACTACTGTTAGAAAATACTGTACATTTCATGCCAAAAGGCTATATGTTCAATTATAAACCACTTCCAAAATCACTTTGGCTATTGTCAGAGAGCAATGTGCATTTCATGCCAAAAAGGCTATGGCTTTCTATTTTCAAACACTTCTCCAATTGCCTTGCTTACAACCCCCATTCAATGGCATAGCTGGAAAAGGATTCACATAACAGATTTTCTATTGATATCAGAGGATTTCACACTCACTTCTTAATTTGTCTTTTCAGGCACAGAACTGGCACGGCATCTCACAACTCCTGTCAGCTTCATCTAGTCAGCAACCCCTCCTGGCTTCTGTTTACAAATTCTTCTCAGGGAATCAAGTTCCATTTAGGCAAAATTCGGTATCAGGTTTCCTCTGAACAAGGCAATCATAGTGAGTCCCCCATCATCTTAATATCAGTTAATACATCAATCACGTATCCACTTGGGCAGGGTTTCCCTGCCTTTAGACTTTCAAGAACCTAGATCCCTCTCAACTCCCTAAATGTGTGGACTTATAAAGAGGCTAAATTCCCCCACACATAATAGCTTTAATTGGCTTAGTTATCTCATTGGCTCCCTTCAAAAGTTGACACACCCAGGGAAACGCACCCTTATTGGGATGGTCCAAAATATTTAGCCATGTGACAAGGGACCGTACTCTCCAGATTTTCCTTTCCTCTTGTGAGTCACAAAACATCAGAATAGCACAACAAATCTGCATCTATAGACATATAACATGCCTCTGTAGTATAGATTTTTATTTAATAGGTATTGATATATATGAATGTATCATGTTTAGATTCATACCGTGGGGCATATTCCCTTGATTCTAAATCTGTCTTTGCTTTCAGAAATGACCAAAGTTTTGCCAAGTAATGAGTGAAAATGAGATTTACATTATTGTGCAATTTAAATCGACATGCAATTAGGTTTATTGAATTAATCTTTATTTCGAAGCTGGAGGCTCCATTATAAAATACAAAAAAAAAACTATGCAAATATAAAAATTGAAAATACACTAAGAACAATACAATAAAAATCCATAAAATGTATATTAACACAAACACAGTCATTTGGGTAAATTGTCCACAAGCAGCTGTATAGTGGCTTCTAAGAACATATACACTGCCGCTTTTACCTCTTTAGATGGTAAAGAGAGTATAAGTCGCATTGCCTCTTTAATCAACCTGCAATTTGACTTAAACTGGTATTAAAAATGTTTTTCTAGGTTCATAAAAAAGTGGACATAGAAACAGGAAATTACTGTCTCGTTAGATAAAATCAGATTACAAGGGCAGCAGATTGATTACGTGTCAGTGTAATTTACACCATGACCCTTAATCAGTAACAGAAAATAGCCAGTCCTCAGATGGAGCAAAACGCTCCTTATTCGCTTATGATGGAATCAATGTGAATAATCAGCGCTTAGCCCACTGTAGCCATAATCATAATACCTGGAGACCGACTGATTCTTTATCTCAATGCAACGGCATGAATCCCTTCGTCGCTCCATATATTTTTTCTGCACCAGTGTAAGATCAGCTGTAGAGATACTTGCCGGTGCAGAATAGAGACCCAACAGGTCAAGACTCCCAAACATTTTCTTCAGTTTATTCAGCCAACTAATATTCATGCTGATGTCCAAGGATATCAGTTCTTGAAGGATAAAATGTGTTAAATGAGTCTCAGTTTGAGACCATATTCTCATCCAGAACAACAGAGGTTTTAAACCAATAAGGTCAACTATGTAATCCAAGCTTATTTCTTGGTGGAGCAAATAAGTAGAGATACTCTGAGCAGCCCCCAAAATATTTCACAAGAGGTTATTTTCTTTAGCCTGAATCGATTGAATAGAGCACAGGCCCCACACTTCTGCACAGTAAATGCATGATGCAACAGGCGTAGCCCGATGAACATCAAGAGTTGGCTTAATAGTTATCCTGCCCATCTCTAGACCAAATCTAAGTAGCGCACCACAAGCCTGGGTTAATTTCTGCAGTGCCTCCACTATATGATCAGTGCAATCTATCCTACTATTAAAGGTCACCACTAAGTAAGTGAACTTTTTCACACAGCCAAGTTTGTATCTGGATGCAAAAATGGGGGGTAGGTTTTTGGTCTGCCTGCCACTGCACATAAGTTGTGATTTCTTTATTTTTACTGACAGATCTCTGCTATCCATATATTTAACATAAGCATGAACAAGCTTCTGCAATTCTAGTGGAGTTTGTGCCAGAAAAACTGCATTGTCAGCATAACACACCACAGTTATATGTCTCCCCCCAACTCTAGTTGTATCCATTGTGGCTTTATTTAGTTCTTTTGCCAAATTGCAGACATATAGGTTGAACAATAAAGGGCCAGGAGACAACCATGCCTGGCCCTGCATAAGGGTTTATTTGTAGGTTGATTTGTTATTCTATACATTGGGCTCCCATTTCAGATAATTATAAACTTGAGGCTGGACAAGCTTATCTCTCTCGGGATACTTGAGCAATCGATTAGACAAGTACACTTGATACATTATGGCTGAACTAGAAGTCAAGCATTATTCTGTGGAAAGCAGATCTCTGCTATAAAATTGAAGAGGGGCCATGTCATGCTCAGAACACTGTCCTATACCATTGAAATGAGCTAATTGTAATGTGAATTGAATGCATTTTCCCATATTTTCGAAATGCACATGTGTTCAGTAGACTGTGTATTTGTTCAGATCAACTTAATAGATTCTTGCAGATTTGTAACAGTCCGTGCTCTGCCGGAAGGCTGACCTCTGTTCGGGGGAACTGTTTTCACATCCATGCTTACTTAAGACTGAATCTTAATGAAGTGTACCCATTTTCAGGGGCAGAGACAACTGAGCGCAGAAAAAGTTACTTAATAGGTACATTGCCATATTAGTTTAACTGTATTTACAATACAATTCTAATGTCTTTTAGTATTTAATATGCGCAAACTCTAACTATAGCATTTGCCATCTAGACACGTTCTATGAGTTCATACATTATGGAGCTGAACAATGATTTCCATAAGACATTTTCGGAGTCATTTATGCAATATGGCTGTGCTAAATAAATGTGTCTTGTTCTAAAATCTGCCTCCTTGTAACTTTAGGTAGGTGTTTTTATGATAGCACTGATCAGTTTATGCACAATTAAGGATGACAAATCATGCACTACAGGTTTTGCTTAATAAAATGCATTTAATTTACATTAAATATGTTGACAGCACTCCCAAGCAGACTACAGCGGCTCGTTGTTTTCAGTTTTTGAATAGCACCTACCTCTAACAGTGGCCATGATCAGTTTTCCCACACAAAGGGGCTGAGGCACAAAGAGATAAACTGATTTGAGCAGAATCATACAAGTTTGGTGATGTGATTATGCCGAAATGGAAATCTGGCTCCAAAATCTACAACTTCTATTGAATCGGTTTTACATAACAATATATAGCTGCGTCTTGAGGAAGCAATCTGAATACCAGCCCGCGCACACCAAATATACTTTTTGTGCATCAGTTCATGGTTGGTTCTAGGGATACACATGCACACTATTGCTAAAGGTTTGATGTGCTTGCACTTGGGTCATGCCCTACCTCTAATAAATAAGGGTGAGTGGCTTTTATATGTAACTTCTAACTAGAAGCTTTCAGCTTGATGGTGCACCCTAAGCGACTGTACACCTAATACTTGCAAGCACTATTGAGGACTCTTGAATATCCAGTACGCTTGTCAAAAGTAAAGTCATTTGTTTGAAGGATTTGCAAAAATGCTGATGGATTGAAATTAGTAGTTGGTGGGCATTGTCTTTATTTCTCTTGTAGTTCCACAAACACCTCCCATCAATATTCTTAGTAAATGTAAAGGAGCAAACCCCTTATTTACGTGGTTATAATTTGCAGCAGGAAAGTCCAGCAGTTGGTATTAAGGATGGGGCGAATTACTGCAAGCATATGCACCACAAAATGCCGTCAAAATGTAAAATGTAATTGTAAGCATCAGTGATCATAAACCGACGTGTGCATATTTCCAGTGGCTACACTGTTGTTCGATAACAGTGGATGTATGTGTTGTATGAAATACCACTGTTAGTGGATGGTTTTGGAATCCACAGTTTTATGCAACACATGTCCATGGGAATATGTTGGAATTACTCGGTACTGTCAGAGAGAAATCATTCAATTAAGAACTGTCATTTGTAAATATGACAAATAACGGGATTTTCTCTTTATGGTACCAGAGTTATTTGTATCCATATCTGTGGTTGGTTGGCCTGAGTGTTTGCTCTGCTATATGCGGGCTTGTGCAGAGGAAAGTTGGCACGATGACTGTTTGATGTCCTTAATGGACGTTATGCTGAAAGAAACTTCCTGGAAATGTAGAGCTGGTGCCTTAGGGTGTGTATTTTACCCCTTCATTGGAAATTCAGCCTTCTCAGAAAGCAGCACCCTGTACTCATTGAAGGTAGAGAGGGGTTGCTTGCTGAGCAATTGCTTTTATGTGTGGGTCGATGGGACACATTAGTAGGCATAATAAAATGGCGACAGGCATGCTGGGAGAAAACACTCCAGCGGCATATATGGTGTACTCTGCAGCAATTATATTTGAATGTGCTTTGCCATTGTCATTGTTCACTGAATATGTTCCTTCTCTATTCCCATGTAGGAGAGCTAAAGATTAAGCCGATCTTGCAAAAAGTGGTCATAAAAAGGTCATAGGCACTGAGGATTTCAAGTACCCCATACCACATTTACATTCACAAGCTTTGCCACATAATGGAATGCAACCGCACACACCCAAGACTGTGTTTACAGGGAATAACCCAAGCCGTTCATTTGCCTGTCTCCCTTCTCTACAGCAGGGATTCCATATAAATATAATCTGGTAGCACAGTGGGAGCCCTCAAGCAGCGGCTATTGCAACACATTACAGCAATCAGATGTACACACCAAGATCACCGTTGGTTACACATTGGGGAACTCTGCACTCTTATAATGAATTGTGAATGTTGAAACTTCTGGGTTTCAAGCATGTCACCACACACAGAAGATGTGGGTGTAGTGTTTGGAGACTCGGAGAGCTTTAAGCTTCATGGATTGAAAAGCTATGTGAGATTTTGCCAGTTTTAAGCATAGAACAAGAAACAGACATTTATTTTTAACAAATTCTTTTCAGCAACGATACTTGATCTGATTAGTGTTATATTTGCGTACATAAACAAATAGATATGTTAGAAACATGATAATGAATCAATAATTCCTTAGTTTATATACTGCTCAAGGTCCTTTGACACGTTTGAGATTATGACATGGGAGAACAATCATGGATTTACAGTGACAATATAAAATCAAATCAAGTAGGAAATGGCCACCAGATACATGGATTATGGGTGTCCTATTTGAATGGAAGAACAAAATTAATTTAGCAAGATTTTTATCAAATATTCAGCAATTGTGGGTTTATCTATGGTTAAGTATGATGCACAATACAGACAAGAGTTTATATTGCAAACCAAGTTAATAAGACATTAGTAATTCAAGACCAAACTATGTTTTGTTTCACCTCCATTTTGAAATGTATTGACTTGGGCATAATGGTTCTCTCAATATGTTTTGAGAAACACATAAAATAAATAAAAGAGGGGGGCCATCACCAGTGAGGTAATTCCCCCGGGGCCATAGTTAGAAGCCCGTTTGAACCAAGCACTTTAACCGACCAGTAACGGCCCTCTCTGAGGGTCATATTGCCATTAGTAGCCCGGCACCTCGTACCGGGGTACTAACTGCAATTTTTCTCAAGTCGATAAACGGCACTGTGACCATTTCTCGACTCCAGAGAAAAAAAGCAAACAAAATGGCCACCGGGGAGAAGGGACTACAAGTCCAGTAAAACCCATGCGTAAAAAAGTAAACAAAGAAAATGGCTGCCATGGAAAGGTCAAAAGGACTACACATAGTTCCTTCTCCCTTTCCATGGTGGCCAGTCACGGAAAGCACTCCGAATGCTGCCGAGGCTCGGAGCCTTCTCAGGCAGGTAAGGCCCATGCAAGGGCCAATGAGCCTGCGTTTTACAAGCTCATTGACCCTTGCCGGGTACTAATTATTATTAGTACCCGGCGAGAGCAAAGCAGAATGCAACACGCATTCTGATTGGCTCTCGCCGGGTCCTTACCCGGCTGAGAATCTTTTGATTCTCAGCCAGGATTCCAGCTGCCTTGTCCTCGGCGGGGGGCGTGGCAGCCCTTCAGCAAATGAGGAGGCTCGAAGCGAGGCCATCCCCGCTCCGAGCCTCCACAAAGCTGAGAGGCTGCCTTTGTCCCCCGCGGGGGACTCAGGTAAGATTCTTTTTTTTTTCTTCCCTTCCCTCCCTCCTCCCTGCCCTCCCCACCCCACTTACCTGCTTGCTCCTGCGTCCCCGGTGGGGGATGATAGCAGCCTCCAGCAGTGTGGAGACTCAGAGCGGGGCCATCCCCGCTCCGCGCCTTCACACGGCTGGAAGCTTCCATCGTCCCCCGCCGGGGATGGAGGTACGTATTTTTATTTTTTTTCTTCCCTCCCTCCCAATTCCACTTATCTTCTGCTTCTTTTTCGTTTTCGGAAGCGGACGCGCTGGGAACACTTGTGTTACCAGCGCGTCCGCTCCCGATGGCCGCCATGGAAAGGGAAAACGGACTCCGTTTTCCCTTTGCATGGTGGCCATTTTCTTGGTCGTTTTTTTTTTTTCTGTCCCGAAACATAATGCGGGCCGGGGTACTAATAGCAATATGACCCTCGCGGCATGGGGCATTACCGGCTCAGGTAATGCTCCGGGGCCTTCGTTAAGCTATAACTGTAACTTCGTTAAGTTATAACTATGGGTCCCGGGGCATTACCTAAGTCGGTAATGCCCCCGCCGCTCGGGTCATATTGCTTAAATAATGAATGGTCTTAAATGTGCAATTTTGACCTAATTTGAAATAATTGTGATCACAGACTCAAATCAATGACAATATGTCTAAGTGTTTGTTATCTGCATATATTATCTGTCTGCCATTCGAAAAACGGATGCCAGCAAGAATGCCTTTAAAGCTCTAGACATGGGTATGTAGATTTTTGACATTGGTATTGTCCTTTGTATGGTGCCGCACAGAGTGGCTTTGAATTCGGGAGTAGACTTGGTCAGCACTAACAATAACTGAGCCACTTTTTATTTGTACAAAATAGATGACTGCTCATTCATAACAAAACAAGTCTTCCCACTAACCTGCTATCAATATGATTCTAAATGCGTACTGTTATAATGAAGCATTTATTCAGACACGACCTATGTCATTAGCGGATCACCTTGGTGATGTGCACATAGGTGATTTTTCAAACAATTTGTTTTTGATTGGAGCAAGAAAGGTTTGTTTCGCCTATGACTTGCGTGGTTATTCTACTTACAGATACATAATGAATACAAGCCGGGAATGAGTGTTGGAAACACAAAGGGCCTGATTTACAAAGCCTTTTCCAATAGGGTTTTCCCATTCGAAATTGCTTTTGTAAATCAAGCCCTACACGTTTTAACTTCCGATTTCTTGAGTTATTCTGACACTGATTGGGTATTTATCAGAACACTTAATAAATATGAAGGAATAATTAAACACAGGAAGCAATTTGAATTCATATGACCAAGCACATACCACTATTGTTAAGAGCAAGGCTTATAGTTGAACTGGAAATCAGCTCGGGAAACCTGTTACTATCAACTCAGATCGCAAGGGGGACTGTGGAGAGAGGGCTGTATTCTGTGCAGGGCACACTTATGACATAGTAGCTTCAGGACAGAAGGAGGTTTGGAGGCTTGGGAGCGACCTCCCTGCTCGCCCACGGGGGAAATCACTGGATACAAAACTCACCTGAGACTCTGAGTCCTTTTCAGATCCAATTGAAGAAAGTGTACTGGGAGTCACAAGGGCAAGGGCCGAGTTGAAGAGATAAGTACGGATATAGAAAGTGTCCCCCTGAGCGAGGTGCTAACCTTTCCAATTTTCCAATTAACACTGTCATGATACTGGCCAGAAGGATGAGTTCCCTGTCCCACATGACATGGGAAGTTAATAGTGACATTAAGGCTTAAATCTCAGTTCCAATTTACACTCAGGCTGCTTTTATTTCCAATGTTCTCATGTACTCTGGCCATCCAATGTAAAAGAGAACCCTCCCTACCTCTGGGTTTCCTCCGTGTTCCCGTCCCCTTCTAGCACTCATATGTAGCTGCAAAGTAGTGAGTAGCAGAGGCCAAAAACCTCAATTAAATACATGCAAATGGAGCAGAAGGATTATGGGAAATCAGTCCTCCCTCTGACACAAAACATGTAATTCAAGACTTGGCGCTCTATCGGAAGGCATCCTCGGAGCTGCTCTAGTCACAGGCTTCTCCGAATCCCAGAAAGTCCCTAAAAACAAAATGGTTTTCCAAGGTAGGAGAAATATCGACTTTGAAGTTAAATAGCACATTGATTAAGAACATTAAATGCACTCTCTTCATTATATATCAACATGCAGCAAATAATTAGAGCGCTCGGGTTGAAAGGTGTTACCATTTGCTTTTGCTTTGGTTAACAGCTTTAAACTCTGATGATTTAATCAGCTAAGTAATGAGCAGATCTCCAAGTGTCTTGTACATGAAGACGTGGCTGCAGCACTGAAAAAGGACTCGAAGGTCGCTATGTGTTTGCCAAACAATTTTCATAACGGAAATAAACTTTTATTTTACCCAAACTGGGTAAGTAAGCATTTTATTCCTATCACGAAAGGCCTAATCTGCCGAAACTGCAATAAACGTACTTACTCAAATGGAGAGTAAATATATATATATATTTTTTTTAAAACATGTTTTTTATTGGCATTTTAAACATAAGTGTAAACATTCTCAACAAATCCCTCCCCCGACTCCCTCTTCCCTCCCCCTTTCAGGTGGTGGCCTTCGGATCTTCTGCGTCGGGACACATCAGTCTTTATAGAATGTCCAAGATTCTTATGTTGTGAGGGCACCATTGGAGCATGTAATCGCTTTGTAGATAGGTGAGGATATTGCCGCAGTCCATCCGGAAAGCCTTGTGCATTCCTTGCAGTTTATAGGTCATCCATTCCAATGAGACAAATCTCCATACTTTTTAAAGCCTGACAACTATCGAGGGTGTGTCCTTCTGTTTCCATTGCTGGGTTACCGTTAGCTATGCTGCAATGATCAGCGTCATCACTCCTCTCTGTTGTGCTTTTGAGTGATCCTTTTGGTTCGGGGTCCACAGTCCCGCCATCTATACCTTTTCTTGTATATCTTCGGACCTCAAGAGCATTTTACCTACTTGGATTTTAACTTCTCCCCAAAATGATTGCAAGATTGGGCAGTTCCACCAAATATGTATCCAATACCCTTTTTCAGGGCATACTCTCCAGCATCTGTCACTTGAGGTTGGGTACATTGTATGGAGTCTTTCTGGCATGTAGTTCCATAAGAACAGCACTTTCTGCCACATCTCTCTGAATTGGATGGGGCGGGTTAGTTTCAGGATTTTGTTCCACACATTGACCCATTGTTGACTTGTTATAGTCATTCCCAATGTCCTCTCCCATCTCTTCATGTAGGCACATTCAATGTCTTTCCCTTGATCATTCAAGAGTTTGTAGAGATTTGAGACTATTCTCCTGGAGCCCGGATCTTTCGTCCTCTAGCATTCAAATAGGGTTAGTTGCCTGGTTGCCGCTTCTTTATTGGAGGGGGAGGTGATCCAATGATTCAGTTGGGTGCATTTGAATTCTTCTGTGATCTTTATTCCCACGTCTTGTCTGCATTCCTGATATGTCATGGCCTCTTGATCAATGTACATGTCTCTTAGCTTTGTGCACCCTACCTGCGTCCAGCTCTGATATGAGCTCCGGTCTTGTCCAGGTTGGAAGTCAGGGTTCCCAAACAGTGAGGTGAATGGAAATGGGAATGTTGTTAGTGTACCCCTTTTTGTCGCCTCATCCCAGACCTCCATTACGGCCCTCAGTACCTCACTTATTTTAACAATCGGGTGTCTGCGGTGCTTCGGCAGCCAAAATAGGTTGGAGAGGGGGTGCTGCATTGCCCATATGTGACTGGGTGTCTGAGCCACCCATTCCTTGATGACTCTCAAATGTGCAGCTTCATAGTATTTTCAAAGGTGCAGCAGCGAAAGTCCCCCTTGGTCTTTTCGTGCTGTTAGGGTACATATTGCCAACCTGGGTGATTTGCGTTGCAAGATGAAGGCAGTCACCAGTTTGTTGAGGGCCCTGAAAAATGATTGTGGTATTCCTACTGGGAGCGTTTGGAAGTAGTACCGAAGCTTAAGCAAAATCGGCATCTTTATGACCGTCATCCTTCCCCACCAGGAGATATTGAGTGGGTTCCATTTCTCGAGGTTGGTTTTTACTTTCGTGACCGGGATCAGAAAGCTCACCCTGTATATCTGTCCAATCTTGGGTGTTAATTTGACTCCTAAGTGCTGGATACCTTCTGGAGCCTTGCTCAGTTGAGTCGCCCGAGCCAGTTTGTCTATTATTGATGGGTCTGCCGTCAGGTTCAAATTTTCTGATTTTTGCTTATTGATTTTGAGGCCAGAGATGGCTCCAAATTGGGCTAGTTCTCGTAGGAGCGCTGGGAGATTTGTGGATCTGTTAGTACTATGAACATTCCATTGGTGAAGGCCATTGTATTGTGTTCCACCCCTCCCATCATAATGCCCTTCACTTGATGTGGCTCTTGGATCTGGATCGGGAAGGGCTCCAGAAATAATGCGTAGAACAAGGGTGATAATGGGCATCCCTGTTTCTTGCCTCTGGTCAGGGATACCTTCTTTTATTAGAATGCTATTGACGGAGACCCGTAGTGAGGGGGTTTTGTAGTTTCCTTTGATCAGTCGTATAAAGTGTGGGCCAAATCCCATACCTTCTAAGGTGTGAAACAATTGGGACCATTCGACTCTATCGAATGCTTTCTCTGTATCCAGGGACACCAAAATAGCAGGGGGTACAGGTAAGTTCTACTTTCTCTATGAGATGGCATACCTTACGGGTGTTGTCTGCGGTCTGCCTTGTGGGGATGAATCCTGATTGATCTGGTCCGATGAGTGTTGGGAGTAGTCGGGTGATTCTTTCTGCCAAAATATTTGTGTAGAGTTTAGCATCCAGGTTGATTAGAGCTATTGGGCGGTATGAGCCCGGGAGTGTTGGGTCTTTCCATGGTTAGTGGAAAATTATCAGTTTTGCTTCATTCATGGAGTCAGTGATGTTCCCTTGTGACCTAAAGTTGTTGTATAGCTTTGTCAGTTTCAGGGCAAGCACTTCCCTATAATTTTTGTATAAGGCATCTGGGTATCCGTCTGGACCCGGCGCTTTGTTTTTCGGGAGATTTTTGATAGCCTGGAGAACTTCGTCTTCTTGTATATCCCTCTCCAATGCCTCTTTGTCTGCATCCAAAATCTGGGGGAGTGTGAGGTTGCTTAGGTATGCCTTCTGCTTATCTTCTATAGGTGCTTCTGACCGGTAGAAAGACTGATAGTAAGCTTTCATTATCTCTCCCAGGTCTTCTTTAGTTGTTTTCATCTGACCATTGCTGTCCCTTAGTTGTTGTTTGGTAGTATTGCAGCCCTTGTCGCAGAGTTCTCTCGCAAGTAGTAGGGCTATTTCTGCTTTCTTATTCTGTATCAGGCCCAATTGAGCTTGTATATGCCTCAGGGCTACTTTCGTCTTTTTTTCCGGGGTTTTTTACCAGTTAATTCTGCGCTCTCTACAATTACCCTTCCTGGTCCTCCTCCCATTTCCATCTTTGCTTATCCTTTTGTGCTTTTATTGCTATCATGTCTCCTCATAGAACTGCCTTGAAGGCATCCCATACCACCCTCTGGGAAGTTCCCCTGTATCATTTTGGGCATAGTATCACTCTATCTTTCCCTTGATCATTTCCACCAGTGTATTGTCGTAAAGGATTTCTACAGGGAACCTCGAAGATCAGACCCCTCGCCCTTGGCTTTTAATGTTAAACAACAGTTAATAGGTCATGGTCTGAGAGGGATGTTGGGCCTATTTCTAGGTCTACCACCTCCCCAATTAGTCCTGTGGATGCTCATACGTAATCAATTCTAGATTGGGAGCTGTGTACATGTGAAAAGTGGGTGAATCCTTGTGTATCCCCCTTCCTTGCATGCCAGACATCCCGGAGCGCTAGAGTTACAAAGGCTTTCCTCAAGGCTCCTGACAGGGCTACCACCTCTGGCCTCAAATTAGAACTTCTGTCCCGCTGGGGGTCCCATGCTATGTTGAGGTCCCCCAAAGTATTATTTCCCCTGTGGTGAATCCTTCAAATTCCCGAAGGGTCGTTCTCAGGGAGTCCCGTATTTTGTGCATAGATTGAGGCTAGAGTAAGTGGCCTGCCTCCTAAGATTACATTAAGTAAGAGGTAGCACCCCTCCCCATCTGCCAGGGATTTCTGTACTTGAGCATTGAGTCCGTCTTGTATATCTATAAGGACCCCTGCTCTTTTCTCCCCCGCATTCGCCTGGTACACTTGGAAAGCCCCCGTGATTTTGACCTGTGCCCTGTTTTTTGTCTTCCTGGTATAATAATATATCTGCATGTAATTTCCAAGCATGGTGCTCCAATTTCTTCCTTTTAATTCAGGTGTTCATTCCCTTTACATTGTATGATAGGACATTTACTGGCTTCGGATTCCTGCTATCCATGTTCCATCGTTGATGCATTGTCCTGGTGCCCTTCCCCCTTCAGTTTGTTGTCTAGTCCCTGCCCGCTGCCACCGCCTTCCCTGTTGTCCCCTACTTCTGACCCTTTTCCCCCTTCCCTACTCCAAATTCCCCTTCCCCTGAGGAGGGGCTAGGTTCCTAGGAGCCCTTGGACGTAGTGTCCATCGCAGCCTGGCACCTTCTGCCTCAGGTTCAGTTTGTGGGGGGTCAAAAACCCCACTATTGATTCCAACGTAGCCCTTCCTCCTCCTCCCCTGGGCCAGAGTTGAATGATTCAGGGTGGGCCACCCCCATGCTGCAGGAAAACCAATAGATTCCTCTGCAATCTGCCTGACTTTTATACTGAGTAAAAGCAGGCAGATTCCAAAGGAATCCACTGTATATGGTTCCCACAGTCCTTAATGATAGGGATTTACACTTAAACACTTAAAATTGGCTGTAGGGGCCCTTTTGTCCACTCCATGCAATTTAGGGTTCAAAATAAGTTGACCCTCTAACTCTTTTTCATCAAAATATTTCTACAATTATGTATAAATTGGCAGGTTGGTTTATTATGTGACTTCTGCATTTTTTAAAGTAATCTGTATACAATGGAGTATTGTTTTATTGAAAACCAACGTTCAACACATATATTTACCGACCTGAGCTGAGAAGATGAGTGGCCAAGTACCTGCATTTCAAGCTAGGCTCAAATGTTGGCTTTGCCACTTAATCAAAGCGTGTGACCTGTGGCAAATCATTCAATCTCATTGTGCTTTACCTATCAAAATAAGGTGCCCCTACAGGTGATTCAGTTCATATTATATTCTATTCCAAAAAAGACTCGCTTATGGGCAGCGCAAGGGTCAGGGCCCTTCAAGGAGACACATACACATCTGTCTTTGGAAACCATAAACTTGTCTTTATTAAATTAAATTATGACATTCAATAGAAAATCAAAGGAAACACGTCAAACAAAAAGTCCTCTTGAACAATTGCATATTATAAACTATATGCAAACAGGATGTTCCTAGCACAAATGTATAGGTGCATGGCAGAGGAGCAGGGGTCCCTCCGCCCTGCCACTCCTCACCGGGAGCTATAGCAGGAGGCTGAAAACCCCTGGACCTGTACTGTCTGCCTCCTGATCCCACTCCCTCAGCTCGGGCTCTCTCTCATGCATGTTAACACTCACACTCCCTCAAATCAATTACAATGTGCTGCAAAAATGCAAAAAGAAATACAATTTTGTGTTTTTAAAATGTCATTGTTTAAGAAACAAAATGTCCTATTCCTTTCTTCAGTATTATGGAGGGGGATAGAGGGTGATCCGTCTTTCACAATAAGATGGTGGGACAACAAGCAACTCCTCTGTGGCCTGTTGGGAGTAGGGAGGTATTGTTGAGCGCAAACCCGAGATAGAGTAAGGACTGGGGGCCTTCTTGACCAGCCCTCGCTGAGGAGGTCGAGGCATCAGCCTCGATTTTCCCCAGCAAGTCCAAGAAGACATGGTGGGGGTAGGTGGGAGTAGATGGGAGTGGTGGTAAATGGTAATAGTGGTCAGGGGGAGCTGCTGGAAGGTGACCATGGGTGGATAGAATAGAAAGGAGAGACAGATGGGAAAGGAAGTGAAAGTAGATTGATATTGGCACACAGTTATTCTTCTCTTTTGCTTGGAACTGTATTTTTATAGCTCAATTATAGCATTATGGTGAAAAAAGGTGCACAACCTTTGTTCTTATGCATGATTACTTGGGAATCGCCTCTCAGATCTCTTATTCAGAGGTCTGCAGTATATAGTTTTTATTGTCCAGCTTTGGCAAGAGTTTTCCCTATGGAGAAGGGAGGAGTGGATGGAAGCTGAAGTGAGTAGGAAATTGAAGGTGAAAGTAGTGAGGGACCTTTTGGAAGGAAACAAATAATTGATAGAAGAAGAGAGCAGAAGGCTTTGGAAGGGGTACTTTAGAGCATGTCATTTTGGAAGGGATGAGTGGATTGAAGGGAAGAGCAGATTGCCCACTTCAGCAAATTGAGTGATCCTGAGTGAATCACTTTATGTCAGCAAAACCTGGTGAGGTGACAAGACTATGGGCCTCATTACGAGTATGGAGGTAGCCATGCCGCTTTTAGCGGCATGGCTACCCCCATACCGGATACCGGGTCCGGATTCCTGGCATGGGGAAATACCGGGCCATTCCGACCTTGCAAGGCCCGGTATTCCCCCATTCCAGGAACACGGGCCCGGTACATCCCCATTCCCATGGGAATGGGGAGGAGGCTAACAACGGGCCTGTTAATGACGGGCCCGTTGTTAGCATCCTGGTCTGCTAACGGGTCCCACTAAGGACGCCTGGTTTTACCAGACGTCCTTAGTGGGACCCACGAGCAGACTTCGTAATGAGGCAGTGGGTGGTTAACGACACCGGCAGCTCTACCGGCGCCGTTAACCCTCTACCGCCTTCCTCATAATGAGGCCCTATGTCTAGCCAAACTCATACCCCTAAAACACACAATTCCAATAGTAGAAAAGTCCACTTAAAAAACATGGAACATTTGTTGAACTCATAACAGCCATTAACTACTCCACGCTAAGCTCCACAACCATGTGCCGTCCCCCCAGGGCCTTCAGTTAGTCATGCCAATAAAGCCCATTGCCTTAAATGTGTCACTGAGTGCAATCCTAACAAGCATCCTGTTCAGGCATTCAAGTACTCTTACGGATAAGTGTCTTTCCCCT
This sequence comes from Ambystoma mexicanum, assembly GCF_040938575.1. Taxonomy (NCBI): domain Eukaryota; kingdom Metazoa; phylum Chordata; class Amphibia; order Caudata; family Ambystomatidae; genus Ambystoma; species Ambystoma mexicanum. Next base: position 731,667,809 of record NC_090941.1, on the reverse strand, counting down.
GGTCCTAACAACAGAGTTTTGAATTCCGGCTGCGGCAGCTCTTAATACAGTCCGACAGTGTAAACGAAATGAAGGGTGCAAATGCATTGTTCCAGATCCGGAAAGACATTTTTTGCTGGATCATGGATCTGGGAAATGTGGCCTAGTGCCAACACTTTATTTATGGTACTCCTACACCCAGACTCAATGCAAAATCGGTCCACCCAAATCAAAATTCCTGGAGCTGGGCCTGCTGCAAACTGAACATGTATTGCAGTCATTGAAATGTGGAAGGAAATCTAAAGTACATTTATGAAGCTGATCATAAGTAGTAAGGATCAGGGAGGCATTCTGGCACGTTGAGGCTTGCACATGAAAAAGAGCCTGCCTGTCCCTAGTGTGTGCCGGTGTCAGAAAATAAATCCGCCCCTGGACAGAGTCTCCCCCCTGGCGATTCTGGTACAGAGTCTCCCCCATCAAGTGAGAAATTTAATTCAGCTTCAGAATCTCCACTTCAAAGGAGAGAGTTTATTTAGTTTATTCTTGTACATATTCTCCCCAGCTAGTGGGAGAGAATATTCTGCTACAGCGTCTCCCACATAAAAGAGGAATCTCAACAATGTTTCAAAACAGAAACTTTTCCAACGTTCTTCCGAAAAGTGTAGGGACACTGGTTTAAAAAATGCCAGATCGTAGAGGATTTAAAATGGGGGGAAATTTATTTACGGACATCAGTGATTTAAAATGGGGGGAAATTCATTTACGATCATGCAGTGAATATATTTCAGAATGAATTCTCCTGGGGGGACTTTATTTCACAATAAAGTCTTCTGGTAAGGTGGACATGCACAATACTGATAGTAGAGCAAAACACAGCAATGCCGGGATTACATTCTCTATCCCCGCATTCACTCTCTTTGTTAATAATGTTAATATCATGTGGACAATTTCCGAGCCAGCACCTTGCAATTTGCTATCTGAAAATGACCCTAATTTACACCCAAACCCCACCCTGGCAGGCCTATCATCTGGATAATATATGAAGAACATGTATGACTAATGGACACTATGACATCTGAATATAATCATATTGATTGATGCAATGTTGTATGAATTTTCGTCTGTAAGAATTCTTAAATTAAATCAAATCACATCTATTATTATTTTAGAATCAAGAGGAATGTTCATTTTAACTTAGTAAACATGTAAATACGTTTTGTAGATTTCTGAATGTAAGCAGAAAGAATTCTTAGTCATATAAACCGCATGATTACTTTTCATGCAAGGAGAAGAGCATGCTGGAAAACAGAGCTCTCAATGTTACAAGTGCCATGTGTGAGTCATTCATTCCAATGTTTTCATTGGAATTCTGGGACTAGTAGTATTAGCTTTCCCATTATAAATGTAGGACTACAAGTTTCAGAATTCCAAAAAATAAACAGGAGTGGAAGTGTTTGCCAGGCTTGGCATGGGGCAATTTGAGAGCTCTGGTAAAGCACACTCGCCAAACAATGAGCAACACATTTCCTCACCAGAGCTCAAATGATGAATTGGGTTGCCTTATAATAATGATGTATTTCTAATATACCGCTATCCACTCATTCATCGCAGAGCACTGAAATAACTGAAGACATTATTATCCCACAGAGTGGTACTCAATTTGTACCTACCACAGCAGGCTGCGCACAGATATCAGGGGCGAGCACTTAGCTCGCTGTGCTATCTAACCAACTACATCTCACCAAAGCGAGCTTGCTGATCTTCGGTCATCACAGAATGTGTATGGTTATCTTTATTAATGTGACATGCCTCTGGGCTATCTATGCATGCGATATTTTATTAACCCGGGTGTATGGATCCGGTTTTATTTGGCTTCATAATTGCATAATTAAGGACGTCTTTCCAAGCGATAGCCATTAAACCTGGCACTACTGCCAGACTTAATATGGCAATAACCGCCGAGCCGGTGGGCCATCACCACCTAAGGTAATGCCCCCGGCGCCAAAAGTGCGCGAGGGCCTTAACATGGGAGCTGGGGGAATTACCTTTAGGTGGTAATGGCCTGCCGGTGAGGTGAGTATTGCCATTAGTATTCTTGGGTCTGTAGCCCCGAAATAATAATATCGTAGCGAAACCTTTTCAAGCGGCATTTCTTTTGCCATTTCAAAAGGCTGTCACAGCAGTAGTATGCGTTAGTTCTAGGAACACTAGAACACGCGTAATACTTCATTACTAAGGAGGACCAGGGCGCCATTTTGGGCCAATTTGCTCCGTAGTAATAAATGGGAGGAATTTTTTGCACGTGTAAGGCAGTATGTGAAATGGAGTAATGTGTATTTTCACAGATTGGCTTACACGTGCAGAATGCATTGTACGTGTGAAAGCATTCACCCAGAGTCGGCGAATCGTCAGCTGTAGTTGGAGACCACTTGTTAGGTCACCCTCCAGCCTGGCTACAATAACCAAGAGTTTTCTCATTCATTGCTTTTGTCTTGGTTGTAATGTATGGACTATATGCTTATCACTTGTCACTATAGGTGGTGGTTTCACAGTGTTTCTTTAAAAACACTTTCCTATTTTGCAATTTATCTTGCTATAAACAGTTGCTTGAGGAAAAGTTAAGACTAATAATTAACCTCCTTGCAAACTCTGTTCTTGTGAATGAATTTTTTGTATTTTCCGATTGTGTTTTTTTCAACAAATACTTATTTCCCCAAAAAAACTATTGATGCATGATTATTAAATGCATCCAGCAGCTAAAATAAATTTAAAAAGCTGATTGATTAAAATCTATTTGTGTGTGAAACTTGTTTTGATGCATTTTCACATTCAAAGTGTTTTCTGTATCTATCTTGACATAATAGAAACGACCTAGGCCTACTCAAGTCAAACAGTAGTCCCCGGAAAACATTATACGCCAGAACAGCCCCCATTGTTGATCTAGTATTTCCAGCCCAATGTTGTGCCGTAGTCGGGCCATCCCTCCAGTTACCAGTAGTTGGAGAAATGGCAGCGTGCGAAGTTAGGTTTCAAAACAACAGTGCATCTGGCGCGTGATGCACGCAAGTGCGTCCACGTGATTACACTGTGGTATGGCTTGGAAACAAGCCAATCCACATAAGTGTATCCCGTGATTTTGCACGCCAGGTACTAATGACATTTGTTCACATGACGCTTAGCCATAATCATTCTTGGTTTCACAACTTGAACCCGGCACAGCAATCATGAGATGTGGACGTTTCACCGAATTGGGTGACGTTTCTGCTCCAAGTGTACTTTGCTCAAAAAGCATAAGGACAGTATTGTCAATCCGCCAGAGAGAAGATTTTCTTCCAGTCACAGATAGATATTCCACCTGCGCCAATCTGCCCCCTTTTTTCCCCTTTGGTATCATGGATGAGGACATTGACACGTGCCCTTGTAACCTGTAGGAGCGACCAGTGGGAAAAAGGGCCTGTAAGGTGACTGAAAGTGTTCCTTAGCCATCCAAGTGTGATCCCATCAGCGCCATTATAACGAGTACAACAGTAAGCAATTGGCTCTGCCCAGGGGGTTGTTCACAATTGTCTTTCTTTCCATGTCTCAGTGTGTGCTGACTAGGGCCAACAAACGAATTCCCTTAAAACGAGCATTGGGAAAGCCAACAGGTTTGCATTTGCCAGGCCCTGCCATAATGGAAATAATATGCCATTAGATGGCAGCAGCTTGAAAACTGTGTGAGTACCTGGGCAAATGATGTCAGTACCTGGCAAATGACTATCTAATACCACAGGTCAAAACTATTAGCTTTGATAATGCTTGTTTTAAACAGGACTTGAGTGCAAAGAACAGATGCAAGGACACACATATTGCTTATAAATTAAGTGGCTGAAGGCATACTTGGTTTACAACATTTTTTTACACCAGTAAATCATTTACAGCTACAATTAAGCCATTAACTCTCAAATGACCTCGTGGCAATAACAGTGGCAGAAAGTTTGATGTTACTGTGGGACCGAGATAGATCAAGGAGATCCCAGGATGGTGTGTTTTGGGTGGTAGGGGTGGGTTGTGAGTGGGAATGGCCAAAGGTATTTGCAAGGCCATGGGCGGTCAATGGGTGTGTAAAAACCGAAGCAGCACCCATTAGCTGTTTCCCTCCTAACAGGCCACTGCCCTCCTATCTGTACATCACTGCAATCAGTTTGGCTCATGGATGGCACTAACGCACTAATATAGCAAATCTAAAAACTACTAAGTGACTGGTACATGCATAGCTAACGGTTGAAGATGTAACCCAGTGCCCATTAACGGCCAGTACAGGTCGAGTCACCACACTTTTATATATTTAATTATCGAAGTTTCATAAGGCCCCCAAAACGGGCAAACCTGTCAACAATGTCATGTTGTCATTTTTTAAACACAATCAAAAACATGTATTTCAATGATTTATTAATTAGATTAACGGTAAATCATGTCCTTTAACTTCAACGCAAGATAGTTACCAAGGAACAAAAGATAAACATCAACAGTACATTTCAAAGAATGAATATTTGGCTGCAGTGTTCCTGACGGATGTCCCGCAGTGCATGCCAATGAGTGGAGTGGGCGGAGAGCCGCCATTTAGCGGAGCTGAAACTGCTGTCTATCTAATTGCAAACAAAAGCCCTTGGACAACACTTGCAAATCGTGTTTACCGAGCCTCCTAGAGTGCGGAACATCAAAGCGACGACACGAGTTCCGAGGGGGGGTTTCATTCCGGAGCACCAGAGCAATGTACACAGACATCACTTCGAGTGGGAGGCGAGCGGTGCCAGCAGCCCACGTTCAGTGGCGTCCTCTTATCTGAGGGCACGCCTCTGTAAAAACCACGGAAAAAATATCAGCAGTGTGAGTGTGTCTGCACACAAAAGCGCAAGGCAAAGGCCCGAGTGGCGCGTGCTGCTAACTAGTGGAGGACATTACCTATAGACCTGCACTGGTGACCTGCCTTTAAACTTTGCCACACGCCTTTGGATAGGTGAAGGTGTCATTGATTAGCAGCTTATTTTGTGAGATAAGCAAACGTGCGTGAAGCATGTCAACCATAACATTGGCTGGCTCCTAATTTCCTGCTATATAAGTTAACATATTAATGTTGAAAAACAAAATTGTGGTGTGCCGGTGTGGTGAGGCGCTGGGTTAGAACTAAATTTGAGAAGACAAACTAAAGTCAATGAGACCCTTACAAACCAAATAAGATTGGGTTGCTGCACGAAAGAGGGACCAGCAGTCACCTCATAAACTGCTAATAGATACAAACACTTGAAATTGTCACCTCTAAATGATTGCGCAGCCCTGAGCAAATGGTAAATGTCCTATTCAAATTGAGTGTGTAACTGGACAACAGATACGGTGAAACAAAGAGTCCAAAGCAAGTAGATTCTTCAGTCAAAATACGCTGTCGAAACAGATTTTATGAAATGATGCAAAAACAAGACTGCCGACACGTGTTTCGACCCAGAACAACGGGTCCTTTTCAAGGCAAGACGTATGTTATTCAAACTGCGTTGGAAAACCCAAAGCCCTCCTGGGGGGGCAGATATATGGGCCAATTCTAAAGTAGTTGATTCTCCTCAAGAAAATAAACGGCAAATAACTGAAGCAGTCTCTGTTACTGATACAGTGTGGTACATTCCCAGAACATGGGAGTTTGTTCAAACGTTGCAACTGTGAGTTCAGGGGCTGGTTCCCCACTGTGGCCAAAGTCCAAACATATTAATGTTGCCCTTACATTGTGGGAGCACCTCTAGGCTACCAGCTGTACATTTTTATGGAGTCCCATGATTGTGTACGGTAAGACTCTTTAACCCTCATTGCAAGTTTCCCACATAAATGCCAGTAATTCTCGTTTCCGGCAGGGCGACTGCCAGAATTACTGGTACATTACAAACGGTAATAGTGGCACCCCGGAATTACCGGCGTTGACAGAAATGTGCCAGTGTTTATGGCAGAAATGTTCCGGAAATACTGATACTGGCACCAAAACTGTTGTAATCACAGGCGCCAGTGTTTCCTATGCTGAAATTACCAGCACCAGAATTACCCGCACAGGAAATAACGTCATCACAAGAACAGGAAGCTCACCAGCAGTCATTTAAACACTCAATCCACTTTAAATCCCCAACTTCCTGCTGCCATCCACATCTGAAAGTGCTGACATGCCTGGGAGTGGCAATTCGTGAGTCCCGGATGTCCGGTTTCGTAAGCTGAAGTTCGCAGAGCCGGAGCTGGCTCAGTCATGAGACACAGTCGTTATGTATGCCAATGCCCTCTTTAGGGCTGGCAACTGCAGCACCAGAGAGAGAAGGAGGACAGCCATCTGGCAGGAGGAGGCCGACAAGGTCACAGCCATGGGACTATACCACGCACACCATGGGACTGCCACAAGCGGTGGGATGACTTGCTGCTGAGGGTTCGAAACCTCCTGGCCATTCATAGGAGGGAATCTGCTGCCACAGGAGGACCCTCATGCGCTGGGAGGAGATGTGCAGCTCCATCTTGCATATGGTGGGCACGTTGGAAGTCAGGCTAGCCGTGGCAGGAGCTGGGACCAAAGGAGATGGTGGCAAGTTCAACAAACACCATGGAAATGCAAATGTTGAGTCCCAATTCATGCATCACCAGGCAGAGAAAACCAAATGGGCAAGGGAACAGGTCCAACACATGTCAGTTATAGCAAATGGGCCCATCATACACACATTCCAGGTGTTGCGGGCAGTTGTAGCCATGCACAAGTACTGTAGCCAAAATGCACAACCCCACACATGGACACATAATGAGCACCATATGTGCCAAGGGAGAACAGGATCGGAATCATAGGCTCACCGCACACACAATAAGCCACCTTGGCAGCCCAACAGTCAAAGTGCACTGCCACAGCCCACATGTAGTAGCACACATTGGAGCAAACAGACCAAAGAAACAGCATGACAAGAGCAGGACACACACAATGTAGCATGAGTGTAATTCAGGCCTGCAGATGTGACTCCCAGAAGACTAAATGCATGCCCATCTCACCCCAACAAGCACATCCTCTGACAGCGGCACGCCTGGACCCTCATCAGGCCCAGCACGTGCAGGCAAACCTGTGAAGGCCGCACCACCACCAGCTCCTGCAGCGCAAGTACCACCACCAGCTGTGCCACCATCACTGCCAGCTGTGCCACCACCACTGCCATTTGCCACCAGAAACACACCTGTGGCCATTGGCCCCTCTGTCCCTCCTGTTCCCTCCACACCACCATGTGCACACCAGCCACCAGGCCATCGTGGCCAGAACATCCCTGAGGAGGAGGAGGCTGATGACCACACCCCCTACCAGAGCCCGTCCTTCAGCCAGGCAAGACTGCACAACCTCCCTCCTCCACCCATATCGAGCTTCCGGGACAAGGATGAGCAGCTTACATCGACACCTCGGCTAGCCAAGAGCCCTGTTATAAAGAGGCAGTGCAAATTACACTTGGCATAACACTTTGTGTGACTTTGGGGTGTTTGGGAATGGGCGTGTTTGTGGTGTGTGGTGGAGGGTGTGTGTGGAAAGCTGTGGAGGGGCACAGGTTGTTGGATTTTGATTTTTTTCTTCAATACATTTAGTTTTCACTAGAAGCAAAAAATGGACATTGCTTATTTTGGTAAAAGTATTTATTGTGTGTGCGCATCATATGCAGTAAGGTGCAAGGGAAGCGTAGAGTGAAAGGGGTACTCAGAAAAAGTTATCTATGAGTTCTTTGACGGGCCATGTGCCCATCCCTGGCCTCCGTGCCCATGTGCATGGGCCCGACTGGTGCTGCATCATCATCCCCTGGCAGAGAAAAGTCCAGATCTGGGGGCAGTGGTATGTTGCATTTGATGCAGATATTATGCAACATTGGACAGGCCAGCACTATCTACCCCACCTTCTCTGGCATGCACATGAGCGCACCACCAGACTGGTGTACGAATTTGAAATGTGCCTTCCAAAGTCAGAAGGTCCGCTCAATGGTCACTGCGGTCCTCATATGCGCCCCGTTGTATACCATTTCCTCCTGCATCTGGGAATCCCTCAGAGAGGTCTTCAGCCATGGAAGTAGTGGTATCCTCAGTCACCTGCAAGGGGTAAGGACACATATGTGAGTAATGATGCTCGGCAGTGTTCTTGCCTGTGACCGTGGAGTCTCAATGGTCAGTCTGTGCATGCAAGTCCCATGTCTCAACCGGGACATACATCTCATGACCAAATGTCATGACCCCTTATAAGCTCTGGTCTTGGTTGCGCCGCAGAGGGAGTATTAGGTGCAGTGTCCTTATGCCTTATTCCTCATCCAAGATGGCCGCTGTATTGCCTCCCTCTCTGACTCGTACCTACTTTCCAGTCTGGATGGAATCCATTGCTCGACGCTCATCGAGCCTGCCTTATCAACAGTCGGAAACAGAGAAGCTTTGCGTCGCTACTCCTTACACTGACGCTCCGAAGTTCGAACCTAGGTATTCTTTGTTAGTTTCTACTAGAAGCCTTCCGAAACTTCACTGGTTTACTTTGCGAACCTCGCACTGATTCTTTCTTACTTGCTTCCAATAATTACCTTCCTAAATCAAGGCGAGATTGCACGGACATCTCCGGCGCTTACCTGCCTTCCCTCTCTTGCAGTCGAACCCTTAGCGGACACGAAGATCTTTCTAGCTCGGTAAGTCCTTTGCCAAGTCCCGTCACCCTTCTTTGTGCTACCAGATGAACTTACTGTGTTCCTCTTTCTTTAGCTACAGGGTCCTCTTTCAAATCCACACTACCAATCTGGGGTTCTCTGCAGGGTTTAAGACAGCTATGGACAAGGATACATGTTACACCATTTTCTTCCTTACATTCAACCTTACCGCCACCTCTTTCACTTCGGTAACCTGTTCTTACTTCTCCTTCAGCCATTGTCAGGGAAGACCGCAGCTGAGAACAACCCATACTCCGTCTCTCTTACGAGCACTACCTGCTTGTTTCCTGGCCACCAGAAAACAACGCACCCGATTCCTGTTTCCCCGGCATAACACAACGGAACCCAACTCCAGTTCTCAGGGTTTTTTACCCCACAGGGTTTCCCTGAGGCCTCTCCTCCTCTTGTACTTATTTCAACAGGTCAGAGGACTCGGGGATTCGGGGGGAACTTCTCACATTCGACTGCTGCCTTTGATCCAGGTTAGTGGGTGAAAACGAATACTTATTGGTGAAATCGTATTTCCGCATGACAGATAGCGACAACACATTAGCCGACAGGATGGATCAAATGTAGCACCTTATGCAAGCTATGCAGCCCCTAATGCATGAGGTACAAAACCTCAAACAGGAGAGCACTTTTTTAAAACAATTTTTATTATTTTAAACAAACAACACTTCCAACATTACAACCATTTAGGACATACATGATTAATGTTAAGTCATTACATTATTTAATGCTCTCTTCCGTCCTCCCCCCTCCCCAAAAACTTGAGCCGTCGTATCCGTGTCATCTACCTGAGCATTTTCAGGTGTCTCAATTATCATCACCTCATCCCCGACTTCCGTTTCATGATTCACCTGGTGGGGGTTTGCCATCGTGGTCACCAGTTGTCTCCAGGTATCAGGGGGCCTACCTCTTCCTCCTCCTTCTAGTGACTGCTTCATACCAGACCGCAGTTTCTGCTTCCGCCCATTTCATGAGGTCTGCCCACCACATCTCCACTCGAGGCCGGTGGGCCGCTTTCCAGCACATTGCAATTCTGCGCTTGGCCAAGATATAGGCCAGGTCCTTCACCTTGCTAATATGTTTTAGATTACGTGGCCTAGGGAAACTCCCAAGCATACATGCCCAGGCAGACCCCTCTTAAAGCACCACCCCCCAGCTGGCCATTCTTGTCTTCAGTTCTACCCAGAATCTCTTCACCTCTGGGCAAGCCCAGAACATATGCAACAGCCCTGCCTCCTCCTCCCCGCACCTGAAGCATTTCTGTATAGCCGAGCCGCCAAACCTGGCTATTCAAGTAAGCTCTGTGGGTGACATATAGCTGGATTTGCTGGAGTCTTGCATTCCGGGACACCTTCTTATGGTACCTTTGGGCTCTATCCCATTGTCCCTCTGTCATGGGTTCACCCACCTCCCCCTCCCAGTCAAGCCTCAGTTGGAGCAGCTCCTTCCCCGCCTTCGCACTCAGGAGCTCATATATCCGAGAAATTTCGTGCCCGCCCTCTGAGACATTGTACATCATTTCTAAGGTGGCATCAAGTTCTTCTGCAAGTACTGTTTCAGGCCACCTTTCCCTCACCCGTTTCATGATCCTGGTGTAAGTGATATACCTTGGGAATGCCAATGCCTCCCCCTCCTGCCATATGTCTCCAAGGGTGGCCATGCCCACCGGTTCCCAGTATCTGCGGACCCCTTTGATCAGTTGGGAGTCTTCCCCACATAACACCACCAACGGGACCTGCTGAGAGAGCGGGTCTGGGTCCCCTACAGTTCTCCATGCTCGGCACCAGACCTCCCAGCCCAGCACCAAGAGTCTCCCCATCTCCGCCACTTTTGTTTTATGCTGCCACACTCTCTCTTTTAGGAAGTATGGGGAAGAGTCACCTGTACAAGCCTGGCTTCTGCAGAGTCCTCTGCAGACAACCACCTAGCTACATATAATAGCTGTCCCGCCAAGTAATACAATTCAAAATTCGGCAAGTTTATGCCCCCCTTATCACACGAGTTTTGTAGTTTCCACAGGGCCACCCTGTTCCTAGAATTGTGCCATATGAAGCCCCTGCACAGGCTATGGAGTCTAACAAAGAAGCGCGTGGGGATCAAGAACGGGACATTTACAAAAAAATGTAACAGTCTGGGTAAAACCACCATTTTGAGCAACGCTGCTCTTCCCATCATGGCAAGGGGTAATCTGGACCAAAACAACATGCTATTTTTCATACCTTTGACAGCTTTCTCTGCGTAGTGTTTGTGCTCTACCTCTATCTTGTGGTATGTGTTTATGCCGAGATATCTAAACGTCTCGGTTTGCCAGGGTATCTGCAGAATGGGCAGTTTCTCCAGTGGAATACTTTTGTACCTCCCCAAGGGGAACACGCTGGACTTCCTGGGGTTTACCGATATGCCAGAGAGGACGGCATAGCGGTCCATCACCTCCAGCACATATTGCAGATTCTCTTCCGGGAAGCGCAGGTAGAGGAGTATGTCATCTGCGAACAGTGATATCAAGTGTGTATTTCCTGTCGTACGTCTCCCCACCTCTCCGTATTGTTGCCTAAGGCAAATTGCCAACGGCTCCAACGCAAGAATATATAACATGGGCGACCAATGGCATCCCTGTCTAGTCCCCCTACTGAGTTGCCTCTTGTCTGAAATTATAGTGCCTGTTTTGACCCTTGCGATCGTGGAGCTATATAACATCTTGACCCATCTAATATACCCCGGCCCTATCCCATACCCTTTCAGGTTCACCATCAGCCATGGCCATCTCACTGAGTCGACGGCCTTGACCGCATCCAGCGACACAATGGCCAGCTTGCCCGGGTCTCTCTCAGTTTGAACGATAAAATGGTGTAGCCTCCTATGGTTGTCTGTAATGTTTCTGCCGGGGACATAGCCCGTTTGGTGCGGGTGTATCAATTTGCCAATTACTTGCTTAAGCCTATTGGCAAGCACCGCTGTGAGTATTTTGCTATCTTGATTAAGCATCGATAAGGGCCTATAGGACCCACAGTCCACATACGGCTTGCCCGGTTTCAGAAGCAGGATGATCACTGCCTCTCAGAGGGATTCCGGCAGCTCCCATTGTTCGTAGGCCTCATTGAACATGGCCCGCAGCAGCTGGAGTAGCTCCTGCTTATACGCTTTATAGAATTCGCTGGGTAACCCATCTGACCCGGGTGCTTTACACGTGGGCAGGTGTTGGATCACCTCCTCCAGTTCGTCTGAGGTGATTGGGGCCTCCGGATCTGCTCGTTCTAAGTCGTCCAAGGTGGGCAGCCCTATATCTTCTATTGTATCCAGAATTTCTTGACCCACATCTCCGCCTGTGTCCTCATACAAGTGTTTATAATATATGAGGAACTCCTCGTTTACTCCTTCCTGGGTGTTACGGATCTGGCCTTCCGCATCCCTGACTTCTCTAATCACCAGCCGGGGTGTCTCATTTTTGTATAACCAGGCCAGTAGTCTGCTCGGCTTGTCTCCCCCGCATGTTGTCTCTCTGTGTATTTCTTATAATTTAGCTTACATAGTCTGTCCCAGAGTTCGCTGCTAGCCTTTTGTAGATCTCTTATCTTAGCGAAGTCCGCTCGGGTGGTCCACTCCCTTTGCATCAAGTCTTCTAACTCTCTTTCCGTTTCCTGCAATTCTCGTTCTATACCCCCTTGGAGCCCCTTGGATTTTGATATAGCTACCCCACGCACCACCACCTTAAATGCCTCCCATACTGTTCCCATAGATCGTACGCTGCCAGTATTAATGTCAAAATATTCCTCGATGGCCTCCCTCAGGTCCTCACGGAATCCCGGGTCCTGTAGGGCCTCAGTGTCACGCTCACCTGATTCCCACGGAGGCGCAGGTCTGGCTTCGAGTGCTGATGCTTCTTCAATGGTGAAGCGCAGGACTCTGAAGATGGACAGGAAGGGCCCCTCTACTCTGGCTTTCCTGGCTTGCAGGAATATTCCCATGTGCGTGAAAAGGGAGTATTACCTACTGACGGAATAATGCTCAAGCCTCCCACTCCCTTCCAACCCTCCACGATACCCTTCCACGATTCCCCGTGAAGTCTCACCTTAGGGTCTGGAAGGATGAGTTCTCCATCCTGCTTCTGATGCAGGGGCGCGTTGAAACCCAGTTACTTCACTGGATTGAGGTTTGATGGGAGTTCAAAATAAGCTTGACTATTCAGGTGAGGCGCTGTAAGAGTTCTGTTGCAAGTTCAAAAGTTTAAGCTTAATAATAATGTTCATTGTCTTATTGCAGCGAGCGCTAACGCTTATGTCTTTTTCCCCTTAGGGGCCGGGGTTCGGAATGCCGGAGATATGGCGCCGACCCGAAGTGAAACGTGCAGTTCCAGTAAATGACAGGTAAGTTCTGGATGAGAGTTCGGGTAATGTCTTTGCATTCGCTCATTCAATGTCTTTGTCTTTTTTCCCCATAGGGGCCGGGGTCCGGAATGCCTGGAAGCGGCAGGACCCGAAATGCAATGGGAATGACCCAACAGGTAAGTCTTAGAAGGAAACTGAGCATTTCCTATTCCCTTCCTTCTCACACCTTGTGTTCTTGTCTTTTTCTCTCTAGGCTCTGGGAAGTGGCTGCGGATCCAGATGATCGCTGCTGAAGATGGAGGTGCCCAGGAAAGGTGAGTGAAATGCAGCGCTGCAGCGATCGAAGCAAAATGCTTTTAAAATGATGTCTTCCCTTTAAGGATCGTCGGTGTGATGTCTCCGTGATGCAGCTTTAGCAGGTAAGGTCTTCTTTCTCCCTAATTCTCTCTTATCTCCCTTTGCAGGTGACCCAGGATGCTGACAGGCGTGGCTGAAGTCCAGATGCAGGAGCTGACATGGTGAGCGTCCAGCTGCGAGGAGCAGAACAACGCGAAGCGTGAGTTGCTGATCGGGCGTGGTTTAAATAGCTTTGGAAGAAGTTCCAGGTATGTATCCTTCCACTGATCAGGTATGTATCCTTCCCTGACCACACCCAGGTGGAAAGTAGTCCCACAGGTAAAGTAGTTCCATTCTGGCCTCAAGAGGGCCTGGATGTAGCAGCATGGTCTGCATCAGGTAGGTGCACATTAAAACACTTGAACACATGTCTAGCTTTATGAGCCTGGCGCCTAAGGCACCAGGACAGGGGTCCAACATGAGCCTGGCGCCTAAGGCGCCAGGACTGTGTCCAAAGGGCCCCAGCTTGGGCCCGTTGGCACTTCCCTGGGGGGAATGATGCCTGCCTCTGGGGTTGCTGGGTCGGACCTGGCTCCTTGGAGGTAGGCATCATGACAGTACCCCCCTCAAGACCCCTCTCAAGGGGTTTTGGCTTGTTCGAAAATCTCTGGTGGAACCTTTGTACTAATCGAGGTGCGTGAACATGGTTACTAGGCTCCCACGATCTCTCCTGAGGTCCATATCCCTTCCAATCAACTAGAAAGAAGAGTTTTGGCTTTAACACCTTGGAGTCTAAAATGTCTTTAACTTCGAATTCTAATTCCCCTTCAATTTGAACTAGGTCTGGAGGCTTGGACAATCGGGTCCCTGGTTGTACTGGCTTCAAAAGTGATGCATGAAAAACTGGATGAATACGCATGTTAGACGGTAAATCCAGTTTAAAGGCCACGGGATTGATTATAGCCTTGATGGGATAAGGTCCTTTGAATCTGGGATTGAAGGTTCGCGGGCCCTTGAGGGGTAAATGTTTCGTTGCTAGCCATACCTGGTCTCCTACTTGGTAAGGAGGAGTCTTACTTCGGTGCAAATCAGCGTTTTCCAGGGTCAGAGGTGGATCTAGGTCAGAGGTCCGAGGATGGGGACCATACAAAGTATAAAAAGGAGTTTGTCCGGTTCCAGAATGCACTGAATTGTTGTATGCATATTCTGCGATCCAAAGGATGTCTTTCCAATTTAACTCGGATTGGTGTAACATGCACGAAGATATTGCTCGAGAGTCTGATTGGTTCTCTCGGTTTGTCCGTCGGTCTGAGGGTGGTGGCTGGTGGATAACCGCACATCTATTTGTGCTAGTTGGCAACACTTCTTCCAAAAATGGGAGATAAATTGACTTCCACGATCCGAGACTAATATGGAAGGGAAACCATGCATGCAAACTACATTCTCCAGAAATTCCTTGGCCAAGGTGGAAGCTGAAGGCAAACCTTTTAAAAGGGATAAAGTGGCCCATTTTGGAGAATAGATCCACAATTACAAGGATAGTGTTGTAACCAGCACAAGGAGGCAGGTCAGTTATAAAGTCCATTGACAAGGTGTGCCATGGTGCCGGTGGAATATCCAAGGGTTGAAGTAGGCCGGCTGGCCCTTTCTTTTGACCCTTGTTTTGGGCGCAAATTCCGCAAGACAATACAAAAGACTTTATGTCCTTTCTCCAAGAAGGCCACCAGAAGTGGCGTTTGATTTTTTCCTCCGTTTTAGCGATACCAGGGTGTCCTTCCATTAATGATTCATGATGATGGGCAATAACAAGTTCTTGCAATTCTTTACTTAGCAGAAACAACCGCTCCTGGAAGTAGGGTAAATCATCCTTAACGGTGTAATGAGGACCCTTTTGACTCCATTCCAGAAAGGCTGAAGAGTCTAGAAGTTGTTTTACTTGCGTTTGGATGTCCTCAATAGTTTGCAATGAAGTTAGGCCTAAGATTCTTTGTTCAGGTATGATTGGCACAGGTTCTCAACTCAAATTGGGTTCTTCCATGCCAATCCGGGATAAGGCGTCCGCTTTACCATTCTTGCAGCCAGGGCGATAGGTAATTACAAAATCAAATTCCGCAAAGAATAGAGCCCATCGGAGTTGTTGTGAAGATTGAGCTTTGACCATCTTTAAATACTGTAAATTTCTGTGGTGCGTAATTACGGTGATGGTGTGTCTTGCCCCGAGAAGGTAGTGACGCCAAGCCTTGAAAGCAGATTTAATAGCCAGTAACTCTTTGTCGGTAATTGCGTAGTTGATTTCAGGAGGAGAAAATTTCCTGGACCAAAAGGCCACAGGGTGTAGTTGGTTAGTTTCTGGGTCTCTTTGCGACAGGACAGCTCCCATGGCCGAACTGGATGCGTCGGTTTCCACAATGTAAGGGAGATCTGGGTGCGGGTGCTTCAATACAGGTGCAAAGGTGAATTTGGTTTTCAGGTCCTGAAAGGCTTGGTCGGCCTCAAGAGTCCATTCAAAGCGTTTGTTTTTCTTTAGGAGAGCTGTGATGGGTTGGACTGTTCGGGAAAATTCCGGGATGAATTTTCGAGAGAAATTGGCGAAGCCGAGCATGCTCTGAACTCCCTTCACCGAGCTAGGAAATGGCCATTTGAGGATGGCGTCCACCTTTCGCGAGTCCATTCGGACTCCTTGAGGTGTCAGGATGAATCCGAGAAACTTAACTTCTGTGGTATGAAAAATGCATTTTTCGAGCTTTGCAAATAGTCTGTGCTGGTTCAATTTCTCAATAACTGCCCTAACATGTTTTCTGTGATCGGATTCTGAAGAAGAGTACACCAGGATGTCGCCAATGTAAACAATGACACAGACATCGATAAGTTCCCAAAGAACATCATTCATAAAGTACTGAAAGGCGGCAGGTGCATTGCAGAAACCGAAGGGCAACACCTGATATTCGAAGAGCCCAAATTTGGTGCGGAATGCAGTCTTCCATTCGTCGACTTCTTTTATACGCACCAGGTGATAAGCTCCTCGGAGATCTAACTTGGTGTACACACAAGCGTCTTTCACCTGGTCGATAAGCTCAGGGATCAGGGGCAGAGGATAACGATTCTTAATCATTATTTGATTTAGGGCGCGATAGTCTATACATGTTCTAAGGTTGCCCTCTTTTTTCGGCACGAAGAACAGAGCTGAGGAGACAGGAGACTTGGACGGGCGTATAAAACCATTGGCTAGGTACTGATCTAAATACTGACGCAAATGCAAGTTCTCAAGTTCCTTAAGAGCATAAATCCTACTACAAGGTAGGTGAGCATTGGGTACCAGATCGATTTGGCAATCATAAGACCGATGCGGAGGTAACGTGTTCGCCTGTTCCTTCTGAAAAACGTCTTGGAATTCTTGGTATTCTGACGGTAGCTGTACAGGGGTGGAAGTTGCTGAGGCTAGACCCATAACTGGATTTCTTGGATAACAAGTTGGTTCACAATCAGGAAAACTTATTTTCTTTGCTCGCCAGTCAATTCTGGGATTATGTGTTTCTAACCAAGGAATTCCAAGAATTACTTGAAATTGTGGGGCCTTGATCACATCAAACACGATTGCTTCCCGATGTCCATCCTGACCCACCAGTGTCATTTCAACAGTGGAATGCGTTACAGGCCCTGAGGCTGTTTCGGTTCCATCTACTGTAGTAATGACATCTTGGGTTACTTTCGGGCAGAGAGAGAGCTTAATCCTGGAAGCCAATTCACGGTCTATGTAATTTCCAATAGCTCCACTGTCGATGTACGCTTTTATAGCATGCAACTGCTGAGGCTGTTTTGGATACACGAGCACCATTGGCATGACAAAATGCAAGGTCAAAGAGTTTGTTTTCAAGCTCGGCAAGCGGACCCCTACGCTTGTCGGGCTAGGTCGTTTCCCGAATCAGGTGTCAATAAATCGTTATCAGTGGCTCCAACCACCTTCTTAAGTGGTTTAACCGGACAATTTCGAAGAAAGTGACCGGAAGTCCCGCAATACAGACAAAGTTGCATTTGCCGCCTTCTCTCTCGTTCCTTCTGCGTTAATGGTCCTTTAACACCGCCGATTTGCATAGGTTCGGATACATCGGTACTCTTGGAGTTAGCGTGGGTTTTGATCGGTACTCGGGTTTCGTACTTGAACCGATCTGCTTTTCTATTTTGAAGTCTGTGATCAAGTTGAAAAACCAAGTCTATGTAGTCTGCGCAGACCTGGGTTGGATCTACTATCTGAGCTAGAACATCCTTAAGCTCTCCGCGCAGGCCTCAATGAAACAATGTGATCGTAGGACAGGAGATCCTGATTATCTTGTCGTAAGGATAGCAGTTCGTTATCAAGGGCCTGTCCTTGAGAGTGTCGAGCAAACAGTCTTTCCATGCTGGCCTGGAAGCCCTGAAAATCCTGGAGAATGGGATCATCCTGATTTACCAATGGAATAGACCAATCGGCAGCACTGCCACTGAGGTAAGATAGTATAAAGGCTACCTTGGTCTGGTCGTTAGGGAAGGCCCCGGGTCTGCATAGAAAGTGTAAACGACATTGGTTCATAAAAACGGCATATTTCTTGGGATCCCCCGCAAAACGTTCAGGCGGGGCCAAAGGCATGTGTCCAGGTAGATTGATTTGTACCGGGTTATTCAAACCCATTGATGTGGAAGTACCTCCGGAATTAGGTAAAGGAGTGTGCCCTGCCTGGGCCTGCAATAACCTTTTGGCCAGGTCATCTGTTCTTTCCTTGGATAGGATCAGTTCTCTTTTGAGAGCGTTAGTCTCCTGGCGGGCTGAGTGCACTTCTGCCCGTAATTCCCCTAAAAGCTGGGCCAGCTGATCTGTTTCGGAAGTCTCCATAGCGCCCGGGTGGGAAATTGTGGGTAGGCTTCGCGTTCTGTCACGCTCACCTGATTCCCACGGAGGCGCAGGTCTGGCTTCGAGTGCTGATGCTTCTTCAATGGTGAAGCGCAGGACTCTGAAGATGGACAGGAAGGGCCCCTCTACTCTGGCTTTCTGGCTCGCAGGAATATTCCCCTGTGCGTGAAAAGGGAGTATTACCTACTGACGGAATAATGCTCAAGCCTCCCACTCCCTTCCAACCCTCCACGATACCCTTCCACGATTCCCCGTGAAGTCTCACCTTAGGGTCTGGAAGGATGAGTTCTCCATCCTGCTTCTGATGCAGGGGCGCGTTGAAACCCAGTTACTTCACTGGATTGAGGTTTGATGGGAGTTCAAAATAAGCTTGACTATTCAGGTGAGGCGCTGTAAGAGTTCTGTTGCAAGTTCAAAAGTTCAAGCTTAATAATAATGTTCATTGTCTTATTGCAGCAAGCGCTAACGCTTATGTCTTTTTCCCCTTAGGGGCCGGGGTTCGGAATGCCGGAGATATGGCGCCGACCCGAAGTGAAACGTGCAGTTCCAGTAAATGACAGGTAAGTTCTGGATGAGCGTTCGGGTAATGTCTTTGCATTTGCTCATTCAATGTCTTTGTCTTTTTTCCCCATAGGGGCCAGGGTCCGTAATGCCAGGAAGCGGCAGGACCCGAAATGAAATGGGAATGACCCAACAGTTAAGTCTTAGAAGGAAACTGAGCTTGTCCTATTCCCTTCCTTCTCTCACCTTGTGTTCTTGTCTTTTTCTCTCTAGGCTCTGGGAAGTGGCTGCAGATCCAGATGATCGCTGCTGAAGATGGAGGTGCCCAGGAAAGGTGAGTGAAATGCAGCGCTGCAGCGATCAAAGCGAAATGCTTTTAAAATGATGTCTTCCCTTTCAGGATCGTCGGTGTGATGTCTCTGTGATGCAGCTTTAGCAGGTAAGGTCTTCTTTCTCCCCAATTCTCTCTTATCTCCCTTTGCAGGTGACCCAGGATGCTGACAGGCGTGGCTGAAGTCCAGATGCAGGAGCTGACACGGTGATCGTCCAGCCTCGAGGAGCAGAACAACGCAAAGTGTGAGTTGCTGATCGCGCGTGGTTTAAATAGCTTTGGAAGAAGTTCCAGGTATGTATCCTTCCACCGATCAGGTATATATCCTTCCCTGACCACACCCAGGTGGAAAGTAGTCCCACAGGTAAAGTAGTTCCATTCTGGCCTCAAGAGGACATGGATGTAGCATCATGGTCTGCATCAGGTAAGTGCACATTAAAACACTTGAACACATGTCTAGCTTTATGAGCCTGGCGCCTAAGGCGCCAGGACAGGGGTCCAACATGAGCCTGGCGCCTAAGGCGCCAGGACTGTGTCCAAAGGGCCCCAGCTTGGGCCCGCTGGCACTTCCCTGGGGGGAATGATGCCTGCCTCTGGGGTTGCTGGGTCGGACCTGGCTCCTTGGAGGTAGGCATCATGACAGTACCCCCCTCAAGGCCCCTCTCAAGGGGTTTTGGCTTGTTCGAAAATCTCTGGTGGAACCTTTGTACTAATCGAGGTGCGTGAACATGGTTACTAGGCTCCCACGATCTCTCCTGAGGTCCATATCCCTTCCAGTCAACTAGAAAGAAGAGTTTTGGCTTTAACACCTTGGAGTCTAAAATGTCTTTAACTTCGAATTCTAATTCCCCTTCAATTTGAACTAGGTCTGGAGGCTTGGACAGTCGGGTCCCTGGTTGTACTGGCTTCAAAAGTGATGCATGAAAAACTGGATGAATACGCATGTTAGACGGTAAATCCAGTTTAAAGGCCACGGGATTGATTATAGCCTTGATGGGATAAGGTCCTTTGAATCTGGGATTGAAGGTTCGCAGGCCCTTGAGGGGTAAATATTTCGTTGCTAGCCATACCTGGTCTCCTACTTGGTAAGGAGGAGTCTTACTTCGGTGCAAATCAGCGTTTTCTTTATACTTTGTCTTGGCTTGCTGTAAATGAGTTGCAGCTTCTTTGAAGGCTCGGGTTATTGTGGAATGCAGATGATTTACTGCGGGCATTTCCAGGGTCAGAGGTGGATCTAGGTCAGAGGTCCGAGGATGGGGACCATACAAAGTATAAAAAGGAGTTTGTCCGGTTCCAGAATGCACTGAATTGTTGTATGCATATTCTGCGATCCAAAGGATGTCTTTCCAATTTAACTCGGATTGGTGTAACATGCACCGAAGATATTGCTCGAGAGTCTGATTGGTTCTCTCGGTTTGTCCGTCGGTCTGAGGGTGGTGGCTGGTGGATAACCGCACATCTATTTGTGCTAGTTGGCAACACTTCTTCCAAAAATGGGAGATAAATTGACTTCCACGATCCGAGACTCATATGGAAGGGAAACCATGTATGCGAATTATATTCTCCAGAAATTCCTTGGCCAAGGTGGAAGCTGAAGGCAAACCTTTTAAAAGGGATAAAGTGGCCCATTTTGGAGAATAGATCCACAATTACAAGGATAGTGTTGTAACCAGCACAAGGAGGCAGGTCAGTTATAAAGTCCATTGACAAGGTGTGCCATGGTGCCGGTGGAATA
Organism: Ambystoma mexicanum; assembly: GCF_040938575.1. NCBI lineage: Eukaryota > Metazoa > Chordata > Amphibia > Caudata > Ambystomatidae > Ambystoma > Ambystoma mexicanum. Next base: position 731,647,006 of record NC_090941.1, on the reverse strand, counting down.
TCCAAGGGTTGAAGTAGGCCGGCTGGCCTTTTCTTTTGACCCTTGTTTTGGGCGCAAATTCCGCAAGACAATACAAAAGACTTTATGTCCTTTCTCCAAGAAGGCCACCAGAAGTGGCGTTTGATTTTTTCCTCCGTTTTAGCGATACCAGGGTGTCCTTCCATTAATGATTCATGATGATGGGGAATAACAAGTTCTTGCAATTCTTTACTTAGCAGAAACAACCGCTCCTGGAAGTAGGGTAAATCATCCTTAACGGTGTAATGAGGACCCTTTTGACTCCATTCCAGAAAGGCTGAAGAGTCTAGAAGTTGTTTTACTTGCGTTTGGATGTCCTCAATAGTTTGCAATGAAGTTAGGCCTAAGATTCTTTGTTCAGGTATGATTGGCACAGGTTCTCAACTCAAATTGGGTTCTTCCATGCCAATCCGGGATAAGGCGTCCGCTTTACCATTCTTGCAGCCAGGGCGATAGGTAATTACAAAATCAAATTCCGCAAAGAATAGAGCCCATCGGAGTTGTCGTGAAGATTGAGCTTTGACCATCTTTAAATACTGTAAATTTCTGTGGTGCGTAATTACGGTGATGGTGTGTCTTGCCCCGAGAAGGTAGTGACGCCAAGCCTTGAAAGCAGATTTAATAGCCAGTAACTCTTTGTCGGTAATTGCGTAGTTGATTTCAGGAGGAGAACATTTCCTGGACCAAAAGGCCACAGGGTGTAGTTGGTTAGTTTCTGGGTCTCTTTGCGACAGGACAGCTCCCATGGCCGAACTGGATGCGTCGGTTTCCACAATGTAAGGGAGATCTGGGTGCGGGTGCTTCAATACAGGTGCAGAGGTGAATTTGGTTTTCAGGTCCTGAAAGGCTTGGTCGGCCTCAAGAGTCCATTCAAAGCGTTTGTTTTTCTTTAGGAGAGCTGTGATGGGTTGGACTGTTCGGGAAAATTCCGGGATGAATTTTCGAGAGAAATTGGCGAAGCCGAGCATGCTCTGAACTCCCTTCACCGAGCTAGGAGATGGCCATTTGAGGATGGCGTCCACCTTTTGCGAGTCCATTCGGACTCCTTGAGGTGTCAGGATGAATCCGAGAAACTCAACTTCTGTGGTATGAAAAACGCATTTTTCGAGCTTTGCAAATAGTCTGTGCTGGCGCAATTTCTCACGAACTGCCCTAACATGTTTTCTGTGATCGGATTCTGAAGAAGAGTACACCAGGATGTCGTCAATGTAAACAATGACACAGACATCGATAAATTCCTGAAGAACATCATTCATAAAGAACTGAAAGGCGGCAGGTGCATTGCACAAACCGAAGGGCATCACCTGATATTCGAAGAGCCCAAATTTGGTGCGGAATGCAGTCTTCCATTCGTCGCCTTCTTTTATACGCACCAGGTGATAAGCTTGTCGGAGATCTAACTTGGTGTACACACAAGCGTCTTTCACCTGGTCGATAAGCTCAGGGATCAGGGGCAGAGGATAACAATTCTTAATCGTTATTTGATTTAGGGCGCGATAGTCTATACATGTTCTAAGGTTGCCCTCTTTTTTCGGCACGAAGAACAGAGCTGAGGAGACAGGAGACTTGGACAGGCGAATAAAACCATTGGCTAGGTACTGATCTAAATACTGACGCAAATGCAAGTTCTCAGGTTCCGTAAGAGCATAAATCCTACTACAAGGTAATTGAGCATTGGGTACCAGATCGATTTGGCAATCATAAAACCGATGGGGAGGTAACGTGTTCGCCTGTTCCTTCTGAAAAACGTCTTGGAATTCTTGGTATTCTGACGGTAGCTGTACAGGGGTGGAAGTTGCTGAGGCTAGACCCATAACTGGATTTCTTGGATAACAAGTTGGTTCACAATCAGGAAAACTTATTTTCTTTGCTCGCCAGTCAATTCTGGGATTATGTGTTTCTAACCAAGGAATTCCAAGAATTACTTGAAATTGTGGGGCCTTGATCACATCAAACACGATTGCTTCCCGATGTCCATCCTGACCCACCAGTGTCATTTCAACAGTGGAATGCGTTACAGGCCCTGAGGCTGTTTCGGTTCCATCTACTGTAGTAATGACATCTTGGGTTACTTTCGGGCGGAGAGGGAGCTTAATCCTGGAAGCCAATTCACGGTCTATGTAATTTCCAATAGCTCCACTGTCGATGTACACTTTTATAGCATGCAACTGCTGAGGCTGTTTTGGATCCACGAGCACCATTGGCATGACAAAATGCAAGGTCAAAGTGTTTGTTTTCAAGCTCGGCAAGCGGACCCCTACGCTTGTCGGGCTAGGTCGTTTCCCGAATCAGCTGTCAATAAATCGTTATCAGTGGCTCCAACCACCTTCTTAGGTGGTTTAACCGGACAATTTCGAAGAAAGTGACTGGAAGTCCCGCAATACAGACAAAGTTGCATTTGCCGCCTTCTCTCTCGTTCCTTCAGCGTTAATGGTCCTTTAACACTGCCGATTTGCAAAGGTTCCGATACGTCGGTACTCTTGGAGTTAGCGTGGGTTTTGATCGGTACTTGGGTTTCGTACTTGAACCGATCTGCTTTTCTATTTTGAAGTCTGTGATCAAGTTGAACCACCAAGTCTATGTAGTCTGCGCAGACCTGGGGTGGATCTACTATCTGAGCTAGAACATCCTTAAGATCTCCGCGCAGGCCTCGATGAAACAATGTGATCCTTTTGTTTTCTGGCCATCCAGTTTCCACAACCAGTCTATTAAAGGTGCCAACGTAGGACAGGAGATCCTGATTACCTTGTCCTAAGGATAGCAGTTTATTATCAAGGGCCTGTCCTTGAGAGTGTCGAGCAAACAATCTTTCCATGCTGGCCTGGAAGCCCTGAAAATCCTGGAGAATGGGATCATCCTGATTTACCAATGGAATAGACCAATCGGCAGCACTGCCACTGAGGTAAGATAGTATAAAGGCTACCTTGGTCTGGTCGTTAGGGAAGGCCCCGGGTCTGCATAGAAAGTGTAAACGACATTGGTTCATAAAAACGGCATATTTCTTGGGATCCCCCGCAAAACGTTCAGGCGGGGCCAAAGGCATGTGTCCAGGTAGATTGATTTGTACCGGGTTATTCAAACCCATTGATGTGGAAGTACCTCCGGAATTATGTAAAGGAGTGTGCCCTGCCTGGGCCTGCAATAACCTTTTGGCCAGGTCATCTGTTCTTTCCTTGGATAGGATCAGTTCTCTTTTGAGAGCGTTAGTCTCCTGGCGGGCTCAGTGCACTTCTGCCCGTAATTCCCCTAAAAGCTGGGCCAGCTGATCTGTCTCGGAAGTCTCCATAGCGCCCGGGTGGGAAATTGTGGGTAGGCTTTGCGTTCTGTCACGCTCACCTGATTCCCACGGAGGCGCAGGTCTGGCTTCGAGTGCTGATGCTTCTTCAATGGTGAAGCGCAGGACTCTGAAGATGGACAGGAAGGGCCCCTCTACTCTGGCTTTTCTGGTTCGCAGGAATATTCCCCTGTGCGTGAAAAGGGAGTATTTCCTACTGATGGAATAATGCTCAAGCCTCCCACTCCCTTCCAACCCTCCACGATACCCTTCCACGATTCCCTGTGAAGTATCACCTTAGGGTCTGGAAGGATGAGTTCTCCATCCTGCTTCTGATGCAGGGGCGCGTTGAAACCCAGTTACTTCACTGGATTGAGGTTTGATGGGAGTTCAAAATAAGCTTGACTATTCAGGTGAGGCGCTGTAAGAGTTCTGTTGCAAGTTCAAAAGTTCAAGCTTAATAATAATGTTCATTGTCTTATTGCAGCAAGCGCTAACGCTTATGTCTTTTTCCCCTTAGGGGTCGGGGTTCGGAATGCCGGAGATATGGCGCCGACCCGAAGTGAAACGTGCAGTTCCAGTAAATGACAGGTAAGTTCTGGATGAGCGTTCGGGTAATGTCTTTGCATTCGCTCATTCAATGTCTTTGGGCCTCATTACAACTCAGGCGTTAAGGGTTAACGCCACCGTTAACCCTTAACACCTGAATCTGATTTTAACGCCTGCTTTTAGCAGGCGTTAAAATCCATGGCGCTAACCTGCCATGGTGCTAATTACGCCGCCGTAATTTACGGCGGCGTAATTAGCGCCTTCCCCACTCCCATTATGCCCTATGGGGCAAAAATGGGAATGGGGAAGGGAAAATGGGAAATGGGGATTTACCGCCCCACTCACCTTGGAATGGGGCGGTAAATCCGCCATCCACCATGGTGTAAACGGAGTTTACACCATGGTGGTAAAGTTGGTGCACTTAGCACCAAGGTTGTAATGTCTTTTTTCCCCATAGGGGCCGGGGTCCGGAATGCCAGGAAGCGGCAGGACCCGAAATGAAATGGGAATGACCCAACAGGTAAGTCTTAGAAGGAAACTGAGCTTGTCCTATTCCCTTCCTTCTCTCACCTTGTGTTCTTGTCTTTTTCTCTCTAGGCTCTGGGAAGTGGCTGCGGATCCGGATGATCGCTGCTGAAGATGGAGGTGCCCAGGAAAGGTGAGTGAAATGCAGCGCTGCAGCGATCGAAGTGAAATCCTTTTAAAATGATGTCTTCCCTTTCAGGATCGTCGGTGTGATGTCACAGTGATGCAGCTTTAGCAGGTAAGGTCTTCTTTCTCCCCAATTCTCTCTTATCTCCCTTTGCAGGTGACCCAGGATGCTGACAGGTATGGCTGAAGTCCAGATGCAGGAGCTGACACAGTGAGAATCCAGCTGCGAGGAGCAGAACAACGCAAAGCGTGAGTTGCTGATCGATGTGGTTTAAATAGCTTTGGAAGAAGTTCCAGGTATGTATCCTTCCACCGATCAGGTATGTATCCTTCCCCGACCACACCCAGGTGGAAATTAGTCCCACAGGTAAAGTAGTTCCATTCTGGCCTCAAGAGGGCCTGGATGTAGCAGCATGGTCTGCATCAGGTAAGTGCACATTAAAACACTTGAACACATGTCTAGCTTTATGAGCCTGGCGCCTAAGGTGCCAGGACAGGGGTCCAACATGAGCCTGGTGCCTAAGGCGCCAGGACTGTGTCCAAAGGGCCCCCGCTTGGGCCCGCTGGCACTTCCCTGGGGGGAATGATGCCTGCCTCTGGGGTTGCTGGGTCGGACCTGGCTCCTTGGACGTAGGCATCATGACACTCAGCTCTGAGTCTCCACGTCGGGATTCGCGCCCTGGGGGGTGGTGTTGCCACTCCAAGACCAAAGGCAAATGATCCGAAAGTACCCTGGCTTTATATTCTGTGCTCCCCATTTCTTCCACTATCTCGGCGGCAGCGAACACATAATCCAGCCTGGTATGCAGGTCATGTGGCGCTGCATAATGCAAGTATTGCCTGTCCATTGGGTGCAACCGTCTCCACACATCTTCCAGTCTGAGGTCTGTCAACAGTGTCCCCAACACTCTAGCTGCTGGCGCAGGCTTTGCTAGCTTGATATCCGACCTGTCTATCCCCGGGTTCAGGGTGCAATTGAAATCACCTCCCCACAATATCGCGCCACCCAACAGCGGGCTAATTTTACTATATAAAGACCTAAAATAGGCTGCGGTATCATGGGTAGGGGAATATAAGTTTATGATGTTCACTTCTCTGTTTTCCAGGAGTCCCGCCACCACCACCATTCTACCTTCCGGGTCTGTCGTCGATCGGAGCAGCTGGAACGGCACATGTGGTGCCACCCATGTAACCACCCCTCTTGCATATGCTGAATATGTGGCTCCCATGACGCTACCCTTCCATTTCCTCCTAACTACCTCCAATTTCTCCTTGGCGAGGTGGGTTTCCTGTAGCAGAGCTATGTCATTCCTCATCCTCTTTAGGTACATCATTACTTTATTACATTTTAGGTAACTATTGAGGCCCCGCACATTCCATGTCACGACTCTGAGGTTACCCGATTCCATTGACATGATGTTCTCCTTCTCCCCACCACTTCCCATGTCGTTCCCTATGGCTCGTTTCCTGGCTCATTTCCCTCCCAGCTTCAACAACTTCCCCCTCCCCCTTTGCCCCCCATACCCCACTGCACACAACTCTTCCCCTCCCCCCTCCCTACCCAACCCCAACAAATGCCCAGCTCCATCCCTGGATCTCAGGCCCACCCGCGTCTGGTCCAAGCTAATAGTAACCTAACTAAGCGTACTGTTATGGGGTTTCAAGGGTTGTCTCTTGGGAGCTCCCACTTGTATAATTAGGATTATTCAGGTCAAACGGATCCTGCAGGCATGCACATTCCCAGCAGCACAATCCCTGTGAGCCTTATTTAATGCTATATTTTAGTCCCAGTGTCTCATGCCATGTCACCTAGGGTGCCACAGCAGCATGTTACTTATCTTCTCCGGCTCCTGTCCTGTCTGGATACCCGATTCTTGGGGGCGGCTCTGCATATCCAGTCACTCCATGGCGTCCTCTGGCGTCCTCTGGTGTTTCAAAAAACAAAGTTTTGTTCTTGTGGAACACCTTCAGTTTGGCTGGGTAAAGCAGCATATATCTATAACCTGTTTCCCGCAATCTTCTTTTCACTGCTCCGAAGTTCATTCTGCTGCGTTGTACCTGCAAGGTATAGTCCGGATATGCGGTTATTTTCACAGGCTCCCTTTCGGTCGTTCCCCTCTTCCGGAAGAATTCAAGTATTCTTTCTCGATCCCGGTAGTTTAGAATCTTTGCAATCAATGGCCTGTGGGGGTTCCCGGGGGCGGCTTCCACGTCAATGCCCTGTGCGCCCTTTCAACAGCAAACCCCTGGGTCAGTACCCCTCCGGTTATTTCCTGTAGTAACATGGTTTCCACGGGCATTGAGTTCCGATCTGTGGGCGGCGCATTACGCTGTGTTCGGGGCCATCTCTTTTTCAGGTTTCCGGGCTCTCCGCAAGCGTTCTCACATCTTGTCTTAGTAAATTCACTTCTTCCTGGACCGCTCCAACCTTTAGGTCCAGTGCCACTTTCAGTTCATTCATAGCCAGGCCCAGTTTAGTCTCCCAAGCAACTTTCAGGTCCGCAATCGCAGCCAGCACCTTCTGGATTGTGCCCAGAGCCTCCTCCATCACAGTTGTAGTTTTGTCCTTGCTCTTGGCCCCCTCTGGCCCCGGGGATGTCTTGGCATAGGCATCCAGCGTGGGCTGCTTGCTCTTCGGTCTTACGACTTTGTTGGACATTGTGCTGTGCTAGCTAGGTGTGGGCCAGCCCAGCCACCTCTTGCATGAGGGTCTGCGTGGTGTTGGGCTATTCCTGATATTTGGGGCCCGCTACTACCGTCGTGTGGGTACACACCCACTACCTGCTGTGCTCCTGGAGTGGGCCGTATCCACCAACGTGCCTGCACCCACTCAGTCTTGTTCCGCCGGCCCCCGCTGCATTTCCCGGTGTGTGGGGCCCACCTCGGCCATACTGGGGGTGTGTGCCGACTGCCCCTTCTGCTCCTGGAATGGGCTGTGTCCTCCCACGTACCAGGTCTAGCTCAGTGTTATTCCACGGGCTTACGCTGTGATTCTCCCAGTCACCGGAGGTCAGGTGCGTTCACCAGTTCCACACACTTCTGCACCGGGATCCGACAGGGCCTCCCGGCAATTCGACCCACAATGGTGTCTTTAGCACCTGCCCAAGATCCCGTGCCGTCACAAGCTACTCTCTGTGTACCCCTTTTCAGTACTACATATGTCCCGGCGTGAGCTGCATTGTTCAGCTTCACTACATAGGTATGGGGTCTTTCAGTGCCGGGTCCCTGGCCAGGCAGCTCATTGGTCTCTCTCCTTCACCTGGTTAGTTGCGTGGGGGCCTTATCTCCACGTAAATGACTCTGGCCCCGGTGTCACCTCCTTCCATCTCCAGACCCAAGCCCTTTTCTCCCACCTGTGTTTGCCAGCTGCAGCTACTCCACTGCCGTGGGTGTCACGCTGTGTGGGGGGCTCGTGCTCATGCACCCACTCCAGGGCCGGATGTGTTTTCACTTGTTTCTGATGTATGCCGCCGAGGGGCTCAGCTGGCCACAACTTTCGAGGCTCTCCGGCTATCCGATAATGCCTCCAGCGTTCGGAGAGGCCCCCACCGCAGGCCGCTCTATGTTTCTTTCTGGTGCGCCAGGTCGCAGCACAGCGAGTTAGAGCGCCTCCCTGGTCCCGCCGCGTTCAGACCTCCCGCGTCTGTCCTGCGCCGGCCCCGACACAGTCCACCCGGCGATCCGGGTCCCTCTTTCCTGGCCTTTTGCTTCAGTGTCCCCGGTCCCACTGTAGCCCTTTTCACAGCACCACGCAGTGTATGCCGCACACTGTAGGGGCCCGTGCTCACATATGCACTATTAGTCCAAAGTGTCTCTGTTTGTTCACTAGCGAAGCTGTCGCAGGGCCCCGCTGGGTGCCTCAGGGCCTCAGGCTCTTCGGTGCAACGGGTCCCCGGTACCTCCGGTCCGAGCTCAGTACGCCGCTGCCCCAATTGGGCTCCGGTGCAGCAGCCTCCATCGCAGCGATGCGGCGCCACCCGCTCTGTCCACACCCCCCCTCAGGCTCGGGGGCTGCGGGAGCTTCTGCACTTCACACAGCCACAAGTTCGTGCATCGCCGTGATTGGGCACCAGGCGTTTATCCTTCGGATGTGTCCTTCCCACGGTCTGCCACGCATTCAGGGCTGAAATCCACCGTCGCTCCTTTCAGTGTCCCTGGCCGCTGCCTTCCTCACTGGTCTGGCGGGGTCCTCTTTCACACAAAATCCCCCGGCAACTCCGGAGCCGGATGCCTCACACCTGGGGCCTCTGTTATTGGCGTGATTTGCGCTGCGCTGGCCAGCCTGGACCGCCACAGCGTCGTGGTCCGTTTATGGCCCTTTGTTCACCATCGGCCATCTTGAGTTTTCCCCAGTCACGGGCAGTTCGTTTCTCACAACAGCTCCAGTTTCTCTGGCTTGCTGTCAATCGGGCTGTTTTAACGCTTGGTGCGTGCCCCCAGTCTTCATGCTCCTTCAGTTGTGCTGTGGACGTGCATGTCCGCCAAAAACCATCGTTTTTCACCAGGATCCATAACGGATCTGCGGGAGCTCCTCCAAGGAACGTCCTCTCACGCAGCCATTATGCCACGCCTCCCCAACAGGAGAACACTTATCTTAGACAACAAGTAGCCCGATTGACAGTAGGGCCAGAACTCCCTCCTACCTCTCTGCCAGGGGGTAAATATGATGGAAACACCCACAAGGTAAAGACATTTCTGGACAGTTGCACCATCCAATTTTCCTTTAAACCTACGTACTTCCCAACGGACCAAGATAAGGTGGGTTTTCTCATTTGCCACCTATCTGGCCCTGCGCTTGCTTGGGCGACTCCCTTAGTGACCTCCAATAATCCCCTTCTAGATGCCTATCCTGCATTTGTAAATAGTCTTAAAAGCATGTTTCAGCCACCAGGAAATAATGGTTACTTCCCAAGAAAGACTATTGAACCTAAGCCAAGGACAACTTAGTTTACTGGAATACATCACCAAATTCAAACAGCTATCATCAGAGATAGCCTGGCCGGATGAAGGACTATTAACTATTTTTAGGCGGGGATTAACAGAGTAACTTAAAGATGAAATTCCCGGGTACCTCGACCCGCCAACCTTGCAGACATGATTAGGCTGACTATGCAAGTGGATTACCGCATCCAAGAACGCTAACATGAGACGTAAAGGAAGTCTATCTCGCCCAAGACCAGAAGGCAAACTAGAAAACGTGGCAAGTCAGCCTCGTCAACTTTCCACTGAGGAGCCTATGCAATTGGGATCTGCAAGGGGACCTCTCCCACAGGAGTAAAGAAGTTATAGACGATCCAACAAATTATGCATGTACATTTTGGAACTCCTTACCACCATCTCTTAGGGAAGACCTTCCCTACCTACAATTCAGATCTAATACCATCCGCTGGATCAAGGAACATGACATCTAATGCTATGACACCCAATCTCTTCCACTGTTGCACTTACTGTAAACTGTGTATAAATTGTATATCCTCTCACCTTGATGCTTAGATATATCTAAAACTTGTAAAATATGTATATTCACCTATAATTTATACTCTAATGTATTGATCCTAATGTTTGATGCTTCCAACACTGTAACCTAGTTGGATTAATTTACTGCGTGCTCTGTAACTTAAGTTGTACACTCCTCTTGTTGCTTTGTGCCCTGTTACCCACGGGTTAGGTGCGCTTTACAAATAAACAAACAAATAAACAAACAAACAAACAAACTGTGGATCTTCGGAGCATCTACTTCCAGATTGCACTGTGGTCCCTTCTCGCTGTAAAAATCCATGGAAACCGGGAAATGCTAAACCCCAGTCGTAAGAGGAACCACGGTCGTGCAGCATCTACATGGTTCCTCAAAACCTCTTTTCTCTCAGAACACAGAGTCTATGGAAACCCCCATGGTAGTCATATTTCTTCAACTAGCCTTCAAGGATAAAATCATTCGGAATGTACCTGCCTTAGTAGATTGTGGTGTTGCAGGCAATTTCATTGATGATCATTGGGCCAAGGAAAACGGCATAGACTGCCTCACCAAATCAGTATCCATCTCTGTTCAGGGTATGGACGGGAGTCCTTTGATTTCCGGACCCATCAGAGAACAAACTTTCGAGGTCTTCTGCAAGATTGCCACCCATATGGAACTAATAAGCTTCGACATCATAAGGGCGGCACACTTCCCTATAATCTTGGGTCTACCCTGGCTCTGACTTCATAATCCTTATATAAATTGGACGGCAGGAACCATATTCATAGGTTCCGAATTCTGTCTAAATCGTTGCCTCACCCAGGGAGCCATTGGCATCCGCACTGTACCTACTTGTACCCAGGAAACGTCACCTAGAATCCTAAGTCAATTGTGCGACATCCCACTAACTTACCTGGATTACATTGAGGTATTTTCCTACCCTAAATTTGCAGCATTACCACCTCACAGACGGGATAACTGCCACATCAATTTAGTGCCTAACCAACCCATTCCCTTCGGAAGAATGTACATGCTCCCACAAAAGGACAGGAGTGTACTAAAAGAATATCTGCAGACAAACCTACTTATTTCTGAAACCACATCTCCGGCTGGTGCCTCCTTGTTTTTTATACCCAAGAAGGACACAGATGAACTTCGCCCTTGCCTGGACTACCGCGGTCTCAACAAGATCACCATTCCTGACCGCTACCCGATGCCTCTAATACCCGACATCCTGGATGCAGTAAAAGGAGCTACAATATACACTAAGTTAGACCTACGTGGAGCTTATCATCTGATACGTATTGCCGAAGGCAACAAATGCAAAACAGCTTTCCGAACCCTGTTTTGCCATTATCAATACCAAGTAATGCCATTTGGTCTCTCGAATAGACCGGCCATATTCCAAAGATTTATGGACCACATTTTCTCTGATGTTCTTCTAAATCATGTCGTGGTTTACCTCAATGACATTTTGATTTATTCCTTCAATGAATCTGATCATTGAAACACGTTCGTCTGGTTTTAGAACACCTTCAATCCAACCATTTGTATTGTGAGAGGTAGAAATGTGAATTTCATCAGCCCAAGGTCTCCTACTTGGGATACATACTGTCTGCGGAAGGGATTTCTATGGATCCTTCCAAAGTCTCGCCCGTCTTAAATTGGCCAAAGCCCAATTTGGTGAAGGAGATCCAACACTTTATAGGATTCCCAAATTTCTATAGACGATTCATCCCCACCTTATCCGATATCATCTTACCTATTACGTGGTTATTGAAGAAGAATGTTCCATTTCTATGGGATACACAGGCACAAGCAGCCTTTGACTTTCTGAAACAGGCTTTTTCACGAGAGCCCATCCTCATTACCCCTAACCAGAACAAGAAATTTGTCCTGGAAACTGACGCATCTCATTATGCTATCAGAGCAGTGCTCCTCCAAGAAAACGAGTTTGGAGAAGAATCCCCGGTATCATATCTGTCTAAGACATTAAGTCCCTCTGAGCTTAACTACTCTGTGTTAGAAAAAGAACTCTTGGCCATAAAGAAATCCTTCGAGGAATGGAGACATCTCCTTTTAGGTTCTCATCATCCCATTGAAGTCCGTACAGACCATCAAAATCTCAAAGCCTTACAGTATGCACACACTACAAACAGTAGACAGGGCATATGGGCCCATTTTTTCCCCTTACAACATATTCTTTACTTTCCTCCCTGGCAGACAAAACCCTCGAGCTGACGCCCTTTCTCATAAGGAACACTCTACCGTCAGATTCCAGACCGAAAGAATATTTCCCAAGGCAAGTTCTTGCATGTTATCACTGATTTCCTGCATGAAGTTGAATCTGCCACTACCTCACATTTAGCAGGTTGTCAGGACCTCCTTATGCAAGATATATTGACCTCTGAAAAAGGATGTCTCTTTCATGACCTCCAATTGTTTATTCCTACCTCCAAGCTTCGCCTGGAGACTATGCAAATGTGCCATGACTCTCTAGCCGCTGGTCATAAAGGCATCTCCAACACACTTACTTTAATTAAGAGACACTTCTGGTGGCCTAACATGGACAAGTATATCCATGACTATGTGTCCTCTTGCCTGACATGCCTCCAGGCCAAGTCACCCCGACAACTCCCTTCAGCTCTTCTTTCGCGTATGCCTATAACTGACAAACCCTGGCAGATTATTTCCACAGATTTTATTGTGGATTTACCACCATCAGAACATCACACTGCTATCATGGTGGTCGTTGACTACTTCTCGAAGCTAGCCCATTTTGTGGCTCTACCTGGAGTTCCAACAGCGGCCCGCAAGGCGAGAATTTTCATCAGTACCATCTTTTCTCACCACGGTCTACCCAAGACCATTGTTTCGGATCGAGGCCCACAATTCACCTCCCTCTACTGGAAGACCGTTTGCTCGAGGCACTGCATCAGACATTCCCTTAGTTCTGGCTTTCATCCCCAGACTAATGGGCAGACGGAGCGATTGAACCAGACGTTGGAAGGCTATTTGCGTTGCTTCGTCTCAGCAGCCCAGGACAATTGGGTGGAACTTCTTCCTTTGGCCGAATTTGCCTATAACAATTCCCCACATTCGGCCGTGAAGACTAGCCCCTTCTTTTGTACCCATGGTTTCCACTCAGCCTTTGCCCCTGCACTTTTGCCACCCTCCTCCAAATTTCCTGACGTGAATGCCCTCATAGCCAACATTCAGCAAGTTTATCTGTCGGGCCAAGTATCGCTCCAGGATGCTCAAGACCGGATGAAACGCTTTGCGGATCGACGCAGGTCGTCTGCCCCGCTGTGCACAGTTGGTGACTTTTTGTGGTTGGCTTCTAAATTCTTGCCTCGTCATTTGGTTCCATCTAAGCTGTCTCCTCGTTACTTTGGGCCCTTCGAGGTCTTGCAGCTGGTGGGCCCCACTGCTCTGCGTCTCAAGCTTCCTCTCTCTTAGTCCAGGATCCACCCTGTCTTCCACTTTTCCCAGATCAAACCTGCTCCCCCAGATCGCTTTCAGCGGGGGTCTTCTGCCCATCCCCCTACGGTGTCTACAGGTCCTGAATTTGGGGTCTCTGGGATCTGTGACTCCCGTTATCACAGGGGACGTCTTCAATACTTGGTTGACTGGCGGGGTTACTTACCAGCAGAGAGGGGTCTTGGGAACCGGCTTCGGGAGTTCATGCTCCCCACCTGGTTCGCTGTTTCCATTTACTTCATCCAGGCAAACCAGGCATACCACCTCTGTGGGTGGGCATACTGTCATGACGCCTTATAAGCGCTGGTCTTGGTTGCACCGCAGAGGGAGTATTAGGTGCAGTGTCCTTATGCCTTATTCCTCATCCAAGATGGCCGCCGTATTGCCTCCCTCTCTGACTCGTACCTACTTTCCAGTCTGGACAGAATCCATTGCTTGGCGCTCATCGAGCCTGCCTTATCAACAGTTGGAAACAGAGAAGCTTTGCGTCGCTACTCCTTACACTGACGCTCCGAAGTTCGAACCTTGGTATTCTTTGTTAGTTTCTACTAGAAACCTTCCGAAACTTCACTTGTTTACTTTGCGAACCTCGCACTGATTCTTTCTTACTTGCTTCCCCTAATTGCCTTCCCAAATCAAGGCGAGATTGCACGGACATCTCTGATGCTTGCCTGCCTTCCCTCTCCTGCAGTGGAACCCTTAGCGGACACGAAGATCTTCCTAGCTCGGTACACCCTTTGCCACGTCCCGTCACCCTTCTTTGTGCTACTGGACAAACTTACTGTGTTCCTCTTTCTTTAGCTACAGGGTCCTCTTTCAAATCCACACTACCGATCTGGGGTTCTCCGCAGGGTTTAATACGGCTATGGACAAGGATACAGGTTACACCCTTTTCTTCCTTTCATTCAACCTTACCGCAACCTCTTTCACTTCAGTAACCTGTTCTTACTTCTCCTTCAGCCATCGTCAGGGAAGAGCGCAACTGAGAACAACCCGTACTCCGTCTCTCTTACGAGCACTACCTGCTCGTTTCCTGGCGACCAGAAAACAACGCACCCGATTACTGTTTCCCCGGCATAACACAACGCACCCAACTCCAGTTCTCAGGGTTTTTTACCCCAGAGGGTTTCCCTGAGGGTTTCCTCTTGTACTTATTTGAACAGGTCGGAGGACTACAGGTTTCGGGGGGAACTTCTCACATTCGACTGCTGGCTTTGATCCAGGTTAGTAGGTGAAAACGAATACTCATTGGTGAAATCGTATTTCCGCATGACACCATAGGTGGCCTGGTCTACAGATTCACTTACATTGGAGGGGGTGGGTGTTGCATTCTAGTACCTGTAGGGCATTACATGTGGATGTCCTTTTGGTTTTGTAATGGCCTGGTCAGGGACTGCTACATCTCCAGTCATGTCATACTTCTGTGTGTTGTGGCCTCTCAATTGGGGAATGTGTTGGATGGTCCTGCATTTGCAGGGTGTTTGCCTGATAGGCATTTGTGGCATAGCCCCCACCACCCACTTCTTTACCTGTCACCCACGCTGCAATGTAGGTGTAAATGTTCATGTTCTCAGCCACCGTCCAGGTACTTTGTCCTCTGTGTGACGTGCCATGTAAGCCGGCAGGGTGCCGTTCCATAGGACCATGGAGTCGTGGGTTGATCCTGGGAACTGGGCACAGCAGTGCGTGATAGTCAGGTCATCTGAACATTGAGGGAATGGAACTGCTTCCGGTTCCTGTAGACCTCTTCTGTAGCATGGGGGGACCCAGCTCTATGTGCGTGCAGTCCAAAGCTGCCAACACATTGGGCATGCCTGCCATCGCATAGAAGCGGGCCTTGGTGGCATTTTACTCTGCCTCTGTGATGGGGAGGGGTGATGTGCTGTCCCACATGGCACAGGAGGGCCTCCAGTACTTGCACCAGCACTCCGGAGAAGGCAGGCTGTGCAATGCCATCCAGCTGAGCCACAGAGTGCTGGAACCGACCCCAGCTTCAGCAGCAGTGGTAGGCTGTCCTGATGCCGAACCCGCTTCTAATGTCCTCCAGGATGTGTGTCAGGAGGCCATGAATGCTATCCCTGTTTAGACAGTACAGAGTATGTACCTGGCTGTCTGTGAGGGCCCAGGGTGTAGCCCTTGTGCGAGGGATTATGGCACGCCTCAGCATTGCCACCTGTATCCCCATCCTCCTCCTCTTCATCATCATCCTCCTTCTACCCCAGGCTTCCGGTCACCACTGCTGCTGCTCCAGCATCAGCAGCTGGACATCAGCATGGAGCGCCTTCATGCCCATGGTAGCGGAAATTAGTCAATGATTGGCAGCAGGGTTGTGTTGAGAAGTGTTCTTGTGGTAGGTGTGGCCCTTCAGTACTGTTCCTGTGTGCATTGGGTGCACCTTAATTGATTGGGTGCACCTTTGGCCTTATTTCCTTCACCTGGGCCCATTTACTGGCTGCTCTGAGGTGATGTTATCCTCACATTGGTTTTGTCAGTATTACCATCCAAAATCTGCCGGTATTACCGGCAAATCCATTCTCGTAATTCCATTGTGCCGGGTTTACCAGCGCACTTTTCTGGAGTTGCCGGTAATTACTTTACTGGTTTTACTAGCGCTGGTATTCCAATTAAGGTGGCATTGGCCCTGGTAATTCTGGCAACTATGTTCCAGCAAACGCCTACTTTACAGGACCGGTGAAAGTACCGGAACACAGTGTTGTCAGCACTTTTACCGTTTTCCAGCTAAATTGTAATGAGGGCATTTGTAATGAATATTTCCAGGAAGTAATCAAAACATGATTACTTTGATTCTCCTACTGTTCACAGTCATTGATTCAGGACTGTGATGAGGAACAGTAGGACTCTGTATAATTAAGACCACTTGACTGGTAAGTAATGCAAGCCTCCTCTTCGTCCCTCGTCTGTGTTGCAGGCCTTAATCCAGGACTGTGATGAGGAAGAGGTGTCGGAGCAATGAAGATCACGGGTAGTAATCTGAGCCATATTAGTAACAGTTGAAATGTACTTGACCAGTTGAGCATCTGTTGCTTGAATGGCTGATTGTGCTAATTTATAATAATATCACATTACTATATAGTCTACTGCTGCATCCCCCCTTCAAATCACTGCTTGATCAGTGTTATTATTCTCCACGTTAATGGTACTAAAATGATCAACCTCAAAAGGACAAATAGATTTGAAATTCCCGAGATTAGTACCTGGGAGTTGCAAACAGATCTCTGAAGCAAACCCTTAACTCAATGAGCTATATAACTAATACACTTCTCTTCATATTTCCTTGGTTTGCTGGGAGCATTACACATCATGACTGGAATACTGCTTTCTAAGGATGGTTGAACATATTTGGCTAGAGACCAAACCCCCCAAATGTATGGCAATTTTACAAGAAAGAAACTTCCTGAAGGTAAAGTGTTTCAGGGAGGGTAATGTGGGTACTTTGTTAATTAATATAATAAGGAAATGCTTGGATCCATTTTGTAATTAATCTTGTGCAGGCAGAGGCGGCAGTAGATTGCATGCATAGCAAATGAAGTAGAAGGCCTCAGCTGAGCCATAGGTAGAACATTAATAGGATTTAGGTAAGGGAATTGTAATATGACGTGGCTGAGGAGGTTGAAAATTGAAAAAGGACAGGCTATTTTTCGTGACCACTACTTAACATGCATGACATAAAATGCACATGCCATTGCTTGTGAGACTGAGGAGAATTGTATCACTTAATTATCAGAGAGAAACAGGTGTAAGATTATGTTTATTGACTGTTACTCGGTGCCCTACCTCTTGGGGTCAGACACGATACGTGTTACTTGATAACTTGCCCATAAAACGTCTTAGAATTCTTGTTGACAATGAAAAGGCTTAGAAATATGTGTAGACAAGCGAGCGAGAGACTTTCATGGTCGGTCAGATAGCACAACGAGTAGAGTGCTGGCTTTGACATCGCATAGAGTCTGCAGGTTCGAATCCTGGCAGGGCCAGACTCGGCCTTTCATCTTTCCGAGCTCGACAAATGAGCATCACACAGCGTGGGGAATAATAAGTAGCACTCAGATGTCTGAGGTATATAAATGCTACATTATTATTATTATGGCTGTAACTGAGTGCATATTGCCTTTGTACGGTGAGTCCAAATATTGGTCTTTGTGAAGAAATAATGTACGTTTTCTGGTTTACATTCATTAACTGTGCCTAAGTGCACCATCTTTTTGTGGCCCTATCAAAGACGTGTTGCTTTTTGCTAGCATACAGACCAAGTCCATCATCTTGTTGGGCGGTCTAACCTCCCTCGGTCTTGGGAACATCCCTAGTAGACAAGCCTCTGCTGTCCATTTCAATTGTGTAATGCTGCCCCTTCTCACCCTCCTCTCAACCTCACCTCAGAACCGCCTAATCATCATGCAGTCAAAAAAACATATGCATCATATCTGCCCCTCCGCACCGCACCTAGGGCACCCTATATTCTTTGATCCTGGGAATTGTGCTATCCTGTGCAGAGTCATATTTGCTCTATGCAGAACATAGAATAGTGTTAATTTGAACCTGGCGTTCCTGGATACTGTTTTGGTATATAATAGTGTTTTTGCCCATTGCCGATCCCATTCGTGCCTCACCCTCTGTATCCATAGGTAGCGCTGATGACAGCTCTTGATATAGTCTTGAGACCCTGCGGCCACCCTCTGATATGCCATATAGTAACTCTAAGATGTTATCCTCCTCCAGTTCCTCTGGGAAACTCTTCCAATTAATTCTGCCATCCTGTAATAATCTTGCATGCGTTATGAACTGGCCTGCGTGCACTCCTATACTACTTACTAAATCATGGAACTCCTGTAACTTCCCATCCGTGAACATGTCCCCCCACATTGTGACTCCCTTTTCTTCCCACTGCGACCTAATAACTCTGAAGTACTCTTTGTGCTTCCCATATATTGCTGCTATTCGGATATTGGAGGAATACGGTTCTCCCAATTTTAGCAGTTTCCTGGTGCATGTCCAAATGTCTTTCCCTAGCTTTACTATGTGCGGAATATCTGGTATCCACCTGTTAGCCAGCCACAGGACTCCCTTCAGCCGGTCTGGTATTACCTTCGCCTTTAGTAGCTCAATTTTTTCGTCCAAAAGCTATTGCGCTACATACTGCAACATCCCTACCCATGAATACAACTCCATATGTGAAAGCCGCATCCCCCGACCCTCTTAGAGTGTTCTTTACATAATGTGCCAAGGGCTACTCTACGCCTTCTTGCCCCCTCATATGAACCCGCTCAGCGTAACATTTAACTCTCTGAAAAAGGACCTTGGGATATAGAACAATACATTAATGAAATAATATAGTAGACGAGGCGTACCACCATCTTGACTAATGTCACCCTTCCTTTCACTGAGAGTGGCAATTTCAACCAGAATTCAATCGATTTCTCTATACCAGTGCATGCTTTAACTGTGTTCTATTCGTGTGTTACTTTTACTTTGTGGTAAATATCAACTCCTAGGTGTCAGGATGTTCTGGTCGCCCAATGAAGTCCCAGACTGGGCAGACATACTTCATCTAGTGCAGCCCAATTCCGCTAGAAGGAATATAAAAGACTTGTCCCTACTGACAGTGATTACCGATAATGTTGGGAAATGGTTCAGTACATCAAAAATATATGGTAGCTTATCTTCATGGTTCCAGACATACAGTAGCATGTTGTCTGCGTATAATGAAACCACATGATTGACCCCATCTACCGTCATCCCGGGATCCCTAAATTCTGCTGGAAGGAACACCACTAGGGGTTCCAGTGCTAATATAAAAAGCATGGGAGGTAACGGCACCCCTACTTTGTGCCCCTCTGCAGACTCCATTGCTGATTGACGTATCTCCCGTCCGCACCCTAGCTCTGGTTGCAGTATAGAGTAGTTTCACCCACCAAATAAATCCTTCCCAACCCCGAAGCACTACAAAGTGGCATATAGCCACACCCATCTGACGCAGTCGAATGTCTTGACTGCCTCTAGTGATATCACCACACACCTATCTCCCCAGGTCCTTGTTCTATCAATAACCACATGGAGTCTCCTCAAATCTATGGATGTGTTCCTTTCCAGCACATACCATGTCTGGTCAGGATGTATTAGTTGATTTATTACCTTCTTTAGTCTTCCCGCCAGTACTGCCACCAGTATTTTACAATCTTGGTTCACCATTGATGACGTCCTACATGATTCACAATTCTGAGCCTGCTTGTCTGGTTTCAGTATCAGAAAAAAGATGAGTACCTCATACTCAGTGGCAACCTCCCTCATTGATACACCTTCGCAAACGTTTCCAGCAACTCCAGCATCAATTTGTTCAGAAATGTCTTATAGAATTACACCGGCAGGCCATCCCCCAAGGGTATCTTGCTCATTGACAGGTCCAGGTTTACTGCCTGTGGTTCTTCTCCAGTGAGCAGTGCCCATAGAACCTCTGTCTGATCCTGTGTGATCTGAGGCAATTCAATCTCAGATAGTGTCTCCACTTCATCCTTCGTTTTCTCTGTCCTATCCGTGCTGTACAAGCCTATGTAGAACCTACAAAATATGTTATTAATCTTTTTCTGTGATTTACGCAACTCGCCACATTCATCAGCCATCTCACTAACTACCGGTCTAGCATTGTCTCTGCGGCAAAGCCAAGCGAGCATCCTGCTGGCCTTATCCCCTTGCTCGTGCATTCATATTTACCCAGTCGGTCCCAATGTTCCATAGCTTTAAAAGCTCCCTCTCTCTGTTCCTTAGCTGTTGCTTTTGCCCTCATCACCAGCTTAAACACATCCCACGTAACTCCGACTTCCTCAACACTACCCTCCTTGAGTCCAAAATATTCCTTCTCTCTTCTCTGCCATATGTTCTCTAAAGAAGTCATCTTGAAGAGCCTCAGCCCTGAGCCTCCACATCAGCACTGGTGGGGGTTCTGCATTCACTGTCCATCTAGACAACAGGGTCAAGTGGTCTGATAGTGTCCGGCCTTCATATGTGGCTTGAATGAAATCCTCAACCTGCCCCCCTGTAAAGAGATTGTTAATTTGTGTGTAAAGCTTATGTGGGCTCCAGTAAGGCGAATATTCCCTTAAATTCCCATGTAACCACCTCCTGATCACGACCATTTCCAATTCTGCCAGCATTCTAGCCAGCAGTGCCAGATTTATGTACCTGTCATCTGACCCATCCAACCTTCGGTTCAGTGCACAATTAAAATCTCCACCTCATATCCACCTCATCCCCCTGAAGGGGGCCAGCCTAATGTACAAAGCTCACAGGACGGATGATGCATCATGATTGGGGGCGTAAGTGTTGATAATATGATAATACACACTTCAATATCATCCACATTGCTGTGTACCAGGACCATTCCCCCCTTGTCCTCTATATACAGTATTTGCACCCGGGGAAGGGTGCGTAGCCAATCAGGTGGCGGTAACAGCAGACGAGAATACGCCTTCTCTGCACGCTTCTTCCAGCCACCCGAGTCCCTTCCTGCGGTGGAGCCCTCAAAACAATCCTTGCCCCTACCCCGATACCCTCCCTCCCACCTCACTTACCTGCTGGACCAGAGCTTTGTACTCCGGTTCTCGTGCACCTACCGTCTCCTGTCCACGGCCTTAGAAATGGAAAAGTGTTTTCCTCAGAGGATTTGCTGCAAAAGCGACGGCAATCTCCTGAAGGGAAAAAAACATTTGCATCTCTGATAAACCATGGGGTGCGAATGGCCTTAACGGCCCACAGCCCTCGCCTGGGCTTGGATTGGCAGACCGTTAAAGGTCTTGTCCACCCCTACAGTGAGGGTGAAAGCTATATTCTCCTCTGCATTTGGTCTGCTCTTGAACTCTCATCTGTGAAAACAGAATACATGATCCCTTAGTGTTAGCATATACAAACAGATCCTCTATTTAAAGTGATATATCAGTCGCTCATCACTTTAAGTGACACAGTTGGTCTTAGTTGCTGCAGTTTGTATGGTTTATTTTCACTTTTGGTATTAGGGTAATTCATTTTTGCTCTCTCGAATATTTCATTATAATGTTTACACATTGTAGGTGATCAGGTTACCATAACAATCTGATAATTCTTTTTAATTTGCAGGATACATGTATTTTTAGATGACATTTCATTTTTAATGTGTCCAACCACAATGCACACACATCAAAGTGTGCATAGATATGTTTTGTACATCAAAATCAATACACTTGGGCCAATAATGCCCTCTGGATTACCATCATCAGGGCACAAGCATTACTTTTAGCAGACTCCATAAAGGTATTTGGCACAGGGTCCTAGTTCGCTGTGCTATCCGCACGCCTAGTCAATTATCCATGAGGCGAGTACTGGACCTTTTAGGAGCTAGGCTGCATGGTCCACACCAGCACTGTGATGGTCTCAGGGACACAGAACATTTTCAGAAGTCTTTACTATAAGCATTTATAACCGCCCTGCCACAGGGTCTACATCAGGACTGAGAACCCTCCAAAACTCGAAAGGACGATCGTGGAGTATATCACGGTTTCGGAAAAGTCATAAAGGGACCTTAAACATCCTCTCTCAAGTAGGGTTTTGCTTCTCATGACTCCTGCACATGATTATATGCCAACACGCCATTTTAAAACATCGAGAAAGTGGGCGCCTCATGAATCTTTAATTGTATTACTATCATATATCACATATATAAATATTAATTATGGTTGTAAAATTCCCATCAGCCCATTACCGAGACCCGTTGATAAGATGAAGACTGAATATTCTCCATACGAATGCGAAAACAAATTGAAGGGAAAGACTCAAGTTGTCGCCACTGTGGCCTGGAAGGAAACCTGGAGACTATGAAGCATTTAATGATATTTTGCCCTGCATTGAACGAGATCCGCGGAAGGCTGCTGGGTGATTACTATCAGCTCCATACCCCAATAGCTGACGAAATGTGGTGGGAGGGATAATGTCAGTTGAGAAAATTGGTGTAACAATTGCTGCCATGAACTATTGGATCCAACAATAAGAAGCAAAAGTTGTACTTTGGACTGAAACTTATACATTGATGATATGTACTTTTAAGTATTAGATGGAATAATGTTAAAAGGTTTATAATGTATTAACCAATAAACATTTAAACAAATAAAAACAAAGCAGCCTTTACGTTACACAGTTACTCACTATCCCATCAATGATATGATATGATATGATGTGGCATTTATAATGCGCCTATACACAAGTGTTTCAAGGCGGGACGAGGCAAGGGAGGGAGAACAGAGGGAAGACAGACAACGATCTTACTAGGCCAAGTGTCATTCAGATCACGCAAGTGCAAAGGAAGGAGGAAGAAGAAAAGTGCAGGGGGTGGAGGGAAAGTGCAGAGCATGAGATAATAGAATAACACAATAAATAAAAGAACGGCCAGCATTTGGCAAGTGCAGGGTGAGTGCAGACATAAGTGCTGGTGGGGGGGCTGTAGGGATACAGAAAACAGTCCCCAAGTGCAGGGGTTGCCAGGAAGGCAGTGCAGGCATGCATCTGGCAGGGCTAGGTCCCGAGATTAGATGGGTGGCCAGGTAACCAGTGCAGTCTCAGTAACAGCCAGGACTTTAGCAGGGGAGAGGGGGAGAGAAAGCAGATGCAAAGAGGAGGGTTCTCAGGTGCTTTCGGAACTAAAGATGATTCTCCTCAAGTTTCAGGGAGGCAGGGAGGCTGTTCCAGAGGGAGGTCCCAGCCGAAGAGAGAGATCTACCACAAACTCGTTGCTTGGAGAAGCGAGTGACCCTGAGGGAGTTGGAGGCGGATGAGCGAAGAGCTTGAGAGGGAAAATATCTCGGAAGAGAGAATTTAAGGTATTGAGGTCCCAGACCCCAGAAGGCCTTGTGGACAATGCATATGGTTTTGAACTTAATGCTCACAGCCACTGGGAGCCAGTGCAGAGATTTCAGTCCTGGAGAGATACGATCCCTGGGCTTGGCCAAGGACAATTCTTGCAGTCCTGTTCTGGATGAGTTGCAGAGGACGTAGAGTAGAAGCAGGAAGATTTAGAAAGAGGCTGTTGCAATAGTCCAGCCTAGAGAGAACCAAAGCTCTAGAGACAGTGAGCTTCTGGGGGAAGGAGAGGAAAGGAAGAATACCCCGAAGATGACCCCAAGGTTTTTATCCTTACAGGTGAGAGCAGGAAGAGGGCCAAGAGAGGCCGGCCTGAAAGATACAGGGAAGGAGGGAGTGGGTGTGCCGATGAGGAGAATCTCAGTCTTGCTGGCATTAATGCAGAGGTCATTGGCGGCGCACCACTCCTAGATAGAAGACAGACAGTCAGAGATGAGGGACAAAGAAGAGGTGGCCAAAGGTAGCCTGTAAATGAGCTGAGTGTCATCCGCATAGCACAGAAAGTTGCGGCAGAGGGCGGCAATGCGGTGGGCAAGGAGTGCCAGGTATTGGTTGAACAGCCAGGGAGAGAGGGTAGACCCCTGGGGGACACCACAGCTAGAGAAGAAGATAGCAGAGAGGAAGGATCCAAGTTGGACTTGGGAGGGTCGGTCAGGGAGGAAGGAAGTCAGCCATGCCAGGACCTGACCGGTGATACCTAGGTTATCACAGAGACAATTAAGCAGGATGGCATGGTTGACGGTTTCAAAGGCAGAAGAGAGATCAAGCAAGATAAGGATGCAGGGGGTGTTAGAGTCAAGGTTGGAGAGCAGGTCTTCATGGATGTTCAGGAGAGCAGTTTCCGTGCTTCTGGCAGCTCCAAAGCCATACTGATGGTCATTAAGACAACCAACAGATTCAGTGTGGAGATTGAGCTGGGAGATGGCCAGTTTCTCCAGGAGCTTGCCCAGGAAGGGCGTGATGGAGATTGGGCGATAGTTAGCCGGGCAGGAGTGATCGGCAGAGGGTTTCTTAAGAAGAGGGTGCACAAGGGAGTGCTTCAGGGGAGAAGGGAAGACTCCAGTGGCGAAGGAGTAGTTGCAGAAGTCAGCCAGCGCAGGGCAAGGGTGTCAATGTGGTCCTTGATGGTTTTGGAGGAACAGGGGTCAACCTGTTGTGATGAGACTTTCATAGATCGGACTTGTCTAGAAACCTCATCTGCGGAGAAAAGGGGAAAGGCGGAGAAGGAGGGAGGAGAGGTGGCTGCAGATGGGCCAGAGGAAGAGCAGGGATTTTAGGGAGGGAGGGTGGAGGAGGAAAGTGAGGACAGGATGTCCTGAGTTTTAGAGATGAAGTGAGACTCCAGTGCCGTGCAGAGGGCCTGGGAAGGGACATGAGAGGTAGAGACTGTGGCAGGATTGGCCAGTTCCTTACAGATTTTAAAGAGTTCAGCCTAGTTTTTAGATGCCACAGAGATGTGGGCTTGGATATGAGCTCTCTTCTTAGTGAGGACAGAGAGACGGTATTGCCTTTGGAGCAGGCGGCAGTCTAGTTTGTCAGAGGATGTACAAGAAGCACGTCATGTCCTCTCGGCCACCCTGCACTTGCGATTAAGGGTGACAAGGTCTGAGTCATACCAGGAGTTGCACTTATCTTTGAGCTTCAGGCAGATCCTCATGACAGGGGCAAGGATTTCAAGAGTATCAGATATAGCAGAGTGGAGCGTGGAGAGGGCTGTGTCAGAGTGAGAGCCAGCCAAAGGGGATGGGGGGTGAGAAAATGGCAGCGAAAGCCTCAACTGATACGCGCTTCATGGGTCGGATGACCGAGAATGTGGGTGGCAGTGATGGAAGTGGCTTGGCCTGTGAGGTAGAGAGGGTGAGATGGGAGGAAAGGAGAAAGTAATCACTCCAGGAGAGGGGAGTGGTGAGGGGGACAGAAAGGGGAAGGTCTGAGGAGATCAGAACATCCAGAGTGTGTCCTGCAGAGTGAGTCATGCTAGAGGGGAGAATAGTGAGTGAGAGAGAGTCGCAGAGGTCGCAAAAGAGTCCAGAGAAAGTACAGGAAACATCCAGGTGGATGCTGAAGTCTCCAAGAAGTAGGAGTTGAGTGGTCGAGGCCAGGAGGAGTATATTTTGTTCATATCACAAAAATTTGAGTAACACCAGTAGCTATCTGTGTCTTGTGAGTGATTGTTTGTCTTTATCATCTAAAGTACTGTAATGTTTGCAATGCATGTGTGTCCCACTGCTGTCAACTTTCCGGAAGGCAGTCAGTGGGACAATGTAGTAACCGGTTCTTAATTATTCACTAGATTTGTACTGGTTCCGCTCATTCATAGACCACGGAGGACTTCCCCAGGGACTTGGAAAGGAAAGAGCGAAAATAAATCTGGGGGTGTCGCTCCACACCACAAAGAAAGACCTAAGGGAAAGCTGTGGGTGTCGCTCCACACTCCAACGAGAGACAACGGGAGGATCGTGGCGTACTGCTCCCTGATGGAAGAAGGACTCCACCTGATGAACCCCACTTTGCCGTACTGATGAATCCAACTTTGCCCTACTCTCCCTCGACAAGAAGTTTCAGAAGAGTCGGGGGGATTTGTGGGATACATTGACCCACTCATCAGGATTCCACTCTATAACCAAGCTGCACTTCAGCAGTTAACAGCAAAATGGCTGCGCTGGCTCCTTGGAGCACCATTGCCCCGCATCAAAACTGCGTTTTGCAGCTACAAAATGATGGCTGCACCATCTTGCCAAGCACATATTGGGCCAGTTGGAAAAGGGAGCGCACTAAGAAAGGCCGCCAGTCTCTGTTCTTGTGTGCACGAAAAGAAACTAATTGAAAAGCCAAGCTGTGCTGTTGCTTGTTCAAATTACCATTGAAAAGGGAATATTTTACATTGAAAAGGATGCTGCCCTACGCTATTTTCATATATTCAACAGCACACTGCTTTTATCAATGAGGACCTGCCATGCCCATCCATATCCAGATTGTGCTCTTGCAGAAGAGAGCATTATTCCTGAATTTCAGGCTGTGTCAGACCAGATCCAGGAAATCAACAGAAGCTTTACTTTCAGTCGCACAGGAAAACGCTTGACTTTTGGGGCTACAAAATGTCAAAATCAACACTTTCAAACAAATCCTAGCTCTCTGCGCATAGGTCAATTTCACTGGACCTGTGTCTTAAACAGATTGCTGTATGAGAGAAACTGACTACGGCTGAAAAACCATGTGGGAAATTCAGGAGGAAGAGAAAACCTTTTGGAATGGTCAGCCCAGCAGACTTCACCACATGTTTAAATGTGCTTTTGCAAAATAAGAAAAATACCTGTTTTAAAAGTATATGTTGGATAAGGCCCTCTCTCCTGGCCTAGCAATGTAAAGGTTTTTTTTGCTGGGAAACATATATGGGATGTTTTATTTAAATAGGCTTGCTTCTGACTTAGAACAAAATAAAATAAAATACAGGATTAAATGCATCAGTTTGACTGAGGAAGCTTCTTATTTTTTTGACCACTCCCTGCATGCCCTCTGTACCGTGCCACTATCCAGTGACAAGACTCGCTTAGCTGTTTGCTTTTAGGAGAGCCGCCTTCCTGTGACAAGAACCTTTTGAGTCCAGAAACCGGTTGGCTGTCCACAAATTCCAAACTCCAGCGCTGATTGAGAGTATTTCCCCCTCCCACAGCCACACATGGCCTACCCCATCTTGATCCTTTGTCTTTGTTCCACTCTTTAAATAATCCTCTCCATACTCTTATTCCTTATTTAAAACTTAGAATTCTCTGTGCATTTTGTCATTGATCTCCAAGCGTTAGCACCACTTTTCCATTAATTTCTGTCTTGCATGGATCGTAAGTCCTTAGTCATATTTGGAATAATCAAATTAATTCCCACATAGAGCTGAATGCAGGGCGAAAAGGTTGATGTCAATCTTGGACCGTACTGTGTCTTTCTTTAACAATATAGTCTAGATAATTCAGTTTAAGTAAAGCTTGCCTTTTCTTTTTAAAATCGATTTTCTCTTCTTAACTTCTCTATTTTCCTAAAAAGGAACCTCATTCCACCTTGGAAATCTCATTCCATTCTTCAGCTATAGTCACTCTTTCACTTCTATATTGTCCCTGTGATGTGCATCTATCACCCACCCTAAAAACAGCATTCTGATTCTGTGTTTTCACCCGTTTAAAAAACATGTTTTTGACATTTAAAGCTGAAAAAGAGAAAAAAGCAACTTTTCCATGTGTGATTTGACTGGACTGTGTTTTCAATCGCAACCTGCTTTGGGAACTGTATGCCTTTTGTGATACCTTAGCTTATAGTTGCTAGTGATATAACATCCCTGATACTGTGATAAAACATATGTACATAATTATTTAATTACACATATAATTGATTATTGGTTACAACCCGAGTGTCATTTTAGGACATTGCAAAGGGTTTTTGCCTCTTATCTTATTTTGTGAGGGAAGGTCTGATTATGATTCTGTTTGCTGCCTCATATCCCTGACTACCTGATGCTTCTTTCTATCCACTCAGAATTCTATTAATTGTGGGTTGAGGGAAAATTGCAGGGGGAAACCTTAGCTTGGGGGCTATCTGGCCTAATTGAACACGTGCTCCTATTCAATTGTGCTTTGGATAGTTCTTGTAGAATGTCGATGGTCCTGCTCTGGTGTGTGACACCTGATTGGAATCCTTCAGATTACAGTAGGTGTCATTTATGGGTTTCTCTTTATATGTACCATTGTCTGCATACCGTTGTCTCAGTTCCGTTTGCTGTTTTCATCCATACTAAAACGGTATCAGGTAATAATATCCCCAACAAAAATATCGCCGTATATATGGCCGTTTGGTTAGCCATAGGTGATATTTTTGTTGGGGATATTATGTGGGAGCGGGGGCTGTGGGGGTGTCCCCCGCACATTAAAAAATGATGCGGGGGTTGCGGGGGTGTCCCCCGCAGGCTCAATGTGTGAATTTCACCGCAAAAATATGGCGATATTTTTGCATCGCAATATTTTTGCGGCGGAATTATCACATGGAACCACTAAAACCAGTACTGGGTTACAGGGGGATGCTGGTACTTCGACTACAATTACATCATCCTTTGCAGCTGGTCCAGAGTATGAGGTATGCATACTTACAGTTCCCTTGAATGAAATAAAGTAAATCCTGCATAGGATACTATTAGAAAGTGACATTCATATAAACATGCAGTGTTTCAAACTTTTCTGATTTCAGTTCTACCGTTACACTTCCTCCCTAATGTAGAATAAATTGGAAAATGTTTGAGGGCAACATTACAATCAGTATGTTTTGCATGGTGATCTCTGATCAAGTACACTTGCCATCAGGTGAAATTTGAAATGATTGTTTTGACTAAATGACATACACTGTTTTCGAGGGTATGTTTGTAAGTGTTGTGTGTGAGGAAAGATTTTAATTTCCAATACGATCGACTTTTGTTTTTTTTAATGAATATTCTATTCAAGGAATGTACACAAGGTGTGCAATTAGAAGTGGAGGCACATAGATCAGAGGTGGTGGATTAGCTTGCTGTTGCGGTCGTTACAGAGAAGTCTGCGGTTTCACAGAAAATCAAGAAACAAGGTTAACTAACAAACAATTTCATTTTCCAGAAGTGTTTGGGCAGTGTTTTCTTCATAACATGTTTTTGTATTTAAAGTGCTATCTGCTGTATGTGTGCTATACACTGAACATGTTTTTACAACACAACTCTGAGAGGCCCGGAAGGAAAAGAAGTATAAAGACACAAACAACAAATGAAACCAAAGATGTCGTTTGCCAAATAGATTTCACCACGGAGCAACTACTATTTGAGGTGCAGCGTGGTCCAGTCAATAAGCAGAATCGTGATGCTTATGCAAAATGGCCTAAAACTGAATGGAATGTGACCGGCAATGCCAGCAAAGTGTTCTTGCACTATTACTACAATGTGAGAACTCGACAAGATGAAACTGAATATAATGAAGATGCATTGGAATTCCTCGCAAACCAGTTGACGCAATCTACACCCGCAAAAAAAGGTCCACCCAATAAACATTCAAATTTGACGGTTTCTCCAATTCATGTGTAAATAACACAAGCTTCAACACAATTGACCGATGAACTTGCCAAAGAGCTCGACTTCAGTTTGGCTAGTTCGCGCGATTTGTCCACCACAGTTGAGTCACAAACCACATTCATGCAGGACGATTTGCTAATAAAGGCGCAAAAATACATTGTATTTGACAGCTAGCTGGTAGACTTTATACTGATGCTGAAATGTGTCCATATATTGAGGGGGAAACTATGCGGGCAGCCATTGGTGCATGTGTCTCGTGTATTACAAGGCACTAACCTGAAAATCCAAGCCAGCTGTGTCCACCTCATCATACATTTTCATGGTCCGCACAACCGATGCTGGACAAAGTGCCAGCTGGAAATCTACTATGTTCAGCAGCTTTACTTTTCAGTGGGTCGACTTTCAGTAAAATGCCCAGTTTCTGTCAATTTGTGGGAGTTCAGTTCCTTGCTAAATCCCAGTACTACACATTTCAAAGGTAATTCTTATTCCCAGTTATTAGTCAAGCATGGAAAATTGAACAGATGTCAATTGAAAGCACATTCTCTGGCAACCAGTTCATGCTAGCTGGCGACGGACAGTGCGACAGCCCCGGATCTTCAGAAAAGTACTCCACATACCACTTTCAAGACATGGAAACAAAAAAAATGGCGAGTTTGGAGATCGTGCAGGTGTCCCAAAGTAAATCCTCAGTGGCCATGGAGAAACATGGTTTCATAAAATCCCTCGAACATCTTCAATCGAGGGGAATGCAAATAGACCTCATAGCCACTGACAAACATGTTTCAATAGCCAAGGCCATGCGAGAGCAGTATCCAAACATTCGTCATCAATTTGATGTATGGCACAATGCCAAATCAGTGAATAAAAAAATCACAGCTGCTGGTAAAAAAAAAGGGATTGGAAAATATTTTACAGTGGTCTCAGTCTTTGAGCAACCATCTTTGGTCGAGCTCCAAAACTTATGATGGGTCTGTGGAAATTCTACTTGAAAAATGGCGCTCATTGATGCACCACTGTTCCAACGTTCACTCATGGACAATGTGCACACGGACTGTTAACGGAGGAGCAGGAAGGCAAGAAGAAGTGGTTGGTGCCATGTTCACCTCCACACAAAGCGCTTGAGAAGATCGTGTATGACAAAACTCCTTCAAGAGACTTTAAGGGACTCACAGAATTCTGTCACACCAGAGATTTGGAGGTGTTCCACAAATTGTGCCTAAAGTACAGGTCCAAAAGGTTGCATTTCAGCATAGACGGTATACAAGCAAGAACATTATTAGCCGTATAAGAGCATAACGAGAACCAAGGTAGAGAACAATCGAGAACTGCCGGAAACTTTGGGATGCTTCGTTACACCTTGGCCTTTGCAAAACGAAGCAAAAAATGGGTGGCAAAGCAAATATACCTGGAAATGGAATTTGATTTTGTGAAAGATCCCACTTTGACTGTGTTGGACATGCATACTCATAGAATGGATACTGACTTTGTTCCTAGGACACATACAATGGCACAACACATTGTACATGAGCCCTGTCCACCTGAAGCTGAAATTGTTGAACAGTTGACTTCCCAGTATAAATGATTTGCAGCAGTTCGGAAGGTGCTCTCTATAACTTTTGGGATATGTTCCCCAATGTTTTTACATTGTACACTAACAATGGAATGTTATTAAACTCGAATTTCAATGCTACAAAAAGTACTAAGAAGTGTTTAATAATGCAGATTTAATCCGGTTTATGATTCATTAATTTATATCTTTTGTCTTCCCTTCATTTATATTACTGGTCCTTGAACGATAACATACATGTCTGTGGTTGCTAGGTGCCTGTAAATCCCTCTGCTGCACTCAAACTACATCCACACATGCATTGCATGTATCTGGCATTGATGGCCTAAATTGTCTTTTCAAATGTACCCTCTTTGTCAACTTTTTGCCCTGCTCTTTTCCCCTTTCCCCCTCTACTGGACTTGCGCGATCATCTGCCCTGCGTGGGTCCTCAGGATATAGGTAGATGCTTTGCTTTTTGGGAGAATATATTACTACATGGGATAAGGGATGTGATGTGTGTCCTTGTCTGATGGCAAGGAGGAGGGTCAGATGGATATGAGCATGAAAGGAACTGCAGGGTCTGAGCTGGTGGGCTCAGGCCTGGCGGGGTGGAGGTTTTAAGTGCACGGGAAGTTCAGTGCTGATAAATGGGCACTTGGATTTATGACTTGTCAGTGTCTCACGTTATCTGCAGAGCACATTCCTCCGCGAGGACAGGGAGCGTGCAACTTGGCAATGGGAAGGAGATGGTGTGGGCTGGCTGAGTGAGCCGCTGTGGATGGGAGGGCTGCATTTGTACAGAGAGATGGATTTTCGGGCCTAGTACAAAGATGTCATTCAGACTATGTCATTCGGGCTATTTCAAAATGGTGTCCTAATGCTGGGCTTGAAACTATAGTGTATGTGTTATTTGAGATGGGGTCTGGTGTAACAGAATGTCGCTGGGTTTGGCTACGCCTCTCCCCTTGGTTATTCCATATGTAATGTTTCGAGAGTGACAAACGAGGGGGAGGGGGACAATCATCATCTACTTCCCAACACTAGTAAGATTGTTGTCTCTGTCTTCCCTCTGTTCTCCCTGCATTGCATCATCGCACCTTGAAGCACTTGTGCATTGGTGCATTATAAATGCAATATAATATCATCATATGCTATCACGGTCTGTTTCAGACAGACACAAATGGAAACTTAGGTTACACCAGACTTTCAGTGGCTTGTATTATCTGCTTTACTGACCTTCAGTGTAACTGGTGGATGCCAGCAAACAATTCATACATTTCTTGAACATGTTTCGAATGCCACATTGGTCGGCCGGGCTCATCGCTCCCATGGAGTGAAGGTCACTTCGTTTGATGTTGCTTGTGGGGATTTCACACCGGCACGTCTTGTATGGTACGTTTTGATTTATGGCTTTACTTCACAAAAACGAAACTGACCAGGCATACATGCCCGAAAGGAGCTTCAATTGTTATTCGACCTTGGACAAAAGGGAGGATTCGCTATGGCTTGAAGGGCGAAGGTGTTGAATACCCGCAAAAATGGTAAGATTCACTATTTTAAAATTGGGCATTGGAACATTTATTTTCATTCTATGTAAACCGTTGTTCTGAGCGGACACTCTGCGTAACGCCAAGAGAATGGAAATACCAAATATTATGAAAGTTCAACTATTCACTTTCAAGACAAGTTTATAGACAAACGGGTAAAGGTTTCATTTTCTGACCGGTATTGCTTGCTTACATTGTTATGGGTTGTTAGTTGGAGCATGCTGTGATGATTATTCATTGAGAACACGTAAACACAACATGTATGAAAGGTAGTGATATCTAAACCACTTTGTCCCATGGCATATCAGTGTGTGCTATAAAGGTTGTATTATTGGATGAGCAGGTTGCAGAACATATTCCAAGGGGACTTGATGTTGCCAGTTCCGTTACATTTTTAAAAAAAGGTACCAGGCGCCCCTCGCTAGAAAGAACATGGCATGATAACCTGTTATGTGTTTTTTTCACACTTTGAGTGTCTGCAGCTGTGTGTTTCCATTGTTTGTGGTTTGTGTTCATTATTAGGTTTCACCTGGTGCAGAATTACAGGTTAAATGGATACATTTGAATAAAGGACGGCTACTAAATTATATTTTTATTATGTTTTCTACGCAGCTATATTTTGCCGTTCTGCAAATGCCATCGCTTCCAGATACCGACAGATGGTTTCTTCAGCCAGAAGTGTCAGATACACCTAAATGGATGGATTTCCATTACGCTGATGTGGGACGATCGCCCAGGACCGATATGCCATTTCATGGTACCAGCGACAGGGAGCAACCTGTCATCGTTTACGGTGGTCTAGCAAGAAGCTGATGCCGAAGCCTTGTAATTCAAGGTGCGTCGAATGTGCATCTTCTCCAGAAAGGAACACTGTGTGCCTTATGATAAAGTTCTGATACTATACTGCAAAGACTTTCAATAATTGATGGTAAATTGAAATGACTGGATGTTCTCCAAGCATTTTTGTGAAATAAAAGCACATTGTAAATTGCACAGTATTGATGTTTCCTTTAAAAAAAGTGTTTCCTATTCCGATTTGGGCCGCGCTGTGAGAGGATGTGTGTGTTGATATTTTGGGTTCTGCATCAACTGATGTGGAATTCAGATCTACTGGTCTGAATTGCTTAGCTGGAACAAAGACGAAATAGGAATAGGGTTGCAGATGGATACTTTACTCATCCTACTTGGAATCCCCAGAAGCGACAGGGAGGCATACTGATTCCCCAGGATGTGGGAATCATTGTTGAGGGCAGGCAGAATAGCATTAGCTAAATAATTGAAGAACCAAGGGGTCCTGACTAAGGAGGAGTGGCTACACAAGTTCTGGGACATATAATATGACAAAACTGACGTATCTGGTTTATGACGACTTGGGTACCTTTAACGAAGAGTGGGGAGAGTTTATGAACAAATGGTGGACGAGTAGAAACTAGGTCAGTAGGGGGAGGCTACAAGGTAATATGGACTGGTTACGATAGTGGATATGGGATCAGAGATCGAAGAACACACCAATATCCACCAGGCAAGAGGTATCCAAAAATGAAGTTGTTATGAGGGGAACTAAGCTCTGATGTGATTGAAGTGTGATCAAACAGGAGGAGGAATGACCTAAGGATTCTAAATTACTTGACTCATATCTGCAGACAGTAATAACTTGTGCAAGTGATGCTTACCAGAAATGTAAATGTATAGAAGATTGATAGGTGGACCAGGAGGAGGCGTCAGGGATTATATAACAGTTTCTCATTGAGTGGATTTACTCTTGTTCAATTGCTTTGTTGTAAGTTGCAAAGAGAAACCAAAAATCTAAATCTAAAAAACACATGGAAAAAAAGGCAGATCAATTCCCTTACCCTTCTTCTGCTGCCAGATATTCTACCTTACCACCCTGTCTGTGTGGGCTCTATATAATCACTCTACTGTTCCCACTAATGAGGTTTGTTACCTATTCCACCTTTTGTCTGTGGAAACCCTTCAAATTCCTCCAAATTCTACTTTACTCGCCACTAACCAGAATTTTTAGCATGAATTTCCAGGATCGAAAAAAAAGTCTGAAGCCGAAAATACCAATTCTTTTTTTCTTTCCGTACATTTCATGCAATATGCGGGGGAGGCCCACCACAGCCCCCACATATTCCCCATACATTATTTATTAGCCTACCCCACCCCCACATACAATTGCATAGAAATACACAGTGAAAATTCAGCATTTTTGGCCTCGAAGATATGGGGTGATACTGCTTGCCATTGAGCATTTTTCTCTAAATATCTACAACTTTTACCCCACTGTGTGTATCCCTTTTTTAACCTTTTTACTTCCTCAACCATAGTAACATAGTCATGACCAACCCACCTAAAATGTTGAATGTTGTTCCGAAGCATGCACTTTGCATCACGTATCTCTCTATTGAACCTTTTCCTAAAGGTTTCCCCTGTTTAAGTTGGTATATTCCATTCTGCAATGCAATCCCATTGGTTAGCATTTTAAACCAGTTCATAATCTCATCCATCAACATACTCTCTATTAAACACAACCTTTGTTTTTCCTCCAATATCAATATCTCACTCATTTTGGCCAGGTGGGCCACAGTCCAATTGACCTTATTCCCTCCCATATTCACATAAACATCTCTAAGTAAAATTGCCACTCCTAGCTTAAACATCGAGTCATCACTATATCTACTATCACATATCACCAAACTATCAGGGGAATCATTGCAGTGTTGCAGAAGAAGTAGTCCAAGGTGGCTGTGTTTCTGCCACCAGACCAGGTCTTCTTGACAGGGATATTACCTCTGTCCAACCATTCAATACACTTAGCTTGCATTCTTTCATAAAATTAATCCATCTCACTCCTTGATGTTTACCTTCTGTTTCATCATTGTACACATAGCTCTGACTCGATCAGTGTTCTCAATAGGCTCATCATCAATACATAGTGCATTAAAATCACCTCCAACTAATATCAAACTAATATCAAACCAGTTTGGTTAAAATCCTGCCAACAAAATAGAGCTTCTAACAAGGATTTCCGTATTTGTGCCAACCCGGTGGTCGTAAATATTTGCAATAAAATGAATCTTTAATGAAACTGTGATCAGGTTTATTTGTGCAAAATAGGTGACTAATTAAGATGTCAATCTATTAGTTACTTCACAAGTTCCAATTGATTTCCATAAAAACTATGGCATCATGTTCCATTTTTCTGGTTCTATGTTTAAATTACGCCCAAAGGACGTATACCAAAAAGGTTGTGTTTATTAGGCTGCTTCGGTGCAGACAGGAAAATGGGCACTTTGATGCATTTTTCCACTCGACCCCCTACCCCAACCCCTGCCTGTCCCCATCTTCTCCTGCCTGGGAGAGATTTACTTTTAATTAGGGGGATTCATCACCTGGGTTCCCCTTTTGCATCTACCCCCGCCGCATACATTGCGTGCCCCAACACCCACCCCTCACACCTCACATCCCTCTCAGGTCACGTACATACAACACACAGACATAAACACACAAACACACTTACCTTTATTCTGTGCCAGCATCTTCACTCTAACAGGCTTGGCATTGGGCGGGGCTTGTCCTCAGGTCTTCTGCGCCGTCGCTATGTTGTCTCTATTGTCTGTGATCCATAGCTCGCAAGCAATAAGCTACATACCATATTTCTATCTTTACATTTTATTAGAAAAATGTTTTGAGACCAATGAGAGATGACATGTCAGGAATAAGGAACACTATTCGTTAAAGATACTTCTAAAGATCCTCAACATAGGTAAGAGTAACAGAGCATTACACTTAGTTAAGAAAAATATAGTGTGTACTAAATCATCTAAGAATCATTCTAACATCTGTTTGTTTTGAACTCCTCTTTATTTGTCTGTCTTTTACCCTTTTTCTCTTTCCCCATGCACGTACTAACATTCACACACTTTTTTATAATTTATGTTTCAATAATGATGGATATTTAATGTGTCTTTAATCTTGTATTTTGCATTCAACTTGAACACAATAAAATTAACCAAATGGCTTTGAAAAAGACCAGCAAGGTTGCAACACATGCTGGCTAGGGTAGCACTGCGCATGAACGTGCAAGATTTGAGAGCGCATTAGAATTGGTTAAAACACTCGTTTTAACAAACTAATGGTTTTTGCTTCATAAATGCTTCAGACTAAATACCCTCATGAGATAATCTGATTTCTTAAAGTAACAACACATTATTGTGCAATTTGTTTACTGAGCTGTGCATGAACTGTAGACAAAATTCTCTATGGGGAGTTCATTCTTCTCAGGTTCGTTGTGAGACCAGATCTTAGCAGCATAAATCACAGAAGAAACTGCCTTTGGGTTTTATTCTTCAATTGCTGGGGTTATTGCGCTGTTCTCAGACTTGCTATTATATTTGGGATAGCTAGTGCATTCTGTGCCAATGCTTCATCGCCATTACCCGTGGAAGCCCTGGAATGGTCTCTGCCAACCAGATCCCAGAAGTAATCAGTGAGCACAACCCTTTTCACTGCTACGCCTTAAATTAGATATTTCAGGTACAGGTTCTTTATCTTACTTGAGTTCTCCATCACCACATGTTTTTACCCTTGATAACTTTAGGAAAGGGCCTAGGGCCAGAGCCCCTGCTCAAGCTAAGACTATACCAAGCTCACCCTTTTCGTCACTTCTGCTTCCATGCATAGGGATCCATCCACCCATTGACCATCCATTCACCACAGAGCTTCTGTTATCTCACAGGACCCAGGAACATTGCTGTTTTGGGTCTGTTAACTGTCTTTTGGTTACCTATAGCCTCATTGTAGCCCAACTCAGAACTTACACCTGCTTTTTCTCAGCCAGCCATCCATCCCTTTCCTTTCTGCTTTTCAATCTATCTTTATGCTCCCTCTCTCTTGGGCAGCACACATTCTTCATTGTCTTCACTTGTCTACTTCTTCTTCCCTCTATCATACATCCTGACCTAGCTCCATTCTTCCCTCTACTCATTCTTCTCCTCCCCCTCCCTCATAGCCTTCAACCTCAACTCGGTGTAACTTCTGCATCAGTCTCCAGCCTCCCCATCTTCCTCCTACCTCACTGCAACCTCACCCATCCCCCGTCATCTACCACACAACATCCGCTTCTCTCCCCACTTCATGTTACTATTTCATGAGGCCTCTGGAATGCACAATTCCTCTTCAACAAATCTTCCAACACCACTGACCACTTTGACTCTTATCACCCTCAACTTTTACTTCTTGGTTTCAAAGACACTGGGATCTTCCCTCATGACTTTGTGCGCCTAGCAGCTCTAATGACTCTGCTACCTTCTCCCTCTATCCCAGCCCTGTTGGGAAGGGCAGTGCTGTGCTGTGGGGTTCCTTATCAATAAGGCCCTCCACACTGCTCCACTACCACACTCTGATATCAACTCTGCCTCTTTTGAATATCCCATTATTCAACTCCTCCCTCCCACTCTGCTCACTGTTATTGCTCTCTATAAACCCCCTGCCCCTCTCAACTCCTTCTTTCCTCATCTAACCCTTTGCCTTGAGTCACTTTCTACCAACAACCAAATTGTCATACTGGGAGACTTTATTTAACTCTCTCAAGCCTTCTGCAGTTACCTGCCTTGAACTTACATCCCTGCTAGCAGATAACTTCCTCTACTTTCTCCGTGACCAACCTATCCACTATGGCGGCAACTCATTTGACCTTGTCCCTTGTCTTGGTCTCTAATTCACTCTACTCTTCCAACCTCTCCATTGACCCCACTCCCTCTGATCACTCCATCGTTCACTTTAACATCTCAATCCCTACACCTTCTACTCCTCCTTTAGTAGGTAGAAGGTGGAGGGATTAAGACAAGGGATAAGGTCAAATAAGTTGCCGCCATAGTGGATAGGTTGGTCATGGAGAGAGTCATAGTAGTTTCTTAGTGTGGTACTATGTGCACTACTGATCGAAACATATCCCTGTAGCTGTGTGGGTGTAAGCAGGGGCGCATGGTCCTAATTGTCTGTTTCCAATATTTTGTGGGAAGTATTTTTACTCCCAATTTTTATTTTTCAGGAGTATTTTCCTAATTTTATGGAGTAAAATTGTTTGATGCACACCTTATCTGCAAAGCCTGTCCCAGGAACTGGATAACTGCGTCTAAAAGGAGGCCGACAATGGCAAATATCAGACTTATTCCAGTTCAGACCAGGAGAGGCATTCGGTCTGCTGCAACATCTTCTGGATATTCTCCTGGGCATCATGCATCCCCCTTGCATATTGTCCCTGTATGGCCAGACTTTGCAAGTCACCTCACTGCAACTCAGTGCCTCCTCAACAAAAGGGTAAACCATTATGATGATGAACAGAAAGGATACGAGAGGAAACGCTTGCCTGAACCCCCTGCCCTGCCCATTGTTGAGAATGCTGCCTGTCGGATGTGGGTATATGCGATTAATCATTTCAAGAGGACTGATCAAAGGCCCATTCTCTTTATTGTTTTGAATAGGTAGACCCATTTGATCCAGTCGATTGCTTTCTGAGCATCGATTGCTGCAACTCGATTCAGAGTGTGTTTCCCCTTATTCAGAATAAGGAGTAGGTGCCTCATGTAGGTGCCTCATATTGTCTATGACTAATCTTGTTTTAACAATGCCGGATTGGCTCTTATGAATCGAAGTCGGAATGATCCCCTCCAGACGCCTGGCCAGGACCTTTTCGATGACCTTGCATTCGGGGTTTGGTATACAGATAGCTCTGTATCTACTGCAGGGGTTGGGCATGGCTTAGAGAACATGGCAGGCAGGCAGTCCCCCCTGAAGGACTCAAGGAGCATCCTTTTCAGATTAGAGAGGTCAGAATCTGTCAGCAGGCGATAGATTTCTGTGGGAAAGCTGTCTGTGCTGGGCGTTTTGTTCAAGTCAAGGTTGTATTAATCTCTTCCACAGGGACTGACTTCTCCAGTGATGTATCTTGGTGTGGTATGACACAGGCAGGAATTCTCAGGAACCACGCTAGAGCCAGTATTGTAGAAAAGGTAAGTCTTCTTTAATGTTACAGGTTACAGTGGGAAAGTAAGATAGGAGATGAGGTGATGTGCTTCTGCTTCCCTTGGCTCTCTCCCTGCCAGTCCCAACCCTCCTCCCTGGAATCCTTACACTCGCACCATTCCAGGCCTCGCACCAACACTCCGAGCTCCACTACTCAATCACATAGTCACACAGCACAACATAGCATTTGATGCTAGGATACTAAACATCCCCCTCCTTTGAAGAAAAGGAAAAGTATAAACATACATGTGTTAAAAGGAAACAACCCTCGAGGAACATTTCGCCTTATGTCCTGGTCTGCCCCCCAGGACCTCAGGGCTGCCACCCCCAAGCGCAACCTGCTCTCTAAGAGCAAAACTCATCTAACTCACCTAACCAAACTATACAAAAACTTTACTCCTTCTGTAAGGGCCTGCCATGCCCAAACCCTGGACCTGCCACGTCCCGGAACAACCTCACCCTAATACAGGACACTCCCGTCGCTGTAATTAAAGCATACTCACTACATCCAACATCCTATAAAATATCAAAGATAAAACACATGAGGAATAACTAAGGTTTGGATGACACTCACCTAGCTTGTAACCATCCTAGCCAGTAACAACATCACCACCCCCTCTCCTCACAAATAACAGAAAGGAAAAATAAAAGATAGCCACTCACAACACAAAGATCACAAAAACACGACACAACCACAAAAGGCGTGGAGTGCAAAAGGCAAAGTGCACAGACACAACCGTGCAACACAGGAACTTCTGGGACAAATGTTGGAAAGATGAAAATGAAACACTTGCAGAATGTTCCCGAAAACTCAAATTGTACACCAAAGATGAAAATTGCGGTGTGTTGCAAAACATAAATTTGCAAAAAACGCACATGAGGTGAAAAGTAATGTGCAGATCCAAACACTCCCAAAAATGTTTAGAATAATTATTAAAAACGGTTGTCAGTGTGGTATAAACAACACAGTTTAAAACAGCAAGCTCCCCAAAAGAAAACCACCACACTAACACGACTCCAAAACTGTGCGCCACTCCAAAACAACATTTCGATAGCAAAATCAACTGGCGAGCCGCTACTCCTACAGAGGCATAGCCTGGCATAACAGAAAACCCATTAACAGTGTAAAATTAATCAACTGGCGAGCCACTACTCCTCTTGAGGCATCGCCTGGCGTCACAGAAAACCCATTAACACTGTAAAATTAACTCTCGAAACAGTAACCTCCACCGTGAGGAAACAAAATGTGCGAAAACCTACAACGCACCAAAATCAACTCCATGGGCCCCGTGCCCTAAAACTCTAACGTACAACTTGCGTAAAGACCTCCAACTTCTTAATGGGGCCTAGCCCTGGCAACAACGCCACTACCTAGAACTAAAAGGTTTTAACTCTCTGGAACACTCCAAAGAAAAGTGTCCAACCCCTGAAGGTTTTACAAACAGCAACCACACCTGGCCACAGTGCGGGAGCCAAAAGCCCTTATATGCATGCAACTCCAGAACAGACGCGTCACCAAAGACACGTACACTACAACTACAAATGTGTCACAGTCACACAGCACAACATAGCATATACGATGCTAGGATACTACATCCAGCTTGTCTTTCTTTCGGGGAAAGGAAATTCTCAAGCGGTCCTGTCATCTTCAGTATGTCAGACGTATTGATGATCTCATATGATCTTCTCAATTCCAGGTTAATTTCTTCAGGTTCGCAGTGAATCTGCCTGCAGTGGCTTACAGTAAAAACATGTCTCTGTTATTTTTATTTATTAAAGATGATTGAATTGAGTGCCAGTCATACCCAGAATAAATCCTGCTTGGGCTTTTTTGGTTCTGGAATATTAAAGGATGCTCATTTGTTCATTATTTAGCCCAATACACAGAATCCTCAAATACTTTAATAGCAAGATTTGTAAAATATGAAACGTTAACTTTGCCTTATAACTTCCAGGAAATGACAATCTGTTTGAGAAGCAGAATCTTCGGCAGATAAACAACTAATTGACTCCAAAGATTACATCCTTTTAATCTTCAACCTTTTGTGGAGTGACATTGCAGTCTACAATATTTGCAGTCTTGCAAGGACTGTGAATTTCCACCAGATCAGTCCTTGGAGAGCCCTCATAAATTAGCATATGTGCCCAGTGGCCTCCAACGAAATGACTAACTGTCCATTGCCTAAATAACTACTACATGACTCTGCATAGTGGAGCATCTGAGTGTGAAAACGGAGAGTGAACTAGTACATTATTCATCGCTAAAAAAAACGGGAGTGGACTAGCAAACTACCCATTGTTGTGAACATTGGATACAGGGAAGCCGAGTCTAAAAACCAAAAGTACCCTAGCAAACTATTGATCACTTGAAACATTGCATGCTAGGACATCTAAACCCCCAGACTAACCTGCCCCACTTTATATCTTTTGGAAGACATTTTGCAGGAAAGGAAAGTGTTTCACTCCATCGTGAATCAGGAAACTGTTTTGCACTTGAAACCGTGCCTTTGAGGAAATGGAGTCAGAAAGTCTAGACACAAACCTAGAACATTTATAGACCGGAGCAGTGAAGAGATGGAACAAAGAGGAAAGACACCCTTGACACCCCAGGCAATCTCAAAATACATTATGCGTGCACCTTTCACATATATATTCCATCTTTCATAGTAGCAAGTATGTCACATAAATATTCTACACTGTGTTTTGGAACTACCTGACTCCTACAATTGTTAGCAGCACAATAAAGAGTCAGTTGTGTATGCTTGCGTAGAGAAATGAATGGCTCTAAAAGTCCTCCCAGAATGCCTGTGATTGACAGCATAATCTGTGAGAGCCACTACCACTGTAGTAGTTGCCTCCTGCTGCATGGCTTTCATAGATCTACAGAGGATGTGGATCTAGCTTGCCAAGCTCCTTATCAACACATTAAAATAACTATCCTCAATAAATTAACATAATATACACCACCATATGATCCCTTCTGTGACACAGCTATGGATACATTCTGAGTGATGCACATTAGAGTTCCTCACAGAACCTCGCGGCCCCGCTCCACAAATCTCATCTGGCAATAGAATTCCTTACCACTTTCCCAATTACCAGTCACACCAAAGTGCAGGCTTGCCGAGAGAGCAGGAGCAGGGTCAGACTTTTA
This sequence comes from Ambystoma mexicanum, assembly GCF_040938575.1. NCBI lineage: Eukaryota > Metazoa > Chordata > Amphibia > Caudata > Ambystomatidae > Ambystoma > Ambystoma mexicanum. The sequence goes on along the minus strand of NC_090941.1, from coordinate 731,604,324 downwards.
TTTGCCACAGTCATTGGGGCATTGATGCTGCTTGGCTGCCACCCTTCATCACCAACATTTCTGCCCACCAGCCCAGATTGACTCTCCCCCACTGTCTGGGGCCCCCACCTCCATGAAACAGCCACAGTAACAGTGCCACTGTTACTGAAACATGCCATTACCTATAGCAACAAGATAGCCCACCAGAGTCTTGGGTCTCATGCACGGATAACATGATTGCTGCACCCATACGCCAACATAATGTTCCATAGCAAGTCTGTTTATCTCCATTGCACATGCCCACATTTTCTGACATGCAGACTTACCCCACATCTCAGTCTCTTTTAATACCTATCCTCTTGCCAGACTGCCAAGTTAGGAAATACGGTTGGCTGCTTGTTCTCTGTTTGGGCAGGTTACCCGTGGAACCCCCTTATCTTGAATTTGCATTCAGAGCAAAATCATCTACAGATTCACAGACACATTGATTTTCACCCAGTTGTAACCAATAGCCAATTAACAGTGGCCAAATCCATTCAGGTCCTCTTTGGACAGTGGCAAGGGAAAATATTGACTGCATAAATGCCCTTAAGACAAAACAGAATTCAAACACTGGAACTTAGATGATCTTTCCTCTTGGCGCCATCATTCCATGCTTTTGCTATCATGCCCTTGTTGAACCACATCCACACCCCATGAAAGAGTCATCAGAGTTGATTCCATCATTATAAGTGAGTGGTTTGTATTATAACTGCACCAAAAGACCAAATACACCCACCACAAGGGACGGCTTCCCCTTTTTCCACCCTGTCCTCTGACCAATGTCTGGCAGGTTTCATCTGCAGTGCCTGGAAGCCACGAGCCCCAATTATCTCAGAGATTCCAACCTTCAGATCTTTCAAGGGCAGCCATTAGTAAGAGTGTGCACCCGAGCTATCCAATGTATAAGGCAGAGAAAGAGGATGACTGTATTTTTATTATTTGTATGCCCACGTTTAGCTCATATTAGACGTGAAAGGCTAGTTCCAGGGCTATACTCCAGCAATGTTTCTACTTTGATGGGCGCTCTAGACCTCTGCAGGATACCTAAATGTGTTTGAAGAGTTTTTGCAGTTACAAGCTTTTTAACTTGTTCCTGGAACTGTCGACAATGTTAAAATGTTGTGATTTCAAGGGATATGTGGTGGTAAATCTTGTATTTTAATAGATATTTATGACATTTTTAAAAAATCTCATCTCTTTCTGTGTTTGTGCTTTTATGGCTTTTCATTGAAATTAAAGCAAATCAAATCGCCTTTGGCATTTCTGGTAGAGTAGGGCATGCAGTACCTTCAGCAGGGTCAGGGCTAATAACAGTAGAGACCCAAACAACTTAATCACAATGGTTAAAAAATAAAAGAATGTTCAAATATCTATACAACTATACAGTCTGGATAAGCTGAAATTATTAACATGCATATTAAATCCACCAATTCATGTCTCCTATACATGGCGGCCTAACCAATCCAAAGAGCTTTTTTAACTGGTTGCACATTTAAAACGCTTGCCTGCTCAGCCACAGTCAGTGCTTCTTCTGCAGGGTGGTGTGGAGTGTTTTAAAATCTTCTCATCTCAAACATCAAAGAAATAAATATGCCAATACCTCCATGATGGACTTCCACTGGAACATCCTCCCCCTCATCTGCAATTTAAGCCATTTACCATCAAACTGATCTCTACATTTAATAATTCAACAGCATCCCCAGATAGAAGCTCTCAAGTTACCCAACCAGCTTCTCTTGACACCCTTTCCCTTTTTAAAGCTATCATTCCTATGTAGTGACACATCTCTATAACCTCACATTATCCCGAAGAATTTCCCCAGACATCACTCTAGAGGAGATAATGCAAAGACACATAAAATGTTCTTATGGCCCCAAGTCACCATCAAATTATCACGCAGTTGCTGCTCGGCCGTTCTCTGGAAAAGTAATTGAACACTTGTTTAACTCACAACAACAAGAGTACTAGGATTGCAGCCAAATCCTCAATCTCATTAAATCAGTTTGTAAGATAAACACGGCACTGAGACAACAATTGTTATAGTTTTGGATTATATATTTAAACTGTTGAATGCCAATGGATGCACCCTACTAATCTTCTAAACTTATCTGCTGTATTCATCACTCCTGATAGTGGCAGTATTTCTCAGATCATTGAACACAATGGCCCACATCTTTTCTCTCTCTCACTCAGATGTTTCAAATCCGATTCATTTAAGTCTCCCCAAGTCTGCCCCAAATCCTCCAGCACCTGCCATTTTTGGAGTCCCTCAGGGTTCCACTATATCAGTCATCCTGTCTAGCATTTGCATGCCGCTTAATTTGGTCATACACTGTTGCTGAATTTCTTTTAAGGTGCTGCGCCTTGTTGATGGATTGCGAGATGCACTGTTTAACATGCCAGATTGTTGACCCCTCCACCCCCTGTCTCCTCTCATTTGTCTCTGGCTTTCTGACCTCCTATGCTTGGCTCTGCTCCATATCCGGTCCCAGTAGTCAAAGACCAAGTGGTGAACATTTCTGCCTCTTTATCTAATGAAGTCCATGTTTCTACCCACTATCAAGCTGGGCACTATAAACTAAGGGGGTCATCACGGGTTGGGCAGAGCAGTAAAAATGCAGTGGTAACATTACCGCTGTATTACCGCTCTGCTCAATCCCGAGTTCTGGCCACTTTCCACCCCTTTACGGCACTATTACCACAGCGCTATTAGCACCACGGTAATAGCACCTGAAATGCCCCATTGGCTCCAATGGATCCAATGCGAATGGGGACTTACGGCTCCCCCCCACAACTTGTGATCTGGCGCGAATAGCACCGGACTAAGTTCCGGTAATGCAATTTGCATTGGACAGTATTCCATTGTTTGCAAATCCTCCAGAACGCAGCTGCTAGCGTTGCAACAAAAACCCCTCTCTGAGCGTATATATCTCCTATTCTTCGCCAGTTGTATTGGCTCCCGATTTCAAAGAGAGTTTAGTTTAAATCTATGTGCCTAGTGCATTGTGCCTTTTACAGGTCGAGGGCAGAATATCTGCAGTCCAAATTCCGTCCGTATATTTCCAGTTGCCCACTTCAGCTCTCAGGATGCCCTCTTGATACAAGGTCTTCGAGTGAGACTATCCCGTGTTGGCGGGCTTGCTTTTCGGTAGCAACTACCAAACTCTGGAACTCTTGTCCTTTTCCTCTTTGTGCAATTATAGAATATCTCTTGTTTCGTAAATCCTTAGAAACCCTTCTCTTTAGCTGTTAGCCATTTCCCCTCTTTGCTAAACTATTTGCTGGTCTGTAGCACAAAGATGCTATTGGGTTTACATTGCGCTGTAGAAATATCCATAACAAATTAACCCGATCAACTGCCAACCAACACTCAATTTTACAGCTTCATTTACTTGTCCTGTCCTGTTGCTTTGGTAAACACACTCTGTTCACCTTTCTGATATTTGTTTAGCTTTTATTTTCATGATTCCATCAACATTGTGGGCCTAATACAAGTGCATGAACATATGCATTTGTTTCCCAGGCAAAATTTCAGGGTTGGCAGATGCTTTCTGGTTATGCTGAGAGCAACATCAAACTAGTTAGTCACAGCAGCAACCTCGAAGTTGCTTAGAGTTCATATGTTCATAAATATTTCTATGTAACTTATCCAAGCGTAATGTCTCTAGAAAGTTTTTAAAGTTGTATATTGGAGTCAAACAGTTTGGGCCTTTTGGATGTAATTCAGTGGTAAATCTGCCGAATTACCACCAAACTCATGTACCATTACTGACACTTGTCCAGAAGGGTTGACCAAAGTATTTCAAGTGGTGGCAGAGCAGTGTTAATCTCCCTTTTTGGAGTTCATAGGACTCCATGGCAATTTTGGCAGAATGACCATGAGCGGTAATTCTGCCAAAGGAATTACTGCCACTTTTTGACTGCACTGCCAAAATTATAATGAGGCTTAATTGACTTTTAAATTGATATATATCCCCTGTTTAAAACTTAGCATTTCAGAGCACTGTATTTTTAATCGTGGTTTTATGGTCAGCACTTTCATCTTTTCCTTGATCTCCGTCTTCCCTGTTTCTTGTGGGAGACGGGGAAGCAGGGGAGCAAAATAGCCTTTGCTGGAGGTGTGTCACGGGTAGAAGGAAGCCTAGCCAATACTTCCCGCAGACAGAAACCCAGCATGCTATTCTGTGTGACATGTGAGGCTTGAAGATGGTTTCAGCACAATTATTTAGGTGCATGTTTACCGCCACATTCATGCTGTGTGTATGTGATGCAAATTGTTGCGTGATTTAATGGTTATTTAGCTAGGGGACGGAGGAGGTTAATACCTGATGCGAGCAAATGGGTCAAAAGATGTAAGCACAAAACAGAAGATGCATTTTGGGGACAAAAGATAGGGGCACAACTTTCACAAGAAATACATATGTATGCGAAACAAGAAGATAGGAGTAAGGAAAGACGAGTAACACATACCTTAGCAACTTTGTCTTTCTCCCCTTTCTATAGATCACTTGAGTTACTCTGGTATGATTTTATTATTTTTATGAAAATTGCATTTTTAATATTATTTTGTATGTAATTGTGAAAGATTTATTTCTATTGTAGTTGGAAATCAAAACACAAATAAACATTTTGAGAAAATTAAAAAATATGCGTCACAGGAGTTGCACATGGGTTACTCAATGGGCACACTGGTCGCAAGATATGTTCATGGATCACAAGATGTGAACATGGATAGCAAAATGTGTGCACAGATCACAAAATGCATGCATGGTTGAAAATATTGGCATGCAGGCCACAAAGAAACATGCAAGTCATTATAATAAATTGTCACAAAATACAGATCCCAATAGGCAGATTTATATCACTACACACACATTTGAGTCACAATGTGCATATGAGTGACACATATATATGGTTAGATCACAATATGCAAGTACAGATCGCATTTCACAAACATTGGTTATAACATACTGGCAGATATCGCAGTATGCAGACATAGATCTTAATATGCAAATGTGTCACAAGCCACAGTCATATAGAGCAAATAGCTGACAGATAATGCAGCGTGTACGCGGATAGCCTGGTGCACTGTTACAACATTACATCTTCCCCACAGGCGTAAAAGAGTGAGTACTGAATAAACCACCTACTCACCCCTCACACTTTTTTTTATAAAACAACAATGTCCCCAATCATAAAGGTGAAACAGTCACAGTTAAGAGATATACCGTCTTTGCCTTTTGTGGGAGTGTGGCCTAGGGGCAGACTACACTCTCAAGAGGGGTGTGAATGAGATCCAGTACCAACGCAAACAGCAATGTACAACAATCCAAAATAAAAGGAATGTCCAATCAATGTACTATAAAAAAAAAGTTAATTAAACACACCATATGCAATAATAACTACATAGAAAAACACTACAAAAACCCACCCCTTTGAAAAGAACCCAGAATATGCAGAGATAGGAAGATAAGTACTGTGGGTAATGACACAGCGGTGAAAGGAAATAAAGAAATTGCAATGCTCTAAAAATTATATTCTTGTGCGAAAAATGCATCAAAAGTGACATAACCAATATCTAGTGTCCAAAAATGGACTGGAAGCAATTAGCAGTAAATAATACCTTTCTGCTTTTCTTGGCCATTCAACAATGTCGAACCAGTTTTCTTTGTGCTGTGAAAGCGGTTATAATCATGTTCAAATGCGGCAGCCACATTGTTCTAGACGTGGAGCAGTTGTCGATATGAGGTTGAGGTGAGGTTCGCTGCAGTTTACAGCTACATTTAAAGAAGTGCAGATTGTAAGGGCCACCAGGGTCAGATTGATGGTTAAGACTTTGGTGGCTGGATGCGCAGTTAGGGTCAGGTAGTTTGATGCAGCGTTTGAGGGACATGGTTTGATAAGGCTACCAGGGGGTTTATGGTCATTGCATCGAAAAAGATGTATCGAAAAACATACATGTTTTACATTAAAAGTACATATTCATCGAAACTTGTTCATCGAAAATAGCAATGAACAATTTCCATGGATATGCACTTTTAAATGCAAAAGATAGCATTTCGATGCATTTATTTTCTACTTTAAAATGTTACATGGAGCTGTCCAATGCTGAAATTTCGGCAGTGGCCAGCTCCTTGTAATGATTTAATGTTTTTTTGTACATTGGGGAGGGTTTCTCCCCTGCCCCCCCAAAGCCCATGCCCACACCCTTAACCGTAACCCAAACCCTAAGCCTAACTCTAACCCTTAAGCTAACCCTTAATCTAACCCTAACCCTAACCCCAACTCTAAGCCTTACCCTAACCCTAAATCTAACCCTTAATCTAACCCCTAATTCAACCCTAATCCTAACCCAAACCCAAACCTTAACTCTAACCCTAACCCTAACCCTAGCCCTAACCCAAACCCTAACCCTAATTCTAACCCTTGCCCTAACCCTAACCCTTGCCCTACCCCTAACCCTAATTATAACCCTTGCCGTAAACCTAAATCTATATGTAAAAATAGCTCAAAATCCATTGAATTTTATTCAAAGAAAAGGCATTTCGATGATAAGTGACTTAGATGCAATTGAATTCGATGAAGTCCAGATACCCTACATGGGCTGTTCTACCATTGATTTGGATCAGCGATGAAGGGTCTGGTGGTTTAAAAAGCAGTTTAGACACAGCGGTTGCAATGATGTGCGTCTAGTTTAAGCAGGGGCAACAGTGCACTCAGCTGGCACAGTGTGGCAGTGAACTGGTTTTAATATGTTGCACAGTGACTCGAAGTTCCTGATGTTACATGTCAAATGGATTAAAAAAACAGCTTGGAGCAGTTTGATGGCGAAAACATACGGATCCTAGTAGTTCTGGATCTCAGTTTGCCGGGTGTCTCAAGGTAGCTCCTTGTTCTCATTCTCCCAATCTCGGGGGAAGCTGACAAACATCTGTAGGTGTTCTTCACTTCCAGTGAGGTCCTGAGTACTGGTTTAGCTGGCAGAGAGGCAGGTCTTGCTCCATTAACAAACCACCCTAAAAGTGCCCTCAGGATGTTTGGGGAGCAAACTTTGCCTCTGTTTTGGACACCGAGCCTGCACCCCACTGGTGAAGGGCTTTGGAAAGTCAACCCTCCCAAAAGTGGTCCACGTGAGTTCTTCGTTCTTCCCAGATGATCAAAAAGTGAATTAAAATAATGAGCGGGAGACCCCCTCCTTTACAGGCAAAAGTCCACAGGTGATTGGACAGAAGCAAGCCTACTTTAAGGTTTCCAATCCTTGTCCTTAAAACAGGAGGTATTTGTCTTCGGATATCATACCCAATGTGCTTTGTGCAAAAGGAAGTGGAGGAGACAAGAAGGAAAGATTGGTACAGAGAGAAACAAGATGGCAGAACCCCTACCCACTTGTGCTGAGCACCCTTTGTCTACACTAACACTGCCCCCTTCTCAGATTCATCGCATCAAAGGCTATTTGGTATGCAACACTCTGGTGTGAGGTTAGGCCTTTTGGGTTAGGTGTGCACTTTGATTCCTGTTTCCCAGGACAGCACCTATTGGGATGCGGTCTTGTTGGAGAGAGGTGCTACCACACATCACAAAGGATTGGAGAGGCACCGTCTTTCCGTCTTTTGCCCAGCAGGCTGGAAATGCTAGGCTGTCTGACCAGAAAACATATAACCCTCCCAGAACTGAACTGGGTTCACATTGCTAACACATGCATGATATGATATAAATCAGATGTGGCTTCTTATATGAATTACTACCCACCATACCCTCAACCGGGGTATGGCTTTATGTTTAATGATTAATCTGCCACTAGAATAGTGATTTTGAATGACCATGTGGTTTTTGGAACATAGGTGGAGAATTTAAAAATGAAGACTCTGGGGCTGCAGTGACTTGGCTGGCACATCAGCTATCAAAAGGGCACTTGTGGCCTCTGAACCTGCTATGTGCCACTGGAGGGCAAGCATTGTGGATCAGAATGATGATGCAGCAGGGCACATATCCTATGATTTTGGCATGGAGATTATGAAAGAGGGGGTCTGATTAGCAGGTCACCCTCTCTGAGATGGAATTACCCACATCATTTTTATTAATTAATAAAAATAATAAAAGCCAGGGCTTTTACGCCTTTGCCAAAGGTCGATTCCTCATATGCGCACAGCAGTAAAAATACAGAAACGGATCACAATATGCTTACACAGAGCACAATATTCATACAGAGGTCACAATGTGCACAATGGGCACTACAGGATACAGGCAAAGATCACAATATGCATATTTGAGCGACAAAATGCAGACATGTTTCACAACATGCAAATCTACATCACAGTTTGCATAATTGCCACACGAAGGAGGCACAGGTCACCATTGTTAAATAAGGAAGAAATATGAACTTATTAGTCATAATACATGCACATCAGTGACAAAAAGAGACACAAAGTTGATCACTTCATACACACAAAGGTTGCAGAATGCTGTCGCCGGTCAGTTTGGAGTCTTCTGTTGCAAGATGCAGAAATGGGTCACACGATGAAGATACATGTCACAGCGTATATGCATATTATTCTGTGTGTACCAGGATCACAATATACAGACAAATAAAACATTCAGGTTAGGCGAGCCTGTAACATTCAGATACATGCATACATGCACTATTCTAGTCTGGTGGTGCTCTTCATTCCAGTTTGTTTTTCTTAGCATTTTGGGGTGTGCATGTTTGGATTTATCAAAGGGAAAACCAGAATGACCAAGTCCAAGATTTCAAAGAAAACAACAAGCTGGAGAAGCACCTTCTGATTGGACTGGGGCATGTTGGTATGCATTCTTTGAAAACCATTTTATCCTCGGCAGCAAAACTCTTGTGTGCGCAAAAACCTCCAAAACCGCGTGTTTAAATGCACAAAAAGATGGATGCACAACCTGCCACCCATGGTGCATATGTGGTGGGATAGAGCACACACTGCAGAAAATGTGCTAGTGAGCTTCATGACCAGCAAACAGAGTGCAGAGAAAGAAGCAGCACTTTGCAAATAAAACTCCAAAATGTGCCTATAAATGACATTTGCTTTGTTGCTGAAAACTCCAAAATGCCTATACACAACACTTCTCAACATTCAAAATCTTGCTTGGCGCTAAAATTCATGTAATCTAATGAAGCATGGCGAATGTACAAAGTTCTAAAGTGTAAAAAGCAAAACATTTCCTCAGACAAACTGGATTGTCTGTAAACTAACAGCTCCTGTCAAAATCTGTGTGCAGTACACTGGGCTACCTATGGATGACAGCTGGCAGATGAGCTCCTGATGAAACTTCAAAGTATCTAAACTAAAAGTCTGTCGGATTAGCAAACATAAAAGGATTGTTGCTCAAAGGAATACAGATCTCAATTGTGTTTTTGATCCCCAGATGTAAAGCTAAGAAAATAATGTATTTATGTTTGATGCAACAAGTTTGGCTGCACGTTTTAAGTGGCGTTAGAACTGTGTAACATATTTGTGACTGGGATGGCTATATATGTGGTTTTATGTGAACTGTGTACACACACATTCCTATGTTAAACACACACATTTGTGGTAGTTTGCAGAAAATTTGGGAAATGTGTTCATGGCAAAAAGTACAAAATTCTGTAGAAAGGTGAAACAAGATCCCACAGTTGCGGGATTTTGATGGACAGATTCTACATACAATATGGAATCTTTGTGTGTGATTTGTGTAGAGATTACCAATGTAGAAATATGTATTAAGGATAAAATCCGATTTTGACACTAGTGGCTGAGGGGAAGTTTCTAAGGGCTGTAAAGCTAAACCATAAATGTGACATCATCCAGCCTTGATCCAATCACTCAGATGCAAGGCAGAGATGAGGTCTTGGTCCAATCCCAGCTCAAAGGGGCAAGCTTAGCTTAGCTGGCCCATACACCCATTTTGTGATGTCATTTGAAAGAATAAATAGAGACAGCTGACAACACATAGGGACTCACTGATTCACTCACTTTCTTGATTCCAGCAAAGCACTCTGATCCAGCTTTCTACATCCAGCTTTAACATCCTTCCAGATCCAGATGCCAAGACTCTTTCCAAGCAGGAGAGAACTATTGACTTTCATCCAGGCCTAAATCCTCAAACGTACTCTCACAACCCAGTGGATCGCTGTGGTGTGGGAAGGCCTTCTGAGCTAGTATCCTGAAACTGTCAGGCTTGCTACCACAAGGCTTGCCTGTGGAACTCGCAATCCCACTGATTTGAAATACTCAGTAACAAGAAGGGCAGATCCTGTGCAAATCCGGTGACCGGCCTAGCTGATCCAGTCCCGCGCCTGCTGTGCTGTCCTTCCTTGACAGACCCAATCCATTACCAGAACTGACAGTCCAATTTAATAACTTAGTCTGTAAGTATTAATAGGAAGAACTGTGACCCATAATATATCTGCATTGTATGATTCAGTCTCAAACCCATCCCATCTTTTATTCAGAACCATAGTATTGCTAGAACTATCTTTGCACTGACTTTTCTCTCATCTGTGTTAACTTCCTAGTGATTTTGAATAACTAAAGTAAATCCCGGGAAGACGTAGTGTGTGCACAAGAGGCGGGTTACGCTGATCACATGACTGTAAGATCCATATGCGGCATTCTCTTTTTCATAGTCATAATATAGCATAATCAAACCCATCTGTCATTTTCAAAAGCGCATTGCTGTTTTCATTTTCGCGCATATTTGCAAAAAATGATTCTTACTAAAACCTCTATAACTCCCTCAGCTTTTATGATAGAAGCGAAATGTCAACTCCTACTTGTACCTAACATCCTTAGCTATCCCTAAACCACAGTGCGATTGGCGTTATAGCGAATATCGCATAAGGAAAAGTTTGCCGCGATTTGACATTCTGAGAAACTTACACGTGTGTAGTAGCTTTAAATTATTTCTCACTTGGACTTTGTGATTTCAAACGTTTTCTTCTGACTAAATCATTGCGTGCGATTGCTTGCATCTGTTCAAAGTGGCTCCCATAGGAATTTGTATCAATGTAAGTATTTAGACCACATTTGGTGTTTGGTGTTTGGTGTTTTTGCTCAGCCAATTCCAAAGACAATTTCAAAGCCATGCTGACAGTTGAAAAGTCAATTCCATGTTTCTCTTGTGTTTGAAGGGGGAAGGTGGGGGTGACATTCTGTTTGATTTGTGTTATTCCTGAATACCTGCTTTTTCCTCACCTCTATTTAAATTGCCTATTGGTGGGTTGAGGGGTGTTGCAAGGGGAACCTCTAACCATAGTGCTATCCATTCCAAACCAACACAACAGTATTCTTTTCTGTGCTGCATTTGTTTTTGTGTTCCTTATTTGACTCCTAGTACATTAAAGACATTATTCAGTGTTCTATCACCCCATTAGTGATTGTTGTAAATTCGAAATACATAAATAAATAATTACCTTTGCAAACTAGCCTGATTCCTGGTTCAGTGTGACCGGGGGGGGGGGAGTTCTCAGGAGAAGGGTGTGATATGAGTGGTACATCGTTCAGAATATTGAATTTATAGATAAAATAAATAAGGGTTTCATGTGCGCACTACATGCTGGCCGTAACTTGGGTGTGTGCCGGATTGAAATCACTTACAGAAAGGAAAGTGCATTCAGGAACAGAGACAGAATCTTGGTTTCAGGAAGCAATTTCTTTTTTACTTTTCACTGAAGGAGCGCCTGGTGAGCCACCCTTCTCTATTTAACATGCCACATACCTAGATATCAGATTCAAAAAGCCAATGACAGCTGGGCATAGCTAGCAAGTGGCCCCATGTGACACACCTTATGCCCGACCCGGCTGCGCATGCTGGGACTGGGGCTCATAATTATTTTAATGTGGCTAATAAAGTTTAAACCAGGACTTGCTGAAGGTGTCACACATGCCATCGGGCCACTGGGCAGCTGAAGGACTGAGTGTAAATCCCTCATGTTTGAATGCCCTCTGCTTGTCTGCAGAACGGAAACCTCAAAGAGTCATGGGATAATGATAAGGACGCCCTGGAAAGCAATCAGGGCACAAGTATCAACTCTGCCTGTAGGCTTTGCCTGTATAATGGTTCTAAAAACGCAATGGTGTCCACTTTTCATTCCTGTGGGTGAATTAGAGTGAGACTGCAATTAGTGCACGAGTCACCACCGTTCACAAGGTGCATAATACCAACTGTCCACAATAGCCTGCATCTGTGACAACTCACCACGGTGGACATTTCAACGCATTTTACTGCACCAATTTTATAAGAGGAAAGACCACCATACCCCTATTCTGCCACCCTCTTACTCCCCCAGCCCTATACTCCCTATTTAACTGCACACTTGACCCTTTACCGCCGATAACAATGTAGTGTTAACCTACAGTAAAAGGTCCGTTTACCAAGTGCAGTGAAATGGCCACCGTGAACTGGGACTACGTCTGCATCCACCATGACAACCTGTTTTCAGACTCACTGTTAATACCACTCTTTCCCAATTACATGTGGTGTTGGCCTTGTTAACACTCAAGTCCAACATCCAGTTCAGGACAATAGCACTTTCATCGCCAGTTCTGTGCCCACGGTCTTCAGTCACAGTACACCTCTCACTAATGATGGCTAGTGGCAGTAAGTATACCCTGTGCACTGTCAGTAACATCTGAGGAAGCAATGAAAGCAAGTAGGTGCACTAGAACTAATGATGAATGTTGACCTGATGTGTGGGTGCACGGAAAGTGAGATGTGGCATTGATGGTGAGTTGAGGCCTTCACATTAGTGACTGAGTCACTGATGGCAAGGAGTTACCGTAGCTGGTTAGTGAGGACACAGGACCATTGTTGAAAATTGGTACTGGCATTGATGAAAGGAGCACTGGCACTCATAGTTAGAGAGGATACAGGCATTCACAAATTGGTGTTATAGCCCTGATGGCAGTACACAGTGCAAGGATATTACCAGGACAAAAGAAATTATGAGAGTACCAGACCACCTTCCAAAAAGTGAGAACATGGGCATAGTATAGAAGCTTGTAATAACAATAATAAGTGATGTTTATATAGACCGTCATGTCCTATTCCACCAGATTACAAATACTTTACTAACAGCGCTTACTATTACCTAATTATTAACCGATGAAGGCTAAAAGGCTGAGTTGGCCCTGAGGGGTATGAAACTTGCAACATGCCCTTTAACACCATGTCATCGCTGATTTAACATGCTAGATATCCTTCTGGTCATGGCATACAACATAGTGCATGAACCTGACAAACCACAGGAGTATCAGGGCATTTGGCAACAATAAATGGGAATATGAAGCTAATATCTGCTTAATACCTGGAGTATCTTAGTCATTCATGTACTCATACCATGTGCCATGTACTGCCATCATATGCCAGGATCTCTCACCACCTGTCAACTATTGCCTTTTTACAGCTAGTTACTGCTACCACATACCAGGTATTGTCATACATGATGTTAGTACCTGGAATGTGGTGGGAGTCTCTGGCCAATTGATTACAATACTGTGAGGAATTCGACCATCTGCATGGTGGGCGTGCACTCGCCTGGGCTTTTTTGAAATTTGTATTTAAATGGAATAATGGTAGAACAACCTCAAGAAAATGTCACATTTGTCATATTTAGTTGGAATATGACAGCCGAGGAGTGCACTATGTCATCCCCAGGAAGGGAGAGGACCAACCTTTTTGCCTGCCATGGTCAGCCTGATTAACTGACAAAGGCTCCATGGAACCACCCCCTGCTCTTTTGTTAGGCCCTGCAGCTAGTGGCAGCAATTATCATACCAACAGGGGGTACTTCAAACAGGCCCACATGGGGCCTGGCATCAGAGGATAACAAAGGTGGCAGGAAACCCAACAACCTTTCATATGTCAGTATGTCAACCTAAAGCCAGTTCCCGCCTCTCAGTATCGATGGCAGTGAACTGTCATGCCTGCATCTTTTGTTGCAGTGGGCCACCCTTGCTAGGGGGACCCCATTCATAAGGTACGCAAATGTAGTTTGCAGGAGCCAGGGAGTCAGGACTCTCAGCATCTTCAAGGGAGACCTGCCGCTTTAAAAGGAACCACACGGTGAGGACCATTAACCTGTGAAGCTCATTAAACACAACAGACATGAATGTGGGTGGGACTTAGTAGCACAGGGAGTGAGCCCAGTGCTGTTTCGTTTTTTAGAAGGGTTCTGCCATATTAGTTCTGAGACACACCTTGTTCCTGTTTTCATCCCTTTACCTTTACTGTTGTAAAGCACTGTGGTTATGATCTTAGGCATACTGAAGATAGTAGGTAGGGACCCTAGGATTGGTTCACTAAGGTAGGCGTAGCCTACACCAATCACTGTGGCCCACTTGGCTTCAAAAGAAGGCTGAGCCCCTTTTTAGGCAGATCATCTGATGACTTCACAAGAAGTAAGAAGGAAGAGCTCATACTTGGACCCTGGGTGAAGATACAGTCCACCTTACAGCTTTCGACAGTGAAGGAATGGCAGGATATCCAAAGAGGAAAGCAGTATCCCTCTTCTAAACTTCTCACAGGGAAGCGTGGGAGAAGAGAAAGCAGAGGACCCTCCAGATGCTCCAGAACACAGCGTGCCCTGGAGGGCTCTGCAGGAGGTTTTTCGGAAAGGAAGTGCCAGAAGGTCTCTGAACCTGAAACAAAGGACTAGGCAGTTGCCTGAAACACACTCCACAGCGGTGGCCGTATGCCTTAAAGGATGACACAAATTCATTGAAGAAGCTGGGAGAAGTGCAATGACAAGCATCTACCGCCGTCCACCTTCAAGGACATTTTCGAGCCAGTCGATTTCCACGATCAGCAACCAACTGCAACGCTGACCGTTGTCAAGCCACAGTCACTTAAAGACATCTGAGATGTCTCGACCAGTGCTTCAGACACGCTGATCAGCACTGAGACAATTCCGACCCCGAGTGCTGTGTAGGCCAGCCTGCAGCTGTTCATCAAACTTCGCTCGAGGAACCGTTGGGCCGCCTGACACCCACAGCTGACTCCCGTCTCGAACTGAAGCCTGCAAGGTGCCCTGAAGAGCTGGCTCGACCCTGTCGAGCACCAAGAACACCAACAGCAAAACGAGTGTTGCGGCTCTGTCCCCCTGGTCCTTCCTAGAAGGCCCCTAGAGACATTTTAAGATCCTTTGCTCCTTTTGTGCTGAAGCCAAGGAAACTTAACAAACTGTTGTGGTTATTAACCATACCGACTACCCTCCTGTCAGTATCCAAAGTGCATGTCTTTTCCGTCATAGAACTGTCTGTCCTCTGCATTCTCTTACAGAGTGGGTTGTATTTCATAGAGTTGTTAGACTGTCTGTTGTGATAATAATAAATTGGATATTTTCATAAACCTTGGCTGGATACTCCTTTTATCATTGAGTAATTATTGTATTTTTGCTGTGTTGCAACTAACCAATGATTCACGACCTTTAGAGGAGATACGACTGCCATTCCTTCCACATTACTAAAATTGGAGAAGGTTTATAATTTTAATAGTGTGCATGTCTATTCCAATATGTTCGAACCCATTCTGGTGTATTAGAGGTGTGGGGCTGATTAATAGTTTAGAAACCGATATACTCCCTCCCCCTTCCTGGACCACTGGTACCCCAGAATTTGATTTATCACAAATACTTTGCATATGGTGTGGCTACCAAACGATCCCTTTGCATAGTACACCAACCATATCTACATCCTGTAACACAATCACACACATATGAATCACAGATCAAAAAACCCATACCCTTTCAAACAACACACACACCAAACAGCACATTCACTCTCCATGTATACGTTCATATGTACGCTGCACAACGCATACACGTAAATCTAACTAGACCTGTTGGCGTTGCCAATGCTTGGTTGAAAACATACGTGAACACGTTGCTGTGATTAAAGCGATGTGTTTTTCCTTGTCTGCCTGTTTCCGACAATATTGTGTCTGTTAACTTGCATATTGCCTCATGTGATGAGCTTTCCAACCATATATCAACCGGTGGCTTCACAAAGTATATTATTCCCTGAGGGTTTCTGGTAAAGGTCACAGACGCATTTTACAGTCATTCGAAAGCCTCTGTGTAATTTGTAAATCCAAGGTCTTGTTTTGTTTTTGGAATACACTTCATAAGTAGGTCTCAGAACTTTCTGAAATAGCCAATCGTTTCCTCTCATACCTTTAATCTCACTCAGTAAACAAAAGCCAGTCTGGGCCATCTATTATAACCTGGATTGAATTAGCTCTGAAAGGCATTTGAGTTTCATTTAAGGTAGCCACAGAGAGGCCATTTACAAATCCAGCCTCTTGTTTTCCTAAGCCATGCCGAAGGGTCTTTTAGCTATTTCTTCAGATGTAGCTTTCATACCACCTGGCCTATTATTCAGTTGGGCTGGGGATTTAATAAAAGGGACAAGTATGTGTTTTGTACGTACCGTCCGAATGGTCTGAAATACATACAGATGCACAAGCCTCTAAGAAAAACATATACAATGTAGTGCCAATTGTATTTCCATTATGTATGTAACTAACAGATTTTTTAATAGGCCATGCTTTTGCGTTTACTCTCTACTTGAATATTTTGCGCGTTTAGTACGTATTTCATTCTGTGGCCACTGGTGGCTGGTGAATTTTTTAATTTTGGGATGTAAATATGCCAGAGCGACCAACCGTAGGGAGAGAGCACAAACCAATGAAGGGGGGTTCAGTGGGGTCCTCCCCCATAGAACATTTTTTGAATAATGGGCTAAAATAGTGCATTGTACAGCACGCTTTAATGGAAAAATTGGGTAAAAAGCCAGACAGTTTTTTAATGAATTTGTAGGCTAGGTCATGAGAAAATCCAATAGATGCAAGTAAGCAACAGTGCACAGGAACATTTCCCAGTGCATTTTCATGATGCCTTTTTCCACAATATAACCCAGTATAAAAGCATTTTCATGCTGGCTGTGCCCATATATTTCCATTCTAAATGCATCAATATATGCCAGTATTCCCATATAAGAACATATTCAGGTTTACTTTGCACATAATGCCAGTAATGGTACTATAGGAAAACATGTTCATGCTGGTTCTGCCTTTACATGCCAGTACCCACACGTAAGAACATACTCCAATTGGTTTTGCCATTATAAATGCCATTCCATAATATGAAAACATGTCCAAACTGGCAGTACCAAAATGCCAGTCTAGCCACATACTAAAACATCAAGCTTGCTTCATCATAGATGCCCAGGCTAGCTATGTAATAACACTTATCATGCCTGCTTCTTCAAAGATGGGCAATAAAACATGTTATGCCACAGTAGGAAATGGCTAGAATGGCTGCACCAAAATGGCAGTCTAGCCACGTAATGACACGGCAAAGATGCCCAGTACAAAATGCCATGTCACAGTAAGAAATAGCTGCTCTGGCTGCATCTAAATGGCAGTCTAGCCATGTAATGCCCCTTATCATGCTTGCTTTATCAAAGATGCTCAGTAAAAAATGCCATACGGGAGGGAGGGGAAACATTGGCTCAAAATAAATGTTCTCTTTACTGCACAAAGTTATGCATGTAGCCTGCTGCAAATGGTCTTAAATGAAGTTGTTTAAAATCAAATGCCATGCTGAAGAAATAGCTAGAATGGCTGCATCGAAATGCCAGTCTAGCCACGTAGTAACGCTTGTCATGCCTGATTTATCAAAGATGCCCAGTAAAAAATGCCATGCCACAGTAAGAAATGGCTAAATTGGCTGCACCAAAATGGCATTCTAGCCACATAATAACACGTATCATGCTTGCTTTATCAAAGAGGTTCACTAAAATATGATGCCATCACTGCATCATTTTTCACTGGGTAACTTTGATTTTGCCATCCCTGCCCCTGCAATCAGTGGCTCAGCCTTGTCAAACACACATGCACACACCACCACACTCATCCACGCAACATTCCCTCACTCATTCACACAGCATTCACACCAAACACTCATTCATAAGCGTACCCAGCACCCATCAATGCATCATACACTCACTCATTCCTTCACACACCAATCCATGTACACATAATTCATTCTTCCTACCTTCCTTCCCATTCCAGACTCGGCTCTTCTCCACACACTAGCCTCCCTCGAAACACTGACACCCTCCAGCACCTGCACCACAGGTATAGGACACAGGAAGCAAAAGGCGTGCAGGAGCCGGAGCACTTTCTAGTCACTGCCTCAGACCCTTTGAATGTGTGGGGAGGCATGAAAGCGCCCAAACACACATTCAAAGGTGCAGTTCCCCAGCCTAAAGCCCCAATGGGCCATTCAAGGCTGGGGTAGCACTATGCCCAGCAGCCTTGCATAGTCCATTGGTCATGCGCTCTAGGGTACAGAAACTATAAAAGGGAAACCACGTTTCCCTCTGGCAGTTCGAGCCAATCCAGGAGCGCTCCCTCAGCTGCAAAAGGCAGCTGGAGGGTCACTAATTGTTTGACATTGTGCTGGCTCAGCACCATCATAATGGGAAGGCTAGTGGTGGGTCAGCGCTCCCTTGCCCATTATGGACAAGCTGCCACTCTTCTGTGCTTTTGGTGATCTTCTAGTACCTTGAATTTGCTTAGGTTATGATGTATGATGGCTATGGTGGCCAGCTTGCCCAGCTGCTAATGGCCTGCTAGTCTGAGGTGACCAAGGGTTTACGACTATTATGGGCTGGGTAAGCCATTAATGCTACTAGAAGCCGCAATGACAATATAGGGTGGTAAGGGCCATTTCCATGTAAGGGGAAACAGCTTTGCCATGTAGCACACCAAAATTCCTTAAAATGAAGCTACAAACCAAGATAGCTATTGGGATATTTGTAAAGGGATCTCACGTGTGAGTCCTTTTTAGTTTGTGCTAATAGGTGGCACTAAAGTAGCGTCTATAACATGAAACAAATGCATAGGAGAATAGGTAGGAGAAGAGGTAGGAGGGAGATGGCATGTGAGGAGGGTCACACAGCGTGTGTGTATTGTTTGGTTATTTACCCACCCATTAACTCCCCATGACCAAAGTAATCCATATGGAAATTCCCACCCACTACCTACCCTTCCCCACCAAAAACCCATCCTCCTGGGATCTCTCTGTGCTTGCTCTATCAAGCACTAACAACAGTCATTAGTATGCCAGGGTTATTTCTAAGTAGTTTGCAGATAGTTAAAGGCTTAATTGCAGCGGTAAAAGGCCACAGGTGTAATAAAAAGGCCTTAAACATGTGTGCCTTCAGGAACTTGATTTATATGCACCACAGTCCATTAAAAAAACAAGCAAACAAGAAAACAATTTCTCAAGCCAAAGATTTTGGCTTGAGAAAGTAGCTAGGAATTTACCAGGTACTGCCATCATATGTCCATGTAATCGCTGTCTTTTAGCTGTAGCCGTCTTATGGCCAGTTAGTAACAACATGTTAGTGACTAGCAAATGCCTATTCCATGCCTACCCAAAAGCTGAAACGGTTGACTTGGCCAATGCTTGTTCTACATTCTAGGAAGCGAGCTGTGGCATGCTGTGGTTGATGATTGCAGAGCGGAGAACAAGATACAGCCAGTAACCTGTCCTTGGTGGGATAGGAAGTGGGGCAGAAGGTTTTAGGATTTCTGGGGAGTATGGGGTTTTTGGGTGTGCCTGCAGACCCAAGGAAACCAGAGTTTGAATGTTTAGTAAAGCCTGCATTTTTATGCACCTGATTAGCCAGCTCCTCCTTCAAGGAGCCAGCCAATCAGGCCAGCAAATGACGGCTCCCCTTATGTGTTTTTATTTATCGTTATCCTGGTAGTGGTCATCTATGAGCTTGCAAGTGCCATGGTGATCTCTGTCAAAGAGGATTGCAAAATATTTACAGCAAGGTATAGTGTTCGAAGAGCCCATTTTCTAACATTTCACATTGACACTCTACTCAGATTTAGTGCAGAATTGTCTCATTTGTGCCAACAGAGATTGTGCATGCATACTTTAGAGGCAATGCAAATGTATTTGCAACAGACTAATCAGAGTGCACATGCATCTATGCAGTTTGTGCATGCATGAATTGCATTTGTGCATGCGCAAGCATACTGTGAATCTGCTCATCCATAATAGTTTGTGCTTGATATATGAGCAATACAAGCTGAAATATCAATGGACAATCCACCTGGTACATTGCTCAAAACAGAATATGTAAATGTGTTTTGCTGTCGAAAGGCCCTCTCTTACATACGTTTATCAGTTCATTTCAATGTGATGGCCAGTGGATATATGACAGTGGTGAACCCGTGGTTCAAATTCTAGTTTGGATGACAAAACTCTATCTTGCTATCGTTAGGTAATCTTGGGCTGATGAATCTTCATCTGAGGTTGATTAAACCATGTATAAAATAGCAAGATACTAATAAACTAAATGGCCACCTGTGCCACTATCTAATAATTTACTGAACTTAAGTGATTTGAAGAGATGTTACTCCTTACAATATTTTTACTAACACAAATTTCTAACAGCCAACAGATGTTTCGACCTTTCAAGAAGGCCTTCCTCAGGGCTGTGATACATGTACACATAATATCAATTATGATAAATTCATCAATGTTATGATTGCAAACCAAAAATACCATAATACTGACATGATCCAAACATTATCCACGTGTTTTCCTTCAATATAACAGTGGAAGCAATGTTTTTAAAATGAACACACACAACACTATTTGCCTATTGTGATAATTATTGCTACAAGCTATTGCTTTAATTTGGGATTACCTTAATAAGACACTCTTCTTTCCAATTTTTCAGTTTTATTTTATGAGAATCAACCTTTATTACTTGTGAAACAGCGGGTTGTTACAGTCTTTTCTGAACCATGTTCTGCAATTGAGAACTTGTAAATATAGGATTTATCACAGATCTTAAAAGCTCATTATCTACAATCATGCTGGTTAATAATCTTTCAATATGTGCTTCCATAGCCTTAATACGTCTTTTCCAAGAAATATGCTTACACATACCGTATAGTATTCCTATTGGTGCTTGTCCTTCCTTTTATATGCACACTCCATTTACCCTCTCCTATCGAGGTCTGCTCACAAATAATGTCTATATCTGGATGCAATAAATGAAATCCTGTTAGTGAAAGGATGCTCTATCCACTGGAATCTCTAAATGACAATTATATAAAATTATTCAAACATACCTTATGTTATTTACTATTCTCGCATTCCGTTGTGTTCTCTTCTTGCTTGTGGTGGTTAAATTATATTTGTGTCTGTTCCAATACAGCCAATCCTTCCAGAGAAAAGAGAAACGTTTTTTCGTGTTATAGAACCCCATGGTGTTTAATGAATAAGTAACTTGTGCACAAATCATTTGACCTAATACCAGAGGGCAGACCCATTGTGAATGGGATGGGTTGGATGATAGAGAGATTTTCAAAATAAATTGATGCTATTCTAATTAGTGAGGTTGTAAAAATAACATTATCTTTAAGGGAACCAATGGGGGTCATTACGAGATTGCCGGACCGGCAAACTACAAGTTCTGTGAGCGGGTGCCTTTCTGCCTGCCAGGTCTGACCTTGCGGGCAGAAAGGCACCCGCTCGTAGCCCTTGACGGATGCACCGGTACTGTTGCACACAGCGCCGGTGCATCCATCCTCCCCATTCCCATTGAGTTCAATGGGACTCGAATGGGAAGGGGGATTTTCTTTTTCCAGCTCCCTGCCATAGGGACCGCAGGGGCCGTAATGCCCCGGTAAATTCCCATTGTCAGGCACCGGAAAAAAATTAGTCTGGTGGCAGCGGTGCCATTTTTACCGGCATGGCTACCACCTGACTCATAATGAGGCCCAATGCATTTTGTACAGCTACTTGAACATTTTGAATGGAGTGATGAATTTTGCTTTGTTACACTAGAGGTGAAAGCATTATATACTTTGATTCAGCATAATCTAGCTCTTAAAACCATAGATTATATTTATGCCAACAGGTCTGCCTCTTATTTGATGCACTTGGTAATGTTAAAAGAAATATTACACTTTACCGTGAAGAATAATGTTTTTTGTTTAACAACATATTATATAAACAAACTAGAAGAGTGGCAAGTGGGGCAATTTATGCGCCACTATTAGCAAACTTATTTATGGGCTTTTTCAGAATGTACATGGAGCAAATATGTGGTCATCATGCAGCAAATTGTGGGTACATTACCTATATTACCTTTTTATGATTTGGCAAGGGGATGAGAGAACACTGCATGATGTTGTGCAATATTTAAACTATAATGATGTTGGTATTGTTTTCACTTGCACAATAGATTGGATGGAAATAGATTTTCTTGATTTTCATTTGTACACAGAAGAGGCCAAAATAATGTTGAGGACCTACAGAAAGCCCACAAAGGTCTATTCAATGTTGACATCAACAAGTTATCATAGAGAATATCCCAACAGGTAAATATATTTGGGCCGGAAGGAACTGTAGCAATTTGTTCTGAGTTTGAGAAAGAATGTGATCTTCTAAGAACAAGATCTTTGCAGGGAAGATACAAAGAGCAAAATATTTTACTAGTGAAAAAAAGAGGGATGGAAACCCCCAGGATTGAATTGCTGAAACCTAAGACGAAAGATATAAATAAAAACAAAAATGTGGTAAGGATGTTAATAAGGTATTCAAGAAATGAGGTTTTTAAGATGTCTAAGAAACATTGGCACCTATTATCTGTAGATCCTGAATTTATTGGGAAACGTTCCACCTGTGTGTCTACTAGAGCACCAACAATTAGGTCCACGGTCAGTCCATCCCACATCAACCCAATCAGAACACAGAAAATGTGGTTGAATAGGAACATGACAGATTTTAAGTGTGGCACCTGTAGTATATGTAAATTGAATTGAAATGAAAAGTACTGATATCAATGTGAAAGAACCCTTCGAGATCAGGGATTGCATTAATTGTCGGTTTAAGTTTACAGTGTATGCCATTATCTGTTTGTGTGGACTTATTTACATTGGAAGTACCATCGGGGAGTTGCGTATAAGAATCAGAGAACATTTATGTGCACTCCAAAATGATGACCTGAGATTGCCTCTTCCAACACATTGGCAAGAGAAACATCAGTTGGATGATAAATCAGGAATACATTTTGTTGGACTAAAACTGGTACACCCCAACTTCTGAGGAGGAGACAAAGAAAGAAAGCTAAGGCAGACCGAAAGAAGGATGATTTGTAAATATCAGACAATCAAAAAGGGATTAAAATCTGATCATGGAATGGGAGTTTTTTGTGAAGAATTGGTCCATCAATAGAATGTACTGTGATCTTGAATATACTGTGAAACGAGATACAATTAAGAGAATTTCAGATATTGTACGATGATACTAAGGGGGTGAAAGGATGATATATCCCAGCATGATTGAAGGATGTCATTGGAAAATGAGGAGTAAAGGGTGATTGGTGGTTGAGTGGATCTGTTAGCAATTGCTTTCGCCCATATAAAGTAAACAGCTTGAAGCTTTGGGAAATCAGCTACAGCCGATCATTTGTACATTTATAGGAAAGATGAGGATCTACTCGGATGCATCTATTGGTATGAATATGGCATTTGTGCTTTAAGTATTGATACCTTTAACATGATGATTGTGATGTCACCAACTGTAACTCAAATTGTTTAGAATACAGCCTGGATAGTAAAAAGTTTACCAGATCAGGTATAAAATAAAAAGTGGAATCCAGTAAATGATAGCTTAAAATTTGAAATATCTACCAATTCATTAAGATGTGTTTAATAATAGACAGCAAAACATTTGAGTTTAATTCATGTAAACACACATGGCACATTGTATAATCAAAAAGGAAATAAGGATCTATGTTTTCTTTCAAACAGAAGTGCACCTGAGTTACAGAAAGTATGTTGAATCTTGCAGGTTACAATATAATTGCCAAATTGCTATGTCAATGCATTCAAATCTGAAAGGAACAATCCAGCCTCCATGGCATTTGCCATCACCCACAGCACTGTTACAATGCAGCTCCACCCTGATATCTCCTCATGCATCCTGGAGTTATAGGCACTTGGTTACGCTTCAATCCACCTTGACAAGTTAAATCGGGGATTTAAACGTTCAGTTCCAGCAGGGACCCATTCTGTTTAAATACCAATGGGGGGAGCAGGGCTCCTCTCCACACTTCATCCAACTGCCTCTGAGAAGAAGAACACAGTATGTTAATTTATATGCAGTAGAACAGCTTTTTTCTTGCTTTCAATATCCTCAATGAAACTTGGCATAATAACGTCTCGCTACTGTCTGGCACTCCTTCCCCCTCAACACTCTGCACTGTTACAGCCTTCAAGTGACTCACATTTGAACATTCAAAGCCTCATTTTTTTACTGAAAATGTATTATTTATTGCTGTGACACTCAAGAATTTGTATCCAGTTCGATACATTTCAATGGAAAGTTCAAGCAGGATCAGCATTTCAGTGTGAGAGGGTGGTTTTCTGCGTTTGACCATGTAAATCCTCACACATGGCTCAGAAATCTTCAAAATACTGAGGGAGCCGATGGGATCACCTTATATTTGGGTAGTCCCCTTCCAACAAAACAAGGAATCCCAAATTAAATTGAAAAGCTTCCTATCAAATGTGATAATAAACAAATGAGGAGTACCTCAAGCTACTGTCTGCTTGATTTTACAACTCATTCATGAAACCTTTGCAGACCTCCTTCGCCGTGCTACTTATTCAGAATGTATGCAGATGACATGCAGGTTGTATTTAAACTGGAGCAGGGGGGCTGTTCAAATGACTGCCAAAGTATCTCAACTTGTCTGTATCATTTTCAAGATTGGATGCTTTTTGGGAGCCTTTGATTGAATGCCTCCAGGTCTGACATCTGGTGGATGGGGATGAAAATATCCCTAACACTGTGGTTCTCCTTGCCTGCAACCCTGAGACAGTCACTGTTCCCGGTAGAAGAAATGAGGGACTTTGGAATCATTTTTGGCACCCATCTCTCTTTTGTAAGCAAATAAATGAATTAAGTAAAGTGTCCTGCTATCGCCTCCACATGCTCAAACGGATATTGTTCCTTCTTAAGATGTCCCACAAAATAGAAGTTAATAGAGCCATGATTTTATTTTGGCTCAATTTTGCAAAATGTCTCTACTTAGGCCTCACTAAAAATCAAATACACTGACTATAACCTCTCCAGAACAAGGCAGCTAAGATTATGATGAGAGTGAAAACAAAGGACCCCAACATGCAAGATTTGCATGCCCTCCTTACACTGCCAGTGAATCAGAGAATTGAGTTCAAACCCTCTGCATTTTGAAGGGAGCCTATTGAAAGAAGGGGCCAACTTATTTCAGTCAAAGACTACAGAAGAAACACACACCTTCAAGAAACATCAGATCTTAATAAGCAATGACAATGATCCCTATAACTTTCAAAAGGAAGAGCTATGAAGGAATAGCTCTCAGAGCCATAGGTTTTACCCTCTGGGAAGATCGTCTGATCCTTTTCTGAGGTGAACAAAACCACCATAGGTTCAGAACAAAGCTGAAATGCTATTTATTAAAATGGGTATTTTGGCAAATTGACACCTCACCAAACCATGAGCACTATTCCCCCTTCCTGGCAGCCCTGGTGAAGTGGCCAAACCTACAACATTATGTCATCTCCACCAACCCCCTTCGTTGTGGCACCATAAAACAGATATTGCCACAGAGGGCACTTTTACATATGAACATTATGTACACAATATAATATAAGATGCTCATCTGACATCATAGCAATGTCTCAGTGCTATTAGAATAACATATCCTGATAAAGTACATTAGGATACTAAAATCACCTTAGAGATCTGCGCCTGTATAACTCACACAGGCGCCTACCTCGTGTGTTTTATGACACAGGAATGCTCCTCAATGACTTTGAGTACCGTTGTAGAGTGCTTGGGATGGATGTGGAGCCTGATGATGTAAGAGAGAATGTTGGCTGTGAATGAGAGAATGTTATGTGTGAGAGAGAGAATGTGTGCAGACAAGGTTCTAGAGACAGGCAGTTGGAGAGCCCCTGCCTGGGTGATGGTGTTATAATGTAGAGTGTTATGTGTTCAGTTCCATTTAGGAGTGTTCTTCTCGTATGATTCTGGAACCTGCTCCCAGGACCATATGAGAAGATGCCAGTGTGAAGGAGGTTGGCTGTTGGTGACTTCCTCCAAATAAACTACGTTAAAATATAAATACCATGTTTGTGCCTCTTTACAACAATTGGCGACAAGGATGGGATCCCTGAGGGAAATCTCCAGATGCGTGCCAGCACAAATCTTGATGAATGCGGTCATTGAGAAGTGAACGGAGGACGGCTGGAACCCATGATCACTGAAGAAGTAAGAAAATGTATTGAATGAAGCAGCAGTGACTTGTCTCGGAGGAGATTAAAAAAAAATATTCACCTCGTATTGGGAAGAAATGATTTGCATTATACGAGCAGCACACGAGCTGAGCAGCCAACTGTAAGAAACATCCGCATCCGAACAATGCACCCGGTACGTAAACACGTCGCCCTGTCAGTGCGTAGGAAGTGCCATTGAACTGCATTTGAGTAAAGCACCTATGTGCGTATCTTGCGTGCCGACATCTTGGAGGACTATGGTTGGCATGGTTACAGGTACACAGCAATGTTACAGATAGTGCATATCTTGTGGGCAATGTAAACAAATACACGGAACGTGTGCACGCCGACGGAAGGCAAGTGCGACTGCTTACAGTGATCAAGTTATAATATTGCTGACAACGTTTAGCTACAATGTTGTATTACTTGCGCCGCATGTAACAGACATAAAGGACACGGCATGTTGTTTCAATTTAAAGTTGGATCGTGTCAGTTTCCGACAATAAGGGAAGACATAGGCAATTTGACAGCATTATTAAAATAACATAACAACATTAGGGCAACACGAATCTCAGTGCAGCATCAGTCTATCAAGGACCATTTTGGACGGTTGAAGAGTACTCCTTTGTGTGGATTGCCTGCAAAAAAAAAAAAAAAAAAGAAAGAAGAGAAAAAAGCATAACAGGGATATATACATTTTCTTTTTTTGGCAGAGTATTGCCATGCAACTGTGCTTATTTACTCATATCCATCTCCACCATGCAGAACATTGTGGCACCAATGAAATTCTTGGCACAGCCCGGAAATCCTGTTTGCCCATGGGAACAATGGCTAGACAACTTCCAAGTTTACTTGAGAGCAATTGGGGGGGCTAAATATAATGATGATCTGAAAGAAGCCACCCTCCTCAATTGCGTGGGTGCTGAGACACTGAGGATATTTAGAACTTTACCTGATTCTAATGACACCGAGGAGGGATCTGGAGATTCTGCAGCTAGTGTCAGGAAACATGAGACTGCACTGTCAAAACTGAGCAAGCATTTTGGTAATAAAACAAACATTGGCTTGGAACGATACCGATTCTTTTCTAGGAAACAAAACAAAAGTGAGTCTGTAGATGCTTATGTTGCTGCTTTAAGAGGCCTTATATCGACATGTTAATTTAGAGGTGTAGCAGACAAGTATTTGAGGGATCAGCTGGTTCTACATGTGGCAGATGCCCGTATTCAACAGCATCTATGGCCAGCTAAAAACCCAACATTGGAACAGGCAATTGAAATAGCTAGATCGTTTGAGCTGGGAGAGAAATGCATGAAGGAAGTTCAAAGTAAGCCAGAATGCGTTGACATAAAGGCAGTACATGACATAAGCGATGGAAGATTCAATAAAGATGAAGAAGCTTTAGTTGCCATCGTAAAGAGAATAGTGAAATACGATTTTGGTATGAGCCCCAGACAGAGTAGAGAAACGCTCCAAAGGTCACAAAATTGATGTTTTAAATGTGGATGGTATAGGCATGCAAATAAAGAGAAAGATTGTCCAGCCCAATCAGCTGAGTGTTATAAATGTGGACAAGTGGGCCACTTTGGTAAGGTCTGTCGCAACGTCAGGGGAAGGGGCAGATTAAATTCATGCTATAATGCAACAAGTAACAACAGCCATTTTGGAAGAGGTGCCACGACAAGCGTAAGAGCGTTGGAAGAAGTTGGTGGGTCAAATGACTTAGTGGCGATCATGAGTAGCTTCGAAGAAGAAGTGCAGATATTGGTCCTCACACCAACTGAAAGCACGGTTGGCCCATGGGTGGCCATGGCCATCAACGGCATAACACTACAGGTAATGGTCGATACAGGGTCTCCATATACAATGGTGGATATGGAGACGTATCTGAATGTATTAGGAAAGAAAATGGAAGACTTGCATATGACTAAAGTTAGAGCAACCGGCTATGGTAAGACACCAATCAATATTGTAGGCTATACCTGGGTGCACTTGGATTTCGAAGGAAGGAAAACATATTGCAAGTTGTATGTGGCTGAAGAAGGTTTTTCAATAGTTGGCTGGTGGGAGCAAGCATCATTGAAGATTAGAATACACCCTGGGGAGAATGTGCCAATCTTGAGTATAATGAACAATAGTTGTGACTCTGCTGAGAATCTGGAAAAAAGTTTTCCCAAGGTCTTTAATGATAACATTGGTGTCCTTAAAGGATTCAAGCATCGCATAATACTTAAGAGGGGTGCAAAACCTGTGGTGCATAAAGTAAGGAACATTCCGATTGGCACTCGAGAAGCATTGCAGAGAGAATTAGAGAAGTTATGTTCACAAGATATCATTGAACCTATAGAGAGCTCTGAATGAGGAGTGGCTTGGTGCTCATGGAGTGAGGACGCAGAACTTTCGAGCTCCGGCCAAGCCCCGTAGTCTGATCCTGAACTAGGTGTTTCAAGCCTGCTGGGCTGCCCACCCGACAACCCAACCGAAGCTGAGGCGAGGACCTGTGCTCCGCAGCTGCCCTTGACGAAAATCGGAGCTCGGGAGCCCCGATACGGCGCTTTTGCCCACCTCCCCCCCTCTCCGAGCGGCGCACTCAAAATGGCGGCCTCGATGCCCGGGAGAGCCTGAATCCCGTAGGAGGGCCGGCGAAACTCCACTCCCCGGGACCAGCCAGGCATTCACGCTCACCGCTGGTCGAGCGAAACCAACGAAGCGGCGGGACCAGTCGAACCGTGTAGCGCTGCCCAACAGAACGTCACTGGGGGACCCAGGACCCTCCCGGCAAGACTCTCTACCCTGCGTCCCGAGCGCTCACGGCGGACGGCCCACAGAGCTGCCCCCACCGAATCCGGGGTCCGCCCGCTGGGACCCTCCCGGATCGAAACGGGGGAGGCTGTGGGGACCCCCTGGACTGTGATGTAGGGTCTCCTGGCACTCGAGGCCCACTGCAACAACACGCGGGGGACCGCGCTCCAGAACCAGCACCGGAGACACCGAAGACGCCCCCCAGCTCAGCCCGATGCTCCATCTCGACGAACATAATTAGGGCTTGTCCGCCCCCTACGAGTCGGCCCTCGCCCCCGAACAACAAAGCGGGTCGACCCGACAGGCGGATTAACCTGCCCCACCCCCCGCGGGCCGAACAGAGAGCAGGCTGGGGAGAGCCATACAACCACACACCCTGAATGAGGCCGACCAGACACTTACAACAAGCAAAGGGGACCAGAGACCCTGCAATGTCTACCTCAAGGGGCAAGGCCAAGAATGCCACTATGGATCCTTTCGTCACCCCAAAACTCCATCCGAGCGCCCAGTCCACGCCTAAGAGCACAGCTGCGCAGACCAGCCCAGAGGAACGCGACAAGGACAACCAGGTACTCGAGGCGATTGCTGCCCTAAGAACATTTATTGACACGAAAATTGGTGAGGTGAAGGCTGACATCCAACTCATAAGACAAGATGCCCGCAACCTGACGGAACGTGTCACCAACATAGAAACCACCCAGAAGGACATCGCCGAGGACACACAAGACCTCAAGGCAGAGGTGGCGGACCTTCGGAGAAAGGTGAGCTACTTGGAGGCAAGATCAGAGGAGGCAGAGGGCCGCGCTAGGCGCAACAATATTAGGATACTGGGTATTCCTGAGGGAGCCGAGACCACGGACCCGACGGCCTACATAGAATCCCTAATACAGCAGGAAATTGGGGCGGAAAAACTCTCCCAGGGCTTCGCTATAGAAAGGGCTCACAGATCGCTCCAGAAGAAACCCCCTCCGGGCTCCTCTCCTCGCCCCATCATAGCGAAGGTCCTCAATTTCCGGGACCGCGAAGTGATCCTAAAGTTCTCGAGAGAGGGCGGAGAGATAGAGCGGGACAATTCAAAAGTCACCATTTACCCTGATTACACGCAGTCTGTGCAGCGAGCAAGGAACTCTTTTGTCCCAATCAAAGCTAGATTGAGAAAACTAAATCTAAAATACATGCTGTTGTATCCCTCCAGACTGAAAGTGATCCACAAGGGGAGAGCGATATTTTTGGAAACTCCAGCCGCCGCCACCATGTGGCTGGAACACAATAACCTGGCGGATGTCCCCCCTGAACCCACCCAATGGAACTGAACCGAAAGCACAAGGGGCGACGGACTGACACCTGGACACCACTACCCTTGAACCAGCACTGTACACCATCACAAGAGTGTACATCACTACTGAGGAAACTATATTGAGGACATCAAGTGACTACGGGGCCCACCCAGCCTCCCGCTCATGGGCACGCAGCACGCACCCACGCAAGACCAGTGCTGGCTAGCCGCCGGCACGAACCTACTCGTGCTAGAAACCCGGACGGGGACAGACAGCACGAGAGCCCCCGAGCACTGCCCCCCCTTGGCAGTAGCTGGGTGCACCAGTTATGGTTATTTTTGTTCAGTTTCTGTTATGACTGCACTCCTCATGAAGACTGTCCTCCAATCCACGGAGGATCAAAGGCCGGAAGCTGGAGCCCACCACCCCATGCAAGCAAATCGAAGCATGACACCTAGCAGTGGATGCCCAACCCAGAAAATGGGCGGGGAGCCTCCCATATCCATGATTAAAGCCAAGCAATGGCAGCACGCTTCAGAATAATCACATGGAACGTCAGAGGGATGGGATCCTACCTGCGGAGAAATCGAATACACTCCTACTTGAAAAGGAAGAAGATATCGTTTGCCCTCCTGCAAGAAACGCACCTTACATCCGACACCACGAACAAATTGGCGGACTACTGGGGCGGCCAGGGCAGCGGCTCCTCTTACTCGAAGTACGCACGCGGCGTATACACGTGGGTGAGTCCTGACACACCCTTTCACCAGATGGGGATGGAGACGGACGAAGAAGGCAGGTATGTGATAATCTGGGGCATGCTGGAAAATTCCCGACTATGTATAGTCAACTCATACTTCCCACAACATGGCATACCCTCCCACCTCAAGCGGATATGCGCCAAAATTGCACACCACAGGGAGGACGCCCTCTTGTGGGGGGGAGACTTCAACTGCGTGATGAACGAAGACACAGACAGATCTTGAACGCCGCGCACCCCCAACGGCCCTGCCTCCCGCGCTCTCCGCAATGTGGTTGCGGACTTGCACCTGGTTGACGCCTGGCGAGACTTGCATCCCACCGACAGGGCCTACTCATTCTACTCAGCCCCCCACGATTTACACACCAGGATAGACCACCTTTTCGTCGACAACGCATTGATACCGCTGGTGTGGAAACAGAGAAATTGACATGAGGCCGGGAAGCCCAAATGGAAACACACCAACACAGGTTACAAAGGACCATATAAAGCGCTTTATTTCAAAGTTACAAAGTTACCAAGTTATCAAGGTCAATTGACATGCGAATAGCTATTCGGCCCTCTGACTAACACACGAACCCTCAACGTTAGGTTCGCACTGAAAGTGGGAGAGACCGATCATCGGGATGCTTGGGTTTTTATACATTTAGTACTGCATTGGCCAGCCCTCCTACAAGTTAACCATTTCTGGAACCATGGCTAGGGTTCGTAGCCAGGTCGAACATACAATCTCCATATATTAGATCGGTTCCGCTGATACAGTTACATATTTACACCTAGGTTAAACAGAGGGCAGGGTCTTAGTTCATGACCCTAACAAGTAGCCTGCGGACATATTATTCATTCACGTGTGCGGAGGTCACCATGGCCGAAGTCTTACTCGCAATGTCATTCGGCCTCCATATTGTGATTCGGGGTGACTTCCACACTGCAAGAATACCTAAAATGGCGGCTAGATCCAAGATGGCAGCTTACACGATACATTAAGGTCAAGACCTTGCCGCGGAACCTATGTTCACAATATTCTTTAGACAGCTTGGCGTAGGCCAACATACATTTAAACAATGCGATTGGGGTCACAATATTATATCGATTTCCACAGACCCTCCTTTTGGCCTATGCCAAGTGCTAAAACATAGTTTTCTAATACTTTCGAAAATACTTGAAGGCATTATCATTCATAGGTTCCGCATCATTGTCTGAAATATCAATAGCCATAAGGTCGTTCGTAAGAACTTCTTGCAACATGAACTCTTTAGATGCTGTCTTCGGAGTGTATATCTTTCGCCCTATTGCGCTCATTACCTGGGCACAACATTCCCCCATCATTCCGCATATACTTGGGAGGCATTGAAAACAACAGCAAAGAAATAACAGAGTCCCTAAAATACCTAAAATGACAGAAAGCACCTTCCACCCCCAAGATCGCAGAGAATCCCAAAACCAGGTACTAAGGCTCCAGTCTCCTACAGGGATATGGACTTCAGAACTAAGAATATGTAAGTTCTGAATTGCTTTAAATATTGTTGGTGAAGAATCTGGTACGAAAACGCAACAAGCGGACCCCACTAATTTACATACTCCACCTCGTTCGGCTAAAATGACATCTAATGCCATTCGATTTTGCAGTGCTACCAATCTTATCGCCTTTTGCTCTAAGGTCATATTGTAAAGTATGTCCGTGGTCCGGTTGATCGTTTTCTCCAATACCCTCGCTAATCCCCTAATGTTTTCTGAATTTGCTATTTGTCCCCAAAAGGGGACTACTGATTTGGCTATATCCCCGAACACTTGTCCGGGGGTATCTCCATCACTATCTCGTCGCGGGCGAGCCTTGGATACCTCTAAGGTACTGGCTATAAATACACCTGGTAACAATATCCCTAAATAACAAGTCCCCTGCCAATCCTTGGGCAACCAGGGAAAAGCTAAACTACCACAAACAAAATAAACGGGTCCCCCTACATACAAAGGCCTATTTTCCCCAGTCAAATTTACAATATGTATACAAGGTTCGAAATCTCCCATTGGCCTAGTGCCATTTCTTTGTACACAGAAAGGGACAGAATCAGGATTGTGATTTACAGAATAAGAAGGAGGCATGGCATCCTTATTGCCTATCGGAGCCATCTTGAAAGAAACTAGATTTTGGAAAGGAAAGGAAAGTTTATCAGACGGCCTAATAGAAGCGATATTAGGTCTACTCCTATTTGCGAAAAGCGAGCATCCCAGGGGAGTCAATTCACGTCTCTCAAATTCATTCAAATTAGTGCCATCGAAGTTCCCTGAGATGCTATCATTCCATCGGCCAAAGAAGAGTGCTCTAAGAGAGGCATAGCAGGAAGTCGTTAGAGGTAAGGGATGTATATACCATCCCAGTCCCTTGTTCCCATGTTGTGGCAAATGCGTGCAAATCCAACAATTACTCTTATTAAAAATAGCATGCGTAGCATTCATCACTATCATCAGAGTGTTATTATAATATTTCTGTCTATGCCGAGAGTCCCTAGGGGACAGAGTGTGAAGGTGTACAGAGGGAGTCAAAACAGTTGGTACAATTTCGGTCGGTAACAGAGGCTTCAAAGGATAAATCTCTTCAAAGTACCAAAGTCCCACGGCAGCAGTTGCAAAACTAACAATAATCAAAACAAGAACACAACAGTACGTTTTCAGGGCCCAGGCACATTGTCCATTGTTCGAACTGGTCACCTCCTTATCTAATAGTTCAATACGAGGAGCAGCGGTGAAGGCGGCAGGCATCATGGTTGTCCCGATCGACGGCCCCAATGTTCGTTGCTGGCGGCACTTCGGCCGCGCGACTTCTTAGTCCTTCCCAACCCTAGCCAACAGAACCCTCCTTTTCTGTGTTCCAAAAAAGGGAAAGACAATAGTATTCCAATCACTCCTTTTTCTTCCAGATGCACGATACTCGTGCAACGATTTTATTTTCGTGCTCGAAGGTTGTACCTGATGGTACCCAAGTTTTCCGAATCCAAAAGCAAAATATCGTCGCTCCCTGAGGGGAGCGTCACGTCGGTGGCGACGGAAGTCGCAGAACTTGAAACCAGAGTTTCCGGAAGTGATTGATCAAGGGAGTGCGGAGACAAAATGGACGGCTCCCCGAGCTCCTCAGGCTCAGAGAACTTCTCCGACGCACTCACAACGCTGCTTGCTACTCCGAGATCAGAAAGTGCAGCATCAGCAAGGGGTTCTGTTTCTTCTGTAACTTGTGGCGTCGGGTGAGGGATCTTCTTGATGTGTGTTGCATGTATCCAGTTCTTCTTTCCTGCCACCCGCACTGCCGTCCTGGTGACCAATAAAACCTGGTAGGGTCCCCGCCAGCGAGGCGCGAGACAGGAAGACCTTTCGTAGGCCTTTACCAGGATCCAGCTGCCGGGCAATATATCGTGTCCTGGGCCCGTAAACCGTACAGGTAAAGCGGCCTTCACCTGGTGGTAGATGAAATACAGGTTTTTAGTCAATTGATTACAATAATCTACAAGCAATACATTCTCCACATCCCTCAGGGCTTTAGGTTTAGGGAGGCCCCAAATATTAGCAGGCCTTCCCATCACTACCTCAAATGGAGCAAGCCCAGTTCTAGTCTGGGGCGTGGTGCGCATAGCTAACAATACAATAGGTAAAGCATCTGGCCATTTTAATTTAGTCTCAGCACATGTTTTTGCAAGTTTGTTTTTCAAAATACCGTTGTGTCTTTCTACAAACCCCGCACTTTGAGGGTGCCTAGCTGAATGAAAACGTTTCTCAATCCCTAAGGCAACACATATTTGCACTATTACAGCTGCGATGAAATGTGGGCCGTTATCCGACCAGATTATCCTCGGGAGCCCAAATCGAGGAAAATATTCTTTCACCAAGATCTTTGCGGTGGTCATGGCGGTAGCATCTTTGGCAGGGAAAGCCTCGACCCACTTGCTAAAAGCACAAATGATGACAAGAACATATTTCAAGTTATTACAACGTTCCATTTCAATGAAATCAAGGTGAATGGTTTCAAAGGGGACAGAGGGGGGCCCAAAACTTCCCCTTGGAGTCACTGTCCCTTTACCCACATTGTGTTGTAGGCAAATCATACAATTCCTAACGTATCTTTTTGCAGTTTCCAAAATTTTATCATTCACCCAAACCTGCTGTAATATCTTCGCAATTTGCTGGGCACACACATGTGTTGGACCGTGTGCCATTGTGACCATTGCTAATACATAAGAATCAGGAAGCAACCATTTCCCGTCAGATGCGTCCACCCAACACCCTTCGTCATCCAATTTCCCCATGCCTTCAGCCCATTTCCTAGATTCATCAACAGAGGCATCAGTCTGAATATCTCGCACAGACCCAATGCCTTCATCTATT
The DNA here is from genome assembly GCF_040938575.1 of Ambystoma mexicanum. Classification (NCBI taxonomy): domain Eukaryota; kingdom Metazoa; phylum Chordata; class Amphibia; order Caudata; family Ambystomatidae; genus Ambystoma; species Ambystoma mexicanum. The sequence continues at coordinate 731,568,723 of NC_090941.1, read as the reverse complement.
ATACAACCACCTCTCACTTTCCTTGAGGTATACATGTCTGTGCTAAGGTCTATAGCTGTTTGTCTAGCTATCGAGTCTGCAAAAGCATTTCCTTTGCCCACATCATCTATGACCTTACGATGAGCTGCACATTTCATAATCGCTAGTTGTTTAGGGAGTGAGAGTGCTGAAAGTAACTGTACTATTAAGGGACCATGCTGAATCTTGGTCCCATGTGAGGTCAGAAACCCTCTTTCCGACCACAATTTTCCGAAGTTGTGAGCCACCCCAAAGGCGTACTGACTATCCGTATAAATATTTACTCTATGCCCTTGGGAGAGCTCACAAGCACGAGTCAACGCTATAATCTCTGCGGCCTGCGCAGAGTTATATGGAATCCTTTTAGTTTCTACGATCTTGTTCAAAGTAGTAACTGCATAAGCAGCTGTAGATGTGCCATTCGGAAGTTTAAAGCAGGAGCCATCACAAAACAGCTCCCCTTCCGCATTCTCCAAAGGAGTATCTGAGAGGTCTATTCTGCCCTTTGTTTCTTGTTCGGTGGCGTACAGGCAGTCATGTGATCCATCATCGCCGCAAGCAGAAGTTTGCGGGAGAGGCAAAAGTTCAGCCGGATTGAGAACACAACACCTTTTAATTTGGATATGAGGAGCAAATAGAACTAATTCATACCTGGTCAACCGGGCAGAAGTAAGGTGTTGTGTTTGAGTTTTATTCAATAGAATATCAACAGAGTGAGGTACCATCAGAATCAAATCGTGGCCTAGGACCATCCCCTCACTCTGTTTTACAGACGCAGCAGCAGCAGCAACAGCGCGCAGACATCGCGGCAAAGCGCATGCGACAGGATCAAGGGCGGAGGAATAATAGCCGCACGGCCTATTCTTCCCTCCATGTTCCTGCGTTAACACAGACAAAGCACATCCATTACATTCATGCACAAACAACACAAAGGCCTTATCGTAATTTGGTGTACCCAGAACCGGTGCTGAACACAGCGCGGCTTTGAGAAGCTCAAATGATCGTTGATGTTCCGATTCCCATGGCAGTGGCAAAGAAATGCCCTTCCTCGTCAAAGCCAACATCGGTTTTACCACTAGGGCAAAATTCGGGATCCACAGTCTACAGTAGGACGCCATCCCTATCAGGGCTCTGACTTCCTTCTGTGTTTTTGGGACAGACATGCCAGAAATGTGTTTTATTCGTTCAGGTGTCAATCTTCTCCCCTCCTTTGACAGGAGGTAGCCTAAATAGGCAACCTCCTGGCAACAATATTGAAATTTCTTAAGTGAAGCTTTGTGACCATGTTCAGCTAAATGAACAAGCAACAATATAGTGCCTTCTTTACAAGCTTTCTCAGAGTCTGCAGCTAAGAGCAAATCGTCTACATATTGAAGCAGCGTGCAAGTAGGTGGCAGTTCAAGGGTGTCGAGCTGCTCTTTTAAGGCTCTACTATATATACTAGGACTTTCAGTGTACCCTTGAGGTGCTCTTGTGAATGTAAATGAGCGTCCCCCCAAGGTGAACGCAAACAAATACCTGCTCTCCTTGTGTATCGGAATACTAAAGAAGGCATTTTTCAAATCTACGACACTGAAGTGCGTAGCCGTAGCAGGGATCATTGTTAAGATTGTTGTTACATCTGGCACTATTGGAAATTGTGGGGCCACTACCCGGTTAATAGCACGAAGATCTATTATAAACCGGTACAGAATTGCATTGTCGCCTTTCTTATATACCGGTAGGATCGGACTATTACATAAGCTACCTGTAATCTCTTCGATCACTCCACGATGTACAAAATCGGAGACAATGCATTTCAAAGCGCGCTCGCCCTCAACTGAAATTTTATATTGCGGAATGCGCGGCAGTTTAACCCCATGTTTCAATACTATCTTAACGGGCTCAACGTGCAATATTCCGACATCATTGTCGTCTATTGCCCACAAACATTCTGGGACAATACCGAACTCGGGAGGTAGAGGTCGGGTCAAGTACTGGGAGTTAAAAGGTTGCTGTGGTGAAACTGTCAATCTTATTCCGTCAGGGGTACAATGGATCACTGCATTCAGTTTCTTCAACAAATTCAACCCCAGCAAGTTTTCTCCACAGTTTGAAGTAAGAAGAAAAGGGCACTGGTCTGTAAAAGGGCCCAAAGAAACGGATACCGGCACAGAGACCGGACAAACAGTTGGTATACCAGAGAACCCTATAGAAACGTTTGTTTGCCCTGACAGGGGAATGTTTGGAACCCGAGAATGGTCAATGGAGCACTTCTGCGCTCCAGTGTCGATCAAGAACTGATGTTTCCTATTCCCCACCAATAATTCAACATAGGGGCCCTTCTGAATAACGGGAATAGGTAAAGGTTCCAAACGCTGCTTCGGGCAATCCTAGTAAGGCAGAACTTCATCAAAGGGAAGTTCCTCAGAAAGATAGACGGCGGAAGGGTGATCAAATATATTTCTTGAGTCCATACTCGAAGTCTGATTTTCCTGTGAAAAAGGTTGCTGGGGATCTCGTAGAAGCTGACCTCTACCAGGACCCCCTGCTCCAGGGCGGCCCCGTGGTCGCCTACCCATACCTCCGAATGTGCCTCCTGACCTCTGACGGAGGGCAGGGCACTGTGCTCGCCAGTGACCTTCCTGGCGGCAATAAGCACACTGATTAATATTAATAGAATTTAGAGGAGTATTTCCTCTTGGAATGTACTGACCTCTAGTTTGTGTCGTACCTCCTCTGGGGTGCCTGACAATTTGCTGCAACAATACCTTAGTCTTTAGGTCACCCCTTCTTTTTTCGATTTTCTCTTTCTCGTTATTAACCCGATTTTCATAATACTGAGCCATATGCAAAACCTCTGACTGAGATTTTGCCTGCCAAGCGCTCTCTGAGGACATAATTTGTGACTGGATGTCGGGCAACAATCCACGCACAAATTTGTCCACAAACAACCTCTTCCCTGACTCTGTACCCAAATCCTGTCCACTGAAGTCGGAGAACACCTGTTCAAACCTATTAAAGAATTCAGTGGTACCTTCAGTTTTTCCTTGGACACAGGCCGTAAGCTTGTCCCAAATAATCCTTTTTTCTGGAATTATAGTTTTCAATTTGGCAACTATTCTATCAGGTAAAGTGAGTATTACCTGGGGTGGTTTCTCACCAGCTGGTCGTTCCCCATCTATTCTAGTTAGATTTACCCATGTATCCCCTAACCCCGGCACATCATCTACCGTCCGTACCTGCTTCCATACATCAACAGGTAAAAGCACTGGAAACAATAAATCCATGTCACTTAAGGTGAACACGGAAGACTGCAAAACGGATTCTATTTCTTTATAAAACCCTGTCGGGTTCTTCCTAATATCAGGGACTGATTGTCTGATCGTGTTCACTTCCTGTCGAGAGAACGGGACGTGAACAAACTGTGATACGTAATGTGCTGGGATATCCACCGCGGGAGCACCAGTCGCCGCGTTGGCGGGGATTTCTACTTTTGGGACAAGGGTCGGAGGGGCCTCTCTCATAGGCAACTGAGATATAGGGACCTCCGACCGCTTACTGAGTAATAAGGCCAAATCAAGCGCTAAAGCAGCTGTGGAAGTGTCAGGCGAAAAAGCTCTTTTACAAATACCTAATAACTCTGTGGGGCAACCAACCTTCTTTCTTATACATTCTTCCTGCAAGTGCTGTACCATCACTTGAATTACCTTCCTTTGCATTTCTACCGTATATTGACTATATGTATCGTATACCTCATCCGGCGGTATTGATGAATCCGAGATCCATCGAACCACATCTCTAGTACAGATCCGTACTTCCTCGGGTGCTGATCTTCGGCACGAAAGGAACCGTTTCTGCATATATATCCTATCGTCCTCATCATCCTCATTTTGTAATCTTTCAAAATCCTGTCTAAACTCAAACAATCTATCAACATGTCCATATACTTTCTGTTCGGTATCCCTTGAGAGTGCCAAAGCGTTCAGATCTCTCACCCCTTGTGGGAGATCCGAAGTCTGCAATCTACCCCACATTACACCTAAATGAATCCCCAGTCCTTCAATAAAAACGTTTTTCTCGGGAAAATCGTGCAAATTAGATAATGTTGAAAATACCTCAGTTTGATCACCTTTTTCCATGCAATGTTTAGCCCAAGCAAATAGTTCCTGTTTCCTGCCCGCAGGAACAGTACTACGAGTCACTATCCCCGACCCTGCACCAGGATCTGATTTAATAAACACAGGACTCCCCGAAATCGAAAGTGTAGGTGAACCTAACATGGGTGCAGGGGAAAGAGGTAAAGTAGCAGACGAAATAGACGGAGGAGCGACAACTAAGGAACTAGGGGTAGTAGGCTGTGTAAGAGGAGTAGGAATAACGATAGGAGCAATAGCAGGAATGGGAAGGGCGCCCACAACAGGAGCAAACGGAGGTGGCGCTGAAGAATCAGGCCTCCGTTCGTTTAATATTTTCTCAATAAACTCCTCGGAAACATGGAAATCTTTAGAAGGGTAAATTTTCTGGACTCCGAGCGAAAAAGCTCTGTCCATTTTCTGGGTTTCATCTAATCGTTTTTCCTTGTCATATAACAATGCCTTTTCGGCATTCGTTTTATGACGTCGTGCATGTTTATCCCTACTTTTAAGCTGCTGTAATGCTTCCTTTTTCCAATTTTGTAACACATCAAAGGCTGCTGGCCTAGCCTTCTTCTTAAGCAAAATCGACTCTAAGTATTCAATACGGGGGATCTCAAAACTACCATTGATTGGCCACTGAAATTCGGAGGCATTTCTGGTCTGTCTGTGCCAAATGTCATTAAATACAATACTACCAATGCCATACTTACAGTACATAGTACACGCCGGCGACCCCTCCTGTGGTGCCGGATGGCTAAATTCCAAAGATTGTCGATCGCTGCGGAATAGAGCCCTAAAACAGCTAGACAATTTCCCAGGCATTTCTCAAAGAATTGGTGTTACCTGGTCCAATAATTGTGTCTGCAGATACAATACGCCAAATTCAAATTGTCAGGGTTAAATTAAGAGCCGGGTCACGACTACACCTGACCAAACCTAAGGAGGACCGTACGGTTTTCAAAGGACTTCAACTAACAAATTTTACCTGTGTTCAGTGGTTTCGGCAAATCTGCCCGCCTCGGATTTGGACCCTCGTCAAGATGCCGTGTCAGACCGCACGACTATCGCCCAAGGATCGGATCGTGCAGCGCTGCCGAGGTATCGCGTCTCGATCGGTCGGGCCCGCAGAATCACACCGTCCGATCCCGATTCGATAGTCTGCGTCAACCTTCAATGATCCGGCATCAATCTTGAGGGTCCCTATTCGGGCGCCAACTGTGGAAACAGAGAAATTGACATGAGGCCGGGAAGCCCAAATGGAAACACACCAACACAGGTTACAAAGGACCATATAAAGCGCTTTATTTCAAAGTTACAAAGTTACCAAGTTATCAAGGTCAATTGACATGCGAATAGCTATTCGGCCCTCTGACTAACACACGAACCTTCAACGTTAGGTTCGCACTGAAAGTGGGAGAGACCGATCATCGGGATGCTTGGGTTTTTATACATTTAGTACTGCATTGGCCAGCCCTCCTACAAGTTAACCATTTCTGGAACCATGGCTAGGGTTCGTAGCCAGGTCGAACATACAATCTCCATATATTAGATCGGTTCCGCTGATACAGTTACATATTTACACCTAGGTTAAACAGAGGACAGGGTCTTAGTTCATGACCCTAACAAGTAGCCTGCGGACATATTATTCATTCACGTGTGCGGAGGTCACCATGGCCGAAGTCTTACTCGCAATGTCATTCGGCCTCCATTTTGTGATTCGGGGTGACTTCCACACTGCAAGAATACCTAAAATGGCGGCTAGATCCAAGATGGCAGCTTACACGATACATTAAGGTCAAGACCTTGCCGCGGAACCTATGTTCTCAATATTCTTTAGACAGCTTGGCGTAGGCCAACATACATTTAAACAATGCGATTGGGGTCACAATATTATATCGATTTCCACACTGGTTGAGTCGGCGAACTACCTGGGAAGATCGATTTCGGACCATTCTCCTCTCCTGATACAGCTCCACCTAAGAGGCCCGCGGCCCCCTATCCCAATGTGGCGCATGCCAACTGAAACCTTAACGGACCCTGGATTCAAGGAAACCCTAAGAGAGAAACTAGAAGAGTACGTACAGATCAACAAAGGATCAGTCCAGAAGTGGAGCACATTCTGGGAAGCCATGAAGGTGGTAACGAGGGGTGAGATAATAGCTGAGGCCGGTGGGATCAGGAGGCAACTCAGGAAGGGGCTGGAGGACAAGGAGGATGAGATCAGGCAACTGGAAGATGCTTCGCCTCCGACCGCTGCCAGGGAAGCCAAACTGAAGGACATCAGGGAAGAATGCAGGACAGCCTGGGAGAGGCTGTCCAAGTTCGACTTCTCCTTGCGGACCCTGAGGGCACACAAAGAAGCGGACAAGCCTGGCAGGATACTTGCCTGGTTATGTAAGAGGGAGAACCCAAGGCAGGCCCTTAAAGAGATCAAAGACGAGGGAGGCACAACACAAAGGACGCAACAAGCAATAAATGAAGTCTTCTCAAGCTTTTACGCCAGACTTTACGCCCACAACAAGCGAATCCCTGAAGAAGACATAAGAGACACCCTGGACGAAATCGGACTACCCAAGCTGAGTCAAGAACATCGAGCTGGGCTGGAGGAGGCCATCACACTAGAAGACATATCGGAAGCGATCAGGTCCCTCTCCACCAGCAAGACACCCGGGACGGACGGCCTCACTCCAGAATTCTATAAAGCTTACGAGGAGACCCTAGCCCCGATATTAAACGAAGTCTATTCGGAGGCATATGAGACTGGAACCTTGCCGAGCAGCATGAGAGAGACTCTCATAATACCAATGCTCAAACCAGGCAAACCACCTGATGAGTGCGACTCGTATCGCCCCTTGGCTATGCTGAATTACGATGGCAAAATCCTCACGACTATACTAGCCAAGAGGCTCTCGAGGGTGATAGGGTCCCTGATACATGAAGACCAGAACGGCTTCGTCCCAGGACGCAACACCACTGCCAATCTGAGGAGGCTCCAACATGTTATGGCACAAACAGTGGAGAGCAAGGAGGACCTAGCGGTACTCTCACTCGAAGCCGAAAAAGCTTTCGATTCGATATTTTGGGAGTGGCTGATCTTGACCCTGAGAGAGTTTGGCCTAGGGGAACACTTCATCCGATGGGTCGAGGTACTCTATAACAACCCGGTGGCCCGGGTGAAGACTGGTGGCGTGGTATCAAGAGCATGGCCCATCCAAAGAGGAACCAGGCAAGGGTGCCCTCTATCGCCGATGTTGTACATCCTGGGCCTGGAACCAGTGGCAATCTATTTCAGGAAGCAATTGTTCGACTCTGGCATCAGCATTGGCGGAACATACAACATCATTTCCCTATATGCCGACGATGTCCTTCTATACCTCAGGAACCCCTGAGAAACCGCTCCCACAGCACTGGATGTCCTCGATAATTTTGCCAAATACTCGGGGATAAAATTTAGTAGACAGAAATCATGCTCCTTCCCCCTTGCGGGACTCAGAGGACGAGACACAGAGGAACTACCCGAAATAGGGATCCAGTGGCAGCCGGAGGCCTTCCGCTACCTAGGTTTAACCATCATGCACACGCCAGCCTCCACCCACGAGCGTAACACCGAAGCAGCAATGTGCGGAGTCCGAAGGTCCATTAAATTCTGGTCAAAGCTCCCCCTCTCAACGATGGGTAGAGCCGCAATCTTCAAAATGATTATACTCCCAAGATTCCTCTACTATTTCACCAACATCACTCACTACATCCCCCCGCCCTTCTTCTGGAAACTGGAATCCCTGGTCAGGGACTTTCTTTGGGGTCAGTCCAGACATAGGCTCGCCCTGAACATCCTCACGCTCCCCCACACCGAGGGCGGCATCCAACTACCCGACTTCCAGAGATACTATCTCGCATCACAACTAACACATGTAACAAAGTGGCTCTCGGATGAACCCTCTGCTGAGACTGGCCTCCTTCGCCAACTGACCGGGCCTACGCACCCTAAGGAGATAATATGGGGCTCGCAGGTGGGCCCCCCTGACCCGCCCATGATAGTAATCTTGGGGAGGCGGGTCTGGAACAGGGTTAAAACACTACTAAGCCTCCATCACCCGTACATGCCTGAAATCCCCATGCTGACAGATGTATGCAGGACCCCCATCGACCTCCCAGCAATGAGGAACTGGGAGACTTGTGGCCTCTACACATGGGGAGACATGTTTGACGAAGGAGCCTTTAGGGACTTTGATTCGCTGCAACTAAAGGACGGACTCTCTTCGGGACAATTCTTATTTTACCAGAGGGTGAGGCACGTAGCCAAGACCAAATGGAACACATGGCCTGAGGAACCAGAGACCCACCCCCTTGTTCAGGAGATGTATAACTTGAGCGACGGCTGGAAGCCGACATCGCGGCTGTATGCCCAGATAAATGACCGAATTAACCCGAGAGGAGCGCGCCTGAAAGAGAGGTGGGAGACCGACATGGGGACAGAAATCACGGAGGAGGAATGGGCAAGAGCCCTGCTGTATCCGAAAGAGGTGTCACGGAACGCCAGGTTCAGGATGATCCAGCTGAACGTCCTTTACAGGACCTACATGACCCCGCACAGGATAGCCACCTTCAACAACAAAATCCATTCGACATGCCCATGGTGCTCCTCCGAACAAGCTGACCTGATCCACATGTTCTGGGCTTGCCCCAGATCCCAGAAGCTCTGGCTTGCTGCCGAGCAAGCCTGCAGGAGAGCTGGACTGGAGAGGTATGAATGGACACCTAAGGAGTGTCTCCTGGGCACCCACCCGAGACTTGGTAAAATCAAACATCTAGTGAAGCTCATGGACATGGCATCCATTCTTGTGAAAAGAACAATAGCGATGGCCTGGAAATCGCCCGCAGGCCCCAGATACGGACCCTGGATCAGGGAAATGGAAAGATGGACCATGGCCGAAACCAGGGCCTGGGAGGAGGGAAACAACAGAGGCGGGGACGATGTGAGCACAACACTGGAGTCCTGGAAAGCCCTCATGAGAGACATGATCTTCTCGACAGACTTTAAACCCCCCTGAACAGCCCAACAGGACACAAATTTCAGGTAAAACGTTATGATCAGATCAATGAGCCCGAGTACGTTCCAAGTTCTGTGTCTCGAAACGGCCACAAAGAGGGGTGGCCCCGGTCCTGAGCCAAACACACAGAATAAAGACCACGTTACGATTCCATGGGAGTGGACAGTCAAAGTTGTTATTACTGTTAATCTTGTTAGTTTGTTGTTATTTGTTGTTCTCTTGGCAGACACGACACATGATCAATAATATAAAGCACACTCCGTGCTCTACTGCTATGTGTATGATTACAAATGCCAATAAAAACATTTTTAAAAAAAATAGAGAGCTCTGAATGGCTATCTCCCATTGTTATAATAAGGAAGCAGGAGGGTTCGATTAGAATGTGCGTTGACCCGAGAGATCTTAATAATAATATTTGGGTAGATCGCCATCCCCTACCCAATATTGGAGAAATGCTCACCACCATGGAACCAGAAAAGTTTTTCACTACGTTAGACTTATCTTCTGCGTACCATCAAGTTGTATTAGAAGAAGAGTCCGGACATTACATCATTTATAACACCCTTAGGAGCTTTTCGATACAAAAGAATCCCATTCGGCTTGGCGTCGGCAGCCGACGTTTTTCAGAGACTGATGCAACATCTTTTTAGTGGCCTAAAAGGTGTACACTATTTTCAGGATGATAATTAGTGTCTGCCATGTCAGAAGAAGATCATGACACCAAGCTATTGGGGGTGTTGCAGAAAGGTCTCACCCTTAAAATTGAAAAATGTAAGATAAAAAAGAAGGAAGTGACATATCTGGGTCATCACATCAATGCAGAAGGAATAAAACCTAAAGAAGCTCTTGTGAATACCATTCTTAAACTTCCTGATCCTGTCAATAAAGACCAGCTTCGGAGCTTGCCGGACCTCACAGAATATTATTCTGAATTCGTGGACCATTATGCAGATAGGACAAGTCAGATGAGAAGATTGATGACTAAAGGCACAACATTTGAGTGGTCTGAAGAATGCAAGAAGGAATTGGATACAATCAAAGTGTTAATCAACAAAATGCCTGCCCTGAAAATGTTTGATTGTAGTGCCAAGACTATGGTATCAGTGGATACCAGCAACACAGGGTTGGGAGGTGTTTTGGAACAAGTGCAAAATGGATTTGTAGTTCCAATTGCTTTCGCTTCCAGGACTTTAAGAGGGGCAGAAAAAATGATTCAACTATTGAGAAGGAAGCTTTGGCAGTCAAGTGGATCTTAGAACATTTCAAAGGGTTTATATGGGGAGTTCCCATTGAACTCAAGACAGATCACAAGTCACTTATACATGTATTAAACCCAAAGAACCCCCATTTGACATCCCCACGTATTAGGAGGTTGACTTTGATTATAATGCAATATAATGTGATTATAAAGTACACTCCCGGAAGAACAAACATAGTGGCTGACTGCTTTTCTCGCTTGCCATGCGACAATGAGGGAAAAGACCACGTTGATAGCGATGAAGTGATAAAAGATCAGGACATGGATTGCATCATTGCGCAAGTACATCCCAGTTTTGGGAAAGAAGAATTGATTGAGGCCACGAAACTGGATTCAGAACAAGGGTATTTAAGGAAAGCAGTGGAAAGTGGCTGGAAAGATGTTAATGTGGACATTGGATTCTGGGAAAATATAAAAGATGAAATTTCATGTGATGATGCATGTATATATCGTGAAGATCGGATTGTTCCTCCTGCAACATTAAGAGAGAGAATCATGGAAATTGCTCATGAGGGGCATGTAGGGAGGAGCTTGACAAACTAACAGACGGATATGTATCCCAAAGGTCATCTCTAACCCGAAAATAGGGTTACCAAAGTGTAAGCAAATAACGGAATACTACAGTAAAACATCACTAAGTCGGCCGGTCAACTCTGTTATAGAGTCTGTTAAAGTTGATTTAGTGAATAATCTCACAACCAATTTGGGCTGTGTAAGCTCAAAATTGTTAAGTGATGTGTTAGGCGCTTATACCTATGTTGCACGACCACCTAACAACAATGTGACCCACACAGTAAACACTGCAAACAAACACTTCCCATGTGATGATTCTGGCGACAAAGCAATAGGAAGACTTAATCCCACCCCTTTTCACCTAAAAGTAGAATTAATAACAACAATGAGCTTGAGAACAATAATGGCCATATAGCCTTAGTTCACACGCTACCAGTCTCAGTCACAGGGGTATGCCCATCTATTGATCTTCCTGAGTCCTCTTTGCATGATCTTGAGGTGGAATACATGGGCCTTGACCCTGAGCAATCTCTTTTGGAGGCTGTTGCTACACCCATGTATGTCATTCCTCCTAGTAAACCCTGTGCCCATCAAAGTGAAGCTAACTCTGAGAACTCCCAAAAACCTATCGCATTGCCAGTAATGGATGCATGTCCGCCTCCTGTGATCTCCTTTTTCCCTCGTCATTCTATAGATACTAAGACACAGAGTGTTTTTCATTTCCCTTTTACCGCAGAATTGCCTAATTTGAGTGAGAATCCCACAGATATAAGTATGAATTCTGATGACATGTTCTATGCGCTTGAAAACCTGTTGACCCTATTAATTAGTAAGTGTGAAACACTAGAAAAGAAGATTAATATTCAATCTCTGATAATTCATAAGAATATGCGTGGCTGTTGTCATACTAGTAATAGGGTGACGTCTCAGACACCCCCAAGCTTCTCCTATCACAGACAATAGACCAAAGGAAAAAAGATTGAAGAAATCTAAAACCAATGTTCCGCGATTGGCACCTGTACACCATGCTTTTTTGTATGGTTGCAGACGCTCTCATGGACAACATAGGAAAGTATTGCCTGCCCAAAAAGCTGTATGTAGCCCCAACGAAGGTTCCTCTGAAGTGGCTCGCGTAGACAATGTGGTAGCGGTGAACACCGTACCATTAGTCACGGGATCCATTACTGAAGAGGTAGAAGTAATCATAGTAGAAAGCAGTCCAATTAACACTGCAAGTCTGAAACCCAGTAAACCTCAGCAGGGTAAAACATCAAAACCGAAATTACCCAACCCGAAAGCTAAAAAACAAAAGAATTCTGATAAACAATCAACCTTACCTGTAGTATGGGCTAACCCACAGAGTACTCAGGCATCTAATACTGACACACATGCAGGCATCGATCCTAAAGTAATTGATGCTTCTGCAAGTAATATGAAGATTCCAGCTCTTCAATTAGTGCAACTATATCAAGACTCCTCAATGACACCACTAAATAGAACAGCTGTGTTATGCATATTTAAGTCTATTGTACCACTGAGAGTAATTACTTCCAATGACATATGAATAGTAGATCAGGCGGTACTGAAGAACCAATTCATAACAAACATCTCTTTCTCAGCAGATGCCGCCTTGAATTATGTACTAGGCTTTGAGGCTGACTTCCTGCGATTGGGCTACAATATTTCACGGGTTGAAATTCCCTTAAATAAGAATGAAATCATAATACCAGCCAATGTATTGAATAGTCCTCCTTGTAATCTACCTCTAAGAACGGATTTGCATAATTCCAATATGCTGCGAGAAACCACTGAATAGGGTAGCGTAGAACTTCCCAACTCTCCTCCTGATGGTTACTGGCAGTGGTTGCCTATGGCATTTAAGACTCACTTCCTCGCCGAGCCTCAGTGATGCGACATGGTGGATATGCTCCTATCTTGGAATACAAGAGGGCATACCCACCTGTTTGACAGTGGTGGCCTGATGAGTAAAATGAGCATATTTAGTGTGGTGGCATTGCAGGAAACATGGCTATTGGCTGAAATACAAATAGATGGTCGGAGCACAGTACATCAGGTTGCCACTCAAGGTATTAAGGGACGCCCAAAAGGAGGCCTCCTTATATCTGTGCACCCACCATGGCGGATAGTGAAACTAAATCAGTCATCTGAGTACATCTTGGTCGCTATGCTCTCACTAGCATCCCTTGATATTCTGTTAATAAATGTATATGATCTTCCGAATATGGCAATGACTGCCGTAAACGTTAAAACTGTTGATGCATAGGTACGGAAATATAGTTATGAAATCCCGGTGTGGTTGGTTGATGATTTTAATGGGAAAATTGGTCATCTCCCTCTCACAACAGCATGTATCTCTGAATTTATCTTGATGGAACCATCTACGGTGAAAACCAATAAGCAAGGGGCTAAGTGGCACTCCATGCTAGCAGCACACGGGATAGTGAAATTGAACGGATTAACACCTGGCGATCACAACATGGCCTTTACTAGAAATGAGGGATGGTCAGCCTCCACAATTGATTATGCACTATCAAACTGGAAAGGCATACCCTACATAATGGACAGGAGCACGGTCACTAGACATGAAAGTGATCATGTTCCATTGTGTTGGTTATTAAAGATGCCACAACAAATAATAACTGCTGTTGAATATGACAAAAATGGCCTACTGTCCCTTAATGAAGGTGGGAATCGAATTTGATGGCATGAACGTAACATTAACCGCGCGGATGTCGCTGTATCGGAATTGTTACCAAATTTCATACAAATTGGTGCTGCTGGTGTGAATGAAGCGGAAGCTATGCTGTTGAATTTCTCAGACATGATGCTGAAAATAAGTGAAAAGGTTGCTCAAAGACGGTCATATATTAGTAGTGCAGAACACGCTAATCTCCCAAACAAACGTCGTGAGGGATTTGACATTGCCATCAGTGAGGCCAAAAGAAAGCTGCGTAAAGATATACGTATGATATTAGTTGAGCATGCTCATTGTACATCTGCAGTGTCCGCCCCATCACTAATTAAAATTGTTAAAAGAAACTATAGGAAATAGTTGACACACCATAAATTGAAGTGCGGCGTTAAACTATGGACACAAATTGCCGAAAAAGCAAGCACTGGTAATATTCTCATCCTCGCCCCCTTACCATTAACTGCATAACAGAAGAACAATGGTGTAGTCATTTGAGTAGTACCCTGGGTCGTCCTGTCACTAACAATACCATACTGCAAATTCCAGTTGAACATTGGGTTTGCCAGGCATCAATACTTGATATAACTGCGATGATCATAAAGTTAAAAAAACTCGAGAGCAGCAGGGCCAGATGGCGTGTGTAATCTCTTGATAAAAAAACAGCCTGAACTTTGGGCAACCGTCCTACATTTATTGTTCACACAGATTGGCGCAACTGGATTGATCCCCCGGTCTTGGCGATCTAGCCACATACTCACGGTTCATAAAAAGGGTGCCTGGGACTCCCCCAATAATTACTGCATGCTAGCCATGCTTGATACGTCATCCAAGATCTTTGCCCGTGTCCTTTTGCAGGAACTTAATGAATGGATAACGGAAAACAATATACTACCTCCGAACCAGATTGGATTCCGTAAGGGGTCGGGCACAGTGCACGGCTTGCTGTTATTGTCCACTGCGGTCGAGCACGCCTGGCATAAACGCAATCTTGATGTGTACTGTGCATACATCGATTTCTCTGTGGCATTTGACACAGTGCAGAGAAACCGTTTGTGGCAAAAGTTGCACAATTGGGAAATCCCACCGGGGCTTCTCTGCATGCTTATGATGTTGCATACTAATACAACGGTACAGATACGCTTAAATGCTGAGGGCAAACTATCAACAACCATGCCAACGACCAGTGGAGTAAAACAAGGGTGCATGGTTGCTGCTGTACTCTTCAATTTATACCTGGCAGACATGCAAGAGGCGTTCAGCCTGAGCAAAGCAAACCCAGTAAAAATCTCCGATGTAATTGTCGGCTGGTTAGCATATGCTGATGATCTAATCCTGCTGAATTATACTCCTGCTGGCCTTCAGCACATGTTAGACGCTCTTGATAAATACTGCTCTGACAACGGATTACATATCAACATTGATAAGAGCAAAGTGATGGTATTCACTAAAAAAAAAAATCCAAAAAACTATGTGTGGCAATTGAATAACAAAAAGGTGGAACAAGTGAAATCCTATAAGTATTTGGGTGTTATTGTGGATGACCGTTTGAATTGGAATGCCCAATGGACATCTCTTCAAAGTCGTTGCACTATTGCGACCAACGCCTTGAGCATTTTCATTGGCAGAAACTGTGGTTATTCTGTATCTGCAGTATTGACCATATATATAGCTAAAATTAGAGCCATATTATTGTATGCAATAATTATCTGGGATCACAACTTCATTAAGCTGGTGGAACGGTTTGAAGCTCGCCTATGACGCTATTTCGTTTACCAGCCACCATACGTATGGAATATATCTATCTAGAATTTGATTTACTAGGAATGTCACATGTCTTCATCAGTCATTGTGTGTTAAATTTTGAAAAGTTAATTCGTCTGAATGTGGATACCATAATCGTACCATATTTTGGGCCTCATTACACGGTAGGTGGTGAAGCATGGCGCAAATAGCGCCATGGTTCATGCCGGTAAAATACCGGCACCGCCTTGGTGGAAAGGGGAATTACCGCCCCATTCCAAGGTTAGAGGGGCGGTAATTCCCCCTTCCACCATTGCCCTTCCCCATTCCCATTTTTGCCCCGTAGGGCATAAGGGGAATGGGGAAGGCGCTAATTACGGCACCGCAAATTGCGGTACCGTAATTAACTCCCTGGGTCCCTTTGCGGGTTGGTTTTTAACGCCTGCAAAAGGCAGGCGTTAAAATCCCCAACCCGCAAAGGGACCTCGTAGTAAGGCGGTAAGGATTTACCGGTACAGGTAAAATACCGGTACCGGTAAACCCTTACCGCCTACCGTGTAATGAGGCCCATTGTTGCTATAATGAGTTTGGATAGGTCTGCTTCGTTTGGAATAAAGGGCAAATTGAAAGAATTACACTCTAATTGGATTGGTTCACTGGCCACACAAAGCAATCCCAGTTTCTTGAGCATAAAATGAACACTGAAAAGAGTATTGAAAGAAATCTGTTATGAACAACAGTTAACCGATCTTGCCACTAAATCGCATAGCAGATTTTTTTGTCAAGCGCGCATGATCAGAACATGCACTCCAGGCTATATTAACGTGTATCCAAGTCCACAAACTGTTCGATTATATCTTTTACTCAAATGTAATAAATCAGTGGCTCTTGAAACTCATGGAGCACAAATGGGACTACCCTATTCGAAGCGTACGTGTCGATTATGTGGAAACAATACAACAGAGACACTACATCACTTATTAATTATATGTGAAAGTTTGTATGCTGTACGATACAAACACATGAAATCCTACAATAATCATTATGATCCTAGTGAAAGAGAAGATTTATGGCTCCAATTCTTTCGTGGTGATGACCTAAATCTGGTATATTTTATGACTGCTATTTATAAACAGATTGTATTGATTTTACGCTGTATTGAGTGACTATGTAACGAACTGTATTGTACATATATGAATTGTGAGACATATGTTGGTTTTTTATTTTCTTTTTAACTTGTGGCTATATGTGATGATGAAATGTAAATTGTTATACAAAGCATTTGTTTTGCTATTTGTAAAAATAAACAAACTTGAAACTTGAAAACATCAACAAACAAAAAATACAAGAAATACTATGATAGACAGAAGCATGTAAAGGAAAGTAAAATCAAAAGTGGAGACTGGATTAGGGTAAGAGAACCCAAGAGAGTTATAAAAGGAGAATCCAAATTCCGATCTCCCCAGAGAGTGATTAAATGTTCCAAGAAGTCAGTAATCCTGGAAGATAGCAACAAATGGTCATGCAATGATATCATATTGTCAAAGAAAGAAGATCAGATGAGGAATGCTACTGATCAGTCTCCCACACAGGGATTATGGAGAGACAGATCCAGACAAGCGAGTGATATCAATGAGAATATTACACTTCCAAATGATGGTGGTATGGTGGAGAAGTATGTCAATGGAAAGATCCCTAGAGATCCATGTGAAAACAATAACTTGTCTTCGAGAGCTAGGAGAATTGTACACAATTTTAAGAAGGATTTTATTTACTACTGAAACTAGTAGCACTTTCTTATATTGTCACAAACCCTGGTTTACACCATAATGGGACCTTGCTATGGAGCCACAACATGTATCCTTTTATGAAGAACTAACGTGTAGTAGAAAGAAAGTTTTTAAGGCATGTGTGTTATTTATTAGATCTCTGTATATAGTTTTTCTCCAACTCAATAGTCATGTTAGGTTGCCTATTAGTATCTTGTGTACATAGATCCTTACAACCACATCATTCATGAATAATGTGGAGGAGGAGATGTTATAATGTAGAGTGTTATGTGTTCAGTTCCATTTAGGAGTGTTCTTCTCGTATGATTCTGGAACCTGCTCCCAGGATCATATGAGAAGATGCCTGTGTGAAGGAGGTTGGCTGTTGGGGACTTCCTTCAAATAAACTACGTTAAAATATAAATACCACGTGTGTGCCTCTTTACAACAGATGGGAGCCAGTGGTTAACTCAGCATTATCTTAAAGGGACTTGCTGATGCTGTAATAAAGGAACTATACTTGAACCTACCTGTGA
The DNA here is from genome assembly GCF_040938575.1 of Ambystoma mexicanum. Classification (NCBI taxonomy): domain Eukaryota; kingdom Metazoa; phylum Chordata; class Amphibia; order Caudata; family Ambystomatidae; genus Ambystoma; species Ambystoma mexicanum. Next base: position 731,551,007 of record NC_090941.1, on the reverse strand, counting down.
GCCTGAAGATCCTACATTATTTCAAGTTCCCTAATTGATTTTGTATGTTATACTTTTAGGAATGTATCTTTCTGTATCTTATAATACAACTTAACCTTGAAATTGAAATTGGCACCACACCACTGAGCCCCCAAGAAGCATAACTAGACATAGGAGCCTAACTATCACAGGTAGGCTTAACAAATGAGCATTGCCAAACCAAAATGTCTGGCTTTGTAAATGTTGACGGTAAGATTTTTCGGTAAGCCCCTGCAGCAACAAAAAAAGGCGTAACTTCTACATTTGGAAATCCAAACCTATTGGATGTACTAATGCATATTATTGTGTATTTGTCCTGAAAGGGAATTCTGAGGGTGTCCACTTCATAATGACTGTCAGATTGCCAAACTCCCTGTTTGCTCTACAGCCTTTTTTGTGTTAATTTCTCCAACTATGACCTATCATGTGATCCCCAGAAATAAGCCATGTATTATTTTCATACCCATGAACCTCAATGTTTAGGATTAGACACTGCTACTTACACATAACAGTGATTACAAAGAGTTGAGTGAATGGGCAGTGATCTGAAAATAAATATGGTCTGGCTAACTTTGAAAACCTTCAGAAACATTGCTATCTATACATCAATGTGTTCATCTTTAGTAAAGGTCTTTCAGTATGCGACACAGGTAATGAAAATTACAGATGCTTTAACAAAAGAGATGCACACTCTACCCGCCACCCCTTGAGCGACTTTATGAACATTACGGTAACAATCATACAAGAAGTGCACCAGTGTTTTTTCTGTACACCCCAAATGTACCATATAGGTGTACTTACTACCTCTATTGCTTTATTTTTAACTGTAACATTTGAATTCAATTTCATTAAAAATGTAACAGTTTCTTGGAACAATGAGTAATGTTTCATGGACAAATAATGAAAGCAGGTTACAGAAGAATACTTGAATATTGAAGGCTTTGGTCAATATAAATATATGCTATTGTCATGACCCCAGGCCTAGAATCTACTGCAGCAAGTTGCAATCTTCAAGTTCAATATTTACTTCTGTCAGAATGTAGAAAGGTTTCAGGTAAAGCTAGGAGGCGCTGTGTAGCATTTCTCGGTGACAGACTGGGGGCAGATGAAAGGCAGTAGGTTGCCTCCACCCATCATGCACGACATGATTCTTGAGCCTGCCCTCAGGCAATAACTCTTGCATAGTGAATGGAAAGAGATTCAGGGCCGCGTTTGAATACAGGGCTATTGAGAATCGCTGGTGAGGATGAGCAGGGACCCCCACACATATCATAATGAAGCATAATAGCTCAGAATACACTATCCACATCACATCTCTGCAACAAGAAATCAAATTTTCAGTGCTAATTACTTCTATCTCCCCGCCCCCCTGGTTTCAACACAAGAGCCCCAGGTGTACACTTTGCTCAAGATCACAAGGCTGTACTGTAATTAACCCCACAACCCCAGTATTAACAGCTGTGCTAATTCTTTTCTTCCACGTGGCAGGAACCCATGAGGTCGTAATATACTGTTTATCAAAGATCACAGGCGTGCACTGCATTGAATCCCTTCCCCACCATATGCTGTTTGCTCTTCTTCCATGCCCATGGAAACCAAAACATTGAAATATACTTTAACCATGTCCAAACACTGTACTTTAATACATCCCGAAGGGCTGATTGCATTCCATTAATTCCCATTGAACACAAGAGCTTGCAGCAAACCTCCTCATCAAGATCACAAGAATACACTGTTATGCATATCTCTATTATCCAGTACTGCTTGTTTCTCCTTTTCCTATTCAAGGGACACGGGCACAAAAACTAAGCCTCTATGAGGTTTGCTCAGGATCGCAAGGTGTGCTCTGCAATGAATCCCTAAAGACAATGAATATAGGATTTTCCCAAGACCACAAGGTACTACTTGCTACAGTTCAGAACAAATCACCTTCTTGAACACCAGCTTATTTTAATGCCTGTGATACTATACTTTGAATGCAATTCCAAATGCCATATTTGTTGTAAAACAGTTGTGAAATTTCTAAGTACGGTTCTCACTCATTCAACTATTAGTGTAATTAATTGTTTATACTTGTGTGAGGTTTTATGAATCAAGTTTACATCGCACTTTCACTAAACCTATGCCATGTTTCATGTCAACCTTGTGTTATGTGGAGCCTTACCTACTGTATCACAAGTCATTTCTAATCTATTAAATGTTTTTCGATATTGGCAAATGCTTGGTTTTCCTTGAAGTCACATCCATTGATTTTTAATCATACAACTGAAGATCTGTCTACTCTGAAGGACATGTTTTGTGTCTAAAGATTTGTTAATATTGTTACTCTTCCATGTACGGAAATAAACACGTATTAAATTAATGTTTCAAACTGTTTTAATTACTGTATTCCTTTGTTTGCATTTAAACATTTCGAGATCAGGCAACCAGAAACAGGCCACTTCTTTGTACATCTCAAGTGACTTGGAGGTCCATGAACCAAGACCTGGTGGGCTACGTCTTTCCAGCGAGGCATATGTTATGTAATGTATTGCAATATGCATTTATGCTGCACCAATGTAGTGGTCTCCCTGCACTGAAGCTTGTCCTGCAGATACAAGCTTGGGGGTTTCCAGACCTAAATCTGAGGGGGAGAAGGAGGTGAGTGGGGGTCTATGGGCACAGGAAGAAGAGTGTATACGCTTAAACATCCCATTTCTACCCAGTGTCACCAAGGAATGGGAATGGCCAAGATCAGAGATTGGAGTGCCATGCATGCTTGGCCATGCTGTAGTACAGATGCACCATTGAACTGTTGGATTATTTCACCCTTGTTGTGTTGTGTATTATTGATTTACACTATGTTGAAAAAACACATTGGCCCTCATTACGACCCTGGCGGAATTCGGAAAACGATGGCGGAAATGCAATACCGCCATCGAATAGCGCTCGGTGCGACTATGACCCGTCACCGCAAAGTACGATGCCATTAGCGACACCGTAGTGAACGCCAACGCTAACTGCACCAAGCACGCGCGCGCGCGCCATGCCAAACCGTAAACACCACCATGGCGCAACGGTACGCCAATTCCGACCCCAGCGGACATGTACCTAACTCCATCAAGCATGGCGGAATGCACCATTCCGCCATGGTGAGAAGTACGGCATCGCGAATCAACCGTAAACGGCCCCACTGACTGCCCGTACACCGCTCCCTGCCCACAAAGTACAACTCCCCGTAGGTGTAACGAAGCCACAATGCAACCAGTGAAATGCACAAGTCACCCATGCATGCCAACGAACAAATGAACCTCAAGAGGGGCCAATGGGAGCTGCAGGGCACAGATGGCACGAATACAGAAGCCATCCCAATGGACATGACCACAGTCCCCCACCAAGAAACGCACGCAAACACAGGCACCTGTGACCAGCAATATTCAGAAAATCACAACATTCCACCAGTCCACCTGGCTGACCGGCATCTGTCACACAAAACCCAATCCCCCGCCCCTGAGCATGACAACATTCAAACTGTCATATTGGCAGCCCCCATCCCTGACCTCACGGGCTTCGTAGGCAAACGCGCCCAGTACAGGACCACGCAACAAAACTCCGAAGCTGGAACCCAATGCAGATCCCCTCACAATACATCGCTCCCCAAATAGGAATATGCCACATCACTTGCAAAGAAGAACGCTACACGGCCCATATCAGAATAGAATTTTAATGCACATCAATATCACCAAGCCCATACAGCCATCAGGCCATGAACTCCAAAACACATTTCACCATTGTGGGCTGCATCCGCAAGAAATGACCAGCCACTACTTGTGTGACGCCCTGTTCCCTCATGGTACACAGAGCCACATTCACGTACGAAAAGGCAACATGGAAGCGCACAGAACCGCAGGGCCGTCCCAATGGGGAGGCACTAGTCCAGCTGAAAGGCCGAAATGTTGCTCCGAGCCACCAGTACTGCGTAAGGGCATGTGGCCCATTGGCGATCGTCCCATAAGATCGTAATGCTGCTCCATTGATTAACACGAAGCAGCAGGTGTCGGGAGTAAAACCCATCTGCAGGAGTGGCATACAGATGGCAGTGGCAAAAGGGGAGGAGATACCTGTCAACCAAAAGAAAAGAAACAGAATAGAATGGCCATCAGAACTACATTCGAACAACTCACTTCAATGATCACACTAGATCCACAGCCATATGCATGCAAGCCCACTCCAAAGGATCATCACCACCCCAAAACCACTTGCGAATCATAACTATCTATATTGAGGTGAAAACACCATCACAAACGAGTGTACCTGTGCATGCGTCTGTGAAAACAGAATCCTTCAGATGGGATTGGTAACGTGCATGGACACAAGTGTCTGAAGGCGCGTCGAGACAGGGAGGGCTCAACAAGGCCAGATAGACGATGGTCCCACTATGGCAGCCCTGTATCACATAGCGCAGGGGGGGCGGACAGATCCCAAGAAGCCCTGTACATGGCAAACTCTGTATCAAATCACCTGCCCATGCATCCATTCATCATTCCCTCATCCCGTAATGAAAACGCCTGAATATTTACTCACATAACATTAGAAATATCCATTGAGTCTGTGCGTTATGCAGCCTGCAAAATCCACAGTGCCCCAGCACGTAATTCCAGTCTAGTGAAGTAACATGTATTTGGGAACGTCCTGCCTTATCGTCCACTACGCAATTGCGCATCCCATACTATTCATATCAATCATAGCATTCTCGCCATGGCCCCTGTCCCAAGGACATTGAACAATAGAACGTTATATTTGCAGTCAGACCTGTGGGCATCTCCTCGCCGCTAGCTGAAAACCGAAAGCGCCGCCCTTCGAATTCCTCATTTGCAACATCACGTCGAAGAGGCATCTGTGGCCGTTTGAAAACACTAATTAATCCATCGAGTGCGGCTGTGTGTGAAAATGGCAACTGCCTTCACCCACGAATGGGACGCCCCGCCCGTCGTTGCAACTCGGTACAGTGATGAATGAGGGCCCACCGTTACTCGAGTACTACGTTCCACTGACCCTTCACAACTCTGTTCGCGACTGCACAGATAGTATGTGAAACAATGGGACCACAGCAGAATGAACATATCAACCAATGTTACACGGCCATCGGGTACAAATACAAGATTGCAATAGCAAGATGCCATTCCACGAATTGCAGCGTTGTGCGCGGGACGTGCTCGGCCAAAGGGGAGAGCAGTTTGCACAGGTGGAATGAATCACCACAGGTGGAGGCCATTCAGCCTGGAAACACATAAATTGCACAGCCAGTCTCCTCCCACAACCACACCGAAATGCTACCGGCAGGACTCGCGATGTTGGCCCTGGGGGACCTGATAGCACTGCAAGTACTCCAACTCCAAGAAGAAGACGAACACCAACTACAACCGGCCGCACGGAGGAGACGCAGGAGGAGGAGGAGGCCAAGGCAGGGCCAGCAAGGGCCGCCAGCACAGCCACTACCACCACGCAGGCAGCCCGCAATCCCACGCCTCCGAGCACATCCGTTCAACCTCACTGATGAGCAGATCCACACCCTCTACCGTCTGGACCGGGACACCATAACCGCCATTGTGGACATGACACAGGCTGACCTTGTCAGCATGATAGATAGCCCAACCGCCATCCCACCCCTACTGAAGGTGGTGTCTGTACTCCACTTCCTGGCCACAGGCACCTACCAGCACACAGTCGGACAGTTGCATGGCATTTCTCAGCCACTGTTCTCACGGACACTATTGCAAGTGCTCGATGCCCTCCTGAAGCACGCAGACGACTACATCTCCCTACCACGCTCGGAGCTGGAAATTACCAACACAAAAGTGGGATTCCATGCACTTGCCGGCATACCGGGTTGCATTGGTGCCATCGACTGCACCCATGTGGAATTGGTCGTCCCACATGCCATGGAGGCCCAGTACCGCAACCGAAAACAATTTCATTCTCTGAATGTACAAATGGTGTGTGACTCCAACAGGATCATTACACATTGTTGTGCCCGATTCCCTGGATCAACCCATGATTCTATGGTCTTGAGGAACTCTACAATACCACGCTACATGGAGCGACACGCAGGGAACAGATCCTGGCTACTCGGTGAGTCTCATTTCATGCATGATGATGTGGGGTATGTGATTCGGCAATGACCTGGCAGGAAGGGGGCGGGGGGGGGTGTGCGTACGTAGCAATGGCATTCCACATCATACGTTTATCGTCCACATACAGGTGATGCTGGATATCCACTGAAGAGATGGCTCCTCACACCAGTCCGGAACCCACAGAACCAGCATGAGGAGGACTACAACCATGCCCACTCACGTACCCGTGTAGTCATAGAACAGGCATTCGGCCTACTGAAGACTCGTTTCCGCTGCCTCAGCAGGTCTGGCGGGGCACTCCTGTACCGTCATGAGAAGGTTGCAAAGATGGTGATGGCATGTGTCATGCTCCACAACATGTGCGTACGTAGAAATGTGCCCATGCCCCCTGACGCAGAACTGCAAGCACCTGAAGATGGTCATGATGAGGGTGGGGATGTGGCAGCACCTCAAGGAGTCTGCGAGGCACCGGAGGCCCGTGACATTCGTCAGCATCTCATTGATGTATGCTTCTAGCACTCACGCCTGGTGGCTGATACATGGACACGGGACTCGTGGCACTGTGTGTGTCTGGGACATGCACAATATGGACTGTACGCCTATGATGGCCTCGTACACAAAGATCAATGTCCACACATCTCATTGGTTGATCGTGCACTTTTTATGGCATATGTGATATCATGTTGTACACCCTATCGACCCGCCACCCAAGTGAGCCCAACACACCCCCTCCACCCTCCCACCTCCCCCCCGAACACCAGTGTCCAAAGATGCTCATCGTCAGTGGGCAGTCGCTATTGCAAGCCCCCTCTGCGGGTATCAGGGGCACCCCTGCCTGTGGAGCGCAGGTTCCTCCCAGATCTACGTTGGGGGCTGCCCTGGACGGAACTTGCAACGGATGATGTCTCTGCCTGCTCACGTCCATGCATGTCCCTAAGGGTTTGCGAGAGCTCAGTGAGCACACGGCGCACTGCGGCAAGTTCACCACATACGTCTTTGGACGTCGCATGCAGTTCCCCCCTCAGGCTCTCGGTGCTTCTCTCCATTTGGACTCTCAGGCTCTCGGTGCTACTCTCCATTTGTGCCCTTAGTGTCTCTGTACCTCTCTCCATTTCTGCCCTAAGTGTCTCAGTTGATGTTTCTATGTCTGCCTTAGTGCCCCCACATTCATCGGCATGGTCCTTGAGGAGCGTGGCCAGTTGCTGCTGTTGCACTATTAACTGGTCGAGGGACTGTTGCCTCTGCTGGGCCATGGCCATTTGCGGGGGTGTCACAGAGGGGCTGTTGTCCTCATGTTGCCCTGCCACAGGGCTTGTGGGGGATGGCCAGTCGTCGTCTTGTGGGTGCCCCTGCGTGGTATCCTCATGTAGTACGGGATGGGACAGACAGGGGGATTGGGACAGGTCATGGATGGATCTGACTTCGACATCCCCGTCTTCTGTGTCGGAGCATGCTGCCATCAATGGGGTGTCACCTATGGTGCTGCTGCCACCGGAGGCAGTGCCTTCTGTGGCATCCGTTGGGGGGACCTGTGGTGGTGGTGTTGTGGGCATGCTGGCTGCTGGGGTGCCTGTTGATGTTCCCTCCTCTGTGCTGCCACCTGATTTGTGCTGCTGCCGTGTCTTGATGCGTGCAGCTGAGGTGGAGGGTCTTTGGCCGTTGGTCTTGGCCCTCTTTGCAGGTGTGCTGGTAGGGGTGTCCTGCAGCTCGTCGTTTGGATCGGACCCTGTGGTGGAGTAAAGGAGGGCGAGGGTTATTGGTGGGTCTGTGGGAATTGGAATGGCATTGTATCACATGCATTGGGGTGGTACCTGAGGGTGATTTGGGTCGGGGCCTTGGAGGTGCTTCCATTTGTGTGTGGAGTGAGGGTGCAGTTGTTTAGCAGCCTGCAGTTAGGGTGTGCCTGCTGCACGTGTAGTGCGTGTTTTAGGGGTTTTTAATTATTTATGTATTTATTGTGGGTTTTAACGTGCGCTATCAGGACGATGTGTGTGGACGTTCTCCTGGACATGTGTTTCTGTTGCACTATGGGGACACATGGTGCTTCACATGGATGGACTTTGTGGTTTTGGCATTGTTTCATTAGGCCCACCTACCTGATTCTTCGGATGTCTGCACTCCTTTCTCCATCCCTCCGACTCCCTCTATGCTCTCCATTCCGATGGTGGAGGCACAGATTTCTTCCCAGGGGGTCAGCTTGATGGGTGATTCCGACCCTCCCCCGGTGGCTGTGGCAATGTTGCGGTTGGCAGAGAGTATGCTGCGGACGCGTATCCGCAGGTCGTCCCATCGCTTACGGCATTGCTGTGGGGTGCGGGGTGCGGTCCCCACCGCACTTACCCGCTGTGCCACCAGAGCCCATATGGCCTTCTTGTTTGCGAGTGCCGTCCTGGTCATTTGCGTGGAGAAGACGACGGCAGCATTCTCCTGGAGGGTCTCTGTTAGCACGGTGAGTTCCTCACGGGAGAAGTGGACCTGCCGCTTGCGGTCGCACGCTTTCTTCGCTACTTTTCCCATTTTTCTTGGTTTCGCTAGGGTGGATGACGGGTTGGGTTGTGTCTCAGGGTAGTGATTTTAGTGGTTGTGTGGTTTTAGTGGTTTTATAGGTGTACGGCGGGTTGTTTCCCGTTCCGGGCCCGTGTTTTAACTTCCGTTTCCGTATATTTCCGGTCACCGTACTTTACGGTAGGCGCACACTGCGGTGTCCGCTGTGATGGGTGGCGGTATTGCACCTAGGGCGCCGTACGGCGGCGGTGTGGGCCGTTTTGGGTTCATTTCCGCCATCGCGGACTTTGCACTTCCGCCATGCCGTGGTGCTCGTGCCCGATGGGTCGGAATGGGCCGCACTTTGCTCCTTCTTGCAATGGCGGAAACGCTATTTACGCTGTGGCGGTCCGGTCAGTCACTTTCCGCCAGGGTCGTAATGAGGGCCATTGTATGTGAAAATATTCTCATATAATGTAATAGAGATTCATTCAACTTAAGGTATTTATTCATCATTCACATGCCATACAGCACACAGTTAAAATGCACACAGCGATGATGTTCAACTATGCCATATTACAGTGATTCATTCTCTATATTGTATGCTGCCCTCTGAAAAGGGGCGAGTGATGTCAGGCTCCGAATGGTCAATGGTAGCAAACTCCACAGATAAGGTCCATAGATTTAGAATTGTCTGTCATTCCTATAGACAAACAGAGGTGGCGCAACTGCAAGTAAATGCTGCTCATCCAAGGGAGCAAGAGGGTTGGCGGTAGACCATCCTTTTGGACAAACAGGTTGGTGCCAGGTTGTTTAAACATTTAAACACCAAGCAGAGGATATTAAAGTCAAACCTCTGTTTGACTGACAAGCAAAGAAGTGATCTCTGCATTGCTGAGATGGACACTGATGCAGGTGCCTTGGAAACCAGACACACTTCTGTGTTTTGAACCCTCTTGAGGGGATTGATTAGTCTAACCCAGAATGCCAGAAAGAATGTAATTCCCATAGTCTAATCTTGAGTTAACCAATGAACCTACTACAAGTGAGTGGTCTGTCTGAGAAATAAATGGGAGGGCATGTCATAGTAGACATAAGGAGTACAAAATAGATTTTACTTTAACTCCTACTTGTTGGTTGCAACCTAAATTCAATTGCCATATGAATTCTAGGTTTATCACCGTGGGGGCAAATGTCATTGTTATCCCAAAATGATATGGTGGGGGTGGACTACATGTTCGATCATCCAATATACATTTAGGCCCAAGTAAAATAAGCTACCTTTTATTTGGGTTCAATTGAAGCCTGTTTGTTGTCATCCACCGACCCATCTCCTCAAAACATTTCCTAACATTGTGTAAAAGACTTAGGTGACATACTCACCCTCATTTATATCCGGGTGTCATCCGCGTATGAATGGAATACCAGATCATACTTTTAAAATAATGGCCATCAAATGCTGCAAGTATATATTAAATAAGAGCAGAGGCAGATAGGATCCCATTGAGATGCTGCAGTCGATGGGGATAGCATCTAATAAAAAGTTAGCACTTTTGAAACGTTGGTGCTGGTTGAACAAAAACGATCGAAACCATTTCAATGCGTGAAACCTCACCCAGTCTGGACGACAGAATATTGAAGTCCATTGTGTCAAATGTTGCTGGGAGATCGAGAATCACCAGCAGGGTGAGATTTCCTTCATCAACAATTTGTACTTTCTCTAGAATGTTGGCCAGCCATGGTAGGCTGGCCACTGGACGGTAGTTCTGTAAATCCTTGGGATCCAGGGATGGCTTTTTTAGCAATTCAGAGACCGTGGATTTTTTCAGGTCAGACGGAGCTAGACCATGGTCTAGAGACAGATTAACAAAGGTGGTCAGAAACGTAGCCAGGGGTGTCATGTGTGTGTGAGCCGCACAAGCAGGAAGTGAGCCCAACACATAGTTTGTAGGTTTCAGATTTTGTAGAAGTGTATTAATAAGATATGGGGTGACTAGGCTCAATTCAAATAGTCACACCCCTGTAGTGGGCTTACACTCAGTAGATTCAATGTGATACGTGGCTTGGTCAATCTTAAGGTAGATAGACTTAGTTTTATTCCAAAAATATTCTTTGCTTGATTTGTCAAAGGTGTTAACCAAGTTGTAATACTTGAGTGATTTAAACATTTGGAGATGGTAGTGAACAGTTCCGTATGTCTGTTACACGAGACAAATATTATTCTGCAGAAACCTAGCTTTGGACACAAATATGGCTTCCTTATAAGCTTTCAGTGCACCTTTTGTGCAATCATGCACTTAGCATGTGCTCCTCACCCTGGCATCCCCTGGCACTTGCCCAACTGACTCCCCTTAGCACTTCCCTAGCCCGTAGGGCCCTTTTGTTCCCCTCCTCCTGCCTCCCTACACTTGTATGTCACCCTCCACCCCACACTTCCCTCCCACCCTAGCATTATCCCTTCCACCCTGACCGGCCCCTCCTCCCCACTCCTCTCTCTGCCCCACGTCTTCTTGCTGCACTTGCACTGTCCAAATGACACAAGACCTACTAGGACCGTTATTGTTGTTTTCTTCTGTGTCCCCTACCCTTTTTTTGTCTTGTGGCGCCTTGATATATATAGCGCTTTATAAACACTCCATAAATAAATAAATAAATACATATATGTAGTTACATTTCTCTATTTTCTCCAAGCTCTTTCTTTTTTATGATATTGTTGCTTCAAGGATGCTAGCATTGGCGAAGATCATGGATTAGAGTGTTTTTTTGGTTGCCTATGCTGGAGAGGAGCAATAGAATCACAGATTAAGTTCAGCTCCTTAGTGCATCTGATGAAATATTTGTCACTTCCGGCGTCCTTATCTATACTTGATAAAGCTGTGGCTAGATCATGCCCAGAGATCTTGGATACATCTTTTTAATGATACTCCATAATGCTTTTCTATGTTGAGATGACATATGAGGCTCCTGGGAGGTGTGAAAAGAAAATGATCTAATGAAATGGTCAGACAAGGAAGTGGCTACTGTATCATGCATGGTAATTCTGGAGCTGGTCTATGCCTAGAAATTGTCCTAGCTTGTGAGATGGGGTTGTAGTCAAAGAGCGCAGGTCATGACTATTCAAGATCTCCCAAAGTTCGGATGAGTCAGGGGTAGAGGGTATGTCTAGCCAAATATTACACTCTCTGAGGATCAATAATCATGTGTATCCAAGGGAAATTGGTCCAGCTTGTCTAAAAAGGTCCTTACACTGCCTGGGGGTCTATAGTATAAAATCACTTGAAAATATAACACCAGGGTATTGAACAAGGTTAAAAAGACCAATTTGAGAGGCCTCATCACAATTTAGGACCTCAAAATGTGGTATATTCCAATGTTTCCTATAAATGAACACTATACCACCTTCTCTACGCGTGGACCAATTCAGCCATTTAATAGAGATGTCTTGTGGCACCAGGGAATGGAACATAGCAAAAGATGACTCACTGAACCAAGTTTGAGTTAAAAACAAAAAGTCCACATTATTTTGTTCCACAATGTCGCCTATATCTTTAGTGCGTGACCTTCTGCAGATCGAGCGTTAATTATGGTCGCATTGCCTAGTCTGAAGTGTTACCAATGTCAAAGACTGTTAATTTAGGTCGATAGTTATATAGATTAAATTCAAGGATTTTGTTTAGTGTCTTCAATTAGACAAATCCATGGTTGTATCTAAATGACATGAGCATTGATAGCAGATCATTGTTCCTGTCCATATCGTGTGATAAGTAAGTAAAGGTCTGTTACGGCTGTTTCAGACACTGTTCAAGGAGAAAAAGAGTGCCTGGCACAAGCTTGGTGCACACATTTTATCCTGTACTATACAATGGGCTGCGTGGAGAGAATTAAAAAGAATAGGGAAAGCAGAAATGCTCACCACTGACGGACAGGATCCATTGCCAAATGCCCAAGAGCAGGTCAAAACAAGTCTAAACAGACGCGAATCAGTTAAGGCCTGCGGTCGCAGGGCAATGACAGCATCTTAACTGCACGGCCCCAGTTTACTCTAGGTGATGTAGTTTCCTGCAATATAGATGTCGGAAATACCAAAGACAGGAGGCACAGGACTGCAATGATGAATGTGGAAATTAGAGTGCAAAATCTAAAGTTAAAAAACAGCTTTGTTTCAATTGGTAAGTATAGTGTCGGGCTATGGAGTATGTCAGAAGGTGGAAGTTGGAAAATACATATCCATTGCAGATTCCAACTCTTGGACTTCTAGCAAAGCATTGCTGTGGTATGTGGGGTTGGTGGGGCTGAATAGCAGAGATTTGAACTTCAGGTCTTTGAGTGAATGGGTACAATGCATTGTGGAGTAACTATTGCTTCTTTCTTCGTTGTGCCAAAAGACACAGATCATTGATAACGGCTTCTTTAGAAATATCCATTTTCATCTAAAGTGCTTATCTGCTAATCCATTGCATCCTTTGTAAAGTGCAGTCACAGATCTTGATAGCAGGGGTCTGCTTCTACATGACATGTTCTAATAGAGCTGTGTTAATGCCTGTGTCACTGTGTGCTCCTCTGTTGTTCGCCATATTTACTGAAACCTTCCTGCAGTAGCAATGGTTCCAGGTAGGGTGGGGTGAACATCCAGCCAGTCAAATTGTGCATGGCCATGAATCTCTGAGGGATATTTGAGGTAATCTACCTGAGCAAATCAATAATATAATGGTTTGTGAGGAGCCACATTTGTACGGCATTCATTGCCCATATGATATTCTGGGAACTCAGCCGAAAGAACCATTTTCAGCTAGAGCTAATTTGAAATATGACCCCCTCCTGGAATGTCCACAGAGAAAGGAATAGTTCAAAGCACTAATCCTCCCTCACATGATTCCTGTAATATCATGCAATCAGATGCCACTCACCACTTAAAAAGGAAACTCCAAAAGGTTCTGAATCTCATTCTCTTCAACCTTTACTCCCTGCCACAATCAGGGCATCCTGTGCTGGAGGAAAGAGTCTCAGCACCCAGGTTCCAGGCCTCTGGAATAACATAACACAAAGTCTACGACAACAAGAGTGCCGTAGAAAATGCATGAGAGCCCTTACACTCTATCTCCTAAACAGAGCACACACCTGGAGTATTGATGTCCTCTGATTGCCTTGCCTGGTGTAATCCACCTCTATTCCCACTCCCCAAAACTCTTCTACTTACTTTACTATGCAAGATCGCCCAGAAGACCACCTGTGAGTCCTAATTGCCTTTTGCAGCCATATCTTTCCCTCTTCCCTCCATGCCCTACCCCCTTCTGCACTTGTGCTTTAAAGTGGCTTGCTCACAATGTAGCATGCTACAAAACGCCCCAAAATGAAAATAAATAATAAAAGACACATGTCAAATGAGCGACTGAAGCTTCGGGGGATATTTGGGCAAGATTGGTGCTCAATTTGGTAACTCAAATCTCGAATCAAGATTTAATAATGTCAAGCAGAATCCTTTGAGAGATCTTTGGAGTGTTAGTGTTGGGAATTGGACTTCTCGCTATAAACAACAAAGTTGAGGCACAGACTGAGAGTAAAAATAGTCCAGATAAGAAGACAGAAATCTGTAAGCCATCATCAATGTGGTTTTACAATTTTACTTTCTGAGGACAGTTTAGTTTTTTAGGTCATTAGATTAGCATATGTTCTTTGATTTACATGTTTTACGCTCCACTCTTACTATTTGAGGGTTCAGTGTTGCCGTTCTTTTAGTTTATTTTTCATTATATGTTCGTTCTGTAAATTCAAATGAGACAAGGAGAGGAACAATTGATGTCTGTTGATGTTAGGGTTATGTGCTGGTCTGCATCCTCTCCAACCTGTCCTCATCAAATAGAGGGGGACCAGGGAGAATCTGACAGAAGAGACAACAGGGTCACTGCTGATTCGGTTCAGATTCACTACAGTAGTGTTACAGGCTTGCATCAACAAGCAAAGAGGAATAAAAGGAGGAGTTGAGACAGACTGTCTGGAGTAGGGTGTCAAAACAGGTCTAAACAGGTGCAGGGATTGCTGAAGATGGTTCAATGCTTCTGCATCAATGCCAGCCTCCACAAGAATGTCCTTTCCTTAATATGCAAAAAAACGGATTTTTTTGTAGAGTGATACAACTGCCACTGTGTATTCAATGGGCACTAGAGTTTTGATTAACTGTTTTTGCGGCTGGTACAGGGAGATTTATGACAATATCGTATTGCTTCCTTCAATTTATCAGACTTGCTTCAAAACAACATAAAATGCACCCGAATTCCACCCAGAGACAACCAGAACACCTGCACAACCATCGGCATGAAAAGCCTTCACCATGGCAAGATGGCCGCCAGAAAAGAGATGAACCAGCCTGGGCCTTCCTCATCCCACAACAAATCAGCTAATTGGTCGATTGATGGTCCAATTGCAGTCAGCCCTGTTCTCCGGATGGCAGAGAAGGGCCCAGATCAAAGGCGAAGAGTAAGGGTGCAGAGGCTCTCTGTCGCTCTCCGCTGCTTGATGCAATGTCAGGAGACCGTACTTCATCCTAAAACCTCCAGACTCACCAAGGCTGAAGGTAAACCCAACAGACCACTTGGCACCTCCGGCTCTCCCAGTAAAGCTAAATACAACAATGCCATACCAAAATGATTGCGTCATTACCCACTTCCATGCCCAACACCCTTCCTCCAGCCCCACTCACACATTCCGCCCTAGCATAGCTCCTCATCTTTCCCCAGGATCAGGCACGAACACCTGTATGACTCCCTGCACCCCCCCAACCCGACTGCATTGCTGAGCAATCACCATCACACGACCCTTGGCCCACCCTTCTACAAAGATCCAGCGACAGAGCCGCGATATGCCACCACCAGCAACGCTCACTGCAATGCAATCGCTGGTGCAGCCAGATCCCTCGGTGCCCGAAGCGCAACTATCATCATTTCAGCACCCAAACTACCAACATGCAGACCCTGCACAGCCCAAGTCAACGCTTTCTAATTATGCACACAGCACGGCCGTCCCTACTTCCTCCAAGTCGACTTGCATCAGACATGCAACCACCAACGCTATCTATACGGCCAATCACAACCTTCCCCAACCATCACGCCTTAGAAGGGCTACCTCCACGTGCCGTAAACCCACACAGGCATCCTCGGTCACATCTCCCCCATGGCGTGCTACGGAAAGAAATGCCCGACTCAGCTCAAGAACCACCAGATGCCCCGCTACCCACCTCCCACCATCCATGCATTTCAGGAACACACATCTCAGCTCCAGATCTAAGACAACCCCCCCACAATCACTATAATTACGTTGGTCAGATCCCTCTTCCAACCAAGACACACGCCCTCCTCACACCCGCTTCGACATGCAGTCAACAGCTACAACCTACCTTGCCCCCTCCCTACCCTCACAGCTGCCCTACCCAATCCACAGATACGGCCAACCTCTAAGCCCCCACTCACGGCCCAGCAGCCCACACACCACTTGACACCATGCAATCTAACCTGGACACAATCCCCTTAGTCCCACAGCTCCCGGCCCATGCTATCGATATCAACGACCTGATTACGCATAGTAAACTACACTTACTTGCCATCACAGAGAATTGGCACAACCAGGCCCAGCAATATCACCAGCTCTCCCTGAGGCTTCACCATTCTCAGGTATGACAGACCCGATTCCCGAGGACCTTTGATTCTAAATCTATATTTGTGCGATTGGAATCAGAAAACTTTGGTTTTGCACGCATGCTTAGTTCTAAACTACACTACCCAGAAGCCCCGGCCTCCTTTTTCCCTAGAAACCCGGTGCGAACGCAGCTACATAAGTGTTCCGACCCTTCCTGTCGCCACTGCTTGCATTTTTTAGTTGTTCCATTGCTGGTTCTCATTTTAATTTACGTGTGTAATTTTGCTGCTAGCTTTAACCAACTTGTGTTTTAACCTTGTGTTTTTAACATTGGCTTTTAGGTTCTGCTTTTAATATTATGTGCATCCATTCATTATTATAACCTCTTTTTTGTGTAGTAAACCTTTGATTCTAAATCTATCTTTGTGCACTACAATACCCAGAAGCCCTGGCCTCCTTTTCCCCTAGAAACCCAGCACGAATGCATCAACACGAACGGGGCAAGCCGGTCTGTGCTGGTCTGTGAAGAGACGGAAGAGGCAGAGGCAGGAATCCCTGCTCGGCTGTTGATTATGGGGATTGCAGAAGTAATGGCAGCTATAGCGGCAGTCAGATCTATCTTTCACAAAAATAGAGCTCTTTCAGAGACCAATACAACGGTAGGGCTAGGTCTGGATGGAATAACTGGTGAGTTGCAGGATATTCGTCCTATGATGAGTGAGAAACAGGCGCCTGTGTTAGAAGGGCTGCCTACAGAAGAAGATGTAGTGCGTCCTGATCAAAGTGACACTTTAGTTGTCACAAAGGCGTTTGAGGAAACTCAGACAATTTTACCCATATTAGGGGAGACACCCCCAAAGCCGAAGAATATGGAATATAACATACCCTGTAGGGATAATCTAAATAATGTTAATGAGATCAAAAGTGAGGCTCTTAAGCCCCTTTGTTTTCTCCTACTTAACACGAGTTCTTTGGTGAAACATTCTGTAGAATTAGCTGACTATATTCCGGAGAATAACCTGGTTATTTGCGCGTTCACAGAAACATGGCTTCACAAGGCTTCCGGCCCATCATTGGGGCTTGCAACGCCCATAAAATATACTTCTCTATGCATTAATAGGGTTAATGAGGGTGGAGGCGGGGTAGCAATCATTTACAGAAATTCTGTAGAGATATGGAAACATGATATACAAGAAATTGAAGCCTGCAAATCTTTGTGTTTTAAAATTAGGACAGATCCAAACACCACAATGAATGTTTTACTGTTATATCACCCGCCTAATACCATGCCAGACATTACAAAGCAGCTTCATAGTCTGATTCTTTCTCAAGTGAAAGGACATGATAAATGGACCATAATGGGAGATTTGAATCTCCGGAGGGACGACCCCAAAGATTTAGCTGCTAGGGGACTACACAGATTCCCAAAGGCTATGGGCTTTACTCAACTTATATATGTACTCACGCAATCCAAGGGGCACATATTGGACTGGGTCTTTTCAATGAATTTGAAAATTAGTACCTCCGACATATCGCTATGTCCTTGGTCGGACCATACCTTTATAGAATTTGGGGCAGAAATATTACCTCACAAACAATCTAAGGATAATAAACAAAAGTAGATTACATCAAGAAACCTGAAGAGGGTTACACAGGAATCTCTGAGGGAATGGATAACTCCTTCAGCACAAGAAGATTTATCCTCCACAGCCAATGTCGAAGGATTGACTGACTCTCTCCTGAACTCTTTAGCCAAAGCCATTGATGTAATAGCTCCCATAAAAAAATAGGAAGGTCTCGAACCATACTAAAAACATTTGGTTCACGAAGGACCTAAAACAATTAAGAATAACAAAGAGGAAAGCATTTTATAAGTGGAAAAATACCAAGGAGGAGGAGGACAGATTAATCTATAAGGGAGTGGCAAATATTTTTAAAAGGGCATTCATAAATGCAAAAAATTAATCATATGAAGCTCGCATTCATAATGCACAATATGACACTAAAGAAATCTTCCCAATCCTAAGGAAATTGAAGAAGCCAAATGTTGTTCATCAAGATGATCTAGACAAAAACCAGGAGTGGTGTACTCAAATACAACAGGTTATGATTGATAAGACCACAAAAATAAGAACAAGCACAGAACAAACTAGGAAGTCAGGTCTGGTGGATCCTTTGGAGTCTGTACAGGACCAACTAAGCAACATGCCGCACGCAATACCTAAGTTTAGCTTTAAGAATATATCCGAAGAAGAACTTTGGATTATTCTAGCTAAACTGAAGCCGTCATCATGCAAAGCAGATCAGTTTCCAGCCACGGCTATTAAGGCTTGTTCGGAACTTCTTATTGGCTCTCTAAGACTGTAAATGCCTCATTTGAAGAGGGCAAAGTTCCAACCAGGTTGAAGGGTTCCTGGATCACCCCCCTGTTAAAAAAAGTCTGACCTAGATCCAAAAAATGTAAAAAAGTATCGGCCAATTACCAACTCGCCATTTATTTTAAATATTATGGATAGCGTTGCGTACGAACAATTGTCTTGCCACAATAAGGTCCACCCTATCCTGAATAATGGACAGTCGGGTTTTCGGCCGGGTTACAGCACAGAGTCAGCCCTTCTGGAATTAAAGTAAAATATGATGACTAACATCAAAGAGGGCACTACTATGTTACTGATGTCCTTGGACCTTTCAGCGGCATTCGATTTGGTGGACCACCCGCTTCTCTTGGAGAGGTTAGAGAAGATATCTCATTTTAGTGAATCTGCAAGAAACTAGATGCAGTCATTTTTAGGAACAAGGATTATGCGGGTATGCAGTAAACAAGCTGAAACAGATCTTGTTGCAGTGAATTACAACATTCCGCAAGGAGCAGCACTTTCTCCAATTTTATATAATCTTTCTACGGCTCCTTTCTTTTGATGCATTAGAAAAAAAGAAGATATGCTTCTTTAATCATGCAGAAAATTCTCAGTGTCTCATTGCCCTTACTGGGGATTATGAGCAGGACGCTATTACGGTCGCAGATATATATGATTTTATACACGACTGGATGGATGCTAACGGCAAGGCTCTGAATCATGGGAAAACTGAGCTCTGTTAGTTGGCTCAAAAAACCGACTTACAAACTTGTGCCAAAATATCAATCATTTCGTAATGAGGACCATGATATTCTGATAAAGGAAAAAATCAAACGTTTGGAATGACGTTTGATCAGAGTAAGTCCGCTCATGTAAATAGCCTGGTGGCTGCATCCGCCTATTGCATTAGGCTGCTTTCACACATACAACCTTTTTTGTCCCAAAGTGGATGCAAAACTATTGCTAGAGCCATCGTCTCCGCAAAAATGTATTAGTGCGGTTCACTCCTTATTGGAGTGAATAAGGCTGAACTTACAGAACTCAAAGTTGTGCAGAATAGTTTAATAAGAGCCATTATGAGCCTACGTAAGTTTGCGCATGTGTCAGAAATCAGAAAGAAGCTGCATTGGCTACCAATTGCAAAAAGGATTAAGTTTAGGTTGCTTACTATTACCCATAAAGCACTTTGTGGTGCTTGTCCATCATATATTGCCAATAGACTAAAAGTCAAACAGGTGGTACGTGCACTCCGATCAAATGGGGACAGGAATTTACAAGTCCTGAAAACTTCATTCGAGCTGGTTAGAAGGGATGCTTTCTGGTCAATTGCTCCGATGAAATGGAATGCCTTGCCAACGGCTGTAAGAAACTGTTTGACGATCAAGGAGTTTAAAAATTAACTCAAAACACACCTATTTAAATGAAGTGATGTTAGATCTTTTACCAAGGGATGAGATATGGATATGATCTGCACCCCTGTGCCTGCGGGCCATTTTGGTTGTGCATAACAAATAATGTAAAGTAAAATAAAGGAGATGTTGCCTTTATCTACAGGGATGACCTGCAAATCAGACCTTCTACTCACCCAACTGATGACCACTGTGAACACCTCTCCATCAAACCACAGACTCCATCACCATTCATTTACGTTATAGGCATTCAGGACCCACCACTCACTTTGAGGAATACCTCACCCACACGCTAGGCAACATCTAATCCACTTCAAGAGTCATTCTACTTGGCGACCCCAACCTAAGCCTCCATGATCCAGCTGACTCAGCAGCCGCAGCCTCACCCAACGCCCTCTCAGGCCTTAGCTTTAAACACTGCATCTCATCCCCTACACATAACAAAGGCAGGACCCTCGATTGGATAGCTGCCCTGAATAGTGAGATCAACATCTCCTCAAACACCCCATGCCCTTGGACACACCATCATATCATCAGATTCTCATTCCCCACCCAGAAAAAACCTTCAACCACCTCACCCCCTACCACCCACCCTAGCCCGCAGAAGCTGCAAAATCACGAAAAGAATCATCTCCCCCACCCTCATGCACCTTAACTGTGATGCACTGGATGTATCTGACTGAAAAGGTTTAGCCGACCTTTATGCTACTACACTTACTAACGCAGTTAACCTGGTGGCTCCTCTCACCTAGAAAGGCCAAACCAACCACCCACCTCAACCCGTGGTTCTCTACAGAGCTCCAAGCCCTGCGCACCAAGAAATGTCAGGCAGAAACCCTAAGGATAAAAGACCCCACAAATATCCCCAAAAAAGCCAAGGAATTGTTAAAAATCCACAGAGCACTCAAGGCACCCACCACACCCTTAATGCTATTGAAAAAGACAAAACATGGTGCACCATAATCCTATGTGTGACAAATATGTCAGCTACAGAAAAAAATCAACCTCAAGCCAATGAAATCCATCCCCACCACCCCTCCAAATCACACCAAAGTACACCTGCCTTTCACCTCAGACAAATCACAGAGCTTTAAACCACAAACATCTTAAACAACCTCAAACCTTCAGACTGCAAAGGAGACATTTGCCCAGCCTCGGTAATCAAAGAATGCTCTGAATCGCTCATCCCCTTCATCACCAAATTCATAAACTCCTCCTTCGCCTCAAACATAGTTCCAGCTAGTCTTAAGGTATCATGGGTCCACCCCCTGCTGAAAAAACCCTCACTTGACCTTGCAGAACCTAATAACTTCCGCCCATTTTTATTTTTTTTATTTATCTGTATATGGTTTAAACAAAAAACCTTTACAAACATTTTATGACAACATCACATTCAGATCCTAAGTATACATTTATACAAAAAAAAACTACAACAGAACAACTCGGATATTTAATTAAAGGAGAATCTCTGTGATACGCTTGTGCAAATTTGCTGATGTACAATACAAGCAGTAATTATTCCTGAGGTTGAGTTCTACAATTAATACAGTACAATTATGAGTCCTTGATATGGATAAACACACATGTTCAATAATAAAGTGCATCCTTCAAGTAGTTTGTGCAAAATCGCAAAAGTACAAAATATTTAATTGACATTTCAACACAAACCCATTTGTTCAATTATCTATTGCATCATTTGACTAGTTTGTGCAAGATCGCAAGTGTGCAAGACATGCAGTAAACAATTCAAAATAGACCAAGCAATAGTGCTTGATTGCAACCAGCAAGTAAAACGACCTGATGTTAAAACAAATTAAAAAAATACATTGAGAATATTTTATCACAAAACTCATAGAACAACAAAAACAATCTATTTATAAGAATAATTCATATTTAAAAATTACATCCATAATAATGTATTAAGCATGTAAATACAACCAACTATATGCCGAACACTAGGAACATCCTATTTGAGATAGTTGGTCGTGTAAGTGCTAAGACTAATGAGGTGTTTTCACCACACCTGCATCAAATCCCTAGAAAATCCCTCGAAAACTTAGATTCCCCAACGATGAATTTCTCAAGTACCACCGTACGAACAGTTTCAAAATGCGAACAAAACATAAGCAAATGTTTTAACATTTTGGGTTCCTTATGGCATTCACAAAAGCGACACATGCCCATATTCATGTGATCACTTTTGTGATGCCAGCGGTGAATTTGATCATTGGTGGAGAATTGATTCAGTTTGAATCTAATGAATAGAGCTTGCGCTTTTTCACACGGGAACCTAAGTAAATACAAGGATCGATGTTTTCTTTTTTTTTGCAAAGCAAGCATATTCCTTATAAGTTCTATATCTGTTATTGGTCTCAATCGTAGAGCCCCAGTCATATTCGTAGTGTTTTTTCTTCACATGGGGCAAAGATGCGCAAAGTTCTTGTGAATTTACATTGATCCTGGTCAATAATTTCTTTATTTTTGCATCAAATTAAGCTATGGATTTTGGATGAGCATCGACGGGCATCTGGGCCACATCTTCATACATGGAATTACGTGGAGGGCTGAGCATTTTGTCATAGTTGGTCAACACTCTCCAATGGTGCTTAGAAGATAAAGAACTAAGGCCAACCTCGTGTCGCAGGATCGAATTAGGAAGGGAGCTAGCAAGACCCAATCTGCTTTTCCCGATCCTACCCTGTAATTTGTCCAAAGTAATATCTATATCTAACAAGCACATGTCTTAACCATACAGTGAATTTGCCTCGACCTTTAGGATATAGAAGTCAATGATCGGCAAAACTGAAAATTTACAATACTTTCTGTAAATTTTCTTCATCTGTATCAGAAGTTGTCTGACTTTTTGATTTAACGTAATTTTCCACGTAAGTATGGACGCAGTATCACATATGTTATACCCCAAATAACGTAGGGAACGAGGGTGTTCTATTCTTGTGCCTTCAATAGACCATTTGAAGGGAGATATCTTCCTTCTGTTAGTAATGATCACAATGCTAGATTTAGTGGGGTTGGCCTGAAGATTGTATTTTTTAGCATAAAGCATGAATAAATTGAGTTTATTTTGTAACCCAAATGGTGTTCTGTTGAAAAAAATCAAATCGTCAGCGAAAGCCATCCAGTGTAAATGCAGTTTACCTATTCTAACCGAGAAAATATTATCCTGCTTCCATATTTCGTTAAGATCACACATATAAAAGTTAAATATTACAGATGGGAGCATCCCTGATTCACACCCGTGAAAGTAAGGATGGGATCAGTGAGAGCACCCTCTTGATTTATCCGCACTCGATAATTGGTGTGGGAGTGAAGCATGGCAATTATTAGTAGTAAATGGGGGGGAATGCCTAGAAGAGCCATTTTATTCCAAAAATGATTGCGGATTACTCAGTCAAAGGCAGCGGTCATATCCAAAGAAGCCATATAGACCTGACCGCAATCTGACAGTTTGATTGTCTCTAGAATGTGCGCTAGAATGGTCACATTTAACCCAGTACTCATATACTTGCGGAACCCAACCTGAAAGCGGTAAAGGACTTTGTGCCCTTTGATGTTCCATTCAAGTTCATTGAGTATAAGAATGGAGAAAATTGTAGACGAGGAGTTTGTGAGAGCAATAGCAATGGGTCCAAAGTTATATGGGTCCATGGGATTATCTTTTTTGTAAATGGGTATAACAATAGATGACAACCATGATCCTGGCATACGTTTAACATTAAAGATGTAGTCGTACTTGGTTTTTAATATTGTTGCCCAAAAGAGACGATCAGCCATAAGTACACATGATGCAATACCATCAGGTCCGGCCGCTTTGAAATATTTGAGTATGGAAATTGCCCACTGGACGTCCGTCAATGACCATGAACAATGCCCCATAATCGATGTGTTCAAATTCTCAAATGAAATATCAGAGTGGCGGAATTTAAATATTTTAAGGCGATATATGTATGCCGTGATTTGGCTCATATGGAGAAGCACAGGCGAACACCACTTGAGATAGTAGAGCATCTCAAGACTGCCCAAACATCTTTAGAGTTGTACTTACACAGACTATAGATCATACACTGTTTCTCTGCAATGTGTGATTTCTTTTAAATCCCTCTAAGTCTATTTTATATGTTTGACAAATCTTATTTTTAAGACTTACAGATTGTGCTGCAATCACGTCTAATATTTTGAGTTTCCTGAGTTTTTGGTTTTTCTGTCATTTTAATTTAGCCACCTCTACATTAAAGGTATCGGTACAAACTCAAGTTTTTTGGAGGTAACTTTAGCCAATTTGTTCAAATGATGTTTGATTTTAGAATTGTTCCATTCCTCTATTTGATGAAAGTCCATTCCGTACTGAGACATATCAGCTTCTAGTGTAGTTTCTTTGCTAACCCTATGAGTAAGCTCCCGACATAGTTTAATGTTCCAATGAACCGAAATTACATGTCAGCCGCTTCTATCAGTGCTAGTGCTGGAACAATTTGATGAGTATCAAAAACCATATTTACAGCTAAATTAATAAGCATATGATCCCCCAATGAGGGATTGGTAACTGTCACACGATCAAATGCAGCACTTAATAGACTAGTTGACACAAAGAAATTATCGATATAGGACCTTTTGGAACCTCTTTGCCAGGTAAAATTGTAACTGTTGTACTTGTTTTCGGCAATCTGTACCATTCCTGCTCAAGATCGTGGATAGGGCAGCGGACAACCAGATCCAGTCCTATATTGAATTTAACCGCATCCTAGGTATGCACTAGTCAGGGTTCGGGCCAGGACACGCCCGGAATCAGCCCTACTGGATTTAGAAATCCAACTTCACACCTTTAGGGATGAGGGCAAACTAGCAATCCTACTCTTATTAGATATGTAGACCGCCTTTACCTAGTGGACCACGCCACCCTTTGCCACCACCACACCACATCAGCCAACTTCTCCACTAATGCAACCGCCTGGATAGCCTCCTTCCTTGAGGGGAGAACCATGAGAGTCTTCTCAGGCAGCTCCAACGCACCACCCATCCCTATTCCCTGTTGAGCCCCCGAAAGCTCCAGTGTATCCCCATCCCTCTACAACATATTCACCAAACCTCTGTTCAATATCCTGGACAACATCGGCAAATCATACACACACTATGCCGACGAAACCCAAATCCTCAACCCCCTGTTAGGCTCCTTTGAAGAAAACTCCAACACCCTCAACAACATCTACACTCCTATCCAAATGTGGATGGCCACCAATTCGCCTTTGTCTCAACAATGATAAAACAGAGATCCAATTAGCAAGCCCCCCGCCTTAATTAAGAATCTCAGCCCACAATACTCATCTTTCACTATAGACGGCTTCCAGATCCCCGTCTCAGGTATGATAAAAACACTGGGCATCCGCCTGGACTCTGCCCTCTCCCTCATCAAACAAGTCAGTGCTGTTGCCTCATCAGCAGCCTACACGGCAAAACTCATCACTGCCGCAAGACCATTTTTGATGCCTGAGAGTTGCCTGACCATAGCAAGAGCCACTATGGTCACAAAACTGGACTACTGCAATGTGCTATTCACCGGTACATCCAAGAAAAACATGAACAAACTCCAGATAATTCAAAATAACACCCTCCAAGCTGTTTTTAAAATCCCCAGAAGAGATCACATCACAGCCGCAAGAAAACATGTCCACTGGCTCCCTATCAGGGAAAGGATCATCTTTAAGACATTATCCATTTCTCACAAATGCTTGAGCAACACCGCCCCGCAATATTTGTCACAGAAAATCCAGAAAGCAACATCCAACAGAACAGTGAGGTCTGCCTACTCTCATAGACTCACTCTACCCAAAGTCAGAAGAGCCAAAGGAGGCGGGTCGAGCTTCCCTACGGTAGCAGCTAACCATTGGAACTACCTCCCAACAGCCTTAAGAGCACAGATATCTTACTGGACCTTCCGAAAGTCACTGAAAACATGGCTCTTTGAATAACAGACACTCTTTAATGGAAAATTGACTCACCTTGGTTTTAGCCTACCCTGGTAGTAATGCAATCCCATAGCTCCTCTCTTTATTGCCTTTTTAAGCACTGTATCAAGTAGCTGGTCCTGCAACACCGCCCTGGTGTCTCAGGGTTTAGGCGCTTAACAGTTGTAAAAAATAAAAGAAAATTAAAAAAACAGTGAACCCATCTGGATAACTTGGTCTAACCATACCTACATCACCTTCACAATATGGCAGCCTATTTCAGCCCAAACTAACCAAACTTCCACAACTAGAATTGATGATTGTCCAGGGAAAGGCTTCACAAGGCCATATTGACAGACATTGGCAATCCGACTCCTTGTGAATTTGATCATCATTTTGAGCCAGCTGAGTTCCTATTCCATCTAAATAGATGTACCTCTGATGTACTAGAGGCCCCGGCCCGAGTTAAAACAATCTTGAGAAGTACTGAGTGCAATAAACAGAAATGGGTTACTCCAGAGATAAATGATATGGGCCATTGTATGAAGAAGAATTTGGAATGACGATTCAATATCAATGTTATACATTTTTTATCCTAAAGGCAATGAAAATATTCTCTGGTAACACGCTGGATATTCCTAATAATTCCTCCAAAGAAACATTTGTTATTGCCAACGAACAATGCAATCCACAAGGTGCAGCTATCACCATAAATATGTCGCAAAATCTCTCCTGATACTTGGTTGGACTTCTTTGTACAGAAGATCAACAAATCAGAATAGAAATCTGTTCATCTTTGAAAAAGGCAACCTTAAGTGACCCATCAAACAGCACTGATACACTCCCCTTTAAGAGCATGAAGGAGTTCTTTGTACATTCAGCAGATGATTAAATTATCCTCCTACAATTATCTGGCTCCTCTCTTGATCAATGCCCCCCAAAGTTGCCAAAGATACTATGCCCTTTTTATCATTGAAATAATCCATATAGGGGCTGATTCATGGAATTTGTGCACCGAAAAACGGGGATTTGTGTGCCATTCTGCCCGCAAATCCCTGTTTAACAAATGGGGATTTGCGGGCAGAATGGCACACAAATCCCTGTTTTTCGGCGCACAAATTCCATGAATCAGCCTGACAATGTTTATCTTCCCTTTGACCTATGGTATCTGCCCTGATGTTTGGAATCATGCTATTATCAAGCCCCTACTGACGAATCCCTTTTAAATCCAATAGATTAGGTCAATTATAGGCTCATATCACAAATACTGTATATGACCAAACAGATGGCACTTCTTGTAGTACATCAAATTCAATCGTTTCCTGAGGCCAATCTGCTCCTGGAGCAAGCCCAATATGGATTTAGACCCAATTGAAGCACTGAATGGACTACCATGCTGACGGCAGATCAGTTAAGAAATTAGGCAAGCAATGGAGGTCTTCAGGTGCACTAGAACTCAGTGATCTGTCTGCTGCATGTGACACTGTCAACCATAGCATACTGTTGACCCATTTGAGGACCTAAGGCTTCCAGGGCACTGTCCTCAAGTGTATTGAATCATTCTTAAACAATTTGTATCAGACTGTTCAAATGGGTGATTTTAGGTTTAGGCCATAACGTATGAACTGTGAAGTCCCACAGGGCTCAGTACTCGCCCCTCATTTTTTTAATTCACATTTGCGACCCTTAAAGGATCTGTACCAACAAAGCGGTCTGCCCTTTATCAATTGTGCTAACAACACATGCATTACAATAAAATGTACTGGCAGCAGAGACATCAACTTGGCTACATTTTGAGACTGATATACAAATATAAAGTCATGGATGGATGATAACACCCTAAAGATCAATCCAATTAAAACAGACATTCTTACTGTAGATGCAACAAATAACCCTTGAAATGTCTCTTTCTGGCCATCAGGTTTTGGGCCATTCCCCACCCCAGTGAAGTCAGTGTGCAATTGGGATTGATAACAGACTCTGACCTCTTCCTAAACCTACAGGTTTAAGGAGACTACAAAACATACTTCCCTTCCTTATATTTTGATTCGAGTTTGAAATACTATATACCTGGGACTTTCTGCCAGACCCTTGACTTGTCATGAAAGTGTCTAGAATATGGCTGCCAGAAAGCCGCCTGAAAGCTTCTCAAAAGTAAAGTAATTCAAATCTGTGTTCAACACCCTGAAGGGTGTGCACTGGCTCTCAATTACACAGTGCACTCCTTTTAACTCATTATGGATAATTCATAAGTCTATATATATACTCAAAACACCACGTTTCTTTCAGACAAGATTCACCCTTACAGACCCACTCAACATCTTCGGCATCAGAATTCAACCTTGTTGAAAGCACCAACTTACAAGCAGAAACGCTTTTGTGGAAACTCTTTCAGTGTTCAGATCTCCAAACGCTGGAATTAACTTCCACCCTTAAAACATGACCAATCAAATTTGCAGGCCTTTAGAAAACAACTTAAAACCCAGCTCTCGATCTCTGAGAACGTGTTTTTGCATCTCACATATAGGTGATATCTGCAGATGAACTGCTTCTTCCATTATACATGGGTATTCAATAGCATCAAAGTGCCTTTTGGTCCATGTCCTTTCTTTACACAACACCAAATATAAGACAATCAATCAGTCACAACAGCAGATTGAAGAAAAGATTGACATCCCTCATAAACACATGGTGCAGCAGTTCATTGAGTGGCCAGCCAAGGTGCCTGCAATCATGCATCAGTGTGTGAAAGGACTGATGGTCATGTGACATGCCACACATGGGAATTGCCTCACACTCTCTCTTTTAGTGCCAGGTTTGCCCTCCTGCAATATCAGCCTGATATCTGGACACTATTTTGTTGCATACAAGGACAAAGTGCCTAGTGAGTGAATGAGATTGTCAGCTAAACTGGAATGTTGTAGCGTGGTGATGATGGCTCTATGTGAAAATGTCTCCTGGGAAAAAGTCACCAGGTAGGCCAAAAGTCCTTCCCTCAGATATTCTAGAATAGATATTAATTAGCTCCAGTCCTAGAATATTTGGGGAAAGTGCTTGATTTTCGTGGGAGTGCACATTTGGGGAAATGTCACCCCCTGGCAACCTTTTTCCAGGCGACTTTATCTCTGGAAACCAGGATGTTAGACAGTAGCCGGAAGCACATGATAGACTACTAGCGGTTGCATTTTCTTTATGTGTGTTAGTATGACAGTGTGTGAGTTTCGTTGCATTCTTCTTTGACTATGTTTAAAAAAGCATAATTTGAAAACAAAAAAATGCTAACAAAAACTTATGTGTAGCAAACATTGATGTTTAAATGTCAACCAAATATTGCCATTTCAATGTGTTCGCTTAGATGGACTGGCATGCATTTAAAAGGGAAGAGTTTCACAATATAAATATGCTTTTTAACATATGGGAGTGGAATTTTTGGAGAAATGGATGTGGGGGCTTGTTTTTAGTTTTATCATTTGGGGAAAAGTGTAAAATTAAACTAATACAATTATAAGCATATGTCAAAGGTTTGCTGCGATTTTACATTCTGAGAAATTTTACACGTGTGAAATAGCTTTAATTTAATTCCCACTTGGACTTTCTTTGAACTACCTCATTGCTTGTGATTGTTTGCAACTGATGAAAGCAGCTCCCATAGGAATTTATAACAAGTTAAGTATTGTTGACCACATTTGGTGTTTTGCTCAGTCAATTCCAAAGACAATTTCAAAGCCAGCTGACAGCTGAAAAGTCAATTCCGTTTTTCTCTGGTGTTTGAAAGGGGAAGGTGGGACTGATATTCTGTTTGATTTGGGCTATTCCTGAATACCTGCTCTCTCCTCCCATCTCTTTACATTGCCTATTGGGGGGTTGAGGGGTGTTGCAGGGGGAACCTCTAACCATAGTGCCATCTATACCAAACCAACTCAAAAGTATTGTTTTCTGTGCTGCATTTGTTTTTGTGCTCATTAATTTATTCCTAGTGTGTTAAAGATATTATTTAGTATTCTGTCACCCCATTGGTGGTTGTTGTTTACCTTTTAAAATATATTGTGATTAAATTTTAAATACATAAATAATTATTTAACTTTGCAAACTAGCCTGATTCCTGGTTCAGTGTGACCGGGAGGGTCTCAGGAGAGGGGTGCAATATGAGTGGTATATTGTTCAGAATATTGAACTTATAGATAAAAACAAATAAAGGTTTCAATTGCACACTACACGCTGGGCGTGACTTGGGTGTATGCCAGCTTGAAATCACTTACATCCCAGAGTGTGCACATTTTCTTTGAGATCTAATGATAAATAAACTACTTTGCCATGAATGCCTTTCACTAATTCAGAGGGAGATAGTTTTGCTCTTTTTGGTTGAAGGCGTATTATTGCTTGAAATGGGTGGACTGTTCGAATTATGATGCTCTCACATAAGTTGAGTTGTTGCAGGGGTTTTGGTAATGGGAATAATTCCAAGTTATTTGTGCTAGCACGTGAACGTGTTTGGTTGTTGTCAAGTTTTGCAGTGCAGTAACTGCAAAGTATTAAGGGGTGAGTAATCTTGCAATTTTTTTCTGCTATAAGATTGAGAGCTAATTGGAACCATTTGGAATCTTCATTGTCTTCTAATTTGTACATTATATCTATAGTATTTGAGCTATTTTTATAAAAAGTCTTGCAGCAACACACACAGACATGTTTTAGTACTTCAGCAGATGTACTTTTAAACTTTAATATTTCTTTTTTGAATGTGCGTAAAAGAAGGTTGCCATTTGAACATTTGTTGCTAGTTTGTTGTAAATCTATTGCATTTTGTAAGTGGCTTTCAATTCCAAAATATTTTCTCTTGTTATGCTCTATTTCTTCGAGTAGTTGTTTGCCTGTACCATGTAGAAGATTGTTATTTAAATTGGCCAGTGCTAAAGCAGGACTTTTGGCATAGTACAGTTTATGGACCATATTTCTTATAGTTGAATGATGTATGGATATCATTTTGATATGGTGGAAGATGCTTTTGCAAATAGGTCCACAAATGCAGGCTAATAAATGTCCTTCTAGTCCTGTGTATTTGCGCACCGGACAGGGGGTCCATATTTTGAAGTAGTTTAATTTTGAATTTGTCTTTGCCTTTTACATACTGATTGAGGAACTGGCGTACAGATTTGAAAGACTGTTTGGCAATGTTACACATAGATGTACGGCCATTTGTAGACTGGACGTATTGGTTGAGTGGAATGGACAGGTAATACTGAGTTTTCTGGGGATATTCGTGTAAGCATCATTTTTTGTTCCTTAATGGTATTATTAAGTGTGTCACACCCTTGTCTACTGCTCTGTATGGCAATTGGGTTTGTTTGCTTTTGTTTGTATGCTTCTTCCTTGAAATATGGTCCTGTGCTCGTGGTGTGACTCCATTCACCTCCACAGAAGTTTGTGAAGTTATCTTTGTTGATATTCCATTTATTGAAAAGTCTTTTTTGTAGTTTAGTACTTTGTTTTGTTAGTGGTTTCATTCTGTTTAAAACTAAAATAAATAATTTCCTTTTGAGAATGATTGCACTGTCTACAAGAGCTTCTAGGATTAATTTTCTACGGTAGGTTTTAAGGGTTGTGTGTGATTTCTCTCCTGTTTTTATAAGGTTCTGAAGGACTCTAGTAGAACATTTTTTTAAAAGATTTTTTTTGGTATGCTTACTTGCCGCTACATCAAGATTTATAGGTGCAGTGTTAGCACTAGTGGTAGCTGCTGTCTTGTTAATCACTTTCTGTTTCGTTTTACATTTTGAAAGAGGAGGCAAAGTTTCTATACTGGAAGCTTGTTTTGTTTCGATTAATGACTGTATTGGCTGTTTTGTTTGAACCTTTTGTACAGATTCTGCTAGAGGTGGATGCTTATTTTGGAGAGTTTTAGTTTTATTTAGTTTACTTTTGCGTTGCTTTCTACAGAGTTGCTTTTTTATAGGCATTCCTTGGGGTTTGTTGGAGAAAACAAGAAGGTGTGGGTTGGGATTTTGTGCATTGTATGTGTGCTTTGTGCATGAGTGTCTGGGTATGATGGTAAGGATGTATGTAGAGGTGTGTGATTGTGCAATGGGCTGTACATCAGGTTGGGAAGGCTATTCTTGTATTTGTGTGTTACTATACTGGTGTTCAGATTGCAATAGAAAGTATGGAGCTGGTGAGGGGAAGCACTAATACTGAATCTAATGTTGCAGGGTTAATACAATTGTTTGATCTAGAATACTAGAATTCTACAGTGTTTTAGTAACAGTTAGAACATTATGGCAGTATTGTACTTTATTGGATGGAAAGAGTAGGTTTCTTCTTAGTTCTCATTCGTACTTCAGACAGTGCTGCTTTTCAGCTTTTCAGGAGAGTGGTCTTCACTGCAATTGTGAAAGATAGAAGTTAGTAAATATGTGTGTTAATAGCTCTGTTCTTAATGTACACATGGATTTGTTTTTGCAGTAGTAGTGCTTTCTGATAACTGTGCATAGCATGTACATGCACTTTTCTTTACCTATATGCATTCTGTATATTTTATTTAGAATCTGTTAGTTGAATGTGCTTTAGAAATTAGTACAATAGTAAGCGCACAGAGCACACTTGTCTTTGTAAGGTGGTGTTATTGGATGTTAGGAGATATAAGAAATAATGGTATGCTTTGTTTGCTATAATTACAGGGGAAATGGCAGGAACTGTTTGGAAAAGTAGGCAATGTATGTATTTGTGAAGGTGTGGGATATAAATCAGAAGGATTTGATGGAGTCAGCAGCTTATTACTCAGTAGGTGATTACTAAAGTACTGGGTGATTCTGTGAGCTTGGAGATGGGAGAGTCTGAAATAAAGTAAGGGTTGCAAGGAAGGACCTGGTGCTTGTGTTGCAGACTGAAGGGAAGGGGGAGATGTTTTATGTCTTGCTTTACAACACTCTAAATAGTTGTAGAGTTGATGATGTGATATTACTGCACATGTGCATAGTTGAATGCTGTTGTGAAATCTATAACGGAATGGGCAACCAGCTGGAATGAGAGAGCGGTGTAGGTTGGAAGAACAGTTGTATAGGCGGTGGTGTTGTTTCAGCTGGGAGCCTTTCAAATAATATTGGCTATCTCTGTGTATAAATAAAGATGCATGTACTCATCCTGGCTGTGTGTAATTTTATAACACACTAGAAAGCCTTTTCCCATAATTGTACTGTTATTTCTCCCGTCTTTTAACATAAAATGGCACTTTGTTAGTTAGCTGTGTGTGTTGTGTCTGATTAGTAATATAGTCATTTGTAAAGGAAGATGAAATGATAGAATGTATGCAAAGTATGCAGAATGTATAGAAAGGAAATTGTATATACATCTTATGCACTACAATGCATTAAATGCTAGCATGGTTGAAATGAGGTTAAACACGTGGCAGTGGTTACATAAATGATAGAATGAATGAAGAAAATAACAGTTTGCACATTGCAATTAATAATATGGGTAAATAAAAATGTGAAGAGCAGACAACTTTGCAAGTGACACTTGATCATAGCAGATGGGAGAAAAGACAGTAAGCTTGTTTTGCAGGTTACACAGGGTAAGTGGCAGTTACTCTGTCTATGTGCATTTATACAAGAGATGTAAATGTATCATACATGCCAATCCTCCCGATTTCGTCGGAAGACTCCCAATTTTTCTGTGAAAAATATTGTTATTGTTCACGTTCTGCCGCCGAAAATACATCTTTGCCCAATGCATTCTTATGACACAAATGGTGTCTCCTGATTTTTCTGAGTAAATGTGCTTCCCAGGTGGGTTGGCATGTTGGCATGTATGGCGTACTGTGTAAAAAACATTCATACCTGTACTTTGTGTTCATGCATGTGGATGTGCATAAATCTGCAAGTAGAAATGTTGAAGAGTTTACTAGTAGTTGCTGTAGGTGCTTTGCAATCACAGCTCAATTGTACTCACAGTAATCAACAGTACATCCAAAGTGCTGAATTGTGATGATCTAGTTAGCTGTAGAGGTCTTGAATGTGATTGGTGGATGGTTGTGTGACTGCTTAACAGTAGCCAATGAGGAAATGGTGCAAAGAGTGAAGTGGAAAGGGTAGAAGGGCTGCCCCAGTGTTACTTACGTGCTCTGCGGACAGCGCGGCTGTTTGCAGACAGGACATGCCACATCAGGAGCTTCCGAGCATGAAATGGGAGTGTATTTTGAGGATTAGCCAATCAGGTGTTGAGGTTCTGCTTCATATTGAGAGAGGCTGTGTGTAGTGAAGATGGCAGAGGTGGAGAAAGTCAGAGTGGTGGTGCTTGGAGATATGTTTGTGAATAGTTTGGAGCAGTATGCAAAATGTAGAAATGTGGAAAAGAATTTTGATGTAAAAGGAGTGGTGTGGAGCACTGTGCTGGTTTGAATTTGCAGGCAATGGTAGAAGTTTGCCAAGATATGGCTAGGGTTAACAGTTCACATGTGGTTGTCCTGCACTGTGTTGCTTTGCTATTGGGTTATGTCAGTGCCCCTGCTTTGTTAAAAGATCTAGAAAACTTGGTTCATGCAGTAATGAAACTAATTTCAAATGCCAAGGTAATTTTTTCTGGTCTGCTACCTAGGGCAATATGGGACAATAGTTCTGTTTTTTGTCCTCGACAAATATTGGAAGGTGTTTAATCAACCGAGGCATGTTTGCTTTTATGCTTGGAGCTGGCATATTCTTTTGTAACAATGACAACATTGACTCTGGATATGTTGATTACTTTAAAGAAGATGGCATGTCTTTATCTTTTGTGGGAAATTCCATGCTGTTTTGGAACATGAGGGTTGCTTTGGAGAAGCTAATGTTTCTGAAGGAAAATAAGGAAAAAAAACCCTAAAAAATACAAAATAAAAGGAGTTTCTGAAGCATCTGCAAAAAAAACCAAAAAAGGTTCTTTTCAGAGCCAACCTCAAAGGGGAAATGGGGCACACTTTTTCAATTTTAATTCCACATGTTCAGATTTTTCGATGTGTCCGCAGAGACCCGCGCTGTTCCCGAACATTTCGAACACCAAGAGAGGGCTCAAAAAATTCCAAAAAGTATGCAGAGTGCCTGGGACATAGTGTGGAACATGTGCAAGGCTGAACTTCCATAGGAAAATACCTTGGATTGCTGAAAAAACACTTTTTAGGTGTCCAGGGGCCTGGACAGTGTCTGTTACACTTAGCGTGGGTGTGGTCACATGATAACATCATTGACACGTTGGCAAATGGGACGGCTGTCCGTAGGACACCAGTTGCATGGAGTCGGGTCTATGCATGCGTGCGGGTGTTCTACGAACAGTGTTGCAGTCCCCAAACTAATTAAAAGTGCGACACACATGTGGCGGACAGTTGCGGACAGGCACGATGTTCGTAGGGGCAAGGGTGTGCTATGCATGCGCGCGGGTGTTCCAAGGACAGTGTTCAGGTCCCCGAAAAAAACAAATGTGCATCCCAACTTTGCAGACAGATGAACAGGCTATGTGTTCTACGGACATATTTATTTTGGTTACGGAAAATGCGAACAGGGAGAATGTTCTCAGGACACTTTATTTTGCATAGCTACAAAAATGTGGACGTCTTTGCTGTTCTGCGGACACCCCCATTTTGACTACGGCCAATTCAAACAGGTATGTTGTCGTTAGGACACCCCAATCTGGTTAATTACGGACAGGCAGACATCTTGTGTGTCCTAAGGACACTTCCATCTTGATTGAGGTCAGGGTGAATAGGTATAGTGTCCTTAGGACACCCCCATTTTGGTTAATTGCAGACAGGCGGACATCTTGTGTGTCCTAAGGACACCTCCATTTTGATTGTCAAAAATGCAAACAGGCATAGTGTCCTTAGGACACCCCCATTTTGGTTAATTGAGGACATCCCGGACAGTCGCGCTATCCAAGGCCACCCTAACTGCCTTTTTAAAAATAATAAGACACGCAGGAATATACTAACAACACACTTAATATTTTATTATTGTATAACAGTATAAAGATTAATTACATAAGAGAGGGACAAGCAGAAACTGAAACAAATACAGGGGAATTAGGGGTCTGGGCATGATGGATGGGAGGGGAGGAAGGGATGAAGTCTCATCGTAACATTGTTCTTGCTGGGGAGGGTTTGGGGATAGTTGGCTGGGACATGGAGAGGGGGAACAGGTACATGTGGGACAGTGATATTTAATTTTGTCTTTTATATGGTCCTGCACAAAGTTTTTTTATAAGAATGACATTTTTCATTAACAGATCCATTTTTAGCTCCATTCGCTGCAGAGGATTTTCTAATATCTCTCTTGGCATAGTGTATTTATTGTCTGTATGGTCTGTTAATAAAACAAAAAAATGTTAAGTACACATAAAGTAATGGTTATTAGTTGGCTTATATAGGGTAGTGCAGTGTGACTGTATTCATTAATTTCATCCCGAGGAATATTTTCTTTCAGCCATTCCAAAGTTCTGGACATTTCTGTGTCAACAAAAATAATATTAGTTTTAGTGTACCTAATACAGAAAGTTTATAAATAAATACAATAAATGTAGTGTACTCACTAGTTTTTTGCTAAGTTTTGCTGTTATTGCTGCATTGGTGTCCTGTTCATTTTAGCTGTGCAATTTCTGTGAGGTAATTCTGTTGGACGCATATTTATTGTGTTTTGGTATATTCCACTATTTTGCATATGCTATGTAGTTGGACTTACATACACAATTTCACTTCTTATTTATTATTGAATGTAATTTATTTATGCACTGCTTTTTGAGCATGTTTAGTGTGTTTTTTTGGATTACATAACAATGTAAGATACCCCCTGAGTTTTTGGATAGTGTTGATGTTGTCCAAGTCTTTCCGCGAACAGGCGCATGGTCCGCGGATATCAGACCCACTAGCGCAGGTAGGGGTTCAGTAGGTTCTATGTTATATCTGTATAAACTAAGGGCATCCTAGTAAACATTTATCAAATTTACATTGTCTATATATCTATATTCAGTGAAACAACTTTATTAAAGGGACGTTATGGTTCCAAGTAAAACCGAAAAACCATTGAAATTCGCCAGTTGTGGTAAGCTAAGCAACGGCCACCACCGTGCACTGCTAAGACTAACACCAAGGACATCAAAGATAACTACTCAAATGTCATTAATGACATCACTGATGACATCACATGTCTGGCTCACTATTTTTTCTTTTGCTGACATATCTAGGCCACATGGTTTTCTTCAGTAACAGTCAGAAACTAAGAATTTTATTTTATTTGAAGACATATCCTTGTAGTAGGTTCTTACAGTAATTCCCTTAGAGTACAGTCACATCATATGAAACATATACATATGGGAAAACACAAGCTTGAAATACTGCAATCCTTTTTGTGCATAAAGATAATCACTAGACTTATGAGCACTTTCTGATAGTTCTGTTGTTTTTTTTTTATGGCTGTACTTTCCCTGTATATGGTCATATTTGTATACATTGTACTCACACTACTTTCCTTAGGGTCCAATCACATCAAGTGATACATATACATAGGGTAAATAGCAGCTTTGAAACAGAGAAATCATTTATTTGCATGAAACTAATCAGTTAAGTTATGAATTGTTTCTGCTACTACTTGTGCTTTTTTGCTAACTTCACTTTCCCTGTATATACCCATATTGGTATGTGTTCTTGTGTCTTTGTGTTTTGTCTATAGTAATGCAATTATGTAATACATGGGTTTTATTAGCTACTTATTACATATTTCACAGTACACAAAAATCTGTTAAGAAAACAATTATCATTTTATTATTCAACATATTAACATTACGAATATCATACCTTCATCTTGTACGCTGCACACAATGTTATGTTTCTGTATGAGTAGCTTAGTATACTAGATAGAACCCCATAATAGGATGCTATTTATATCAATGCATCGTTCAATGCACTTATTAGGGTATATTTCTTGCAATGATTCTTGACACTTTTTTCGCAACATAATAAGAATCCCTTCTAAACATATTTCATGAGAAGTACATACACATGTGATGTCATCAGTGATGTCATCAATGACATTTGTGATGTCATCTTTGATGTCCTGGGTGTTAGTCTTAGCAGTGCATGGTGGTGGCACGAGTTATGGTTGCTTAGCTTACCATAACTGGCGAATTTCAAGAGTTTTTCGGTTTTACTTGGAACCATAATGTCCCTTTAACAAAGTTTTTTCACTGAATTTCATAGGTTTTTAGTAGCACAACTTAACCATAACGTCCCTTTAACAAAGTTTTTTTCACTGAATTTCATAGGTTTTTAGTAGCGTAACTTAACAATAATGACTTTGACTTTATATACATGTCATATGGAACTGACTAGATCTCTTCTTATGAACTTGATGTCCGCGAACTTATTTAATGTTCGCGGACATGTTCGGAGAACAGTACCACTACCTAAAAACTGTGGGGGAGTAGGGAGTATGTTTGATTGTTATATCATAATATAGGAACATTTAACAAATTCAAAAAGCAGCACACAAACACATTATATATAGTAATACATAAGAAATGTAACCCATATATGTAACACACTAACCATTCATTTAAATACAATATGTTCTGAAATGGAATATACCACAAGAAGATAAATTGGCTTCCAACATAATTACTTCACAGACACAACAGAACTGAGAACAAGACCAGACCCACTGAATACATAGGACTTATCTTACCAGAAGTAGTAAGTGTACTTCATTTTACTCATATATTTATAAACTTTTTGTATTAGATTAAAAAAATATATTATCTTTATTTTTTTTTTCTCACAGAAATGTCTAGTACTCTGGAATGGCTAGAGGACAATTTCCCACATGAAGAAATGTCACAAGATAGTGAAACTAATGGTAAACACTTTATAATATAAACCATTTATTTATTATTTTTTATATACATTTAACATATACATTATTTTTTTGTACATAGCATACCAAAATAGAAAAAACTTCAGAAAACCCTGTTATGGATAACAGTCTTCACAATATAGAAGAAAAAATGGATGTATTGTTGGCTAATTTTAATAATTTAAAAACTTTTGTAGAAAATCATTTCAAACCAAAAACCTCGTACCATTGCCCCACATGTACTTGTCCCTCCTCACCATATCCCAGTCAATTATCCCCAAACCCTCTCCATAATCCAAAACGTTTTGATGAGACTTCCATCCCTTCTTCACCTAATACCAATCATGTTGAAACCCCAAATTCTCCTGTTTTTGTTTCTGTTTCTGCCTCACCTTCTCTGTCATAAATTATTAGTATATGTTAAATAAAGTTTAATTTTTATATTGTATTGTGAATAGTTTCAGTTTTTTTTTTTAAACAATAAAAGTGTCCGCGGACAGTGCGAGTGTTCTGAAATGTTCGTACATAAACGAAAATGGAGGTGTCCTGAAGAACACCACACCTGTTCGTACTGTTCGCTAGCAAGTTGAAACTGTTCTAAGAACACACGTGGTGTCCTGAAATGTTCGTAAAGAAACAAAAATTAAAGTGTTCTAAAGAACACTAAATCTGTCCGTAATGTTCGCTATCAACTTAAAACTGCCCTAAGAACACAATTGGTGTCCTGAAATGTTCGTAAATAAACGAAAATGATGTGTCCTGAACAACAGTACAACTGTTCGTAGTGTTCGCTAGCAACATGAAACTGTACAAAGAACACACGCGGTGTCCTGAATTGTTCGTAAACAAACAAAAATTAAAGTGTACTAAAGAACACTATACCTGTCCGGTACTGTTCGCTAGCAAGTTCAAACTGTTCTAGGAACGCTATTGATGTCCTGAAATGTTCATACGTAAACGAAAATGGAGGTGTCCTGAAGAACACTATACCTGTTCGTAGTGTTCGCTACCCAATTGAAACTGTTCTAAGAACACAATTGGTGTCCTGAAATGTTCGTACATAAACGAAATTACACGTGTCCTGAAGAACACTATATCTGTCCTTACTGTTCGCTACCAAGTTTAAACTGTTCTAAGAACACAATTGGTGTCCTGAAATGTTCGTACATAAACGAAATTACACGTGTCCTGAAGAACACTATATCTGTCCTTACTGTTCGCTACCAAGTTTAAACTGTTCTAAGAACACACGCGGTGTCCTGAAATGTTCATTTCACGTGTGACGCACTTTTAATTACTTCAGAACCCGAACAGTGTCCGTAGGACATCAATGCGCATGCGATAACCAATCTCCGTGCACCTGGTGTCCTGCGGACAGGAGCTTCCTTCGTGGACTAGTTCGCGAACCGATCATATGACCGCGCCCACGCTCATCGTGTGTCCTGAAATGCGGACACTGTTCGTGTCCCCGAACAATTTAAAAGTACATTTTCAGTTAATCCATAATATTTTTCAATAAAATCTCACCATGGCACAAGTCCCACATAGCAATCTTGAGTTTCTATATACCTTTTGAAACTTTCCCATCCTTTTTTTGTGTTCGATCTGTCTGAGGAAAGTGCGCATGTCCGCGAACCGCGCACAAGCACCCCTATAAAAGACCACGCCCAAGAGCTTATTTCCATTGTGTTTCTGGCTATCCTTCAGAACACAGTGATTTTTGCTGCCACCTGCAGACTACACCATCATCGAGATGGCATCCTTGGCTGCTGAACTGCCACTTGGTGCTGCACCTGCTTCAGCACCACCCCCACCCCACCTCCTCCACCACCACCAGCTCCCCAAGGGCCTGAAGAGGGGAACAGGAGTGAGGATGCGGAGGAGGAAGAAGAGGATGAGGAGAATGAGGTAGAGGAAAACCCTACTACCCGCACTAGGCATGAGTCTTGGGTGTGGCGGTTATTTACCATTCATGGTAATGTTCCTAAGGCTCGTGCGAACCGTGTTACCTGCAATGAGTGCAAAATGATACTCAGTCACGGGAAGCACGGTAAGTACAGCTTTGGGACCACTACTATGAAGCGACACCTAAGGTCATTTCACTCTGGGGCTATTCGCAGGGTTGTACCTTGCGAAGAACATAGCAGGTTGATTTCCTCTACTTCATCCTCTGTTTCTGATCCTGTCACCACAAGGACCACCTCTGTGGGACAGCGTCTTCCTCAAGCTGCCTCACAGGCCATACAGAATGCTGATGACCCTTACCTTTCGAGGGTCACAGTTGTATGTATGTACTGTGACACAGTACTCTGCAGGGGGGAGCGACTTCGGAGTGCTTTTGAGACTATCGTCTCAGAGCACGAGAAGACCTGCTCACTACCCAAATAAAACCCACTCTACATCTTCCTCTCTCAGCTCACCCTTTCTCATCCCTGTGGTTGGTGTGTCCCCCCTTACCCTCCTTTAACCTCCTCTCCTAGTGTGTCGTGTCTGAAAAACCAAAAAAAATACAAAATTACAAAAATAAAAAAAAATAAGGCTCTTTTCAGAGCCCCCTTTCCCAGTTAAAAAATAGAAGTGAAAATAAATGAAGCAGGGCTCTTTGTATTTTTTAGAAGTCCGCGGACAGTTCGCGAACATTAAAAAAATTGGGTTGCTACTCCATCACAAACATTGTAATTTTCTCTGGAAAGAAGTGGTGGCTCTGAAAAGAGCCTTTGGTTGGTGTTTGTAAGTCAAAAATTGTAAATGCTTAACATCTACTTCAAAATCGTTGTTGTAATTCCAAAAAAGGTCGCAATGCATTTTGTACATTTCTCAGAAAAATCTGGTTGCCAGCATAAGTAAGATGGACTCCATCTCTGCGAAAAATGTATGTACTACAAAACATAATATTTTCATTGTGAAAAGAAGACATGCCAAAATCTCTTAGA
This sequence comes from Ambystoma mexicanum, assembly GCF_040938575.1. NCBI lineage: Eukaryota > Metazoa > Chordata > Amphibia > Caudata > Ambystomatidae > Ambystoma > Ambystoma mexicanum. The sequence continues at coordinate 731,509,247 of NC_090941.1, read as the reverse complement.
AAGGCACAAACAGCCTTATTAACATTGCGCCTTGCTTTTTCCATTTGTGGACCAAATGAAGAAGAACGAAGCCACATTTGTCTCTGCGCAATCCGTGAAAATATCACTTGAGAATTAGGAAACATGTCCATAACCTTCCTAAATCCTTCTTTCATAGCAAATTGCAAAAAAATTCCAGTCACACGTCCTAAACTGTTCCCTCCACAATGAATTACAATTATGTCTGGATGTTGCTCTGTCTCCAAAGTAGCACAGAGAGGTAGCAGGTCCAACCACTTCATTCCACGTACTCCATGCCAGTGTACTTCCACACGTGGGAATCCAAGATCTACAGCTACTCCACAGCTTTCTGCATGCACCTTCAACCAATGTATCCACAAATCTCCTAAAATCCAAACAATCTGTTTTCTAAAACACACAGCCATAGCTATATTGTGTTCTCTCAGCAAAAAGAGTATCTGAGAAAATCTCTCCTGGCACCATTTAAATTCTCAAATATAGTTGGTGTAAGTTGCTATGCAAATGTAGCAATGAATATTCTATTTCAATTACCACCAATTGTTGACAACATTTACTTACACTTTAGAGACCCATTGTGTATGGAAATGTTAGTACTTCATAGAAACGCAAAAAACAATCCTGACAACACATATAGGCCCTCATTACGACCCTGGCGGAAATCGAAAAACGATGGCGGAAATGCAATACCGCCATCGAATACCGCCCGTTGCGATTATGACCCGTCACCGTAAAGTACGATGCCATTAGCGACACCGTAGTGAACGCCAACGCTAACTGCACCAAGTACGCGCACGTGCGCACTGCGAAACCGTAATTACCACCATGGCGCAACGGTACGGGAATTCTGACCCTAGCGGACATGTACCTAACGCCATCAAGCATGGCGGAAAGTACCATTCCGCCATGGTGAGAAGTACGGCATCGCAAACCAACTGTAAAAGGCCATACTGAGTGCCTGTACACCACTCCCTGGCCACATTGCACAACTCCTCGTAGGTGCAATGAAGTCAAACAATGCAACCAGTGAAATGTACAAGTCACCCATGCATGCCAACAAACAAATTAATGTAGGGGCTCCAAGTGCCTTGTGAGTGGCCATCCATATTAGCCATGGCACCATTGCCGTACTGATGCAGCACAGGCATGTGAAGCTCCAAGTACAGCAACATGAACTGAAAACTGAGACAAACAAAAACAGGCCCCCCATCGCTTGACACCAGTGCAAGGCAACATACAAAGCAGTATCCTGAGTGAGACTGCACCAGCCCTGTACCCCTGCCAGTAAACAAACCAACCAGCAGCATAAGCATGTACCACACAAGTTGGCAGAGTGACTGAGCAGCCAGGCACATCTCAAGAGGGGCCAATGGGAGCAGCAGGGCACAGATGGCACGAATACAGAAGCCATTCCAATGGACATGACCTCAGTCTCCCTCAAAGAAACGCACGCAAACACAGGCACCTGTGACCAGCCATATTCTGAAAATCACATCATTCCACCAATCCACCTGGCTGACTGGCATCTGTTACACAAAAGCCAATCCCCCTCCCATGAGCATGACATCATTAAAACAGTCATAATGGCAGCCCCTATCCCTGACCTTACTGGCCTTCGTAGGCAAACGCGCCCAGTACAGTACCACGCAACTATGCTCAGAAGGCCGAACCCAAAGCAGATCTCCTCACAATACATCGCTCCACAAATAGGAATATGCTACATAACTTGCAAAGAATAACGCTACAAGGTCAATATCATAATCAAATTTTAATGCACAACAAAATCACCCGGGCCATACAGCTATTAGGTCATGAACTCCAAATCATATCTCATAATTGTGGGCTGCATCCGCAATAATTGACCAGCTTCTTCTTGTGTGACGCCCTGTTCCTCCATGGTACACAGGAGCTACATCCACGTTCAAAAAGGCAACATGGAAGCGCCTAGAACCGCAGGGCCGTCCCATTAGGTAGGCACTAGTCCAGCTGAAAGCTCGAAATGTTGCTCCTAGCCACTAGTACTGCGTAAGGGCATGTGGGCCATTGGCGATCGTCCCATAAGATCGTAATGGTGCTCCACTGATTAACACGAAGCAGCAGGTGTCGGGAGTAAAAGCCATCTGCAGGAGTGGCATACAGATGGCAGCGGCAAAAGGGGAGGAGATACCTGTCACCCAAATGAAACGAAAAAGAATAGTATGGGCATCTGAACTCCATTTGAATTACTCACTTCAAAGATCACACTAAATCCACAGCCATATGCATGCTAGCCCACTCAAAAGGATTATTCGCACCCAATAATCACTTGCGAATCATAACCATATAAATCGAGGTGAAAACACTATTACAAACGAGTGTTTGTGTGCATGCGTCTGTTAAAACAGAATCCATTAGATGGGATAAGTAACGTGCATAGACACAAGTGTTTGAAGGCGCGTCGAGACAGGGAGGGTTCAACAAGGGCAGAAAGACGATGGTCCCACTATGGCAGCCCTGCATCACATAGCGCAGAGGAAGTTGATAGATTCCAAAAAGCCATGTACATGGCAGACTCTCTATCAAATCATCTGTCCATGCATCCACACATCATTCCCTCATCCTGGTATAAAAACGCCTGATTAGTTACTCACATAACATTAGAAATTTCCATTGAATCTGTGCTAAATGCAGTCTGCAAAATCCACTGTGCTCCAGGCCGGAATTCTAGTGTTGTGAAGTAACATGTATTAGGGAACGTCCTGCCTTATCCTCCACTACGCTATTGCGCATCCCATACTATTCATATCAATCATTGCATTCTCGGCATGGCCCCTGTCCCAAGGACATCAAACAATAGAACTTTCTATCTGCAGTCAGACCTGTGGGCGTCTCCTCGCCGCTAGCTGGAAACCGAAAGCGCTGTCCTTCGAATTCCTCATTTGCAACATCACGTCGAAAAGGCATCTGTGACCGCTTGAAATCACAAATCCATCCATTTAGTGCGGCAGTGTGTGAAAATGGCAACTGGCTACACTCACAAATGGGATGCCCCGCCCGTCGGTGAACCGCGGTACAGCGCTGCATGAGGGTCCACCGTTAATCGAGTCTACATTCCACGGACCCTTCACAAGTATGTTCCCGACTTCAAAGATAGTATGTGAAACAATGGGAGCATAGCAGATTTAACATATGAAGCAAGATCTCACTGCCATCGGGATGAAATACATGATTGTAATAGCAAGATGCCATGCGTCGATTTGCAGCGTTGTGTGCGGGACGTGCTCGCCCAAAGGGGATTGCAGCTTGCACAGGTGGAATGAATCACCACAGGTGGAGGCTATACAGCTTGGAAACACATAAATTGCACACCCAACCCCCTCCCACAACCACACCCACTCCAAAATGCTACCGGCAGGACTTGCGATGTTGGCCCTGGGGGACCTGATAGCACTGCAAGTACTCCAACTTCAAGAAGAAGACGAACACCAACTCCTACGACAACCGGCCGCACAGAGGAGACGCAGGAGGAGGAGGAGGGCAAGGCAGGGCCAGCAAGGCCCACCAGCACAGCCACTACCACCACGCAGGCAGCCCGCAATCCCACGCCTCCGAGCACATCCGTTCAACCTCACTGATGAGCAGATCCACACCCTCTACCGTTTGGACCGGGACACCATAACCGCCATTGTGGACATGACACACGCTGACCTTGTCAGCATGATAGATAGCCCAACCGCCATCCCACCCCTACTGAAGGTGGTGTCTGTACTCCACTTCCTGGCCACAGGCACCTACCAGCACACAGTCGGACAGTTGCATGGCATTTCACAGCCACTGTTGTCACGGACACTATTGCAAGTGCTCGATGCCCTCCTGAAGCACGCAGACGACTACATCTCTCTACCACGCTCGGACCAGGAAATTACGAACACAAAAGTGGGATTCCATGCACTTGCCGGCATACCGGGTTGCATTGGTGCCATCGACTGCACCCATGTGGAATTGGTTGTCCCACATGCCATGGAGGCCCAGTACCGCAACCGAAAACAATATCATTCTCTTAATGTACAGATGGTGTGTGACTCAAACAGGATCATTACACATTGTTGTGCCCGATTTCCTGGATCAACCCATGATTCCATGGTCTTACGTAACTCTACAATACCACGCTACATGGAGCGACATGCAGGGAACAGATCCTGGCTACTCGGTGAGTCTCATTTCATGCATGATAATGTGGGGTATGTGATGCAGCAATGACCTGCCAGGAAGGGGGGGGGGGTGCTTACGTAGCAATGTCATTCCTCAAACATCCTTTATTGTCCACATACAGGTGATGCCGGGTATCCACTGAAGAGATGGCTCCTTACACCACTCCGGAACCCACAGGACCAGCATGAGGAGGACTACAACCATGCCCACTCACGTACCCGTGTAGTCATAGAACAGGCATTCGGCCTACTGAAGGGTCGTTTCCGCTGCCTCAGCAGGTCTGGCGGGGCACTCCTGTACCGCCATGAGAAGGTTGCTAAAATGGTCATGGCATGTGTCATGCTACACAACATGTGCATACGTAGGAATGTGCCCATGCCCCCTGACGCAGAACTGCAAGCACCAGAATATGGTCATGATGTGGGTGGGGATGTGGCAGAACCTGAAGGAGTCCGCGAGGCACAGGAGGGCCGGGAAAATCGTCAGATTATCATAGAATCATGCTTCTAGCACTCACGCCTGGTGGTTGATACATGGACACGGGAGTTGTGGCACTGTGTGTGTCTGGAACATGCACAATATGAACTGTACGCCTATGATGGCCTCGTACACAAAGATCAATGTCCACACATCTCATTGGATGATTGTGAAATGTTTATAGCAAATGTGAAATTGTGTTACACACCCCATCGACCCGCCACCCAAGTAAGCCCAACACACCCCCTCCACCCTCCTACCTCCCCCCCGAACACCAGTGTCCAAGGATGCTCATTGTCAGTGGGCAGACGCTATTGCAAGCCCCCTCTCCGGGTATCAGGGGCACCCCTGCCTGTGGAGCGCAGGTTCCTCCCAGATCTACGTTGGGGGCTGCCCTGGACGGAACTTGCAACGGATGATGTCTCTGCCTGCTCACGTCCATGCATGTCCCTAAGGGTTTGTGAGAGCTCAGTGAGCACACGGCGCACAGCGGCAAGTTCAGCACATATGTCTTTGGACGTCGCATGCAGTTCCCCCCTCAGGCTCTCGGTGCTTCTCTCCATTTGTACTCTCAGGCTCTTGGTGCTTCTCTCCATTTGTTCTCTCAGGCTCTCGGTGCTTCTCTCCATTTCTGCCCTTAGTGTCTCTATACATGTTTCTATGGCTGCCTTGGTACCCCCACATTCATCAGCATGCTCCTTGAGGAGCGTGGCCAGTTGCTGCTGTTGCTCGATCACCTGGTCGAGGGACTGTTGCCTCTGCTGGGCCATGGCCATTTGCGGTGGTGTCACAGAGGGGCTGATCACCTCATGTTGCCTTGACACAGGGCTTGTGGGGGATGGCCAGTCGTCGTCTTGTGAGTGCCCCTGCGTGGTATCCTCATGTTGTACGGGATGAAACAAACAGGGGGATTGAGACAGGTCATGGATGGATCGTACATCGACATCACCGTTTTCTGTGTCGGAGCATGCTGCCATTAATGCAGTGTCACCTATGGTGCTGCTGCCACCAGAAGCAGTGCCTTCTGTGGCATCCATTGGGGGGGCCTGTGGTGGTGGTGGTGTTGTGGCCATGCTGGCTGCTGGGGTGCCTGTTGAAGTCCCCTCCTGTGTGCTGCCACTTGATTTGTGCTGCTGCCGTGTCTTGATGCGTGCAGCTGAGGTGGAGGGTCTTTGGCCGTTGGTCTTGGCCCTCTTTGCAGGTGTGCTGGTAGGGGTGTCCTGGAGCTCGTCGTTTGAATCGGACCCTGTGGTGGAGTAAAGGAGGGCGAGCGTTATTAATGGGTCTGTGGAAATTGGAATGGCAATGTATCACATGCATTGGGGTGGTACCTGAGGGTGATTTGGGTCAGGGCCTTGGAGGTGGTTTCATTTTTGTGTGGAATGAGGGTGCAGTTGTATTGCAGCCTGCAGTTAGGGGGTGCCTGCTGCACGTGTAGAGGGTGTTTTTAGGAATTTTAATTATTTATTTATTTAATTTGACTTTTAATGTCCGCTATCAGGCCAATGTGAGTGGACATTCTCCTGGACATGTGTTTCTGTTGCACTATGTGGACACATGGTACTTCACATGATTGAACATTGTGGTTTTAGCATAGTTTTATTTGGGCCACCTACCTGATTCTTCGGTTGTCTGCACTCCTTTCTCCATCCCTCCGACTCCCTCTATGGTCTCCATTCCAATGGTGGAGGCACAGATTTCTTCCAAGGGGGTCAGCTTGATGGGTGATTCCGATCCTCCCCCGGTAGCTGTGGCAATGTTTCGGTTGGCAGAAAGTATGCTACGGACGCGTATCCGCAGGTCGTCCCATCGCTTTCTGCATTGCTGTGGGTTGCGTGGTGCGGTCCCCACCGCACTTACCCGCTGTGCCACCAGGGCCCATATGGCCTTCTTGTTCGCAAGTGCCGTCCTGGTCATTTGCGTCGAGAAGACGACGCCAGCATTCTCCTGGAGGGTCTCTGTGAGCACCGTGAGTTCCTCACGTGAGAAGTGGACCTGCCGCTTGCGGTCGCATGCTTTTTTCGCTACTTTTCCCATTGTTTTGGTTTCACTAGGGTGGATGACGGGTTGGGATGTCTCTCAGGGTAGTGTTTTTAATGGTTGTGTGAATGTTCTGATTTTATAGGTGTACGGCGTGCTGTTTCCCGTTCCGGGACCATGTTTTTGCTTCCGTTTCCGTATATTTACGGTCACCGTATTTTCCGATTGCCGCTCTCTACGGTGACCGCTATGTCCGGTGGCGGAATTGCACCTAGGTCGCCGTACGACGGCGGTGAGGGGCGTTTTGGGGACATTTCTGCCATCGCGGACTTTGCACTTCCGCCAAGGCGTAGTGCTCGTGCCCGATGGGTCAGAATTAGCCGCACTTTACTCTGTCGTGCCATGGCGGAAACGCTATTTACGCTATGGCGGTCAGGTCAGTTGCTTTCCGCCAGGGTCGTAATGAGGGCCATAGTGTTTATGGAATAAGACAAGAATTGGACTACTGTGCTGGAATGGTGAAATTCACTATAAACTCACAGGAAGATCCACAAGAATTTTTAATGTACTTACTACAAGTACTGGAAAACAAAAACATACCTATAAAGGAAATCTTCCAGATTTCATACATGTGGAAACATACATGCACTCTGTGCAACAATGTGACACAAGAAGAAATTCCCAATGAACGCTTCATATATATATATATCAATACCAAATTGTGAATCCATTCCATTTCAGCAACTTGTACAAAATGCAAACCATGGTAGATTATGCTCTACCTGCAATTCAGATAATCGCTCCACGTTAGTAATACAAACACATAGTAAATACGTAATACTAATGCTTCTAAGTTACAATGCAGATGGTACCAAAAACAACTGCAAGCTGACTGGATTCACACATAGTCAAATATCACTTGGTAAGAAAACCTTCACAACAATAGGTATAATCTACCACGCAGGAGCCACAAATAATTCAGGGCACTACACGGCATATATAAAAAAGAAATGTGGATGGTTTGAATGTAATGATAGTACCATTACTCTAAAGCAGAGATTACCAGCAAATCTCACAAACGCTTATTTGATGTTCTTAAAACCAAAATTTGATAAATAAACTGTATTTAAACCTTTAAGTAAATTTGTGTTAAAAAAATATAAACTGTTAGAATACTCCAAAAGCTATCTAACTGCTCAAAGATTCTACAACAACTAATCAGATAAATGAATACCACTAAATTAGACCAAAAAATACACAGTTAGAATACGCCAATTGGTATCTAACTGTCCCAAAATTATAAATTTGTGTTAAAATAATATACACTGTTAGAATACTCCAAAAGCTATCTAACAGCTCAAAGATTCTACAACAA